>NC_142756.1:33681352-35120964 GCF_054948205.1 Urtica dioica subsp. dioica | reverse complement strand
GCAGGCTCTACGTGAGTCCTCGAGTCGAGTTCGAGTCCAGGAGTCGACTGATACGTTCCGACTCTTCACATGTCTCCTCGAGATGAATTCATTCCTCGAGTCGAGCTCCGAGTCCGCGAGTCGACCGATACTCCTCGCGCCGACTCTTCACGAAATTCCTCGTGCAGGCTCTACGTGAGTCCTCGAGTCGAGTTCGAGTCCACGAGTCGACTGATACTCCTCGTGCCGACTCTTCACATGTCTCCTCGAGATGAATTCATTCCTCGAGTCGAGCTCCGAGTCCGCGAGTCGACCGATACTCCTCGCGCTGACTCTTCACGAAATTCCTCGCGCCGACTCTTCACGAAATTCCTCGTGCAGCCTCTACGTGAGTCCTCGAATCATGTTCGAGTCCACGAGTCGACTGATACTCCTCGTGCCAACTCTTCACATGTCTCCTCGAGATGAATTCATTCCTCGAGTCGAGCTCCGAGTCCGCGAGTCGACCGATACTCCTCGCGCCGACTCTTCACGAAATTCCTCGTGCAGGCTATACGTGAGTCCTCGAGTCGAGTTCGAGTCCACGAGTCGACTGATACTCCTCGTGCCGACTCTTCACATGTCTCCTCGAGATGAATTCATTCCTCGAGTCGAGCTCCGAGTCCGCGAGTCGACCGATACTCATCGCGCCGACTCTTCACGAAATTCCTCGTGCAGGTTCTACGTGAGTCCTCGAGTCGAGTTCGAGTCCACGAGTCGACTGATACTCCCCGTGCCAACTCTTCACATGTCTCCTCGAGATGAATTCATTCCTCGACTCGAGCTCCAAGTCCGCGAGTCGACCGATACTACTCGCGCCGACTCTTCACGAAATTCCTCGTGCAGGCTCTACGTGAGTCCTCGAGTCGAGTTCGAGTCCACGAGTCGACAGATACTCCTCGTGCCAACTCTTCACATGTCTCCTCGAGATGAATTCATTCCTCGAGTCGAGCTCCGAGTCCGCGAGTCGACCGATACTCCTCGCGCCGACTCTTCACGAAATTCCTCGTGCAGGCTCTACGTGAGTTCTCGAGTCGAGTTCGAGTCCACGAGTCGACTGATACTCCTCGTGCCGACTCTTCACATGTCTCCTCGAGATGAATTCATTCCTCGAGTCGAGCTCCGAGTCCGCGAGTCGACCGATACTCATCGCGCCGACTCTTCACGAAATTCCTCGTGCAGGTTCTACGTGAGTCCTCGAGTCGAGTTCGAGTCCACGAGTCGACTGATACTCTTCGTTCTGACTCTTCACATGTCTCCTCGAGATCAATTCATTCCTCGAGTCGAGCTCTAAGTCCGCGAGTCGACCGATACTCCTCGCGCCGACTCTTCACGAAATTCCTCGTGCAGGCTCTACGTGAGTCCTCGAGTCGAGTTCGAGTTCACTAGTCGACTGATACTCCTCGTGCCAACTCTTCACATGTCTCCTCGAGATGAATTCATTCCTCGAGTCGAGCTCCGAGTCCGCGAGTCGACCGATACTCCTCGCGCCGACTCTTCACGAAATTCCTCGCGCCGACTCTTCACGAAATTCCTCGTGCAGGCTCTACGTGAGTTCTCGAGTCGAGTTCGAGTCCACGAGTCGACTGATACTCCTCGTGCCGACTCTTCACATGTCTCCTCGAGATGAATTCATTCCTCGAGTCGAGCTCCGAGTCCGCGAGTCGACCGATACTCATCGCGCCGACTCTTCACGAAATTCCTCGTGCAGGCTCTACGTGAGTCCTCGAGTTGAGTTCGAGTCCACGAGTCGACTGATACTCCTCGTGCCGACTCTTCACATGTCTCCTCGAGATGAATTCATTCCTCGAGTCGAGCTCCGAGTCCGCGAGTCGACCGATACTCCTCGCGCCGACTCTTCACGAAATTCCTCGCGCCGACTCTTCACGAAATTCCTCGTGCAGGCTCTACGTGAGTCCTCGAGTCGAGTTCGAGTCCAGGAGTCGACTGATACGTTCCGACTCTTCACATGTCTCCTCGAGATGAATTCATTCCTCGAGTCGAGCTCCGAGTCCGCGAGTCGACCGATACTCCTCGCGCCGACTCTTCACGAAATTCCTCGTGCAGGCTCTACGTGAGTCCTCGAGTCGAGTTCGAGTCCACGAGTCGACTGATACTCCTCGTGCCGACTCTTCACATGTCTCCTCGAGATGAATTCATTCCTCGAGTCGAGCTCCGAGTCCGCGAGTCGACCGATACTCCTCGCGCTGACTCTTCACGAAATTCCTCGCGCCGACTCTTCACGAAATTCCTCGTGCAGCCTCTACGTGAGTCCTCGAATCATGTTCGAGTCCACGAGTCGACTGATACTCCTCGTGCCAACTCTTCACATGTCTCCTCGAGATGAATTCATTCCTCGAGTCGAGCTCCGAGTCCGCGAGTCGACCGATACTCCTCGCGCCGACTCTTCACGAAATTCCTCGTGCAGGCTATACGTGAGTCCTCGAGTCGAGTTCGAGTCCACGAGTCGACTGATACTCCTCGTGCCGACTCTTCACATGTCTCCTCGAGATGAATTCATTCCTCGAGTCGAGCTCCGAGTCCGCGAGTCGACCGATACTCATCGCGCCGACTCTTCACGAAATTCCTCGTGCAGGTTCTACGTGAGTCCTCGAGTCGAGTTCGAGTCCACGAGTCGACTGATACTCCCCGTGCCAACTCTTCACATGTCTCCTCGAGATGAATTCATTCCTCGACTCGAGCTCCAAGTCCGCGAGTCGACCGATACTCCTCGCGCCGACTCTTCACGAAATTCCTCGTGCAGGCTCTACGTGAGTCCTCGAGTCGAGTTCGAGTCCACGAGTCGACAGATACTCCTCGTGCCAACTCTTCACATGTCTCCTCGAGATGAATTCATTCCTCGAGTCGAGCTCCGAGTCCGCGAGTCGACCGATACTCCTCGCGCCGACTCTTCACGAAATTCCTCGTGCAGGCTCTACGTGAGTTCTCGAGTCGAGTTCGAGTCCACGAGTCGACTGATACTCCTCGTGCCGACTCTTCACATGTCTCCTCGAGATGAATTCATTCCTCGAGTCGAGCTCCGAGTCCGCGAGTCGACCGATACTCATCGCGCCGACTCTTCACGAAATTCCTCGTGCAGGCTCTACGTGAGTCCTCGAGTCGAGTTCGAGTCCACGAGTCGACTGATACTCTTCGTTCTGACTCTTCACATGTCTCCTCGAGATCAATTCATTCCTCGAGTCGAGCTCTAAGTCCGCGAGTCGACCGATACTCCTCGCGCCGACTCTTCACGAAATTCCTCGTGCAGGCTCTACGTGAGTCCTCGAGTCGAGTTCGAGTTCACTAGTCGACTGATACTCCTCGTGCCAACTCTTCACATGTCTCCTCGAGATGAATTCATTCCTCGAGTCGAGCTCCGAGTCCGCGAGTCGACCGATACTCCTCGCGCCGACTCTTCACGAAATTCCTCGCGCCGACTCTTCACGAACTTCCTCGTGCAGGCTCTACGTGAGTTCTCGAGTCGAGTTCGAGTCCACGAGTCGACTGATACTCCTCGTGCCGACTCTTCACATGTCTCCTCGAGATGAATTCATTCCTCGAGTCGAGCTCCGAGTCCGCGAGTCGACCGATACTCATCGCGCCGACTCTTCACGAAATTCCTCGTGCAGGCTCTACGTGAGTACTCGAGTTGAGTTCGAGTCCACGAGTCGACTGATACTCCTCGTGCCGACTCTTCACATGTCTCCTCGAGATGAATTCATTCCTCGAGTCGAGCTCCGAGTCCGCGAGTCGACCGATACTCATCGCGCCGACTCTTCACGAAATTCCTCGTGCAGGCTCTACGTGACTCCTCGAGTTGAGTTCGAGTCCACGAGTCGACTGATACTCCTCGTACCAACTCTTCACATGTCTCCTCGAGATGAATTCATTCCTCGAGTCGAGCTCCGAGTCCGCGAGTCGACCGATACTCCTCGCGCTGACTCTTCACGAAATTCCTCGCGCCGACTCTTCACGAAATTCCTCGTGCAGGCTCTACGTGAGTCCTCGAGTCGAGTTCGAGTCCAGGAGTCGACTGATACGTTCCGACTCTTCACATGTCTCCTCGAGATGAATTCATTCCTCGAGTCGAGCTCCGAGTCCGCGAGTCGACCGATACTCCTCGCGTCGACTCTTCACGAAATTCCTCGTGCAGGCTCTACGTGAGTCCTCGAGTCGAGTTCGAGTCCACGAGTCGACTGATACTCCACGTGCCGACTCTTCACATGTCTCCTCATGATGAATTCATTCCTCGAGTCGAGCTCCGAGTCCGCGAGTCGACCGATACTCCTCGCGCTGACTCTTCACGAAATTCCTCGCCCCGACTCTTCACGAAATTCCTCTTGCAGGCTCTACGTGAGTCCTCGAATCATGTTCGAGTCCACGAGTCGACTGATACTCCTCGTGCCAACTCTACACATGTCTCCTCGAGATGAATTCATTCCTCGAGTCGAGCTCCGAGTCCGCGAGTCGACCGATACTCCTCGCGCCGACTCTTCACGAAATTCCTCGTGCAGGCTATACGTGAGTCCTCGAGTCGAGTTCGAGTCCACGAGTCGACTGATACTCCTCGTGCCGACTCTTCACATATCTCCTCGAGATGAATTCATTCCTCGAGTCGAGCTCCGAGTCCGCGAGCCGACCGATACTCATCGCGCCGACTCTTCACGAAATTCCTCGTGCAGGCTCTACGTGAGTCCTCGAGTCGAGTTCGAGTCCACGAGTCGACTGATACTCCTCGTGCCAACTCTTCACATGTCTCCTCGAGATGAATTCATTCCTCGAGTCGAGCTCCAAGTCCGCGAGTCGACCGATACTCCTCGCGCCGACTCTTCACGAAATTCCTCGTGCAGGCTCTACGTGAGTCCTCGAGTCGAGTTCGAGTCCACGAGTCGACAGATACTCCTCGTGCCAACTCTTCACATGTCTCCTCGAGATGAATTCATTCCTCGAGTCGAGCTCCGAGTCCGCGAGTCGACCGATACTCCTCGCGCCGACTCTTCACGAAATACCTCGTGCAGGCTATACGTGAGTCCTCGAGTCGAGTTCGAGTCCACGAGTCGACTGATACTCCTCGTGCCGACTCTTCACATGTCTCCTCGAGATGAATTCATTCCTCGAGTCGAGCTCCGAGTCCGCGAGTCGACCGATACTCCTCGCGCCGACTCTTCACGAAATTCCTCGTGCAGGCTCTACGTGAGTCCTCGAGTCGAGTTCGAGTCCACGAGTCGACTGATACTCTTCGTTCTGACTCTTCACATGTCTCCTCGAGATCAATTCATTCCTCGAGTCGAGCTCTAAGTCCGCGAGTCGACCGATACTCCTCGCGCCGACTCTTCACGAAATTCCTCGTGCAGGCTCTACGTGAGTCCTCGAGTCGAGTTCGAGTTCACTAGTCGACTGATACTCCTCGTGCCAACTCTTCACATGTCTCCTCGAGATGAATTCATTCCTCGAGTCGAGCTCCGAGTCCGCGAGTCGACCGATACTCCTCGCGCTGACTCTTCACGAAATTCCTCGCGCCGACTCTTCACGAAATTCCTCGTGCAGGCTCTACGTGAGTCCTCGAGTCGAGTTCGAGTCCAGGAGTCGACTGATACGTTCCGACTCTTCACATGTCTCCTCGAGATGAATTCATTCCTCGAGTCGAGCTCCGAGTCCGCGAGTCGACCGATACTCCTCGCGTCGACTCTTCACGAAATTCCTCGTGCAGGCTCTACGTGAGTCCTCGAGTCGAGTTCGAGTCCACGAGTCGACTGATACTCCACGTGCCGACTCTTCACATGTCTCCTCATGATGAATTCATTCCTCGAGTCGAGCTCCGAGTCCGCGAGTCGACCGATACTCCTCGCGCTGACTCTTCACGAAATTCCTCGCCCCGACTCTTCACGAAATTCCTCTTGCAGGCTCTACGTGAGTCCTCGAATCATGTTCGAGTCCACGAGTCGACTGATACTCCTCGTGCCAACTCTTCACATGTCTCCTCGAGATGAATTCATTCCTCGAGTCGAGCTCCGAGTCCGCGAGTCGACCGATACTCCTCGCGCCGACTCTTCACGAAATTCCTCGTGCAGGCTATACGTGAGTCCTCGAGTCGAGTTCGAGTCCACGAGTCGACTGATACTCCTCGTGCCGACTCTTCACATATCTCCTCGAGATGAATTCATTCCTCGAGTCGAGCTCCGAGTCCGCGAGCCGACCGATACTCATCGCGCCGACTCTTCACGAAATTCCTCGTGCAGGCTCTACGTGAGTCCTCGAGTCGAGTTCGAGTCCACGAGTCGACTGATACTCCTCGTGCCAACTCTTCACATGTCTCCTCGAGATGAATTCATTCCTCGAGTCGAGCTCCAAGTCCGCGAGTCGACCGATACTCCTCGCGCCGACTCTTCACGAAATTCCTCGTGCAGGCTCTACGTGAGTCCTCGAGTCGAGTTCGAGTCCACGAGTCGACAGATACTCCTCGTGCCAACTCTTCACATGTCTCCTCGAGATGAATTCATTCCTCGAGTCGAGCTCCGAGTCCGCGAGTCGACCGATACTCCTCGCGCCGACTCTTCACGAAATACCTCGTGCAGGCTATACGTGAGTCCTCGAGTCGAGTTCGAGTCCACGAGTCGACTGATACTCCTCGTGCCGACTCTTCACATGTCTCCTCGAGATGAATTCATTCCTCGAGTCGAGCTCCGAGTCCGCGAGTCGACCGATACTCCTCGCGCCTACTCTTCACGAAATTCCTCGTGCAGGCTCTACGTGAGTCCTCGAGTCGAGTTCGAGTCCACGAGTCGACTGATACTCTTCGTTCTGACTCTTCACATGTCTCCTCGAGATCAATTCATTCCTCGAGTCGAGCTCTAAGTCCGCGAGTCGACCGATACTCCTCGCGCCGACTCTTCACGAAATTCCTCGTGCAGGCTCTACGTGAGTCCTCGAGTCGAGTTCGAGTTCACTAGTCGACTGATACTCCTCGTGCCAACTCTTCACATGTCTCCTCGAGATGAATTCATTCCTCGAGTCGAGCTCCGAGTCCGCGAGTCGACCGATACTCCTCGCGCTGACTCTTCACGAAATTCCTCGCGCCAACTCTTCACGAAATTCCTCGTGCAGGCTCTACGTGAGTCCTCGAATCATGTTCGAGTCCACGAGTCGACTGATACTCCTCGTGCCAACTCTTCACATGTCTCCTCGAGATGAATTCATTCCTCGAGTCGAGCTCCGAGTCCGCGAGTCGACCGATACTCATCGCGCCGACTCTTCACGAAATTCCTCGTGCAGGCTCTACGTGAGTCCTCGAGTTGAGTTCGAGTCCACGAGTCGACTGATACTCCTCGTGCCGACTCTTCACATGTCTCCTCGAGATGAATTCATTCCTCGAGTCGAGCTCCGAGTCCGCGAGTCGACCGATACTCCTCGCGCCGACTCTTCACGAAATTCCTCGCGCCGACTCTTCACGAAATTCCTCGTGCAGGCTCTACGTTAGTCCTCGAGTCGAGTTCGAGTCCAGGAGTCGACTGATACGTTCCGACTCTTCACATGTCTCCTCGAGATGAATTCATTCCTCGAGTCGAGCTCCGAGTCCGCGAGTCGACCGATACTCCTCGCGCCGACTCTTCACGAAATTCCTCGTGCAGGCTCTACGTGAGTCCTCGAGTCGAGTTCGAGTCCACGAGTCGACTGATACTCCTCGTGCCGACTCTTCACATGTCTCCTCGAGATGAATTCATTCCTCGAGTCGAGCTCCGAGTCCGCGAGTCGACCGATACTCCTCGCGCTGACTCTTCACGAAATTCCTCGCGCCGACTCTTCACGAAATTCCTCGTGCAGCCTCTACGTGAGTCCTCGAATCATGTTCGAGTCCACGAGTCGACTGATACTCCTCGTGCCAACTCTTCACATGTCTCCTCGAGATGAATTCATTCCTCGAGTCGAGCTCCGAGTCCGCGAGTCGACCGATACTCCTCGCGCCGACTCTTCACGAAATTCCTCGTGCAGGCTATACGTGAGTCCTCGAGTCGAGTTCGAGTCCACGAGTCGACTGATACTCCTCGTGCCGACTCTTCACATGTCTCCTCGAGATGAATTCATTCCTCGAGTCGAGCTCCGAGTCCGCGAGTCGACCGATACTCATCGCGCCGACTCTTCACGAAATTCCTCGCGCCGACTCTTCACGAAATTCCTCGTGCAGGCTCTACGTTAGTCCTCGAGTCGAGTTCGAGTCCAGGAGTCGACTGATACGTTCCGACTCTTCACATGTCTCCTCGAGATGAATTCATTCCTCGAGTCGAGCTCCGAGTCCGCGAGTCGACCGATACTCCTCGCGCCGACTCTTCACGAAATTCCTCGTGCAGGCTCTACGTGAGTCCTCGAGTCGAGTTCGAGTCCACGAGTCGACTGATACTCCTCGTGCCGAATCTTCACATGTCTCCTCGAGATGAATTCATTCCTCGAGTCGAGCTCCGAGTCCGCGAGTCGACCGATACTCCTCGCGCTGACTCTTCACGAAATTCCTCGCGCCGACTCTTCACGAAATTCCTCGTGCAGCCTCTACGTGAGTCCTCGAATCATGTTCGAGTCCACGAGTCGACTGATACTCCTCGTGCCAACTCTTCACATGTCTCCTCGAGATGAATTCATTCCTCGAGTCGAGCTCCGAGTCCGCGAGTCGACCGATACTCCTCGCGCCGACTCTTCACGAAATTCCTCGTGCAGGCTATACGTGAGTCCTCGAGTCGAGTTCGAGTCCACGAGTCGACTGATACTCCTCGTGCCGACTCTTCACATGTCTCCTCGAGATGAATTCATTCCTCGAGTCGAGCTCCGAGTCCGCGAGTCGACCGATACTCATCGCGCCGACTCTTCACGAAATTCCTCGTGCAGGTTCTACGTGAGTCCTCGAGTCGAGTTCGAGTCCACGAGTCGACTGATACTCCCCGTGCCAACTCTTCACATGTCTCCTCGAGATGAATTCATTCCTCGAGTCGAGCTCCAAGTCCGCGAGTCGACCGATACTCCTCGCGCCGACTCTTCACGAAATTCCTCGTGCAGGCTCTACGTGAGTCCTCGAGTCGAGTTTGAGTCCACGAGTCGACTGATACTCCTCGTGCCGACTCTTCACATGTCTCCTCGAGATGAATTCATTCCTCGAGTCGAGCTCCGAGTCCGCGAGTCGACCGATACTCCTCGCGCTGACTCTTCACGAAATTCCTCGCGCCGACTCTTCACGAAATTCCTCGTGCAGCCTCTACGTGAGTCCTCGAATCATGTTCGAGTCCACGAGTCGACTGATACTCCTCGTGCCAACTCTTCACATGTCTCCTCGAGATGAATTCATTCCTCGAGTCGAGCTCCGAGTCCGCGAGTCGACCGATACTCCTCGCGCCGACTCTTCACGAAATTCCTCGTGCAGGCTATACGTGAGTCCTCGAGTCGAGTTCGAGTCCACGAGTCGACTGATACTCCTCGTGCCGACTCTTCACATGTCTCCTCGAGATGAATTCATTCCTCGAGTCGAGCTCCGAGTCCGCGAGTCGACCGATACTCATCGCGCCGACTCTTCACGAAATTCCTCGCGCCGACTCTTCACGAAATTCCTCGTGCAGGCTCTACGTTAGTCCTCGAGTCGAGTTCGAGTCCAGGAGTCGACTGATACGTTCCGACTCTTCACATGTCTCCTCGAGATGAATTCATTCCTCGAGTCGAGCTCCGAGTCCGCGACTCGACCGATACTCCTCGCGCCGACTCTTCACGAAATTCCTCGTGCAGGCTCTACGTGAGTCCTCGAGTCGAGTTCGAGTCCACGAGTCGACTGATACTCCTCGTGCCGAATCTTCACATGTCTCCTCGAGATGAATTCATTCCTCGAGTCGAGCTCCGAGTCCGCGAGTCGACCGATACTCCTCGCGCTGACTCTTCACGAAATTCCTCGCGCCGACTCTTCACAAAATTCCTCGTGCAGCCTCTACGTGAGTCCTCGAATCATGTTCGAGTCCACGAGTCGACTGATACTCCTCGTGCCAACTCTTCACATGTCTCCTCGAGATGAATTCATTCCTCGAGTCGAGCTCCGAGTCCGCGAGTCGACCGATACTCCTCGCGCCGACTCTTCACGAAATTCCTCGTGCAGGCTATACGTGAGTCCTCGAGTCGAGTTCAAGTCCACGAGTCGACTGATACTCCTCGTGCCGACTCTTCACATGTCTCCTCGAGATGAATTCATTCCTCGAGTCGAGCTCCGAGTCCGCGAGTCGACCGATACTCATCGCGCCGACTCTTCACGAAATTCCTCGTGCAGGTTCTACGTGAGTCCTCGAGTCGAGTTCGAGTCCACGAGTCGACTGATACTCCCCGTGCCAACTCTTCACATGTCTCCTCGAGATGAATTCATTCCTCGAGTCGAGCTCCAAGTCCGCGAGTCGACCGATACTCCTCGCGCCGACTCTTCACGAAATTCCTCGTGCAGGCTCTACGTGAGTCCTCGAGTCGAGTTCGAGTCCACGAGTCGACAGATACTCCTCGTGCCAACTCTTCACATGTCTCCTCGAGATGAATTCATTCCTCGAGTCGAGCTCCGAGTCCGCGAGTCGACCGATACTCCTCGCGCCGACTCTTCACGAAATTCCTCGTGCAGGCTCTACGTGAGTTCTCGAGTCGAGTTCGAGTCCACGAGTCGACTGATACTCCTCGTGCCGACTCTTCACATGTCTCCTCGAGATGAATTCATTCCTCGAGTCGAGCTCCGAGTCCGCGAGTCGACCGATACTCCTCGCGCCGACTCTTCACGAAATTCCTCGTGCAGGCTCTACGTGAGTCCTCGAGTCGAGTTCGAGTCCACGAGTCGACTGATACTCTTCGTTCTGACTCTTCACATGTCTCCTCGAGATCAATTCATTCCTCGAGTCGAGCTCTAAGTCCGCGAGTCGACCGATACTCCTCGCGCCGACTCTTCACGAAATTCCTCGTGCAGGCTCTACGTGAGTCCTCGAGTCGAGTTCGAGTTCACTAGTCGACTGATACTCCTCGTGCCAACTCTTCACATGTCTCCTCGAGATGAATTCATTCCTCAAGTCGAGCTCCGAGTCCGCGAGTCGACCGATACTCCTCGCGCCGACTCTTCACGAAATTCCTCGCGCCGAATCTCTTCACGAAATTCCTCGTGCAGGCTCTACGTGAGTTCTCGAGTCGAGTTCGAGTCCACGAGTTGACTGATACTCCTCGTGCCGACTCTTCACATGTCTCCTCGAGATGAATTCATTCCTCGAGTCGAGCTCCGAGTCCGCGAGTCGACCGATACTCATCGCGCCGACTCTTCACGAAATTCCTCGTGCAGGCTCTACGTGAGTCCTCGAGTTGAGTTCGAGTCCACGAGTCGACTGATACTCCTCGTGCCGACTCTTCACATGTCTCCTCGAGATGAATTCATTCCTCGAGTCGAGCTCCGAGTCCGCAAGTCGACCGATACTCATCGCGCCGACTCTTCACGAAATTCCTCGTGCAGGCTCTACGTGACTCCTCGAGTTGAGTTCGAGTCCACGAGTCGACTGATACTCCTCGTACCAACTCTTCACATGTCTCCTCGAGATGAATTCATTCCTCGAGTCGAGCTCCGAGTCCGCGAGTCGACCGATACTCCTCGCGCTGACTCTTCACGAAATTCCTCGCGCCGACTCTTCACGAAATTCCTCGTGCAGGCTCTACGTGAGTCCTCGAGTCGAGTTCGAGTCCAGGAGTCGACTGATACGTTCCGACTCTTCACATGTCTCCTCGAGATGAATTCATTCCTCGAGTCGAGCTCCGAGTCCGCGAGTCGACCGATACTCCTCGCGTCGACTCTTCACGAAATTCCTCGTGCAGGCTCTACGTGAGTCCTCGAGTCGAGTTCGAGTCCACGAGTCGACTGATACTCCACGTGCCGACTCTTCACATGTCTCCTCGTGATGAATTCATTCCTCGAGTCGAGCTCCGAGTCCGCGAGTCGACCGATACTCCTCGCGCTGACTCTTCACGAAATTCCTCGCGCCGACTCTTCACGAAATTCCTCTTGCAGGCTCTACGTGAGTCCTCGAATCATGTTCGAGTCCACGAGTCGACTGATACTCCTCGTGCCAACTCTTCACATGTCTCCTCGAGATGAATTCATTCCTCGAGTCGAGCTCCGAGTCCGCGAGTCGACCGATACTCCTCGCGCCGACTCTTCACGAAATTCCTCGTGCAGGCTATACGTGAGTCCTCGAGTCGAGTTCGAGTCCACTAGTCGACTGATACTCCTCGTGCCGACTCTTCACATATCTCCTCGAGATGAATTCATTCCTCGAGTCGAGCTCCGAGTCCGCGAGTCGACCGATACTCATCGCGCCGACTCTTCACGAAATTCCTCGTGCAGGCTCTACGTGAGTCCTCGAGTCGAGTTCGAGTCCACGAGTCGACTGATACTCCTCGTGCCAACTCTTCACATGTCTCCTCGAGATGAATTCATTCCTCGAGTCGAGCTCCAAGTCCGCGAGTCGACCGATACTCCTCGCGCCGACTCTTCACGAAATTCCTCGTGCAGGCTCTACGTGAGTCCTCGAGTCGAGTTCGAGTCCACGAGTCGACAGATACTCCTCGTGCCAACTCTTCACATGTCTCCTCGAGATGAATTCATTCCTCGAGTCGAGCTCCGAGTCCGCGAGTCGACCGATACTCCTCGCGCCGACTCTTCACGAAATACCTCGTGCAGGCTATACGTGAGTCCTCGAGTCGAGTTCGAGTCCACGAGTCGACTGATACTCCTCGTCCCGACTCTTCAGATGTCTCCTCGAGATGAATTCATTCCTCGAGTCGAGCTCCGAGTCCGCGAGTCGACCGATACTCCTCGCGCCGACTCTTCACGAAATTCCTCGTGCAGGCTCTACGTGAGTTCTCGAGTCGAGTTCGAGTCCACGAGTCGACTGATACTCCTCGTGCCGACTCTTCACATGTCTCCTCGAGATGAATTCATTCCTCGAGTCGAGCTCCGAGTCCGCGAGTCGACCGATACTCATCGCGCCGACTCTTCACGAAATTCCTCGTGCATGCTCTACGTGAGTCCTCGAGTCGAGTTCGAGTCCACGAGTCGACTGATACTCTTCGTTCTGACTCTTCACATGTCTCCTCGAGATCAATTCATTCCTCGAGTCGAGCTCTAAGTCCGCGAGTCGACCGATACTCCTCGCGCCGACTCTTCACGAAATTCCTCGTGCAGGCTCTACGTGAGTCCTCGAGTCGAGTTCGAGTTCACTAGTCGACTGATACTCCTCGTGCCAACTCTTCACATGTCTCCTCGAGATGAATTCATTCCTCGAGTCGAGCTCCGAGTCCGCGAGTCGACCGATACTCCTCGCGCTGACTCTTCACGAAATTCCTCGCGCCAACTCTTCACGAAATTCCTCGTGCAGGCTCTACGTGAGTCCTCGAATCATGTTCGAGTCCACGAGTCGACTGATACTCCTCGTGCCAACTCTTCACATGTCTCCTCGAGATGAATTCATTCCTCGAGTCGAGCTCCGAGTCCGCGAGTCGACCGATACTCATCGCGCCGACTCTTCACGAAATTCCTCGTGCAGGCTCTACGTGAGTCCTCGAGTTGAGTTCGAGTCCACGAGTCGACTGATACTCCTCGTGCCGACTCTTCACATGTCTCCTCGAGATGAATTCATTCCTCGAGTCGAGCTCCGAGTCCGCGAGTCGACCGATACTCCTCGCGCCGACTCTTCACGAAATTCCTCGCGCCGACTCTTCACGAAATTCCTCGTGCAGGCTCTACGTGAGTCCTCGAGTCGAGTTCGAGTCCAGGAGTCGACTGATACGTTCCGACTCTTCACATGTCTCCTCGAGATGAATTCATTCCTCGAGTCGAGCTCCGAGTCCGCGAGTCGACCGATATTCCTCGCGCCGACTCTTCACGAAATTCCTCGTGCAGGCTCTACGTGAGTCCTCGAGTCGAGTTCGAGTCCACGAGTCGACTGATACTCCACGTGCCGACTCTTCACATGTCTCCTCGTGATGAATTCATTCCTCGAGTCGAGCTCCGAGTCCGCGAGTCGACCGATACTCCTCGCGCTGACTCTTCACGAAATTCCTCGCGCCGACTCTTCACGAAATTCCTCTTGCAGGCTCTACGTGAGTCCTCGAATCATGTTCGAGTCCACGAGTCGACTGATACTCCTCGTGCCAACTCTTCACATGTCTCCTCGAGATGAATTCATTCCTCGAGTCGAGCTCCGAGTCCGCGAGTCGACCGATACTCCTCGCGCCGACTCTTCACGAAATTCCTCGTGCAGGCTATACGTGAGTCCTCGAGTCGAGTTCGAGTCCACTAGTCGACTGATACTCCTCGTGCCGACTCTTCACATATCTCCTCGAGATGAATTCATTCCTCGAGTCGAGCTCCGAGTCCGCGAGTCGACCGATACTCATCGCGCCGACTCTTCACGAAATTCCTCGTGCAGGCTCTACGTGAGTCCTCGAGTCGAGTTCGAGTCCACGAGTCGACTGATACTCCTCGTGCCAACTCTTCACATGTCTCCTCGAGATGAATTCATTCCTCGAGTCGAGCTCCAAGTCCGCGAGTCGACCGATACTCCTCGCGCCGACTCTTCACGAAATTCCTCGTGCAGGCTCTACGTGAGTCCTCGAGTCGAGTTCGAGTCCACGAGTCGACAGATACTCCTCGTGCCAACTCTTCACATGTCTCCTCGAGATGAATTCATTCCTCGAGTCGAGCTCCGAGTCCGCGAGTCGACCGATACTCCTCGCGCCGACTCTTCACGAAATACCTCGTGCAGGCTATACGTGAGTCCTCGAGTCGAGTTCGAGTCCACGAGTCGACTGATACTCCTCGTCCCGACTCTTCAGATGTCTCCTCGAGATGAATTCATTCCTCGAGTCGAGCTCCGAGTCCGCGAGTCGACCGATACTCCTCGCGCCGACTCTTCACGAAATTCCTCGTGCAGGCTCTACGTGAGTTCTCGAGTCGAGTTCGAGTCCACGAGTCGACTGATACTCCTCGTGCCGACTCTTCACATGTCTCCTCGAGATGAATTCATTCCTCGAGTCGAGCTCCGAGTCCGCGAGTCGACCGATACTCATCGCGCCGACTCTTCACGAAATTCCTCGTGCATGCTCTACGTGAGTCCTCGAGTCGAGTTCGAGTCCACGAGTCGACTGATACTCTTCGTTCTGACTCTTCACATGTCTCCTCGAGATCAATTCATTCCTCGAGTCGAGCTCTAAGTCCGCGAGTCGACCGATACTCCTCGCGCCGACTCTTCACGAAATTCCTCGTGCAGGCTCTACGTGAGTCCTCGAGTCGAGTTCGAGTTCACTAGTCGACTGATACTCCTCGTGCCAACTCTTCACATGTCTCCTCGAGATGAATTCATTCCTCGAGTCGAGCTCCGAGTCCGCGAGTCGACCGATACTCCTCGCGCTGACTCTTCACGAAATTCCTCGCGCCAACTCTTCACGAAATTCCTCGTGCAGGCTCTACGTGAGTCCTCGAATCATGTTCGAGTCCACGAGTCGACTGATACTCCTCGTGCCAACTCTTCACATGTCTCCTCGAGATGAATTCATTCCTCGAGTCGAGCTCCGAGTCCGCGAGTCGACCGATACTCCTCGCGTCGACTCTTCACGAAATTCCTCGTGCAGGCTCTACGTGAGTCCTCGAGTCGAGTTCGAGTCCACGAGTCGACTGATACTCCACGTGCCGACTCTTCACATGTCTCCTCGTGATGAATTCATTCCTCGAGTCGAGCTCCGAGTCCGCGAGTCGACCGATACTCCTCGCGCTGACTCTTCACGAAATTCCTCGCGCCGACTCTTCACGAAATTCCTCTTGCAGGCTCTACGTGAGTCCTCGAATCATGTTCGAGTCCACGAGTCGACTGATACTCCTCGTGCCAACTCTTCACATGTCTCCTCGAGATGAATTCATTCCTCGAGTCGAGCTCCGAGTCCGCGAGTCGACCGATACTCCTCGCGCCGACTCTTCACGAAATTCCTCGTGCAGGCTATACGTGAGTCCTCGAGTCGAGTTCGAGTCCACTAGTCGACTGATACTCCTCGTGCCGACTCTTCACATATCTCCTCGAGATGAATTCATTCCTCGAGTCGAGCTCCGAGTCCGCGAGTCGACCGATACTCATCGCGCCGACTCTTCACGAAATTCCTCGTGCAGGCTCTACGTGAGTCCTCGAGTCGAGTTCGAGTCCACGAGTCGACTGATACTCCTCGTGCCAACTCTTCACATGTCTCCTCGAGATGAATTCATTCCTCGAGTCGAGCTCCAAGTCCGCGAGTCGACCGATACTCCTCGCGCCGACTCTTCACGAAATTCCTCGTGCAGGCTCTACGTGAGTCCTCGAGTCGAGTTCGAGTCCACGAGTCGACAGATACTCCTCGTGCCAACTCTTCACATGTCTCCTCGAGATGAATTCATTCCTCGAGTCGAGCTCCGAGTCCGCGAGTCGACCGATACTCCTCGCGCCGACTCTTCACGAAATACCTCGTGCAGGCTATACGTGAGTCCTCGAGTCGAGTTCGAGTCCACGAGTCGACTGATACTCCTCGTCCCGACTCTTCAGATGTCTCCTCGAGATGAATTCATTCCTCGAGTCGAGCTCCGAGTCCGCGAGTCGACCGATACTCCTCGCGCCGACTCTTCACGAAATTCCTCGTGCAGGCTCTACGTGAGTTCTCGAGTCGAGTTCGAGTCCACGAGTCGACTGATACTCCTCGTGCCGACTCTTCACATGTCTCCTCGAGATGAATTCATTCCTCGAGTCGAGCTCCGAGTCCGCGAGTCGACCGATACTCATCGCGCCGACTCTTCACGAAATTCCTCGTGCATGCTCTACGTGAGTCCTCGAGTCGAGTTCGAGTCCACGAGTCGACTGATACTCTTCGTTCTGACTCTTCACATGTCTCCTCGAGATCAATTCATTCCTCGAGTCGAGCTCTAAGTCCGCGAGTCGACCGATACTCCTCGCGCCGACTCTTCACGAAATTCCTCGTGCAGGCTCTACGTGAGTCCTCGAGTCGAGTTCGAGTTCACTAGTCGACTGATACTCCTCGTGCCAACTCTTCACATGTCTCCTCGAGATGAATTCATTCCTCGAGTCGAGCTCCGAGTCCGCGAGTCGACCGATACTCCTCGCGCTGACTCTTCACGAAATTCCTCGCGCCAACTCTTCACGAAATTCCTCGTGCAGGCTCTACGTGAGTCCTCGAATCATGTTCGAGTCCACGAGTCGACTGATACTCCTCGTGCCAACTCTTCACATGTCTCCTCGAGATGAATTCATTCCTCGAGTCGAGCTCCGAGTCCGCGAGTCGACCGATACTCATCGCGCCGACTCTTCACGAAATTCCTCGTGCAGGCTCTACGTGAGTCCTCGAGTTGAGTTCGAGTCCACGAGTCGACTGATACTCCTCGTGCCGACTCTTCACATGTCTCCTCGAGATGAATTCATTCCTCGAGTCGAGCTCCGAGTCCGCGAGTCGACCGATACTCCTCGCGCCGACTCTTCACGAAATTCCTCGCGCCGACTCTTCACGAAATTCCTCGTGCAGGCTCTACGTGAGTCCTCGAGTCGAGTTCGAGTCCAGGAGTCGACTGATACGTTCCGACTCTTCACATGTCTCCTCGAGATGAATTCATTCCTCGAGTCGAGCTCCGAGTCCGCGAGTCGACCGATATTCCTCGCGCCGACTCTTCACGAAATTCCTCGTGCAGGCTCTACGTGAGTCCTCGAGTCGAGTTCGAGTCCACGAGTCGACTGATACTCCTCGTGCCGACTCTTCACATGTCTCCTCGAGATGAATTCATTCCTCGAGTCGAGCTCCGAGTCCGCGAGTCGACCGATACTCCTCGCGCTGACTCTTCACGAAATTCCTCGCGCCGACTCTTCACGAAATTCCTCGTGCAGCCTCTACGTGAGTCCTCGAATCATGTTCGAGTCCACGAGTCGACTGATACTCCTCGTGCCAACTCTTCACATGTCTCCTCGAGATGAATTCATTCCTCGAGTCGAGCTCCGAGTCCGCGAGTCGACCGATACTCCTCGCGCCGACTCTTCACGAAATTCCTCGTGCAGGCTATACGTGAGTCCTCGAGTCGAGTTCGAGTCCACGAGTCGACTGATACTCCTCGTGCCGACTCTTCACATGTCTCCTCGAGATGAATTCATTCCTCGAGTCGAGCTCCGAGTCCGCGAGTCGACCGATACTCATCGCGCCGACTCTTCACGAAATTCCTCGTGCAGGTTCTACGTGAGTCCTCGAGTCGAGTTCGAGTCCACGAGTTGACTGATACTCCCCGTGCCAACTCTTCACATGTCTCCTCGAGATGAATTCATTCCTCGAGTCGAGCTCCAAGTCCGCGAGTCGACCGATACTCCTCGCGCCGACTCTTCACGAAATTCCTCGTGCAGGCTCTACGTGAGTCCTCGAGTCGAGTTCGAGTCCACGAGTCGACAGATACTCCTCGTGCCAACTCTTCACATGTCTCCTCGAGATGAATTCATTCCTCGAGTCGAGCTCCGAGTCCGCGAGTCGACCGATACTCCTCGCGCCGACTCTTCACGAAATTCCTCGTGCAGGCTCTACGTGAGTTCTCGAGTCGAGTTCGAGTCCACGAGTCGACTGATACTCCTCGTGCCGACTCTTCACATGTCTACTCGAGATGAATTCATTCCTCGAGTCGAGCTCCGAGTCCGCGAGTCGACCGATACTCCTCGCGCCGACTCTTCACGAAATTCCTCGTGCAGGCTCTACGTGACTCCTCGAGTCGAGTTCGAGTCCACGAGTCGACTGATACTCTTCGTTCTGACTCTTCACATGTCTCCTCGAGATCAATTCATTCCTCGAGTCGAGCTCTAAGTCCGCGAGTCGACCGATACTCCTCGCGCTGACTCTTCACGAAATTCCTCGTGCAGGCTCTACGTGAGTCCTCGAGTCGAGTTCGAGTTCACTAGTCGACTGATACTCCTCGTGCCAACTCTTCACATGTCTCCTCGAGATGAATTCATTCCTCGAGTCGAGCTCCGAGTCCGCGAGTCGACCGATACTCCTCGCGCCGACTCTTCACGAAATTCCTCGCGCCGACTCTTCACGAAATTCCTCGTGCAGGCTCTACGTGAGTTCTCGAGTCGAGTTCGAGTCCACGAGTCGACTGATACTCCTCGTGCCGACTCTTCACATGTCTCCTCGAGATGAATTCATTCCTCGAGTCGAGCTCCGAGTCCGCGAGTCGACCGATACTCATCGCGCCGACTCTTCACGAAATTCCTCGTGCAGGCTCTACGTGAGTCCTCGAGTTGAGTTCGAGTCCACGAGTCGACTGATACTCCTCGTGCCGACTCTTCACATGTCTCCTCGAGATGAATTCATTCCTCGAGTCGAGCTCCGAGTCCGCGAGTCGACCGATACTCATCGCGCCGACTCTTCACGAAATTCCTCGCGCCGACTCTTCACGAAATTCCTCGTGCAGGCTCTACGTGAGTCCTCGAGTCGAGTTCGAGTCCAGGAGTCGACTGATACGTTCCGACTCTTCACATGTCTCCTCGAGATGAATTCATTCCTCGAGTCGAGCTCCGAGTCCGCGAGTCGACCGATACTCCTCGCGTCGACTCTTCACGAAATTCCTCGTGCAGGCTCTACGTGAGTCCTCGAGTCGAGTTCGAGTCCACAAGTCGACTGATACTCCACGTGCCGACTCTTCACATGTCTCCTCGTGATGAATTCATTCCTCGAGTCGAGCTCCGAGTCCGCGAGTCGACCGATACTCCTCGCGCTGACTCTTCACGAAATTCCTCGCGCCGACTCTTCACGAAATTCCTCTTGCAGGCTCTACGTGAGTCCTCGAATCATGTTCGAGTCCACGAGTCGACTGATACTCCTCGTGCCAACTCTTCACATGTCTCCTCGAGATGAATTCATTCCTCGAGTCGAGCTCCGAGTCCGCGAGTCGACCGATACTCCTCGCGCCGACTCTTCACGAAATTCCTCGTGCAGGCTATACGTGAGTCCTCGAGTCGAGTTCGAGTCCACGAGTCGACTGATACTCCTCGTGCCGACTCTTCACATATCTCCTCGAGATGAATTCATTCCTCGAGTCGAGCTCCGAGTCCGCGAGTCGACCGATACTCATCGCGCCGACTCTTCACGAAATTCCTCGTGCAGGCTCTACGTGAGTCCTCGAGTCGAGTTCGAGTCCACGAGTCGACTGATACTCCTCGTGCCAACTCTTCACATGTCTCCTCGAGATGAATTCATTCCTCGAGTCGAGCTCCAAGTCCGCGAGTCGACCGATACTCCTCGCGCCGACTCTTCACGAAATTCCTCGTGCAGGCTCTACGTGAGTCCTCGAGTCGAGTTCGAGTCCACGAGTCGACAGATACTCCTCGTGCCAACTCTTCACATGTCTCCTCGAGATGAATTCATTCCTCGAGTCGAGCTCCGAGTCCACGAGTCGACCGATACTCCTCGCGCCGACTCTTCACGAAATACCTCGTGCAGGCTATACGTGAGTCCTCGAGTCGAGTTCGAGTCCACGAGTCGACTGATACTCCTCGTCCCGACTCTTCACATGTCTCCTCGAGATGAATTCATTCCTCGAGTCGAGCTCCGAGTCCGCGAGTCGACCGATACTCCTCGCGTCGACTCTTCACGAAATTCCTCGTGCAGGCTCTACGTGAGTCCTCGAGTCGAGTTCGAGTCCACAAGTCGACTGATACTCCACGTGCCGACTCTTCACATGTCTCCTCGTGATGAATTCATTCCTCGAGTCGAGCTCCGAGTCCGCGAGTCGACCGATACTCCTCGCGCTGACTCTTCACGAAATTCCTCGCGCCGACTCTTCACGAAATTCCTCTTGCAGGCTCTACGTGAGTCCTCGAATCATGTTCGAGTCCACGAGTCGACTGATACTCCTCGTGCCAACTCTTCACATGTCTCCTCGAGATGAATTCATTCCTCGAGTCGAGCTCCGAGTCCGCGAGTCGACCGATACTCCTCGCGCCGACTCTTCACGAAATTCCTCGTGCAGGCTATACGTGAGTCCTCGAGTCGAGTTCGAGTCCACGAGTCGACTGATACTCCTCGTGCCGACTCTTCACATATCTCCTCGAGATGAATTCATTCCTCGAGTCGAGCTCCGAGTCCGCGAGTCGACCGATACTCATCGCGCCGACTCTTCACGAAATTCCTCGTGCAGGCTCTACGTGAGTCCTCGAGTCGAGTTCGAGTCCACGAGTCGACTGATACTCCTCGTGCCAACTCTTCACATGTCTCCTCGAGATGAATTCATTCCTCGAGTCGAGCTCCAAGTCCGCGAGTCGACCGATACTCCTCGCGCCGACTCTTCACGAAATTCCTCGTGCAGGCTCTACGTGAGTCCTCGAGTCGAGTTCGAGTCCACGAGTCGACAGATACTCCTCGTGCCAACTCTTCACATGTCTCCTCGAGATGAATTCATTCCTCGAGTCGAGCTCCGAGTCCACGAGTCGACCGATACTCCTCGCGCCGACTCTTCACGAAATACCTCGTGCAGGCTATACGTGAGTCCTCGAGTCGAGTTCGAGTCCACGAGTCGACTGATACTCCTCGTCCCGACTCTTCACATGTCTCCTCGAGATGAATTCATTCCTCGAGTCGAGCTCCGAGTCCGCGAGTCGACCGATACTCCTCGCGCCGACTCTTCACGAAATTCCTCGTGCAGGCTCTACGTGAGTCCTCGAGTCGAGTTCGAGTCCACAAGTCGACTGATACTCCACGTGCCGACTCTTCACATGTCTCCTCGTGATGAATTCATTCCTCGAGTCGAGCTCCGAGTCCGCGAGTCGACCGATACTCCTCGCGCTGACTCTTCACGAAATTCCTCGCGCCGACTCTTCACGAAATTCCTCTTGCAGGCTCTACGTGAGTCCTCGAATCATGTTCGAGTCCACGAGTCGACTGATACTCCTCGTGCCAACTCTTCACATGTCTCCTCGAGATGAATTCATTCCTCGAGTCGAGCTCCGAGTCCGCGAGTCGACCGATACTCCTCGCGCCGACTCTTCACGAAATTCCTCGTGCAGGCTATACGTGAGTCCTCGAGTCGAGTTCGAGTCCACGAGTCGACTGATACTCCTCGTGCCGACTCTTCACATATCTCCTCGAGATGAATTCATTCCTCGAGTCGAGCTCCGAGTCCGCGAGTCGACCGATACTCATCGCGCCGACTCTTCACGAAATTCCTCGTGCAGGCTCTACGTGAGTCCTCGAGTCGAGTTCGAGTCCACGAGTCGACTGATACTCCTCGTGCCAACTCTTCACATGTCTCCTCGAGATGAATTCATTCCTCGAGTCGAGCTCCAAGTCCGCGAGTCGACCGATACTCCTCGCGCCGACTCTTCACGAAATTCCTCGTGCAGGCTCTACGTGAGTCCTCGAGTCGAGTTCGAGTCCACGAGTCGACAGATACTCCTCGTGCCAACTCTTCACATGTCTCCTCGAGATGAATTCATTCCTCGAGTCGAGCTCCGAGTCCGCGAGTCGACCGATACTCCTCGCGCCGACTCTTCACGAAATTCCTCGTGCAGGCTCTACGTGAGTTCTCGAGTCGAGTTCGAGTCCACGAGTCGACTGATACTCCTCGTGCCGACTCTTCACATGTCTCCTCGAGATGAATTCATTCCTCGAGTCGAGCTCCGAGTCCGCGAGTCGACCGATACTCCTCGCGCCGACTCTTCACGAAATTCCTCGTGCAGGCTCTACGTGAGTCCTCGAGTCGAGTTCGAGTCCACGAGTCGACTGATACTCTTCGTTCTGACTCTTCACATGTCTCCTCGAGATCAAGTCATTCCTCGAGTCGAGCTCTAAGTCCGCGAGTCGACCGATACTCCTCGCGCCGACTCTTCACGAAATTCCTCGTGCAGGCTCTACGTGAGTCCTCGAGTCGAGTTCGAGTTCACTAGTCGACTGATACTCCTCATGCCAACTCTTCACATGTCTCCTCGAGATGAATTCATTCCTCGAGTCGAGCTCCGAGTCCGCGAGTCGACCGATACTCCTCGCGCTGACTCTTCACGAAATTCCTCGCGCCAACTCTTCACGAAATTCCTCGTGCAGGCTCTACGTGAGTCCTCGAATCATGTTCGAGTCCACGAGTCGAGTGATACTCCTCGTGCCAACTCTTCACATGTCTCCTCGAGATGAATTCATTCCTCGAGTCGAGCTCCGAGTCCGCGAGTCGACCGATACTCCTCGCGCCGACTCTTCACGAAATTCCTCGTGCAGGCTATACGTGAGTCCTCGAGTCGAGTTCGAGTCCACGAGTCGACTGATACTCCTCGTGCCGACTCTTCACATGTCTCCTCGAGATGAATTCATTCCTCGAGTCGAGCTCCGAGTCCGCGAGTCGACCGATACTCATCGCGCCGACTCTTCACGAAATTCCTCGTGCAGGCTCTACGTGAGTCCTCGAGTCGAGTTCGAGTCCACGAGTCGACTGATACTCCCCGTGCCAACTCTTCACATGTCTCCTCGAGATGAATTCATTCCTCGAGTCGAGCTCCGAGTCCGCGAGTCGACCGATACTCCTCGCGCCGACTCTTCACGAAATTCCTCGTGCAGGCTCTACGTGAGTCCTCGAGTCGAGTTCGAGTCCACGAGTCGACAGATACTCCTCGTGCCAACTCTTCACATGTCTCCTCGAGATGAATTCATTCCTCGAGTCGAGATCCGAGTCCGCGAGTCGACCGATACTCCTCGCGCCGACTCTTCACGAAATTCCTCGCGCCGACTCTTCACGAAATTCCTCGTGCAGGCTCTACGTGAGTTCTCGAGTCGAGTTCGAGTCCACGAGTCGACTGATACTCCTCGTGCCGACTCTTCACATGTCTCCTCGAGATGAATTCATTCCTCGAGTCGAGCTCCGAGTCCGCGAGTCGACCGATACTCATCGCGCCGACTCTTCACGAAATTCCTCGTGCAGGCTCTACGTGAGTCCTCGAGTTGAGTTCGAGTCCACGAGTCGACTGATACTCCTCGTGCCGACTCTTCACATGTCTCCTCAAGATGAATTCATTCCTCGAGTCGAGCTCCGAGTCCGCGAGTCGACCGATACTCATCGCGCCGACTCTTCACGAAATTCCTCGTGCAGGCTCTACGTGAGTCCTCGAGTTGAGTTCGAGTCCACGAGTCGACTGATACTCCTCGTGCCGACTCTTCACATGTCTCCTCGAGATGAATTCATTCCTCGAGTCGAGCTCCGAGTCCGCGAGTCGACCGATACTCCTCGCGCCGACTCTTCACGAAATTCCTCGCGCCGACTATTCACGAAATTCCTCGTGCAGGCTCTACGTGAGTCCTCGAGTCGAGTTCGAGTCGAGGAGTCGACTGATACGTTCCGACTCTTCACATGTCTCCTCGAGATGAATTCATTCCTCGAGTCGAGCTCCGAGTCCGCGAGTCGACCGATACTCCTCGCGCCGACTCTTCACGAAATTCCTCGTGCAGGCTCTACGTGAGTCCTCGAGTCGAGTTCGAGTCCACGAGTCGACTGATACTCCACGTGCCGACTCTTCACATGTCTCCTCGAGATGAATTCATTCCTCGAGTCGAGCTCCGAGTCCGCGAGTCGACCGATACTCCTCGCGCCGACTCTTCACGAAATTCCTCGTGCAGGCTCTACGTGAGTCCTCGAGTCGAGTTCGAGTCCACGAGTCGACAGATACTCCTCGTGCCAACTCTTCACATGTCTCCTCGAGATGAATTCATTCCTCGAGTCGAGCTCCGAGTCCGCGAGTCGACCGATACTCCTCGCGCCGACTCTTCACGAAATTCCTCGCGCCGACTCTTCACGAAATTCCTCGTGCAGGCTCTACGTGAGTTCTCTTGTCGAGTTCGAGTCCACGAGTCGACTGATACTCCTCGTGCCGACTCTTCACATGTCTCCTCGTGATGAATTCATTCCTCGAGTCGAGCTCCGAGTCCGCGAGTCGACCGATACTCATCGCGCCGACTCTTCACGAAATTCCTCGTGCAGGCTCTACGTGAGTCCTCGAGTTGAGTTCGAGTCCACGAGTCGACTGATACTCCTCATGCCGACTCTTCACATGTCTCCTCGAGATGAATTCATTCCTCGAGTCGAGCTCAGAGTCCGCGAGTCGACCGATACTCCTCGCGCCGACTCTTCACGAAATTCCTCGCGCCGACTCTTCACGAAATTCCTCGTGCAGGCTCTACGTGAGTCCTCGAGTCGAGTTCGAGTCCAGGAGTCGACTGATACGTTCCGACTCTTCACATGTCTCCTCGAGATGAATTCATTCCTCGAGTCGAGCTCCAAGTCCGCGAGTCGACCGATACTCCTCGCGCCGACTCTTCACGAAATTCCTCGTGCAGGCTCTACGTGAGTCCTCGAGTCGAGTTCGAGTCCACGAGTCGACTGATACTCCTCGTGCCGACTCTTCACATGTCTCCTCGAGATGAATTCATTCCTCGAGTCGAGCTCCGAGTCCGCGAGTCGACCGATACTCCTCGCGCCGACTCTTCACGAAATTCCTCGCGCCGACTCTTCACGAAATTCCTCGTGCAGGCTCTACGTGAGTCCTCGAATCATGTTCGAGTCCACGAGTCGACTGATACTCCTCGTGCCAACTCTTCACATGTCTCCTCGAGATGAATTCATTCCTCGAGTCGAGCTCCGAGTCCGCGAGTCGACCGATACTCCTCGCGCCGACTCTTCACGAAATTCCTCGTGCAGGCTCTACGTGAGTTCTCGAGTCGAGTTCGAGTCCACGAGTCGACTGATACTCCTCGTGCCGACTCTTCACATGTCTTCTCGAGATGAATTCATTCGTCGAGTCGAGCTCTGAGTCCGCGAGTCGACCGATACTCATCGCGCCGACTCTTCACGAAATTACTCGTGCAGGCTCAACGTGAGTCCTCGAGTTGAGTTCGAGTCCACGAGTCGACTCATACTCCTCGTGCCGACTCTTCACATGTCTCCTCGAGATGAATTCATTCCTCGAGTCGAGCTCCGAGTCCGCGAGTCGACCGATACTCCTCGCGCCGACTCTTCACGAAATTCCTCGCGCCGACTCTTCACGAAATTCCTCGTGCAGGCTCTACGTGAGTCCTCGAGTCGAGTTCGAGTCCAGGAGTCGACTGATATGTTCCGACTCTTCACATGTCTCCTCGAGATGAATTCATTCCTCGAGTCGAGCTCCGAGTCCGCGAGTCGACCGATACTCCTCGCGCCGACTCTTCCCGAAATTCCTCGTGCAGGCTCTACGTGAGTCCTCGAGTCGAGTTCAAGTCCACAAGTCGACTGATACTTCACGTGCCGACTCTTCACATGTCTCCTCGAGATGAATTCATTCCTCGAGTCGAGCTCCGAGTCCGCGAGTCGATCGATACTCCTCGCGCTGACTCTTCACGAAATTCCTCGCGCCGACTCTTCACGAAATTCCTCGTGCAGGCTCTACGTGAGTCCTCGAATCATGTTCGAGTCCACGAGTCGACTGATACTCCTTGTGCCAACTCTTCACATGTCTCCTCGAGATGAATTCATTTCTCGAGTCGAGCTCCGAGTCCGCGAGTCGACCGATACTCCTCGTGCCGACTCTTCACGAAATTCCTCGTGCAGGCTATACGTGAGTCCTCGAGTCGAGTTCGAGTCCACGAGTCGACTGATACTCCTCGTGCCGACTCTTCACATGTCTGCTCGAGATGAATTCATTCCTCGAGTCGAGCTCCGAGTCCGCGAGTCGACCGATACTCCTCGCGCTGACTCTTCACGAAATTCCTCGCGCCGACTCTTCACGAAATTCCTCTTGCAGGCTCTACGTGAGTCCTCGAATCATGTTCGAGTCCACGAGTCGACTGATACTCCTCGTGCCGACTCTTCACATGTCTCCTCGAGATGAATTCATTCCTCGAGTCGAGCTCAGAGTCCGCGAGTCGACCGATACTCCTCGCGCCGACTCGTCACGAAATTCCTCGCGCCGACTCTTCACGAAATTCCTCGTGCAGGCTCTACGTGAGTCCTCGAGTCGAGTTCGAGTCCAGGAGTCGACTGATACGTTCCGACTCTTCACATGTCTCCTCGAGATGAATTCATTCCTCGAGTCGAGCTCCAAGTCCGCGAGTCGACCGATACTCCTCGCGCCGACTCTTCACGAAATTCCTCGTGCAGGCTCTACGTGAGTCCTCGAGTCGAGTTCGAGTCCTAGAGTCGACTGATACTCCTCGTGCCGACTCTTCACATGTCTCCTCGAGATGAATTCATTCCTCGAGTCGAGCTCCGAGTCCGCGAGTCGACCGATACTCCTCGCGCCGACTCTTCACGAAATTCCTCGCGCCGACTCTTCACGAAATTCCTCGTGCAGGCTCTACGTGAGTCCTCGAATCATGTTCGAGTCCACGAGTCGACTGATACTCCTCGTGCCAACTCTTCACATGTCTCCTCGAGATGAATTCATTCCTCGAGTCGAGCTCCGAGTCCGCGAGTCGACCGATACTCCTCGCGCCGACTCTTCACGAAATTCCTCGTGCAGGCTCTACGTGAGTTCTCGAATCGAGTTCGAGTCCACGAGTCGACTGATACTCCTCGTGCCGACTCTTCACATGTCTCCTCGAGATGAATTCATTCGTCGAGTCGAGCTCTGAGTCCGCGAGTCGACCGATACTCATCGCGCCGACTCTTCACGAAATTCCTCGTGCAGGCTCAACGTGAGTCCTCGAGTTGAGTTCGAGTCCACGAGTCGACTGATACTCCTCGTGCCGACTCTTCACATGTCTCCTCGAGATGAATTCATTCCTCGAGTCGAGCTCCGAGTCCGCGAGTCGACCGATACTCCTCGCGCCGACTCTTCACGAAATTCCTCGCGCCGACTCTTCACGAAATTCCTCGTGCAGGCTCTACGTGAGTCCTCGAGTCGAGTTCGAGTCCAGGAGTCGACTGATACGTTCCGACTCTTCACATGTCTCCTCGAGATGAATTCATTCCTCGAGTCGAGCTCCGAGTCCACGAGTCGACCGATACTCCTCGCGCCGACTCTTCACGAAATTCCTCGTGCAGGCTCTACGTGAGTCCTCGAGTCGAGTTCAAGTCCACAAGTCGACTGATACTTCACGTGCCGACTCTTCACATGTCTCCTCGAGATGAATTCATTCCTCGAGTCGAGCTCCGAGTCCGCGAGTCGATCGATACTCCTCGCGCTGACTCTTCACGAAATTCCTCGCGCCGACTCTTCACGAAATTCCTCGTGCAGGCTCTACGTGAGTCCTCGAATCATGTTCGAGTCCACGAGTCGACTGATACTCCTTGTGCCAACTCTTCACATGTCTCCTCGAGATGAATTCATTTCTCGAGTCGAGCTCCGAGTCCGCGAGTCGACCGATACTCCTCGCGCCGACTCTTCACGAAATTCCTCGTGCAGGCTATACGTGAGTCCTCGAGTCGAGTTCGAGTCCACGAGTCGACTGATACTCCTCGTGCCGACTCTTCACATGTCTCCTCGAGATGAATTCATTCCTCGAGTCGAGCTCCGAGTCCGCGAGTCGACCGATACTCCTCGCGCTGACTCTTCACGAAATTCCTCGCGCCGACTCTTCACGAAATTCCTCTTGCAGGCTCTACGTGAGTCCTCGAATCATGTTCGAGTCCACGAGTCGACTGATACTCCTCGTGCCGACTCTTCACATGTCTCCTCGAGATGAATTCATTCCTCGAGTCGAGCTCAGAGTCCGCGAGTCGACCGATACTCCTCGCGCCGACTCGTCACGAAATTCCTCGCGCCGACTCTTCACGAAATTCCTCGTGCAGGCTCTACGTGAGTCCTCGAGTCGAGTTCGAGTCCAGGAGTCGACTGATACGTTCCGACTCTTCACATGTCTCCTCGAGATGAATTCATTCCTCGAGTCGAGCTCCAAGTCCGCGAGTCGACCGATACTCCTCGCGCCGACTCTTCACGAAATTCCTCGTGCAGGCTCTACGTGAGTCCTCGAGTCGAGTTCGAGTCCTAGAGTCGACTGATACTCCTCGTGCCGACTCTTCACATGTCTCCTCGAGATGAATTCATTCCTCGAGTCGAGCTCCGAGTCCGCGAGTCGACCGATACTCCTCGCGCCGACTCTTCACGAAATTCCTCGCGCCGACTCTTCACGAAATTCCTCGTGCAGGCTCTACGTGAGTCCTCGAATCATGTTCGAGTCCACGAGTCGACTGATACTCCTCGTGCCAACTCTTCACATGTCTCCTCGAGATGAATTCATTCCTCGAGTCGAGCTCCGAGTCCGCGAGTCGACCGATACTCCTCGCGCCGACTCTTCACGAAATTCCTCGTGCAGGCTCTACGTGAGTTCTCGAATCGAGTTCGAGTCCACGAGTCGACTGATACTCCTCGTGCCGACTCTTCACATGTCTCCTCGAGATGAATTCATTCGTCGAGTCGAGCTCTGAGTCCGCGAGTCGACCGATACTCATCGCGCCGACTCTTCACGAAATTCCTCGTGCAGGCTCAACGTGAGTCCTCGAGTTGAGTTCGAGTCCACGAGTCGACTGATACTCCTCGTGCCGACTCTTCACATGTCTCCTCGAGATGAATTCATTCCTCGAGTCGAGCTCCGAGTCCGCGAGTCGACCGATACTCCTCGCGCCGACTCTTCACGAAATTCCTCGCGCCGACTCTTCACGAAATT
The DNA here is from genome assembly GCF_054948205.1 of Urtica dioica subsp. dioica. NCBI lineage: Eukaryota > Viridiplantae > Streptophyta > Magnoliopsida > Rosales > Urticaceae > Urtica > Urtica dioica. Next base: position 35,091,243 of record NC_142756.1, on the reverse strand, counting down.
CCTCGTGCAGGCTCTACGTGAGTCCTCGAGTCGAGTTCGAGTCCAGGAGTCGACTGATACGTTCCGACTCTTCACATGTCTCCTCGAGATGAATTCATTCCTCGAGTCGAGCTCCGAGTCCACGAGTCGACCGATACTCCTCGCGCCGACTCTTCACGAAATTCCTCGTGCAGGCTCTACGTGAGTCCTCGAGTCGAGTTCAAGTCCACAAGTCGACTGATACTTCACGTGCCGACTCTTCACATGTCTCCTCGAGATGAATTCATTCCTCGAGTCGAGCTCCGAGTCCGGGAGTCGATCGATACTCCTCGCGCTGACTCTTCACGAAATTCCTCGCGCCGACTCTTCACGAAATTCCTCGTGCAGGCTATACGTGAGTCCTCGAGTCGAGTTCGAGTCCACGAGTCGACTGATACTCCTCGTGCCGACTCTTCACATGTCTCCTCGAGATGAATTCATTCCTCGAGTCGAGCTCCGAGTCCGCGAGTCGACCGATACTCCTCGCGCTGACTCTTCACGAAATTCCTCGCGCCGACTCTTCACGAAATTCCTCTTGCAGGCTCTACGTGAGTCCTCGAATCATGTTCGAGTCCACGAGTCGACTGATACTCCTCGTGCCAACTCTTCACATGTCTCCTCGAGATGAATTCATTCCTCGAGTCGAGCTCCGAGTCCGCGAGTCGACCGATACTCCTCGCGCCGACTCTTCACGAAATTCCTCGTGCAGGCTATACGTGAGTCCTCGAGTCGAGTTTGAGTCCACGAGTCGACTGATACTCCTCGTGCCGACTCTTCACATATCTCCTCGAGATGAATTCATTCCTCGAGTCGAGCTCCGAGTCCGCGAGTCGACCGATACTCATCGCGCCGACTCTTCACGAAATTCCTCGTGCAGGCTCTACGGTAGTCCTCGAGTCGAGTTCGAGTCCACGAGTCGACTGATACTCCTCGTGCCAACTCTTCACATGTCTCCTCGAGATGAATTCATTCCTCAAGTCGAGCTCCAAGTCCGCGAGTCGACCGATACTCCTCGCGCCGACTCTTCACGAAATTCCTCGTGCAGGCTCTACGTGAGTCCTCGAGTCGAGTTCGAGTCCACGAGTCGACAGATACTCCTCGTGCCAACTCATCACATGTCTCCTCGAGATGAATTCATTCCTCGAGTCGAGCTCCGAGTCCGCGAGTTGACCGATACTCCTCGCGCCGACTCTTCACGAAATTCCTCGCGCCGACTCTTCACGAAATTCCTCGTGCAGGCTCTACGTGAGTCCTCGAGTCGAGTTCGAGTCCAGGAGTCGACTGATACGTTCCGACTCTTCACATGTCTCCTCGAGATGAATTCATTCCTCGAGTCGAGCTCCAAGTCCGCGAGTCGACCGATACTCCTCGCGCCGACTCTTCACGAAATTCCTCGTGCAGGCTCTACGTGAGTCCTCGAGTCGAGTTCGAGTCCACGAGTCGACTGATACTCCTCGTGCCGACTCTTCACATGTCTCCTCGAGATGAATTCATTCCTCGAGTCGAGCTCCGAGTCCGCGAGTCGACCGATACTCCTCGCGCCGACTCTTCACGAAATTCCTCGCGCCGACTCTTCACGAAATTCCTCGTGCAGGCTCTACGTGAGTCCTCGAATCATGTTCGAGTCCACGAGTCGACTGATACTCCTCGTGCCAACTCTTCACATGTCTCCTCGAGATGAATTCATTCCTCGAGTCGAGCTCCGAGTCCGCGATTCGACCGATACTCCTCGCGCCGACTCTTCACGAAATTCCTCGTGCAGGCTCTACGTGAGTTCTCGAGTCGAGTTCGAGTCCACGAGTCGACTGATACTCCTCGTGCCGACTCTTCACATGTTTCCTCGAGATGAATTCATTCGTCGAGTCGAGCTCCGAGTCCGCGAGTCGACCGATACTCATCGCGCCGACTCTTCACGAAATTCCTCGTGCAGGCTCAACGTGAGTCCTCGAGTTGAGTTCGAGTCCACGAGTCGACTGATACTCCTCGTGCCGACTCTTCACATGTCTCCTCGAGATGAATTCATTCCTCGAGTCGAGCTCCGAGTCCGCGATTCGACCGATACTCCTCGCGCCGACTCTTCACGAAATTCCTCGTGCAGGCTCTACGTGAGTTCTCGAGTCGAGTTCGAGTCCACGAGTCGACTGATACTCCTCGTGCCGACTCTTCACATGTCTCCTCGAGATGAATTCATTCGTCGATCGAGCTCCGAGTCCGCGAGTCGACCGATACTCATCGCGCCGACTCTTCACGAAATTCCTCGTGCAGGCTCAACGTGAGTCCTCGAGTTGAGTTCGAGTCCACGAGTCGACTGATACTCCTCGTGCCGACTCTTCACATGTCTCCTTGAGATGAATTCATTCCTCGAGTCGAGCTCCGAGTCCGCGAGTCGACCGATACTCCTCGCGCCGACTCTTCACGAAATTCCTCGCGCCGACTCTTCACGAAATTCCTCGTGCAGGCTCTACGTGAGTCCTCGAGTCGAGTTCGAGTCCAGGAGTCGACTGATACGTTCCGACTCTTCACATGTCTCCTCGAGATGAATTCATTCCTCGAGTCGAGCTCCGAGTCCGCGAGTCGACCGATACTCCTCGCGCCGACTCTTCACGAAATTCCTCGTGCAGGCTCTACGTGAGTCCTCGAGTCGAGTTCGAGTCCACAAGTCGACTGATACTTCACGTGCCGACTCTTCACATGTCTCCTCGAGATGAATTCATTCCTCGAGTCGAGCTCCGAGTCCGCGAGTCGATCGATACTCCTCGCGCTGACTCTTCACGAAATTCCTCGCGCCGACTCTTCACGAAATTCCTCGTGCAGGCTCTACGTGAGTCCTCGAATCATGTTCGAGTCCACGAGTCGACTGATACTCCTTGTGCCAACTCTTCACATGTCTCCTCGAGATGAATTCATTTCTCGAGTCGAGCTCCGAGTCCGCGAGTCGACCGATACTCCTCGCGCCGACTCTTCACGAAATTCCTCGTGCAGGCTATACGTGAGTCCTCGAGTCGAGTTCGAGTCCACGAGTCGACTGATACTCCTCGTGCCGACTCTTCACATGTCTCCTCGAGATGAATTCATTCCTCGAGTCGAGCTCCGAGTCCGCGAGTCAACCGATACTCATCGCGCCGACTCTTCACGAAATTCCTCGTGCAGGCTCTACGTGAGTCCTCGAGTCGAGTTCGAGTCCACGAGTCGACTGATACTCCTCGTGCCAACTCTTCACATGTCTCCTTGAGATGAATTCATTCCTCGAGTCGAGCTCCAAGTCCGCGAGTCGACCGATACTCCTCGCGCCGACTCTTCACGAAATTCCTCGTGCAGGCTCTACGTGAGTCCTCGAGTCGAGTTCGAGTCCAGGAGTCGACTGATACTCCTCGTGCCAACTCTTCACATGTCTCCTCGAGATGAATTCATTCCTCGAGTCCAGCTCCGAGTCCGCAAGTCGACCGATACTCCTCGCGCCGACTCTTCACGAAATTCCTCGCGCCGACTCTTCACGAAATTCCTCGTGCAGGCTCTACGTGAGTTCTCGAGTCGAGTTCGAGTCCACGAGTCGACTGATACTCCTCGTGCCGACTCTTCACATGTCTCCTCGAGATGAATTCATTCCTCGAGTCGAGCTCCGAGTCCGCGAGTCGACCGATACTCATCGCGCCGACTCTTCACGAAATTCCTCGTGCAGGCTCCACGTGAGTCCTCGAGTTGAGTTCGAGTCCACGATTCGACTGATACTCCTCGTGCCGACTCTTCACATGTCTCCTCGAGATGAATTCATTCCTCGAGTCGAGTTCCGAGTCCGCGAGTCGACCGATACTCCTCGCGCCGACTCTTCACGAAATTCCTCGCGCCGACTCTTCACGAAATTCCTCGTGCAGGCTCTACGTGAGTCCTCGAGTCGAGTTCGAGTCCAGGAGTCGACTGATACGTTCCGACTCTTCACATGTCTCCTCGAGATGAATTCATTCCTCGAGTCGAGCTCCGAGTCCGCGAGTCGACCGATACTCCTCGCGCCGACTCTTCACGAAATTCCTCGCGCCGACTCTTCACGAAATTCCTCGTGCAGGCTCTACGTGAGTCCTCGAGTCGAGTTCAAGTCCAGGAGTCGACTGATACGTTCAGACTCTTCACATGTCTCCTCGAGATGAATTCATTCCTCGAGTCGAGCTCCGAGTCCGCGAGTCGACCGATACTCCTCGCGCCGACTCTTCACGAAATTCCTCGTGCAGGCTCTACGTGAGTCCTCGAGTCGAGTTCGAGTCCACGAGTCGACTGATACTCCTCGTGCCGACTCTTCACATGTCTCCTCGAGATGAATTCATTCCTCGAGTCGAGCTCCGAGTCCGCGAGTCGACCGATACTCCTCGCGCCGACTCTTCACGAAATTCCTCGCGCCGACTCTTCCCGAAATTCCTCGTGCAGGCTCTACGTGAGTTCTCGAGTCGAGTTCGAGTCCACGAGTCGACTGATACTCCTCGTGCCGACTCTTCACATGTCTCCTCGAGATGAATTCATTCCTCGAGTCGAGCTCCGAGTCCGCGAGTCGACCGATACTCATCGCGCCGACTCTTCACGAAATTCCTCGTGCAGGCTCTACGTGAGTCCTCGAGTTGAGTTCGAGTCCACGAGTCGACTGATACTCCTCGTGCCGACTCTTCACATGTCTCCTCGAGATGAATTCATTCCTCGAGTCGAGCTCAGAGTCCGCGAGTCGACCGATACTCCTCACGCCGACTCTTCACGAAATTCCTCGCGCCGACTCTTCACGAAATTCCTCGTGCAGGCTCTACGTGAGTCCTCGAGTCGAGTTCGAGTCCAGGAGTCGACTGATACGTTCCGACTCTTCACATGTCTCCTCGAGATGAATTCATTCCTCGAGTCGAGCTCCAACTCCGCGAGTCGACCGATACTCCTCGCGCCGACTCTTCACGAAATTCCTCGTGCAGGCTCTACGTGAGTCCTCGAGTCGAGTTCGAGTCCACGAGTCGAATGATACTCCTCGTGCCGACTCATCACATGTCTCCTCGAGATGAATTCATTCCTCGAGTCGAGCTCCGAGTCGACCGATACTCCTCGCGCCGACTCTTCACGAAATTCCGAGCGCCGACTCTTCACGAAATTCCTCGTGCAGGCTCTACGTGAGTCCTCGAATCATGTTCGAGTCCACGAGTCGACTGATACTCCTCGTGCCAACTCTTCACATGTCTCCTCGAGATGAATTCATTCCTCGAGTCGAGCTCCGAGTCCGCGAGTCGACCGATACTCCTCGCGCCGACTCTTCACGAAATTCCTCGCGCCGACTCTTCACGAAATTCCTCGTGCAGGCTCTACGTGAGTTCTCGAGTCGAGTTCGAGTCCACGAGTCGACTGATACTCCTCGTGCCGACTCTTCACATGTCTCCTCGAGATGAATTCATTCCTCGAGTCGAGCTCCGAGTCCGCGAGTCGACCGATACTCATCGCGCCGACTCTTCACGAAATTCCTCGTGCAGGCTCTACGTGAGTCCTCGAGTTGAGTTCGAGTCCACGAGTCGACTGATACTCCTCGTGCCGACTCTTCACATGTCTCCTCGATATGAATTCATTCCTCGAGTCGAGCTCAGAGTCCGCGAGTCGACCGATACTCCTCGCGCCGACTCTTCATGAAATTCCTCGCGCCGACTCTTCACGAAATTCCTCGTGCAGGCTCTACGTGAGTCCTCGAGTCGAGTTCGAGTCCAGGAGTCGACTGATACGTTCCGACTCTTCACATGTCTCCTCGAGATGAATTCATTCCTCGAGTCGAGCTCCAAGTCCGCGAGTCGACCGATACTCCTCGCGCCGACTCTTCACGAAATTCCTCGTGCAGGCTCTACGTGAGTTCTCGAGTCGAGTTCGAGTCCACGAGTCGACTGATACTCCTCGTGCCGACTCTTCACATGTCTCCTCGAGATGAATTCATTCGTCGAGTCGAGCTCCGAGTCCGCGAGTCGACCGATACTCAACGCGCCGACTCTTCACGAAATTCCTCGTGCAGGCTCAACATGAGTCCTCGAGTTGAGTTCGAGTCCACGAGTCGACTGATACTCCTCGTGCCGACTCTTCACATGTCTCCTCGAGATTAATTCATTCCTCGAGTCGAGCCCCGAGTCCGCGAGTCGACCGATACTCCTCGCGCCGACTCTTCACGAAATTCCTCGTGCAGGCTCTACGTGAGTCCTCGAATCATGTTCGAGTCCACGAGTCGACTGATACTCCTTGTGCCAACTCTTCACATGTCTCCTCGAGATGAATTCATTTCTCGAGTCGAGCTCCGAGTCCGCGAGTCGACCGATACTCCTCGCGCCGACTCTTCACGAAATTCCTCGTGCAGGCTATACGTGAGTCCTCGAGTCGAGTTCGAGTCCACGAGTCGACTGATACTCCTCGTGCCGACTCTTCACATGTCTCCTCGAGATGAATTCATTCGTCGAGTCGAGCTCCGAGTCCGCGAGTCGACCGATACTCATCGCGCCGACTCTTCACAAAATTCCTCGTGCAGGCTCAACATGAGTCCTCGAGTTGAGTTCGAGTCCACGAGTCGACTGATACTCCTCGTGCCGACTCTTCACATGTCTCCTCGAGATGAATTCATTCCTCGAGTCGAGCTCCGAGTCCGCGAGTCGACCGATACTCCTCGCGCCGACTCTTCACGAAATTCCTCGCGCCGACTCTTCACGAAATTCCTCGTGCAGGCTCTACGTGAGTCCTCGAGTCGAGTTCGAGTCCAGGAGTCGACTGATACGTTCCGACTCTTCACATGTCTCCTCGAGATGAATTCATTCCTCGAGTCGAGCTCCGAGTCCGCGAGTCGACCGATACTCCTCGCGCCGACTCTTCACGAAATTCCTCGTGCAGGCTCTACTTGAGTCCTCGAGTCGAGTTCGAGTCCACAAGTCGACTGATACTCCACGTGCTGACTCTTCACATGTCTCCTCGAGATGAATTCATTCCTCGAGTCGAGCTCCGAGTCCGCGAGTCGATCGATACTCCTCGCGCTGACTCTTCACGAAATTCCTCGCGCCGACTCTTCACGAAATTCCTCGTGCAGGCTCTACGTGAGTCCTCGAATCATGTTCGAGTCCACGAGTCTACTGATACTCCTTGTGCCAACTCTTCACATGTCTCCTCGAGATGAATTCATTTCTCGAGTCGAGCTCCGAGTCCGCGAGTCGACCGATACTCCTCGCGCCGACTCTTCACGAAATTCCTCGTGCAGGCTATACGTGAGTCCTCGAGTCGAGTTCGAGTCCACGAGTCGACTGATACTCCTCGTGCCGACTCTTCACATGTCTCCTCGAGATGAATTCATTCCTCGAGTCGAGCTCCGAGTCCGCGAGTCAACCGATACTCATCGCGCCGACTCTTCACGAAATTCCTCGTGTAGGCTCTACGTGAGTCCTCGAGTCGAGTTCGAGTCCACGAGTCGACTGATACTCCTCGTGCCAACTCTTCACATGTCTCCTCGAGATGAATTCATTCCTCGAGTCGAGCTCCAAGTCCGCGAGTCGACCGATACTCCTCGCGCCGACTCTTCACGAAATTCCTCGTGCAGGCTCTACGTGAGTCCTCGAGTCGAGTTCGAGTCCAGGAGTCGACTGATACTCCTCGTGCCAACTCTTCACATGTCTCCTCGAGATGAATTCATTCCTCGAGTCTAGCTCCGAGTCCGCGAGTCGACCGATACTCCTCGCGCCGACTCTTCACGAAATTCCTCGCGCCGACTCTTCACGAAATTCCTCGTGCAGGCTCTACGTGAGTTCTCGAGTCGAGTTCGAGTCCACGAGTCGACTGATACTCCTCGTGCCGACTCTTCACATGTCTCCTCGAGATGAATTCATTCCTCGAGTCGAGCTCCGAGTCCGCGAGTCGACCGATACTCATCGCGCCGACTCTTCACGAAATTCCTCGTGCAGGCTCTACGTGAGTCCTCGAGTTGAGTTCGAGTCCACGAGTCGACTGATTCTCCTCGTGCCGACTCTTCACATGTCTCCTCGAGATGAATTCATTCCTCGAGTCGAGTTCCGAGTCCGCGAGTCGACCGATACTCCTCGCGCCGACTCTTCACGAAATTCCTCGCGCCGACTCTTCACGAAATTCCTCGTGCAGGCTCTACGTGAGTCCTCGAGTCGAGTTCGAGTCCAGGAGTCGACTTATACGTTCCGACTCTTCACATGTCTCCTCGAGATGAATTCATTCCTCGAGTCGAGCTCCTAGTCCGCGAGTCGACCGATACTCCTCGCGCCGACTCTTCACGAAATTCCTCGCGCCGACTCTTCACGAAATTCCTCGTGCAGGCTCTACGTGAGTCCTCGAGTCGAGTTCAAGTCTAGGAGTCGACTGATACGTTCCGACTCTTCACATGTCTCCTCGAGATGAATTCATTCCTCGAGTGGAGCTCCGAGTCCGCGAGTCGACCGATACTCCTCGCGCCGACTCTTCACGAAATTCCTCGTGCAGGCTCTACGTGAGTCCTCGAGTTGAGTTCGAGTCCACGAGTCGACTGATACTCCTCGTGCCGACTCTTCACATGTCTCCTCGAGATTAATTTATTCCTCGAGTCGAGCTCTGAGTCCGCGAGTCGACCGATACTCCTCGCGCCGACTCTTCACGAAATTCCTCGCGCCGACTCTTCACGAAATTCCTCGTGCAGGCTCTACGTGAGTTCTCGAGTCGAGTTCGAGTCCACGAGTCGACTGATACTCCTCGTGCCGACTCTTCACATGTCTCCTCGAGATGAATTCATTCCTCGAGTCGAGCTCCGAGTCCGCGAGTCGACCGATACTCCTCGCGCCGACTCTTCATGAAATTCCTCGTGCAGGCTCTACGTGAGTCCTCGAGTCGAGTTCGAGTCCACGAGTCGACTGATACTCCTCGTGCCGACTCTTCACATGTCTCCTCGAGATGAATTCATTCCTCGAGTCGAGCTCCGAGTCCGAGAGTCGACCGATACTCCTCGCGCCGACTCTTCACGAAATTCCTCGCGCCGACTCTTCAAGAAATTCCTCGTGCAGGCTCTACGTGAGTCCTCGAGTCGAGTTCGAGTCCAGGAGTCGACTGATACGTTCCGACTCTTCACATGTCTCCTCGAGATGAATTCATTCCTCGAGTCGAGCTCCGAGTCCGCGAGTCGACCGATACTCCTCGCGCCGACTCTTCACCAAATTCCTCGTGCAGGCTCTACGTGAGTCCTCGAGTCGAGTTCGAGTCCACGAGTCGACTGATACTCCTCGTGCCGACTCTTCACATGTCTCCTCGAGATGAATTCATTCCTCGAGTCGAGCTCCGAGTCCGCGAGTCGACCGATACTCCTCGCGCCGACTCTTCACGAAATTCCTCGCGCCGACTCTTCACGAAATTCCTCGTGCAGGCTCTACGTGAGTTCTCGAGTCGAGTTCGAGTCCACGAGTCGACTGATACTCCTCGTGCCGACTCTTCACATGTCTCCTCGAGATGAATTCATTCCTCGAGTCGAGCTCCGAGTCCGCGAGTCGACCGATACTCATCGCGCCGACTCTTCACGAAATTCCTCGTGCAGGCTCTACGTGAGTCCTCGAGTCGAGTTCGAGTCCACGAGTCGACTGATACTCCTCGTGCCAACTCTTCACATGTCTCCTCGAGATGAATTCATTCCTCGAGTCGAGCTCCGAGTCCGCGAGTCGACCGATACTCCTCGCGCCGACTCTTCACGAAATTCCTCGTGCAGGCTCTACGTGAGTCCTCGAGTCGAGTTCGAGTCCACGAGTCGACTGATACTCCTCGTGCCGACTCTTCACATGTCTCCTCGAGATGAATTCATTCCTCGAGTCGAGCTCCGAGTCCGCGAGTCGACCGATACTCCTCGCGCCGACTCTTCACGAAATTCCTCGCGCCGACTCTTCACGAAATTCCTCGTGCAGGCTCTACGTGAGTTCTCGAGTCGAGTTCGAGTCCACGAGTCGACTGATACTCCTCGTGCCGACTCTTCACATGTCTCCTTGAGATGAATTCATTCCTCGAGTCGAGCTCCGAGTCCGCGAGTCGACCGATACTCATCGCGCCGACTCTTCACGAAATTCCTCGTGCAAGCTCTACGTGAGTCCTCGAGTTGAGTTCGAGTCCACGAGTCGACTGATACTCCTCGTGCCGACTCTTCACATGTCTCCTCGAGATGAATTCATTCCTCGAGTCGAGCTCCGAGTCCGCGAGTCGACCGATACTCCTCGCGCCGACTCTTCATGAAATTCCTCGTGCAGGCTCTACGTGAGTCCTCGAGTCGAGTTCGAGTCCACGAGTCGACTGATACTCCTCGTGCCGACTCTTCACATGTCTCCTCGAGATGAATTCATTCCTCGAGTCGAGCTCTGAGTCTACGATTCGACCGATACTCCTCGAGCCGACTCTTCACGAAATTCCTCGTGCAGGCTCTACGTGAGTCCTCAAGTCGAGTTCGAGTCCACGAGTCGACTGATACTCCTCGTGCCGACTCTTCACATGTCTCCTCGAGATGAATTCATTCCTCGAGTCGAGCTCCGAGTCCGCGAGTCGACCGATACTCCTCGAGCCGACTCTTCACGAAATTCCTCGTGCAGGCTATACGTGAGTCCTCGAGTCGAGTTCGAGTCCACGAGTCGAATGATACTCCTCGTGCCGACTCTTCACATGTCTCCTCGAGATGAATTCATTCCTCGAGTCGAGCTCCGAGTCCGCGAGTCGACCGATACTCATCGCGCCGACTCTTCACGAAATTCCTCGTGCAGGCTCTACGTGAGTCCTCGAGTCGAGTTCGAGTCCACGAGTCGACTGATACTCCTCGTGCCAACTCTTCACATGTCTCCTCGAGATGAATTCATTCCTCGAGTCGAGCTCCAAGTCCGCGAGTCGACCGATACTCCTCGCGCCGACTCTTCACGAAATTCCTCGTGCAGGCTCTACGTGAGTCCTCGAGTCGAGTTCGAGTTCACGAGTCGACTGATACTCCTCGTGCCAACTCTTCACATGTCTCCTCGAGATGAATTCATTCCTCGAGTCGAGCTCCGAGTCCGCGAGTCGACCGATACTCCTTGCGCCGACTCTTCACGAAATTCCTCGCGCCGACTCTTCACGAAATTCCTCGTGCAGGCTCTACGTGAGTTCTCGAGTCGAGTTCGAGTCCACGAGTCGACTGATACTCCTCGTGCCGACTCTTCACATGTCTCCTTGAGATGAATTCATTCCTCGAGTCGAGCTCCGAGTCCGCGAGTCGACCGATACTCATCGCGCCGACTCTTCACGAAATTCCTCGTGCAAGCTCTACGTGAGTCCTCGAGTTGAGTTCGAGTCCACGAGTCGACTGATACTCCTCGTGCCGACTCTTCACATGTCTCCTCGAGATGAATTCATTCCTCGAGTCGAGCTCCGAGTCCGCGAGTCGACCGATACTCCTCGCGCCGAGTCTTCATGAAATTCCTCGTGCAGGCTCTACGTGAGTCCTCGAGTCGAGTTCGAGTCCACGAGTCGACTGATACTCCTCGTGCCGACTCTTCACATGTCTCCTCGAGATGAATTCATTCCTCGAGTCGAGCTCTGAGTCTACGATTCGACCGATACTCCTCGAGCCGATTCTTCACGAAATTCCTCGTGCAGGCTCTACGTGAGTCCTCGAGTCGAGTTCGAGTCCACGACTCGACTGATACTCCTCGTGCCGACACTTCACATGTCTCCTCAAGATGAATTCATTCCTCGAGTCGAGCTCCGAGTCCGCGAGTCGACCGATACTCCTCGAGCCGACTCTTCACGAAATTCCTCGTGCAGGCTATACGTGAGTCCTCGAGTCGAGTTCGAGTCCACGAGTCGAATGATACTCCTCGTGCTGACTCTTCACATGTCTCCTCGAGATGAATTCATTCCTCGAGTCGAGCTCCGAGTCGGCGAGTCGACCGATACTCATCGCGCCGACTCTTCACGAAATTCCTCGTGCAGGCTCTACGTGAGTCCTCGAGTCGAGTTCGAGTCCACGAGTCGACTGATACTCCTCGTGCCAACTCTTTACATGTCTCCTCGAGATGAATTCATTCCTCGAGTCGAGCTCCAAGTCCGCGAGTCGACCGATACTCCTCGCGCCGACTCTTCACGAAATTCCTCGTGCAGGCTCTACGTGAGTCCTCGAGTCGAGTTCGAGTTCACGAGTCGACTGATACTCCTCGTGCAAACTCTTCACATGTCTCCTCGAGATGAATTCATTCCTCGAGTCGAGCTCCGAGTCCGCGAGTCGACCGATACTCCTTGCGCCGACTCTTCACGAAATTCCTCGCGCCGACTCTTCACGAAATTCCTCGTGCAGGCTCTACGTGAGTTCTCGAGTCGAGTTCGAGTCCACGAGTCGACTGATACTCCTCGTGCCGACTCTTCACATGTCTCCTTGAGATGAATTCATTCCTCGAGTCGAGCTCCGAGTCCGCGAGTCGACCGATACTCATCGCGCCGACTCTTCACGAAATTCCTCGTGCAAGCTCTACGTGAGTCCTCGAGTTGAGTTCGAGTGCACGAGTCGACTGATACTCCTCGTGCCGACTCTTCACATGTCTCCTCGAGATGAATTCATTCCTCGAGTCGAGCTCCGAGTCCGCGAGTCGACCGATACTCCTCGCGCCGACTCTTCATGAAATTCCTCGTGTAGGCTCTACGTGAGTCCTCGAGTCGAGTTCGAGTCCACGAGTCGACTGATACTCCTCGTGCCGACTCTTCACATGTCTCCTCGAGATGAATTCATTCCTCGAGTCGAGCTCTGAGTCTACGATTCGACCGATACTCCTCGAGCCGACTCTTCACGAAATTCCTCGTGCAGGCTCTACGTGAGTCCTCGAGTCGAGTTCGAGTCCATGAGTCGACTGATACTCCTTGTGCCAACTCTTCACATGTCTCCTCGAGATGAATTCATTCCTCGAGTCGAGCTCCGAGTCCGTGAGTCGACCGATACTCCTCGCGCCGACTCTTCACGAAATTCCTCGTGCAGGCTCTACGTGAGTCCTCGAGTTGAGTTCGAGTCCACGAGTCGACTGATACTCCTCGTGCGAACTCTTCACATGTCTCCTCGAGATGAATTCATTCCTCGAGTCGAGCTCCGAGTCCGCGAGTCGACCGATACTCCTCGCGCCGACTCTTCATGAAATTCCTCGTGCAGGCTCTACGTGAGTCCTCGAGTCGAGTTCAAGTCCACGAGTCGACTGATACTCCTCGTGCCGACTCTTCACATGTCTCCTCGAGATGAATTCATTCCTCGAGTCGAGCTCCGAGTCCGAGAGTCGACCGATACTCCTCGCGCCGACTCTTCACGAAATTCCTCGCGCCGACTCTTCACGAAATTCCTTGTGCAGGCTCTACGTGAGTCCTCGAGTCGAGTTCGAGTCCAGGAGTCGACTGATACGTTCCGACTCTTCACATGTCTCCTCGAGATGAATTCATTCCTCGAGTCGAGCTCCGAGTCCGCGAGTCAACCGATACTCCTCGCGCCGACTCTTCATGAAATTCCTCGTGTAGGCTCTACGTGAGTCCTCGAGTCGAGTTCGAGTCCACGAGTCGACTGATACTCCTCGTGCCGACTCTTCACATGTCTCCTCGAGATGAATTCATTCCTCGAGTCGAGCTCTGAGTCTACGATTCGACCGATACTCCTCGAGCCGACTCTTCACGAAATTCCTCGTGCAGGCTCTACGTGAGTCCTCGAGTCGAGTTCGAGTCCATGAGTCGACTGATACTCCTTGTGCCAACTCTTCACATGTCTCCTCGAGATGAATTCATTCCTCGAGTCGAGCTCCGAGTCCGTGAGTCGACCGATACTCCTCGCGCCGACTCTTCACGAAATTCCTCGTGCAGGCTCTACGTGAGTCCTCGAGTTGAGTTCGAGTCCACGAGTCGACTGATACTCCTCGTGCGAACTCTTCACATGTCTCCTCGAGATGAATTCATTCCTCGAGTCGAGCTCCGAGTCTGCGAGTCGACCGATAGTCCTCGCGCCGACTCTTCACGAAATTCCTCGTGCAAGCTCTACGTGAGTCCTCGAGTCGAGTTCGAGTCCACGAGTCGACTGATACTCCTCGTGCCAACTCTTCACATGTCTCCTCGAGATGAATTCATTCATCGAGTCGAGCTCCGAGTCCGCGAGTCGACCGATACTCCTCGCGCCGACTCTTCACGAAATTCCTCGTGCAGGCTCTACGTGAGTCCTCGAGTCGAGTTCGAGTCCACGAGTCGACTGATACTCCTCGTGCCGACTCTTCACATGTCTCCTCGAGATGAATTCATTCCTCAAGTCGAGCTCCGAGTCCGCGAGTCGACCGATACTCCTCGCGCCGACTCTTCACGAAATTCCTCGCGCCGACTCTTCACGAAATTCCTCGTGCAGGCTCTACGTGAGTTCTCGAGTCGAGTTCGAGTCCATGAGTCGACTGATACTCCTCGTGCCGACTCTTCACATGTCTCCTCGAGATGAATTCATTCCTCGAGTCGAGCTCCGAGTCCGCGAGTCGACCGATACTCATCGCGCCGACTCTTCACGAAATTCCTCGTGCAGGCTCTACGTGAGTCCTCGAGTTGAGTTCGAGTCCACGAGTCGACTGATACTCCTCATGCCGACTCTTCACATGTGTCCTCGAGATGAATTCATTCCTCGAGTCGAGCTCCGAGTCCGCGAGTCGACCGATACTCCTTGCGCTGACTCTTCACGAAATTCCTCGCGCCGACTCTTCACGAAATTCCTCGTGCAGGCTCTACGTGAGTTCTCGAGTCGAGTTCGAGTCCACGAGTCGACTGATACTCCTCGTGCCGACTCTTCACATGTCTCCTCGAGATGAATTCATTCCTCGAGTCGAGCTCCGAGTCCGCGAGTCGACCGATACTCATCGCGCCGACTCTTCACGAAATTCCTCGTGCAAGCTCTACGTGAGTCCTCGAGTTGAGTTCGAGTGCACGAGTCGACTGATACTCCTCGTGCCGACTCTTCACATGTCTCCTCGAGATGAATTCATTCCTCGAGTCGAGCTCCGAGTCCGCGAGTCGACCGATACTCCTCGCGCCGACTCTTCATGAAATTCCTCGTGCAGGCTCTACGTGAGTCCTCGAGTCGAGTTCGAGTCCACGAGTCGACTGATACTCCTCGTGCCGACTCTTCACATGTCTCCTCGAGATGAATTCATTCCTCGAGTCGAGCTCTGAGTCTACGATTCGACCGATACTCCTCGAGCCGACTCTTCACGAAATTCCTCGTGCAGGCTCTACGTGAGTCCTCGAGTCGAGTTCGAGTCCATGAGTCGACTGATACTCCTTGTGCCAACTCTTCACATGTCTCCTCGAGATGAATTCATTCCTCGAGTCGAGCTCCGAGTCCGTGAGTCGACCGATACTCCTCGCGCCGACTCTTCACGAAATTCCTCGTGCAGGCTCTACGTGAGTCCTCGAGTTTAGTTCGAGTCCACGAGTCGACTGATACTCCTCGTGCGAACTCTTCACATGTCTCCTCGAGATGAATTCATTCCTCGAGTCGAGCTCCGAGTCCGCGAGTCGACCGATACTCCTCGCGCCGACTCTTCATGAAATTCCTCGTGCAGGCTCTACGTGAGTCCTCGAGTCGAGTTCAAGTCCACGAGTCGACTGATACTCCTCGTGCCGACTCTTCACATGTCTCCTCGAGATGAATTCATTCCTCGAGTCGAGCTCCGAGTCCGAGAGTCGACCGATACTCCTCGCGCCGACTCTTCACGAAATTCCTCGCGCCGACTCTTCACGAAATTCCTTGTGCAGGCTCTACGTGAGTCCTCGAGTCGAGTTCGAGTCCAGGAGTCGACTGATACGTTCCGACTCTTCACATGTCTCCTCGAGATGAATTCATTCCTCGAGTCGAGCTCCGAGTCCGCGAGTCAACCGATACTCCTCGCGCCGACTCTTCATGAAATTCCTCGTGCAGGCTCTACGTGAGTCCTCGAGTCGAGTTCGAGTCCACGAGTCGACTGATACTCCTCGTGCGAACTCTTCACATGTCTCCTCGAGATGAATTCATTCCTCGAGTCGAGCTCCGTGTCTGCGAGTCGACCGATACTCCTCGCTCCGACTCTTCACGAAATTCCTCGTGCAAGTTCTACGTGAGTCCTCGAGTCGAGTTCGAGTCCACGAGTCGACTGATACTCCTCGTGC
Source organism: Urtica dioica subsp. dioica (assembly GCF_054948205.1). Classification (NCBI taxonomy): domain Eukaryota; kingdom Viridiplantae; phylum Streptophyta; class Magnoliopsida; order Rosales; family Urticaceae; genus Urtica; species Urtica dioica. The sequence continues at coordinate 35,075,067 of NC_142756.1, read as the reverse complement.
CAACTCTTCACATGTCTCCTCGAGATGAATTCATTCATCGAGTCGAGCTCCGAGTCCGCGAGTCGACCGATACTCCTCGCGCCGACTCTTCACGAAATTCCTCGTGCAGGCTCTACGTGAGTCCTCGAGTCGAGTTCGAGTCCACGAGTCAACTGATACTCCTCGTGCCGACTCTTCACATGTCTCCTCGAGATGAATTCATTCCTCAAGTCGAGCTCCGAGTCCGTGAGTCGACCGATACTCCTCGCGCCGACTCTTCACGAAATTCCTCGCGCCGACTCTTCACGAAATTCCTCGTGCAGGCTCTACGTGAGTCCTCGAGTCGAGTTCAAGTCCAGGAGTCGACTGATACATTCCGACTCTTCACATGTCTCCTCGAGAAGAATTCATTCCTCGAGTCGATCTCCGAGTCCGCGAGTCGACCGATACTCCTCGCGCCGACTCTTCACGAAATTCCTCGTGCAGGCTCTACGTGAGTCCTCGAGTCGAGTTCGAGTCCACGAGTCGACTGATACTCCTCGTGCCGACTCTTCACATGTCTCCTCAAGATGAATTTATTCCTCGAGTCGAGCTCCGAGTCCGCGCGTCGACCGATACTCATCGCGCCGACTCTTCACGAAATTCCTCGTGCAGGCTCTACGTGAGTCCTCGAGTTGAGTTCGAGTCAACGAGTCGACTGATACTCCTCGTGCCGACTCTTCACATGTCTCCTCGAGATGAATTCATTCCTCGAGTCGAGCTCCGAGTCCGCGAGTCGACCGATACTCCTCGCGCCGACTCTTCACGAAATTCCTCGTGCAGGCTCTACGTGAGTCCTCGAGTCGAGTTCGAGTCCACGAGTCGACTGATACTCCTCGTGCCGACTCTTCACATGTCTCCTCGAGATGAATTCATTCCTCGAGTCGAGCTCCAAGTCCACGATTCGACCGATACTCCTCGAGCCGACTCTTCACGAAATTCCTCGTGCAGGCTCTACGTGAGTCCTCGCGTCGAGTTCGAGTCCATGAGTGGACTGATACTCCTTGTGCCAACTCTTCACATGTCTCCTCGAGATGAATTCATTCCTCGAGTCGAGCTCCGATTCCGCGAGTCGACCGATACTCCTCGCGCCGACTCTTCACGAAATTCCTCGTGCAGGCTCTACGTGAGTCCTCGAGTCGAGTTCGAGTCCACGAGTCGACTGATACTCCTCGTGCCGACTCTTCACATGTGTCCTCGAGATGAATTCATTCCTTGAGTCGAGCTCCGAGTCCGCGAGTCGACCGATACTCCTCGCGCCGACTCTTCACGAAATTCCTCGTGCAGGCTCTACGTGAGTCCTCGAGTTGAGTTCGAGTCCACGAGTCGACTGATACTCCTCGTGCCGACTCTTCACATGTCTCCTCGAGATGAATTCATTCCTCGAGTCGAGCTCCGAGTCCGCGAGTCGACCGATACTCCTCGCGCCGACTCTTCACGAAATTCCTCGTGCAGGCTCTACGTGAGTCCTCGAGTCGAGTTCGAGTCCACGAGTCGACTGATACTCCTCGTGCCGACTCTTCACATGTCTCCTCGAGATGAATTCATTCATCGAGTCGAGCTCCGAGTCCGCGAGTCGACCGATACTCCTCGCGCCGACTCTTCACGAAATTCCTCGTGCAGGCTCTACGTGAGTCCTCGAGTCGAGTTCGAGTCCACGAGTCGACTGATACTCCTCGTGCCGACTCTTCACATGTCTCCTCGAGATGAATTCATTCCTCGAGTCGAGCTCCGAGTCCACGATTCGACCGATACTCCTCGAGCCGACTCTTCACGAAATTCCTCGTGCAGGCTCTACGTGAGTCCTCGCGTCGAGTTCGAGTCCATGAGTCGACTGATACTCCTTGTGCCAACTCTTCACATGTCTCCTCGAGATGAATTCATTCCTCGAGTCGAGCTCCGATTCCGCGAGTCGACCGATACTCCTCGCGCCGACTCTTCACGAAATTCCTCATGCAGGCTCTACGTGAGTCCTCGAGTCGAGTTCGAGTCCATGAGTCGACTGATACTCCTTGTGCCAACTCTTCACATGTCTCTTCGAGATGAATTCATTCCTCGAGTCGAGCTCCGAGTCCGCGAGTCGACCGATACTCCTCGCGCCGACTCTTCACGAAATTCCTCGTGCCGACTCTTCACATGTCTCCTCGAGATGAATTCATTCCTCGAGTCGAGCTCCGAGTCCGCGAGTCGACCGATACTCCTCGCGCCGACTCTTCACGAAATTCCTCGTGCAGGCTCTACGTGAGTCCTCGAGTCGAGTTCGAGTCCACGAGTCGACTGATACTCCTCGTGCCGACTCTTCACATGTGTCCTCGAGATGAATTCATTCCTTGAGTCGAGCTCCGAGTCCGCGAGTCGACCGATACTCCTCGCGCCGACTCTTCACGAAATTCCTCGTGCAGGCTCTACGTGAGTCCTCGAGTTGAGTTCGAGTCCACGAGTCGACTGATACTCCTCGTGCCGACTCTTCACATGTCTCCTCGAGATGAATTCATTCCTCGAGTCGAGCTCCGAGTCCGCGAGTCGACCGATACTCCTCGCGCCGACTCTTCACGAAATTCCTCGTGCAGGCTCTACGTGAGTCCTCGAGTCGAGTTCGAGTCCACGAGTCGACTGATACTCCTCGTGCCGACTCTTCACATGTCTCCTCGAGATGAATTCATTCATCGAGTCGAGCTCCGAGTCCGCGAGTCGACCGATACTCCTCGCGCCGACTCTTCACGAAATTCCTCGTGCAGGCTCTACGTGAGTCCTCGAGTCGAGTTCGAGTCCACGAGTCGACTGATACTCCTCGTGCCGACTCTTCACATGTCTCCTCGAGATGAATTCATTCCTCGAGTCGAGCTCCGAGTCCACGATTCGACCGATACTCCTCGAGCCGACTCTTCACGAAATTCCTCGTGCAGGCTCTACGTGAGTCCTCGCGTCGAGTTCGAGTCCATGAGTCGACTGATACTCCTTGTGCCAACTCTTCACATGTCTCCTCGAGATGAATTCATTCCTCGAGTCGAGCTCCGATTCCGCGAGTCGACCGATACTCCTCGCGCCGACTCTTCACGAAATTCCTCGTGCAGGCTCTACGTGAGTCCTCGAGTCGAGTTCGAGTCCATGAGTCGACTGATACTCCTTGTGCCAACTCTTCACATGTCTCTTCGAGATGAATTCATTCCTCGAGTCGAGCTCCGAGTCCGCGAGTCGACCGATACTCCTCGCGCCGACTCTTCAAGAAATTCCTCGTGCAGGCTCTACGTGAGTCCTCGAGTTGAGTTCGAGTCCACGAGTCGACTGATACTCCTCGTGCGAACTCTTCACATGTCTCCTCGAGATGAATTCATTCCTCGAGTCGAGCTCCGAGTCTGCGAGTCGACCGATACTCCTCGCGCCGACTCTTCACGAAATTCCTCGTGCAGGCTCTACGTGAGTCCTCGAGTCGAGTTCGAGTCCACGAGTCGACTGATACTCCTCGTGCCAACTCTTCACATGTCTCCTCGAGATGAATTCATTCATCGAGTCGAGCTCCGAGTCCGCGAGTCGACCGATAGTCCTCGCGCCGACTCTTCACGAAATTCCTCGTGCAGGCTCTACGTGAGTCCTCGAGTCGAGTTCGAGTCCACGAGTCGACTGATACTCCTCGTGCCGACTCTTCACATGTCTCCTCGAGATGAATTCATTCCTCGAGTCGAGCTCCGAGTCCACGATTCGACCGATACTCCTCGAGCCGACTCTTCACGAAATTCCTCGTGCAGGCTCTACGTGAGTCCTCGCGTCGAGTTCGAGTCCATGAGTCGACTGATACTCCTCGTGCCAACTCTTCACATGTCTCCTCGAGATGAATTCATTCATCGAGTCGAGCTCCGAGTCCGCGAGTCGACCGATACTCCTCGCGCCGACTCTTCACGAAATTCCTCGTGCAGGCTCTACGTGAGTCCTCGAGTCGAGTACGAGTCCACGAGTCGACTGATACTCCTCGTGCCGACTCTTCACATGTCTCCTCGCGATGAATTCATTCCTCGAGTCGAGCTCCGAGTCCACGATTCGACCGATACTCCTCGAGCCGACTCTTCACGAAATTCCTCGTGCAGGCTCTACGTGAGTCCTCGCGTCGAGTTCGAGTCCATGAGTCGACTGATACTCCTTGAGCCAACTCTTCACATGTCTCCTCGAGATGAATTCATTCCTCGAGTCGAGCTCCGAGTCCGCGAGTCGACCGATACTCCTCGCGCCGACTCTTCAAGAAATTCCTCGTGCAGGCTCTACGTGAGTCCTCGAGTTGAGTTCGAGTCCACGAGTCGACTGATACTCCTCGTGCGAACTCTTCACATGTCTCCTCGAGATGAATTCATTCCTCGAGTCGAGCTCCGAGTCTGCGAGTCGACCGATACTCCTCGCGCCGACTCTTCACGAAATTCCTCGTGCAGGCTCTACGTGAGTCCTCGAGTCGAGTTCGAGTCCACGAGTCGACTGATACTCCTCGTGCCAACTCTTCACATGTCTCCTCGAGATGAATTCATTCATCGAGTCGAGCTCCGAGTCCGCGAGTCGACCGATACTCCTCGCGCCGACTCTTCACGAATTCCTCGTGCAGGCTCTACGTGAGTCCTCGAGTCGAGTTCGAGTCCACGAGTCGACTGATACTCCTCGTGCCGACTCTTCACATGTCTCCTCGAGATGAATTCATTCCTCGAGTCGAGCTCCGAGTCCACGATTCGACCGATACTCCTCGAGCCGACTCTTCACGAAATTCCTCGTGCAGGCTCTACGTGAGTCCTCGCGTCGAGTTCGAGTCCATGAGTCGACTGATACTCCTTGTGCCAACTCTTCACATGTCTCCTCGAGATGAATTCATTCCTCGAGTCGAGCTCCGATTCCGCGAGTCGACCGATACTCCTCGCGCCGACTCTTCACGAAATTCCTCGTGCAGGCTCTACGTGAGTCCTCGAGTCGAGTTCGAGTCCACGAGTCGACTGATACTCCCCGTGCCGACTCTTCACATGTGTCCTCGAGATGAATTCATTCCTTGAGTCGAGCTCCGAGACCGCGAGTCGACCGATACTCCTCGCGCCGACTCTTCACGAAATTCCTCGTGCAGGCTCTACGTGAGTCCTCGCGTCGAGTTCGAGTCCATGAGTCGACTGATACTTCTTGTGCCAACTCTTCACATGTCTCCTCGAGATGAATTCATTCCTCGAGTCGAGCTCCGATTCCGCGAGTCGACCGATACTCCTCGCGCCGACTCTTCACGAAATTCCTCGTGCAGGCTCTACGTGAGTCCTCGAGTCGAGTTCGAGTCCATGAGTCGACTGATACTCCTTGTGCCAACTCTTCACATGTCTCTTCGAGATGAATTCATTCCTCGAGTTGAGCTCCGAGTCCGCGAGTCGACCGATACTCCTCGCGCCGACTCTTCAAGAAATTCCTCGTGCAGGCTCTACGTGAGTCCTCGAGTTGAGTTCGAGTCCACGAGTCGACTGATACTCCTCGTGCGAACTCTTCACATGTCTCCTCGAGATGAATTCATTCCTCGAGTCGAGCTCCGAGTCTGCGAGTCGACCGATACTCCTCGCGCCGACTCTTCACGAAATTCCTCGTGCAGGCTCTACGTGAGTCCTCGAGTCGAGTTCGAGTCCACGAGTCGACTGATACTCCTCGTGCCAACTCTTCACATGTCTCCTCGAGATGAATTCATTCATCGAGTCGAGCTCCGAGTCCGCGAGTCGACCGATACTCCTCGCGCCGACTCTTCACGAAATTCCTCGTGCAGGCTCTACGTGAGTCCTCGAGTCGAGTTCGAGTCCACGAGTCGACTGATACTCCTCGTGCCGACTCTTCACATGTCTCCTCGAGATGAATTCATTCCTCGAGTCGAGCTCCGAGTCCACGATTCGACCGATACTCCTCGAGCCGACTCTTCACGAAATTCCTCGTGCAGGCTCTACGTGAGTCCTCGCGTCGAGTTCGAGTCCATGAGTCAACTGATACTCCTCGTGCCAACTCTTCACATGTCTCCTCGAGATGAATTCATTCATCGAGTCGAGCTCCGAGTCCGCGAGTCGACCGATACTCCTCGCGCCGACTCTTCACGAAATTCCTCGTGCAGGCTCTACGTGAGTCCTCGAGTCGAGTTCGAGTCCACGAGTCGACTGATACTCCTCGTGCCGACTCTTCACATGTCTCCTCGCGATGAATTCATTCCTCGAGTCGAGCTCCGAGTCCACGATTCGACCGATACTCCTCGAGCCGACTCTTCACGAAATTCCTCGTGCAGGCTCTACGTGAGTCCTCGCGTCGAGTTCGAGTCCATGAGTCGACTGATACTCCTTGTGCCAACTCTTCACATGTCTCCTCGAGATGAATTCATTCCTCGAGTCGAGCTCCGATTCCGCGAGTCGACCGATACTCCTCGCGCCGACTCTTCACGAAATTCCTCGTGCAGGCTCTACGTGAGTCCTCGAGTCGAGTTCGAGTCCACGAGTCGACTGATACTCCCCGTGCCGACTCTTCACATGTGTCCTCGAGATGAATTCATTCCTTGAGTCGAGCTCCGAGACCGCGAGTCGACCGATACTCCTCGCGCCGACTCTTCACGAAATTCCTCGTGCAGGCTCTACGTGAGTCCTCGCGTCGAGTTCGAGTCCATGAGTCGACTGATACTCCTTGTGCCAACTCTTCACATGTCTCCTCGAGATGAATTCATTCCTCGAGTCGAGCTCCGATTCCGCGAGTCGACCGATACTCCTCGCGCCGACTCTTCACGAAATTCCTCGTGCAGGCTCTACGTGAGTCCTCGAGTCGAGTTCGAGTCCATGAGTCGACTGATACTCCTTGTGCCAACTCTTCACATGTCTCTTCGAGATGAATTCATTCCTCGAGTTGAGCTCCGAGTCCGCGAGTCGACCGATACTCCTCGCGCCGACTCTTCAAGAAATTCCTCGTGCAGGCTCTACGTGAGTCCTCGAGTTGAGTTCGAGTCCACGAGTCGACTGATACTCCTCGTGCGAACTCTTCACATGTCTCCTCGAGATGAATTCATTCCTCGAGTCGAGCTCCGAGTCTGCGAGTCGACCGATACTCCTCGCGCCGACTCTTCACGAAATTCCTCGTGCAGGCTCTACGTGAGTCCTCGAGTCGAGTTCGAGTCCACGAGTCGACTGATACTCCTCGTGCCAACTCTTCACATGTCTCCTCGAGATGAATTCATTCATCGAGTCGAGCTCCGAGTCCGCGAGTCGACCGATACTCCTCGCGCCGACTCTTCACGAAATTCCTCGTGCAGGCTCTACGTGAGTCCTCGAGTCGAGTTCGAGTCCACGAGTCGACTGATACTCCTCGTGCCGACTCTTCACATGTCTCCTCGAGATGAATTCATTCCTCGAGTCGAGCTCCGAGTCCACGATTCGACCGATACTCCTCGAGCCGACTCTTCACGAAATTCCTCGTGCAGGCTCTACGTGAGTCCTCGCGTCGAGTTCGAGTCCATGAGTCGACTGATACTCCTCGTGCCAACTCTTCACATGTCTCCTCGAGATGAATTCATTCATCGAGTCGAGCTCCGAGTCCGCGAGTCGACCGATACTCCTCGCGCCGACTCTTCACGAAATTCCTCGTGCAGGCTCTACGTGAGTCCTCGAGTCGAGTTCGAGTCCACGAGTCGACTGATACTCCTCGTGCCGACTCTTCACATGTCTCCTCGCGATGAATTCATTCCTCGAGTCGAGCTCCGAGTCCACGATTCGACCGATACTCCTCGAGCCGACTCTTCACGAAATTCCTCGTGCAGGCTCTACGTGAGTCCTCGAGTCGAGTTCGAGTCCACGAGTCGACTGATACTCCTCGTGCCAACTCTTCACATGTCTCCTCGAGATGAATTCATTCATCGAGTCGAGCTCCGAGTCCGCGAGTCGACCGATACTCCTCGCGCCGACTCTTCACGAAATTCCTCGTGCAGGCTCTACGTGAGTCCTCGAGTCGAGTTCGAGTCCACGAGTCGACTGATACTCCTCGTGCCGACTCTTCACATGTCTCCTCGAGATGAATTCATTCCTCGAGTCGAGCTCCGAGTCCACGATTCGACCGATACTCCTCGAGCCGACTCTTCACGAAATTCCTCGTGCAGGCTCTACGTGAGTCCTCGCGTCGAGTTCGAGTCCATGAGTCGACTGATACTCCTTGTGCCAACTCTTCACATGTCTCCTCGAGATGAATTCATTCCTCGAGTCGAGCTCCGATTCCGCGAGTCGACCGATACTCCTCGCGCCGACTCTTCACGAAATTCCTCGTGCAGGCTCTACGTGAGTCCTCGAGTCGAGTTCGAGTCCACGAGTAGACTGATACTCCCCGTGCCGACTCTTCACATGTGTCCTCGAGATGAATTCATTCCTTGAGTCGAGCTCCGAGACCGCGAGTCGACCGATACTCCTCGCGCCGACTCTTCACGAAATTCCTCGTGCAGGCTCTACGTGAGTCCTCGAGTTGAGTTCGAGTCCACGAGTCGACTGATACTCCTCGTGCCGACTCTTCACATGTCTCCTCGAGATGAATTCATTCCTCGAGTCGAGCTCCGAGTCCGCGAGTCGACCGATACTCCTCGCGCCGACTCTTCACGAAATTCCTCGTGCAGGCTCTACGTGAGTCCTCGAGTCGAGTTCGAGTCCACGAGTCGACTGATACTCCTCGTGCCGACTCTTCACATGTCTCCTCGAGATGAATTCATTCATCGAGTCGAGCTCCGAGTCCGCGAGTCGACCGATACTCCTCGCGCCGACTCTTCACGAAATTCCTCGTGCAGGCTCTACGTGAGTCCTCGAGTCGAGTTCGAGTCCACGAGTCGACTGATACTCCTCGTGCCGACTCTTCACATGTCTCCTCGAGATGAATTCATTCCTCGAGTCGAGCTCCGAGTCCACGATTCGACCGATACTCCTCGAGCCGACTCTTCACGAAATTCCTCGTGCAGGCTCTACGTGAGTCCTCGCGTCGAGTTCGAGTCCATGAGTCGACTGATACTCCTTGTGCCGACTCTTCACATGTCTCCTCGAGATGAATTCATTCCTCGAGTCGAGCTCCGAGTCCACGATTCGACCGATACTCCTCGAGCCGACTCTTCACGAAATTCCTCGTGCAGGCTCTACGTGAGTCCTCGCGTCGAGTTCGAGTCCATGAGTCGACTGATACTCCTTGTGCAGACTCTTCACATGTCTCCTCGAGATGAATTCATTCCTCGAGTCGAGCTCCGATTCCGCGAGTCGACCGATACTCCTCGCGCCGACTCTTCACGAAATTCCTCGTGCAGGCTCTACGTGAGTCCTCGAGTCGAGTTCGAGTCCACGAGTCGACTGATACTCCCCGTGCCGACTCTTCACATGTGTCCTCGAGATGAATTCATTCCTTGAGTCGAGCTCCGAGACCGCGAGTCGACCGATACTCCTCGCGCCGACTCTTCACGAAATTCCTCGTGCAGGCTCTACGTGAGTCCTCGCGTCGAGTTCGAGTCCATGAGTCGACTGATACTCCTTGTGCCAACTCTTCACATGTCTCCTCGAGATGAATTCATTCCTCGAGTCGAGCTCCGATTCCGCGAGTCGACCGATACTCCTCGCGCCGACTCTTCACGAAATTCCTCGTGCAGGCTCTACGTGAGTCCTCGAGTCGAGTTCGAGTCCATGAGTCGACTGATACTCCTTGTGCCAACTCTTCACATGTCTCTTCGAGATGAATTCATTCCTCGAGTTGAGCTCCGAGTCCGCGAGTCGACCGATACTCCTCGCGCCGACTCTTCAAGAAATTCCTCGTGCAGGCTCTACGTGAGTCCTCGAGTTGAGTTCGAGTCCACGAGTCGACTGATACTCCTCGTGCGAACTCTTCACATGTCTCCTCGAGATGAATTCATTCCTCGAGTCGAGCTCCGAGTCTGCGAGTCGACCGATACTCCTCGCGCCGACTCTTCACGAAATTCCTCGTGCAGGCTCTACGTGAGTCCTCGAGTCGAGTTCGAGTCCACGAGTCGACTGATACTCCTCGTGCCAACTCTTCACATGTCTCCTCGAGATGAATTCATTCATCGAGTCGAGCTCCGAGTCCGCGAGTCGACCGATACTCCTCGCGCCGACTCTTCACGAAATTCCTCGTGCAGGCTCTACGTGAGTCCTCGAGTCGAGTTCGAGTCCACGAGTCGACTGATACTCCTCGTGCCGACTCTTCACATGTCTCCTCGAGATGAATTCATTCCTCGAGTCGAGCTCCGAGTCCACGATTCGACCGATACTCCTCGAGCCGACTCTTCACGAAATTCCTCGTGCAGGCTCTACGTGAGTCCTCGCGTCGAGTTCGAGTCCATGAGTCGACTGATACTCCTCGTGCCAACTCTTCACATGTCTCCTCGAGATGAATTCATTCATCGAGTCGAGCTCCGAGTCCGCGAGTCGACCGATACTCCTCGCGCCGACTCTTCACGAAATTCCTCGTGCAGGCTCTACGTGAGTCCTCGAGTCGAGTTCGAGTCCACGAGTCGACTGATACTCCTCGTGCCGACTCTTCACATGTCTCCTCGCGATGAATTCATTCCTCGAGTCGAGCTCCGAGTCCACGATTCGACCGATACTCCTCGAGCCGACTCTTCACGAAATTCCTCGTGCAGGCTCTACGTGAGTCCTCGCGTCGAGTTCGAGTCCATGAGTCGACTGATACTCCTTGTGCCAACTCTTCACATGTCTCCTCGAGATGAATTAATTCCTCGAGTCGAGCTCCGATTCCGCGAGTCGACCGATACTCCTCGCGCCGACTCTTCACGAAATTCCTCGTGCAGGCTCTACGTGAGTCCTCGAGTCGAGTTCGAGTCCACGAGTCGACTGATACTCCCCGTGCCGACTCTTCACATGTGTCCTCGAGATGAATTCATTCCTTGAGTCGAGCTCCGAGACCGCGAGTCGACCGATACTCCTCGCGCCGACTCTTCACGAAATTCCTCGTGCAGGCTCTACGTGAGTCCTCGCGTCGAGTTCGAGTCCATGAGTCGACTGATACTCCTTGTGCCAACTCTTCACATGTCTCCTCGAGATGAATTCATTCCTCGAGTCGAGCTCCGATTCCGCGAGTCGACCGATACTCCTCGCGCCGACTCTTCACGAAATTCCTCGTGCAGGCTCTACGTGAGTCCTCGAGTCGAGTTCGAGTCCACGAGTAGACTGATACTCCCCGTGCCGACTCTTCACATGTGTCCTCGAGATGAATTCATTCCTTGAGTCGAGCTCCGAGACCGCGAGTCGACCGATACTCCTCGCGCCGACTCTTCACGAAATTCCTCGTGCAGGCTCTACGTGAGTCCTCGAGTTGAGTTCGAGTCCACGAGTCGACTGATACTCCTCGTGCCGACTCTTCACATGTCTCCTCGAGATGAATTCATTCCTCGAGTCGAGCTCCGAGTCCGCGAGTCGACCGATACTCCTCGCGCCGACTCTTCACGAAATTCCTCGTGCAGGCTCTACGTGAGTCCTCGAGTCGAGTTCGAGTCCACGAGTCGACTGATACTCCTCGTGCCGACTCTTCACATGTCTCCTCGAGATGAATTCATTCATCGAGTCGAGCTCCGAGTCCGCGAGTCGACCGATACTCCTCGCGCCGACTCTTCACGAAATTCCTAGTGCAGGCTCTACGTGAGTCCTCGAGTCGAGTTCGAGTCCACGAGTCGACTGATACTCCTCGTGCCGACTCTTCACATGTCTCCTCGAGATGAATTCATTCCTCGAGTCGAGCTCCGAGTCCACGATTCGACCGATACTCCTCGAGCCGACTCTTCACGAAATTCCTCGTGCAGGCTCTACGTGAGTCCTCGCGTCGAGTTCGAGTCCATGAGTCGACTGATACTCCTTGTGCCGACTCTTCACATGTCTCCTCGAGATGAATTCATTCCTCGAGTCGAGCTCCGAGTCCACGATTCGACCGATACTCCTCGAGCCGACTCTTCACGAAATTCCTCGTGCAGGCTCTACGTGAGTCCTCGCGTCGAGTTCGAGTCCATGAGTCGACTGATACTCCTTGTGCCGACTCTTCACATGTCTCCTCGAGATGAATTCATTCCTCGAGTCGAGCTCCGATTCCGCGAGTCGACCGATACTCCTCGCGCCGACTCTTCACGAAATTCCTCGTGCAGGCTCTACGTGAGTCCTCGAGTCGAGTTCGAGTCCACGAGTCGACTGATACTCCCCGTGCCGACTCTTCACATGTGTCCTCGAGATGAATTCATTCCTTGAGTCGAGCTCCGAGACCGCGAGTCGACCGATACTCCTCGCGCCGACTCTTCACGAAATTCCTCGTGCAGGCTCTACGTGAGTCCTCGCGTCGAGTTCGAGTCCATGAGTCGACTGATACTCCTTGTGCCAACTCTTCACATGTCTCCTCGAGATGAATTCATTCCTCGAGTCGAGCTCCGATTCCGCGAGTCGACCGATACTCCTCGCGCCGACTCTTCACGAAATTCCTCGTGCAGGCTCTACGTGAGTCCTCGAGTCGAGTTCGAGTCCATGAGTCGACTGATACTCCTTGTGCCAACTCTTCACATGTCTCTTCGAGATGAATTCATTCCTCGAGTTGAGCTCCGAGTCCGCGAGTCGACCGATACTCCTCGCGCCGACTCTTCAAGAAATTCCTCGTGCAGGCTCTACGTGAGTCCTCGAGTTGAGTTCGAGTCCACGACTCGACTGATACTCCTCGTGCGAACTCTTCACATGTCTCCTCGAGATGAATTCATTCCTCGAGTCGAGCTCCGAGTCTGCGAGTCGACCGATACTCCTCGCGCCGACTCTTCACGAAATTCCTCGTGCAGGCTCTACGTGAGTCCTCGAGTCGAGTTCGAGTCCACGAGTCGACTGATACTCCTCGTGCCAACTCTTCACATGTCTCCTCGAGATGAATTCATTCATCGAGTCGAGCTCCGAGTCCGCGAGTCGACCGATACTCCTCGCGCCGACTCTTCACGAAATTCCTCGTGCAGGCTCTACGTGAGTCCTCGAGTCGAGTTCGAGTCCACGAGTCGACTGATACTCCTCGTGCCGACTCTTCACATGTCTCCTCGAGATGAATTCATTCCTCGAGTCGAGCTCCGAGTCCACGATTCGACCGATACTCCTCGAGCCGACTCTTCACGAAATTCCTCGTGCAGGCTCTACGTGAGTCCTCGCGTCGAGTTCGAGTCCATGAGTCGACTGATACTCCTCGTGCCAACTCTTCACATGTCTCCTCGAGATGAATTCATTCATCGAGTCGAGCTCCGAGTCCGCGAGTCGACCGATACTCCTCGCGCCGACTCTTCACGAAATTCCTCGTGCAGGCTCTACGTGAGTCCTCGAGTCGAGTTCGAGTCCACGAGTCGACTGATACTCCTCGTGCCGACTCTTCACATGTCTCCTCGAGATGAATTCATTCCTCGAGTCGAGCTCCGAGTCCACGATTCGACCGATACTCCTCGAGCCGACTCTTCACGAAATTCCTCGTGCAGGCTCTACGTGAGTCCTCGCGTCGAGTTCGAGTCCATGAGTCGACTGATACTCCTTGTGCCAACTCTTCACATGTCTCCTCGAGATGAATTCATTCCTCGAGTCGAGCTCCGATTCCGCGAGTCGACCGATACTCCTCGCGCCGACTCTTCACGAAATTCCTCGTGCAGGCTCTACGTGAGTCCTCGAGTCGAGTTCGAGTCCACGAGTAGACTGATACTCCCCGTGCCGACTCTTCACATGTGTCCTCGAGATGAATTCATTCCTTGAGTCGAGCTCCGAGACCGCGAGTCGACCGATACTCCTCGCGCCGACTCTTCACGAAATTCCTCGTGCAGGCTCTACGTGAGTCCTCGAGTTGAGTTCGAGTCCACGAGTCGACTGATACTCCTCGTGCCGACTCTTCACATGTCTCCTCGAGATGAATTCATTCCTCGAGTCGAGCTCCGAGTCCGCGAGTCGACCGATACTCCTCGCGCCGACTCTTCACGAAATTCCTCGTGCAGGCTCTACGTGAGTCCTCGAGTCGAGTTCGAGTCCACGAGTCGACTGATACTCCTCGTGCCGACTCTTCACATGTCTCCTCGAGATGAATTCATTCATCGAGTCGAGCTCCGAGTCCGCGAGTCGACCGATACTCCTCGCGCCGACTCTTCACGAAATTCCTCGTGCAGGCTCTACGTGAGTCCTCGAGTCGAGTTCGAGTCCACGAGTCGACTGATACTCCTCGTGCCGACTCTTCACATGTCTCCTCGAGATGAATTCATTCCTCGAGTCGAGCTCCGAGTCCACGATTCGACCGATACTCCTCGAGCCGACTCTTCACGAAATTCCTCGTGCAGGCTCTACGTGAGTCCTCGCGTCGAGTTCGAGTCCATGAGTCGACTGATACTCCTTGTGCCGACTCTTCACATGTCTCCTCGAGATGAATTCATTCCTCGAGTCGAGCTCCGATTCCGCGAGTCGACCGATACTCCTCGCGCCGACTCTTCACGAAATTCCTCGTGCAGGCTCTACGTGAGTCCTCGAGTTGAGTTCGAGTCCACGAGTCGACTGATACTCCTCGTGCGAACTCTTCACATGTCTCCTCGAGATGAATTCATTCCTCGAGTCGAGCTCCGAGTCTGCGAGTCGACCGATACTCCTCGCGCCGACTCTTCACGAAATTCCTCGTGCAGGCTCTACGTGAGTCCTCGAGTCGAGTTCGAGTCCACGAGTCGACTGATACTCCTCGTGCCGACTCTTCACATGTCTCCTCGAGATGAATTCATTCCTCGAGTCGAGCTCCGAGTCCACGATTCGACCGATACTCCTCGAGCCGACTCTTCACGAAATTCCTCGTGCAGGCTCTACGTGAGTCCTCGCGTCGAGTTCGAGTCCATGAGTCGACTGATACTCCTCGTGCCAACTCTTCACATGTCTCCTCGAGATGAATTCATTCATCGAGTCGAGCTCCGAGTCCGCGAGTCGACCGATACTCCTCGCGCCGACTCTTCACGAAATTCCTCGTGCAGGCTCTACGTGAGTCCTCGAGTCGAGTTCGAGTCCACGAGTCGACTGATACTCCTCGTGCCGACTCTTCACATGTCTCCTCGCGATGAATTCATTCCTCGAGTCGAGCTCCGAGTCCACGATTCGACCGATACTCCTCGAGCCGACTCTTCACGAAATTCCTCGTGCAGGCTCTACGTGAGTCCTCGCGTCGAGTTCGAGTCCATGAGTCGACTGATACTCCTTGTGCCAACTCTTCACATGTCTCCTCGAGATGAATTCATTCCTCGAGTCGAGCTCCGATTCCGCGAGTCGACCGATACTCCTCGCGCCGACTCTTCACGAAATTCCTCGTGCAGGCTCTACGTGAGTCCTCGAGTCGAGTTCGAGTCCACGAGTCGACTGATACTCCCCGTGCCGACTCTTCACATGTGTCCTCGAGATGAATTCATTCCTTGAGTCGAGCTCCGAGACCGCGAGTCGACCGATACTCCTCGCGCCGACTCTTCACGAAATTCCTCGTGCAGGCTCTACGTGAGTCCTCGCGTCGAGTTCGAGTCCATGAGTCGACTGATACTCCTTGTGCCAACTCTTCACATGTCTCCTCGAGATGAATTCATTCCTCGAGTCGAGCTCCGATTCCGCGAGTCGACCGATACTCCTCGCGCCGACTCTTCACGAAATTCCTCGTGCAGGCTCTACGTGAGTCCTCGAGTCGAGTTCGAGTCCATGAGTCGACTGATACTCCTTGTGCCAACTCTTCACATGTCTCTTCGAGATGAATTCATTCCTCGAGTTGAGCTCCGAGTCCGCGAGTCGACCGATACTCCTCGCGCCGACTCTTCAAGAAATTCCTCGTGCAGGCTCTACGTGAGTCCTCGAGTTGAGTTCGAGTCCACGAGTCGACTGATACTCCTCGTGCGAACTCTTCACATGTCTCCTCGAGATGAATTCATTCCTCGAGTCGAGCTCCGAGTCTGCGAGTCGACCGATACTCCTCGCGCCGACTCTTCACGAAATTCCTCGTGCAGGCTCTACGTGAGTCCTCGAGTCGAGTTCGAGTCCACGAGTCGACTGATACTCCTCGTGCCAACTCTTCACATGTCTCCTCGAGATGAATTCATTCATCGAGTCGAGCTCCGAGTCCGCGAGTCGACCGATACTCCTCGCGCCGACTCTTCACGAAATTCCTCGTGCAGGCTCTACGTGAGTCCTCGAGTCGAGTTCGAGTCCACGAGTCGACTGATACTCCTCGTGCCGACTCTTCACATGTCTCCTCGAGATGAATTCATTCCTCGAGTCGAGCTCCGAGTCCACGATTCGACCGATACTCCTCGAGCCGACTCTTCACGAAATTCCTCGTGCAGGCTCTACGTGAGTCCTCGCGTCGAGTTCGAGTCCATGAGTCGACTGATACTCCTTGTGCCAACTCTTCACATGTCTCCTCGAGATGAATTCATTCCTCGAGTCGAGCTCCGATTCCGCGAGTCGACCGATACTCCTCGCGCCGACTCTTCACGAAATTCCTCGTGCAGGCTCTACGTGAGTCCTCGAGTCGAGTTCGAGTCCACGAGTAGACTGATACTCCCCGTGCCGACTCTTCACATGTGTCCTCGAGATGAATTCATTCCTTGAGTCGAGCTCCGAGACCGCGAGTCGACCGATACTCCTCGAGCCGACTCTTCACGAAATTCCTCGTGCAGGCTCTACGTGAGTCCTCGCGTCGAGTTCGAGTCCATGAGTCGACTGATACTCCTTGTGCCAACTCTTCACATGTCTCCTCGAGATGAATTCATTCCTCGAGTCGAGCTCCGATTCCGCGAGTCGACCGATACTCCTCGCGCCGACTCTTCACGAAATTCCTCGTGCAGGCTCTACGTGAGTCCTCGAGTCGAGTTCGAGTCCACGAGTCGACTGATACTCCCCGTGCCGACTCTTCACATGTGTCCTCGAGATGAATTCATTCCTTGAGTCGAGCTCCGAGACCGCGAGTCGACCGATACTCCTCGCGCCGACTCTTCACGAAATTCCTCGTGCAGGCTCTACGTGAGTCCTCGCGTCGAGTTCGAGTCCATGAGTCGACTGATACTCCTTGTGCCAACTCTTCACATGTCTCCTCGAGATGAATTCATTCCTCGAGTCGAGCTCCGATTCCGCGAGTCGACCGATACTCCTCGCGCCGACTCTTCACGAAATTCCTCGTGCAGGCTCTACGTGAGTCCTCGAGTCGAGTTCGAGTCCATGAGTCGACTGATACTCCTTGTGCCAACTCTTCACATGTCTCTTCGAGATGAATTCATTCCTCGAGTTGAGCTCCGAGTCCGCGAGTCGACCGATACTCCTCGCGCCGACTCTTCAAGAAATTCCTCGTGCAGGCTCTACGTGAGTCCTCGAGTTGAGTTCGAGTCCACGAGTCGACTGATACTCCTCGTGCGAACTCTTCACATGTCTCCTCGAGATGAATTCATTCCTCGAGTCGAGCTCCGAGTCTGCGAGTCGACCGATACTCCTCGCGCCGACTCTTCACGAAATTCCTCGTGCAGGCTCTACGTGAGTCCTCGAGTCGAGTTCGAGTCCACGAGTCGACTGATACTCCTCGTGCCAACTCTTCACATGTCTCCTCGAGATGAATTCATTCATCGAGTCGAGCTCCGAGTCCGCGAGTCGACCGATACTCCTCGCGCCGACTCTTCACGAAATTCCTCGTGCAGGCTCTACGTGAGTCCTCGAGTCGAGTTCGAGTCCACGAGTCGACTGATACTCCTCGTGCCGACTCTTCACATGTCTCCTCGAGATGAATTCATTCCTCGAGTCGAGCTCCGAGTCCACGATTCGACCGATACTCCTCGAGCCGACTCTTCACGAAATTCCTCGTGCAGGCTCTACGTGAGTCCTCGCGTCGAGTTCGAGTCCATGAGTCGACTGATACTCCTTGTGCCAACTCTTCACATGTCTCCTCGAGATGAATTCATTCCTCGAGTCGAGCTCCGATTCCGCGAGTCGACCGATACTCCTCGCGCCGACTCTTCACGAAATTCCTCGTGCAGGCTCTACGTGAGTCCTCGAGTCGAGTTCGAGTCCACGAGTCGACTGATACTCCTCGTGCCGACTCTTCACATGTCTCCTCGCGATGAATTCATTCCTCGAGTCGAGCTCCGAGTCCACGATTCGACCGATACTCCTCGAGCCGACTCTTCACGAAATTCCTCGTGCAGGCTCTACGTGAGTCCTCGCGTCGAGTTCGAGTCCATGAGTCGACTGATACTCCTTGTGCCAACTCTTCACATGTCTCCTCGAGATGAATTCATTCCTCGAGTCGAGCTCCGATTCCGCGAGTCGACCGATACTCCTCGCGCCGACTCTTCACGAAATTCCTCGTGCAGGCTCTACGTGAGTCCTCGAGTCGAGTTCGAGTCCACGAGTCGACTGATACTCCCCGTGCCGACTCTTCACATGTGTCCTCGAGATGAATTCATTCCTTGAGTCGAGCTCCGAGACCGCGAGTCGACCGATACTCCTCGCGCCGACTCTTCACGAAATTCCTCGTGCAGGCTCTACGTGAGTCCTCGCGTCGAGTTCGAGTCCATGAGTCGACTGATACTCCTTGTGCCAACTCTTCACATGTCTCCTCGAGATGAATTCATTCCTCGAGTCGAGCTCCGATTCCGCGAGTCGACCGATACTCCTCGCGCCGACTCTTCAAGAAATTCCTCGTGCAGGCTCTACGTGAGTCCTCGCGTCGAGTTCGAGTCCATGAGTCGACTGATACTCCTCGTGCCAACTCTTCACATGTCTCCTCGAGATGAATTCATTCATCGAGTCGAGCTCCGAGTCCGCGAGTCGACCGATACTCCTCGCGCCGACTCTTCACGAAATTCCTCGTGCAGGCTCTACGTGAGTCCTCGAGTCGAGTTCGAGTCCACGAGTCGACTGATACTCCTCGTGCCGACTCTTCACATGTCTCCTCGCGATGAATTCATTCCTCGAGTCGAGCTCCGAGTCCACGATTCGACCGATACTCCTCGAGCCGACTCTTCACGAAATTCCTCGTGCAGGCTCTACGTGAGTCCTCGAGTCGAGTTCGAGTCCACGAGTCGACTGATACTCCTCGTGCCAACTCTTCACATGTCTCCTCGAGATGAATTCATTCATCGAGTCGAGCTCCGAGTCCGCGAGTCGACCGATACTCCTCGCGCCGACTCTTCACGAAATTCCTCGTGCAGGCTCTACGTGAGTCCTCGAGTCGAGTTCGAGTCCACGAGTCGACTGATACTCCTCGTGCCGACTCTTCACATGTCTCCTCGAGATGAATTCATTCCTCGAGTCGAGCTCCGAGTCCACGATTCGACCGATACTCCTCGAGCCGACTCTTCACGAAATTCCTCGTGCAGGCTCTACGTGAGTCCTCGCGTCGAGTTCGAGTCCATGAGTCGACTGATACTCCTTGTGCCAACTCTTCACATGTCTCCTCGAGATGAATTCATTCCTCGAGTCGAGCTCCGATTCCGCGAGTCGACCGATACTCCTCGCGCCGACTCTTCACGAAATTCCTCGTGCAGGCTCTACGTGAGTCCTCGAGTCGAGTTCGAGTCCACGAGTAGACTGATACTCCCCGTGCCGACTCTTCACATGTGTCCTCGAGATGAATTCATTCCTTGAGTCGAGCTCCGAGACCGCGAGTCGACCGATACTCCTCGCGCCGACTCTTCACGAAATTCCTCGTGCAGGCTCTACGTGAGTCCTCGAGTTGAGTTCGAGTCCACGAGTCGACTGATACTCCTCGTGCCGACTCTTCACATGTCTCCTCGAGATGAATTCATTCCTCGAGTCGAGCTCCGAGTCCGCGAGTCGACCGATACTCCTCGCGCCGACTCTTCACGAAATTCCTCGTGCAGGCTCTACGTGAGTCCTCGAGTCGAGTTCGAGTCCACGAGTCGACTGATACTCCTCGTGCCGACTCTTCACATGTCTCCTCGAGATGAATTCATTCATCGAGTCGAGCTCCGAGTCCGCGAGTCGACCGATACTCCTCGCGCCGACTCTTCACGAAATTCCTCGTGCAGGCTCTACGTGAGTCCTCGAGTCGAGTTCGAGTCCACGAGTCGACTGATACTCCTCGTGCCGACTCTTCACATGTCTCCTCGAGATGAATTCATTCCTCGAGTCGAGCTCCGAGTCCACGATTCGACCGATACTCCTCGAGCCGACTCTTCACGAAATTCCTCGTGCAGGCTCTACGTGAGTCCTCGCGTCGAGTTCGAGTCCATGAGTCGACTGATACTCCTTGTGCCGACTCTTCACATGTCTCCTCGAGATGAATTCATTCCTCGAGTCGAGCTCCGAGTCCACGATTCGACCGATACTCCTCGAGCCGACTCTTCACGAAATTCCTCGTGCAGGCTCTACGTGAGTCCTCGCGTCGAGTTCGAGTCCATGAGTCGACTGATACTCCTTGTGCCGACTCTTCACATGTCTCCTCGAGATGAATTCATTCCTCGAGTCGAGCTCCGATTCCGCGAGTCGACCGATACTCCTCGCGCCGACTCTTCACGAAATTCCTCGTGCAGGCTCTACGTGAGTCCTCGAGTCGAGTTCGAGTCCACGAGTCGACTGATACTCCCCGTGCCGACTCTTCACATGTGTCCTCGAGATGAATTCATTCCTTGAGTCGAGCTCCGAGACCGCGAGTCGACCGATACTCCTCGCGCCGACTCTTCACGAAATTCCTCGTGCAGGCTCTACGTGAGTCCTCGCGTCGAGTTCGAGTCCATGAGTCGACTGATACTCCTTGTGCCAACTCTTCACATGTCTCCTCGAGATGAATTCATTCCTCGAGTCGAGCTCCGATTCCGCGAGTCGACCGATACTCCTCGCGCCGACTCTTCACGAAATTCCTCGTGCAGGCTCTACGTGAGTCCTCGAGTCGAGTTCGAGTCCATGAGTCGACTGATACTCCTTGTGCCAACTCTTCACATGTCTCTTCGAGATGAATTCATTCCTCGAGTTGAGCTCCGAGTCCGCGAGTCGACCGATACTCCTCACGCCGACTCTTCAAGAAATTCCTCGTGCAGGCTCTACGTGAGTCCTCGAGTTGAGTTCGAGTCCACGAGTCGACTGATACTCCTCGTGCGAACTCTTCACATGTCTCCTCGAGATGAATTCATTCCTCGAGTCGAGCTCCGAGTCTGCGAGTCGACCGATACTCCTCGCGCCGACTCTTCACGAAATTCCTCGTGCAGGCTCTACGTGAGTCCTCGAGTCGAGTTCGAGTCCACGAGTCGACTGATATTCCTCGTGCCAACTCTTCACATGTCTCCTCGAGATGAATTCATTCATCGAGTCGAGCTCCGAGTCCGCGAGTCGACCGATACTCCTCGCGCCGACTCTTCACGAAATTCCTCGTGCAGGCTCTACGTGAGTCCTCGAGTCGAGTTCGAGTCCACGAGTCGACTGATACTCCTCGTGCCGACTCTTCACATGTCTCCTCGAGATGAATTCATTCCTCGAGTCGAGCTCCGAGTCCACGATTCGACCGATACTCCTCGAGCCGACTCTTCACGAAATTCCTCGTGCAGGCTCTACGTGAGTCCTCGCGTCGAGTTCGAGTCCATGAGTCGACTGATACTCCTCGTGCCAACTCTTCACATGTCTCCTCGAGATGAATTCATTCATCGAGTCGAGCTCCGAGTCCGCGAGTCGACCGATACTCCTCGCGCCGACTCTTCACGAAATTCCTCGTGCAGGCTCTACGTGAGTCCTCGAGTCGAGTTCGAGTCCACGAGTCGACTGATACTCCTCGTGCCGACTCTTCACATGTCTCCTCGCGATGAATTCATTCCTCGAGTCGAGCTCCGAGTCCACGATTCGACCGATACTCCTCGAGCCGACTCTTCACGAAATTCCTCGTGCAGGCTCTACGTGAGTCCTCGCGTCGAGTTCGAGTCCATGAGTCGACTGATACTCCTTGTGCCAACTCTTCACATGTCTCCTCGAGATGAATTCATTCCTCGAGTCGAGCTCCGATTCCGCGAGTCGACCGATACTCCTCGCGCCGACTCTTCACGAAATTCCTCGTGCAGGCTCTACGTGAGTCCTCGAGTCGAGTTCGAGTCCACGAGTCGACTGATACTCCCCGTGCCGACTCTTCACATGTGTCCTCGAGATGAATTCATTCCTTGAGTCGAGCTCCGAGACCGCGAGTCGACCGATACTCCTCGCGCCGACTCTTCACGAAATTCCTCGTGCAGGCTCTACGTGAGTCCTCGCGTCGAGTTCGAGTCCATGAGTCGACTGATACTCCTTGTGCCAACTCTTCACATGTCTCCTCGAGATGAATTCATTCCTCGAGTCGAGCTCCGATTCCGCGAGTCGACCGATACTCCTCGCGCCGACTCTTCACGAAATTCCTCGTGCAGGCTCTACGTGAGTCCTCGAGTCGAGTTCGAGTCCATGAGTCGACTGATACTCCTTGTGCCAACTCTTCACATGTCTCTTCGAGATGAATTCATTCCTCGAGTTGAGCTCCGAGTCCGCGAGTCGACCGATACTCCTCGCGCCGACTCTTCAAGAAATTCCTCGTGCAGGCTCTACGTGAGTCCTCGAGTTGAGTTCGAGTCCACGAGTCGACTGATACTCCTCGTGCGAACTCTTCACATGTCTCCTCGAGATGAATTCATTCCTCGAGTCGAGCTCCGAGTCTGCGAGTCGACCGATACTCCTCGCGCCGACTCTTCACGAAATTCCTCGTGCAGGCTCTACGTGAGTCCTCGAGTCGAGTTCGAGTCCACGAGTCGACTGATACTCCTCGTGCCAACTCTTCACATGTCTCCTCGAGATGAATTCATTCATCGAGTCGAGCTCCGAGTCCGCGAGTCGACCGATACTCCTCGCGCCGACTCTTCACGAAATTCCTCGTGCAGGCTCTACGTGAGTCCTCGAGTCGAGTTCGAGTCCACGAGTCGACTGATACTCCTCGTGCCGACTCTTCACATGTCTCCTCGAGATGAATTCATTCCTCGAGTCGAGCTCCGAGTCCACGATTCGACCGATACTCCTCGAGCCGACTCTTCACGAAATTCCTCGTGCAGGCTCTACGTGAGTCCTCGCGTCGAGTTCGAGTCCATGAGTCGACTGATACTCCTCGTGCCAACTCTTCACATGTCTCCTCGAGATGAATTCATTCATCGAGTCGAGCTCCGAGTTCGCGAGTCGACCGATACTCCTCGCGCCGACTCTTCACGAAATTCCTCGTGCAGGCTCTACGTGAGTCCTCGAGTCGAGTTCGAGTCCACGAGTCGACTGATACTCCTCGTGCCGACTCTTCACATGTCTCCTCGCGATGAATTCATTCCTCGAGTCGAGCTCCGAGTCCACGATTCGACCGATACTCCTCGAGCCGACTCTTCACGAAATTCCTCGTGCAGGCTCTACGTGAGTCCTCGAGTCGAGTTCGAGTCCACGAGTCGACTGATACTCCTCGTGCCAACTCTTCACATGTCTCCTCGAGATGAATTCATTCATCGAGTCGAGCTCCGAGTCCGCGAGTCGACCGATACTCCTCGCGCCGACTCTTCACGAAATTCCTCGTGCAGGCTCTACGTGAGTCCTCGAGTCGAGTTCGAGTCCACGAGTCGACTGATACTCCTCGTGCCGACTCTTCACATGTCTCCTCGAGATGAATTCATTCCTCGAGTCGAGATCCGAGTCCACGATTCGACCGATACTCCTCGAGCCGACTCTTCACGAAATTCCTCGTGCAGGCTCTACGTGAGTCCTCGCGTCGAGTTCGAGTCCATGAGTCGACTGATACTCCTTGTGCCAACTCTTCACATGTCTCCTCGAGATGAATTCATTCCTCGAGTCGAGCTCCGATTCCGCGAGTCGACCGATACTCCTCGCGCCGACTCTTCACGAAATTCCTCGTGCAGGCTCTACGTGAGTCCTCGAGTCGAGTTCGAGTCCACGAGTAGACTGATACTCCCCGTGCCGACTCTTCACATGTGTCCTCGAGATGAATTCATTCCTTGAGTCGAGCTCCGAGACCGCGAGTCGACCGATACTCCTCGCGCCGACTCTTCACGAAATTCCTCGTGCAGGCTCTACGTGAGTCCTCGAGTTGAGTTCGAGTCCACGAGTCGACTGATACTCCTCGTGCCGACTCTTCACATGTCTCCTCGAGATGAATTCATTCCTCGAGTCGAGCTCCGAGTCCGCGAGTCGACCGATACTCCTCGCGCCGACTCTTCACGAAATTCCTCGTGCAGGCTCTACGTGAGTCCTCGAGTCGAGTTCGAGTCCACGAGTCGACTGATACTCCTCGTGCCGATTCTTCACATGTCTCCTCGAGATGAATTCATTCATCGAGTCGAGCTCCGAGTCCGCGAGTCGACCGATACTCCTCGCGCCGACTCTTCACGAAATTCCTCGTGCAGGCTCTACGTGAGTCCTCGAGTCGAGTTCGAGTCCACGAGTCGACTGATACTCCTCGTGCCGACTCTTCACATGTCTCCTCGAGATGAATTCATTCCTCGAGTCGAGCTCCGAGTCCACGATTCGACCGATACTCCTCGAGCCGACTCTTCACGAAATTCCTCGTGCAGGCTCTACGTGAGTCCTCGCGTCGAGTTCGAGTCCATGAGTCGACTGATACTCCTTGTGCCGACTCTTCACATGTCTCCTCGAGATGAATTCATTCCTCGAGTCGAGCTCCGATTCCGCGAGTCGACCGATACTCCTCGCGCCGACTCTTCACGAAATTCCTCGTGCAGGCTCTACGTGAGTCCTCGAGTCGAGTTCGAGTCCATGAGTCGACTGATACTCCTTGTGCCAACTCTTCACATGTCTCTTCGAGATGAATTCATTCCTCGAGTCGAGCTCCGAGTCCGCGAGTCGACCGATACTCCTCGCGCCGACTCTTCAAGAAATTCCTCGTGCAGGTTCTACGTGAGTCCTCGAGTTGAGTTCGAGTCCACGAGTCGACTGATACTGCTCGTGCGAACTCTTCACATGTCTCCTCGAGATGAATTCATTCCTCGAGTCGAGCTCCGAGTCTGCGAGTCGACCGATACTCCTCGCGCCGACTCTTCACGAAATTCCTCGTGCAGGCTCTACGTGAGTCCTCGAGTCGAGTTCGAGTCCACGAGTCGACTGATACTCCTCGTGCCAACTCTTCACATGTCTCCTCGAGATGAATTCATTCATCGAGTCGAGCTCCGAGTCCGCGAGTCGACCGATACTCCTCGCGCCGACTCTTCACGAAATTCCTCGTGCAGGCTCTACGTGAGTCCTCGAGTCGAGTTCGAGTCCACGAGTCGACTGATACTCCTCGTGCCGACTCTTCACATGTCTCCTCGAGATGAATTCATTCCTCGAGTCGAGCTCCGAGTCCACGATTCGACCGATACTCCTCGAGCCGACTCTTCACGAAATTCCTCGTGCAGGCTCTACGTGAGTCCTCGCGTCGAGTTCGAGTCCATGAGTCGACTGATACTCCTCGTGCCAACTCTTCACATGTCTCCTCGAGATGAATTCATTCATCGAGTCGAGCTCCGAGTCCGCGAGTCGACCGATACTCCTCGCGCCGACTCTTCACGAAATTCCTCGTGCAGGCTCTACGTGAGTCCTCGAGTCGAGTTCGAGTCCACGAGTCGACTGATACTCCTCGTGCCGACTCTTCACATGTCTCCTCGAGATGAATTCATTCCTCGAGTCGAGCTCCGAGTCCACGATTCGACCGATACTCCTCGAGCCGACTCTTCACGAAATTCCTCGTGCAGGCTCTACGTGAGTCCTCGCGTCGAGTTCGAGTCCATGAGTCGACTGATACTCCTTGTGCCAACTCTTCACATGTCTCCTCGAGATGAATTCATTCCTCGAGTCGAGCTCCGATTCCGCGAGTCGACCGATACTCCTCGCGCCGACTCTTCACGAAATTCCTCGTGCAGGCTCTACGTGAGACCTCGAGTCGAGTTCGAGTCCACGAGTCGACTGATACTCCCCGTGCCGACTCTTCACATGTGTCCTCGAGATGAATTCATTCCTTGAGTCGAGCTCCGAGTCCGCGAGTCGACCGATACTCCTCGCGCCGACTCTTCACGAAATTCCTCGTGCAGGCTCTACGTGAGTCCTCGAGTTAAGTTCGAGTCCACGAGTCGACTGATACTCCTCGTGCCGACTCTTCACATGTCTCCTCGAGATGAATTCATTCCTCGAGTCGAGCTCCGAGTCCGCGAGTCGACCGATACTCCTCGCGCCGACTCTTCACGAAATTCCTCGTGCAGGCTCTACGTGAGTCCTCGAGTCGAGTTCGAGTCCACGAGTCGACTGATACTCCTCGTGCCGACTCTTCACATGTCTCCTCGAGATGAATTCATTCCTCGAGTCGAGCTCCGAGTCCACGATTCGACCGATACTCCTCGAGCCGACTCTTCACGAAATTCCTCGTGCAGGCTCTACGTGAGTCCTCGCGTCGAGTTCGAGTCCATGAGTCGACTGATACTCCTTGTGCCAACTCTTCACATGTCTCCTCGAGATGAATTCATTCCTCGAGTCGAGCTCCGATTCCGCGAGTCGACCGATACTCCTCGCGCCGACTCTTCACGAAATTCCTCGTGCAGGCTCTACGTGAGTCCTCGAGTCGAGTTCGAGTCCACGAGTCGACTGATACTCCTCGTGCCGACTCTTCACATGTCTCCTCGAGATGAATTCATTCCTCGAGTCGAGCTCCGAGTCCACGATTCGACCGATACTCCTCGAGCCGACTCTTCACGAAATTCCTCGTGCAGGCTCTACGTGAGTCCTCGCGTCGAGTTCGAGTCCATGAGTCGACTGATACTCCTTGTGCCAACTCTTCACATGTCTCCTCGAGATGAATTCATTCCTCGAGTCGAGCTCCGATTCCGCGAGTCGACCGATACTCCTCGCGCCGACTCTTCACGAAATTCCTCGTGCAGGCTCTACGTGAGTCCTCGAGTCGAGTTCGAGTCCACGAGTCGACTGATACTCCCCGTGCCGACTCTTCACATGTGTCCTCGAGATGAATTCATTCCTTGAGTCGAGCTCCGAGACCGCGAGTCGACCGATACTCCTCGCGCCGACTCTTCACGAAATTCCTCGTGCAGGCTCTACGTGAGTCCTCGAGTTGAGTTCGAGTCCACGAGTCGACTGATACTCCTCGTGCCGACTCTTCACATGTCTCCTCGAGATGAATTCATTCCTCGAGTCGAGCTCCGAGTCCGCGAGTCGACCGATACTCCTCGCGCCGACTCTTCACGAAATTCCTCGTGCAGGCTCTACGTGAGTCCTCGAGTCGAGTTCGAGTCCACGAGTCGACTGATACTCCTCGTGCCGACTCTTCACATGTCTCCTCGAGATGAATTCATTCATCGAGTCGAGCTCCGAGTCCGCGAGTCGACCGATACTCCTCGCGCCGACTCTTCACGAAATTCCTCGTGCAGGCTCTACGTGAGTCCTCGAGTCGAGTTCGAGTCCACGAGTCGACTGATACTCCTCGTGCCGACTCTTCACATGTCTCCTCGAGATGAATTCATTCCTCGAGTCGAGCTCCGAGTCCACGATTCGACCGATACTCCTCGAGCCGACTCTTCACGAAATTCCTCGTGCAGGCTCTACGTGAGTCCTCGCGTCGAGTTCGAGTCCATGAGTCGACTGATACTCCTTGTGCCGACTCTTCACATGTCTCCTCGAGATGAATTCATTCCTCGAGTCGAGCTCCGATTCCGCGAGTCGACCGATACTCCTCGCGCCGACTCTTCACGAAATTCCTCGTGCAGGCTCTACGTGAGTCCTCGAGTCGAGTTCGAGTCCACGAGTCGACTGATACTCCCCGTGCCGACTCTTCACATGTGTCCTCGAGATGAATTCATTCCTTGAGTCGAGCTCCGAGACCGCGAGTCGACCGATACTCCTCGCGCCGACTCTTCACGAAATTCCTCGTGCAGGCTCTACGTGAGTCCTCGAGTTGAGTTCGAGTCCACGAGTCGACTGATACTCCTCGTGCCGACTCTTCACATGTCTCCTCGAGATGAATTCATTCCTCGAGTCGAGCTCCGAGTCCGCGAGTCGACCGATACTCCTCGCGCCGACTCTTCACGAAATTCCTCGTGCAGGCTCTACGTGAGTCCTCGAGTCGAGTTCGAGTCCACGAGTCGACTGATACTCCTCGTGCCGACTCTTCACATGTCTCCTCGAGATGAATTCATTCATCGAGTCGAGCTCCGAGTCCGCGAGTCGACCGATACTCCTCGCGCCGACTCTTCACGAAATTCCTCGTGCAGGCTCTACGTGAGTCCTCGAGTCGAGTTCGAGTCCACGAGTCGACTGATACTCCTCGTGCCGACTCTTCACATGTCTCCTCGAGATGAATTCATTCCTCGAGTCGAGCTCCGAGTCCACGATTCGACCGATACTCCTCGAGCCGACTCTTCACGAAATTCCTCGTGCAGGCTCTACGTGAGTCCTCGCGTCGAGTTCGAGTCCATGAGTCGACTGATACTCCTTGTGCCGACTCTTCACATGTCTCCTCGAGATGAATTCATTCCTCGAGTCGAGCTCCGATTCCGCGAGTCGACCGATACTCCTCGCGCCGACTCTTCACGAAATTCCTCGTGCAGGCTCTACGTGAGTCCTCGAGTCGAGTTCGAGTCCATGAGTCGACTGATACTCCTTGTGCCAACTCTTCACATGTCTCTTCGAGATGAATTCATTCCTCGAGTCGAGCTCCGAGTCCGCGAGTCGACCGATACTCCTCGCGCCGACTCTTCAAGAAATTCCTCGTGCAGGTTCTACGTGAGTCCTCGAGTTGAGTTCGAGTCCACGAGTCGACTGATACTCCTCGTGCGAACTCTTCACATGTCTCCTCGAGATGAATTCATTCCTCGAGTCGAGCTCCGAGTCTGCGAGTCGACCGATACTCCTCGCGCCGACTCTTCACGAAATTCCTCGTGCAGGCTCTACGTGAGTCCTCGAGTCGAGTTCGAGTCCACGAGTCGACTGATACTCCTCGTGCCAACTCTTCACATGTCTCCTCGAGATGAATTCATTCATCGAGTCGAGCTCCGAGTCCGCGAGTCGACCGATACTCCTCGCGCCGACTCTTCACGAAATTCCTCGTGCAGGCTCTACGTGAGTCCTCGAGTCGAGTTCGAGTCCACGAGTCGACTGATACTCCTCGTGCCGACTCTTCACATGTCTCCTCGAGATGAATTCATTCCTCGAGTCGAGCTCCGAGTCCACGATTCGACCGATACTCCTCGAGCCGACTCTTCACGAAATTCCTCGTGCATGCTCTACGTGAGTCCTCGCGTCGAGTTCGAGTCCATGAGTCGACTGATACTCCTCGTGCCAACTCTTCACATGTCTCCTCGAGATGAATTCATTCATTGAGTCGAGCTCCGAGTCCGCGAGTCGACCGATACTCCTCGCGCCGACTCTTCACGAAATTCCTCGTGCAGGCTCTACGTGAGTCCTCGAGTCGAGTTCGAGTCCACGAGTCGACTGATACTCCTCGTGCCGACTCTTCACATGTCTCCTCGAGATGAATTCATTCCTTGAGTCGAGCTCCGAGTCCACGATTCGACCGATACTCCTCGAGCCGACTCTTCACGAAATTCCTCGTGCAGGCTCTACGTGTGTCCTCGCGTCGAGTTCGAGTCCATGAGTCGACTGATACTCCTTGTGCCAACTCTTCACATGTCTCCTCGAGATGAATTCATTCCTCGAGTCGAGCTCCGATTCCGCGAGTCGACCGATACTCCTCGCGCCGACTCTTCACGAAATTCCTCGTGCAGGCTCTACGTGAGTCCTCGAGTCGAGTTCGAGTCCACGAGTCGACTGATACTCCCCGTGCCGACTCTTCACATGTGTCCTCGAGATGAATTCATTCCTTGAGTCGAGCTCCGAGTCCGCGAGTCGACCGATACTCCTCGCGCCGACTCTTCACGAAATTCCTCGTGCAGGCTCTACGTGAGTCCTCGAGTTGAGTTCGAGTCCACGAGTCGACTGATACTCCTCGTGCCGACTCTTCACATGTCTCCTCGAGATGAATTCATTCCTCGAGTCGAGCTCCGAGTCCGCGAGTCGACCGATACTCCTCGCGCCGACTCTTCACGAAATTCCTCGTGCAGGCTCTACGTGAGTCCTCGAGTCGAGTTCGAGTCCACGAGTCGACTGATACTCCTCGTGCCGACTCTTCACATGTCTCCTCGAGATGAATTCATTCATCGAGTCGAGCTCCGAGTCCGCGAGTCGACCGATACTCCTCGCGCCGACTCTTCACGAAATTCCTCGTGCAGGCTCTACGTGAGTCCTCGAGTCGAGTTCGAGTCCACGAGTCGACTGATACTCCTCGTGCCGACTCTTCACATGTCTCCTCGAGATGAATTCATTCCTCGAGTCGAGCTCCGAGTCCACGATTCGACCGATACTCCTCGAGCCGACTCTTCACGAAATTCCTCGTGCAGGCTCTACGTGAGTCCTCGCGTCGAGTTCGAGTCCATGAGTCGACTGATACTCCTTGTGCCGACTCTTCACATGTCTCCTCGAGATGAATTCATTCCTCGAGTCGAGCTCCGATTCCGCGAGTCGACCGATACTCCTCGCGCCGACTCTTCACGAAATTCCTCGTGCAGGCTCTACGTGAGTCCTCGAGTCGAGTTCGAGTCCATGAGTCGACTGATACTCCTTGTGCCAACTCTTCACATGTCTCTTCGAGATGAATTCATTCCTCGAGTCGAGCTCCGAGTCCGCGAGTCGACCGATACTCCTCGCGCCGACTCTTCAAGAAATTCCTCGTGCAGGTTCTACGTGAGTCCTCGAGTTGAGTTCGAGTCCACGAGTCGACTGATACTCCTCGTGCGAACTCTTCACATGTCTCCTCGAGATGAATTCATTCCTCGAGTCGAGCTCCGAGTCTGCGAGTCGACCGATACTCCTCGCGCCGACTCTTCACGAAATTCCTCGTGCAGGCTCTACGTGAGTCCTCGAGTCGAGTTCGAGTCCACGAGTCGACTGATACTCCTCGTGCCAACTCTTCACATGTCTCCTCGAGATGAATTCATTCATCGAGTCGAGCTCCGAGTCCGCGAGTCGACCGATACTCCTCGCGCCGACTCTTCACGAAATTCCTCGTGCAGGCTCTACGTGAGTCCTCGAGTCGAGTTCGAGTCCACGAGTCGACTGATACTCCTCGTGCCGACTCTTCACATGTCTCCTCGAGATGAATTCATTCCTCGAGTCGAGCTCCGAGTCCACGATTCGACCGATACTCCTCGAGCCGACTCTTCACGAAATTCCTCGTGCAGGCTCTACGTGAGTCCTCGCGTCGAGTTCGAGTCCATGAGTCGACTGATACTCCTCGTGCCAACTCTTCACATGTCTCCTCGAGATGAATTCATTCATCGAGTCGAGCTCCGAGTCCGCGAGTCGACCGATACTCCTCGCGCCGACTCTTCACGAAATTCCTCGTGCAGGCTCTACGTGAGTCCTCGAGTCGAGTTTGAGTCCACGAGTCGACTGATACTCCTCGTGCCGACTCTTCACATGTCTCCTCGAGATGAATTCATTCCTTGAGTCGAGCTCCGAGTCCACGATTCGACCGATACTCCTCGAGCCGACTCTTCACGAAATTCCTCGTGCAGGCTCTACGTGTGTCCTCGCGTCGAGTTCGAGTCCATGAGTCGACTGATACTCCTTGTGCCAACTCTTCACATGTCTCCTCGAGATGAATTCATTCCTCGAGTCGAGCTCCGATTCCGCGAGTCGACCGATACTCCTCGCGCCGACTCTTCACGAAATTCCTCGTGCAGGCTCTACGTGAGTCCTCGAGTCGAGTTCGAGTCCACGAGTCGACTGATACTCCCTGTGCCGACTCTTCACATGTGTCCTCGAGATGAATTCATTCCTTGAGTCGAGCTCCGAGTCCGCGAGTCGACCGATACTCCTCGCGCCGACTCTTCACGAAATTCCTCGTACAGGCTCTACGTGAGTCCTCGAGTTGAGTTCGAGTCCACGAGTCGACTGATACTCCTCGTGCCGACTCTTCACATGTCTCCTCGAGATGAATTCATTCCTCGAGTCGAGCTCCGAGTCCGCGAGTCGACCGATACTCCTCGCGCCGACTCTTCACGAAATTCCTCGTGCAGGCTCTACGTGAGTCCTCGAGTCGAGTTCGAGTCCACGAGTCGACTGATACTCCTCGTGCCGACTCTTCACATGTCTCCTCGAGATGAATTCATTCATCGAGTCGAGCTCCGAGTCCGCGAGTCGACCGATACTCCTCGCGCCGACTCTTCACGAAATTCCTCGTGCAGGCTCTACGTGAGTCCTCGAGTCGAGTTCGAGTCCACGAGTCGACTGATACTCCTCGTGCCGACTCTTCACATGTCTCCTCGAGATGAATTCATTCCTCGAGTCGAGCTCCGAGTCCACGATTCGACCGATACTCCTCGAGCCGACTCTTCACGAAATTCCTCGTGCAGGCTCTACGTGAGTCCTCGCGTCGAGTTCGAGTCCATGAGTCGACTGATACTCCTTGTGCCGACTCTTCACATGTCTCCTCGAGATGAATTCATTCCTCGAGTCGAGCTCCGATTCCGCGAGTCGACCGATACTCCTCGCGCCGACTCTTCACGAAATTCCTCGTGCAGGCTCTACGTGAGTCCTCGAGTCGAGTTCGAGTCCATGAGTCGACTGATACTCCTTGTGCCAACTCTTCACATGTCTCTTCGAGATGAATTCATTCCTCGAGTCGAGCTCCGAGTCCGCGAGTCGACCGATACTCCTCGCGCCGACTCTTCAAGAAATTCCTCGTGCAGGCTCTACGTGAGTCCTCGAGTTGAGTTCGAGTCCACGAGTCGACTGATACTCCTCGTGCGAACTCTTCACATGTCTCCTCGAGATGAATTCATTCCTCGAGTCGAGCTCCGAGTCTGCGAGTCGACCGATACTCCTCGCGCCGACTCTTCACGAAATTCCTCGTGCAGGCTCTACGTGAGTCATCGAGTCGAGTTCGAGTCCACGAGTCGACTGATACTCCTCGTGCCAACTCTTCACATGTCTCCTCGAGATGAATTCATTCATCGAGTCGAGCTCCGAGTCCGCGAGTCGACCGATACTCCTCGCGCCGACTCTTCACGAAATTCCTCGTGCAGGCTCTACGTGAGTCCTCGAGTCGAGTTCGAGTCCACGAGTCGACTGATACTCCTCGTGCCGACTCTTCACATGTCTCCTCGAGATGAATTCATTCCTCGAGTCGAGCTTCGAGTCCACGATTCGACCGATACTCCTCGAGCCGACTCTTCACGAAATTCCTCGTGCAGGCTCTACGTGAGTCCTCGCGTCGAGTTCGAGTCCATGAGTCGACTGATACTCCTCGTGCCAACTCTTCACATGTCTCCTCGAGATGAATTCATTCATCGAGTCGAGCTCCGAGTCCGCGAGTCGACCGATACTCCTCGCGCCGACTCTTCACGAAATTCCTCGTGCAGGCTCTACGTGAGTCCTCGAGTCGAGTTCGAGTCCACGAGTCGACTGATACTCCTCGTGCCGACTCTTCACATGTCTCCTCGAGATGAATTCATTCCTCGAGTCGAGCTCCGAGTCCACGATTCGACCGATACTCCTCGAGCCGACTCTTCACGAAATTCCTCGTGCAGGCTCTACGTGAGTCCTCGCGTCGAGTTCGAGTCCATGAGTCGACTGATACTCCTTGTGCCAACTCTTCACATGTCTCCTCGAGATGAATTCATTCCTCGAGTCGAGCTCCGATTCCGCGAGTCGACCGATACTCCTCGCGCCGACTCTTCACGAAATTCCTCGTGCAGGCTCTACGTGAGTCCTCGAGTCGAGTTCGAGTCCACGAGTCGACTGATACTCCCCGTGCCGACTCTTCACATGTGTCCTCGAGATGAATTCATTCCTTGAGTCGAGCTCCGAGTCCGCGAGTCGACCGATACTCCTCGCGCCGACTCTTCACGAAATTCCTCGTGCAGGCTCTACGTGAGTCCTCGAGTTGAGTTCGAGTCCACGAGTCGACTGATACTCCTCGTGCCGACTCTTCACATGTCTCCTCGAGATGAATTCATTCCTCGAGTCGAGCTCCGAGTCCGCGAGTCGACCGATACTCCTCGCGCCGACTCTTCACGAAATTCCTCGTGCAGGCTCTACGTGAGTCCTCGAGTCGAGTTCGAGTCCACGAGTCGACTGATACTCCTCGTGCCGACTCTTCACATGTCTCCTCGAGATGAATTCATTCATCGAGTCGAGCTCCGAGTCCGCGAGTCGACCGATACTCCTCGCGCCGACTCTTCACGAAATTCCTCGTGCAGGCTCTACGTGAGTCCTCGAGTCGAGTTCGAGTCCACGAGTCGACTGATACTCCTCGTGCCGACTCTTCACATGTCTCCTCGAGATGAATTCATTCCACGAGTCGAGCTCCGAGTCCACGATTCGACCGATACTCCTCGAGCCGACTCTTCACGAAATTCCTCGTGCAGGCTCTACGTGAGTCCTCGCGTCGAGTTCGAGTCCATGAGTCGACTGATACTCCTTGTGCCAACTCTTCACATGTCTCCTCGAGATGAATTCATTCCTCGAGTCGAGCTCCGATTCCGCGAGTCGACCGATACTCCTCGCGCCGACTCTTCACGAAATTCCTCGTGCAGGCTCTACGTGAGTCCTCGAGTCGAGTTCGAGTCCATGAGTCGACTGATACTCCTTGTGCCAACTCTTCACATGTCTCTTCGAGTTGAATTCATTCCTCGAGTCGAGCTCCGAGTCCGCGAGTCGACCGATACTCCTCGCGCCGACTCTTCAAGAAATTCCTCGTGCAGGCTCTACGTGAGTCCTCGAGTTGAGTTCGAGTCCACGAGTCGACTGATACTCCTCGTGCGAACTCTTCACATGTCTCCTCGAGATGAATTCATTCCTCGAGTCGAGCTCCGAGTCTGCGAGTCGACCGATACTCCTCGCGCCGACTCTTCACGAAATTCCTCGTGCAGGCTCTACGTGAGTCCTCGAGTCGAGTTCGAGTCCACGAGTCGACTGATACTCCTCGTGCCAAATCTTCACATGTCTCCTCGAGATGAATTCATTCATCGAGTCGAGCTCCGAGTCCGCGAGTCGACCGATACTCCTCGCGCCGACTCTTCACGAAATTCCTCGTGCAGGCTCTACGTGAGTCCTCGAGTCGAGTTCGAGTCCACGAGTCGACTGATACTCCTCGTGCCGACTCTTCACATGTCTCCTCGAGATGAATTCATTCCTCGAGTCGAGCTTCGAGTCCACGATTCGACCGATACTCCTCGAGCCGACTCTTCACGAAATTCCTCGTGCAGGCTCTACGTGAGTCCTCGCGTCGAGTTCGAGTCCATGAGTCGACTGATACTCCTTGTGCCAACTCTTCACATGTCTCCTCGAGATGAATTCATTCCTCGAGTCGAGCTCCAATTCCGCGAGTCGACCGATACTCCTCGCGCCGACTCTTCACGAAATTCCTCGTGCAGGCTCTACGTGAGTCCTCGAGTCGAGTTCGAGTCCACGAGTCGACTGATACTCCTCGTGCCGACTCTTCACATGTGTCCTCGAGATGAATTCATTCCTTGAGTCGAGCTCCGAGTCCGCGAGTCGACCGATACTCCTCGCGCCGACTCTTCACGAAATTCCTCGTGCAGGCTCTACGTGAGTCCTCGAGTTGAGTTCGAGTCCACGAGTCGACTGATACTCCTCGTGCCGACTCTTCACATGTCTCCTCGAGATGAATTCATTCCTCGAGTCGAGCTCCGAGTCCGCGAGTCGACCGATACTCCTCGCGCCGACTCTTCACGAAATTCCTCGTGCAGGCTCTACGTGAGTCCTCGAGTCGAGTTCGAGTCCACGAGTCGACTGATACTCCTCGTGCCGACTCTTCACATGTCTCCTCGAGATGAATTCATTCATCGAGTCGAGCTCCGAGTCCGCGAGTCGACCGATACTCCTCGCGCCGACTCTTCACGAAATTCCTCGTGCAGGCTCTACGTGAGTCCTCGAGTCGAGTTCGAGTCCACGAGTCGACTGATACTCCTCGTGCCGACTCTTCACATATCTCCTCGAGATGAATTCATTCATCGAGTCGAGCTCCGAGTCCGCGAGTCGACCGATACTCCTCGCGCCGACTCTTCACGAAATTCCTCGTGCAGGCTCTACGTGAGTCCTCGAGTCGAGTTCGAGTCCACGAGTCGACTGATACTCCTCGTGCCGACTCTTCACATGTCTCCTCGAGATGAATTCATTCCTCGAGTCGAGCTCCGAGTCCACGATTCGACCGATACTCCTCGAGCCGACTCTTCACGAAATTCCTCGTGCAGGCTCTACGTGAGTCCTCGCGTCGAGTTCGAGTCCATGAGTCGACTGATACTCCTTGTGCCAACTCTTCACATGTCTCCTCGAGATGAATTCATTCCTCGAGTCGAGCTCCGATTCCGCGAGTCGACCGATACTCCTCGCGCCGACTCTTCACGAAATTCCTCGTGCAGGCTCTACGTGAGTCCTCGAGTCGAGTTCGAGTCCACGAGTCGACTGATACTCCCCGTGCCGACTCTTCACATGTGTCCTCGAGATGAATTCATTCCTTGAGTCGAGCTCCGAGTCCGCGAGTCGACCGATACTCCTCGCGCCGACTCTTCACGAAATTCCTCGTGCAGGCTCTACGTGAGTCCTCGAGTTGAGTTCGAGTCCACGAGTCGACTGATACTCCTCGTGCCGACTCTTCACATGTCTCCTCGAGATGAATTCATTCCTCGAGTGGAGCTCCGAGTCCGCGAGTCGACCGATACTCCTCGCGCCGACTCTTCACGAAATTCCTCGTGCAGGCTCTACGTGAGTCCTCGAGTCGAGTTCGAGTCCACGAGTCGACTGATACTCCTCGTGCCGACTCTTCACATGTCTCCTCGAGATGAATTCATTCCTCGAGTCGAGCTCCGAGTCCACGATTCGACCGATACTCCTCGAGCCGACTCTTCACGAAATTCCTCGTGCAGGCTCTACGTGAGTCCTCGCGTCGAGTTCGAGTCCATGAGTCGACTGATACTCCTTGTGCCAACTCTTCACATGTCTCCTCGAGATGAATTCATTCCTCGAGTCGAGCTCCGATTCCGCGAGTCGACCGATACTCCTCGCGCCGACTCTTCACGAAATTCCTCGTGCAGGCTCTACGTGAGTCCTCGAGTCGAGTTCGAGTCCACGAGTCGACTGATACTCCTTGTGCCAACTCTTCACATGTCTCTTCGAGATGAATTCATTCCTCGAGTCGAGCTCCGAGTCCGCGAGTCGACCGATACTCCTCGCGCCGACTCTTCAAGAAATTCCTCGTGCAGGCTCTACGTGAGTCCTCGAGTTGAGTTCGAGTCCACGAGTCGACTGATACTCCTCGTGCGAACTCTTCACATGTCTCCTCGAGATGAATTCATTCCTCGAGTCGAGCTCCGAGTCTGCGAGTCGACCGATACTCCTCGCGCCGACTCTTCACGAAATTCCTCGTGCAGGCTCTACGTGAGTCCTCGAGTCGAGTTCGAGTCCACGAGTCGACTGATACTCCTCGTGCCAACTCTTCACATGTCTCCTCGAGATGAATTCATTCATCGAGTCGAGCTCCGAGTCCGCGAGTCGACCGATACTCCTCGCGCCGACTCTTCACGAAATTCCTCGTGCAGGCTCTATGTGAGTCCTCGAGTCGAGTTCGAGTCCACGAGTCGACTGATACTCCTCGTGCCGACTCTTCACATGTCTCCTCGAGATGAATTCATTCCTCGAGTCGAGCTCCGAGTCCACGATTCGACCGATACTCCTCGAGCCGACTCTTCACGAAATTCCTCGTGCAGGCTCTACGTGAGTCCTCGCGTCGAGTTCGAGTCCATGAGTCGACTGATACTCCTTGTGCCAACTCTTCACATGTCTCCTCGAGATGAATTCATTCCTCGAGTCGAGCTCCGATTCCGCGAGTCGACCGATACTCCTCGCGCCGACTCTTCACGAAATTCCTCGTGCAGGCTCTACGTGAGTCCTCGAGTCGAGTTCGAGTCCATGAGTCGAATGATACTCCTTGTGCCAACTCTTCACATGTCTCTTCGAGATGAATTCATTCCTCGAGTCGAGCTCCGAGTCCGCGAGTCGACCGATACTCCTCGCGCCGACTCTTCAAGAAATTCCTCGTGCAGGCTCTACGTGAGTCCTCGAGTTGAGTTCGAGTCCACGAGTCGACTGATACTCCTCGTGCGAACTCTTCACATGTCTCCTCGAGATGAATTCATTCCTCGAGTCGAGCTCCGAGTCTGCGAGTCGACCGATACTCCTCGCGCCGACTCTTCACGAAATTCCTCGTGCAGGCTCTACGTGAGTCCTCGAGTCGAGTTCGAGTCCACGAGTCGACTGATACTCCTCGTGCCAACTCTTCACATGTCTCCTCGAGATGAATTCATTCATCGAGTCGAGCTCCGAGTCCGCGAGTCGACCGATACTCCTCGCGCCGACTCTTCACGAAATTCCTCGTGCAGGCTCTACGTGAGTCCTCGAGTCGAGTTCGAGTCCACGAGTCGACTGATACTCCTCGTGCCGACTCTTCACATGTCTCCTCGAGATGAATTCATTCCTCGAGTCGAGCTCCGAGTCCACGATTCGACCGATACTCTTCGAGCCGACTCTTCACGAAATTCCTCGTGCAGGCTCTACGTGAGTCCTCGCGTCGAGTTCGAGTCCATGAGTCGACTGATACTCCTTGTGCCAACTCTTCACATGTCTCCTCGAGATGAATTCATTCCTCGAGTCGAGCTCCGAGTCCGCGAGTCGACCGATACTCCTCGCGCCGACTCTTCAAGAAATTCCTCGTGCAGGCTCTACGTGAGTCCTCGCGTCGAGTTCGAGTCCATGAGTCGAAGTATACTCCTTGTGCCAACTCTTCACATGTCTCTTCGAGATGAATTCATTCCTCGAGTCGAGCTCCGAGTCCGCGAGTCGACCGATACTCCTCGCGCCGACTCTTCAAGAAATTCCTCGTGCAGGCTCTACGTGAGTCCTCGAGTTGAGTTCGAGTCCACGAGTCGACTGATACTCCTCGTGCGAACTCTTCACATGTCTCCTCGAGATGAATTCATTCCTCGAGTCGAGCTCCGAGTCTGCGAGTCGACCGATACTCCTCGCGCCGACTCTTCACGAAATTCCTCGTGCAGGCTCTACGTGAGTCCTCGAGTCGAGT
Organism: Urtica dioica subsp. dioica; assembly: GCF_054948205.1. NCBI lineage: Eukaryota > Viridiplantae > Streptophyta > Magnoliopsida > Rosales > Urticaceae > Urtica > Urtica dioica. The sequence goes on along the minus strand of NC_142756.1, from coordinate 35,035,830 downwards.
TCGAGTCCACGAGTCGACTGATACTCCTCGTGCCAACTCTTCACATGTCTCCTCGAGATGAATTCATTCATCGAGTCGAGCTCCGAGTCCGCGAGTCGACCGATACTCCTCGCGCCGACTCTTCACAAAATTCCTCGTGCAGGCTCTACGTGAGTCCTCGAGTCGAGTTCGAGTCCACGAGTCGACTGATACTCCTCGTGCCAACTCTTCACATGTCTCCTCGAGATGAATTCATTCATCGAGTCGAGCTCCGAGTCCGCGAGTCGACCTATACTCCTCGCGCCGACTCTTCACGAAATTCCTCGTGCAGGCTCTACGTGAGTCCTCGAGTCGAGTTCGAGTCCACGAGTCGACTGATACTCCTCGTGCCGACTCTTCACATGTCTCCTCGAGATGAATTCATTCCTCGAGTCGAGCTCCGAGTCCACGATTCGACCGATACTCCTCGAGCCGACTCTTCACGAAATTCCTCGTGCAGGCTCTACGTGAGTCCTCGCGTCGAGTTCGAGTCCATGAGTCGACTGATACTCCTTGTGCCAACTCTTCACATGTCTCCTCGAGATGAATTCATTCCTCGAGTCGAGCTCCGATTCCGCGAGTCGACCGATACTCCTCGCGCCGACTCTTCACGAAATTCCTCGTGCAGGCTCTACGTGAGTCCTCGAGTCGAGTTCTAGTCCACGAGTCGACTGATACTCCTCGTGCCGACTCTTCACATGTGTCCTCGAGATGAATTCATTCCTTGAGTCGAGCTCCGAGTCCGCGAGTCGACCGATACTCCTCGCGCCGACTCTTCACGAAATTCCTCGTGCAGGCTCTACGTGAGTCCTCGAGTTGAGTTCGAGTCCACGAGTCGACTGATACTCCTCGTGCCGACTCTTCACATGTCTCCTCGAGATGAATTCATTCTTCGAGTCGAGCTCCGAGTCCGCGAGTCGACCGATACTCCTCGCGCCGACTCTTCACGAAATTCCTCGTGCAGGCTGTACGTGAGTCCTCGAGTCGAGTTCGAGTCCACGAGTCGACTGATACTCCTCGTGCCAACTCTTCACATGTCTCCTCGAGATGAATTCATTCATCGAGTCGAGCTCCGAGTCCGCGAGTCGACCGATACTCCTCGCGCCGACTCTTCACGAAATTCCTCGTGCAGGCTCTACGTGAGTCCTCGAGTCGAGTTCGAGTCCACGAGTCGACTGATACTCCTCGTGCCGACTCTTCACATGTCTCCTCGAGATGAATTCATTCCTCGAGTCGAGCTCCGAGTCCACGATTCGACCGATACTCTTCGAGCCGACTCTTCACGAAATTCCTCGTGCAGGCTCTACGTGAGTCCTCGCGTCGAGTTCGAGTCCATGAGTCGACTGATACTCCTTGTGCCAACTCTTCACATGTCTCCTCGAGATGAATTCATTCCTCGAATCGAGCTCCGATTCCGCGAGTCGACCGATACTCCTCGCGCCGACTCTTCACGAAATTCCTCGTGCAGGCTCTACGTGAGTCCTCGAGTCGAGTTCGAGTCCACGAGTCGACTGATACTCCTCGTGCCGACTCTTCACATGTGTCCTCGAGATGAATTCATTCCTTGAGTCGAGCTCCGAGTCCGCCAGTCGACCGATACTCCTCGCGCCGACTCTTCACGAAATTCCTCGTGCAGGCTCTACGTGAGTCCTCGAGTTGAGTTTGAGTCCACGAGTCGACTGATACTCCTCGTGCCGACTCTTCACATGTCTCCTCGAGATGAATTCATTCCTTGAGTCGAGCTCCGAGTCCGCGAGTCGACCGATACTCCTCGCGCCGACTCTTCACGAAATTCCTCGTGCAGGCTCTACGTGAGTCCTCGAGTCGAGTTCGAGTCCACGAGTCGACTGATACTCCTCGTGCCGACTCTTCACATGTCTCCTCGAGATGAATTCATTCATCGAGTCGAGCTCCGAGTCCGCGAGTCGACCGATACTCCTCGCGCCGACTCTTCACGAAATTCCTCGTGCAGGCTCTACGTGAGTCCTCGAGTCGAGTTCGAGTCCATGAGTCGACTGATACTCCTCGTGCCGACTCTTCACATGTCTCCTCGAGATGAATTCATTCCTCGAGTCGAGCTCCGAGTCCACGATTCGACCGATACTCCTCGAGCCGACTCTTCACGAAATTCCTCGTGCAGGCTCTACGTGAGTCCTCGCGTCGAGTTCGAGTCCATGAGTCGACTGATACTCCTTGTGCCAACTCTTCACATGTCTCCTCGAGATGAATTCATTCCTCGAGTCGAGCTTCGATTCCGCGAGTCGACCGATACTCCTCGCGCCGACTCTTCAAGAAATTCCTCGTGCAGGCTCTACGTGAGTCCTCGAGTTGAGTTCGAGTCCACGAGTCGACTGATACTCCTCGTGCGAACTCTTCACATGTCTCCTCGAGATGAATTCATTCCTCGAGTCGAGCTCCGAGTCTGCGAGTCGACCGATACTCCTCGCGCCGACTCTTCACGAAATTCCTCGTGCAGGCTCTACGTGAGTCCTCGAGTCGAGTTCGAGTCCACGAGTCGACTGATACTCCTCGTGCCAACTCTTCACATGTCTCCTCGAGATGAATTCATTCATCGAGTCGAGCTCCGAGTCCGCGAGTCGACCGATACTCCTCGCGCCGACTCTTAACGAAATTCCTCGTGCAGGCTCTACGTGAGTCCTCGAGTCGAGTTCGAGTCCACGAGTCGACTGATACTCCTCGTGCCGACTCTTCACATGTCTCCTCGAGATGAATTCATTCCTCGAGTCGAGCTCCGAGTCCACGATTCGACCGATACTCCTCGAGCCGACTCTTCACGAAATTCCTCGTGCAGGCTCTACGTGAGTCCTCGCGTCGAGTTCAAGTCCATGAGTCGACTGATACTCCTTGTGCCAACTCTTCACATGTCTCCTCGAGATGAATTCATTCCTCGAGTCGAGCTCCGATTCCGCGAGTCGACCGATACTCCTCGCGCCGACTCTTCACGAAATTCCTCCTGCAGGCTCTACGTGAGTCCTCGAGTCGAGTTCGAGTCCACGAGTCGACTGATACTCCTCGTGCCGACTCATCACATGTGTCCTCGAGATGAATTCATTCCTTGAGTCGAGCTCCGTGTCCGCCAGTCGACCGATACTCCTCGCGCCGACTCTTCACGAAATTCCTCGTGCAGGCTCTACGTGAGTCCTCGAGTTGAGTTCGAGTCCACGAGTCGACTGATACTCCTCGTGCCGACTCTTCACATGTCTCCTCGAGATGAATACATTCCTCGAGTCGAGCTCCGAGTCCGCGAGTCGACCGATACTCCTCGCGCCGACTCTTCACGAAATTCCTCGTGCAGGCTCTACGTGAGTCCTCGAGTCGAGTTCGAGTCCACGAGTCGACTGATACTCCTCGTGCCAACTCTTCACATGTCTCCTCGAGATGAATTCATTCCTCGAGTCGAGCTCCGAGTCCGCGAGTCGACCGATACTCCTCGCGCCGACTCTTCACGAAATTCCTCGTGCAGGCTCTACGTGAGTCCTCGAGTTGAGTTCGAGTCCACGAGTCGATTGATACTCCTCGTGCGAACTCTTCACATGTCTCCTCGAGATGAATTCATTCCTCGAGTCGAGCTCCGAGTCTGCGAGTCGACCGATACTCCTCGCGCCGACTCTTCACGAAATTCCTCGTGCAGGCTCTACGTGAGTCCTCGAGTCGAGTTCGAGTCCACGAGTCGACTGATACTCCTCGTGCCAACTCTTCACATGTCTCCTCGAGATGAATTCATTCATCGAGTCGAGCTCCGAGTCCGCGAGTCGACCGATACTCCTCGCGCCGACTCTTCACGAAATTCCTCGTGCAGGCTTTACGTGAGTCCTCGAGTCGAGTTCGAGTCCACGAGTCGACTGATACTCCTCGTGCCGACTCTTCACATGTCTCCTCGAGATGAATTCATTCCTCGAGTCGAGCTCCGAGTCCACGATTCGACCGATACTCTTCGAGCCGACTCTTCACGAAATTCCTCGTGCAGGCTCTACGTGAGTCCTCGCGTCGAGTTCGAGTCCATGAGTCGACTGATACTCCTTGTGCCAACTCTTCACATGTCTCCTCGAGATGAATTCATTCCTCGAGTCGAGCTCCGATTCCGCGAGTCGACCGATACTCCTCGTGCCGACTCTTCACGAAATTCCTCGTGCAGGCTCTACGTGAGTCCTCGAGTCGAGTTCGAGTCCACGAGTCGACTGATACTCCTCGTGCCGACTCTTCACATGTGTCCTCGAGATGAATTCATTCCTTGAGTCGAGCTCCGAGTCCGCCAGTCGACCGATACTCCTCGCGCCGACTCTTCACGAAATTCCTCGTGCAGGCTCTACGTGAGTCCTCGAGTTGAGTTCGAGTCCACGAGTCGACTGATACTCCTCGTGCCGACTCTTCACATGTCTCCTCGAGATGAATTCATTCCTCGAGTCGAGCTCCGAGTCCGCGAGTCGACCGATACTCCTCGCGCCGACTCTTCACGAAATTCCTCGTGCAGGCTCTACGTGAGTCCTCGAGTCGAGTTCGAGTCCACGAGTCGACTGATACTCCTCGTGCCGACTCTTCACATGTCTCCTCGAGATGAATTCATTCATCGAGTCGAGCTCCGAGTCTGCGAGTCGACCGATACTCCTCGCGCCGACTCTTCACGAAATTCCTCGTGCAGGCTCTACGTGAGTCCTCGAGTCGAGTTCGAGTCCACGAGTCGACTGATACTCCTCGTCCCGACTCTTCACATGTCTCCTCGAGATGAATTCATTCCTCGAGTCGAGCTCCGAGTCCACGATTCGACCGATACTCCTCGAGCCGACTCTTCACGAAATTCCTCGTGCATGCTCTACGTGAGTCCTCGCGTCGAGTTCGAGTCCATGAGTCGACTGATACTCCTTGTGCCAACTCTTCACATGTCTCCTCGAGATGAATTCATTCCTCGAGTCGAGCTCCGATTCCGCGAGTCGACCGATACTCCTCGCGCCGACTCTTCACGAAATTCCTCGTGCAGGCTCTACGTGAGTCCTCGAGTCGAGTTCGAGTCCATGAGTCGACTGATACTCCTTGTGCCAACTCTTCACATGTCTCTTCGAGATGAATTCATTCCTCGAGTCGAGCTCCGAGTCCGCGAGTCGACCGATACTCCTCGCGCCGACTCTTCAAGAAATTCCTCGTGCAGGCTCTACGTGAGTCCTCGAGTTGAGTTCGAGTCCACGAGTCGACTGATACTCCTCGTGCAAACTCTTCACATGTCTCCTCGAGATGAATTCATTCCTCGAGTCGAGCTCCGAGTCTGCGAGTCGACCGATACTCCTCGCGCCGACTCTTCACGAAATTCCTCGTGCAGGCTCTACGTGAGTCCTCGAGTCGAGTTCGAGTCCACGAGTCGACTGATACTCCTCGTGCCAACTCTTCACATGTCTCCTCGAGATGAATTCATTCATCGAGTCGAGCTCCGAGTCCGCGAGTCGACCGATACTCCTCGCGCCGACTCTTCACGAAATTCCTCGTGCAGGCTCTACGTGAGTCCTCGAGTCGAGTTCGAGTCCACGAGTCGACTGATACTCCTCGTGCCGACTCTTCACATGTCTCCTCGAGATGAATTCATTCCTCGAGTCGAGCTCCGAATCCACGAGTCGACCGATACTCCTCGAGCCGACTCTTCACGAAATTCCTCGTGCAGGCTCTACGTGAGTCCTCGCGTCGAGTTCGAGTCCATGAGTCGACTGATACTCCTTGTGCCAACTCTTCACATGTCTCCTCGAGATGAATTCATTCCTCGAGTCGAGCTCCGAGTCCGCGAGTCGACCGATACTCCTCGCGCCGACTCTTCACGAAATTCCTCGTGCAGGCTCTACGTGAGTCCTCGAGTCGAGTTCGAGTCCACGAGTCGACTGATACTCCTCGTGCCGACTCATCACATGTGTCCTCGAGATGAATTCATTCCTTGAGTCGAGCTCCGAGTCCGCCAGTCGACCGATACTCCTTGCGCCGACTCTTCACGAAATTCCTCGTGCAGGCTCTACGTGAGTCCTCGAGTTGAGTTCGAGTCCACGAGTCGACTGATACTCCTCGTGCCGACTCTTCACATGTCTCCTCGAGATGAATTCATTCCTCGAGTCGAGCTCCGAGTCCGCGAGTCGACCGATACTCCTCGCGCCGACTCTTCACGAAATTCCTCGTGCAGGCTCTACGTGAGTCCTCGAGTCGAGTTCGAGTCCACGAGTTGACTGATACTCCTCGTGCCGACTCTTCACATGTCTCCTCGAGATGAATTCATTCCTCGAGTCGAGCTCCGAGTCCGCGAGTCGACCGATACTCCTCGCGCCGACTCTTCACGAAATTCCTCGTGCAGGCTCTACGTGAGTCCTCGAGTCGAGTTCGAGTCCACGAGTCGACTGATACTCCTCGTGCCGACTCTTCACATGTCTCCTCGAGATGAATTCATTCCTCGAGTCGAGCTCCGAGTCCACGTTTCGACCGATACTCCTCGAGCCGACTCTTCACGAAATTCCTCGTGCAGGTTCTACGTGAGTCCTCGCGTCGAGTTCGAGTCCATGAGTCGACTGATACTCCTTGTGCCAACTCTTCACATGTCTCCTCGAGATGAATTCATTCCTCGAGTCGAGCTCCGATTCCGCGAGTCGACCGATACTCCTCGCGCCGACTCTTCACGAAATTCCTCGTGCAGGCTCTACGTGAGTCCTCCAGTCGAGTTCGAGTCCATGAGTCGACTGATACTCCTTGTGCCAACTTTTCACATGTCTCCTCGAGATGAATTCATTCCTCGAGTCGAGCTCCGAGTCCGCGAGTCGACCGATACTCCTCGCGCCGACTCTTCACGAAATTCCTCGTGCAGGCTCTACGTGAGTCCTCGAGTCGAGTTCGAGTCCACGAGTCGACTGATACTCCTTGTGCCAACTCTTCACATGTCTCCTCGAGATGAATTCATTTCTCGAGTCGAGCTCCGAGTCTGCGAGTCGACCGATACTCCTCGCTCCGACTCTTCACGAAATTCCTCGTGCAAGCTCTACGTGAGTCCTCGAGTCGAGTTCGAGTCCACGAGTCGACTGATACTCCTCGTGCCAACTCTTCACATGTCTCCTCGAGATGAATTCATTCATCGAGTCGAGCTCCGAGTCCGCGAGTCGACCGATACTCCTCGCGCCGACTCTTCACGAAATTCCTCGTGCAAGCTCTACGTGAGTCCTCGAGTCGAGTTCGAGTCCACGAGTCGACTGATACTCCTCGTGCCAACTCTTCACATGTCTCCTCGAGATGAATTCATTCATCGAGTCGAGCTCCGAGTCCGCGAGTCGACCGATACTCCTCGCGCCGACTCTTCACGAAATTCCTCGTGCAGGCTCTACGTGAGTCCTCGAGTCGAGTTCGAGTCCACGAGTCGACTGATACTCCTCGTGCCGACTCTTCACATGTCTCCTCGAGATGAATTCATTCCTCAAGTCGAGCTCCGAGTCCGCGAGTCGACCGATACTCCTCGCGCCGACTCTTCACGAAATTCCTCGTGCAGGCTCTACGTGAGTCCTCCAGTCGAGTTCGAGTCCATGAGTCGACTGATACTCCTTGTGCCAACTTTTCACATGTCTCCTCGAGATGAATTCATTCCTCGAGTCGAGCTCCGAGTCCGCGAGTCGACCGATACTCCTCGCGCCGACTCTTCACGAAATTCCTCGTGCAGGCTCTACGTGAGTCCTCGAGTTGAGTTCGAGTCCACGAGTCGACTGATACTCCTCGTGCGAACTCTTCACATGTCTCCTCGAGATGAATTCATTCCTCGAGTCGAGCTCCGAGTCTGCGAGTCGACCGATACTCCTCGCTCCGACTCTTCACGAAATTCCTCGTGCAAGCTCTACGTGAGTCCTCGAGTCGAGTTCGAGTCCACGAGTCGACTGATACTCCTCGTGCCAACTCTTCACATGTCTCCTCGAGATGAATTCATTCATCGAGTCGAGCTCCGAGTCCGCGAGTCGACCGATACTCCTCGCGCCGACTCTTCACGAAATTCCTCGTGCAGGCTCTACGTGAGTCCTCGAGTCGAGTTCGAGTCCACGAGTCGACTGATACTCCTCGTGCCAACTCTTCACATGTCTCCTCGAGATGAATTCATTCCTCAAGTCGAGCTCCGAGTCCGCGAGTCGACCGATACTTCTCGCGCCGACTCTTCACGAAATTCCTCGTGCAGGCTCTACGTGAGTCCTCCAGTCGAGTTCGAGTCCATGAGCCGACTGATACTCCTTGTGCCAACTTTTCACATGTCTCCTCGAGATGAATTCATTCCTCGAGTTGAGCTCCGAGTCCGCGAGTCGACCGATACTCCTCGCGCCGACTCTTCACGAAATTCCTCGTGCAGGCTCTACGTGAGTCCTCGAGTTGAGTTCGAGTCCACGAGTCGACTGATACTCCTCGTGCGAACTCTTCACATGTCTCCTCGAGATGAATTCATTCCTCGAGTCGAGCTCCGAGTCTGCGAGTCGACCGATACTCCGCGCTCCGACTCTTCACGAAATTCCTCGTGCAAGCTCTACGTGAGTCCTCGAGTCGAGTTCGAGTCCACGAGTCGACTGATACTCCTCGTGCCAACTCTTCACATGTCTCCTCGAGATGAATTCATTCATCGAGTCGAGCTCCGAGTCCGCGAGTCGACCGATACTCCTCGCGCCGACTCTTCACGAAATTCCTCGTGCAGGCTCTACGTGAGTCCTCGAGTCGAGTTCGAGTCCACGAGTCGACTGATACTCCTCGTGCCGACTCTTCACATGTCTCCTCGAGATGAATTCATTCCTCAAGTCGAGCTCCGAGTCCACGAGTCGACCGATACTCCTCGCGCCGACTCTTCACGAAATTCCTCGCGCCGACTCTTCACGAAATTCCTCGTGCAGGCTCTACGTGAGTCCTCGAGTCGAGTTCAAGTCCAGGAGTCGACTGATACGTTCCGACTCTTCACATGTCTCCTCGAGATGAATTCATTCCTGGAGTCGATCTCCGAGTCCGCGAGTCGACCGATACTCCTCGCGCCGACTCTTCACGAAATTCCTCGTGCAGGCTCTACGTGAGTCCTCGAGTCGAGTTCAAGTCCATGAGTCGACTGATACTCCTTGTGCCAACTTTTCACATGTCTCGTCGAGATGAATTCATTCCTCGAGTCGAGCTCCGAGTCCGCGAGTCGACCGATACTCCTCGCGCCGACTCTTCACGAAATTCCTCGTGCAGGCTCTACGTGAGTCCTCGAGTCGAGTTCGAGTCCACGAGTCGACTGATACTCCTCGTGCCGAGTCTTCACATGTGTCCTCGAGATGAATTCATTCCTTGAGTCGAGCTCCGAGTCCGCCAGTCGACCGATACTCCTCGCGCCGACTCTTCACGAAATTCCTCGTGCAGGCTCTACGTGAGTCCTCGAGTTGAGTTCGAGTCCACGAGTCGACTGATACTCCTCGTGCCGACTCTTCACATGTCTCCTCGAGATGAATTCATTCCTCGAGTCGAGCTCCGAGTCCGCGAGTCGACCGATACTCCTCGCGCCGACTCTTCACGAAATTCCTCGTGCAGGCTCTACGTGAGTCCTCGAGTCGAGTTCGAGTCCACGAGTCGACTGATACTCCTCGTGCCGACTCTTCACATGTCTCCTCGAGATGAATTCATTCCTCGAGTCGAGCTCCGAGTCCGCGAGTCGACCGATACTCCTCGCGCCGACTCTTCACGAAATTCCTCGTGCAGGCTCTACGTGAGTCCTCGAGTCGAGTTCGAGTCCACGAGTCGACTGATACTCCTCGTGCCGACTCTTCACATGTCTCCTCGAGATGAATTCATTCCTCGAGTCGAGCTCCGAGTCCACGATTCGACCGATACTCCTCGAGCCGACTCTTCACGAAATTCCTCGTGCAGGCTCTACGTGAGTCCTCGCGTCGAGTTCGAGTCCATGAGTCGACTGATACTCCTTGTGCCAACTCTTCACATGTCTCCTCGAGATGAATTCATTCCTCGAGTCGAGCTCCGATTCCGCGAGTCGACCGATACTCCTCGCGCCGACTCTTCACGAAATTCCTCGTGCAGGCTCTACGTGAGTCCTCCAGTCGAGTTCGAGTCCATGAGTCGACTGATACTCCTTGTGCCAACTTTTCACATGTCTCCTCGAGATGAATTCATTCCTCGAGTCGAGCTCCGAGTCCGCGAGTCGACCGATACTCCTCGCGCCGACTCTTCACGAAATTCCTCGTGCAGGCTCTACGTGAGTCCTCGAGTTGAGTTCGAGTCCACGAGTCGACTGATACTCCTCGTGCGAACTCTTCACATGTCTCCTCGAGATGAATTCATTCCTCGAGTCGAGCTCCGAGTCTGCGAGTCGACCGATACTCCTCGCTCCGATTCTTCACGAAATTCCTCGTGCAAGCTCTACGTGAGTCCTCGAGTCGAGTTCGAGTCCACGAGTCGACTGATACTCCTCGTGCCAACTCTTCACATGTCTCCTCGAGATGAATTCATTCATCGAGTCGAGCTCCGAGTCCGCGAGTCGACCGATACTCCTCGCGCCGACTCTTCACGAAATTCCTCGTGCAGGCTCTACGTGAGTCCTCGAGTTGAGTTCGAGTCCACGAGTCGACTGATACTCCTCGTGCGAACTCTTCACATGTCTCCTCGAGATGAATTCATTCCTCGAGTCGAGCTCCGAGTCTGCGAGTCGACCGATACTCCTCGCTCCGACTCTTCACGAAATTCCTCGTGCAAGCTCTACGTGAGTCCTCGAGTCGAGTTCGAGTCCACGAGTCGACTGATACTCCTCGTGCCAACTCTTCACATGTCTCCTCGAGATGAATTCATTCATCGAGTCGAGCTCCGAGTCCGCGAGTCGACCGATACTCCTCGCGCCGACTCTTCACGAAATTCCTCGTGCAGGCTCTACGTGAGTCCTCGAGTTGAGTTCGAGTCCACGAGTCGACTGATACTCCTCGTGCCAACTCTTCACATGTCTCCTCGAGATGAATTCATTCATCGAGTCGAGCTCCGAGTCCGCGAGTCGACCGATACTCCTCGCGCCGACTCTTCACGAAATTCCTCGTGCAGGCTCTACGTGAGTCCTCGAGTCGAGTTCGAGTCCACGAGTCGACTGATACTCCTCGTGCCGACTCTTCACATGTCTCCTCGAGATGAATTCATTCCTCAAGTCGAGCTCCGAGTCCGCGAGTCGACCGATACTCCTCGCGCCGACTCTTCACGAAATTCCTCGTGCAGGCTCTACGTGAGTCCTCCAGTCGAGTTCGAGTCCATGAGTCGACTGATACTCCTTGTGCCAACTTTTCACATGTCTCCTCGAGATGAATTCATTCCTCGAGTCGAGCTCCGAGTCCGCGAGTCGACCGATACTCCTCGCGCCGACTCTTCACGAAATTCCTCGTGCAGGCTCTACGTGAGTCCTCGAGTTGAGTTCGAGTCCACGAGTCGACTGATACTCCTCGTGCGAACTCTTCACATGTCTCCTCGAGATGAATTCATTCCTCGAGTCGAGCTCCGAGTCTGCGAGTCGACCGATACTCCGCGCTCCGACTCTTCACGAAATTCCTCGTGCAAGCTCTACGTGAGTCCTCGAGTCGAGTTCGAGTCCACGAGTCGACTGATACTCCTCGTGCCAACTCTTCACATGTCTCCTCGAGATGAATTCATTCATCGAGTCGAGCTCCGAGTCCGCGAGTCGACCGATACTCCTCGCGCCGACTCTTCACGAAATTCCTCGTGCAGGCTCTACGTGAGTCCTCGAGTCGAGTTCGAGTCCACGAGTCGACTGATACTCCTCGTGCCGACTCTTCACATGTCTCCTCGAGATGAATTCATTCCTCAAGTCGAGCTCCGAGTCCACGAGTCGACCGATACTCCTCGCGCCGACTCTTCACGAAATTCCTCGTGCAGGCTCTACGTGAGTCCTCGAGTTGAGTTCGAGTCCACGAGTCGACTGATACTCCTCGTGCGAACTCTTCACATGTCTCCTCGAGATGAATTCATTCCTCGAGTCGAGCTCCGAGTCTGCGAGTCGACCGATACTCCTCGCTCCGACTCTTCACGAAATTCCTCGTGCAAGCTCTACGTGAGTCCTCGAGTCGAGTTCGAGTCCACGAGTCGACTGATACTCCTCGTGCCAACTCTTCACATGTCTCCTCGAGATGAATTCATTCATCGAGTCGAGCTCCGAGTCCGCGAGTCGACCGATACTCCTCGCGCCGACTCTTCACGAAATTCCTCGTGCAGGCTCTACGTGAGTCCTCGAGTTGAGTTCGAGTCCACGAGTCGACTGATACTCCTCGTGCGAACTCTTCACATGTCTCCTCGAGATGAATTCATTCCTCGAGTCGAGCTCCGAGTCTGCGAGTCGACCGATACTCCTCGCTCCGACTCTTCACGAAATTCCTCGTGCAAGCTCTACGTGAGTCCTCGAGTCGAGTTCGAGTCCACGAGTCGACTGATACTCCTCGTGCCAACTCTTCACATGTCTCCTCGAGATGAATTCATTCATCGAGTCGAGCTCCGAGTCCGCGAGTCGACCGATACTCCTCGCGCCGACTCTTCACGAAATTCCTCGTGCAGGCTCTACGTGAGTCCTCGAGTTGAGTTCGAGTCCACGAGTCGACTGATACTCCTCGTGCCAACTCTTCACATGTCTCCTCGAGATGAATTCATTCATCGAGTCGAGCTCCGAGTCCGCGAGTCGACCGATACTCCTCGCGCCGACTCTTCACGAAATTCCTCGTGCAGGCTCTACGTGAGTCCTCGAGTCGAGTTCGAGTCCACGAGTCGACTGATACTCCTCGTGCCGACTCTTCACATGTCTCCTCGAGATGAATTCATTCCTCAAGTCGAGCTCCGAGTCCGCGAGTCGACCGATACTCCTCGCGCCGACTCTTCACGAAATTCCTCGTGCAGGCTCTACGTGAGTCCTCCAGTCGAGTTCGAGTCCATGAGTCGACTGATACTCCTTGTGCCAACTTTTCACATGTCTCCTCGAGATGAATTCATTCCTCGAGTCGAGCTCCGAGTCCGCGAGTCGACCGATACTCCTCGCGCCGACTCTTCACGAAATTCCTCGTGCAGGCTCTACGTGAGTCCTCGAGTTGAGTTCGAGTCCACGAGTCGACTGATACTCCTCGTGCGAACTCTTCACATGTCTCCTCGAGATGAATTCATTCCTCGAGTCGAGCTCCGAGTCTGCGAGTCGACCGATACTCCGCGCTCCGACTCTTCACGAAATTCCTCGTGCAAGCTCTACGTGAGTCCTCGAGTCGAGTTCGAGTCCACGAGTCGACTGATACTCCTCGTGCCAACTCTTCACATGTCTCCTCGAGATGAATTCATTCATCGAGTCGAGCTCCGAGTCCGCGAGTCGACCGATACTCCTCGCGCCGACTCTTCACGAAATTCCTCGTGCAGGCTCTACGTGAGTCCTCGAGTCGAGTTCGAGTCCACGAGTCGACTGATACTCCTCGTGCCGACTCTTCACATGTCTCCTCGAGATGAATTCATTCCTCAAGTCGAGCTCCGAGTCCACGAGTCGACCGATACTCCTCGCGCCGACTCTTCACGAAATTCCTCGCGCCGACTCTTCACGAAATTCCTCGTGCAGGCTCTACGTGAGTCCTCGAGTCGAGTTCAAGTCCAGGAGTCGACTGATACGTTACGACTCTTCACATGTCTCCTCGAGATGAATTCATTCCTCGAGTCGATCTCCGAGTCCGCGAGTCGACCGATACTCCTCGCGCCGACTCTTCACGAAATTCCTCGTGCAGGCTCTACGTGAGTCCTCGAGTCGAGTTCAAGTCCATGAGTCGACTGATACTCCTTGTGCCAACTTTTCGCATGTCTCCTCGAGATGAATTCATTCCTCGAGTCGAGCTCCGAGTCCGCGAGTCGACCGATACTCCTCGCGCCGACTCTTCACGAAATTCCTCGTGCAGGCTCTACGTGAGTCCTCGAGTTGAGTTCGAGTCCACGAGTCGACTGATACTCCTCGTGCCGAGTCTTCACATGTCTCCTCGAGATGAATTCATTCCTCAAGTCGAGCTCCGAGTCCGCGAGTCGACCGATACTCCTCGCGCCGACTCTTCACGAAATTCCTCGTGCAGGCTCTACGTGAGTCCTCCAGTCGAGTTCGAGTCCATGAGTCGACTGATACTCCTTGTGCCAACTTTTCACATGTCTCTTCGAGATGAATTCATTCCTCGAGTCGAGCTCCGAGTCCGCGAGTCGACCGATACTCCTCGCGCCGACTCTTCACGAAATTCCTCGTGCAGGCTCTACGTGAGTCCTCGAGTTGAGTTCGAGTCCACGAGTCGACTGATACTCCTCGTGCGAACTCTTCACATGTCTCCTCGAGATGAATTCATTCCTCGAGTCGAGCTCCGAGTCTGCGAGTCGACCGATACTCCGCGCTCCGACTCTTCACGAAATTCCTCGTGCAAGCTCTACGTGAGTCCTCGAGTCGAGTTCGAGTCCACGAGTCGACTGATACTCCTCGTGCCAACTCTTCACATGTCTCCTCGAGATGAATTCATTCATCGAGTCGAGCTCCGAGTCCGCGAGTCGACCGATACTCCTCGCGCCGACTCTTCACGAAATTCCTCGTGCAGGCTCTACGTGAGTCCTCGAGTCGAGTTCGAGTCCACGAGTCGACTGATACTCCTCGTGCCGACTCTTCACATGTCTCCTCGAGATGAATTCATTCCTCAAGTCGAGCTCCGAGTCCACGAGTCGACCGATACTCCTCGCGCCGACTCTTCACGAAATTCCTCGCGCCGACTCTTCACGAAATTCCTCGTGCAGGCTCTACGTGAGTCCTCGAGTCGAGTTCAAGTCCAGGAGTCGACTGATACGTTACGACTCTTCACATGTCTCCTCGAGATGAATTCATTCCTCGAGTCGATCTCCGAGTCCGCGAGTCGACCGATACTCCTCGCGCCGACTCTTCACGAAATTCCTCGTGCAGGCTCTACGTGAGTCCTCGAGTCGAGTTCAAGTCCATGAGTCGACTGATACTCCTTGTGCCAACTTTTCGCATGTCTCCTCGAGATGAATTCATTCCTCGAGTCGAGCTCCGAGTCCGCGAGTCGACCGATACTCCTCGCGCCGACTCTTCACGAAATTCCTCGTGCAGGCTCTACGTGAGTCCTCGAGTCGAGTTCGAGTCCACGAGTCGACTGATACTCCTCGTGCCGAGTCTTCACATGTGTCCTCGAGATGAATTCATTCCTTGAGTCGAGCTCCGAGTCCGCCAGTCGACCGATACTCCTCGCGCCGACTCTTCACGAAATTCCTCGTGCAGGCTCTACGTGAGTCCTCGAGTTGAGTTCGAGTCCACGAGTCGACTGATACTCCTCGTGCCGACTCTTCACATGTCTCCTCGAGATGAATTCATTCCTCGAGTCGAGCTCCGAGTCCGCGAGTCGACCGATACTCCTCGCGCCGACTCTTCACGAAATTCCTCGTGCAGGCTCTACGTGAGTCCTCGAGTCGAGTTCGAGTCCACGAGTCGACTGATACTCCTCGTGCCGACTTTTCACATGTCTCCTCGAGATGAATTCATTCCTCGAGTCGAGCTCCGAGTCCGCGAGTCGACCGATACTCCTCGCGCCGACTCTTCACGAAATTCCTCGTGCAGGCTCTACGTGAGTCCTCGAGTCGAGTTCGAGTCCACGAGTCGACTGATACTCCTCGTGCCGACTCTTCACATGTCTCCTCGAGATGAATTCATTCCTCGAGTCGAGCTCCGAGTCCACGATTCGACCGATACTCCTCGAGCCGACTCTTCACGAAATTCCTCGTGCAGGCTCTACGTGAGTCCTCGCGTCGAGTTCGAGTCCATGAGTCGACTGATACTCCTTGTGCCAACTCTTCACATGTCTCCTCGAGATGAATTCATTCCTCGAGTCGAGCTCCGATTCCGCGAGTCGACCGATACTCCTCGCGCCGACTCTTCACGAAATTCCTCGTGCAGGCTCTACGTGAGTCCTCCAGTCGAGTTCGAGTCCATGAGTCGACTGATACTCCTTGTGCCAACTTTTCACATGTCTCCTCGAGATGAATTCATTCCTCGAGTCGAGCTCCGAGTCCGCGAGTCGACCGATACTCCTCGCGCCGACTCTTCACGAAATTCCTCGTGCAGGCTCTACGTGAGTCCTCGAGTTGAGTTCGAGTCCACGAGTCGACTGATACTCCTCGTGCGAACTCTTCACATGTCTCCTCGAGATGAATTCATTCCTCGAGTCGAGCTCCGAGTCTGCGAGTCGACCGATACTCCTCGCTCCGACTCTTCACGAAATTCCTCGTGCAAGCTCTACGTGAGTCCTCGAGTCGAGTTCGAGTCCACGAGTCGACTGATACTCCTCGTGCCAACTCTTCACATGTCTCCTCGAGATGAATTCATTCATCGAGTCGAGCTCCGAGTACGCGAGTCGACCGATACTCCTCGCGCCGACTCTTCACGAAATTCCTCGTGCAGGCTCTACGTGAGTCCTCGAGTCGAGTTCGAGTCCACGAGTCGACTGATACTCCTCGTGCCGACTCTTCACATGTCTCCTCGAGATGAATTCATTCCTCAAGTCGAGCTCCGAGTCCGCGAGTCGACCGATACTCCTCGCGCCGACTCTTCACAAAATTCCTCGTGCAGGCTCTACGTGAGTCCTCCAGTCGAGTTCGAGTCCATGAGTCGACTGATACTCCTTGTGCCAACTTTTCACATGTCTCCTCGAGATGAATTCATTCCTCGAGTCGAGCTCCGAGTCCGCGAGTCGACCGATACTCCTCGCGCCGACTCTTCACGAAATTCCTCGTGCAGGCTCTACGTGAGTCCTCGAGTTGAGTTCGAGTCCATGAGTCGACTGATACTCCTCGTGCGAACTCTTCACATGTCTCCTCGAGATGAAATCGTTCCTCGAGTCGAGCTCCGAGTCTGCGAGTCGACCGATACTCCTCGCTCCGACTCTTCACGAAATTCCTCGTGCAAGCTCTACGTGAGTCCTCGAGTCGAGTTCGAGTCCACGAGTCGACTGATACTCCTCGTGCCAACTCTTCACATGTCTCCTCGAGATGAATTCATTCATCGAGTCGAGCTCCGAGTCCGCGAGTCGACCGATACTCCTCGCGCCGACTCTTCACGAAATTCCTCGTGCAGGCTCTACGTGAGTCCTCGAGTCGAGTTCGAGTCCAGGAGTCGACTGATACTCCTCGTGCCGACTCTTCACATGTCTCCTCGAGATGAATTCATTCCTCAAGTCGAGCTCCGAGTCCGCGAGTCGACCGATACTCCTCGCGCCGACTCTTCACGAAATTCCTCGCGCCGACTCTTCACGAAATTCCTCGTGCAGGCTCTACGTGAGTCCTCGAGTCGAGTTCAAGTCCAGGAGTCGACTGATACGTTCCGACTCTTCACATGTCTCCTCGAGATGAATTCATTCCTCGAGTCGATCTCCGAGTCCGCGAGTCGACCGATACTCCTCGCGCCGACTCTTCACGAAATTCCTCGTGCAGGCTCTACGTGAGTCCTCGAGTCGAGTTCAAGTCCATGAGTCGACTGATACTCCTTGTGCCAACTTTTCACATGTCTCCTCGAGATGAATTCATTCCTCGAGTCGAGCTCCGAGTCCGCGAGTCGACCGATACTCCTCGCGCCGACTCTTCACGAAATTCCTCGTGCAGGCTCTACGTGAGTCCTCGAGTTGAGTTCGAGTCCACGAGTCGACTGATACTCCTCGTGCGAACTCTTCACATGTCTCCTCGAGATGAATTCATTCCTCGAGTCGAGCTCCGAGTCTGCGAGTCGACCGATACTCCTCGCTCCGACTCTTCACGAAATTCCTCGGGCAAGCTCTACGTGAGTCCTCGAGTCGAGTTCGAGTCCACGAGTCGACTGATACTCCTCGTGCCAACTCTTCACATGTCTCCTCGAGATGAATTCATTCATCGAGTCGAGCTCCGAGTCCGCGAGTCGACCGATACTCCTCGCGCCGACTCTTCACGAAATTCCTCATGCAGGCTCTACGTGAGTCCTCGAGTCGAGTTCGAGTCCACGAGTCGACTGATACTCCTCGTGCCGACTCTTCACATGTCTCCTCGAGATGAATTCATTCCTCAAGTCGAGCTCCGAGTCCGCGAGTCGACCGATACTCCTCGCGCCGACTCTTCACGAAATTCCTCGCGCCGACTCTTCACGAAATTCCTCGTGCAGGCTCTACGTGAGTCCTCGAGTCGAGTTCAAGTCCAGGAGTCGACTGATACGTTCCGACTCTTCACATGTCTCCTCGAGATGAATTCATTCCTCGAGTCGATCTCCGAGTTCGCGAGTCGACCGATACTCCTCGCGCCGACTCTTCACGAAATTCCTCGTGCAGGCTCTACGTGAGTCCTCGAGTCGAGTTCGAGTCCACGAGTTGACTGATACTCCTCGTGCCGACTCTTCACACGTCTCCTCGAGATGAATTTATTCCTCGAGTCGAGCTCCGAGTCCGCGAGTCGACCGATACTCATCGCGCCATCTCTTCACGAAATTCCTCGTGCAGGCTCTACGTGAGTCCTCGAGTCGAGTTCGAGTCCACGAGTCGACTGATACTCCTCGTGCCGACTCTTCACATGTCTCCTCGAGATGAATTCATTCCTCGAGTCGAGCTCCGAGTCCGCGAGTCGACCGATACTCCTCGCGCCGACTCTTCACGAAATTCCTCGTGCAGGCTCTACGTGAGTCCTCGAGTCGAGTTCGAGTCCACGAGTCGACTGATACTCCTCGTGCCGACTCTTCACATGTCTCCTCGAGATGAATTTATTCCTCGAGTCGAGCTCCGAGTCCACGATTCGACCGATACTCCTCGAGCCGACTCTTCACGAAATTCCTCGTGCAGGCTCTACGTGAGTCCTCGCGTCGAGTTCGAGTCCATGAGTCGACTGATACTCCTTGTGCCAACTCTTCACATGTCTCCTCGAGATGAATTCATTCCTCGAGTCGAGCTCCGATTCCGCGAGTCGACCGATACTCCTCGCGACGACTCTTCACGAAATTCCTCGTGCAGGCTCTACGTGAGTCCTCGAGTCGAGTTCGAGTCCACGAGTCGACTGATACTCCTCGTGCCGACTCTTCACATGTGTCCTCGAGATGAATTCATTCCTTGAGTCGAGCTCCGAGTCCGCGAGTCGACCGATACTCCTCGCGCCGACTCTTCACGAAATTCCTCGTGCAGGCTCTACGTGACTCCTCGAGTCGAGTTCGAGTTCACGAGTCGACTGATACTCCTCGTGCCAACTCTTCACATGTCTCCTCGAGATGAATTCATTCCTCGAGTTGAGCTCTGAGTCCGCGAGTCGACCAATACTCCTCGCGCCGACTCTTCACGAAATTCCTCGTGCAGGCTAGCTCTACGTGAGTCCTCGAGTCGAGTTCGAGTCCACGAGTCGACTGATACTCCTCGTGCCGACTCTTCACATGTCTCCTCGAGATGAATTCATTCCTCGAGTCGAGCTCCGAGTCCGCGAGTCGACCGATACTCCTCGCGCCGACTCTTCACGAAATTCCTCGTGCAGGCTCTACGTGAGTCCTCGAGTCGAGTTCGAGTCCAGGAGTCGACTGATACTCCTCGTGCCGACTCTTCACATGTCTCCTCGAGATGAATTCATTCCTCGAGTCGAGCTCCGAGTCCACGAGTCGACCGATACTCCTCGCGTGGACTCTTCACGAAATTCCTCGTGCAGGCTCTACGTGAGTCCTCGAATCATGTTCGAGTCCACGAGTCGACTGATACTCCTCGTGCCAACTCTTCACATGTCTCCTCGAGATGAATTTATTCCTCGAGTCGAGCTCCAAGTCCGCGAGTCGACCGATACTCCTCGCGCCGACTCTTCACGAAATTCCTCGTGCAGGCTCTACGTGAGTCCTCGAGTCGAGTTCGAGTCCATGAGTCGACTGATACTCCTCGTGCCGACTCTTCACATGTCTCCTTGAGATGAATTCATTCCTCGAATCTGCTCCGAGTCCGCGAGTCGACCGATACTCATCGCGCCGACTCTTCATGAAATTCCTCGTGCAGGCTCTACGTGAGTCCTCGAGTCGAGTTCGAGTCCACGAGTCGACTGATACTCCTCGTGCCAACTCGTCACATGTCTCCTCGAGATGACTTCATTCCTCGAGTCGAGCTCCGAGTCCGCGAGTCGACCGATACTCCTCGCGCCGACTCTTCACGAAATTCCTCGTGCAGGCTCTACGTGAGTCCCCGAGTCGAGTTCGAGTCCACGAGTCGACTGATACTCTTCGTTCTGACTCTTCATATGTCTCCTCAAGATCAATTCATTCCTCGAGTCGAGCTCTGAGTCCGCGAGTCGACCGATACTCCTCGCGCCGACTCTTCACGAAATTCCTCGTGCAAGCTCTACGTGAGTCCTCGAGTCGAGTTCGAGTTCACGAGTCGACTGATACTCCTCGTGCCAACTCTTCACATGTCTCCTCGAGATGAATTCATTCCTCGAGTCGAGCTCCGAGTCCGCGAGTCGACCGATACTCCTCGCGCCGACTCTTCACGAGATTCCTCTTGCAGTCTCTACGTGAGTCCTTGAGTCGAGTTCGAGTCCGCGAGTCGACCGATACTCCTCGCGCCGACTCTTCACGAAATTCCTCGTGCAGGCTCTACGTGAGTCCTCGAGTCGAGTTCGAGTCCATGAGTCGACTGATACTCCTCGTGCCGACACTTCACATGTCTCCTCGAGATGAATTCATTCCTCGAGTCGAGCACCGATTCCGCGAGTCGACCGATACTCCTCGCGCCGACTCTTCACGAAATTCCTCGTGCAAGCTCTACGTGAGTCCTCGAGTCGAGTTCGAGTCCACGAGTCGACTGATACTCCTCGTGCCAACTCTTCACATGTCTCCTCGAGATGAATTCATTCATCGAGTCGAGCTCCGAGTCCGCGAGTCGACCGATACTCCTCGCGACGACTCTTCACGAAATTCCTCGTGCAGGCTCTACGTGAGTCCTCGAGTCGAGTTCGAGTCCACGAGTCGACTGATACTCCTCGTGCCGACTCTTCACATGTGTCCTCGAGATGAATTCATTCCTTGAGTCGAGCTCCGAGTCCGCGAGTCGACCGATACTCCTCGCGCCGACTCTTCACGAAATTCCTCGTGCAGGCTCTACGTGACTCCTCGAGTCGAGTTCGAGTTCACGAGTCGACTGATACTCCTCGTGCCAACTCTTCACATGTCTCCTCGAGATGAATTCATTCCTCGAGTTGAGCTCTGAGTCCGCGAGTCGACCAATACTCCTCGCGCCGACTCTTCACGAAATTCCTCGTGCAGGCTAGCTCTACGTGAGTCCTCGAGTCGAGTTCGAGTCCACGAGTCGACTGATACTCCTCGTGCCGACTCTTCACATGTCTCCTCGAGATGAATTCATTCCTCGAGTCGAGCTCCGAGTCCGCGAGTCGACCGATACTCCTCGCGCCGACTCTTCACGAAATTCCTCGTGCAGGCTCTACGTGAGTCCTCGAGTCGAGTTCGAGTCCAGGAGTCGACTGATACTCCTCGTGCCGACTCTTCACATGTCTCCTCGAGATGAATTCATTCCTCGAGTCGAGCTCCGAGTCCACGAGTCGACCGATACTCCTCGCGTGGACTCTTCACGAAATTCCTCGTGCAGGCTCTACGTGAGTCCTCGAATCATGTTCGAGTCCACGAGTCGACTGATACTCCTCGTGCCAACTCTTCACATGTCTCCTCGAGATGAATTTATTCCTCGAGTCGAGCTCCAAGTCCGCGAGTCGACCGATACTCCTCGCGCCGACTCTTCACGAAATTCCTCGTGCAGGCTCTACGTGAGTCCTCGAGTCGAGTTCGAGTCCATGAGTCGACTGATACTCCTCGTGCCGACTCTTCACATGTCTCCTTGAGATGAATTCATTCCTCGAATCTGCTCCGAGTCCGCGAGTCGACCGATACTCATCGCGCCGACTCTTCATGAAATTCCTCGTGCAGGCTCTACGTGAGTCCTCGAGTCGAGTTCGAGTCCACGAGTCGACTGATACTCCTCGTGCCAACTCGTCACATGTCTCCTCGAGATGACTTCATTCCTCGAGTCGAGCTCCGAGTCCGCGAGTCGACCGATACTCCTCGCGCCGACTCTTCACGAAATTCCTCGTGCAGGCTCTACGTGAGTCCCCGAGTCGAGTTCGAGTCCACGAGTCGACTGATACTCTTCGTTCTGACTCTTCATATGTCTCCTCAAGATCAATTCATTCCTCGAGTCGAGCTCTGAGTCCGCGAGTCGACCGATACTCCTCGCGCCGACTCTTCACGAAATTCCTCGTGCAAGCTCTACGTGAGTCCTCGAGTCGAGTTCGAGTTCACGAGTCGACTGATACTCCTCGTGCCAACTCTTCACATGTCTCCTCGAGATGAATTCATTCCTCGAGTCGAGCTCCGAGTCCGCGAGTCGACCGATACTCCTCGCGCCGACTCTTCACGAAATTCCTCTTGCAGTCTCTACGTGAGTCCTTGAGTCGAGTTCGAGTCCACGAGTCGACTGATACTCCTCGTGCCGACTCTTCACATGTCTCCTCGAGATGAATTAATTCCTCGAGTCGAGCTCCGAGTCCGCGAGTCGACCGATACTCCTCGCGCCGACTCTTCACGAAATTCCTCGTGCAGGCTCTACGTGAGTCCTCGAGTCGAGTTCGAGTCCATGAGTCGACTGATACTCCTCGTGCCGACACTTCACATGTCTCCTCGAGATGAATTCATTCCTCGAGTCGAGCACCGATTCCGCGAGTCGACCGATACTCCTCGCGCCGACTCTTCACGAAATTCCTCGTGCAAGCTCTACGTGAGTCCTCGAGTCGAGTTCGAGTCCACGAGTCGACTGATACTCCTCGTGCCAACTCTTCACATGTCTCCTCGAGATGAATTCATTCATCGAGTCGAGCTCCGAGTCCGCGAGTCGACCGATACTCCTCGCGCCGACTCTTCACGAAATTCCTCGTGCAGGCTCTACGTGAGTCCTCGAGTCGAGTTCGAGTCCACGAGTCGACTGATACTCCTCGTGCCGACTCTTCACATGTCTCCTCGAGATGAATTCATTCCTCAAGTCGAGCTCTGAGTCCGCGAGTCGACCGATACTCCTCGCGCCGACTCTTCACGAAATTCCTCGCGCCGACTCTTCACGAAATTCCTCGTGCAGGCTCTACGTGAGTCCTCGAGTCGAGTTCAAGTCCAGGAGTCGACTGATACGTTCCGACTCTTCACATGTCTCCTCGAGATGAATTCATTCCTCGAGTCGATCTCCGAGTCCGCGAGTCGACCGATACTCCTCGCGCCGACTCTTCACGAAATTCCTCGTGCAGGCTCTACGTGAGTCCTCGAGTCGAGTTCAAGTCCATGAGTCGACTGATACTCCTTGTGCCAACTTTTCACATGTCTCCTCGAGATGAATTCATTCCTCGAGTCGAGCTCCGAGTCCGCGAGTCGACCGATACTCCTCGCGCCGACTCTTCACGAAATTCCTCGTGCAGGCTCTACGTGAGTCCTCGAGTTGAGTTCGAGTCCACGAGTCGACTGATACTCCTCGTGCGAACTCTTCACATGTCTCCTCGAGATGAATTCATTCCTCGAGTCGAGCTCCGAGTCTGCGAGTCGACCGATACTCCTCGCTCCGACTCTTCACGAAATTCCTCGTGCAAGCTCTACGTGAGTCCTCGAGTCGAGTTCGAGTCCACGAGTCGACTGATACTCCTCGTGCCAACTCTTCACATGTCTCCTCGAGATGAATTCATTCATCGAGTCGAGCTCCGAGTCCGCGAGTCGACCGATACTCCTCGCGCCGACTCTTCACGAAATTCCTCGTGCAGGCTCTACGTGAGTCCTCGAGTCGAGTTCGAGTCCACGAGTCGACTGATACTCCTCGTGCCGACTCTTCACATGTCTCCTCGAGATGAATTCATTCCTCAAGTCGAGCTCCGAGTCCGCGAGTCGACCGATACTCCTCGCGCCGACTCTTCACGAAATTCCTCGCGCCGACTCTTCACGAAATTCCTCGTGCAGGCTCTACGTGAGTCCTCGAGTCGAGTTCAAGTCCAGGAGTCGACTGATACGTTCCGACTCTTCACATGTCTCCTCGAGATGAATTCATTCCTCGAGTCGATCTCCGAGTTCGCGAGTCGACCGATACTCCTCGCGCCGACTCTTCACGAAATTCCTCGTGCAGGCTCTACGTGAGTCCTCGAGTCGAGTTCGAGTCCACGAGTTGACTGATACTCCTCGTGCCGACTCTTCACACGTCTCCTCGAGATGAATTTATTCCTCGAGTCGAGCTCCGAGTCCGCGAGTCGACCGATACTCATCGCGCCGACTCTTCACGAAATTCCTCGTGCAGGCTCTACGTGAGTCCTCGAGCTAAGTTCGAGTCCACGAGTCGACTGATACTCCTCGTGCCGACTCTTTACATGTCTCCTCGAGATGAATTCATTCCTCGAGTCGAGCTCCGAGTCCGCGAGTCGACCGATACTCCTCGCGCCGACTCTTCACGAAATTCCTCGTGCAGGCTCTACGTGAGTCCTCGAGTCGAGTTCGAGTCCACGAGTCGACTGATACTCCTCGTGCCGACTCTTCACATGTCTCCTCGAGATGAATTCATTCCTCGAGTCGAGCTCCGAGTCCACGATTCGACCGATACTCCTCGAGCCGACTCTTCACGAAATTCCTCGTGCAGGCTCTACGTGAGTCCTCGCGTCGAGTTCGAGTCCATGAGTCGACTGATACTCCTTGTGCCAACTCTTCACATGTCTCCTCGAGATGAATTCATTCCTCGAGTCGAGCTCCGATTCCGCGAGTCGACCGATACTCCTCGCGCCGACTCTTCACGAAATTCCTCGTGCAGGCTCTACGTGAGTCCTCGAGTCGAGTTCGAGTCCACGAGTCGACTGATACTCCTCGTGCCGACTCTTCACATTTGTCCTCGAGATGAATTCATTCCTTGAGTCGAGCTCCGAGTCCGCGAGTCGACCGATACTCCTCGCGCCGACTCTTCACGAAATTCCTCGTGCAGGCTCTACGTGACTCCTCGAGTCGAGTTCGAGTTCACGAGTCGACTGATACTCCTCGTGCCAACTCTTCACATGTCTCCTCGAGATGAATTCATTCCTCGAGTCGAGCTCTGAGTCCGCGAGTCGACCAATACTCCTCGCGCCGACTCTTCACGAAATTCCTCGTGCAGGCTAGCTCTACGTGAGTCCTCTAGTCGAGTTCGAGTCCACGAGTCGACTGATACTCCTCGTGCCGACTCTTCACATGTCTCCTCGAGATGAATTCATTCCTCGAGTCGAGCTCCGAGTCCGCGAGTCGACCGATACTCCTCGCGCCGACTCTTCACGAAATTCCTCGTGCAGGCTCTACGTGAGTCCTCGAGTCGAGTTCGAGTCCAGGAGTCGACTGATACTCCTCGTGCCGACTCTTCACATGTCTCCTCGAGATGAATTCATTCCTCGAGTCGAGCTCCGAGTCCACGAGTCGACCGATACTCCTCGCGTGGACTCTTCACGAAATTCCTCGTGCAGGCTCTACGTGAGTCCTCGAATCATGTTCGAGTCCACGAGTCGACTGATACTCCTCGTGCCAACTCTTCACATGTCTCCTCGAGATGAATTTATTCCTCGAGTCGAGCTCCAAGTCCGCGAGTCGACCGATACTCCTCGCGCCGACTCTTCACGAAATTCCTCGTGCAGGCTCTACGTGAGTCCTCGAGTCAAGTTCGAGTCCATGAGTCGACTGATACTCCTCGTGCCGACTCTTCACATGTCTCCTCGAGATGAATTCATTCCTCGAATCTGCTCCGAGTCCGCGAGTCGACCGATACTCATCGCGCCGACTCTTCATGAAATTCCTCGTGCAGGCTCTACGTGAGTCCTCGAGTCGAGTTCGAGTCCACGAGTCGACTGATACTCCTCGTGCCAACTCTTCACATGTCTCCTCGAGATGACTTCATTCCTCGAGTCGAGCTCCGAGTCCGCGAGTCGACCGATACTCCTCGCGCCGACTCTTCACGAAATTCCTCGTGCAGGCTCTACGTGAGTCCCCGAGTCGAGTTCGAGTCCACGAGTCGACTGATACTCTTCGTTCTGACTCTTCATATGTCTCCTCAAGATCAATTCATTCCTCGAGTCGAGCTCTGAGTCCGCGAGTCGACCGATACTCCTCGCGCCGACTCTTCACGAAATTCCTCGTGCAAGCTCTACGTGAGTCCTCGAGTCGAGTTCGAGTTCACGAGTCGACTGATACTCCTCGTGCCAACTCTTCACATGTCTCCTCGAGATGAATTCATTCCTCGAGTCGAGCTCCGAGTCCGCGAGTCGACCGATACTCCTCGCGCCGACTCTTCATGAAATTCCTCTTGCAGTCTCTACGTGAGTCCTTGAGTCGAGTTCGAGTCCACGAGTCGACTGATACTCCTCGTGCCGACTCTTCACATGTCTCCTCGAGATGAATTAATTCCTCGAGTCGAGCTCCGAGTCCGCGAGTCGACCGATACTCCTCGCGCCGACTCTTCACGAAATTCCTCGTGCAGGCTCTACGTGAGTCCTCGAGTCGAGTTCGAGTCCATGAGTCGACTGATACTCCTCGTGCCGACACTTCACATGTCTCCTCGAGATGAATTCATTCCTCGAGTCGAGCTCCGATTCCGCGAGTCGACCGATACTCCTCGCGCCGACTCTTCACGAAATTCCTCGTGCAGGCTCTACGTGAGTCCTCGAATCATGTTCGAGTCCACGAGTCGACTGATACTCCTCGTGCCGACTCTTCATGTGTCTCCTCGAGATGAATTCATTCCTCGAGTCGAGCTCCGAGTCCGCGAGTCGACCGATACTCCTCGCGCCGACTCTTCACGAAATTCCTCGTGTAGGCTCTACGTGAGTCCTCGAGTCGAGTTCGAGTCCACAAGTCGACTGATACTCCTCGTGCCGACTCTTCACATGTCTCCTCGAGACGAATTCATTCCTCGAGTCGAGCTCCGAGTCCGCGAGTCGACCGATACTCATCGCGCCGACTCTTCACGAAATTCCTCGTGCAGGCTCTACGTGAGTCCTCGAGTCGAGTTCGAGTCCACGAGTCGACTGATACTCCTCGTGCCAACTCTTCAAATGTCTCCTCGAGATGAATTCATTCCTCGAGTCGAGCTCCGAGTCCGCGAGTCGACCGATACTCCTTGCGCCGACTCTTCACGAAATTCCTCTTGCAGGCTCTACGTGAGTCCTCGAGTCGAGTTCGAGTCCACGAGTCGACTGATACTCTTCGTTTTGACTCTTCACATGTCTCCTCGAGATCAATTCATTCCTCGAGTCGAGCTCTGAGTCCGCGAATCGACCGATACTCCTCGCCCCGACTCTTCACGAAATTCCTCGTGCAAGCTCTACGTGAGTCCTCGAGTCGAGTTCGAGTTCACGAGTCGACTGATACTCCTCGTGCCAACTCTTCACATGTCTCCTCGAGATGAATTCATTCCTCGAGTCGAGCTCCGAGTCCGCGAGTCGACCGATACTCCTCGCGCCGACTCTTCACGAAATTCCTCTTGCAGTCTCTACGTGAGTCCTTGAGTCGAGTTCGAGTCCACGAGTCGACTGATACTCCTCGTGCCGACTCTTCACATGTCTCCTCGAGATGAATTAATTCCTCGAGTCGAGCTCCGAGTCCGCGAGTCGACCGATACTCCTCGCGCCGACTCTTCACGAAATTCCTCGTGCAGGCTCTACGTGAGTCCTCGAGTCGAGTTCGAGTCCATGAGTCGACTGATACTCCTCGTGCCGACACTTCACATGTCTCCTCGAGATGAATTCATTCCTCGAGTCGAGCTCCGAGTCCACGAGTCGACCGATACTCCTCGCGTGGACTCTTCACGAAATTCCTCGTGCAGGCTCTACGTGAGTCCTCGAATCATGTTCGAGTCCACGAGTCGACTGATACTCCTCGTGCCAACTCTTCACATGTCTCCTCGAGATGAATTTATTCCTCGAGTCGAGCTCCAAGTCCGCGAGTCGACCGATACTCCTCGCGCCGACTCTTCACGAAATTCCTCGTGCAGGCTCTACGTGAGTCCTCGAGTCGAGTTCGAGTCCACGAGTCGACTGATACTCCTCGTGCCGACTCTTCACATGTCTCCTCGAGATGAATTCATTCCTCGAATCTGCTCCGAGTCCGCGAGTCGACCTATACTCATCGCGCCGACTCTTCATGAAATTCCTCGTGCAGGCTCTACGTGAGTCCTCGAGTCGAGTTCGAGTCCACGAGTCGACTGATACTCCTCGTGCCAACTCTTCACATGTCTCCTCGAGATGACTTCATTCCTCGAGTCGAGCTCCGAGTCCGCGAGTCGACCGATACTCCTCGCGCCGACTCTTCACGAAATTCCTCGTGCAGGCTCTACGTGAGTCCCCGAGTCGAGTTCGAGTCCACGAGTCGACTGATACTCTTCGTTCTGACTCTTCACATGTCTCCCCAAGATCAATTCATTCCTCGAGTCGAGCTCTGAGTCCGCGAGTCGACCGATACTCCTCGCGCCGACTCTTCACGAAATTCCTCGTGCAGGCTCTACGTGAGTCCTCGAGTCGAGTTCGAGTTCACGAGTCGACTGATACTCCTCGTGCCAACTCTTCACATGTCTCCTCGAGATGAATTCATTCCTCGAGTCGAGCTCCGAGTCCGCGAGTCGACCGATACTCCTCGCGCCGACTCTTCACGAAATTCCTCTTGCAGTCTCTACGTGAGTCCTTGAGTCGAGTTCGAGTCCACGAGTCGACTGATACTCCTCGTGCCGACTCTTCACATGTCTCCTCGAGATGAATTAATTCCTCGAGTCGAGCTCCGAGTCCGCGAGTCGACCGATACTCCTCGCGCCGACTCTTCACGAAATTCCTCGTGCAGGCTCTACGTGAGTCCTCGAGTCGAGTTCGAGTCCATGAGTCGACTGATACTCCTCGTGCCGACACTTCACATGTCTCCTCGAGATGAATTCATTCCTCGAGTCGAGCTCCGAGTCCACGAGTCGACCGATACTCCTCGCGTGGACTCTTCACGAAATTCCTCGTGCAGGCTCTACGTGAGTCCTCGAATCATGTTCGAGTCCACGAGTCGACTGATACTCCTCGTGCCAACTCTTCACATGTCTCCTCGAGATGAATTTATTCCTCGAGTCGAGCTCCAAGTCCGCGAGTCGACCGATACTCCTCGCGCCGACTCTTCACGAAATTCCTCGTGCAGGCTCTACGTGAGTCCTCGAGTCGAGTTCGAGTCCACGAGTCGACTGATACTCCTCGTGCCGACTCTTCACATGTCTCCTCGAGATGAATTCATTCCTCGAATCTGCTCCGAGTCCGCGAGTCGACCTATACTCATCGCGCCGACTCTTCATGAAATTCCTCGTGCAGGCTCTACGTGAGTCCTCGAGTCGAGTTCGAGTCCACGAGTCGACTGATACTCCTCGTGCCAACTCTTCACATGTCTCCTCGAGATGACTTCATTCCTCGAGTCGAGCTCCGAGTCCGCGAGTCGACCGATACTCCTCGCGCCGACTCTTCACGAAATTCCTCGTGCAGGCTCTACGTGAGTCCCCGAGTCGAGTTCGAGTCCACGAGTCGACTGATACTCTTCGTTCTGACTCTTCACATGTCTCCCCAAGATCAATTCATTCCTCGAGTCGAGCTCTGAGTCCGCGAGTCGACCGATATTCCTCGCGCCGACTCTTCACGAAATTCCTCGTGCAGGCTCTACGTGAGTCCTCGAGTCGAGTTCGAGTTCACGAGTCGACTGATACTCCTCGTGCCAACTCTTCACATGTCTCCTCGAGATGAATTCATTCCTCGAGTCGAGCTCCGAGTCCGCGAGTCGACCGATACTCCTCGCGCCGACTCTTCACGAAATTCCTCTTGCAGTCTCTACGTGAGTCCTTGAGTCGAGTTCGAGTCCACGAGTCGACTGATACTCCTCGTGCCGACTCTTCACATGTCTCCTCGAGATGAATTAATTCCTCGAGTCGAGCTCCGAGTCCGCGAGTCGACCGATACTCCTCGCGCCGACTCTTCACGAAATTCCTCGTGCAGGCTCTACGTGAGTCCTCGAGTCGAGTTCGAGTCCATGAGTCGACTGATACTCCTCGTGCCGACACTTCACATGTCTCCTCGAGATGAATTCATTCCTCGAGTCGAGCTCCGATTCCGCGAGTCGACCGATACTCCTCGCGCCGACTCTTCACGAAATTCCTCGTGCAGGCTCTACGTGAGTCCTCGAATCATGTTCGAGTCCACGAGTCGACTGATACTCCTCGTGCCAACTCTTCACGTGTCTCCTCGAGATGAATTCATTCCTCGAGTCGAGCTCCGAGTCCGCGAGTCGACCGATACTCCTCGCGCCGACTCTTCATGAAATTCCTCGTGCAGGCTCTACGTGAGTCCTCGAGTCGAGTTCGAGTCCACGAGTCGACTGATACTCCTCGTGCCGACTCTTCACATGTCTCCTCGAGACGAATTCATTCCTCGAGTCGAGCTCCGAGTCCGCGAATCGACCGATACTCATCGCGCCGACTCTTCACGAAATTCCTCGTGCAGGCTCTACGTGAGTCCTCGAGTCGAGTTCGAGTCCACGAGTCGACTGATACTCCTCGTGCCAACTCTTCACATTTCTCCTCGAGATGAATTCATTCCTCGAGTCGAGCTCCGAGTCCGCGAGTCGACCGATACTCCTTGCGCCGACTCTTCACGAAATTCCTCTTGCAGGCTCTACGTGAGTCCTCGAGTCGAGTTCGAGTCCACGAGTCGACTGATACTCTTCGTTTTGACTCTTCACATGTCTCCTCGAGATCAATTCATTCCTCGAGTCGAGCTCTGAGTCCGCGAATCGACCGATACTCCTCGCCCCGACTCTTCACGAAATTCCTCGTGCAAGCTCTACGTGAGTCCTCGCGTCGAGTTCGAGTCCATGAGTCGACTGATACTCCTTGTGCCAACTCTTCACATGTCTCCTCGAGATGAATTCATTCCTCGAGTCGAGCTCCGATTCCGCGAGTCGACCGATACTCCTCGCGACGACTCTTCACGAAATTCCTCGTGCAGGCTCTACGTGAGTTCTCGAGTCGAGTTCGAGTCCACGAGTCGACTGATACTCCTCGTGCTGACTCTTCACATGTGTCCTCGAGATGAATTCATTCCTTGAGTCGAGCTCCGAGTCCGCGAGTCGACCGATACTCCTCGCGCCGACTCTTCACGAAATTCCTCGTGCAGGCTGTACGTGAGTCCTCGAGTCGAGTTCTAGTCCATGAGTCGACTGATACTCCTCGTGCCGACACTTCACATGTCTCCTCGAGATGAATTCATTCCTCGAGTCGAGCTCCGATTCCGCGAGTCGACCGATACTCCTCGCGCCGACTCTTCATGAAATTCCTCGTGCAGGCTCTACGTGAGTCCTCGAGTCGAGTTCGAGTCCACGAGTCGATTGATACTCCTCGTGCCGACTCTTCACATGTCTCCTCGAGATGAATTCATTCCTCGAATCTGCTCCGAGTCCGCGAGTCGACCGATACTCATCGCGCCGACTCTTCATGAAATTCCTCGTGCAGGCTCTACGTGAGTCCTCGAGTCGAGTTCGAGTCCACGAGTCGACTGATACTCCTCGTGCCAACTCTTCACATGTCTCCTCGAGATGACTTCATTCCTCGAGTCGAGCTCCGAGTCCGCGAGTCGACCGATACTCCTCGCGCCGACTCTTCACGAAATTCCTCGTGCAGGCTCTACGTGAGTCCCCGAGTCGAGTTCGAGTCCACGAGTCGACTGATACTCTTCGTTCTGACTCTTCACATGTCTCCCCAAGATCAATTCATTCCTCGAGTCGAGCTCTGAGTCCGCGAGTCGACCGATACTCCTCGCGCCGACTCTTCACGAAATTCCTCGTGCAAGCTCTACGTGAGTCCTCGAGTCGAGTTCGAGTTCACGAGTCGACTGATACTCCTCGTGCCAACTCTTCACATGTCTCCTCGAGATGAATTCATTCCTCGAGTCGAGCTCCGAGTCCGCGAGTCGACCGATACTCCTCGCGCCGACTCTTCACGAAATTCCTCTTGCAGTCTCTACGTGAGTCCTTG
Organism: Urtica dioica subsp. dioica; assembly: GCF_054948205.1. Lineage (NCBI taxonomy): Eukaryota > Viridiplantae > Streptophyta > Magnoliopsida > Rosales > Urticaceae > Urtica > Urtica dioica. The sequence goes on along the minus strand of NC_142756.1, from coordinate 35,003,686 downwards.
AGTCGAGTTCGAGTCCACGAGTCGACTGATACTCCTCGTGCCGACTCTTCACATGTCTCCTCGAGATGAATTAATTCCTCGAGTCGAGCTCCGAGTCCGCGAGTCGACCGATACTCCTCGCGCCGACTCTTCACGAAATTCCTCGTGCAGGCTCTACGTGAGTCCTCGAGTCGAGTTCGAGTCCATGAGTCGACTGATACTCCTCGTGCCGACACTTCACATGTCTCCTCGAGATGAATTCATTCCTCGAGTCGAGCTCCGATTCCGCGAGTCGACCGATACTCCTCGCGCCGACTCTTCACGAAATTCCTCGTGCAGGCTCTACGTGAGTCCTCGAATCATGTTCGAGTCCACGAGTCGACTGATACTCCTCGTGCCAACTCTTCACGTGTCTCCTCGAGATGAATTCATTCCTCGAGTCGAGCTCCGAGTCCGCGAGTCGACCGATACTCCTCGCGCCGACTCTTCACGAAATTCCTCGTGCAGGCTCTACGTGAGTCCTCGAGTCGAGTTCGAGTCCACGAGTCGACTGATACTCCTCGTGCCGACTCTTCACATGTCTCCTCGAGACGAATTTATTCCTCGAGTCGAGCTCCGAGTCCGCGAATCGACCGATACTCATCGCGCCGACTCTTCACGAAATTCCTCGTGCAGGCTCTACGTGAGTCCTCGAGTCGAGTTCGAGTCCACGAGTCGACTGATACTCCTCGTGCCAACTCTTCACATTTCTCCTCGAGATGAATTCATTCCTCGAGTCGAGCTCCGAGTCCGCGAGTCGACCGATACTCCTTGCGCCGACTCTTCACGAAATTCCTCTTGCAGGCTCTACGTGAGTCCTCGAGTCGAGTTCGAGTCCACGAGTCGACTGATACTCTTCGTTTTGACTCTTCACATGTCTCCTCGAGATCAATTCATTCCTCGAGTCGAGCTCTGAGTCCGCGAATCGACCGATACTCCTCGCCCCGACTCTTCACGAAATTCCTCGTGCAAGCTCTACGTGAGTCCTCGCGTCGAGTTCGAGTCCATGAGTCGACTGATACTCCTTGTGCCAACTCTTCACATGTCTCCTCGAGATGAATTCATTCCTCGAGTCGAGCTCCGATTCCGCGAGTCGACCGATACTCCTCGCGACGACTCTTCACGAAATTCCTCTTGCAGTCTCTACGTGAGTCCTTGAGTCGAGTTCGAGTCCACGAGTCGACTGATACTCCTCGTGCCGACTCTTCACATGTCTCCTCGAGATGAATTAATTCCTCGAGTCGAGCTCCGAGTCCGCGAGTCGACCGATACTCCTCGCGCCGACTCTTCACGAAATTCCTCGTGCAGGCTCTACGTGAGTCCTCGAGTCGAGTTCGAGTCCATGAGTCGACTGATACTCCTCGTGCCGACACTTCACATGTCTCCTCGAGATGAATTCATTCCTCGAGTCGAGCTCCGATTCCGCGAGTCGACCGATACTCCTCGCGCCGACTCTTCACGAAATTCCTCGTGCAGGCTCTACGTGAGTCCTCGAATCATGTTCGAGTCCACGAGTCGACTGATACTCCTCGTGCCAACTCTTCACGTGTCTCCTCGAGATGAATTCATTCCTCGAGTCGAGCTCCGAGTCCGCGAGTCGACCGATACTCCTCGCGCCGACTCTTCACGAAATTCCTCGTGCAGGCTCTACGTGAGTCCTCGAGTCGAGTTCGAGTCCACGAGTCGACTGATACTCCTCGTGCCGACTCTTCACATGTCTCCTCGAGACGAATTTATTCCTCGAGTCGAGCTCCGAGTCCGCGAATCGACCGATACTCATCGCGCCGACTCTTCACGAAATTCCTCGTGCAGGCTCTACGTGAGTCCTCGAGTCGAGTTCGAGTCCACGAGTCGACTGATACTCCTCGTGCCAACTCTTCACATTTCTCCTCGAGATGAATTCATTCCTCGAGTCGAGCTCCGAGTTCGCGAGTCGACCGATACTCCTTGCGCCGACTCTTCACGAAATTCCTCTTGCAGGCTCTACGTGAGTCCTCGAGTCGAGTTCGAGTCCACGAGTCGACTGATACTCTTCGTTTTGACTCTTCACATGTCTCCTCGAGATCAATTCATTCCTCGAGTCGAGCTCTGAGTCCGCGAATCGACCGATACTCCTCGCCCCGACTCTTCACGAAATTCCTCGTGCAAGCTCTACGTGAGTCCTCGCGTCGAGTTCGAGTCCATGAGTCGACTGATACTCCTTGTGCCAACTCTTCACATGTCTCCTCGAGATGAATTCATTCCTCGAGTCGAGCTCCGATTCCGCGAGTCGACCGATACTCCTCGCGACGACTCTTCACGAAATTCCTCGTGCAGGCTCTACGTGAGTTCTCGAGTCGAGTTCGAGTCCACGAGTCGACTGATACTCCTCGTGCTGACTCTTCACATGTGTCCTCGAGATGAATTCATTCCTTGAGTCGAGCTCCGAGTCCGCGAGTCGACCGATACTCCTCGCGCCGACTCTTCACGAAATTCCTCGTGCAGGCTGTACGTGAGTCCTCGAGTCGAGTTCGAGTCCATGAGTCGACTGATACTCCTCGTGCCGACACTTCACATGTCTCCTCGAGATGAATTCATTCCTCGAGTCGAGCTCCGATTCCGCGAGTCGACCGATACTCCTCGCGCCGACTCTTCACGAAATTCCTCGTGCAGGCTCTACGTGAGTCCTCGAGTCGAGTTCGAGTCCACGAGTCGATTGATACTCCTCGTGCCGACTCCTCACATGTCTCCTCGAGATGAATTCATTCCTCGAGTCGAGCTCCGAGTCCACGATTCGACCGATATTCCTCGAGCCGACTCTTCACGAAATTCCTCGTGCATGCTCTACGTGAGTCCTCGCGTCGAGTTCGAGTCCATGAGTCGACTGATACTCCTTGTGCCAACTCTTCACATGTCTCCTCGAGATGAATTCATTCCTCGAGTCGAGCTCCGATTCCGCGAGTCGACCGATACTCCTCGCGCCGACTCTTCACGAAATTCCTCGTGCAGGCTCTACGTGAGTCCTCGAGTCGAGTTCGAGTCCACGAGTCGACTGATACTCCTCGTGCCGACTCTTCACATGTGTCCTCGAGATGAATTCATTCCTTGAGTCGAGCTCCGAGTCCGCGAGTCGACCGATACTCCTCGCGCCGACTCTTCACGAAATTCCTCGTGCAGGCTCTACGTGACTCCTCGAGTCGAGTTCGAGTTCACGAGTCGACTGATACTCCTCGTGCCAACTCTTCACATGTCTCCTCGAGATGAATTCATTCCTCGAGTCGAGCTCCGAGTCCGCGAGTCGACCGATACTCCTCGCGCCGACTCTTCACGAAATTCCTCGTGCAGGCTCTACGTGAGTCCTCGAGTCGAGTTCGAGTCCAGGAGTCGACTGATACTCCTCGTGCCGACTCTTCACATGTCTCCTCGAGATGAATTCATTCCTCGAGTCGAGCTCCGAGTCCACGAGTCGACCGATACTCCTCGCGTGGACTCTTCACGAAATTCCTCGTGCAGGCTCTACGTGAGTCCTCGAATCATGTTTGAGTCCACGAGTCGGCTGATACTCCTCGTGCCAACTCTTCACATGTCTCCTCGAGATGAATTTATTCCTCGAGTCGAGCTCCAAGTCCGCGAGTCGACCGATACTCCTCGCGCCGACTCTTCACGAAATTCCTCGTGCAGGCTCTACGTGAGTCCTCGAGTCGAGTTCGAGTCCATGAGTCGACTGATACTCCTCGTGCCGACTCTTCACATGTCTACTCGAGATGAATTCATTCCTCGAATCTGCTCCGAGTCCGCGAGTCGACCGATACTCATCGCGCCGACTCTTCATGAAATTCCTCGTGCAGGCTCTACGTGAGTCCTCGAGTCGAGTTCGAGTCCACGAGTCGACTGATACTCCTCGTGCCAACTCTTCACATGTCTCCTCGAGATGACTTCATTCCTCGAGTCGAGCTCCGAGTCCGCGAGTCGACCGATACTCCTCGCGCCGACTCTTCACGAAATTCCTCGTGCAGGCTCTATGTGAGTCCCCGAGTCGAGTTCGAGTCCACGAGTCGACTGATACTCTTCGTTCTGACTCTTCATATGTCTCCTCAAGATCAATTCATTCCTCGAGTCGAGCTCTTAGTCCGCGAGTCGACCGATACTCCTCGCGCCGACTCTTCACGAAATTCCTCGTGCAAGCTCTACGTGAGTCCTCGAGTCGAGTTCGAGTTCACGAGTCGACTGATACTCCTCGTGCCAACTCTTCACATGTCTCCTCGAGATGAATTCATTCCTCGAGTCGAGCTCCGAGTCCGCGAGTCGACCGATACTCCTCGCGCCGACTCTTCACGAAATTCCTCTTGCAGTCTCTACGTGAGTCCTTGAGTCGAGTTCGAGTCCACGAGTCGACTGATACTCCTCGTGCCGACTCTTCACATGTCTCCTCGAGATGAATTAATTCCTCGAGTCGAGCTCCGAGTCCGCGAGTCGACCGATACTCCTCGCGCCGACTCTTCACGAAATTCCTCGTGCAGGCTCTACGTGAGTCCTCGAGTCGAGTTCGAGTCCATGAGTCGACTGATACTCCTCGTGCCGACACTTCACATGTCTCCTCGAGATGAATTCATTCCTCGAGTCGAGCTCCGATTCCGCGAGTCGACCGATACTCCTCGCGCCGACTCTTCACGAAATTCCTCGTGCAGGCTCTACGTGAGTCCTCGAGTCGAGTTCGAGTCCAGGAGTCGACTGATACTGCTCGTGCCGACTCTTCACATGTCTCCTCGAGATGAATTCATTCCTCGAGTCGAGCTCCGAGTCCACGAGTCGACCGATACTCCTCGCGTGGACTCTTCACGAAATTCCTCGTGCAGGCTCTACGTGAGTCCTCGAATCATGTTCGAGTCCACGAGTCGACTGATACTCCTCGTGCCAACTCTTCACATGTCTCCTCGAGATGAATTTATTCCTCGAGTCGAGCTCCAAGTCCGCGAGTCGACCGATACTCCTCGCGCCGACTCTTCACGAAATTCCTCGTGCAGGCTCTACGTGAGTCCTCGAGTCGAGTTCGAGTCCATGAGTCGACTGATACTCCTCGTGCCGACTCTTCACATGTCTACTCGAGATGAATTCATTCCTCGAATCTGCTCCGAGTCCGCGAGTCGACCGATACTCATCGCGCCGACTTTTCATGAAATTCCTCGTGCAGGCTCTACGTGAGTCCTCGAGTCGAGTTCGAGTCCACGAGTCGACTGATACTCCTCGTGCCAACTCTTCACATGTCTCCTCGAGATGACTTCATTCCTCGAGTCGAGCTCCGAGTCCGCGAGTCGACCGATACTCCTCGCGCCGACTCTTCACGAAATTCCTCGTGCAGGCTCTATGTGAGTCCCCGAGTCGAGTTCGAGTCCACGAGTCGACTGATACTCTTCGTTCTGACTCTTCATATGTCTCCTCAAGATCAATTCATTCCTCGAGTCGAGCTCTTAGTCCGCGAGTCGACCGATACTCCTCGCGCCGACTCTTCACGAAATTCCTCGTGCAAGCTCTACGTGAGTCCTCGAGTCGAGTTCGAGTTCACGAGTCGACTGATACTCCTCGTGCCAACTCTTCACATGTCTCCTCGAGATGAATTCATTCCTCGAGTCGAGCTCCGAGTCCGCGAGTCGACCGATACTCCTCGCGCCGAGTCTTCACGAAATTCCTCTTGCAGTCTCTACGTGAGTCCTTGAGTCGAGTTCGAGTCCACGAGTCGACTGATACTCCTCGTGCCGACTCTTCACATGTCTCCTCGAGATGAATTAATTCCTCGAGTCGAGCTCCGAGTCCGCGAGTCGACCGATACTCCTCGCGCCGACTCTTCACGAAATTCCTCGTGCAGGCTCTACGTGAGTCCTCGAGTCGAGTTCGAGTCCATGAGTCGACTGATACTCCTCGTGCCGACACTTCACATGTCTCCTCGAGATGAATTCATTCCTCGAGTCGAGCTCCGATTCCGCGAGTCGACCGATACTCCTCGCGCCGACTCTTCACGAAATTCCTCGTGCAGGCTCTACGTGAGTCCTCGAATCATGTTCGAGTCCACGAGTCGACTGATACTCCTCGTGCCGACTCTTCACGTGTCTCCTCGAGATGAATTCATTCCTCGAGTCGAGCTCCGAGTCCGCGAGTCGACCGATACTCCTCGCGCCGACTCTTCACGAAATTCCTCGTGCAGGCTCTACGTGAGTCCTCGAGTCGAGTTCGAGTCCACGAGTCGACTGATACTCCTCGTGCCGACTCTTCACATGTCTCCTCGAGACGAATTCATTCCTCGAGTCGAGCTCCGAGTCCGCGAGTCGACCGATACTCATCGCGCCGACTCTTCACGAAATTCCTCGTGCAGGCTCTACGTGAGTCCTCGAGTCGAGTTCGAGTCCACGAGTCGACTGATACTCCTCGTGCCAACTCTTCAAATGTCTCCTCGAGATGAATTCATTCCTCGAGTCGAGCTCGGAGTCTGCGAGTCGACCGATACTCCTTGCGCCGACTCTTCACGAAATTCCTCTTGCAGGCTCTACGTGAGTCCTCGAGTCGAGTTCGAGTCCACGAGTCGACTGATACTCTTCGTTTTGACTCTTCACATGTCTCCTCGAGATCAATTCATTCCTCGAGTCGAGCTCTGAGTCCGCGAATCGACCGATACTCCTCGCCCCGACTCTTCACGAAATTCCTCGTGCAAGCTCTACGTGAGTCCTCGAGTCGAGTTCGAGTTCACGAGTCGACTGATACTCCTCGTGCCAACTCTTCACATGTCTCCTCGAGATGAATTCATTCCTCGAGTCGAGCTCCGAGTCCGCGAGTCGACCGATACTCCTCGCGCCGACTCTTCACGAAATTCCTCTTGCAGTCTCTACGTGAGTCCTTGAGTCGAGTTCGAGTCCACGAGTCGACTGATACTCCTCGTGCCGACTCTTCACATGTCTCCTCGAGATGAATTTATTCCTCGAGTCGAGCTCCGAGTCCGCGAGTCGACCGATACTCCTCGCGCCGACTCTTCACGAAATTCCTCGTGCAGGCTCTACGTGAGTCCTCGAGTCGAGTTCGAGTCCATGAGTCGACTGATACTCCTCGTGCCGACACTTCACATGTCTCCTCGAGATGAATTCATTCCTCGAGTCGAGCTCCGAGTCCACGAGTCGACCGATACTCCTCGCGTGGACTCTTCACGAAATTCCTCGTGCAGGCTCTACGTGAGTCCTCGAATCATGTTCGAGTCCACGAGTCGACTGATACTCCTCGTGCCAACTCTTCACATGTCTCCTCGAGATGAATTTATTCCTCGAGTCGAGCTCCAAGTCCGCGAGTCGACCGATACTCCTCGCGCCGACTCTTCACGAAATTCCTCGTGCAGGCTCTACGTGAGTCCTCGAGTCGAGTTCGAGTCCACGAGTCGACTGATACTCCTCGTGCCGACTCTTCACATGTCTCCTCGAGATGAATTCATTCCTCGAATCTGCTCCGAGTCCGCGAGTCGACCGATACTCATCGCGCCGACTCTTCATGAAATTCCTCGTGCAGGCTCTACGTGAGTCCTCGAGTCGAGTTCGAGTCCACGAGTCGACTGATACTCCTCGTGCCAACTCTTCACATGTCTCCTCGAGATGACTTCATTCCTCGAGTCGAGCTCCGAGTCCGCGAGTCGACCGATACTCCTCGCGCCGACTCTTCACGAAATTCCTCGTGCAGGCTCTACGTGAGTCCCCGAGTCGAGTTCGAGTCCACGAGTCGACTGATACTCTTCGTTCTGACTCTTCACATGTCTCCCCAAGATCAATTCATTCCTCGAGTCGAGCTCTGAGTCCGCGAGTCGACCGATACTCCTCGCGCCGACTCTTCACGAAATTCCTCGTGCAAGCTCTACGTGAGTCCTCGAGTCGAGTTCGAGTTCACGAGTCGACTGATACTCCTCGTGCCAACTCTTCACATGTCTCCTCGAGATGAATTCATTCCTCGAGTCGAGCTCCGAGTCCGCGAGTCGACCGATACTCCTCGCGCCGACTCTTCACGAAATTCCTCTTGCAGTCTCTACGTGAGTCCTTGAGTCGAGTTCGAGTCCACGAGTCGACTGATACTCCTCGTGCCAACTCTTCACATGTCTCCTCGAGATGACTTCATTCCTCGAGTCGAGCTCCGAGTCCGCGAGTCGACCGATACTCCTCGCGCCGACTCTTCACGAAATTCCTCGTGCAGGCTCTATGTGAGTCCCCGAGTCGAGTTCGAGTCCACGAGTCGACTGATACTCTTCGTTCTGACTCTTCATATGTCTCCTCAAGATCAATTCATTCCTCGAGTCGAGCTCTTAGTCCGCGAGTCGACCGATACTCCTCGCGCCGACTCTTCACGAAATTCCTCGTGCAAGCTCTACGTGAGTCCTCGAGTCGAGTTCGAGTTCACGAGTCGACTGATACTCCTCGTGCCAACTCTTCACATGTCTCCTCGAGATGAATTCATTCCTCGAGTCGAGCTCCGAGTCCGCGAGTCGACCGATACTCCTCGCGCCGACTCTTCACGAAATTCCTCTTGCAGTCTCTACGTGAGTCCTTGAGTCGAGTTCGAGTCCACGAGTCGACTGATACTCCTCGTGCCGACTCTTCACATGTCTCCTCGAGATGAATTAATTCCTCGAGTCGAGCTCCGAGTCCGCGAGTCGACCGATACTCCTCGCGCCGACTCTTCACGAAATTCCTCGTGCAGGCTCTACGTGAGTCCTCGAGTCGAGTTCGAGTCCATGAGTCGACTGATACTCCTCGTGCCGACACTTCACATGTCTCCTCGAGATGAATTCATTCCTCGAGTCGAGCTCCGATTCCGCGAGTCGACCGATACTCCTCGCGCCGACTCTTCACGAAATTCCTCGTGCAGGCTCTACGTGAGTCCTCGAATCATGTTCGAGTCCACGAGTCGACTGATACTCCTCGTGCCGACTCTTCACGTGTCTCCTCGAGATGAATTCATTCCTCGAGTCGAGCTCCGAGTCCGCGAGTCGACCGATACTCCTCGCGTGGACTCTTCACGAAATTCCTCGTGCAGGCTCTACGTGAGTCCTCGAGTCGAGTTCGAGTCCACGAGTCGACTGATACTCCTCGTGCCGACTCTTCACATGTCTCCTCGAGACGAATTCATTCCTCGAGTCGAGCTCCGAGTCCGCGAGTCGACCGATACTCATCGCGCCGACTCTTCACGAAATTCCTCGTGCAGGCTCTACGTGAGTCCTCGAGTCGAGTTCGAGTCCACGAGTCGACTGATACTCCTCGTGCCAACTCTTCAAATGTCTCCTCGAGATGAATTCATTCCTCGAGTCGAGCTCGGAGTCTGCGAGTCGACCGATACTCCTTGCGCCGACTCTTCACGAAATTCCTCTTGCAGGCTCTACGTGAGTCCTCGAGTCGAGTTCGAGTCCACGAGTCGACTGATACTCTTCGTTTTGACTCTTCACATGTCTCCTCGAGATGAATTAATTCCTCGAGTCGAGCTCCGAGTCCGCGAGTCGACCGATACTCCTCGCGCCGACTCTTCACGAAATTCCTCGTGCAGGCTCTACGTGAGTCCTCGAGTCGAGTTCGAGTCCATGAGTCGACTGATACTCCTCGTGCCGACACTTCACATGTCTCCTCGAGATGAATTCATTCCTCGAGTCGAGCTCCGAGTCCACGAGTCGACCGATACTCCTCGCGTGGACTCTTCACGAAATTCCTCGTGCAGGCTCTACGTGAGTCCTCGAATCATGTTCGAGTCCACGAGTCGACTGATACTCCTCGTGCCAACTCTTCACATGTCTCCTCGAGATGAATTTATTCCTCGAGTCGAGCTCCAAGTCCGCGAGTCGACCGATACTCCTCGCGCCGACTCTTCACGAAATTCCTCGTGCAGGCTCTACGTGAGTCCTCGAGTCGAGTTCGAGTCCACGAGTCGACTGATACTCCTCGTGCCGACTCTTCACATGTCTCCTCGAGATGAATTCATTCCTCGAATCTGCTCCGAGTCCGCGAGTCGACCGATACTCATCGCGCCGACTCTTCATGAAATTCCTCGTGCAGGCTCTACGTGAGTCCTCGAGTCGAGTTCGAGTCCACGAGTCGACTGATACTCCTCGTGCCAACTCTTCACATGTCTCCTCGAGATGACTTCATTCCTCGAGTCGAGCTCCGAGTCCGCGAGTCGACCGATACTCCTCGCGCCGACTCTTCACGAAATTCCTCGTGCAGGCTCTACGTGAGTCCCCGAGTCGACTGATACTCTTCGTTCTGACTCTTCACATGTCTCCCCAAGATCAATTCATTCCTCGAGTCGAGCTCTGAGTCCGCGAGTCGACCGATACTCCTCGCGCCGACTCTTCACGAAATTCCTCGTGCAAGCTCTACGTGAGTCCTCGAGTCGAGTTCGAGTTCACGAGTCGACTGATACTCCTCGTGCCAACTCTTCACATGTCTCCTCGAGATGAATTCATTCCTCGAGTCGAGCTCCGAGTCCGCGAATCGACCGATACTCCTCGCGCCGACTCTTCACGAAATTCCTCTTGCAGTCTCTACGTGAGTCCTTGAGTCGAGTTCGAGTCCACGAGTCGACTGATACTCCTCGTGCCGACTCTTCACATGTCTCCTCGAGATGAATTAATTCCTCGAGTCGAGCTCCGAGTCCGTGAGTCGACCGATACTCCTCGCGCCGACTCTTCACGAAATTCCTCGTGCAGGCTCTACGTGAGTCCTCGAGTCAAGTTCGAGTCCATGAGTCGACTGATACTCCTCGTGCCGACACTTCACATGTCTCCTCGAGATGAATTCATTCCTCGAGTCGAGCTCCGATTCCGCGAGTCGACCGATACTCCTCGCGCCGACTCTTCACGAAATTCCTCGTGCAGGCTCTACGTGAGTCCTCGAATCATGTTCGAGTCCACGAGTCGACTGATACTCCTCGTGCCGACTCTTCACGTGTCTCCTCGAGATGAATTCATTCCTCGAGTCGAGCTCCGAGTCCGCGAGTCGACCGATACTCCTCGCGTGGACTCTTCACGAAATTCCTCGTGCAGGCTCTACGTGAGTCCTCGAGTCGAGTTCGAGTCCACGAGTCGACTGATACTCCTCGTGCCGACTCTTCACATGTCTCCTCGAGACGAATTCATTCCTCGAGTCGAGCTCCGAGTCCGCGAGTCGACCGATACTCATCGCGCCGACTCTTCACGAAATTCCTCGTGCAGGCTCTACGTGAGTCCTCGAGTCGAGTTCGAGTCCACGAGTCGACTGATACTCCTCGTGCCAACTCTTCAAATGTCTCCTCGAGATGAATTCATTCCTCGAGTCGAGCTCGGAGTCTGCGAGTCGACCGATACTCCTTGCGCCGACTCTTCACGAAATTCCTCTTGCAGGCTCTACGTGAGTCCTCGAGTCGAGTTCGAGTCCACGAGTCGACTGATACTCTTCGTTTTGACTCTTCACATGTCTCCTCGAGATGAATTAATTCCTCGAGTCGAGCTCCGAGTCCGCGAGTCGACCGATACTCCTCGCGCCGACTCTTCACGAAATTCCTCGTGCAGGCTCTACGTGAGTCCTCGAGTCGAGTTCGAGTCCATGAGTCGACTGATACTCCTCGTGCCGACACTTCACATGTCTCCTCGAGATGAATTCATTCCTCGAGTCGAGCTCCGAGTCCACGAGTCGACCGATACTCCTCGCGTGGACTCTTCACGAAATTCCTCGTGCAGGCTCTACGTGAGTCCTCGAATCATGTTCGAGTCCACGAGTCGACTGATACTCCTCGTGCCAACTCTTCACATGTCTCCTCGAGATGAATTTATTCCTCGAGTCGAGCTCCAAGTCCGCGAGTCGACCGATACTCCTCGCGCCGACTCTTCACGAAATTCCTCGTGCAGGCTCTACGTGAGTCCTCGAGTCGAGTTCGAGTCCACGAGTCGACTGATACTCCTCGTGCCGACTCTTCACATGTCTCCTCGAGATGAATTCATTCCTCGAATCTGCTCCGAGTCCGCGAGTCGACCGATACTCATCGCGCCGACTCTTCATGAAATTCCTCGTGCAGGCTCTACGTGAGTCCTCGAGTCGAGTTCGAGTCCACGAGTCGACTGATACTCCTCGTGCCAACTCTTCACATGTCTCCTCGAGATGACTTCATTCCTCGAGTCGAGCTCCGAGTCCGCGAGTCGACCGATACTCCTCGCGCCGACTCTTCACGAAATTCCTCGTGCAGGCTCTACGTGAGTCCCCGAGTCGAGTTCGAGTCCACGAGTCGACTGATACTCTTCGTTCTGACTCTTCACATGTCTCCCCAAGATCAATTCATTCCTCGAGTCGAGCTCTGAGTCCGCGAGTCGACCGATACTCCTCGCGCCGACTCTTCACGAAATTCCTCGTGCAAGCTCTACGTGAGTCCTCGAGTCGAGTTCGAGTTCACGAGTCGACTGATACTCCTCGTGCCAACTCTTCACATGTCTCCTCGAGATGAATTCATTCCTCGAGTCGAGCTCCGAGTCCGCGAATCGACCGATACTCCTCGCGCCGACTCTTCACGAAATTCCTCTTGCAGTCTCTACGTGAGTCCTTGAGTCGAGTTCGAGTCCACGAGTCGACTGATACTCCTCGTGCCGACTCTTCACATGTCTCCTCGAGATGAATTAATTCCTCGAGTCGAGCTCCGAGTCCGTGAGTCGACCGATACTCCTCGCGCCGACTCTTCACGAAATTCCTCGTGCAGGCTCTACGTGAGTCCTCGAGTCAAGTTCGAGTCCATGAGTCGACTGATACTCCTCGTGCCGACACTTCACATGTCTCCTCGAGATGAATTCATTCCTCGAGTCGAGCTCCGATTCCGCGAGTCGACCGATACTCCTCGCGCCGACTCTTCACGAAATTCCTCGTGCAGGCTCTATGTGAGTCCTCGAATCATGTTCGAGTCCACGAGTCGACTGATACTCCTCGTGCCAACTCTTCACGTGTCTCCTCGAGATGAATTCATTCCTCGAGTCGAGCTCCGAGTCCGCGAGTCGACCGATACTCCTCGCGCCGACTCTTCACGAAATTCCTCGTGCAGGCTCTACGTGAGTCCTCGAGTCGAGTTCGAGTCCACGAGTCGACTGATACTCCTCGTGCCGACTCTTCACATGTCTCCTCGAGACGAATTCATTCCTCGAGTCGAGCTCCGAGTCCGCGAGTCGACCGATACTCATCGCGCCGACTCTTCATGAAATTCCTCGTGCAGGCTCTACGTGAGTCCTCGAGTCGAGTTCGAGTCCACGAGTCGACTGATACTCCTCGTGCCAACTCTTCACATGTCTCCTCGAGATGACTTCATTCCTCGAGTCGAGCTCCGAGTCCGCGAGTCGACCGATACTCCTCGCGCCGACTCTTCACGAAATTCCTCGTGCAGGCTCTACGTGAGTCCCCGAGTCGAGTTCGAGTCCACGAGTCGACTGATACTCTTCGTTCTGACTCTTCACATGTCTCCCCAAGATCAATTCATTCCTCGAGTCGAGCTCTGAGTCCGCGAGTCGACCGATACTCCTCGCGCCGACTCTTCACGAAATTCCTCGTGCAAGCTCTACGTGAGTCCTCGAGTCGAGTTCGAGTTCACGAGTCGACTGATACTCCTCGTGCCAACTCTTCACATGTCTCCTCGAGATGAATTCATTCCTCGAGTCGAGCTCCGAGTCCGCGAGTCGACCGATACTCCTCGCGCCGACTCTTCACGAAATTCCTCTTGCAGTCTCTACGTGAGTCCTTGAGTCGAGTTCGAGTCCACGAGTCGACTGATACTCCTCGTGCCGACTCTTCACATCTCTCCTCGAGATGAATTAATTCCTCGAGTCGAGCTCCGAGTCCGTGAGTCGACCGATACTCCTCGCGCCGACTCTTCACGAAATTCCTCGTGCAGGCTCTACGTGAGTCCTCGAGTCAAGTTCGAGTCCATGAGTCGACTGATACTCCTCGTGCCGACACTTCACATGTCTCCTCGAGATGAATTCATTCCTCGAGTCGAGCTCCGATTCCGCGAGTCGACCGATACTCCTCGCGCCGACACTTCACGAAATTCCTCGTGCAGGCTCTATGTGAGTCCTCGAATCATGTTCGAGTCCACGAGTCGACTGATACTCCTCGTGCCAACTCTTCACGTGTCTCCTCGAGATGAATTCATTCCTCGAGTCGAGCTCCGAGTCCGCGAGTCGACCGATACTCCTCGCGCCGACTCTTCACGAAATTCCTCGTGCAGGCTCTACGTGAGTCCTCGAGTCGAGTTCGAGTCCACGAGTCGACTGATACTCCTCGTGCCGACTCTTCACATGTCTCCTCGAGACGAATTCATTCCTCGAGTCGAGCTCCGAGTCCGCGAGTCGACCGATACTCATCGCGCCGACTCTTCACGAAATTCCTCGTGCAGGCTCTACGTGAGTCCTCGAGTCGAGTTCGAGTCCACGAGTCGACTGATACTCCTCGTGCCAACTCTTCACATGTCTCCTCGAGATGAATTCATTCCTCGAGTCGAGCTCCGAGTCCGCGAGTCGACCGATACTCCTTGCGCCGACTCTTCACGAAATTCCTCTTGCAGGCTCTACGTGAGTCCTCGAGTCGAGTTCGAGTCCACGAGTCGACTGATACTCTTCGTTTTGACTCTTCACATGTCTCCTCGAGATCAATTCATTCCTCAAGTCGAGCTCTGAGTCCGCGAATCGACCGATACTCCTCGCCCCGACTCTTCACGAAATTCCTCGTGCAAGCTCTACGTGAGTCCTCGAGTCGAGTTCGAGTTCACGAGTCGACTGATACTCCTCGTGCCAACTCTTCACATGTCTCCTCGAGATGAATTCATTCCTCGAGTCGAGCTCCGAGTCCGCGAGTCGACCGATACTCCTCGCGCCGACTCTTCACGAAATTCCTCTTGCAGTCTCTACGTGAGTCCTTGAGTCGAGTTCGAGTCCACGAGTCGACTGATACTCCTCGTGCCGACTCTTCACATGTCTCCTCGAGATGAATTAATTCCTCGAGTCGAGCTCCGAGTCCGCGAGTCGACCGATACTCCTCGCGCCGACTCTTCACGAAATTCCTCGTGCAGGCTGTACGTGAGTCCTCGAGTCGAGTTCGAGTCCATGAGTCGACTGATACTCCTCGTGCCGACACTTCACATGTCTCCTCGAGATGAATTCATTCCTCGAGTCGAGCTCCGATTCCGCGAGTCGACCGATACTCCTCGCGCCGACTCTTCACGAAATTCCTCGTGCAGGCTCTACGTGAGTCCTCGAGTCGAGTTCGAGTCCACGAGTCGACTGATACTCCTCGTGCCGACTCTTCACATGTCTCCTCGAGATGAATTCATTCCTCGAGTCGAGCTCCGAGTCCACGATTCGACCGATACTCCTCGAGCCGACTCTTCACGAAATTCCTCGTGCAGGCTCTACGTGAGTCCTCGCGTCGAGTTCGAGTCCATGAGTCGACTGATACTCCTTGTGCCAACTCTTCACATGTCTCCTCGAGATGAATTCATTCCTCGAGTCGAGCTCCGATTCCGCGAGTCGACCGATACTCCTCGCGCCGACTCTTCACGAAATTCCTCGTGCAGGCTCTACGTGAGTCCTCGAGTCGAGTTCGAGTCCACGAGTCGACTGATACTCCTCGTGCCGACTCTTCACATGTGTCCTTGAGATGAATTCATTCCTTGAGTCGAGCTCCGAGTCCGCGAGTCGACCGATACTCCTCGCGCCGACTCTTCACGAAATTCCTCGTGCAGGCTCTACGTGACTCCTCGAGTCGAGTTCGAGTTCACGAGTCGACTGATACTCCTCGTGCCAACTCTTCACATGTCTCCTCGAGATGAATTCATTCCTCGAGTCGAGCTCTGAGTCCGCGAGTCGACCAATACTCCTCGCGCCGACTCTTCACGAAATTCCTCGAGCAGGCTAGCTCTACGTGAGTCCTCGAGTCGAGTTCGAGTCCACGAGTCGACTGATACTCCTCGTGCCAACTCTTCACATGTCTCCTCGAGATGAATTCATTCCTCGAGTCGAGCTCCGAGTCCGCGAGTCGACCGATACTCCTCGCGCCGACTCTTCACGAAATTCCTCGTGCAGGCTCTACGTGAGTCCTCGAGTCGAGTTCGAGTCCAGGAGTCGACTGATACTCCTCGTGCCGACTCTTCACATGTCTCCTCGAGATGAATTCATTCCTCGAGTCGAGCTCCGAGTCCACGAGTCGACCGATACTCCTCGCGTGGACTCTTCACGAAATTCCTCGTGCAGGCTCTACGTGAGTCCTCGAATCATGTTCGAGTCCACGAGTCGACTGATACTCCTCGTGCCAACTCTTCACATGTCTCCTCGAGATGAATTTATTCCTCGAGTCGAGCTCCAAGTCCGCGAGTCGACCGATACTCCTCGCGCCGACTCTTCACGAAATTCCTCGTGTAGTCTCTACGTGAGTCCTCGAGTCGAGTTCGAGTCCACGAGTCGACTGATACTCCTCGTGCCGACTCTTCACATGTCTCCTTGAGATGAATTCATTCCTCGAATCTGCTCCGAGTCCGCGAGTCGACCGATACTCATCGCGCCGACTCTTCACGAAATTCCTCGTGCAGGCTCTACGTGAGTCCTCGAGTCGAGTTCGAGTCCACGAGTCGACTGATACTCCTCGTGCCAACTCTTCACATGTCTCCTCGAGATGACTTCATTCCTCAAGTCGAGCTCCGAGTCCGCGAGTCGACCGATACTCCTCGCGCCGACTCTTCACGAAATTCCTCGTGCAGGCTCTACGTGAGTCCCCGAGTCGAGTTCGAGTCCACGAGTCGACTGATACTCTTCGTTCTGACTCTTCACATGTCTCCTCAATATCAATTCATTCCTCGAGTCGAGCTCTGAGTCCGCGAGTCGACCGATACTCCTCGCGCCGACTCTTCACGAAATTCCTCGTGCAAGCTCTACGTGAGTCCTCGAGTCGAGTTCGAGTTCACGAGTCGACTGATACTCCTCGTGCCAACTCTTCACATGTCTCCTCGAGATGAATTCATTCCTCGAGTCGAGCTCTGAGTCCGCGAGTCGACCGATACTCCTCGCGCTGACTCTTCACGAAATTCCTCTTGCAGTCTCTACGTGAGTCCTTGAGTCGAGTTCGAGTCCACGAGTCGACTGATACTCCTCGTGCCGACTCTTCACATGTCTCCTCGAGATGAATTAATTCCTCGAGTCGAGCTCCGAGTCCGCGAGTCGACCGATACTCCTCGCGCCGACTCTTCACGAAATTCCTCGTGCAGGCTGTACGTGAGTCCTCGAGTCGAGTTCGAGTCCATGAGTCGACTGATACTCCTCGTGCCGACACTTCACATGTCTCCTCGAGATGAATTCATTCCTCGAGTCGAGCTCCGATTCCGCGAGTCGACCGATACTCCTCGCGCCGACTCTTCACGAAATTCCTCGTGCAGGCTCTTCGTGAGTCCTCGAATCATGTTCGAGTCCACGAGTCGACTGATACTCCTCGTGCCAACTCTTCACGTGTCTCCTCGAGATGAATTCATTCCTCGAGTCGAGCTCCGAGTCCGCGAGTCGACCGATACTCCTCGCGCCGACTCTTCACGAAATTCCTCGTGCAGGCTCTACGTGAGTCCTCGAGTCGAGTTCGAGTCCACGAGTCGACTGATACTCCTCGTGCCGACTCTTCACATGTCTCCTCGAGACGAATTCATTCCTCGAGTCGAGCTCCGAGTCCGCGAGTCGACCGATACTCATCGCGCCGACTCTTCACGAAATTCCTCGTGCAGGCTCTACGTGAGTCCTCGAGTCGAGTTCGAGTCCACGAGTCGACTGATACTCCTCGTGCCAACTCTTCACATGTCTCCTCGAGATGACTTCATTCCTCGAGTCGAGCTCCGAGTCCGCGAGTCGACCGATACTCCTCGCGCCGACTCTTCACGAAATTCCTCGTGCAGGCTCTACGTGAGTCCCCGAGTCGAGTTCGAGTCCACGAGTCGACTGATACTCTTCGTTCTGACTCTTCACATGTCTCCTCAAGATCAATTCATTCCTCGAGTCGAGCTCTGAGTCCGCGAGTCGACCGATACTCCTCGCGCCGACTCTTCACGAAATTCCTCGTGCAAGCTCTACGTGAGTCCTCGAGTCGAGTTCGAGTTCACGAGTCGACTGATACTCCTCGTGCCAACTCTTCACATGTCTCCTCGAGATGAATTCATTCCTCGAGTCGAGCTCTGAGTCCGCGAGTCGACCGATACTCCTCGCGCTGACTCTTCACGAAATTCCTCTTGCAGTCTCTACGTGAGTCCTTGAGTCGAGTTCGAGTCCACGAGTCGACTGATACTCCTCGTGCCGACTCTTCACATGTCTCCTCGAGATGAATTAATTCCTCGAGTCGAGCTCCGAGTCCGCGAGTCGACCGATACTCCTCGCGCCGACTCTTCACGAAATTCCTCGTGCAGGCTCTACGTGAGTCCTCGAGTCGAGTTCGAGTCCATGAGTCGACTGATACTCCTCGTGCCGACACTTCACATGTCTCCTCGAGATGAATTCATTCCTCGAGTCGAGCTCCGATTCCGCGAGTCGACCGATACTCCTCGCGCCGACTCTTCACGAAATTCCTCGTGCAGGCTCTACGTGAGTCCTCGAATCATGTTCGAGTCCACGAGTCGACTGATACTCCTCGTGCCGACTCTTCACGTGTCTCCTCGAGATGAATTCATTCCTCGAGTCGAGCTCCGAGTCCGCGAGTCGACCGATACTCCTCGCGCCGACTCTTCACGAAATTCCTCGTGCAGGCTCTACGTGAGTCCTCGAGTCGAGTTCGAGTCCACGAGTCGACTGATACTCCTCGTGCCGACTCTTCACATGTCTCCTCGAGACGAATTCATTCCTCGAGTCGAGCTCCGAGTCCGCGAGTCGACCGATACTCATCGCGCCGACTCTTCACGAAATTCCTCGTGCAGGCTCTACGTGAGTCCTCGAGTCGAGTTCGAGTCCACGAGTCGACTGATACTCCTCGTGCCAACTCTTCACATGTCTCCTCGAGATGACTTCATTCCTCGAGTCGAGCTCCGAGTCCGCGAGTCGACCGATACTCCTCGCGCCGACTCTTCACGAAATTCCTCGTGCAGGCTCTACGTGAGTCCCCGAGTCGAGTTCGAGTCCACGAGTCGACTGATACTCTTCGTTCTGACTCTTCACATGTCTCCTCAAGATCAATTCATTCCTCGAGTCGAGCTCTGAGTCCGCGAGTCGACCGATACTCCTCGCCCCGACTCTTCACGAAATTCCTCGTGCAAGCTCTACGTGAGTCCTCGAGTCGAGTTCGAGTTCACGAGTCGACTGATACTCCTCGTGCCAACTCTTCACATGTCTCCTCGAGATGAATTCATTCCTCGAGTCGAGCTCCGAGTCCGCGAGTCGACCGATACTCCTCGCGCCGACTCTTCACGAAATTCCTCTTGCAGTCTCTACGTGAGTCCTTGAGTCGAGTTCGAGTCCACGAGTCGACTGATACTCCTCGTGCCGACTCTTCACATGTCTCCTCGAGATTAATTAATTCCTCGAGTCGAGCTCCGAGTCCGCGAGTCGACCGATACTCCTCGCGCCGACTCTTCACGAAATTCCTCGTGCAGGCTCTACGTGAGTCCTCGAGTCGAGTTCGAGTCCATGAGTAGACTGATACTCCTCGTGCCGACACTTCACATGTCTCCTCGAGATGAATTCATTCCTCGAGTCGAGCTCCGATTCCGCGAGTCGACCGATACTCCTCGCGCCGACTCTTCACGAAATTCCTCGTGCAGGCTCTACGTGAGTCCTCGAATCATGTTCGAGTCCACGAGTCGACTGATACTCCTCGTGCCAACTCTTCACGTGTCTCCTCGAGATGAATTCATTCCTCGAGTCGAGCTCCGAGTCCGCGAGTCGACCGATACTCCTCGCGCCGACTCTTCACGAAATTCCTCGTGCAGGCTCTACGTGAGTCCTCGAGTCGAGTTCGAGTCCACGAGTCGACTGATACTCCTCGTGCCGACTCTTCACATGTCTCCTCGAGACGAATTCATTCCTCGAGTCGAGCTCCGAGTCCGCGAGTCGACCGATACTCATCGCGGCGGAGTTTGCGAGTCTCCGCGAGCAGCTTCAGGAGGCTCGCGTGGAATTGGGAGTTACCCGCGGCAAGTGCGACCGTGCTCAGGCAGCGGTTGCGAAGATGGCTGAGGATTTAACGACGGAACGTTAAGCCCTTGAAGTGGCGACTCGATCGACGGAGGTCTTCCGGAGCGAAGCGCGGGACCTTCGACGTCAGTTGGAATCGCCCACGGAAGAAGTTGGCATTCTTCAGGGCCAGCTTACATCAAGTGAGGCTGCCCGTGTTCGTGCGGAGCGTAAGCGCGATTCCTTGGCGGAGGAGGTGGTTCGGGTCACTGAGGAGAAAGCCGCGGCGGAGCAGCTTGCGTCCGACCTTCAGGACGACTTTGATGTCGGAGTCGAGGAAGCAAGGCATGCAGCGGCGGTGGAGTGTCGGGACGCCACAGCTGCCGAGAATGTTTCTCGGGGGGTCACCTTCGACTTCTTCGAATCGCTTTTCCCACCACTCGACGGGGCCGACCCTGTGCGCGACGATCCCGCCGAGTGACCGTTTTCTTTCTTTATTTTTCCTGCGCAAATGTTTTAGGGCGTGCTTTTTAGGTTTTTCCGTTCAGGGCACTTGTCTTAGCGCTTGCTTACTAGGATATTTCCCTTTAGCGCACTTGTCTTAGCGCATGCTTTCTCGGTTTTGAGGCAATTGCCCCTTTCTTTTATGAGGAGTTATTCATTTATTTTTATGAATGTTTTCGCACATTTATCTTCTACGGCATGCATGGATGGTCACTTGTTTGTGTCAATGATTTTGTCCATCCTTTTATCTCAGCAGGATACTTTTTCAAACACGCCAGTCACTTGGATGGTTTGCGTTCTTAAGTATTTTCAACTGCGAGTCAGCCATGCTACGTAGGTGTGTTACGTGCGCCGGATTGTGCCACGTGGGCATCTCAAATCGCGCCATGTAGGCATCTTGGGTTGCGCCATGTAAGCGACTTACGTGCGCCATGTAGGCGTCTTAGGTTGCGCCATGTAGGCGTCTTACGGGCTGCGCCTTTACGCGACTTACGTGCGCCATGTAGGCGTCTTAGGTTGCGCCATGTAGGCGTCTTACGGGCTGCGCCTTTACGCGACTTACGTGCGCCATGTAGGCGTCTTAGGTTGCGCCATGTAGGCGTCTTACGGGCTGCGCCTTTACGCGACTTACGTGCGCCATGTAGGCGTCTTAGGTTGCGCCATGTAGGCGTCTTACGGGCTGCGCCTTTACGCGACTTACGTGCGCCATGTAGGCGTCTTAGGTTGCGCCATGTAGGCGTCTTACGGGTTGTGCCTTTACGCGACTTACGTGCGCCATGTAGGCATCTTAGGTTGCGCCATGTAGGCGTCTTACAGGCTGCGCCTTTACGCAACTTACGTGCGCCATGTAGGCGTCTTAGGTTGCGCCATGTAGGCGTCTTACGGGTTGCGCCTTTACGCGACTTACGTGCGCCATGTAGGCGTCTTAGGTTGCGCCATGTAGGCGTCTTACGGGCTGCGCCTTTACGCGACTTACGTGCGCCATGTAGGCGTCTTAGGTTGCGCCATGTAGGCGTCTTACGGGCTGCGCCTTTACGCGACTTACGTGCGCCATGTAGGCGTCTTAGGTTGCGCCATGTAGGCGTCTTACGGGCTGCGCCTTTACGCGACTTACGTGCGCCATGTAGGCGTCTTAGGTTGCGCCATGTAGGCGTCTTACGGGTTGCGCCTTTACGCGACTTACGTGCGCCATGTAGGCGTCTTAGGTTGCGCCATGTAGGCGTCTTACGATTTTTTTTTTTTTTGGTGGAGCGTGTTCTTTTGAGAGTTTCCTTACCATAGCTAGCCCCCCCAAGTTTTTTGGGTTATAAGTTAATTGTTGATAACCAGAAAACTTGCATAAAACGAAATTGAAATGGAAAACTTGAGTTTTATTACTTTTGCGAAAAAAACTTGCGAGAAAATTTAAATCCTAAAACATTGGCTCGTAGGCCTTATTGAAAATGGAAATAAAAGCGATAAAAAAGCGGGGGACGCTAGCTACTGATAGTACTGCCTCAAGTGCTCCGCGTTCCACGGGTGGCGAATCGGAGTCCCGTCCGTGTGCTCGATGTAATATGTCCCGTCGTGAATGACTTTGCGGACTCTGTAAGGGCCTTCCCAGTTTGGGCCTAGGACGCCGGCGCCTTGGACTTGTGTGTTTTGGAATACCCGTCTGCGGACGAGGCTTCCGACGGCAAAGGTTCGCCTTTTGATTTTGGAGTTGTAGTATCTTTCGACCTTGCGCTTCTGTGCGGCGAGGCGTCGGAATGCTTCCGCCCTCTTTTCGTCGATCAGGTCCAACTCAAGGCGCATGGCCTCGTTGTTTTCCGCTTCGTCGAACGTGTCGACTCGGAACGTGGGTATCTCGGTTTCAATTGGAACCACAGCCTCGACCCCATATGCAAGGGAGAATGGCGTCTCGCCGGTGGCGTTTCCCGCGGTTGTCCTATACGCCCATAGGACGAATGGTAATTCCTCGGCCCAGGCGCCTTTCTTGCCTTCGAGCTTCTTTTTCAGGTTGCTCTTGATAGTCTTGTTGACTGCCTCGACTTGGCCGTTGGCCTGAGGATGTCGCGGCAAGGAGAAGGTCTTGCTGATCTTCAGTTGATCGCAGATATCTCTTACTCGCGCGTTGTCAAATTGTGCCCCGTTGTCGGTCACAATCGAGGCGGGGATACCGTGCCTGCATATGATGTTCTTCCAGATGAAGTTTGTCGTGTTTGCTTCAGTTATTCTGGCAAGCGGCTCGGCCTCTACCCACTTAGTGAAGTAGTCGATGGCGATAATGGCGTACTCGTATTGCCTCGGCGCTCTAGGGAGCTTGCCAATGATGTCCACGCCCCACTTAGCAAAGGGACGTGGGACAACGATGCTGCTTAACGGGGTCGGGGGCTGTCGCGGAATTTCCGTGAAGCGCTGGCATTTATCGCAACGCCTTGCCCATTCGCAAGCATCTCGCTTCATGGAAGGCCAGAAATAGCCTTGCTTAAGCGCTTTGAGCGCAAGGGAAGTTCCAGCGGCGTGGTTTCCGCAGATGCCCTCATGGATTTCGCGAAGGACCTTGGTCGACTCAACGCTATCGAGGCATCGGAGCAGCGGTGTCGAGTAACCGCGCTTATAGAGCGTGCCCTCTCGGAGCGTGTATTTGGATGCTAAGGCCCTCAGTTTATCGGCTTCCTTGCGGTCTTCGGGGAGTTCCCCTCTTCGCAAAAACTCGACAATTGAGTCCATCCAAGTAGGCTGAGATGCCACTTCTATGGTCCCGACTTCGTCTCGGGAGACGGATGGTCGTGGGAGAGATTCAATGGGCACAGTCCCCAATCCGTCTTCGTCGATGCCAGATCCGAGGCGAGCAAGCGCATCAGCCTCCGAATTTTGTTCTCTCGGGATTTGGTGAATCTCGAACCAAGAGAAGGCCTCGAGTTTGGAGTTCGTCTTAGCCAGGTATGCGACCATGTTGGGCTCCTTGGCGATGTAATCTCCCTTAACCTGGTTTACGATCAACTGCGAGTCGCAGTGTATTCGCAGGTTATGGGAGCCGAGCTTCTGTGCTAGCTCTATCCCTACAATGAGCGCTTCGTATTCAGCTTCATTGTTGGAGGCTTGGAAGCCGTAGTGGAGGGCATATCGCAGCTTTTCCCCATCGGGGTTAATTAGGATTATTCCGGCGCCAGCCCCCCGAGCATTAGATGCTCCGTCTACGTATAACTCCCAGATGGGACCCGTTGGGTCTACCTTCCTTTTCCGAGTTAGCTCGTTATCGTTTAAGTCAGTTTCCGCTCTTCCCATATCGGGAGCATAGGAGAATTCTGCCACGAAGTCGGCTAAGGCCTGCCCCTTTATAGCCGTTCTTGGGTGGAACTCAATCCCGTACTCGCTCAATTCTTGGGACCAGATCGCCATGCGAGTCGACGTTCCCTTTTGAAGAGCTTTACCGATTGGATGCTCAGTTCGCACCGCAATTGGGTGAGCTTGGAAGTACGGTCGTAGCTTCTTAGCTGCCGTTACGAGAGCCAGAGAAAGTTTCTCAATCTCGGTATAGCGTGTTTCCGCGTCGAGTAAGGCCTTGCTTATGTAGTAGATTGGCCATTGGACCTTGTTCTCCTCGCGGACAAGGACGGCGCTTACAGCTCTTTCAGAGACGGCGAGATACACGTACAGCGTCTCGCCCTCTTTCGGTTTAGAGAGGAATGGTGGGGACCCAAAGTAAGCCTTCATTTCTTGGAAGGCACTTTCGCACTCGTCCGTCCACTCAAAGCCGTCCGTCTTCTTAAGAGCTTTGAAGAACGGTTGACACTTGTCGGTGGCTTTAGACACGAAGCGTGTCAGAGCGGCAATCCGACCGGTCAGGCTTTGCACTTCTTTGACTCGTCTTGGCGACTTCATTTCAAGGAGTGCCTTGATTTTTTCCGGGTTCGCTTCTATGCCTCGTCGGCTGACGATATAACCGAGGAACTTTCCGGATTCAACCCCGAATACGCATTTGTTGGGGTTGAGCTTCATTTTATATCGGCGGAGGATTGTGAACATCTCCCTAAGGTCGCGTACGTGATTAGTTGCCAGTAGGCTTTTAACGAGCATGTCGTCCACGTACACTTCCATCGTCTTGCCGATTTGATCGGCGAAGATCCGATTTACCAAGCGTTGGTATGTTGCTCCCGCGTTCTTAAGGCCGAAAGGCATGACCTTGTAACAGTAGAGACCTCGATCAGTGACAAAGGTCGTCTTAATTTGATCGGGCTCGTGCATTCGAATTTGGTTGTAGCCTGAATAGGCGTCCATGAAGCTTAGGAGTTCATGGCCGGCCGTGGCGTCCACCAGTTGTTCGATGCGCGGAAGTGGAAAGCAATCCTTAGGGCAGGCTTTGTTAAGATCTTTGTAGTCTATACAAATTCGCCACTTCCCGTTGGGCTTTTTTACCATTACCACGTTGGCGACCCACTTGGGGTACTTAGCCTCTCGAATGAAGTTTGCGGTGAGGAGTTTCTCGACCTCTTCATTTATGGCCAGGTATCGTTCTGGGTTGAACGTTCGTCTAGCCTGCACTTTTTCGGCGACTTTTGGGTCGTCGTTCAGTCGGTGCACTATTACCTCGGGATCGATTCCGGGCATGTCCGCATGAGTCCATGCAAAAACATCCTTGAACTCCCTGAGGAAGGCGGTAAGCTGAGTTTTGATGGCGAGTGGAAGTCGGGTGCCGATTTTTACAACTTGATCAGGCTTCGACTCGTCCAGGACGATTGGCACAAGATCATCGGAGGTTTCCACTTTGAGTCTTTCGATTTCATCACGGGGGTCAAGTTCTCCGAACTTCCTTGCATCCCTTAGGTTGCATGGGTAATCGTCTTCCAGTTGGAAGATTGTGTTGACCGCTTTTCCCGCGGACTTGCCATCAACTCCTTGCACGTAGCATATTCTGGCTTGGGATTGGTCTCCAGCCATGATGCCAATTCCCCCTTCGGTGGGGAACTTCACCAGTAGGTGATACGTGGAAGTGATTGCCCTTAGCCGGTTCAACGTGGGTCGCCCGATGATTAAGTTGTAGGGCGACTCTTGATCGACCACTAGGAATGGGACCATGTGAACGGCTTCGATTCCTCCAGGGGTCCCAAAGGTGACCGGCAGGTCGATGATGCCCTCGGTCATAACCTTTTCCCCAGTGAACCCAAACAATGGCGTTTGGGTCGGAGTCGGGCGCAGCCCCCCGAGCTTCATGCGCTCTAGGGTGGACTTGAAGATTATGTCGGCAGCGCTGCCGTTATCGATGAGAACCCTTTTCACCAAGTTATTGGCCACTTGGGCTTTGAGCACGATCGCGTCATTGTGCGGATGCACAACTCGCTTGGCCTCTTCATTGGTGAAATACATCGTCTCATGAGGCACGGACGGAGGTTCTTCATATGTGAAGTTGACGTGCATAGCAGCGTCTTCCTGAGACACGGCCCTAAGGAATTTCTTCCGTTGACGGGCTGAATCCCCATCTTGTGGACCTCCCAGTATGGTGGTTACCACGTGCAGTTGTGGGTTGGCGTTGGCAGTAGCCGGGGTTTGGTTGGCAGAGGCGGCCGCTCCTCCTCCTTGACCAGACTGCTGTCTGTTCGCGGTGGGGCCCGCAGCGCCAATCATGCGCAACACGAACTCCTTCAGCTCGCCCCGTTGGATCAGAGCCTCGATTTGCCTTTTGAGGTTGTAGCATTCCGAGGTCAAATGACCATATTCCCGATGGAACTCACAATACCGGGACCGATCGCGAGTTGCGGGGTCCTTCTTCATTGGAGCCGGGGGCGTGAACTTGTCACGTGCCAGAGCCAAGATCCTTTCCGGCGCCGTGTTCAGCGGCGTGAACGACGAGTACCCTTTGAAATTTTCCGCAAGTCGCGGTTTCTGAGGTACGGGGGGTTGGTTGCTAGAAACCTGGTTCCCCTTGTTTCGCCTCTTACGAGGTTCGTTCTGCTCGCGGATAGGTTCTTCTCGACGGCGAGAGCTTTGAGTAGTGCTCTTGCGTCCGTCGAGGTAATCTTCGACTCCCATGAAGGTCTTAGCTCGAGTCATTGACTCGGCCATGGTGGAAGGGACACGGCCGACGACAGACTTGAGGAAGTCACTCGTGCGCAAGCCTTCTATGATAGCGGCGATCGCGTCACTGTCGTCAAAGCGGTCGACCTTGTTTGACTCTTCTGTGAATCGGGCGAGGTATCGTCTAAGAGACTCGCCACTCTCTTGCCTGATTGACCACATGTACATCTTGGTCTTCTTTTGGACCATAGACGTAGCGAACCGTGCCAGGAACATGTCCTTCAGGTCTTTGAACGAGTGGATGCTTCCTGGTCTTAAGTTTTTGAACCACTCAAAGCCGGGTCCGGCGAGGGTCAAACTAAAGGCTTGGCACATGGCACCAGGAGAAACACCCTGCATCGTCATCCAGGTTTCATAGTGCTGGATGTGGTAAGCAGGATCTGCTTTACCATCATAGGGAGCGAGGTTCGGGAGCTTGAAATTCCCCGTACAAACCTCAGCCAATATCTGAGTAGTGAAAGGCGATGAGTTCTCCTCAACGACTCCGTAGGCACTTCCACCTATTCCGTATTCTCGGAGATCTCGTACCTCATTTCGAAGGTTGTGGATCATAGTGACCACATCGAGACCGGTCGTTGGAGTAACCCCTTGATCGGGAGGAGTCACCTGCAGCCTCTCGTTAGACCCCTGTCCTGCGCGGCGGTTCCCGTTAGTTGGGGCTGCCAGCGGGATGTTGGGTCTAGAGCTTAGTCGCTCTCTCAGATCATTGCCACGCCCAATGCGTTGAGCAGTGAGGTGGTCCCTAAGATCAGGGCTGGCCGTACGGAGGCCCCGGCTCTGCTTGCGGCGGTGCGCTCTCCGCGCGCCCTGACTTTCCGTAACATTCTCCCTCGGACCTAGTCGGTCGAGGGCCGAACGTCGGGAATTCCCCTCTTGAGAAGCTACCGGCGCATCGCCTGTTCGGGGTAAGGGATTCGACGGACCGGCTTCAAACACGGCGGGGAGTCCCCCGTCCTTCGTGAGAGAAGTCTCGACATCCTCCGAGTCACCAGTATCCTCATAATCAGGGTCGCGGCTTTCCTCGTTGAGGTTCTCAGGATCCCCGTTGGGGATCGTCGTGTCACGCATAGGTTGCTTCGCAGCCAGTCGGCTGTGGTACCTTGCGTTCTTCGCCTTCAGTCGGCGGATACTCTCCTCTAACTCCACGATGCGGTTGTCCCTGCTATCAGGAGATGGAGATGGTGAGCGGGTCGAGCTCTCTTCGTGGAGCGACTCTTCGTCACCATGCGCTCGGGAGCGCAAGAAGTATTTCTTGGTCTTAGCGACGTTTTCGGGGTTGTTTGCGCCCTCAGAACGTACGGGTGGTTGGCTACTCATCGTTTCTCAAGTTCGAGAAAGTTGAGTTCGCAGAAGAAAAGAAGATGAATAGAAGGGATTTCGGGCTGAATAGGTCGGGAAGCCCCTTCCTTCTAGCGCCAAAATGTTGTCGCACGAAAATGAACAACTATTTAAAACCTCGGGCGGTTCGATCCAAGGCCGGACCAAGTGATCGCACCCGAGCCAAGAGTGTGAACTTGATAGTCTCGAGCTAGGGTTCTCTTCGATCAACCCGCCTCTCGGGAGAGGTAGGGGGTGAGGAGGATGGGTGACCGTGCCTTGGTTGTCGGCTGCCTACGTACCCGTGCGTGGGATCAGGTCAGAACGTAGTTCAAGCGTGTGTGACGCAGTATGAGGCGTGGAGCCTTGGCGAGGAGGCATGCTCGACGAAGGAAACGGGGCGCGAGGAGTCCTCGGCAGCGTCTCAGAACTTCGGAGATCGCGTACGCGTCTAGCGTGTTAGACGCGCAAGGGTAGCTCTAGTTGAGAACCCTAGGGGCGTGCTTGAGCACCGGAGAACGTTCGGTCAAAGGGAGCGACGTCCGGGAAGTTCCCGTGAGTGCTTCGGGACCTTCGAGAACGAGGGAGAGAGAAGAGAACCTGCTTCAGGCCAAATGTGGCATCCAGAGAAGCAGAGAAATCGAGCGTGTCGATAAGAGATGAAGAGAATTATTGGATATTTTGGGATGGCTTTTCCCCTCAATGAGAGAGGGTATTTATAGGTGTTTGGGAGCCTTAGAAGGTCCCTTTTTCGTCCATGTGGGACTAGGATCGCGCATGCCATCAAGTGGAGGCGCACGGCGCGCGCGGCGCACAAAGAGCGGCGCACAACGCGCGGCGCGCGGCGCGCGGCGCAAGGGGCGCGGCGCGCGGCGCGCGGCGCAAGGGGCGCGGCGCGCGTGTCACCGGGCGCGGCGCCAGGGTCACCTGGCGCGGCGCAGGTCGCGCGGCGCATGAAGCGCGCGGCGCGCGCCTGCATGGCGCGGCGCGCCGTCTGCTGCACGGCCGGCCGGCGTAGCGCGCTGTGTGCGTGATGGACGGCTCGTCTTGGCCGGGTTCTTGCGGGCCTTCGAATGTCATTCTTCTCACGTGAAATATGAAGCTTTCTACTTGATGAGAGTGACTCGATTCGAGGAGCAAGGCTCGGCCCGGCGAGAGCGACTAGCGACTTGAATCGAGGAGTGACTCGAGGATGACTCGAGGCTCGATTCGAAAATGACTCGAGGCTCGACTCGAGGAACAATTAAAGGCTCGACTCGAGGAACCATTCAAGGCTCGACTCAAGGAACGAAGCTCGACTCGAGGAGATTGACTCAAGGCTCGACTCGAAGAGCGAAGCTCGACTCGAGGAGTCAGGAGTTTGGGCGAGGGCTTGAAGATTTGCCGCTCTTCAGGACCTCCGGCCTGACCATCGGCCCATTGAGCGACGTGCCTTTTTTGCGTCTCGGGTTTTCCGAAAACGACCGACAACACATTCCTCGAGTCGAGCTCCGAGTCCGCGAGTCGACCGATACTCCTCGCGCCGACTCTTCACGAAATTCCTCGTGCAGGCTCTACGTGAGTCCTCGAGTCGAGTTCGAGTCCACGAGTCGACTGATACTCCTCGTGCCGACTCTTCACATGTCTCCTCGAGATGAATTCATTCCTCGAGTCGAGCTCTGAGTCCGCGAGTCGACCGATACTCCTCGCGCCGACTCTTCACGAAATTCCTCGTGCAGGCTCTACGTGAGTTCTCGAGTCGAGTTCGAGTCCATGAGTCGACTGATACTCCTCGTGCCAACTCTTCACATGTCTCCTCGAGATGAATTCATTCCTCGAGTCGAGCTCCGAGTCCGCGAGTCGACCGATACTGCTCGCGCCGACTCTTCACGAAATTCCTCGTGCAGGCTCTACGTGAGTCCTCGAGTCGAGTTCGAGTCCACGAGTCGACTGATACTCCTCGTGCCGACTCTTCACATGTCTCCTCGAGATGAATTCATTCCTCGAGTCAAGCTCCGAGTCCATGAGTCGACCGATACTCCTCGCGCCGACTCTTCACGAAATTCCTCGTGCAGGCTCTACGTGAGTCCTCGAGTCGAGTTCGAGTCCATGAGTTGACTGATACTCCTCGTGCCCACTCTTCACATGTCTCCTCGAGATGAATTCATTCCTCGAGTCGAGCTCTGATTCCGCGAGTCGACCGATACTCCTCGCGCCGACTCTTCACGAAATTCCTCGCGCCGACTCTTCACGAAATTCCTCGTGCAGGCTCTACGTGAGTCCTCGAGTCGAGTTCAAGTCCACGAGTCGACTGATACTCCTCGTGCCGACTCTTCACATGTCTCCTCGAGATGAATTCATTCCTCGAGTCAAGCTCCGAGTCCATGAGTCGACCGATACTCCTCGCGCCGACTCTTCACGAAATTCCTCGTGCAGGCTCTACGTGAGTCCTCGAGTCGAGTTCGAGTCCATGAGTTGACTGATACTCCTCGTGCCCACTCTTCACATGTCTCCTCGAGATGAATTCATTCCTCGAGTCGAGCTCTGATTCCGCGAGTCGACCGATACTCCTCGCGCCGACTCTTCACGAAATTCCTCGCGCCGACTCTTCACGAAATTCCTCGTGCAGGCTCTACGTGAGTCCTCGAGTCGAGTTCAAGTCCACGAGTCGACTGATACTCCTCGTGCCGACTCTTCACATGTCTCCTCGAGATGAATTCATTCCTCGAGTCGAGCTCCGAGTCCGCGAGTCGACCGATACTCATCGCGCCAACTCTTCACGAAATTCCTCGTGCAGGCTCTACGTGAGTCCTCGAGTTGAGTTCGAGTCCACGAGTCGACTGATACTCCTCGTGCCGACTCTTCACATGTCTCCTCGAGATGAATTCATTCCTCGAGTCGAGCTCCGAGTCCGCGAGTCGACCGATACTCCTCGCGCCGACTCTTCACGAAATTCCTCGTGCAAGCTCTACGTGAGTCCTCGAGTCGAGTTCGAGTCCACGAGTCGACTGATACTCCTCGTGCCGACTCTTCACATGTCTCCTCGAGATGAATTCATTCCTCGAGTCGAGCTCCGAGTCCACGATTCGACCGATACTCCTCGAGCCGACTCTTCACGAAATTCCTCGTGCAGGCTCTACGTGAGTCCTCAAGTCGAGTTCGAGTCCATGAGTCGACTGATACTCCTTGTGCCAACTCTTCACATGTCTCCTCGAGATGAATTCATTCCCCGAGTCGAGCTCCGATTCCGCGAGTCGACCGATACTCCTCGCGCCGACTCTTCACGAAATTCCTCGTGCAGGCTCTACCTGAGTCCTCGAGTCGAGTTCGAGTCCACGAGTCGACTGATACTCCTCGTGCCGACTCTTCACATGTGTCCTCGAGATGAATTCATTCCTTGAGTCGAGCTCCGAGTCCGCGAGTCGACCGATACTCCTCGCGCCGACTCTTCACGAAATTCCTCGTGCAGGCTCTACGTGAGTCCTCGAGTCGAGTTCGAGTTCACGAGTCGACTGATACTCCTCGTGCCAACTCTTCACATGTCTCCTCGAGATGAATTCATTCCTCGAGTCGAGCTCCGAGTCCGCGAGTCGACCAATACTCCTCGCGCCGACTCTTCACGAAATTCCTCGTGCAGGCTAGCTCTACGTGAGTCCTCGAGTCGAGCTCGAGTCCACGAGTCGACTGATACTCCTCGTGCCGACTCTTCACATGTCTCCTCGAGATGAATTCATTCCTCGAGTCGAGCTCCGAGTCGGCGAGTCGACCGATACTCCTCGCGCTGACTCTTCACGAAATTCCTCGTGCAGGCTCTACGTGAGTCCTCGAGTCGAGTTCGAGTCCATGAGTCGACTGATACTCCTCGTGCCGACTCTTCACATGTCTCCTCGAGATGAATTCATTCCTCGAGTCGAGCTCCGAGTCCGCGAGTCGACCGATACTCCTCGCGCGGACTCTTCACGAAATTCCTCGTGCAGGCTCTACGTGAGTCCTCGAATCATGTTCGAGTCCACGAGTCGACTGATACTCCTCGTGCCAACTCTTCACATGTCTCCTCGAGATGAATTTATTTCTCGAGTCGAGCTCCGAGTCCGCGAGTCGACCGATACTCCTCGCGCCGACTCTTCACGAAATTCCTCGTGCAGGCTCTACGTGAGTCCTCGAGTCGAGTTCGAGTCCACGAGTCGACTGATACTCCTCGTGCCGACTCATCACATGTCTCCTCGAGATGAATTCATTCCTCGAATCTGCTCCGAGTCCGCGAGTCGACCGATACTCATCGCGCCGACTCTTCACGAAATTCCTCGTGCAGGCTCTTCGTGAGTCCTCGAGTCGAGTTCGAGTCCACGAGTCGACTGATACTCCTCGTGCCAACTCTTCACATGTCTCCTCGAGATGAATTAATTCCTCGAGTCGAGCTCCGAGTCCGCGAGTCGACCGATACTCCTCGCGCCGACTCTTCACGAAATTCCTCGTGCCGGCTCTACGTGAGTCCCCGAGTCGAGTTCGAGTCCACGAGTCGACTGATACTCTTCGTTCTGACTCTTCACATGTCTCCTCGAGATCAATTCATTCCTCGAGTCGAGCTCTGAGTCCGCGAGTCGACCGATACTCCTCGCGCCGACTCTTCACGAAATTCCTCTTGCAAGCTCTACGTGAGTCCTCGAGTCGAGTTCGAGTTCACGAGTCGACTGATACTCCTCGTGCCAACTCTTCACATGTCTCCTCGAGATGAATTCATTCCTCGAGTCGAGCTCCGAGTCCGCGAGTCGACCGATACTCCTCGCGCCGACTCTTCACGAAATTCC
The DNA here is from genome assembly GCF_054948205.1 of Urtica dioica subsp. dioica. Lineage (NCBI taxonomy): Eukaryota > Viridiplantae > Streptophyta > Magnoliopsida > Rosales > Urticaceae > Urtica > Urtica dioica. The sequence continues at coordinate 34,970,884 of NC_142756.1, read as the reverse complement.
TCGTGCAGGCTCTACGTGAGTCCTTGAGTCGAGTTCGAGTCCACGAGTTGACTGATACTCCTCGTGCCGACTCTTCACATGTCTCCTCGAGATGAATTAATTCCTCGAGTCGAGCTCCGAGTCCGCGAGTCGACCGATACTCCTCGCGCCGACTCTTCACGAAATTCCTCGTGCAGGCTCTACGTGAGTCCTCGAGTCGAGTTCGAGTCCATGAGTCGACTGATACTCCTCGTGCCGACACTTCACATGTCTCCTCGAGATGAATTCATTCCTCGAATCGAGCTGCGATTCCGCGAGTCGACCAATACTCCTCGCGCCGACTCTTCACGAAATTCCTCGTGCAGGCTCTACGTGAGTCCTCGAATCATGTTCGAGTCCACGAGTCGACTGATACTCCTCGTGCCAACTCTTCACGTGTCTCCTCGAGATGAATTCATTCCTCGAGTCGAGCTCCGAGTCCGCGAGTCGACCGATACTCCTCGCGCCGACTCTTCACGAAACTCCTCGTGCAGGCTCTACGTGAGTCCTCGAGTCGAGTTCGAGTCCACGAGTCGACTGATACTCCTCGTGCCGACTCTTCACATGTCTCCTCGAGACGAATTCATTCCTCGAGTCGAGCTCCGAGTCCGCGAGTCGACCGATACTCCTCGCGCTGACTCTTCACGAAATTCCTCGTGCAGGCTCTACGTGAGTCCTCGAGTCGAGTTCGAGTCCATGAGTCGACTGATACTCCTCGTGCCGACTCTTCACATGTCTCCTCGAGATGAATTCATTCCTCGAGTCGAGCTCCGAGTCCGCGAGTCGACCGATACTCCTCGCGCGGACTCTTCACGAAATTCCTCGTGCAGGCTCTACGTGAGTCCTCGAATCATGTTCGAGTCCACGAGTCGACTGATACTCCTCGTGCCAACTCTTCACATGTCTCCTCGAGATGAATTTATTTCTCGAGTCGAGCTCCGAGTCCGCGAGTCGACCGATACTCCTCGCGCCGACTCTTCACGAAATTCCTCGTGCAGGCTCTACGTGAGTCCTCGAGTCGAGTTCGAGTCCACGAGTCGAGTTCGAGTCCACGAGTCGACTGATACTCCTCGTGCCGACTCTTCACATGTCTTCTCGAGATGAATTCATTCCTCGAATCTGCTCCGAGTCCGCGAGTCGACCGATACTCATCGCGCCGACTCTTCACGAAATTCCTCGTGCAGGCTCTTCGTGAGTCCTCGAGTCGAGTTCGAGTCCACGAGTCGACTGATACTCCTCGTGCCAACTCTTCACATGTCTCCTCGAGATGAATTAATTCCTCGAGTCGAGCTCCGAGTCCGCGAGTCGACCGATACTCCTCGCGCCGACTCTTCACGAAATTCCTCGTGCCGGCTCTACGTGAGTCCCCGAGTCGAGTTCGAGTCCACGAGTCGACTGATACTCTTCGTTCTGACTCTTCACATGTCTCCTCGAGATGAATTCATTCCTCGAGTCGAGCTCCGAGTCCACGAGTCGACCGATACTCCTCGCGCCGACTCTTCACGAAATTCCTCTTGCAGGCTCTACGTGAGTCCTCGAGTCGAGTTCGAGTCCACGAGTCGACTGATACTCTTCGTTTTGACTCTTCACATGTCTCCTCGAGATCAATTCATTCCTCGAGTCGAGCTCTGAGTCCGCGAGTCGACCGATACTCCTCGCGCCGACTCTTCACGAAATTCCTCGTGCAGGTTCTACGTGAGTCCTCGAGTCGAGTTCGAGTCCATGAGTCGACTGATACTCCTCGTGCCGACTCTTCACATGTCTCCTCGAGATGAATTCATTCCTCGAGTCGAGCTCTGATTCCGCGAGTCGACCGATACTCCTCGCGCCGACTCTTCACGAAATTCCTCGTGCAGGCTCTACGTGAGTCCTCGAATCATGTTCGAGTCCACGAGTCGACTGATACTCCTCGTGCCAACTCTTCACGTGTCTCCTCGAGATGAATTCATTCCTCGAGTCGAGCTCCGAGTCCGCGAGTCGACCGATACTCCTCGCGCCGACTCTTCACGAAATTCCTCGTGCAGGCTCTACGTGAGTCCTCGAGTCGAGTTCGAGTCCACGAGTCGACTGATACTCCTCGTGCCGACTCTTCACATGTCTCCTCGAGATGAATTCATTCCTCGAGTCGAGCTCCGAGTCCGCGAGTCGACCGATACTCCTCGCGCCGACTCTTCACGAAATTCCTCGTGCAGGCTCTACGTGAGTCCTCGAGTCGAGTTCGAGTCCATGAGTCGACTGATACTCCTCGTGCCGACACTTCACATGTCTCCTCGAGATGAATTCATTCCTCGAGTCGAGCTGCGATTCCGCGAGTCGACCAATACTCCTCGCGCCGACTCTTCACGAAATTCCTCGTGCAGGCTCGACGTGAGTCCTCGAATCATGTTCGAGTCCACGAGTCGACTGATACTCCTCGTGCCAACTCTTCACGTGTCTCCTCGAGATGAATTCATTCCTCGAGTCGATCTCCGAGTCCGCGAGTCGACCGATACTCATCGCGCCAACTCTTCACGAAATTCCTCGTGCAGGCTCTACGTGAGTCCTCGAGTCGAGTTCGAGTCCACGAGTCGACTGATACTCCTCTTGCCAACTCTTCACATGTCTCCTCGAGATGAATTCATTCCTCGAGTCGAGCTCCGAGTCCACGAGTCGACCGATACTCCTCGCGCCGACTCTTCACGAAATTCCTCTTGCAGGCTCTACGTGAGTCCTCGAGTCGAGTTCGAGTCCACGAGTCGACTGATACTCTTCGTTTTGACTCTTCACATGTCTCCTCGAGATCAACTCATTCCTCAAGTTGAGCTCTGAGTCCGCGAGTCGACCGATACTCCTCGCGCCGACTCTTCACGAAATTCCTCGTGCAGGCTCTACGTGAGTCCTCGAGTCGAGTTCGAGTCCACGAGTCGACTGATACTCCTCGTGCTGACTCTTCACATATCTCCTCGAGATGAATTTATTCCTCGAGTCGAGCTCCGAGTCCGCGAGTCGACCGATACTCCTCGCGCCGACTCTTCACGAAATTCCTCGTGCAGGCTCTACGTGAGTCCTCGAGTCGAGTTCGAGTCCACGAGTCGACTGATACTCCTCGTGCCGACTCTTCACATGTCTCCTCGAGATGAATTCATTCCTCGAGTCGAGCTCCGAGTCCGCGAGTCGACCGATACTCCTCGCGCCGACTCTTCACGAAATTCCTCGTGCAGGCTCTACGTGAGTCCTCGAGTCGAGTTCGAGTCCACGAGTCGACTGATACTCCTCGTGCCAACTCTTCACATGTCTCCCCGAGATGAATTCATTCCTCGAGTCGAGCTCCGAGTCCGCGAGTCGACCGATACTCCTCGCGCCGACTCTTCACGAAATTCCTCGTGCAGGCTCTACATGAGTCCTCGAGTCGAGTTCGAATCCACGAGTCGACTGATACTCCTCGTGCCGACTCTTCACATGTCTCCTCGAGATGAATTCATTCCTCGAGTCGAGCTCCGAGTCCGCGAGTCGACCGATACTCCTCGCGCCGACTCTTCACGAAATTCCTCGTGCAGGCTCTATGTGAGTCCTCGAGTCGAGTTCGAGTCCATGAGTCGACTGATACTCCTCGTGCCGACTCTTCACATGTCTCCTCGAGATGAATTCATTCCTCGAGTCGAGCTCTGATTCCGCAAGTCTACCGATACTCCTCGCGCCGACTCTTCACGAAATTCCTCGTGCAGGCTCTACATGAGTCCTCGAATCATGTTCGAGTCCACGAGTCGACTGATACTCCTCGTGCCAACTCTTCACGTGTCTCCTCGAGATGAATTCATTCCTCGAGTCGAGCTCCGAGTCCGCGAGTCGACCGATACTCCTCGCGCCGACTCTTCACGAAATTCCTCGTGCAGGCTCTACGTGAGTCCTCGAGTCGAGTTCGAGTCCACGAGTCGACTGATACTCCTCGTGCCGACTCTTCACATGTCTCCTCGAGATGAATTCATTCCTCGAGTCGATCTCCGAGTCCGCGGGTCGACCGATACTCATCGCGCCGACTCTTCACGAAATTCCTCGTGCAGGCTCTACGTGAGTCCTCGAGTCGTGTTCGAGTCCACGAGTCGACTGATACTCCTCGTGCCAATTCTTCACATGTCTCCTCGAGATGAATTCATTCCTCGAGTCGAGCTCCGAATCCGCGAGTCGACCGATACTCCTCGCGCCGACTCTTCACGAAATTCCTCTTGCAGGCTCTACGTGAGTCCTCGAGTCGAGTTCGAGTCCACGAGTCGACTGATACTCTTCGTTTTGACTCTTCACATGTCTCCTCGAGATCAATTCATTCCTCGAGTTGAGCTCTGAGTCCGCGAGTCGACCGATACTCCTCGCGCCGACTCTTCACGAAATTCCTCGTGCAGGCTCTACGTGAGTCCTCGAGTCGAGTTCGAGTTCACGAGTCGACTGATACTCCTCGTGCCAACTCTTCACATGTTTCCTCGAGATGAATTCATTCCTCGAGTCGAGCTCCGAATCCGCGAGTCGACCGATACTCCTCGCGCCGACTCTTCACGAAATTCCTCGTGCAGGCTCTACGTGAGTCCTCGAGTCGAGTTCGAGTCCACGAGTTGACTGATACTCCTCGTGCCGACTCTTCACATGTCTCCTCGAGATGAATTCATTCCTCGAGTCGAGCTCCGAGTCCGCGAGTCGACCGATACTCCTCGCGCCGACTCTTCACGAAATTCCTCGTGCAGGCTCTACGTGAGTACTCGAGTCGAGTTCGAGTCCATGAGTCGACTGATACTCCTCGTGCCAACTCTTCACATGTCTCCTCGAGATGAATTCATTACTCGAGTCGAGCTCCGAGTCCGCGAGTCGACCGATACTCCTCGCGCCGACTCTTCACGAAATTCCTCGTGCAGGCTCTACGTGAGTCCTCGAGTCGAGTTCGAGTCCACGAGTCGACTGATACTCCTCGTGCCGACTCTTCACATTTCTCCTCGAGATGAATTCATTCCTCGAGTCGAGCTCCGAGTCCGCGAGTCGACCGATACTCCTCGCGCCGACTCTTCACGAAATTCCTCGTGCAGGCTCTACGTGAGTCCTCGAGTCGAGTTCGAGTCCACGAGTCGACTGATACTCCTCGTGCCGACTCTTCACATGTCTCCTCGAGATGAATTCATTCCTCGAGTCGAGCTCTGAGTCCGCGAGTCGACCGATACTCCTCGCGCCGACTCTTCACGAAATTCCTCGTGCAGGCTCTACGTGAGTCCTCGAATCATGTTCGAGTCCACGAGTCGACTGATACTCCTCGTGCCAACTCTTCACGTGTCTCCTCGAGATGAATTCATTCCTCGAGTCGAGCTCCGAGTCCGCGAGTCGACCGATACTCCTCGCGCCGACTCTTCACGAAATTCCTCGTGCAGGCTCTACGTGAGTCCTCGAGTCGAGTTCGAGTCCACGAGTCGACTGATACTCCTCGTGCCGACTCTTCACATGTCTCCTCGAGATGAATTCATTCCTCGAGTCGATCTCCGAGTCCGCGAGTCGACAGATACTCATCGCGCCGACTCTTCACGAAATTCCTCGTGCAGGCTCTACGTGAGTCCTCGAGTCGAGTTCGAGTCCACGAGTCGACTAATACTCCTCGTGCCAACTCTTCACATGTCTCCTCGAGATGAATTCATTCCTCGAGTCGAGCTCTGAGTCCACGAGTCGACCGATACTCCTCGCGCCGACTCTTCACGAAATTCCTCTTGCAGGCTCTACGTGAGTCCTCGAGTCGAGTTCGAGTCCACGAGTCGACTGATACTCTTCGTTTTGACTCTTCACATGTCTCCTCGAGATCAACTCATTCCTCGAGTTGAGCTCTGAGTCCGCGAGTCGACCGATACTCCTCGCGCCGACTCTTCACGAAATTCCTCGTGCAGGCTCTACGTGAGTCCTCGAGTCGAGTTCGAGTCCACGAGTCGACTGATACTCCTCGTGCTGACTCTTCACATATCTCCTCGAGATGAATTTATTCCTCGAGTCGAGCTCCGAGTCCGCGAGTCGACCGATACTCCTCGCGCCGACTCTTCACGAAATTCCTCGTGCAGGCTCTACGTGAGTCCTCGAGTCGAGTTCGAGTCCACGAGTCGACTGATACTCCTCGTGCCGACTCTTCACATGTCTCCTCGAGATCAATTCATTCCTCGAGTCGAGCTCTGAGTCCGCGAGTCGACCGATACTCCTCGCGCCGACTCTTCACGAAATTCCTCGTGCAGGCTCTACGTGAGTCCTCGAGTCGAGTTCGAGTCCATGAGTCGACTGATACTCCTCGTGCCGACTCTTCACATGTCTCCTCGAGATGAATTCATTCCTCGAGTCGAGCTCTGATTCCGCGAGTCGACCGATACTCCTCGCGCCGACTCTTCACGAAATTCCTCGTGCAGGCTCTACGTGAGTCCTCGAATCATGTTCGAGTCCACGAGTCGACTGATACTCCTCGTGCCAACTCTTCACGTGTCTCCTCGAGATGAATTCATTCCTCGAGTCGAGCTCCGAGTCCGCGAGTCGACCGATACTCCTCGCGCCGACTCTTCACGAAATTCCTCGTGCAGGCTCTACGTGAGTCCTCGAGTCGAGTTCGAGTCCACGAGTCGACTGATACTCCTCGTGCCGACTCTTCACATGTCTCCTCGAGATGAATTCATTCCTCGAGTCGATCTCCGAGTCCGCGAGTCGACCGATACTCATCGCGCCGACTCTTCACGAAATTCCTCGTGCAGGCTCTACGTGAGTCCTCGAGTCGAGTTCGAGTCCACGAGTCGACTGATACTCCTCGTGCCAACTCTTCACATGTCTCCTCGAGATGAATTCATTCCTCGAGTCGAGCTCCGAGTCCACGAGTCGACCGATACTCCTCGCGCCGACTCTTCACGAAATTCCTCTTGCAGGCTCTACGTGAGTCCTCGAGTCGAGTTCGAGTCCACGAGTCGACTGATACTCTTCGTTTTGACTCTTCACATGTCTCCTCGAGATCAATTCATTCCTCGAGTTGAGCTCTGAGTCCGCGAGTCGACCGATACTCCTCGCGCCGACTCTTCACGAAATTCCTCGTGCAGGCTCTACGTGAGTCCTCGAGTCGAGTTCGAGTCCACGAGTCGACTGATACTCCTCGTGCTGACTCTTCACATATCTCCTCGAGATGAATTCATTCCTCGAGTCGAGCTCCGAGTCCGCGAGTCGACCGATACTCCTCGCGCCGACTCTTCACGAAATTCCTCGTGCAGGCTCTACGTGAGTCCTCGAGTCGAGTTCGAGTCCACGAGTCGACTGATACTCCTCGTGCCGACTCTTCACATGTCTCCTCGAGATGAATTCATTCCTCGAGTTGAGCTCCGAGTCCGCGAGTCGACCGATACTCCTCGCGCCGACTCTTCACGAAATTCCTCGTGCAGGCTCTACGTGAGTCCTCGAGTCGAGTTCGAGTCCACGAGTCGACTGATACTCCTCGTGCCAACTCTTCACATGTCTCCTCGAGATGAATTCATTCCTCGAGTCGAGCTCCGAGTCCGCGAGTCGACCGATACTCCTCGCGCCGACTCTTCACGAAATTCCTCGTGCAGGCTCTACATGAGTCCTCGAGTCGAGTTCGAGTCCACGAGTCGACTGATACTCCTCGTGCCGACTCTTCACATGTCTCCTCGAGATGAATTCATTCCTCGAGTCGAGCTCCGAGTCCGCGAGTCGACCGATACTCCTCGCGCCGACTCTTCACGAAATTCCTCGTGCAGGCTCTACGTGAGTCCTCGAGTCGAGTTTGAGTCCATGAGTCGACTGATACTCCTCGTGCCGACTCTTCACATGTCTCCTCGAGATGAATTCATTCCTCGAGTCGAGCTCTGATTCCGCAAGTCGACCGATACTCCTCGCGCCGACTCTTCACGAAATTCCTCGTGCAGGCTCTACGTGAGTCCTCGAATCATGTTCGAGTCCACGAGTCGACTGATACTCCTCGTGCCAACTCTTCACGTGTCTCCTCGAGATGAATTCATTCCTCGAGTCGAGCTCCGATTCCGCGAGTCGACCGATACTCCTCGCGCCGACTCTTCACGAAATTCCTCGTGCAGGCTCTACGTGAGTCCTCGAGTCGAGTTCGAGTCCACGAGTCGACTGATACTCCTCGTGCCGACTCTTCACATGTCTCCTCGAGATGAATTCATTCCTCGAGTCGATCTCCGAGTCCGCGAGTCGACCGATACTCATCGCGCCGACTCTTCACCAAATTCCTCGTGCAGGCTCTACGTGAGTCCTCGAGTCGAGTTCGAGTCCACGAGTCGACTGATACTCCTCGTGCCAACTCTTCACATGTCTCCTCGAGATGAATTCATTCCTCGAGTCGAGCTCCGAGTCCGCGAGTCGACCGATACTCCTCGCGCCGACTCTTCACGAAATTCCTCTTGCAGGCTCTACGTGAGTCCTCGAGTCGAGTTCGAGTCCACGAGTCGACTGATACTCTTCGTTTTGACTCTTCACATGTCTCCTCGAGATCAATTCATTCCTCGAGTTGAGCTCTGAGTCCGCGAGTCGACCGATACTCCTCGCGCCGACTCTTCACGAAATTCCTCGTGCAGGCTCTACGTGAGTCCTCGAGTCGAGTTCGAGTCCACGAGTCGACTGATACTCCTCGTGCTGACTCTTCACATATCTCCTCGAGATGAATTCATTCCTCGAGTCGAGCTCCGAGTCCGCGAGTCGACCGATACTCCTCGCGCCGACTCTTCACGAAATTCCTCGTGCAGGCTCTACGTGAGTCCTCGAGTCGAGTTCGAGTCCACGAGTCGACTGATACTCCTCGTGCCGACTCTGCACATGTCTCCTCGAGATGAATTCATTCCTCGAGTCGAGCTCCGAGTCTGCGAGTCGAACGATACTCCTCGCGCAGACTCTTCACGAAATTCCTCGTGCAGGCTCTACGTGAGTCCTTGAGTCGAGTTCGAGTCCACGAGTCGACTGATACTCCTCGTGCTGACTCTTCACATATCTCCTCGAGATGAATTCATTCCTCGAGTCGAGCTCCGAGTCCGCGAGTCGACCGATACTCCTCGCGCCGACTCTTCACGAAATTCCTCGTGCAGGCTCTACGTGAGTCCTCGAGTCGAGTTCGAGTCCACGAGTCGACTGATACTCCTCGTGCCGACTCTTCACATGTCTCCTCGAGATGAATTCATTCCTCGAGTCGAGCTCCGAGTCTGCGAGTCGAACGATACTCCTCGCGCCGACTCTTCACGAAATTCCTCGTGCAGGCTCTACGTGAGTCCTCGAGTCGAGTTCGAGTCCACGAGTCGACTGATACTCCTCGTGCCGACTCTTCACATGTCTCCTCGAGATGAATTCATTCCTCGAGTCGAGCTCCGAGTCCGCGAGTCGACCGATACTCCTCGCGCCGACTCTTCACGAAATTCCTCGTGCAGGCTCTACGTGAGTCCTCGAGTCGAGTTCGAGTCCACGAGTCGACTGATACTCCTCGTGCCAACTCTTCACATGTCTCCCCGAGATGAATTCATTCCTCGAGTCGAGCTCCGAGTCCGCGAGTCGACCGATACTCCTCGCGCCGACTCTTCACGAAATTCCTCGTGCAGGCTCTACATGAGTCCTCGAGTCGAGTTCGAGTCCACGAGTCGACTGATACTCCTCGTGCCGACTCTTCACATGTCTCCTCGAGATGAATTCATTCCTCGAGTCGAGCTCCGAGTCCGCGAGTCGACCGATACTCCTCGCGCCGACTCTTCACGAAATTCCTCTTGCAGGCTCTACGTGAGTCCTCGAGTCGAGTTCGAGTCCACGAGTCGACTGATACTCTTCGTTTTGACTCTTCACATGTCTCCTCGAGATCAATTCATTCCTCGAGTTGAGCTCTGAGTCCGCGAGTCGAACGATACTCCTCGCGCCGACTCTTCACGAAATTCCTCGTGCAGGCTCTACGTGAGTCCTCGAGTCGAGTTCGAGTCCACGAGTCGACTGATACTCCTCGTGCTGACTCTTCACATATCTCCTCGAGATGAATTCATTCCTCGAGTCGAGCTCCGAGTCCGCGAGTCGACCGATACTCCTCGCGCCGACTCTTCACGAAATTCCTCGTGCAGGCTCTACATGAGTCCTCGAGTCGAGTTCGAGTCCACGAGTCGACTGATACTCCTCGTGCTAACTCTTCACATGTCTCCCTGAGATGAATTCATTCCTCGAGTCGAGCTCCGAGTCCGCGAGTCGACCGATACTCATCGCGCCGACTCTTCACGAAATTCCTCGTGCAGGCTCTACGTGAGTCCTCGAGTCGAGTTCGAGTCCACGAGTCGACTGATACTCCTCGTGCCAACTCTTCACATGTCTCCTCGAGATGAATTCATTCCTCGAGTCGAGCTCCGAGTCCGCGAGTCGACCGATACTCCTCGCGCCGACTCTTCACGAAATTCCTCTTGCAGGCTCTACGTGAGTCCTCGAGTCGAGTTCGAGTCCACGAGTCGACTGATACTCTTCGTTTTGACTCTTCACATGTCTCCTCGAGATCAATTCATTCCTCGAGTTGAGCTCTGAGTCCGCGAGTCGACCGATACTCCTCGCGCCGACTCTTCACGAAATTCCTCGTGCAGGCTCTACGTGAGTCCTCGAGTCGAGTTCGAGTCCACGAGTCGACTGATACTCCTCGTGCTGACTCTTCACATATCTCCTCGAGATGAATTCATTCCTCGAGTCGAGCTCCGAGTCCGCGAGTCGACCGATACTCCTCGCGCCGACTCTTCACGAAATTCCTCGTGCAGGCTCTACGTGAGTCCTCGAGTCGAGTTCGAGTCCACGAGTCGACTGATACTCCTCGTGCCGACTCTGCACATGTCTCCTCGAGATGAATTCATTCCTCGAGTCGAGCTCCGAGTCTGCGAGTCGAACGATACTCCTCGCGCCGACTCTTCACGAAATTCCTCGTGCAGGCTCTACGTGAGTCCTTGAGTCGAGTTCGAGTCCACGAGTCGACTGATACTCCTCGTGCTGACTCTTCACATATCTCCTCGAGATGAATTCATTCCTCGAGTCGAGCTCCGAGTCCGCGAGTCGACCGATACTCCTCGCGCCGACTCTTCACGAAATTCCTCGTGCAGGCTCTACGTGAGTCCTCGAGTCGAGTTCGAGTCCACGAGTCGACTGATACTCCTCGTGCCGACTCTTCACATGTCTCCTCGAGATGAATTCATTCCTCGAGTCGAGCTCCGAGTCTGCGAGTCGAACGATACTCCTCGCGCCGACTCTTCACGAAATTCCTCGTGCAGGCTCTACGTGAGTCCTCGAGTCGAGTTCGAGTCCACGAGTCGACTGATACTCCTCGTGCCGACTCTTCACATGTCTCCTCGAGATGAATTCATTCCTCGAGTCGAGCTCCGAGTCCGCGAGTCGACCGATACTCCTCGCGCCGACTCTTCACGAAATTCCTCTTGCAGGCTCTACGTGAGTCCTCGAGTCGAGTTCGAGTCCACGAGTCGACTGATACTCTTCGTTTTGACTCTTCACATGTCTCCTCGAGATGAATTCATTCCTCGAGTTGAGCTCTGAGTCCGCGAGTCGACTGATACTCCTCGTGCTAACTCTTCACATGTCTCCCTGAGATGAATTCATTCCTCGAGTCGAGCTCCGAGTCCGCGAGTCGACCGATACTCCTCGCGCCGACTCTTCACGAAATTCCTCGTGCAGGCTCTACGTGAGTCCTCGAGTCAAGTTCGAGTCCATGAGTCGACTACTACTCCTCGTGCCGACTCTTCACATGTCTCCTCGAGATGAATTCATTCCTCGAGTCGAGCTCTGATTCCGCAAGTCGACCGATACTCCTCGCGCCGACTCTTCACGAAATTCCTCGTGCAGGCTCTACGTGAGTCCTCGAGTCGAGTTCGAGTCCACGAGTCGACTGATACTCCTCGTGCCGACTCTGCACATGTCTCCTCGAGATGAATTCATTCCTCGAGTCGAGCTCCGAGTCTGCGAGTCGAACGATACTCCTCGCGCCGACTCTTCACGAAATTCCTCGTGCAGGCTCTACGTGAGTCCTTGAGTCGAGTTCGAGTCCACGAGTCGACTGATACTCCTCGTGCTGACTCTTCACATATCTCCTCGAGATGAATTCATTCCTCGAGTCGAGCTCCGAGTCCACGAGTCGACCGATACTCCTCGCGCCGACTCTTCACGAAATTCCTCGTGCAGGCTCTACGTGAGTCCTCGAGTCGAGTTCGAGTCCACGAGTCGACTGATACTCCTCGTGCCGACTCTTCACATGTCTCCTCGAGATGAATTCATTCCTCGAGTCGAGCTCCGAGTCTGCGAGTCGAACGATACTCCTCGCGCCGACTCTTCACGAAATTCCTCGTGCAGGCTCTACGTGAGTCCTCGAGTCGAGTTCGAGTCCACGAGTCGACTGATACTCCTCGTGCCGACTCTTCACATGTCTCCTCGAGATGAATTCATTCCTCGAGTCGAGCTCCGAGTCCGCGAGTCGACCGATACTCCTCGCGCCGACTCTTCACGAAATTCCTCTTGCAGGCTCTACGTGAGTCCTCGAGTCGAGTTCGAGTCCACGAGTCGACTGATACTCTTCGTTTTGACTCTTCACATGTCTCCTCGAGATGAATTCATTCCTCGAGTTGAGCTCTGAGTCCGCGAGTCGACTGATACTCCTCGTGCTAACTCTTCACATGTCTCCCTGAGATGAATTCATTCCTCGAGTCGAGCTCCGAGTCCGCGAGTCGACCGATACTCCTCGCGCCGACTCTTCACGAAATTCCTCGTGCAGGCTCTACGTGAGTCCTCGAGTCGAGTTCGAGTCCACGATTCGACTGATACTCCTCGTGCCGACTCTTCACATGTCTCCTCGAGATGAATTCATTCCTCGAGTCGAGCTCTGAGTCCGCGAGTCGACCGATACTCCTCGCGCCGACTCTTCACGAATTTCCTCGTGCAGGCTCTACGTGAGTACTCGAGTCGAGTTCGAGTCCATGAGTCGACTGATACTCCTCGTGCCAACTCTTCACATGTCTCCTCGAGATGAATTCATTACTCGAGTCGAGCTCCGAGTCCGCGAGTCGACCGATACTCCTCGCGCCGACTCTTCACGAAATTCCTCGTGCAGGCTCTACGTGAGTCCTCGAGTCGAGTTCGAGTCCACGAGTCGACTGATACTCCTCGTGCCGACTCTTCACATGTCTCCTCGAGATCAATTCATTCCTCGAGTCGAGCTCCGAGTCCGCGAGTCGACCGATACTCCTCGCGCCGACTCTTCACGAAATTCCTCGTGCAGGCTCTACGTGAGTCCTCGAGTCGAGTTCGAGTCCACGAGTCGACTGATACTCCTCGTGCCGACTCTTCACATGTCTCCTCGAGATGAATTCATTCCTCGAGTCGATCTCCGAGTCCGCGAGTCGACCGATACTCATCGCGCCGACTCTTCACGAAATTCCTCGTGCAGGCTCTACGTGAGTCCTCGAGTCGAGTTCGAGTCCACGAGTCGACTGATACTCCTCGTGCCAACTCTTCACATGTCTCCTCGAGATGAATTCATTCCTCGAGTCGAGCTCCGAGTCCGCGAGTCGACCGATACTCCTCGCGCCGACTCTTCACGAAATTCCTCTTGCAGGCTCTACGTGAGTCCTCGAGTTGAGTTCGAGTCCACGAGTCGACTGATACTCTTCGTTTTGACTCTTCACATGTCTCCTCGAGATCAATTCATTCCTCGAGTTGAGCTCTGAGTCCGCGAGTCGACCGATACTCCTCGCGCCGACTCTTCACGAAATTCCTCGTGCAGGCTCTACGTGAGTCCTCGAGTCGAGTTCGAGTTCACGAGTCGACTGATACTCCTCGTGCCAACTCTTCACATGTTTCCTCGAGATGAATTCATTCCTCGAGTCGAGCTCCGAATCCGCGAGTCGACCGATACTCCTCGCGCCGACTCTTCACGAAATTCCTCGTGCAGGCTCTACGTGAGTCCTCGAGTCGAGTTCGAGTCCACGAGTTGACTGATACTCCTCGTGCCGACTCTTCACATGTCTCCTCGAGATGAATTCATTCCTCGAGTCGAGCTCCGAGTCCGCGAGTCGACCGATACTCCTCGCGCCGACTCTTCACGAAATTCCTCGTGCAGGCTCTACGTGAGTACTCGAGTCGAGTTCGAGTCCATGAGTCGACTGATACTCCTCGTTCCAACTCTTCACATGTCTCCTCGAGATGAATTCATTACTCGAGTCGAGCTCCGAGTCCGCGAGTCGACCGATACTCCTCGCCCCGACTCTTCACGAAATTCCTCGTGCAGGCTCTACGTGAGTCCTCGAGTCGAGTTCGAGTCCACGAGTCGACTGATACTCCTCGTGCCGACTCTTCACATGTCTCCTCGAGATGAATTCATTCCTCGAGTCGAGCTCCGAGTCCGCGAGTCGACCGATACTCCTCGCGCCGACTCTTCACGAAATTCCTCGTGCAGGCTCTACGTGAGTCCTCGAGTCGAGTTCGAGTCCACGAGTCGACTGATACTCCTCGTGCCGACTCTTCACATGTCTCCTCGAGATGAATTCATTCCTCGAGTCGAGCTCTGAGTCCGCGAGTCGACCGATACTCCTCGCGCCGACTCTTCACGAAATTCCTCGTGCAGGCTCTACGTGAGTACTCGAGTCGAGTTCGAGTCCATGAGTCGACTGATACTCCTCGTGCCAACTCTTCACATGTCTCCTCGAGATGAATTCATTACTCGAGTCGAGCTCCGAGTCCGCGAGTCGACCGATACTCCTCGCGCCGACTCTTCACGAAATTCCTCGTGCAGGCTCTACGTGAGTCCTCGAGTCGAGTTCGAGTCCACGAGTCGACTGATACTCCTCGTGCCGACTCTTCACATGTCTCCTCGAGATCAATTCATTCCTCGAGTCGAGCTCCGAGTCCGCGAGTCGACCGATACTCCTCGCGCCGACTCTTCACGAAATTCCTCGTGCAGGCTCTACGTGAGTCCTCGAGTCGAGTTCGAGTCCATGAGTCGACTGATACTCCTCGTGCCGACTCTTCACATGTCTCCTCGAGTCGAGCTCTGATTCCGCGAGTCGACCGATACTCCTCGCGCCGATTCTTCACGAAATTCCTCGTGCAGGCTCTACGTGAGTCCTCGAATCATGTTCGAGTCCACGAGTCGACTGATACTCCTCGTGCCAACTCTTCACGTGTCTCCTCGAGATGAATTCATTCCTCGAGTCGAGCTCCGAGTCCGCTAGTCGACCGATACTCCTCGCGCCGACTCTTCACGAAATTCCTCGTGCAGGCTCTACGTGAGTACTCGAGTCGAGTTCGAGTCCATGAGTCGACTGATACTCCTCGTGCCAACTCTTCACATGTCTCCTCGAGATGAATTCATTACTCGAGTCGAGCTCCGAGTCCGCGAGTCGACCGATACTCCTCGCGCCGACTCTTCACGAAATTCCTCGTGCAGGCTCTACGTGAGTCCTCGAGTCGAGTTCGAGTCCACGAGTCGACTGATACTCCTCGTGCCGACTCTTCACATGTCTCCTCGAGATGAATTCATTCCTCGAGTCGAGCTCCGAGTCCGCGAGTCGACCGATACTCCTCGCGCCGACTCTTCACGAAATTCCTCGTGCAGGCTCTACGTGAGTCCTCGAGTCGAGTTCGAGTCCACGATTCGACTGATACTCCTCGTGCCGACTCTTCACATGTCTCCTCGAGATGAATTCATTCCTCGAGTCGAGCTCTGAGTCCGCGAGTCGACCGATACTCCTCGCGCTGACTCTTCACGAATTTCCTCGTGCAGGCTCTACGTGAGTACTCGAGTCGAGTTCGAGTCCATGAGTCGACTGATACTCCTCGTGCCAACTCTTCACATGTCTCCTCGAGATGAATTCATTACTCGAGTCGAGCTCCGAGTCCGCGAGTCGACCGATACTCCTCGCGCCGACTCTTCACGAAATTCCTCGTGCAGGCTCTACGTGAGTCCTCGAGTCGAGTTCGAGTCCACGAGTCGACTGATACTCCTCGTGCCGACTCTTCACATGTCTCCTCGAGATCAATTCATTCCTCGAGTCGAGCTCCGAGTCCGCGAGTCGACCGATACTCCTCGCGCCGACTCTTCACGAAATTCCTCGTGCAGGCTCTACGTGAGTCCTCGAGTCAAGTTCGAGTCCACGAGTCGACTGATACTCCTCGTGCTGACTCTTCACATATCTCCTCGAGATGAATTCATTCCTCGAGTCGAGCTCCGAGTCCGCGAGTCGACCGATACTCCTCGCGCCGACTCTTCACGAAATTCCTCTTGCAGGCTCTACGTGAGTCCTCGAGTCGAGTTCGAGTCCACGAGTCGACTGATACTCTTCGTTTTGACTCTTCACATGTCTCCTCGAGATCAATTCATTCCTCGAGTTGAGCTCTGAGTCCGCGAGTCGACCGATACTCCTCGCGCCGACTCTTCACGAAATTCCTCGTGCAGGCTCTACGTGAGTCCTCGAGTCGAGTTCGAGTCCACGAGTCGACTGATACTCCTCGTGCTGACTCTTCACATATCTCCTCGAGATGAATTCATTCCTCGAGTCGAGCTCCGAGTCCGCGAGTCGACCGATACTCCTCGCGCCGACTCTTCACGAAATTCCTCGTGCAGGCTCTACGTGAGTCCTCGAGTCGAGTTCGAGTCCACGAGTCGACTGATACTCCTCGTGCTAACTCTTCACATGTCTCCCCGAGATGAATTCATTCCTCGAGTCGAGCTCCGAGTCCGCGAGTCGACCGATACTCCTTGTTATCGGCCCGACGAGGTCCGATGTCGCGACCGGCGTCTCGGGCGGCCGGACAAGCTCCCCCAGCCGAGGACCGGCCCAGTTCGCCCGGCCGTCGGCCGACCCAAACAGATTCACTCGGCCAAAGGCCGAGCGAAACCCCCAGGCGGCCCACAACGCTCACTCGGCCAATGGCCGAGTGAGGCCCCAGTCGGCCCAACACATTCACTCGGCCAAGGGCCGAGTGAAACCTTCTGCCGGCCCAACGACTCGCTCGGCCAACTGACGAGTGAGTCTCCTCTCGGCCCAGACCCTTCACTCGGCTGATGGCCGAGTGAACCTCCCTCGGCATCCAGCGTCTCGCTCGGTCGTCGGCCGGCCGAGCCTCACTCGGCTGATGACCGACTCAACCTCTCCCGGCGCCCACTCCCTCGCTCGGCCATCGGCCGGCCGAGTCTCACTCGGCTGATGGCCGACTCAACCTCGTCCGGCGCCCGCTCCCTCGCTCGGCCATCGGCCGGCCGAGCCTCACTCGGCTGGTGGCCGACTCAACCTCGCCCGGCGCCCTTGCCCTCACTCGGCCATTGGCCGAGTGAGCCTTCCCCAGCGGCCTACATCTCACTCGGCCATCGGCCGGCCGAGCCTCACTCGGCCGATGGCCGGCTCAACCTCACTCGGCCAAGGGACCCTCGAAACGTCCCTTGGTCGCCTATAAATACAGGGATCCTTTCCCCCGTCTAGGTAATCCGAATTTGAGTACTGAAACGCTGCCGAACTCACAACTCGCTTGTTTCTCTCAACTCTCGACCCCTAAACACTAAACCTCTATCAACCACCTCAATCCTACTAATGTTGAGCGTCGGAGAGGTAAACAGAGGCAACCCCTCTGTTTCCCCTTTGTAGTTCACACCTTTTCGCTTGTGTTTCAGGTGCTTGGACGAGATAGACATTACAAACAGCTAAGGGACGACTTGAGATATCAAGTCCGACACGCTCGAGCCGGAGTGAGACCACTTGGTCCGGCCTTGGGTCTAACCATTTCCGGTTCCTAAATCGTTGTCCGAAAAACTGCGACAACATTTTGGCGCTAGAAGGAGGGGATCTCTCGACCTTGACGACGCATTCCCTCTACCAGTTTTCTCCCTTTGTTCTCACGACTCTCGAGAGATGAGTCACATTCCCACTACCTCCGCGGGTACCCGAGCGACTGGCTCGAGGTACGGTCTTCGGCACCTCGCACATCGTCTTGAAGGGCAACCTCGCGATAGCGAGAGCCAGCCCCAAGACCCGATGGTTGACCCCGAGGCCGCGCTCCGAGAGGACACGGCCCGGCGGCTTGCGGAGCTCCTTGACCGCCCCGGCGTCGATGGTTCGCTCACAGCCGACCTCCTCGGCTATGACGTTGAGGATAGGTCCGCCAAAGACTACTCCGACTCCGAATATGTGGGGGAGTTGAGGACCAACGAGGCAACGCCTAGCCTCGCCCCTTCGCGGCCCGAGACGCCCAACGACGCTTTGGCCGGACCGTCGCACATAGTGCGGCAGCAGGCACGGTCACATTCCCGGGGACTCGCCCCCTCGGTTTCAAGAGGTGGCCGGACACGGCCCCTCGCCGAGGAGAGAGCGACTCTGGTAGATGATGGGGCCGACAGCCGAAGCGCCCGCCGGACGGCCCGACCAAGGGCGACCTCACCTCGCCCCGCACCGAGTGCGGACCTTAGAGAGCGCTTGACGGCGCAGAGAAACTCCCGAGGGGAGGATCTCCGCCAAAGGCTAAACTCTCGAAGGGACGCGCTCCCCGCCGCAACTCTCGGCCGACCACAGGCCAATGTCGTGGACCAAGCGTCCAACGAACGCCAACCGGTGACTCCCGTGGCCCCGACGATCGGCCCCGCTAACGGGCTCGACATGGTCACGATGATTCAAAGCCTCCAGAATCAAATCATCGAAATGAGGGAGTCGGGGAGGCAAAGGCCGTACGGAGGGATCGAGGAATCATACTCTCCCTTCGCCGCACAAATCCTCGCGCAACCATGCGTGGGGAACTTCAAGTTACCATCCATTCCTCCCTACGATGGACGTACGGACCCCCACTTCCACGTCCAACACTATGAGACGTGGATGACTATGCAAGGGCAGGCGGACGCCACCCTCTGCCAAGCCTTCAGCCTGACCCTCACAGGCTCGGGGTTTGAGTGGTTCCGAAGCTTGAGGCCGGGAAGCATCCCGTCTTTCCGGGCCTTGCGAGAGGCTTTCCTCGCCCGATTCGCCACCCTCGTGGCGCAAAAGAAGCCGAAGACCCACCTCCTCTCTATCCGACAAGGAAGAGACGAGACGCTGAGACAATACCTCGCTCGCTTCACCGAGGAGTCTCACAAGGTCGAAGGGTTCGACGACAGAGACGCCATCACGGCGATCACCGAGGGAGTGCGCACGAGCGACTTCCTCAAGTCTATTGTTGGCCAAGTCCCGCGTGACATGGCGGAGCTGATGACAAGAGCCCGCACATACATGGGAGTCGAGGACTATCTCGATGGCCGAGATGGCCGAAAGGCAGGAGGACAGGGGAGTCGCCGCCGCGACGATCGAGATGAAGATCGTCCCGACCCCCGAAAGAGGAGGAATAAGGGAAGCCAGGCCCCTAACGGCCGTTCCCTCCCCGGGCCGAAGCCATCGCATGTCGACAGCTTCCGGAGGTTCTCGCCATTCACTCCTCTGAACACTCCGCCGGAGCAAATCCTAGCTCTGCACCGTGACAAGTTGGGGAGCCCGACCCCGCTCACGAAGGATCCCGCCAAGAGGGATCAAAGCAAGTACTGTGATTACCATCAAGATCACGGGCACCTGACATCCGAATGCTATCAACTTAAGCGTCAGATTGAGGCCCTGATTCAAGATGGGAAGCTGAAAGAGTATGTCCTAAGAACTATCGGGACGGCCGCGGCGCACGGAGGTCGCCCGCGGCAAGGGAAGAAAGGTCCGGCGACGGTGACTGTCACAGACCGCGCGACAAACGAAGAGCCGGAGAGCTCGCAACTTCACGTCGTGGGTGCAATCTTGGGTGGCCCGGAGTTCGGGGATTCGGCTACACAAAGGAAGAAGTACGTGCGCGAAGTTTCCCAAGGGAAAATAGCACACTACATCAACCATACGTACGAGGTCCCTCCTCCGGCCCCCTTCGAGTCCATGTTCTTCACCGGACAGGAAGCAACGCGAGTTCTCCATCCACACAACGACGCGATAGTCGTCTCCGCCCCGGTCGCCAACAACCTCGTCCGGAGAATCCTGATCGACAATGGGAGCTCCGCCGACATAATCTTCAAATCGGCGTTGGACAGGATGAAACTATCCGGGGTAAGACCGACCCCGATCTCAACCCCACTCTTCGGCTTCTCCGGGGAGAGGGTCATGACGGAGGGAACTATCGACCTCCCGGTTACCTTCGGTACGCCGGGGGGGCTCGAGGTTACCCACATCGTGTCGTTCCTGGTGGTGGATCAGCCCTCGGCTTACAACATCATCGTCGGCCGCCCGACTCTCAATCGGTTGAAGGCCATAACATCCACGTACCACCTGATGATGAAGTTCCCGACCGATAAAGGGATCGCCGTGATGTTGGGAGACCAATCCATGGCGAGGATGTGCTACATCCAGGGCGTGGATGGAAAAGGGAAAGCGAAGGTGGTGAGCACCGTCTTCCAACTCGGAGACAAATTCCCGTGCAAGTTAGAGGAAGGAGGCACCTTCGGAGAGCTAGACCAAAGGGACGAAGTCGAGCGTCGGAAGGTGGAGACACCGGACGACCTCGTTCCCGTCGTGTTGGACGACGCCAAACCTGACCAAGTGGTCAAGATAGGCGCCCAACTCCCGTCTGAGACCCGAATCGAGCTCGCCGCTTTCCTCCGAGAACACAAAGATGTCTTTGCGTGGACACACGCCGACATGCCGGGGATCGACCCCGAGATCATGGTTCATCGTCTCAACGACGACAAGAGAGTGGGCGAGCGCGTTCAACCGCGACGGGCGTTCAGTGGGGAGAGGTACCAAGCCATTGGTGAAGAAGTTGACAAACTTCTCGCCGCCAACTTCATCAGGGAGGCGGAGCACCCCAAGTGGGTGTCCAATGTGGTAATGGTCAAGAAGCCAAACGGGAAGTGGCGGATCTGTATCGACTACAAAGATCTCAACAAAGCCTGCCCGAAAGACAGCTTCCCTCTCCCGAGGATCGAGCAGCTCGTGGACGCCACTGCAGGCCACGAACTGCTAAGCTTCATGGACGCCTACTCAGGCTACAACCAGATCCGCATGCACGAGCCGGATCAAATTAAAACCACCTTTGTTACGAACCGCGGACTTTACTGTTACAAGGTCATGCCCTTTGGCCTCAAAAACGCGGGAGCAACGTATCAAAGGTTGGTGAACCGCATGTTCGCCAATCAAATTGGCAAAACTATGGAGGTCTACGTGGATGACATGCTTGTCAAAAGCCTCAAAGCCCGCGACCACGTCCGAGACCTTAGGGAAATGTTCACGATTCTGCGGCGTTACAAGATGAAGCTTAACCCCAACAAGTGCGCTTTCGGGGTCGAGTCTGGAAAGTTTCTGGGCTACATGGTGAGCCGCCGCGGGATCGAGGCCAACCTGAGAAAATTAGGGCGATCTTAGAGATGAGGTCGCCACAAAAGGTCAAAGAAGTTCAAAGCTTGACGGGAAGGATCGCCGCCCTGACGCGATTTGTTTCCAAAGCCACTGATAGGTGCCAACCGTTCTTCAAGGCACTGAAGAAGACCGACGGGTTCGTGTGGACGGAGGAGTGCGAGGAAGCATTCCGCGATATGAAAGCCTATTTCACCTCCCCCCCGTTCCTCGCGAAGCCAAAGAACGGCGAAACCCTGTACCTCTACCTCGCGGTTTCCGATAGGGCCGTGAGCGCGGTCCTCATACGCGAAGAAGACAAGGTGCAATGGCCAGTCTACTACGTTAGCAAGGCGCTCCTAGACGCCGAAACCCGATACCCCGAGATCGAGAGACTGTCCCTCGCCCTCGTCATGAGCGCGAGAAAGCTCCGGCCCTACTTCCAGGCGCACCCCATCGTGGTCCGCTCGGGGCATCCCATCGAGAAGGCCCTTCAAAAAGGGACCTCTTCTCGAATGGCGATATGGTCCCAAGAGCTGGGCGAATACGGGGTCGAGTTCCAACCGAGAACCGCCATTAAGGGTCAGGCCCTCGCCGACTTCATCGCCGAGTTCACAAGCGCGCCCCCAACTAATGAGGGCGACGAAGGGAGTAAGACCGCGGAAGACAAGGAGGACGACCATAGCGAGTCGTCAAGGAAGAGAACCAACGACCCGATAGGGCCGGTTTGGGATTTACACGTGGATGGCGCGTCAAACGCCCGGGGGGCTGGCGCCGGCGTTGTGCTCACAAATCCCGATAGGGAAAAGTTGAGGTACGCCCTGCGGTTCGAGTTCAAGGCTTCCAACAACGAGGCAGAGTACGAGGCTCTGATTGTTGGCTTGGAGCTAGCGAACAAGTTGGGCGCCCAAAACCTACGCATCCATTGCGACTCGCAATTGATCGTGAATCAGGTTAAGGGCGACTACGCCGCAAAGGAGCCACACATGATCGCCTACTTGTCCAAGGCCCAAAAGAACTTGGAGGCCCTGTCGTGGTTCGAGATCGTCCAGGTCCCTCGAGAGGCGAACGTCGACGCCGACGCCCTAGCTCGCCTCGCGTCCGGGATAGACGAGGAAGGCGAGGTCAGCGTCCCAATCGAAGTGTTGACCCGACCCTACGTCTCGAGAGGCGACGTAGGGGTCATTGACGAGACTCCGCCTCCCTCATGGATGACCCCGCTCGTGGAATTCCTTAAACGAGGAGTCGTCCCCGAGGATAAAGAAGAAGCTAGAAAGCTGAGAAGCCTAGCCCCGAAGTACACAATGAGGGAGGACAGTTTGTTCAAGAGAGGCTACTCCATGCCCCTTCTCCGTTGCCTGACCGAGGTGGAGGCGAGAAAAGCACTCCACGAGGTGCACGAGGGGGTGTGCGGTAACCACGCCGCCGGGCAATCTTTGGCATTGAAGTTGCTAAGACTTGGATATTTCTGGCCAACCTTGAAAAAGGACTCCCACGAGTGGGCCAAGAAATGTGACAAGTGCCAAAGGTTCGCCCACATTCCGCGCCAAGCACCGGCCCCTTTGTGTCCGATTATCGTGCCACGACCTTTCGCGAAGTGGGGAATCGACCTCATCGGCGAGCTACCTACGGCCCCGAGACAATACAAGCACGCGATCGTGGCTATCGATTACTTCACGAAGTGGGTAGAGGCTGAACCGCTAGCAAAGATCACCGAGGCGAACACGACAAGCTTCATTTGGAGAAACATTATCTGCCGCTTCGGGATCCCTGCGTCAATTGTAACCGACAACGGAAAACAATTCGACAACGCGCGCCTCCGGGAAATGTGCGAACAGCTTGGCATTAGCAAGACTTTCTCCTCTCCCCGCCATCCCCAAGCCAACGGTCAGGTCGAGGCGGTGAATAAGACGATCAAGGAGAACCTGAAGAAGAAGCTGGAGGCAAGAAAGGGGGCTTGGGCTGACGAACTCCCCATGGTCTTATGGGCATACCGCACCACCGCCCGAAACGCGACCGGCGAAACCCCTTTCGCTCTCGCGTTCGGCGTCGAGGCTGTGGTACCCGTCGAGATCAAGTTGCCAACCTTGCGCATCGAGGAGTACGACGAAGCCGCCAACGATGACGCGATCAGGCTCGAGCTAGACCTCATAGACGAAAGGAGGGCGGACGCACTTACCCGGCTTGCCGCGCAGAAGAGGAAGGTCGAGAAGTACTACAACTCGAAGATCAAGCTGCGGAAGTTCGCCGACGGAAGCCTCGTCCTTCGAAGGGTGTTCCAAAACACCAAAGTGCAAGGTGCGGGAGTTCTAGGCCCCACCTGGGAAGGCCCGTACCGTGTGCGCCGAGCCATCCACAATGGCACGTACGAGCTCGAGAACATGGAGGGACTCGTGTTCACGCACCCGTGGAATGCGGAGCATCTCCGGCAATATTATCAATAAATGTTCACTCGTCCATTTTCACGCTTTGTCGTTTTCGTGTAACTTTCGATTCTAGCAAAGTCAATTTTAAATTTCAAGTTTGGCCAAAGGCCTGGGATGTAATTTTTGAACCATTTCGATAATTTAATAAATTACATTTCACTTCAATACACTTGGTATCTTAGTTTCTAGCCTCCTCTACGAGCACCCAAGAAACTCGGGGGGCTAAGGAGGATATTTCCATGCGCCAAACGGCAACAAAACACCCATAAATCGGATCCGCGCTCCGGACCTCCGAATTCGTACCCTCCCCGCGCGACGCTCTCGCACGGGTTGAGGCCGTATGCCGAGAGATAGCGAAACGTCGATGAGTTGGATCCGCGCACCGGACCTCCGGCCTCGCACGTCTTTTGCTACGACCCTCTCGTGCACCGATGCACCTTGCGCACCGATAGGCGACAAGTCATCGATGGATCACGTCCGCGCACCGGATTGTCGATCTCGGCAGTCAAAACCCAAAACGTGACACGCGTACCAACGAGTACCACGCTCACTGGGAGCTGCAAACCCATCCGGATACGCACGCCGATAGGTAGTGTACTCGCCGGAGGATGAGCGCGACGGCCGCCCAGCTCGCACGCGCCGATAGGCAGCGAGTCACAAATGGATGGCCGGAAATCACACCTCTTGGATGAAACTGGTCCGCGGGGAACTTCGCCGCCAAATGCGGCAGTAAGCCGTGCCAACCGGTTACGCTAAACATAGTAAGCCGGGCTCGTAAGACACGCACCAATCAAACCGCGCAAATCGATTACACTAAGCATAGCAAGTCGAGAAAATAAGACGCATAGCAAGTAAAAAGGCTTCAATCAAAGCAAAGCAATGTTTCACAATCAACCCGACAAGAAAAGTACGAGGGTACAGTGCAAACATAACGAGAATCCGAAAGCAAGCGCTAAACAGGTGCGCAAAAAACCAAAGAAGGCACGGCTACTCTGAGCCGAAATCGATTTGTTCTTCATCATCCTCGGGATGTGGGGCGTCGGGCCCGCCGATGTCCTCTCCGTCAAACCGGCGGTTTGTCGACTGCGCGGCCTCCGTGGGAACTTCGGGATCCGGGCCGTCTTCCGGCGACTCGTCGTCGGGAGAAGGGAACATGGCGTTAAAAAAAGAAAAGGTTGTTCCTCGGGACGCGTTTTCCCTCGCGGTCGCGTCTCGGACTCGTACAGCTGCTTCATAGCGAGCCTGCTCTAACGCCAAGTCCCAATTCTCCTCCTGTTCCTCCTTGGATCGCACGGCATCTTCCCTTTCCTCTGTGAGGGTCTGCACCTCAGATAGCAAAGAGTCCCTCTCCCTCTCGGCCTTGACCCGAGACATCTCGCTCGCCGATAGTCGGGCCTGAACGATCTTCAGCTCCTCGTCCCGGCTCGAGAGCGTCGACTGAAGTTTCTTAGTCTCGCCTAAGAACGTGTCGGCAGCCTGCTCTGCCTTTTCTAGGGACGCCTGCGCCGCTATGCGCTGCGATCTTTCGGCCGCCAACTCCTCCCGGGTTCGCTGCGATTCTTCCTCGAGCGCCTGAAACTCCTGGGCGGTTCGGACCCCCACCAGGGCGGCAGCATGGTCGGCCGCCGCACGCTCCATATCTCTCTTCATGATCTGCATTCTGCGAAGTAAGTCTCGGAGGATGCGTTCGCTCCGCTCCTGGCTCGCGAGCATCTGCAAGGAATCGTGATATATACATCATCATGACAAGTGCGGTGGTTATGCGCGATGCAAAGGAGATGGGTCGTACCTTTCGGGCATTGCGAACCCCGTTATGGAAGTGGTCTAGGTCGCTTGCGGTCAACAGACTCTTGAAATCCCCTAGAGGAGTCTCGAGAAGTCCCCGGGAACACTGGCCTCGCAGCTCGGCCGCCTCTGCTAAAAGCATCGACTCCATGCCGTCCGACGCCGCTGACGTGCCAATACGCTTGTGGCCGGACGACGAACCGAGGAGGGCCGTCGACGATGGTCGCTTGTTCGAGGAGTTCGCCTCATTCCTCGTCCGCGTCGGTGACCCCCCGTGTCGGACCTCTACCTGAGAGCGTGCCGCGGCCTCGGCATCAGCACTAGGAGCTACCGCCGGCACTCTCGCGCGTGATCGACGTACCATGGTATCTGCAAAATAGAAGGAAGAAGTGTCAGTCGATTAAAACACAATAATAAGCACGAACAATGAAAAGCAACAATGGTGCGAAAACATGTAATCGATCGGTACCCCCCACGTCGGGTAGGGGGGCAGACGAGCCCCCTGCCTCAGATACGGGGTCCTCCACGGCCTCCGCTCCGGATCTGGGTCGCGATGGGTCCTCGGCGGCAGGTGTGAACCATCCGGTGGTCGCCATCAGGTCCGGGGATTCAAAAAGCCACCCCTGTCGCCCCGAATCTGGAACCGCTCCGACCACGAGCGCGAGCTCAGAGCTCTCGAGACCGTAGTCGGCGGGGAAGTCAGCCACGGGACCAAAGACGAGGGGCGCCGCCCCGAAGGCGGACTCGGATACCCACATCCAAGGATAGCGATGCTTGGAGGTCAGCTTAGTGAGAATGGGGAACCGCTTCCGATGCTGGGCCTTGTAAAAGCCAGGTTTTCCGGGAACGTCAAAGACGGCCACGAGGTTCCTTATATCATCGGCCGTCAGTGCCCGACCCTTCGCGCGGTGTAGCATCATGTGGCAAGCGGCTACCATGCGGTAGAAGGATGGAGACATCTGGGCCGCATGGACGCCGAGCCGGGCTAGGAGGTCCTGGATTACGGGTTGGAAAGGTAGTCGTAATCCCCCGCGAAGACTAGCCTCATGGACGGCGGCGTACCCCCTCCGAGGACGAGTGGGGAGATCTCCCGGCAATGGGCGCAACAGTGACACTGATTGCGGGATACCGAAGCGTTTCCTCAAATCTCGGAAGCTCGCGAACGAAAGAGAACTCGAGAAGTCAACGCCGGAACAATCGAAACCGTCTCGAACCGCTGATTCTCCGATAGGGAATAGCAAGGCGCGCTCCTCCTCCTGTGCGGTCGAGCTGATTGAGGCAATCGACGGGGTATGGCGGCTCGACGCCTCGCCGGAATCCTCGCCGTTAGAAGGGATCGCTCGGGCCGAGACACGCACCCCCGGCCCGACCGAGCCCTCGACCCGTGTAGCGGCCGCGAGGGACGGCCCGGTCGATGCGTCCGGCCCGGTCGCGGGCCCGTCATGCACATCGGCCGCTCGGGCCCGAAGGCCGGTCTCTCTTGGGGTCGGCCCAATCGCCCCCCCTTCATGACCCTGGGTCATTGGGTCGGCCATGGGGCACCCATGTGGTGTGTCCGGCCCAACCGCGTGACCCGGCCCAAGAGGGGCTAAGTCCTCACCCCCTAGGCCCGGCCCGTTGGGCCCTAGGGTTCGCAGGGCAGCCAAGGTGGCCGCCCCCACCTCTTCAGCCGTGGGCGATCGGCAAAGCTCCCCCCCGGCGTTGGGTGGCCGGTGCTCCGCCTGTCCAGCGCCGTCGCCCCCGCCTGCAGCGTCGGCCGCCGCCGGCGGCGCTCCTCCTCCATGGACGCGCTCCAGTCCGGTCGAGCCCGACCCGCCTGGGCTCCCATGGCCGCCGACCACCTGCAGCGCAGCCCCACCCGAGGGGGTGGGGTCCTCCCCGACACCGGCGCCGCCCTCGGCGGCGTTCCTCCACGCCAGCGCGCCATCGTCGGCGCCGACCTCGCCAGACGCGCCGCCCCGGAGCTCGCCCGCGCCCCCCATGGCCGGCTCGGCCCGCTCAGGACGGGGGACACCTCCCCCAGGTCTGGGTTCGCCCCAGACGGCGCCGACTCGGTCGGGCGCAGCCTCCTCCACGCCGGCGTCGGCCGCTGCTGCATCATCGGCGCGATCCTCGGTCGGGGTCGTCGTGCGCGACCTTTCTGGCGCGATCCCGGGGCTGGGCCCAGCGCAGACAGCGCCGACCCAGCCAGGCGCGGCTCCCCCGACGTTGGCGGCGTCCCGCGCAGCGCCGCCCATGGCCGGCCCGCCTCCTCCAGCGCCGGGCTCAACGAGGGCGTCCTCCCCCGCGCTGGGTACGTCGCCGCTGGTGTTCTGGGCGGTCAGGCCTGCGCGCGCGGCGCGTCCCTCGGCCAGGCCAGCCTCGCGCTGGTCGGCCCGGTGGTCCCCGGCGGTCGGTGCCATCAGGCCGACGCTCCCCTGCCGGTCTGGGCAGTCCCCGGCGCGCGCGTCACCGTCCCCGTCGGCCAGCCACGCCTCGATCAAAGAAAAATCACCGCTCGGTGCTTCCACCATGTTCCTACCCGATACGAACAAAGTCGGAGTGTTGAAAGAGGAATGGGTAGGCGAAAGTTGTGCCCAAAAGTTATCCAATTCGACGTCTCGATTCTCGAGAAGCGGGAAGAGGTCGTCCTCGACGGACCCACACCCCGATAGGTGGTTGGTGGGATCCATAAGCACGTGAAAAGAAAAGAAAATAATATTAAAAATCAGGTGAGGGCCTACCGTTCAACGACGAGATGGCCCAGCGAGACGACGGAGATCGGGGTTTGCTTGAGTTTACCACACGGGCTACGCCCGGCGCCAAACTCGGGGGGCTAATGTTATCGGCCCGACGAGGTCCGATGTCGCAACCGGCGTCTCGGGCGGCCGGACAAGCTCCCCCAGCCGAGGACCGGCCCAGTTCGCCCGGCCGTCGGCCGACCCAAACAGATTCACTCGGCCAAAGGCCGAGCGAAACCCCCAGGCGGCCCACAACGCTCACTCGGCCAATGGCCGAGTGAGGCCCCAGTCGGCCCAACACATTCACTCGGCCAAGGGCCGAGTGAAACCTTCTGCCGGCCCAACGACTCGCTCGGCCAACTGACGAGTGAGTCTCCTCTCGGCCCAGACCCTTCACTCGGCTGATGGCCGAGTGAACCTCCCTCGGCATCCAGCGTCTCGCTCGGTCGTCGGCCGGCCGAGCCTCACTCGGCTGATGACCGACTCAACCTCGCCCGGCGCCCACTCCCTCGCTCGGCCATCGGCCGGCCGAGCCTCACTCGGCTGATGGCCGACTCAACCTCGTCCGGCGCCCGCTCCCTCGCTCGGCCATCGGCCGGCCGAGCCTCACTCGGCTGGTGGCCGACTCAACCTCGCCCGGCGCCCTTGCCCTCACTCGGCCATTGGCCGAGTGAGCCTTCCCCAGCGGCCTACATCTCACTCGGCCATCGGCCGGCCGAGCCTCACTCGGCCGATGGCCGGCTCAACCTCACTCGGCCAAGGGACCCTCGAAACGTCCCTTGGTCGCCTATAAATACAGGGATCCTTTCCCCCGTCTAGGTAATCCGAATTTGAGTACTGAAACGCTGCCGAACTCACAACTCGCTTGTTTCTCTCAACTCTCGACCCCTAAACACTAAACCTCTATCAACCACCTCAATCCTACTAATGTTGAGCGTCGGAGAGGTAAACAGAGGCAACCCCTCTGTTTCCCCTTTGTAGTTCACACCTTTTCGCTTGTGTTTCAGGTGCTTGGACGAGATAGACATTACAAACAGCTAAGGGACGACTTGAGATATCAAGTCCGACACGCTCGAGCCGGAGTGAGACCACTTGGTCCGGCCTTGGGTCTAACCATTTCCGGTTCCTAAATCGTTGTCCGAAAAACTGAGACAACACTCCTCGCGCCGACTCTTCACGAAATTCCTCGTGCAGGCTCTACGTGAGTCCTCGAGTCGAGTTCGAGTCCATGAGTCGACTGATACTCCTCGTGCCGACTCTTCACATGTCTCCTCGAGATGAATTCATTCCTCGAGTCGAGCTCTGATTCCGCAAGTCGACCGATACTCCTCGCGCCGACTCTTCACGAAATTCCTCGTGCAGGCTCTACGTGAGTCCTCGAATCATGTTCGAGTCCACTAGTCGACTGATACTCCTCGTGCCAACTCTTCACGTGTCTCCTCGAGATGAATTCATTCCTCGAGTCGAGCTCCGAGTCCGCGAGTCGACCGATACTCCTCGCGCCGACTCTTCACGAAATTCCTCGTGCAGGCTCTACGTGAGTCCTCGAGTCGAGTTCGAGTCCATGAGTCGACTGATACTCCTCGTGCCGACTCTTCACATGTCTCCTCGAGATGAATTCATTCCTCGAGTCGAGCTCTGATTCCGCAAGTCGACCGATACTCCTCGCGCCGACTCTTCACGAAATTCCTCGTGCAGGCTCTACGTGAGTCCTCGAATCATGTTCGAGTCCACTAGTCGACTGATACTCCTCGTGCCAACTCTTCACGTGTCTCCTCGAGATGAATTCATTCCTCGAGTCGAGCTCCGAGTCCGCGAGTCGACCGATACTCCTCGCGCCGACTCTTCACGAAATTCCTCGTGCAGGCTCTACGTGAGTCCTCGAGTCGAGTTCGAGTCCACGAGTCGACTGATACTCCTCGTGCCGACTCTTCACATGTCTCCTCGAGATGAATTCATTCCTCGAGTCGATCTCCGAGTCCGCGAGTCGACCGATACTCATCGCGCCGACTCTTCACGAAATTCCTCGTGCAGGCTCTACGTGAGTCCTCGAGTCGAGTTCGAGTCCACGAGTCGACTGATACTCCTCGTGCCAACTCTTCACATGTCTCCTCGAGATGAATTCATTCCTCGAGTCGAGCTCCGAGTCCGCGAGTCGACCGATACTCCTCGCGCCGACTCTTCACGAAATTCCTCTTGCCGGCTCTACGTGAGTCCTCGAGTCGAGTTCGAGTCCACGAGTCGACTGATACTCTTCGTTTTGACTCCTCACATGTCTCCTCGAGATCAATTCATTCCTCGAGTTGAGCTCTGAGTCCGCGAGTCGACCGATACTCCTCGCGCCGACTCTTCACGAAATTCCTCGTGCAGGCTCTACGTGAGTCCTCAAGTCGAGTTAGAGTTCACGAGTCGACTGATACTCCTCGTGCCAACTCTTCACATGTTTCCTCGAGATGAATTCATTCCTCGAGTCGAGCTCCGAATCCGCGAGTCGACCGATACTCCTCGCGCCGACTCTTCACGAAATTCCTCGTGCAGGCTCTACGTGAGTACTCGAGTCGAGTTCGAGTCCATGAGTCGACTGATACTCCTCGTGCCAACTCTTCACATGTCTCCTCGAGATGAATTCATTACTCGAGTCGAGCTCCGAGTCCGCGAGTCGACCGATACTCCTCGCGCCGACTCTTCACGAAATTCCTCGTGCAGGCTCTACGTGAGTCCTCGAGTCGAGTTCGAGTCCACGAGTCGACTGATACTCCTCGTGCCGACTCTTCACATGTCTCCTCGAGATGAATTCATTCCTCGAGTCGAGCTCCGAGTCCGCGAGTCGACCGATACTCCTCGCGCCGACTCTTCACGAAATTCATCGTGCAGGCTCTACGTGAGTCCTCGAGTCGAGTTCGAGTCCACGAGTCGACTGATACTCCTCGTACCGACTCTTCACATGTCTCCTCGAGATGAATTCATTCCTCGAGTCGAGCTCTGAGTCCGCGAGTCGACCGATACTCCTCGGGCCGACTCTTCACGAAATTCCTCGTGCAGGCTCTACGTGAGTACTCGAGTGGAGTTCGAGTCCATGAGTCGACTGATACTCCTCGTGCCAACTCTTCACATGTCTCCTCGAGATGAATTCATTACTCGAGTCGAGCTCCGAGTCCGCGAGTCGACCGATACTCCTCGCGCCGACTCTTCACGAAATTCCTCGTGCAGGCTCTACGTGAGTCCTCGAGTCGAGTTCGAGTCCACGAGTCGACTGATACTCCTCGTGCCGACTCTTCACATGTCTCCTCGAGATCAATTCATTCCTCGAGTCGAGCTCCGAGTCCGCGAGTCGACCGATACTCCTCGCGCCGACTCTTCACGAAATTCCTCGTGCAGGCTCTACGTGAGTCCTCGAGTCGAGTTCGAGTCCATGAGTCGACTGATACTCCTCGTGCCGACTCTTCACATGTCTCCTCGAGTCGAGCTCTGATTCCGCGAGTCGACCGATACTCCTCGCGCCGACTCTTCACGAAATTCCTCGTGCAGGCTCTACGTGAGTCCTCGAATCATGTTCGAGTCCACGAGTCGACTGATACTCCTCGTGCCAACTCTTCACGTGTCTCCTCGAGATGAATTCATTCCTCGAGTCGAGCTCCGAGTCCGCGAGTCGACCGATACTCCTCGCGCCGACTCTTCACGAAATTCCTCGTGCAGGCTCTACGTGAGTCCTCGAGTCGAGTTCGAGTCCACGAGTCGACTGATACTCCTCGTGCCGACTCTTCACATGTCTCCTCGAGATGAATTCATTCCTCGAGTCGAGCTCCGAGTCCGCGAGTCGACCGATACTCCTCGCGCCGACTCTTCACGAAATTCCTCGTGCAGGCTCTACGTGAGTCCTCGAGTCGAGTTCGAGTCCACGAGTCGACTGATACTCCTCGTGCCGACTCTTCACATGTCTCCTCGAGATGAATTCATTCCTCGAGTCGAGCTCTGAGTCCGCGAGTCGACCGATACTCCTCGCGCCGACTCTTCACGAAATTCCTCGTGCAGGCTCTACGTGAGTACTCGAGTCGAGTTCGAGTCCATGAGTCGACTGATACTCCTCGTGCCAACTCTTCACATGTCTCCTCGAGATGAATTCATTACTCGAGTCGAGCTCCGAGTCCGCGAGTCGACCGATACTCCTCGCGCCGACTCTTCACGAAATTCCTCGTGCAGGCTCTACGTGAGTCCTCGAGTCGACTGATACTCCTCGTGCCGACTCTTCACATGTCTCCTCGAGATCAATTCATTCCTCGAGTCGAGCTCCGAGTCCGCGAGTCGACCGATACTCCTCGCGCCGACTCTTCACGAAATTCCTCGTGCAGGCTCTACGTGAGTCCTCGAGTCGAGTTCGAGTCCATGAGTCGACTGATACTCCTCGTGCCGACTCTTCACATGTCTCCTCGAGATGAATTCATTCCTCGAGTCGAGCTCTGATTCCGCGAGTCGACCGATACTCCTCGCGCCGACTCTTCACGAAATTCCTCGTGCAGGCTCTACGTGAGTCCTCGAATCATGTTCGAGTCCACGAGTCGACTGATACTCCTCGTGCCAACTCTTCACGTGTCTCCTCGAGATGAATTCATTCCTCGAGTCGAGCTCCGAGTACGCGAGTCGACCGATACTCCTCGCGCCGACTCTTCACGAAATTCCTCGTGCAGGCTCTTCGTGAGTCCTCGAGTCGAGTTCGAGTCCACGACTCGACTGATACTCCTCGTGCCGACTCTTCACATGTCTCCTCGAGATGAATTCATTCCTCGAGTCGAGCTCCGAGTTCGCGAGTCGACCGATACTCCTCGAGCCGACTCTTCACGAAATTCCTCGTGCAGGCTCTACGTGAGTCCTCGAGTCGAGTTCGAGTCCATGAGTCGACTGATACTCCTCGTGCCAACTCTTCACATGTCTCCTCGAGATGAATTCATTCCTCGAGTCGAGCTCCGAGTCCGCGAGTCGACCGATACTCCTCGCGCCGACTCTTCACAAAATTCCTCGTGCAGGCTCTACGTGAGTCCTCGAGTCGAGTTCGAGTCCACGAGTCGACTGATACTCCTCGTGCCGACTCTTCACATGTCTCCTCGAGATGAATTCATTCCTCGAGTCCAGCTCCGATTCCGCGAGTCGAACGATACTCCTCGCGCCGACTCTTCACGAAATTCCTCGTGCAGGCTCTACGTGAGTCCTCGAGTCGAGTTCGAGTCCACGAGTCGACTGATACTCCTCGTGCCGACTCTTCACATGTCTCCTCGAGATGAATTCATTCCTCGAGTCGAGCTCCGAGTCCGCGAGTCGACCGATACTCCTCGCGCCGACTCTTCACGAAATTCCTCGTGCAGGCTCTACGTGAGTCCTCGAGTCGAGTTCGAGTCCACGAGTCGACTGATACTCCTCGTGCCAACTCTTCACATGTCTCCCCGATATGAATTCATTCCTCGAGTCGAGCTCCGAGTCCGCGAGTCGACCGATACTCCTCGCGCCGACTCTTCACAAAATTCCTCGTGCAGGCTCTACGTGAGTCCTCGAGTCGAGTTCGAGTCCACGAGTCGACTGATACTCCTCGTGCCGACTCTTCACATGTCTCCTCGAGATGAATTCATTCCTCGAGTCGAGCTCCGAGTCCGCGAGTCGACCGATACTCCTCGCGCTGACTCCTGACGAAATTCCTCGTGCAGGCTCTACGTGAGTCCTCGAGTCGAGTTCGAGTCCATGAGTCGACTGATACTCCTCGTGCCGACTCTTCACATGTCTCCTCGAGATGAATTCATTCCTCGAGTCGAGCTCTGATTCCGCAAGTCGACCGATACTCCTCGCGCCGACTCTTCACGAAATTCCTCGTGCAGGCTCTACGTGAGTCCTCGAGTCGAGTTCGAGTCCACGAGTCGACTGATACTCCTCGTGCCGACTCTTCACATGTCTCCTCGAGATCAATTCATTCCTCGAGTCGAGCTCCGAGTCCGCGAGTCGACCGATACTCCTCGCGCCGACTCTTCACGAAATTCCTCGTGCAGGCTCTACGTGAGTCCTCGAGTCGAGTTCGAGTCCATGAGTCGACTGATACTCCTCGTGCCGACTCTTCACATGTCTCCTCGAGATGAATTCATTCCTCGAGTCGAGCTCTGATTCCGCGAGTCGACCGATACTCCTCGCGCCGACTCTTCACGAAATTCCTCGTGCAGGCTCTACGTGAGTCCTCGAATCATGTTCGAGTCCACGAGTCGACTGATACTCCTCGTGCCAACTCTTCACGTGTCTCCTCGAGGTGAATTCATTCCTCGAGTCGAGCTCCGAGTACGCGAGTCGACCGATACTCCTCGCGCCGACTCTTCACGAAATTCCTCGTGCAGGCTCTTCGTGAGTCCTCGAGTCGAGTTCGAGTCCACGACTCGACTGATACTCCTCGTGCCGACTCTTCACATGTCTCCTCGAGATGAATTCATTCCTCGAGTCGAGCTCCGAGTTCGCGAGTCGACCGATACTCCTCGAGCCGACTCTTCACGAAATTCCTCGTGCAGGCTCTACGTGAGTCCTCGAGTCGAGTTCGAGTCCATGAGTCGACTGATACTCCTCGTGCCAACTCTTCACATGTCTCCTCGAGATGAATTCATTCCTCGAGTCGAGCTCCGAGTCCGCGAGTCGACCGATACTCCTCGCGCCGACTCTTCAAAAAATTCCTCGTGCAGGCTCTACGTGAGTCCTCGAGTCGAGTTCGAGTCCACGAGTCGACTGATACTCCTCGTGCCGACTCTTCACATGTCTCCTCGAGATGAATTCATTCCTCGAGTCCAGCTCCGATTCCGCGAGTCGAACGATACTCCTCGCGCCGACTCTTCACGAAATTCCTCGTGCAGGCTCTACGTGAGTCCTCGAGTCGAGTTCGAGTCCACGAGTCGACTGATACTCCTCGTGCCGACTCTTCACATGTCTCCTCGAGATGAATTCATTCCTCGAGTCGAGCTCCGAGTCCGCGAGTCGACCGATACTCCTCGCGCCGACTCTTCACGAAATTCCTCGTGCAGGCTCTACGTGAGTCCTCGAGTCGAGTTCGAGTCCACGAGTCGACTGATACTCCTCGTGCCAACTCTTCACATGTCTCCCCGAGATGAATTCATTCCTCGAGTCGAGCTCCGAGTCCGCGAGTCGACCGATACTCCTCGCGCCGACTCTTCACAAAATTCCTCGTGCAGGCTCTACGTGAGTCCTCGAGTCGAGTTCGAGTCCACGAGTCGACTGATACTCCTCGTGCCGACTCTTCACATGTCTCCTCGAGATGAATTCATTCCTCGAGTCGAGCTCCGAGTCCGCGAGTCGACCGATACTCCTCGCGCTGACTCTTCACGAAATTCCTCGTGCAGGCTCTACGTGAGTCCTCGAGTCGAGTTCGAGTCCATGAGTCGACTGATACTCCTCGTGCCGACTCTTCACATGTCTCCTCGAGATGAATTCATTCCTCGAGTCGAGCTCTGATTCCGCAAGTCGACCGATACTCCTCGCGCCGACTCTTCACGAAATTCCTCGTGCAGGCTCTACGTGAGTCCTCGAATCATGTTCGAGTCCACGAGTCGACTGATACTCCTCGTGCCAACTCTTCACGTGTCTCCTCGAGATGAATTCATTCCTCGAGTCGAGCTCCGAGTCCACGAGTCGACCGATACTCCTCGCGCCGACTCTTCACGTAATTCCTCGTGCAGGCTCTACGTGAGTCCTCGAGTCGAGTTCGAGTCCACGAGTCGACTGATACTCCTCGTGCCGACTCTTCACATGTCTCCTCGAGATGAATTCATTCCTCGAGTCGATCTCCGAGTCCGCGAGTCGACCGATACTCATCGCGCCGACTCTTCACGAAATTCCTCGTGTAGGCTCTACGTGAGTCCTCGAGTCGAGTTCGAGTCCACGAGTCGACTGATACTCCTCATGCCAACTCTTCACATGTCTCCTCGAGATGAATTCATTCCTCGAGTCGAGCTCCGAGTCCGCGAGTCGACCGATACTCCTCGAGCCGACTCTTCACGAAATTCCTCGTGCAGGCTCTACGTGAGTCCTCGAGTCGAGTTCGAGTCCATGAGTCGACTGATACTCCTCGTGCCAACTCTTCACATGTCTCCTCGAGATGAATCCATTCCTCGAGTCGAGCTCCGAGTCCGCGAGTCGACCGATACTCCTCGCGCCGACTCTTCACAAAATTCCTCGTGCAGGCTCTACGTGAGTCCTCGAGTCGAGTTCGAGTCCACGAGTCGACTGATACTCCTCGTGCCGACTCTTCACATGTCTCCTCGAGATGAATTCATTCCTCGAGTTGAGCTCCGAGTCCGCGAGTCGAACGATACTCCTCGCGCCGACTCTTCACGAAATTCCTCGTGCAGGCTCTACGTGAGTCCTCGAGTCGAGTTCGAGTCCACGAGTCGACTGATACTCCTCGTGCCGACTCTTCACATGTCTCCTCGAGATGAATTCATTCCTCGAGTCGAGTTCCGAGTCCGCGAGTCGACCGATACTCCTCGCGCCAACTCTTCACGAAATTCCTCTTGCAGGCTCTACGTGAGTCCACGAGTTGACTGATACTCCTCGTGCCGACTCTTCACATGTCTCCTCGAGATGAATTCATTCCTCGAGTCGAGCTCCGAGTCCGCGAGTCGAACGATACTCCTCGCGCCGACTCTTCACGAAATTCCTCGTGCAGGCTCTACGTGAGTCCTCGAGTCGAGTTCGAGTCCACGAGTCGACTGATACTCCTCGTGCTGACTGTTCACATGTCTCCTCGAGATGAATTCATTCCTCGAGTCGAGCTCCGAGTCCGCGAGTCGACCGATACTCCTCGCGCCGACTCTTCACGAAATTCCTCGTGCAGGCTCTACGTGAGTCCTCGAGTCGAGTTCGAGTCCACGAGTCGACTGATACTCCTCGTGCCAACTCTTCACATGTCTCCCCGAGATGAATTCATTCCTCGAGTCGAGCTCCGAGTCCGCGAGTCGACCGATACTCCTCGCGCCGACTCTTCACGAAATTCCTCGTGCAGGCTCTACATAAGTCCTCGAGTCGAGTTCGAGTCCACGAGTCGACTGATACTCCTCGTGCCGACTCTTCACATGTCTTCTCGAGATGAATTCATTCCTCGAGTCGAGCTCCGAGTCCGCGAGTCGACCGATACTCCTCGCGCTGACTCTTCACGAAATTCCTCGTGCAGGCTCTACGTGAGTCCTCGAGTCGAGTTCGAGTCCACGAGTCGACTGATACTCCTCGTGCCGACTCTTCACATGTCTCCTCGAGATGAATTCATTCCTCGAGTCGAGCTCCGAGTCCGCGAGTCGACCGATACTCCTCGCGCTGACTCTTCACGAAATTCCTCGTGCAGGCTCTACGTGAGTCCTCGAGTCGAGTTCGAGTCCATGAGTCGACTGATACTCCTCGTGCCGACTCTTCACATGTCTCCTCGAGATGAATTCATTCCTCGAGTCGAGCTCTGATTCCGCAAGTCGACCGATACTCCTCGCGCCGACTCTTAACGAAATTCCTCGTGCAGGCTCTACGTGAGTCCTCGAATCATGTTCGAGTCCACGAGTCGACTGATACTCCTCGTGCCAACTCTTCACGTGTCTCCTCGAGATGAATTCATTCCTCGAGTCGAGCTCCGAGTCCACGAGTCGACCGATACTCCTCGCGCCGACTCTTCACGAAATTCCTCGTGCAGGCTCTACGTGAGTCCTCGAGTCGAGTTCGAGTCCACGAGTCGACTGATACTCCTCGTGCCGACTCTTCACATGTCTCCTCGAGATGAATTCATTCCTCGAGTCGATCTCCGAGTCCGCGAGTCAACCGATACTCATCGCGCCGACTCTTCACGAAATTCCTCGTGCAGGCTCTACGTGAGTCCTCGAGTCGAGCTCGAGTCCACGAGTCGACTGATACTCCTCATGGCAACTCTTCACATGTCTCCTCGAGATGAATTCATTCCTCGAGTCGAGCTCCGAGTCCGCGAGTCGACCGATACTCCTCGCGCCGACTCTTCACGAAATTCCTCTTGCAGGCTCTACGTGAGTCCTCGAGTCGAGTTCGAGTCCACGAGTCGACTGATACTCTTCGTTTTGACTCTTCACATGTCTCCTCGAGATCAATTCATTCCTCGAGTTGAGCTCTGAGTCCGCGAGTCGACCGATACTCCTCGCGCCGACTCTTCACGAAATTCCTCGTGCAGGCTCTACGTGAGTCCTCGAGTCGAGTTCGAGTTCACGAGTCGACTGATACTCCTCGTGCCAACTCTTCACATGTTTCCTCGAGATGAATTCATTCCTCAAGTCGAGCTCCGAGTCCGCGAGTCGACCGATACTCCTCGCGCCGACTCTTCCCGAAATTCCTCGTGCAGGCTCTACGTGAGTCCTCGAGTCGAGTTCGAGTCCACGAGTTGACTGATACTCCTCGTGCCGACTCTTCACATGTCTCCTCGAGATGAATTCATTCCTCGAGTCGAGCTCCGAGTCCGCGAGTCGACCGATACTCCTCGCGCCGACTCTTCACGAAATTCCTCGTGCAGGCTCTACGTGAGTACTCGAGTCGAGTTCGAGTCCATGAGTCGACTGATACTCCTCGTGCCAACTCTTCACATGTCTCCTCGAGATTAATTCATTCCTCGAGTCGAGCTCCGAGTCCGCGAGTCGACCGATACTCCTCGCGCCGACTCTTCACGAAATTCCTCGTGCAGGCTCTACATGAGTCCTCGAGTCGAGTTCGAGTCCACGAGTCGACTGATACTCCTCGTGCCAACTCTTCACATGTCTCCTCGAGATGAATTCATTCCTCGAGTCGAGCTCCGAGTCCGCGAGTCGACCGATACTCCTCGCGCCGACTCTTCACGAAATTCCTCGTGCAGGCTCTACGTGAGTCCTCGAGTCGAGTTCGAGTCCACGAGTCGACTGATACTCCTCGTGCCGACTCTTCACATGTCTCCTCGAGATGAATTCATTCCTCGAGTCGAGCTCTGAGTCCGCGAGTCGACCGATACTCCTCGCGCCGACTCTTCACGAAATTCCTCGTGCAGGCTCTACGTGAGTCCTCGAGTCGAGTTCGAGTCCATGAGTCGACTGATACTCCTCGTGCCAACTCTTCACATGTCTCCTCGAGATGAATTCATTCCTCGAGTCGAGCTCCGAGTCCGCGAGTCGACCGATACTCCTCGCGCCGACTCTTCACAAAATTCCTCGTGCAGGCTCTACGTGAGTCCTCGAGTCGAGTTCGAGTCCACGAGTCGACTGATACTCCTCGTGCCGACTCTTCACATGTCTCCTCGAGATGAATTCATTCCTCGAATCGAGCTCCGAGTCCGCGAGTCGAACGATACTCCTCGCGCCGACTCTTCACGAAATTCCTCGTGCAGGCTCTACGTGAGTCCTCGAGTCGAGTTCGAGTCCACGAGTCGACTGATACTCCTCGTGCCGACTCTTCACATGTCTCCTCGAGATGAATTCATTCCTCGAGTCGAGCTCCGAGTCCGCGAGTCGACCGATACTCCTCGCGCCGACTCTTCACGAAATTCCTCGTGCAGGCTCTACGTGAGTCCTCGAGTCGAGTTTGAGTCCACGAGTCGACTGATACTCCTCGTGCCAACTCTTCACATGTCTCCCCGAGATGAATTCATTCCTCGAGTCGAGCTCCGAGTCCGCGAGTCGACCGATACTCCTCGCGCCGACTCTTCACGAAATTCCTCGTGCAGGCTCTACATGAGTCCTCGAGTCGAGTTCGAGTCCACGAGTCGACTGATACTCCTCGTGCCGACTCTTCACATGTCTTCTCGAGATGAATTCATTCCTCGAGTCGAGCTCCGAGTCCGCGAGTCGACCGATACTCCTCGCGCTGACTCTTCACGAAATTCCTCGTGCAGGCTCTACGTGAGTCCTTGAGTCGAGTTCGAGTCCACGAGTCGACTGATACTCCTCGTGCCGACTCTTCACATGTCTCCTCGAGATGAATTCATTCCTCGAGTCGAGCTCCGAGTCCGCGAGTCGACCGATACTCCTCGCGCTGACTCTTCACGAAATTCCTCGTGCAGGCTCTACGTGAGTCCTCGAGTCGAGTTCGAGTCCATGATTCGACTGATACTCCTCGTGCTGACTCTTCACATGTCTCCTCGAGATGAATTCATTCCTCGAGTCGAGCTCTGATTCCGCAAGTCGACCGATACTCCTCGCGCCGACTCTTAACGAAATTCCTCGTGCAGGCTCTACGTGAGTCCTCGAATCATGTTCGAGTCCACGAGTCGACTGATACTCCTCGTGCCAACTCTTCACGTGTCTCCTCGAGATGAATTCATTCCTCGAGTCAAGCTCCGATTCCACGAGTCGACCGATACTCCTCGCGCCGACTCTTCACGAAATTCCTCGTGCAGGCTCTACGTGAGTCCTCGAGTCGAGTTCGAGTCCACGAGTCGACTGATACTCCTCGTGCCGACTCTTCACATGTCTCCTCGAGATGAATTCATTCCTCGAGTCGATCTCCGAGTCCGCGAGTCGACCGATACTCATCGCGCCGACTCTTCACGAAATTCCTCGTGCAGGCTCTACGTGAGTCCTCGAGTCGAGTTCGAGTCCACGAGTCGACTGATACTCCTCATGCCAACTCTTCACATGTCTCCTCGAGATGAATTCATTCCTCGAGTCGAGCTCCGAGTCCGCGAGTCGACCGATACTCCTCGCGCCGACTCTTCACGAAATTCCTCTTGCAGGCTCTACGTGAGTCCTCGAGTCGAGTTCGAGTCCACGAGTCGACTGAAACTCTTCGTTTTGACTCTTCACATGTCTCCTCGAGATCAATTCATTCCTCGAGTTGAGCTCTGAGTCCGCGAGTCGACCGATACTCCTCGCGCCGACTCTTCACGAAATTCCTCGTGCAGGCTCTACGTGAGTCCTCGAGTCGAGTTCGAGTTCACGAGTCGACTGAGACTCCTCGTGCCAACTCTTCACATGTTTCCTCGAGATGAATTCATTCCTCAAGTCGAGCTCCGAGTCCGCGAGTCGACCGATACTCCTCGCGCCGACTCTTCACGAAATTCCTCGTGCAGGCTCTACGTGAGTCCTCGAGTCGAGTTCGAGTCCACGAGTTGACTGATACTCCTCGTGACGACTCTTCACATGTCTCCTCGAGATGAATTCATTCCTCGAGTCGAGCTCCGAGTCCGCGAGTCGAACGATACTCCTCGCGCCGACTCTTCACGAAATTCCTCGTGCAGGCTCTACGTGAGTACTCGAGTCGAGTTCGAGTCCATGAGTCGACTGATACTCCTCGTGCCAACTCTTCACATGTCTCCTCGAGATGAATTCATTCCTAGAGTCGAGGTCCGAGTCCGCGAGTCGACCGATACTCCTCGCGCCGACTCTTCACGAAATTCCTCGTGCAGGCTCTACGTGAGTCCTCGAGTCGAGTTCGAGTCCACGAGTCGACTGATACTCCTCGTGCCAACTCTTCACATGTCTCCTCGAGATGAATTCATTCCTCGAGTCGAGC
This sequence comes from Urtica dioica subsp. dioica, assembly GCF_054948205.1. Taxonomy (NCBI): domain Eukaryota; kingdom Viridiplantae; phylum Streptophyta; class Magnoliopsida; order Rosales; family Urticaceae; genus Urtica; species Urtica dioica. Next base: position 34,929,058 of record NC_142756.1, on the reverse strand, counting down.
TCCGAGTCCGCGAGTCGACCGATACTCCTCGCGCCGACTCTTCACGAAATTCCTCGTGCAGGCTCTACGTGAGTCCTCGAGTCGAGTTCGAGTCCACGAGTCGACTGATACTCCTCGTGCCGACTCTTCACATGTCTCCTCGAGATGAATTCATTCCTCGAGTCGAGCTCTGAGTCCGCGAGTCGACCGATACTCCTCGCGCCGACTCTTCACGAAATTCCTCGTGCAGGCTCTACGTGAGTACTCGAGTCGAGTTCGAGTCCATGAGTCGACTGATACTCCTCATGCCAACTCTTCACATGTCTCCTCGAGATGAATTCATTACTCGAGTCGAGCTCCGAGTCCGCGAGTCGACCGATACTCCTCGCGCCGACTCTTCACGAAATTCCTCGTGCAGGCTCTACGTGAGTCCTCGAGTCGAGTTCGAGTCCACGAGTCGACTGATACTCCTCGTGCCGACTCTTCACATGTCTCCTCGAGATGAATTCATTCCTCGAGTCGAGCTCCGAGTCCGCGAGTCGACCGATACTCCTCGCGCCGACTCTTCACGAAATTCCTCGCGCAGGCTCTACGTGAGTCCTCGAGTCGAGTTCGAGTCCATGAGTCGACTGATACTCCTCGTGCCGACTCTTCACATGTCTCCTCGAGCTGAATTCATTCCTCGAGTCGAGCTTTGATTCCGCGAGTCGACCGATACTCCTCGCGCCGACTCCTCACGAAATTCCTCGTGCAGGCTCTACTTGAGTCCTCGAATCATGTTCGAGTCCACGAGTCGACTGATACTCCTCGTGCCAACTCTTCACGTGTCTCCTCGAGATGAATTCATTCCTCGAGTCGAGCTCCGAGTCCGCGAGTCGACCGATACTCCTCGCGCCGACTCTTCACGAAATTCCTCGTGCAGGCTCTACGTGAGTCCTCGAGTCGAGTTCGAGTCCACGAGTCGACTGATACTCCTCGTGCCAACTCTTCACGTGTCTCCTCGAGATGAATTCATTCCTCGAGTCAAGCTCCGATTCCACGAGTCGACCGATACTCCTCGCGCCGACTCTTCACGAAATTCCTCGTGCAGGCTCTACGTGAGTCCTCGAGTCGAGTTCGAGTCCACGAGTCGACTGATACTCCTCGTGCCGACTCTTCACATGTCTCCTCGAGATGAATTCATTCCTCGAGTCGATCTCCGAGTCCGCGAGTCGACCGATACTCATCGCGCCGACTCTTCACGAAATTCCTCGTGCAGGCTCTACGTGAGTCCTCGAGTCGAGTTCGAGTCCACGAGTCGACTGATACTCCTCATGCCAACTCTTCACATGTCTCCTCGAGATGAATTCATTCCTCGAGTCGAGCTCCGAGTCCGCGAGTCGACCGATACTCCTCGCGCCGACTCTTCACGAAATTCCTCTTGCAGGCTCTACGTGAGTCCTCGAGTCGAGTTCGAGTCCACGAGTCGACTGAAACTCTTCGTTTTGACTCTTCACATGTCTCCTCGAGATCAATTCATTCCTCGAGTTGAGCTCTGAGTCCGCGAGTCGACCGATACTCCTCGCGCTGACTCTTCACGAAATTCCTCGTGCAGGCTCTACGTGAGTCCTCGAGTCGAGTTCGAGTTCACGAGTCGACTGATACTCCTCGTGCCAACTCTTCACATGTTTCCTCGAGATGAATTCATTCCTCAAGTCGAGCTCCGAGTCCGCGAGTCGACCGATACTCCTCGCGCCGACTCTTCACGAAATTCCTCGTGCAGGCTCTACGTGAGTCCTCGAGTCGAGTTCGAGTCCACGAGTTGACTGATACTCCTCGTGACGACTCTTCACATGTCTCCTCGAGATGAATTCATTCCTCGAGTCGAGCTCCGAGTCCGCGAGTCGAACGATACTCCTCGCGCCGACTCTTCACGAAATTCCTCGTGCAGGCTCTACGTGAGTACTCGAGTCGAGTTCGAGTCCATGAGTCGACTGATACTCCTCGTGCCAACTCTTCACATGTCTCCTCGAGATGAATTCATTCCTAGAGTCGAGGTCCGAGTCCGCGAGTCGACCGATACTCCTCGCGCCGACTCTTCACGAAATTCCTCGTGCAGGCTCTACGTGAGTCCTCGAGTCGAGTTCGAGTCCACGAGTCGACTGATACTCCTCGTGCCAACTCTTCACATGTCTCCTCGAGATGAATTCATTCCTCGAGTCGAGCTCCGAGTCCGCGAGTCGACCGATACTCCTCGCGCCGACTCTTCACGAAATTCCTCGTGCAGGCTCTACGTGAGTCCTCGAGTCGAGTTCGAGTCCACGAGTCGACTGATACTCCTCGTGCCGACTCTTCACATGTCTCCTCGAGATGAATTCATTCCTCGAGTCGAGCTCTGAGTCCGCGAGTCGACCGATACTCCTCGCGCCGACTCTTCACGAAATTCCTCGTGCAGGCTCTACGTGAGTACTCGAGTCGAGTTCGAGTCCATGAGTCGACTGATACTCCTCATGCCAACTCTTCACATGTCTCCTCGAGATGAATTCATTACTCGAGTCGAGCTCCGAGTCCGCGAGTCGACCGATACTCCTCGCGCCGACTCTTCACGAAATTCCTCGTGCAGGCTCTACGTGAGTCCTCGAGTCGAGTTCGAGTCCACGAGTCGACTGATACTCCTCGTGCCGACTCTTCACATGTCTCCTCGAGATGAATTCATTCCTCGAGTCGAGCTCCGAGTCCGCGAGTCGACCGATACTCCTCGCGCCGACTCTTCACGAAATTCCTCGCGCAGGCTCTACGTGAGTCCTCGAGTCGAGTTCGAGTCCATGAGTCGACTGATACTCCTCGTGCCGACTCTTCACATGTCTCCTCGAGCTGAATTCATTCCTCGAGTCGAGCTCTGATTCCGCGAGTCGACCGATACTCCTCGCGCCGACTCTTCACGAAATTCCTCGTGCAGGCTCTACTTGAGTCCTCGAATCATGTTCGAGTCCACGAGTCGACTGATACTCCTCGTGCCAACTCTTCACGTGTCTCCTCGAGATGAATTCATTCCTCGAGTCGAGCTCCGAGTCCGCGAGTCGACCGACACTCCTCGCGCCGACTCTTCACGAAATTCCTCGTGCAGGCTCTACGTGAGTCCTCGAGTCGAGTTCGAGTCCACGAGTCGACTGATACTCCTCGTGCCGACTCTTCACATGTCTCCTCGAGATGAATTCATTCCTCGAGTCGATCTCCGAGTCCGCGAGTCGACCGATACTCATCGCGCCGACTCTTCACGAAATTCCTCGTGCAGGCTCTACATGAGTCCTCGAGTCGAGTTCGAGTCCACGAGTCGACTGATACTCCTCGTGCCGACTCTTCACATGTCTTCTCGAGATGAATTCATTCCTCGAGTCGAGCTCCGAGTCCGCGAGTCGACCGATACACCTCGCGCTGACTCTTCACGAAATTCCTCGTGCAGGCTCTACGTGAGTCCTCGAGTCGAGTTCGAGTCCACGAGTCGACTGATACTCCTCGTGCCGACTCTTCACATGTCTCCTCGAGATGAATTCATTCCTCGAGTCGAGCTCCGAGTCCGCGAGTCGACCGATACTCCTCGTGCTGACTCTTCACGAAATTCCTCGTGCAGGCTCTACGTGAGTCCTCGAGTCGAGTTCGAGTCCATGAGTCGACTGATACTCCTCGTGCCGACTCTTCACATGTCTCCTCGAGATGAATTCATTCCTCGAGTCGAGCTCTGATTCCGCAAGTCGACCGATACTCCTCGCGCCGACTCTTAACGAAATTCCTCGTGCAGGCTCTACGTGAGTCCTCGAATCATGTTCGAGTCCACGAGTCGACTGATACTCCTCGTGCCAACTCTTCACGTGTCTCCTCGAGATGAATTCATTCCTCGAGTCGAGCTCCGAGTCCACGAGTCGACCGATACTCCTCGCGCCGACTCTTCACGAAATTCCTCGTGCAGGCTCTACGTGAGTCCTCGAGTCGAGTTCGAGTCCACGAGTCGACTGATACTCCTCGTGCCGACTCTTCACATGTCTCCTCGAGATGAATTCATTCCTCGAGTCGATCTCCGAGTCCGCGAGTCGACCGATACTCATCGCACCAACTCTTCACGAAATTCCTCGTGCAGGCTCTACGTGAGTCCTCGAGTCGAGTTCGAGTCCACGAGTCGACTGATACTCCTCATGCCAACTCTTCACATGTCTCCTCGAGATGAATTCATTCCTCGAGTCGAGCTCCGAGTCCGCGAGTCGACCGATACTCCTCGCGCTGACTCTTCACGAAATTCCTCGTGCAGGCTCTACGTGAGTCCTCGAGTCGAGTTCGAGTCCACGAGTCGACTGATACTCCTCGTGCCGACTCTTCACATGTCTCCTCGAGATGAATTCATTCCTCGAGTCGAGCTCCGAGTCCGCGAGTCGACCGATACTCCTCGCGCCGACTCTTCACGAAATTCCTCGTGCAGGCTCTACGTGAGTCCTCGAGTCGAGTTCGAGTTCACGAGTCGACTGATACTCCTCGTGCCAACTCTTCACATGTTTCCTCGAGATGAATTCATTCCTCAAGTCGAGCTCCGAGTCCGCGAGTCGACCGATACTCCTCGCGCCGACTCTTCACGAAATTCCTCGTGCAGGCTCTACGTGAGTCCTCGAGTCGAGTTCGAGTCCACGAGTCGACTGATACTCCTCGTGCCAACTCTTCACATGTCTCCTCGAGATGAATTCATTCCTCGAGTCGAGCTCCGAGTCCGCGAGTCGACCGATACTCCTCGCGCCGACTCTTCACGAAATTCCTCGCGCAGGCTCTACGTGAGTCCTCGAGTCGAGTTCGAGTCCACGAGTCGACTGATACTCCTCGTGCCGACTCTTCACATGTCTCCTCGAGATGAATTCATTCCTCGAGTCGAGCTCTGAGTCCGCGAGTCGACCGATACTCCTCGCGCCGACTCTTCACGAAATTCCTCGTGCAGGCTCTACGTGAGTACTCGAGTCGAGTTCGAGTCCATGAGTCGACTGATACTCCTCATGCCAACTCTTCACATGTCTCCTCGAGATGAATTCATTACTCGAGTCGAGCTCCGAGTCCGCGAGTCGACCGATACTCCTCGCGCCGACTCTTCACGAAATTCCTCGTGCAGGCTCTACGTGAGTCCTCGAGTCGAGTTCGAGTCCACGAGTCGACTGATACTCCTCGTGCCGACTCTTCACATGTCTCCTCGAGATGAATTCATTCCTCGAGTCGAGCTCCGAGTCCGCGAGTCGACCGATACTCCTCGCGCCGACTCTTCACGAAATTCCTCGCGCAGGCTCTACGTGAGTCCTCGAGTCGAGTTCGAGTCCATGAGTCGACTGATACTCCTCGTGCCGACTCTTCACATGTCTCCTCGAGCTGAATTCATTCCTCGAGTCGAGCTCTGATTCCGCGAGTCGACCGATACTCCTCGCGCTGACTCTTCACGAAATTCCTCGTGCAGGCTCTACTTGAGTCCTCGAATCATGTTCGAGTCCACGAGTCGACTGATACTCCTCGTGCCAACTCTTCACGTGTCTCCTCGAGATGAATTCATTCCTCGAGTCGAGCTCCGAGTCCGCGAGTCGACCGACACTCCTCGCGCCGACTCTTCACGAAATTCCTCGTGCAGGCTCTACGTGAGTCCTCGAGTCGAGTTCGAGTCCACGAGTCGACTGATACTCCTCGTGCCGACTCTTCACATGTCTCCTCGAGATGAATTCATTCCTCGAGTCGATCTCCGAGTCCGCGAGTCGACCGATACTCATCGCGCCGACTCTTCACGAAATTCCTCGTGCAGGCTCTACATGAGTCCTCGAGTCGAGTTCGAGTCCACGAGTCGACTGATACTCCTCGTGCCGACTCTTCACATGTCTTCTCGAGATGAATTCATTCCTCGAGTCGAGCTCCGAGTCCGCGAGTCGACCGATACACCTCGCGCTGACTCTTCACGAAATTCCTCGTGCAGGCTCTACGTGAGTCCTCGAGTCGAGTTCGAGTCCACGAGTCGACTGATACTCCTCGTGCCGACTCTTCACATGTCTCCTCGAGATGAATTCATTCCTCGAGTCGAGCTCCGAGTCCGCGAGTCGACCGATACTCCTCGTGCTGACTCTTCACGAAATTCCTCGTGCAGGCTCTACGTGAGTCCTCGAGTCGAGTTCGAGTCCATGAGTCGACTGATACTCCTCGTGCCGACTCTTCACATGTCTCCTCGAGATGAATTCATTCCTCGAGTCGAGCTCTGATTCCGCAAGTCGACCGATACTCCTCGCGCCGACTCTTAACGAAATTCCTCGTGCAGGCTCTACGTGAGTCCTCGAATCATGTTCGAGTCCACGAGTCGACTGATACTCCTCGTGCCAACTCTTCACGTGTCTCCTCGAGATGAATTCATTCCTCGAGTCGAGCTCCGAGTCCACGAGTCGACCGATACTCCTCGCGCCGACTCTTCACGAAATTCCTCGTGCAGGCTCTACGTGAGTCCTCGAGTCGAGTTCGAGTCCACGAGTCGACTGATACTCCTCGTGCCGACTCTTCACATGTCTCCTCGAGATGAATTCATTCCTCGAGTCGATCTCCGAGTCCGCGAGTCGACCGATACTCATCGCACCAACTCTTCACGAAATTCCTCGTGCAGGCTCTACGTGAGTCCTCGAGTCGAGTTCGAGTCCACGAGTCGACTGATACTCCTCATGCCAACTCTTCACATGTCTCCTCGAGATGAATTCATTCCTCGAGTCGAGCTCCGAGTCCGCGAGTCGACCGATACTCCTCGCGCCGACTCTTCACGAAATTCCTCGTGCAGGCTCTACGTGAGTCCTCGAGTCGAGTTCGAGTCCACGAGTTGACTGATACTCCTCGGGACGACTCTTCACATGTCTCCTCGAGATGAATTCATTCCTCGAGTCGAGCTCCGAGTCCGCGAGTCGACCGATACTCCTCGCGCCGACTCTTCACGAAATTCCTCGTGCAGGCTCTACGTGAGTCCTCGAGTCGAGTTCGAGTCCACGAGTCGACTGATACTCCTCGTGCCGACTCTTCACATGTTTCCTCGAGATGAATTCATTCCTCAAGTCGAGCTCCGAGTCCGCGAGTCGACCGATACTCCTCGCGCCGACTCTTCACGAAATTCCTCGTGCAAGCTCTACGTGAGTCCTCGAGTCGAGTTCGAGTCCACGAGTCGACTGATACTCCTCGTGACGACTCTTCACATGTCTCCTCGAGATGAATTCATTCCTCGAGTTGAGCTCCGAGTCCGCGAGTCGACCGATACTCCTCGCGCCGACTCTTCACGAAATTCCTCGTGCAGGCTCTACGTGAGTCCTCGAGTCGAGTTCGAGTCCATGAGTCGACTGATACTCCTCGTGCCAACTCTTCACATGTCTCCTCGAGATGAATTCATTCCTCGAGTCGAGCTCCGAGTCCGCGAGTCGACCGATACTCCTCGCGCCGCCTCTTCACGAAATTCCTCGTGCAGGCTCTACGTGAGTCCTCGAGTCGAGTTCGAGTCCACGAGTCGACTGATACTCCTCGTGCCAACTCTTCACATGTCTCCTCGAGATGAATTCATTCCTCGAGTCGAGCTCCGAGTCCGCGAGTCGACCGATACTCCTCGCGCCGACTCTTCACGAAATTCCTCGTGCAGGCTCTACGTGAGTCCTCGAGTCGAGTTCGAGTCCACGAGTCGACTGATACTCCTCGTGCCGACTCTTCACATGTCTCCTCGAGATGAATTCATTCCTCGAGTCGAGCTCCGAGTCCGCGAGTCGACCGATACTCCTCGCGCCGACTCTTCACGAAATTCCTCGTGCAGGCTCTACGTGAGTACTCGAGTCGAGTTCGAGTCCATGAGTCGACTGATACTCCTCGTGCCAACTCTTCACATGTCTCCTCGAGATGAATTCATTCCTCGAGTCGAGCTCCGAGTCCGCGAGTCGACCGATACTCCTCGCGCCGACTCTTCACGAAATTCCTCGTGCAGGCTCTACGTGAGTCCTCGAGTTGAGTTCGAGTCCACGAGTCGACTGATACTCCTCGTGCCGACTCTTCACATGTCTCCTCGAGATGAATTCATTCCTCGAGTCGAGCTCCGAGTCCGCGAGTCGACCGATACTCCTCGCGTCGACTCTTCACGAAATTCCTCGCGCAGGCTCTACGTGAGTCCTCGAGTCGAGTTCGAGTCCATGAGTCGACTGATACTCCTCGTGCCGACTCTGCACATGTCTCCTCGAGCTGAATTCATTCCTCGAGTCGAGCTCTGATTCCGCGAGTCGACCGATACTCCTCGCGCCGACTCTTCACGAAATTCCTCGTGCAGGCTCTACGTGAGTCCTCGAATCATGTTCGAGTCCACGAGTCGACTGATACTCCTCGTGCCAACTCTTCACGTGTCTCCTCGAGATGAATTCATTCCTCGAGTCGAGCTCCGAGTCCGCGAGTCGACCGATACTCCTCGCGCCGACTCTTCACGAAATTCCTCGTGCAGGCTCTACGTGAGTACTCGAGTCGAGTTCGAGTCCATGAGTCGACTGATACTCCTCGTGCCAACTCTTCACATGTCTCCTCGAGATGAATTCATTCCTCGAGTCGAGCTCCGAGTCCGCGAGTCGACCGATACTCCTCGCGCCGACTCTTCACGAAATTCCTCGTGCAGGCTCTACGTGAGTCCTCGAGTCGAGTTCGAGTTCACGAGTCGACTGATACTCCTCGTGCCAACTCTTCACATGTTTCCTCGAGATGAATTCATTCCTCAAGTCGAGCTCCGAGTCCGCGAGTCGACCGATACTCCTCGCGCCGACTCTTCACGAAATTCCTCGTGCAGGCTCTACGTGAGTCCTCGAGTCGAGTTCGAGTCCACGAGTTGACTGATACTCCTCGTGACGACTCTTCACATGTCTCCTCGAGATGAATTCATTCCTCGAGTCGAGCTCCGAGTCCGCGAGTCGACCGATACTCCTCGCGCCGACTCTTCACGAAATTCCTCGTGCAGGCTCTACGTGAGTACTCGAGTCGAGTTCGAGTCCATGAGTCGACTGATACTCCTCGTGCCAACTCTTCACATGTCTCCTCGAGATGAATTCATTCCTCGAGTCGAGCTCCGAGTCCGCGAGTCGACCGATACTCCTCGCGCCGACTCTTCACGAAATTCCTCGTGCAGGCTCTACGTGAGTACTCGAGTCGAGTTCGAGTCCATGAGTCGACTGATACTCCTCGTGCCAACTCTTCACATGTCTCCTCGAGATGAATTCATTCCTCGAGTCGAGCTCCGAGTCCGCGAGTCGACCGATACTCCTCGCGCCGACTCTTCACGAAATTCCTCGTGCAGGCTCTACGTGAGTCCTCGAGTCGAGTTCGAGTCCACGAGTCGACTGATACTCCTCGTGCCGACTCTTCACATGTCTCCTCGAGATGAATTCATTCCTCGAGTCGAGCTCCGAGTCCGCGAGTCGACCGATACTCCTCGCGCCGACTCTTCACGAAATTCCTCGCGCAGGCTCTACGTGAGTCCTCGAGTCGAGTTCGAGTCCATGAGTCGACTGATACTCCTCGTGCCGACTCTGCACATGTCTCCTCGAGCTGAATTCATTCCTCGAGTCGAGCTCTGATTCCGCGAGTCGACCGATACTCCTCGCGCCGACTCTTCACGAAATTCCTCGTGCAGGCTCTACGTGAGTCCTCGAATCATGTTCGAGTCCACGAGTCGACTGATACTCCTCGTGCCAACTCTTCACGTGTCTCCTCGAGATGAATTCATTCCTCGAGTCGAGCTCCGAGTCCGCGAGTCGACCGATACTCCTCGCGCCGACTCTTCACGAAATTCCTCGTGCAGGCTCTACGTGAGTCCTCGAGTCGAGTTCGAGTCCACGAGTCGACTGATACTCCTCGTGCCGACTCTTCACATGTCTCCTCGAGATGAATTCATTCCTCGAGTCGAGCTCCGAGTCCGGGAGTCGACCGATACTCATCGCGCCGACTCTTCACGAAATTCCTCGTGCAGGCTCTACGTGAGTCCTCGAGTCGAGTTCGAGTCCACGAGTCGACTGATACTCCTCGTGCCAACTCTTCACATGTCTCCTCGAGATGAATTCATTCCTCGAGTCGAGCTCCGAGTCCGCGAGTCGACCGATACTCCTCGCGCCGACTCTTCACGAAATTCCTCTTGCAGGCTCTACGTGAGTCCTCGAGTCGAGTTCGAGTCCACGAGTCGACTGATACTCTTCGTTTTGACTCTTCACATGTCTCCTCGAGATCAATTCATTCCTCGAGTCGAGCTCTGAGTCCGCGAGTCGACCGATACTCCTCGCGCCGACTCTTCACGAAATTCCTCGTGCAGGCTCTACGTGAGTCCTCGAGTCGAGTTCGAGTTCACGAGTCAACTGATACTCCTCGTGCCAACTCTTTACATGTTTCCTCGAGATGAATTCATTCCTCGAGTCGAGCTCCGAGTCCGCGAGTCGACCGATACTCCTCGCGCCGACTCTTCACGAAATTCCTCGTGCAGGCTCTACGTGAGTCCTCGAGTCGAGTTCGAGTCCACGAGTCGACTGATACTCCTCGTGCCGACTCTTCACATGTCTCCTCGAGATGAATTCATTCCTCGAGTCGAGCTCCGAGTCCGCGAGTCGACCGATACTCCTCGAGCCGACTCTTCACGAAATTCCTCGTGCAAGCTCTACGTGAGTACTCGAGTCGAGTTTGAGTCCATGAGTCGACTGATACTCCTCGTGCCAACTCTTCACATGTCTCCTCGAGATGAATTCATTCCTCGAGTCGAGCTCCGAGTCCGCGAGTCGACCGATACTCCTCGCGCCGACTCTTCACGAAATTCCTCGTGCAGGCTCTACGTGAGTCCTCGAGTCGAGTTCGAGTCCACGAGTCGACTGATACTCCTCGTGCCAACTCTTCACATGTCTCCTCGAGATGAATTCATTCCTCGAGTCGAGCTCCGAGTCCGCGAGTCGACCGATACTCCTCGCGCCGACTCTTCACGAAATTCCTCGTGCAGGCTCTACGTGAGTCCTCGAGTCGAGTTCGAGTCCACGAGTCGACTGATACTCCTCGTGCCGACTCTTCACATGTCTCCTCGAGATGAATTCATTCCTCGAGTCGAGCTCCGAGTCCGCGAGTCGACCGATACTCCTCGCGTCGACTCTTCACGAAATTCCTCGCGCAGGCTCTACGTGAGTCCTCGAGTCGAGTTCGAGTCCATGAGTCGACTGATACTCCTCGTGCCGACTCTGCACATGTCTCCTCGAGCTGAATTCATTCCTCGAGTCGAGCTCTGATTCCGCGAGTCGACCGATACTCCTCGCGCCGACTCTTCACGAAATTCCTCGTGCAGGCTCTACGTGAGTCCTCGAATCATGTTCGAGTCCACGAGTCGACTGATACTCCTCGTGCCAACTCTTCACGTGTCTCCTCGAGATGAATTCATTCCTCGAGTCGAGCTCCGAGTCCGCGAGTCGACCGATACTCCTCGCGCCGACTCTTCACGAAATTCCTCGTGCAGGCTCTACGTGAGTACTCGAGTCGAGTTCGAGTCCATGAGTCGACTGATACTCCTCGTGCCAACTCTTCACATGTCTCCTCGAGATGAATTCATTCCTCGAGTCGAGCTCCGAGTCCGCGAGTCGACCGATACTCCTCGCGCCGACTCTTCACGAAATTCCTCGTGCAGGCTCTACGTGAGTCCTCGAGTCGAGTTCGAGTTCACGAGTCGACTGATACTCCTCGTGCCAACTCTTCACATGTTTCCTCGAGATGAATTCATTCCTCAAGTCGAGCTCCGAGTCCGCGAGTCGACCGATACTCCTCGCGCCGACTCTTCACGAAATTCCTCGTGCAGGCTCTACGTGAGTCCTCGAGTCGAGTTCGAGTCCACGAGTTGACTGATACTCCTCGTGACGACTCTTCACATGTCTCCTCGAGATGAATTCATTCCTCGAGTCGAGCTCCGAGTCCGCGAGTCGACCGATACTCCTCGCACCGACTCTTCACGAAATTCCTCGTGCAGGCTCTACGTGAGTACTCGAGTCGAGTTCGAGTCCATGAGTCGACTGATACTCCTCGTGCCAACTCTTCACATGTCTCCTCGAGATGAATTCATTCCTCGAGTCGAGCTCCGAGTCCGCGAGTCGACCGATACTCCTCGCGCCGACTCTTCACGAAATTCCTCGTGCAGGCTCTACGTGAGTCCTCGAGTCGAGTTCGAGTCCACGAGTCGACTGATACTCCTCGTGCCAACTCTTCACATGTCTCCTCGAGATGAATTCATTCCTCGAGTCGAGCTCCGAGTCCGCGAGTCGACCGATACTCCTCGCGCCGACTCTTCACGAAATTCCTCGTGCAGGCTCTACGTGAGTCCTCGAGTCGAGTTCGAGTCCACGAGTCGACTGATACTCCTCGTGCCGACTCTTCACATGTCTCCTCGAGATGAATTCATTCCTCGAGTCGAGCTCCGAGTCCGGGAGTCGACCGATACTCATCGCGCCGACTCTTCACGAAATTCCTCGTGCAGGCTCTACGTGAGTCCTCGAGTCGAGTTCGAGTCCACGAGTCGACTGATACTCCTCGTGCCAACTCTTCACATGTCTCCTCGAGATGAATTCATTCCTCGAGTCGAGCTCCGAGTCCGCGAGTCGACCGATACTCCTCGCGCCGACTCTTCACGAAATTCCTCTTGCAGGCTCTACGTGAGTCCTCGAGTCGAGTTCGAGTCCACGAGTCGACTGATACTCCTCGTGCCGACTCTTCACATGTCTCCTCGAGATGAATTCATTCCTCGAGTCGAGCTCCGAGTCCGCGAGTCGACCGATACTCCTCGAGCCGACTCTTCACGAAATTCCTCGTGCAGGCTCTACGTGAGTACTCGAGTCGAGTTTGAGTCCATGAGTCGACTGATACTCCTCGTGCCAACTCTTCACATGTCTCCTCGAGATGAATTCATTCCTCGAGTCGAGCTCCGAGTCCGCGAGTCGACCGATACTCCTCGCGCCGACTCTTCACGAAATTCCTCGTGCAGGCTCTACGTGAGTCCTCGAGTCGAGTTCGAGTCCACGAGTCGACTGATACTCCTCGTGCCAACTCTTCACATGTCTCCTCGAGATGAATTCATTCCTCGAGTCGAGCTCCGAGTCCGCGAGTCGACCGATACTCCTCGCGCCGACTCTTCACGAAATTCCTCGTGCAGGCTCTACGTGAGTCCTCGAGTCGAGTTCGAGTCCACGAGTCGACTGATACTCCTCGTGCCGACTCTTCACATGTCTCCTCGAGATGAATTCATTCCTCGAGTCGAGCTCCGAGTCCGCGAGTCGACCGATACTCCTCGCGTCGACTCTTCACGAAATTCCTCGCGCAGGCTCTACGTGAGTCCTCGAGTCGAGTTCGAGTCCATGAGTCGACTGATACTCCTCGTGCCGACTCTGCACATGTCTCCTCGAGCTGAATTCATTCCTCGAGTCGAGCTCTGATTCCGCGAGTCGACCGATACTCCTCGCGCCGACTCTTCACGAAATTCCTCGTGCAGGCTCTACGTGAGTCCTCGAATCATGTTCGAGTCCACGAGTCGACTGATACTCCTCGTGCCAACTCTTCACGTGTCTCCTCGAGATGAATTCATTCCTCGAGTCGAGCTCCGAGTCCGCGAGTCGACCGATACTCCTCGCGCCGACTCTTCACGAAATTCCTCGTGCAGGCTCTACGTGAGTACTCGAGTCGAGTTCGAGTCCATGAGTCGACTGATACTCCTCGTGCCAACTCTTCACATGTCTCCTCGAGATGAATTCATTCCTCGAGTCGAGCTCCGAGTCCGCGAGTCGACCGATACTCCTCGCGCCGACTCTTCACGAAATTCCTCGTGCAGGCTCTACGTGAGTCCTCGAGTCGAGTTCGAGTTCACGAGTCGACTGATACTCCTCGTGCCAACTCTTCACATGTTTCCTCGAGATGAATTCATTCCTCAAGTCGAGCTCCGAGTCCGCGAGTCGACCGATACTCCTCGCGCCGACTCTTCACGAAATTCCTCGTGCAGGCTCTACGTGAGTCCTCGAGTCGAGTTCGAGTCCACGAGTTGACTGATACTCCTCGTGACGACTCTTCACATGTCTCCTCGAGATGAATTCATTCCTCGAGTCGAGCTCCGAGTCCGCGAGTCGACCGATACTCCTCGCACCGACTCTTCACGAAATTCCTCGTGCAGGCTCTACGTGAGTACTCGAGTCGAGTTCGAGTCCATGAGTCGACTGATACTCCTCGTGCCAACTCTTCACATGTCTCCTCGAGATGAATTCATTCCTCGAGTCGAGCTCGGAGTCCGCGAGTCGACCGATACTCCTCGCGCCGACTCTTCACGAAATTCCTCGTGCAGGCTCTACGTGAGTACTCGAGTCGAGTTCGAGTCCATGAGTCGACTGATACTCCTCGTGCCAACTCTTCACATGTCTCCTCGAGATGAATTCATTCCTCGAGTCGAGCTCCGAGTCCGCGAGTCGACCGATACTCCTCGCGCCGACTCTTCACGAAATTCCTCGCGCAGGCTCTACGTGAGTCCTCGAGTCGAGTTCGAGTCCATGAGTCGACTAATACTCCTCGTGCCGACTCTGCACATGTCTCCTCGAGCTGAATTCATTCCTCGAGTCGAGCTCTGATTCCGCGAGTCGACCGATACTCCTCGCGCCGACTCTTCACGAAATTCCTCGTGCAGGCTCTACGTGAGTCCTCGAATCATGTTCGAGTCCACGAGTCGACTGATACTCCTCGTGCCAACTCTTCACGTGTCTCCTCGAGATGAATTCATTCCTCGAGTCGAGCTCCGAGTCCGCGAGTCGACCGATACTCCTCGCGCCGACTCTTCACGAAATTCCTCGTGCAGGCTCTACGTGAGTCCTCGAGTCGAGTTCGAGTCCACGAGTCGACTGATACTCCTCGTGCCGACTCTTCACATGTCTCCTCGAGATGAATTCATTCCTCGAGTCGAGCTCCGAGTCCGGGAGTCGACCGATACTCATCGCGCCGACTCTTCACGAAATTCCTCGTGCAGGCTCTACGTGAGTCCTCGAGTCGAGTTCGAGTCCACGAGTCGACTGATACTCCTCGTGCCAACTCTTCACATGTCTCCTCGAGATGAATTCATTCCTCGAGTCGAGCTCCGAGTCCGCGAGTCGACCGATACTCCTCGCGCCGACTCTTCACGAAATTCCTCTTGCAGGCTCTACGTGAGTCCTCGAGTCGAGTTCGAGTCCACGAGTCGACTGATACTCCTCGTGCCGACTCTTCACATGTCTCCTCGAGATGAATTCATTCCTCGAGTCGAGCTCCGAGTCCGCGAGTCGACCGATACTCCTCGAGCCGACTCTTCACGAAATTCCTCGTGCAGGCTCTACGTGAGTACTCGAGTCGAGTTTGAGTCCATGAGTCGACTGATACTCCTCGTGCCAACTCTTCACATGTCTCCTCGAGATGAATTCATTCCTCGAGTCGAGCTCCGAGTCCGCGAGTCGACCGATACTCCTCGCGCCGACTCTTCACGAAATTCCTCGTGCAGGCTCTACGTGAGTCCTCGAGTCGAGTTCGAGTCCACGAGTCGACTGATACTCCTCGTGCCAACTCTTCACATGTCTCCTCGAGATGAATTCATTCCTCGAGTCGAGCTCCGAGTCCGCGAGTCGACCGATACTCCTCGCGCCGACTCTTCACGAAATTCCTCGTGCAGGCTCTACGTGAGTCCTCGAGTCGAGTTCGAGTCCACGAGTCGACTGATACTCCTCGTGCCGACTCTTCACATGTCTCCTCGAGATGAATTCATTCCTCGAGTCGAGCTCCGAGTCCGCGAGTCGACCGATACTCCTCGCGTCGACTCTTCACGAAATTCCTCGCGCAGGCTCTACGTGAGTCCTCGAGTCGAGTTCGAGTCCATGAGTCGACTGATACTCCTCGTGCCGACTCTGCACATGTCTCCTCGAGCTGAATTCATTCCTCGAGTCGAGCTTTGATTCCGCGAGTCGACCGATACTCCTCGCGCCGACTCTTCACGAAATTCCTCGTGCAGGCTCTACGTGAGTCCTCGAATCATGTTCGAGTCCACGAGTCGACTGATACTCCTCGTGCCAACTCTTCACGTGTCTCCTCGAGATGAATTCATTCCTCGAGTCGAGCTCCGAGTCCGCGAGTCGACCGATACTCCTCGCGCCGACTCTTCACGAAATTCCTCGTGCAGGCTCTACGTGAGTACTCGAGTCGAGTTCGAGTCCATGAGTCGACTGATACTCCTCGTGCCAACTCTTCACATGTCTCCTCGAGATGAATTCATTCCTCGAGTCGAGCTCCGAGTCCGCGAGTCGACCGATACTCCTCGCGCCGACTCTTCACGAAATTCCTCGTGCAGGCTCTACGTGAGTCCTCGAGTCGAGTTCGAGTTCACGAGTCGACTGATACTCCTCGTGCCAACTCTTCACATGTTTCCTCGAGATGAATTCATTCCTCAAGTCGAGCTCCGAGTCCGCGAGTCGACCGATACTCCTCGCGCCGACTCTTCACGAAATTCCTCGTGCAGGCTCTACGTGAGTCCTCGAGTCGAGTTCGAGTCCACGAGTTGACTGATACTCCTCGTGACGACTCTTCACATGTCTCCTCGAGATGAATTCATTCCTCGAGTCGAGCTCCGAGTCCGCGAGTCGACCGATACTCCTCGCACCGACTCTTCACGAAATTCCTCGTGCAGGCTCTACGTGAGTACTCGAGTCGAGTTCGAGTCCAGGAGTCGACTGATACTCCTCGTGCCAACTCTTCACATGTCTCCTCGAGATGAATTCATTCCTCGAGTCGAGCTCCGAGTCCGCGAGTCGACCGATACTCCTCGCGCCGACTCTTCACGAAATTCCTCGTGCAGGCTCTACGTGAGTACTCGAGTCGAGTTCGAGTCCATGAGTCGACTGATACTCCTCGTGCCAACTCTTCACATGTCTCCTCGAGATGAATTCATTCCTCGAGTCGAGCTCCGAGTCCGCGAGTCGACCGATACTCCTCGCGCCGACTCTTCACGAAATTCCTCGTGCAGGCTCTACGTGAGTCCTCGAGTCGAGTTCGATTCCACGAGTCGACTGATACTCCTCGTGCCGACTCTTCACATGTCTCCTCGAGATGAATTCATTCCTCGAGTCGAGCTCCGAGTCCGCGAGTCGACCGATACTCCTCGCGCCGACTCTTCACGAAATTCCTCGCGCAGGCTCTACGTGAGTCCTCGAGTCGAGTTCGAGTCCATGAGTCGACTAATACTCCTCGTGCCGACTCTGCACATGTTTCCTCGAGCTGAATTCATTCCTCGAGTCGAGCTCTGATTCCGCGAGTCGACCGATACTCCTCGCGCCGACTCTTCACGAAATTCCTCGTGCAGGCTCTACGTGAGTCCTCGAGTCGAGTTCGAGTCCACGAGTCGACTGATACTCCTCGTGCCGACTCTTCACATGTCTCCTCGAGATGAATTCATTCCTCGAGTCGAGCTCCGAGTCCGGGAGTCGACCGAAACTCATCGCGCCGACTCTTCACGAAATTCCTCGTGCAGGCTCTACGTGAGTCCTCGAGTCGAGTTCGAGTCCACGAGTCGACTGATACTCCTCGTGCCAACTCTTCACATGTCTCCTCGAGATGAATTCATTCCTCGAGTCGAGCTCCGAGTCCGCGAGTCGACCGATACTCCTCGCGCCGACTCTTCACGAAATTCCTCTTGCAGGCTCTACGTGAGTCCTCGAGTCGAGTTCGAGTCCACGAGTCGACTGATACTCTTCGTTTTGACTCTTCACATGTCTCCTCGAGATCAATTCATTCCTCGACTCGAGCTCTGAGTCCGCGAGTCGACCGATACTCCTCGCGCCGACTCTTCACGAAATTCCTCGTGCAGGCTCTACGTGAGTCCTCGAGTCGAGTTCGAGTTCACGAGTCGACTGATACTCCTCGTGCCAACTCTTTACATGTTTCCTCGAGATGAATTCATTCCTCGAGTCGAGCTCCGAGTCCGCGAGTCGACCGATACTCCTCGCGCCGACTCTTCACGAAATTCCTCGTGCAGGCTCTACGTGAGTCCTCGAGTCGAGTTCGAGTCCACGAGTCGACTGATACTCCTCGTGCCGACTCTTCACATGTCTCCTCGAGATGAATTCATTCCTCGAGTCGAGCTCCGAGTCCGCGAGTCGACCGATACTCCTCGAGCCGACTCTTCGCGAAATTCCTCGTGCAGGCTCTACGTGAGTACTCGAGTCGAGTTCGAGTCCATGAGTCGACTGATACTCCTCGTGCCAACTCTTCACATGTCTCCTCGAGATGAATTCATTCCTCGAGTCGAGCTCCGAGTCCGCGAGTCGACCGATACTCCTCGCGCCGACTCTTCACGAAATTCCTCGTGCAGGCTCTACGTGAGTCCTCGAGTCGAGTTCGAGTCCACGAGTCGACTGATACTCCTCGTGCCAACTCTTCACATGTCTCCTCGAGATGAATTCATTCCTCGAGTCGAGCTCCGAGTCCGCGAGTCGACCGATACTCCTCGAGCCGACTCTTCGCGAAATTCCTCGTGCAGGCTCTACGTGAGTACTCGAGTCGAGTTCGAGTCCATGTGTCGACTGATACTCCTCGTGCCAACTCTTCACATGTCTCCTCGAGATGAATTCATTCCTCGAGTCGAGCTCCGAGTCCGCGAGTCGACCGATACTCCTCGCGCCGACTCTTCACGAAATTCCTCGTGCAGGCTCTACGTGAGTCCTCGAGTCGAGTTCGAGTCCACGAGTCGACTGATACTCCTCGTGCCAACTCTTCACATGTCTCCTCGAGATGAATTCATTCCTCGAGTCGAGCTCCGAGTCCGCGAGTCGACCGATACTCCTCGCGCCGACTCTTCACGAAATTCCTCGTGCAGGCTCTACGTGAGTCCTCGAGTCGAGTTCGAGTCCACGAGTCGACTGATACTCCTCGTGCCGACTCTTCACATGTCTCCTCGAGATGAATTCATTCCTCGAGTCGAGCTCCGAGTCCGCGAGTCGACCGATACTCCTCGCGCCGACTCTTCACGAAATTCCTCGCGCAGGCTCTACGTGAGTCCTCGAGTCGAGTTCGAGTCCATGAGTCGACTGATACTCCTCGTGCCGACTCTGCACATGTCTCCTCGAGCTGAATTCATTCCTCGAGTCGAGCTCTGATTCCGCGAGTCGACCGATACTCCTCGCGCCGACTCTTCACGAAATTCCTCGTGCAGGCTCTACGTGAGTCCTCGAATCATGTTCGAGTCCACGAGTCGACTGATACTCCTCGTGCCAACTCTTCACGTGTCTCCTCGAGATGAATTCATTCCTCGAGTCGAGCTCCGAGTCCGCGAGTCGACCGATACTCCTCGCGCCGACTCTTCACGAAATTCCTCGTGCAGTCTCTACGTGAGTCCTCGAGTCGAGTTCGAGTCCACGAGTCGACTGATACTCCTCGTGCCGACTCTTCACATGTCTCCTCGAGATGAATTCATTCCTCGAGTCGAGCTCCGAGTCCGCGAGTCGACCGATACTCCTCGCGCCGACTCTTCACGAAATTCCTCGTGCAGGCTCTACGTGAGTCCTCGAGTCGAGTTCGAGTCCACGAGTCGACTGATACTCCTCGTGCCAACTCTTCACATGTCTCCTCGAGATGAATTCATTCCTCGAGTCGAGCTCCGAGTCCGCGAGTCGACCGATACTCCTCGCGCCGACTCTTCACGAAATTCCTCGTGCAGGCTCTACGTGAGTCCTCGAGTCGAGTTCGAGTCCACGAGTCGACTGATACTCCTCGTGCCAACTCTTCACATGTCTCGTCGAGATGAATTCATTCCTCGAGTCGAGCTCCGAGTCCGCGAGTCGACCGATACTCCTCGCGCCGACTCTTCACGAAATTCCTCGTGCAGGCTCTACGTGAGTCCTCGTGTCGAGTTCGAGTCCACGAGTCGACTGATACTCCTCGTGCCAACTCTTCACAAGTCTCCTCGAGATGAATTCATTCCTCGAGTCGAGCTCCGAGTCCGCGAGTCGACCGATACTCCTCGCGCCGACTCTTCACGAAATTCCTCGTGCAGGCTCTACGTGAGTCCTCGAGTCGAGTTCGAGTCCACGAGTCGACTGATACTCCTCGTGCCGACTCTTCACATGTCTCCTCGAGATGAATTCATTCCTCGAGTCGAGCTCCGAGTCCGCGAGTCGACCGATACTCCTCGAGCCGACTCTTCACGAAATTCCTCGTGCAGGCTCTACGTGAGTACTCGAGTCGAGTTCGAGTCCATGAGTCGACTGATACTCCTCGTGCCAACTCTTCACATGTCTCCTCGAGATGAATTCATTCCTCGAGTCGAGCTCCGAGTCCGCGAGTCGACCGATACTCCTCGCGCCGACTCTTCACGAAATTCCTCGTGCAGGCTCTACGTGAGTCCTCGAGTCGAGTTCGAGTCCACGAGTCGACTGATACTCCTCGTGCCAACTCTTCACATGTCTCCTCGAGATGAATTCATTCCTCGAGTCGAGCTCCGAGTCCGCGAGTCGACCGATACTCCTCGCGCCGACTCTTCACGAAATTCCTCGTGCAGGCTCTACGTGAGTCCTCGAGTCGAGTTCGAGTCCACGAGTCGACTGATACTCCTCGTGCCGACTCTTCACATTCTCGTCGAGATGAATTCATTCCTCGAGTCGAGCTCCGAGTCCGCGAGTCGACCGATACTCCTCGCGCCGACTCTTCACGAAATTCCTCGTGCAGGCTCTACGTGAGTCCTCGAGTCGAGTTCGAGTCCACGAGTCGACTGATACTCCTCGTGCCAACTCTTCACAAGTCTCCTCGAGATGAATTCATTACTCGAGTCGAGCTCCGAGTCCGCGAGTCGACCGATACTCCTCGCGCCGACTCTTCACGAAATTCCTCGTGCAGGCTCTACATGAGTCCTCGAGTCGAGTTCGAGTCCACGAGTCGACTGATACTCCTCGTGCCGACTCTTCACATGTCTCCTCGAGATGAATTCATTCCTCGAGTCGAGCTCCGAGTCCGCGAGTCGACCGATACTCCTCGCGCCGACTCTTCACGAAATTCCTCGCGCAGGCTCTACGTGAGTCCTCGAGTCGAGTTCGAGTCCATGAGTCGACTGATACTCCTCGTGCCGACTCTGCACATGTCTCCTCGAGCTGAATTCATTCCTCGAGTCGAGCTCTGATTCCGCGAGTCGACCGATACTCCTCGCGCCGACTCTTCACGAAATTCCTCGTGCAGGCTCTACGTGAGTCCTCTAATCATGTTCGAGTCCACGAGTCGACTGATACTCCTCGTGCCAACTCTTCACGTGTCTCCTCGAGATGAATTCATTCCTCGAGTCGAGCTCCGAGTCCGCGAGTCGACCGATACTCCTCGCGCCGACTCTTCACGAAATTCCTCGTGCAGGCTCTACGTGAGTCCTCGAGTCGAGTTCGAGTCCACGAGTCGACTGATACTCCTCGTGCCGACTCTTCACATGTCTCCTCGAGATGAATTCATTCCTCGAGTCGAGCTCCGAGTCCGGGAGTCGACCGATACTCATCGCGCCGACTCTTCACGAAATTCCTCGTGCAGGCTCTACGTGAGTCCTCGAGTCGAGTTCGAGTCCACGAGTCGACTGATACTCCTCGTGCCAACTCTTCACATGTCTCCTCGAGATGAATTCATTCCTCGAGTCGAGCTCCGAGTCCGCGAGTCGACCGATACTCCTCGCGCCGACTCTTCACGAAATTCCTCTTGCAGGCTCTACGTGAGTCCTCGAGTCGAGTTCGAGTCCACGAGTCGACTGATACTCTTCGTTTTGACTCTTCACATGTCTCCTCGAGATCAATTCATTCCTCGAGTCGAGCCCTGAGTCCGCGAGTCGACCGATACTCCTCGCGCCGACTCTTCACGAAATTCCTCGTGCAGGCTCTACGTGAGTCCTCGAGTCGAGTTCGAGTTCACGAGTCGACTGATACTCCTCGTGCCAACTCTTCACATGTTTCCTCGAGATGAATTCATTCCTCGAGTCGAGCTCCGAGTCCGCGAGTCGACCGATACTCCTCGCGCCGACTCTTCACGAAATTCCTCGTGCAGGCTCTACGTGAGTCCTCGAGTCGAGTTCGAGTCCACGAGTCGACTGATACTCCTCGTGCCGACTCTTCACATGTCTCCTCGAGATGAATTCATTCCTCGAATCGAGCTCCGAGTCCGCGAGTCGACCGATACTCCTCGAGCCGACTCTTCACGAAATTCCTCGTGCAGGCTCTACGTGAGTACTCGAGTCGAGTTCGAGTCCATGAGTCGACTGATACTCCTCGTGCCAACTCTTCACATGTCTCCTCGAGATGAATTCATTCCTCGAGTCGAGCTCCGAGTCCGCGAGTCGACCGATACTCCTCGCGCCGACTCTTCACGAAATTCCTCGTGCAGGCTCTACGTGAGTCCTCGAGTCGAGTTCGAGTCCACGAGTCGACTGATACTCCTCGTGCCAACTCTTCACATGTCTCCTCGAGATGAATTCATTCCTCGAGTCGAGCTCCGAGTCCGCGAGTCGACCGATACTCCTCGCGCCGACTCTTCACGAAATTCCTCGTGCAGGCTCTACGTGAGTCCTCGAGTCGAGTTCGAGTCCACGAGTCGACTGATACTCCTCGTGCCGACTCTTCACATTCTCGTCGAGATGAATTCATTCCTCGAGTCGAGCTCCGAGTCCGCGAGTCGACCGATACTCCTCGCGCCGACTCTTCACGAAATTCCTCGTGCAGGCTCTACGTGAGTCCTCGAGTCGAGTTCGAGTCCACGAGTCGACTGATACTCCTCGTGCCAACTCTTCACAAGTCTCCTCGAGATGAATTCATTACTCGAGTCGAGCTCCGAGTCCGCGAGTCGACCGATACTCCTCGCGCCGACTCTTCACGAAATTCCTCGTGCAGGCTCTACATGAGTCCTCGAGTCGAGTTCGAGTCCACGAGTCGACTGATACTCCTCGTGCCGACTCTTCACATGTCTCCTCGAGATGAATTCATTCCTCGAGTCGAGCTCCGAGTCCGCGAGTCGACCGATACTCCTCGCGCCGACTCTTCACGAAATTCCTCGCGCAGGCTCTACGTGAGTCCTCGAGTCGAGTTCGAGTCCATGAGTCGACTGATACTCCTCGTGCCGACTCTGCACATGTCTCCTCGAGCTGAATTCATTCCTCGAGTCGAGCTCTGATTCCGCGAGTCGACCGATACTCCTCGCGCCGACTCTTCACGAAATTCCTCGTGCAGGCTCTACGTGAGTCCTCGAATCATGTTCGAGTCCACGAGTCGACTGATACTCCTCGTGCCAACTCTTCACGTGTCTCCTCGAGATGAATTCATTCCTCGAGTCGAGCTCCGAGTCCGCGAGTCGACCGATACTCCTCGCGCCGACTCTTCACGAAATTCCTCGTGCAGGCTCTACGTGAGTCCTCGAGTCGAGTTCGAGTCCACGAGTCGACTGATACTCCTCGTGCCGACTCTTCACATGTCTCCTCGAGATGAATTCATTCCTCGAGTCGAGCTCCGAGTCCGGGAGTCGACCGATACTCATCGCGCCGACTCTTCACGAAATTCCTCGTGCAGGCTCTACGTGAGTCCTCGAGTCGAGTTCGAGTACACGAGTCGACTGATACTCCTCGTGCCAACTCTTCACATGTCTCCTCGAGATGAATTCATTCCTCGAGTCGAGCTCCGAGTCCGCGAGTCGACCGATACTCCTCGCGCCTACTCTTCACGAAATTCCTCTTGCAGGCTCTACGTGAGTCCTCGAGTCGAGTTCGAGTCCACGAGTCGACTGATACTCTTCGTTTTGACTCTTCACATGTCTCCTCGAGATCAATTCATTCCTCGAGTCGAGCCCTGAGTCCGCGAGTCGACCGATACTCCTCGCGCCGACTCTTCACGAAATTCCTCGTGCAGGCTCTACGTGAGTCCTCGAGTCGAGTTCGAGTTCACGAGTCGACTGATACTCCTCGTGCCAACTCTTCACATGTTTCCTCGAGATGAATTCATTCCTCGAGTCGAGCTCCGAGTCCGCGAGTCGACCGATACTCCTCGCGCCGACTCTTCACGAAATTCCTCGTGCAGGCTCTACGTGAGTCCTCGAGTCGAGTTCGAGTCCACGAGTCGACTGATACTCCTCGTGCCGACTCTTCACATGTCTCCTCGAGATGAATTCATTCCTCGAATCGAGCTCCGAGTCCGCGAGTCGACCGATACTCCTCGAGCCGACTCTTCACGAAATTCCTCGTCCAGGCTCTACGTGAGTACTCGAGTCGAGTTCGAGTCCATGAGTCGACTGATACTCCTCGTGCCAACTCTTCACATGTCTCCTCGAGATGAATTCATTCCTCGAGTCGAGCTCCGAGTCCGCGAGTCGACCGATACTCCTCGCGCCGACTCTTCACGAAATTCCTCGTGCAGGCTCTACGTGAGTCCTCGAGTCGAGTTCGAGTCCACGAGTCGACTGATACTCCTCGTGCCAACTCTTCACATGTCTCCTCGAGATGAATTCATTCCTCGAGTCGAGCTCCGAGTCCGCGAGTCGACCGATACTCCTCGCGCCGACTCTTCACGAAATTCCTCGTGCAGGCTCTACGTGAGTCCTCGAGTCGAGTTCGAGTCCACGAGTCGACTGATACTCCTCGTCCCGACTCTTCACATTCTCGTCGAGATGAATTCATTCCTCGAGTCGAGCTCCGAGTCCGCGAGTCGACCGATACTCCTCGCGCCGACTCTTCACGAAATTCCTCGTGCAGGCTCTACGTGAGTCCTCGAGTCGAGTTCGAGTCCACGAGTCGACTGATACTCCTCGTGCCAACTCTTCACAAGTCTCCTCGAGATGAATTCATTACTCGAGTCGAGCTCCGAGTCCGCGAGTCGACCGATACTCCTCGCGCCGACTCTTCACGAAATTCCTCGTGCAGGCTCTACATGAGTCCTCGAGTCGAGTTCGAGTCCACGAGTCGACTGATACTCCTCGTGCCGACTCTTCACATGTCTCCTCGAGATGAATTCATTCCTCGAGTCGAGCTCCGAGTCCGCGAGTCGACCGATACTCCTCGCGCCGACTCTTCACGAAATTCCTCGCGCAGGCTCTACGTGAGTCCTCGAGTCGAGTTCGAGTCCATGAGTCGACTGATACTCCTCGTGCCGACTCTGCACATGTCTCCTCGAGCTGAATTCATTCCTCGAGTCGAGCTCTGATTCCGCGAGTCGACCGATACTCCTCGCGCCGACTCTTCACGAAATTCCTCGTGCAGGCTCTACGTGAGTCCTCGAATCATGTTCGAGTCCACGAGTCGACTGATACTCCTCGTGCCAACTCTTCACGTGTCTCCTCGA
This sequence comes from Urtica dioica subsp. dioica, assembly GCF_054948205.1. Lineage (NCBI taxonomy): Eukaryota > Viridiplantae > Streptophyta > Magnoliopsida > Rosales > Urticaceae > Urtica > Urtica dioica. The sequence goes on along the minus strand of NC_142756.1, from coordinate 34,903,718 downwards.
GATGAATTCATTCCTCGAGTCGAGCTCCGAGTCCGCGAGTCGACCGATACTCCTCGCGCCGACTCTTCACGAAATTCCTCGTGCAGGCTCTACGTGAGTCCTCGAGTCGAGTTCGAGTCCACGAGTCGACTGATACTCCTCGTGCCGACTCTTCACATGTCTCCTCGAGATGAATTCATTCCTCGAGTCGAGCTCCGAGTCCGGGAGTCGACCGATACTCATCGCGCCGACTCTTCACGAAATTCCTCGTGCAGGCTCTACGTGAGTCCTCGAGTCGAGTTCGAGTCCACGAGTCGACTGATACTCCTCGTGCCAACTCTTCACATGTCTCCTCGAGATGAATTCATTCCTCGAGTCGAGCTCCGAGTCCGCGAGTCGACCGATACTCCTCGCGCCGACTCTTCACGAAATTCCTCTTGCAGGCTCTACGTGAGTCCTCGAGTCGAGTTCGAGTCCACGAGTCGACTGATACTCTTCGTTTTGACTCTTCACATGTCTCCTCGAGATCAATTCATTCCTCGAGTCGAGCTCTGAGTCCGCGAGTCGACCGATACTCCTCGCGCCGACTCTTCACGAAATTCCTCGTGCAGGCTCTACGTGAGTCCTCGAGTCGAGTTCGAGTTCACGAGTCGACTGATACTCCTCGTGCCAACTCTTCACATGTTTCCTCGAGATGAATTCATTCCTCGAGTCGAGCTCCGAGTCCGCGAGTCAACCGATACTCCTCGCGCCGACTCTTCACGAAATTCCTCGTGCAGGCTCTACGTGAGTCCTCGAGTCGAGTTCGAGTCCACGAGTCGACTGATACTCCTCGTGCCGACTCTTCACATGTCTCCTCGAGATGAATTCATTCCTCGAGTCGAGCTCCGAGTCCGCGAGTCGACCGATACTCCTCGAGCCGACTCTTCACGAAATTCCTCGTGCAGGCTCTACGTGAGTCCTCGAGTCGAGTTCGAGTCCATGAGTCGACTGATACTCCTCGTGCAAACTCTTCACATGTCTCCTCGAGATGAATTCATTCCTCGAGTCGAGCTCCGAGTCCGCGAGTCGACCGATACTCCTCGCGCCGACTCTTCACAAAATTCCTCGTGCAGGCTCTACGTGAGTCCTCGAGTCGAGTTCGAGTCCACGAGTCGACTGATACTCCTCGTGCCGACTCTTCACATGTCTCCTCGAGATGAATTCATTCCTCGAGTCGAGCTCCGAGTCCGCGAGTCGAACGATACTCCTCGCGCCGACTCTTCACGAAATTCCTCGTGCAGGCTCTACGTGAGTCCTCGAGTCGAGTTCGAGTCCACGAGTCGACTGATACTCCTCGTGCCGACTCTTCACATTCTCGTCGAGATGAATTCATTCCTCGAGTCGAGCTCCGAGTCCGCGAGTCGACCGATACTCCTCGCGCCGACTCTTCACGAAATTCCTCGTGCAGGCTCTACGTGAGTCCTCGAGTCGAGTTCGAGTCCACGAGTCGACTGATACTCCTCGTGCCAACTCTTCACAAGTCTCCCCGAGATGAATTCATTCCTCGAGTCGAGCTCCGAGTCCGCGAGTCGACCGATACTCCTCGAGCCGACTCTTCACGAAATTCCTCGTGCAGGCTCTACGTGAGTCCTCGAGTCGAGTTCGAGTCCATGAGTCGACTGATACTCCTCGTGCCAACTCTTCACATGTTTCCTCGAGATGAATTCATTCCTCGAGTCGAGCTCCGAGTCCGCGAGTCGACCGATACTCCTCGCGCCGACTCTTCACGAAATTCCTCGTGTAGGCTCTACGTGAGTCCTCGAGTCGAGTTCGAGTCCACGAGTCGACTGATACTCCTCGTGCCGACTCTTCACATGTCTCCTCGAGATGAATTCATTCCTCGAGTCGAGCTCCGAGTCCGCGAGTCGAACGATACTCCTCGCGCCGACTCTTCACGAAATTCCTCTTGCAGGCTCTACGTGAGTCCTCGAGTCGAGTTCGAGTCCACGAGTCGACTGATACTCTTCGTTTTGACTCTTCACATGTCTCCTCGAGATCAATTCATTCCTCGAGTTGAGCTCTGAGTCCGCGAGTCGACCGATACTCCTCGCGCCGACTCTTCACGAAATTCCTCGTGCAGGCTCTACGTGAGTCCTCAAGTCGAGTTCGAGTTCACGAGTCGACTGATACTCCTCGTGCCAACTCTTCACATGTTTCCTCGAGATGAATTCATTCCTCGAGTCGAGCTCCGAGTCCGCGAGTCGACCGATACTCCTCGCGCCGACTCTTCACAAAATTCCTCGTGCAGGCTCTACGTGAGTCCTCGAGTCGAGTTCGAGTCCACGAGTTGACTGATACTCCTCGTGCCGACTCTTCACATGTCTCCTCGAGATGAATTCATTCCTCGAGTCAAGCTCCGAGTCCGCGAGTCGACCGATACTCCTCGCGCCGACTCTTCACGAAATTCCTCGTGCTGGCTCTACGTGAGTACTCGAGTCGAGTTCGAGTCCATGAGTCGACTGATACTCCTCGTGCCAACTCTTCACATGTCTCCTCGAGATGAATTCATTCCTCGAGTCGAGCTCCGAGTCCGCGAGTCGACCGATACTCCTCGCGCCGACTCTTCACGAAATTCCTCGTGCAGGCTCTACGTGAGTCCTCGAGTCGAGTTCGAGTCCACGAGTCGACTGATACTCCTCGTGCCAACTCTTCACATGTCTCCTCGAGATGAATTCATTCCTCGAGTCGAGCTCCGAGTCCGCGAGTCGACCGATACTCCTCGCGCCGACTCTTTACAAAATTCCTCGTGCAGGCTCTACGTGAGTCCTCGAGTCGAGTTCGAGTCCACGAGTCGACTGATACTCCTCGTGCCGACTCTTCACATGTCTCCTCGAGATGAATTCATTCCTCGAGTCGAGCTCCGAGTCCGCGAGTCGAACGATACTCCTCGCGCCGACTCTTCACGAAATTCCTCGTGCAGGCTCTACGTGAGTCCTCGAGTCGAGTTCGAGTCCACGAGTCGACTGATACTCCTCGTGCCGACTCTTCACATGTCTCCTCGAGATGAATTCATTCCTCGAGTCGAGCTCCGAGTCCGCGAGTCGAACGATACTCCTCGCGCCGACTCTTCACGAAATTCCTCTTGCAGGCTCTACGTGAGTCCTCGAGTCGAGTTCGAGTCCACGAGTCGACTGATACTCTTCGTTTTGACTCTTCACATGTCTCCTCGAGATCAATTCATTCCTCGAGTTGAGCTCTGAGTCCGCGAGTCGACCGATACTCCTCGCGCCGACTCTTCACGAAATTCCTCGTGCAGGCTCTACGTGAGTCCTCGAGTCGAGTTCGAGTTCACGAGTCGACTGATACTCCTCGTGCCAACTCTTCACATGTTTCCTCGAGATGAATTCATTCCTCGAGTCGAGCTCCGAGTCCGCGAGTCGACCGATACTCCTCGCGCCGACTCTTCACAAAATTCCTCGTGCAGGCTCTACGTGAGTCCTCGAGTCGAGTTCGAGTCCACGAGTTGACTGATACTCCTCGTGCCGACTCTTCACATGTCTCCTCGAGATGAATTCATTCCTCGAGTCAAGCTCCGAGTCCGCGAGTCGACCGATACTCCTCGCGCCGACTCTTCACGAAATTCCTCGTGCTGGCTCTACGTGAGTACTCGAGTCGAGTTCGAGTCCATGAGTCGACTGATACTCCTCGTGCCAACTCTTCACATGTCTCCTCGAGATGAATTCATTCCTCGAGTCGAGCTCCGAGTCCGCGAGTCGACCGATACTCCTCGCGCCGACTCTTCACGAAATTCCTCGTGCAGGCTCTACGTGAGTCCTCGAGTCGAGTTCGAGTCCACGAGTCGACTGATACTCCTCGTGCCAACTCTTCACATGTCTCCTCGAGATGAATTCATTCCTCGAGTCGAGCTCCGAGTCCGCGAGTCGACCGATACTCCTCGCGCCGACTCTTTACAAAATTCCTCGTGCAGGCTCTACGTGAGTCCTCGAGTCGAGTTCGAGTCCACGAGTCGACTGATACTCCTCGTGCCGACTCTTCACATGTCTCCTCGAGATGAATTCATTCCTCGAGTCGAGCTCCGAGTCCGCGAGTCGAACGATACTCCTCGCGCCGACTCTTCACGAAATTCCTCGTGCAGGCTCTACGTGAGTCCTCGAGTCGAGTTCGAGTCCACGAGTCGACTGATACTCCTCGTGCCGACTCTTCACATTCTCGTCGAGATGAATTCATTCCTCGAGTCGAGCTCCGAGTCCGCGAGTCAACCGATACTCCTCGCGCCGACTCTTCATGAAATTCCTCGTGCAGGCTCTACGTGAGTCCTCGAGTCGAGTTCGAGTCCACGAGTCGACTGATACTCCTCGTGCCAACTCTTCACAAGTCTCCCCGAGATGAATCCATTCCTCGAGTCGAGCTCCGAGTCCGCGAGTCGACCGATACTCCTCGCGCCGACTCTTCACGAAATTCCTCGTGCAGGCTCTACATGAGTCCTCGAGTCGAGTTCGAGTCCACGAGTCGACTGATACTCCTCGTGCCGACTCTTCACATGTCTCCTCGAGATGAATTCATTCCTCGAGTCGAGCTCCGAGTCCGCGAGTCGACCGATACTCATCGCGCCGACTCTTCACGAAATTCCTCGTGCAGGCTCTACGTGAGTACTCGAGTCGAGTTCGAGTCCATGAGTCGACTGATACTCCTCGTACCAACTCTTCACATGTCTCCTCGAGATGAATTCATTACTCGAGTCGAGCTCCGAGTCCGCGAGTCGACCGATACTCCTCGCGCCGACTCTTCACGAAATTCCTCGTGCAGGCTCTACGTGAGTCCTCGAGTCGAGTTCGAGTCCACGAGTCGACTGATACTCCTCGTGCCGACTCTTCACATGTCTCCTCGAGATGAATTCATTCCTCGAGTCGAGCTCCGAGTCCGCGAGTCGAACGATACTCCTCGCGCCGACTCTTCACGAAATTCCTCGTGCAGGCTCTACGTGAGTCCTCGAGTCGAGTTCGAGTCCATGAGTCGACTGATAATCCTCGTGCCAACTCTTCACATGTCTCCTCGAGATGAATTCATTCCTCGAGTCGAGCTCCGAGTCCGCGAGTCGACCGATACTCCTCGCGCCGACTCTTCACGAAATTCCTCGTGCAGGCTCTACGTGAGTCCTCGAGTCGAGTTCGAGTCCACGAGTCGACTGATACTCCTCGTGCCGACTCTTCACATGTCTCCTCGAGATGAATTCATTCCTCGAGTCGAGCTCCGAGTCCGCGAGTCGAACGATACTCCTCGCACCGACTCTTCACGAAATTCCTCTTGCAGGCTCTACGTGAGTCCTTGAGTCGAGTTCGAGTCCACGAGTCGACTGATACTCTTCGTTTTGACTCTTCACATGTCTCCTCGAGATCAATTCATTCCTCGAGTTGAGCTCTGAGTCCGCGAGTCGACCGATACTCCTCGCGCCGACTCTTCACGAAATTCCTCGTGCAGGCTCTACGTGAGTCCTCGAGTCGAGTTCGAGTTCACGAGTCGACTGATACTCCTCGTGCCAACTCTTCACATGTTTCCTCGAGATGAATTCATTCCTCGAGTCGAGCTCCGAGTCCGCGAGTCGACCGATACTCCTCGCGCCGACTCTTCACAAAATTCCTCGTGCAGGCTCTACGTGAGTCCTCGAGTCGAGTTCGAGTCCACGAGTTGACTGATACTCCTCGTGCCGACTCTTCACATGTCTCCTCGAGATGAATTCATTCCTCGAGTCAAGCTCCGAGTCCGCGAGTCGACCGATACTCCTCGCGCCGACTCTTCACGAAATTCCTCGTGCTGGCTCTACGTGAGTACTCGAGTCGAGTTCGAGTCCATGAGTCGACTGATACTCCTCGTGCCAACTCTTCACATGTCTCCTCGAGATGAATTCATTCCTCGAGTCGAGCTCCGAGTCCGCGAGTCGACCGATACTCCTCGCGCCGACTCTTCACGAAATTCCTCGTGCAGGCTCTACGTGAGTCCTCGAGTCGAGTTCGAGTCCACGAGTCGACTGATACTCCTCGTGCCGACTCTTCACATTCTCGTCGAGATGAATTCATTCCTCGAGTCGAGCTCCGAGTCCGCGAGTCGACCGATACTCCTCGCGCCGACTCTTCACGAAATTCCTCGTGCAGGCTCTACGTGAGTCCTCGAGTCGAGTTCGAGTCCACGAGTCGACTGATACTCCTCGTGCCAACTCTTCACAAGTCTCCCCGAGATGAATTCATTCCTCGAGTCGAGCTCCGAGTCCGCGAGTCGAACGATACTCCTCACGCCGACTCTTCACGAAATTCCTCGTGCAGGCTCTACGTGAGTCCTCGAGTCGAGTTCGAGTCCACGAGTCGACTGATACTCCTCGTGCCGACTCTTCACATGTCTCCTCGAGATGAATTCATTCCTCGAGTCGAGCTCCGAGTCCGCGAGTCGAACGATACTCCTCGCGCCGACTCTTCACGAAATTCCTCGTGCAGGCTCTACGTGAGTCCTCGAGTCGAGTTCGAGTCCACGAGTCGACTGATACTCCTCGTGCCGACTCTTCACATTCTCGTCGAGATGAATTCATTCCTCGAGTCGAGCTCCGAGTCCGCGAGTCGACCGATACTCCTCGCGCCGACTCTTCACGAAATTCCTCGTGCAGGCTCTACGTGAGTCCTCGAGTCGAGTTCGAGTCCACGAGTCGACTGATACTCCTCGTGCCAACTCTTCACAAGTCTCCCCGAGATGAATTCATTCCTCGAGTCGAGCTCCGAGTCCGCGAGTCGACCGATACTCCTCGCGCCGACTCTTCACGAAATTCCTCGTGCAGGCTCTACATGAGTCCTCGAGTCGAGTTCGAGTCCACGAGTCGACTGATACTCCTCGTGCCGACTCTTCACATGTCTCCTCGAGCTGAATTCATTCCTCGAGTCGAGCTCCGAGTCCGCGAGTCGACCGATACTCATCGCGCCGACTCTTCACGAAATTCCTCGTGCAGGCTCTACGTGAGTACTCGAGTCGAGTTCGAGTCCATGAGTCGACTGATACTCCTCGTGCCAACTCTTCACATGTCTCCTCGAGATGAATTCATTACTCGAGTCGAGCTCCGAGTCCGCGAGTCGACCGATACTCCTCGCGCCGACTCTTCACGAAATTCCTCGTGCAGGCTCTACGTGAGTCCTCGAGTCGAGTTCGAGTCCACGAGTCGACTGATACTCCTCGTGCCGACTCTTCACATTCTCGTCGAGATGAATTCATTCCTCGAGTCGAGCTCCGAGTCCGCGAGTCGACCGATACTCCTCGCGCCGACTCTTCACGAAATTCCTCGTGCAGGCTCTACGTGAGTCCTCGAGTCGAGTTCGAGTCCACGAGTCGACTGATACTCCTCGTACCAACTCTTCACATGTCTCCTCGAGATGAATTCATTACTCGAGTCGAGCTCCGAGTCCGCGAGTCGACCGATACTCATCGCGCCGACTCTTCACGAAATTCCTCGTGCAGGCTCTACGTGAGTACTCGAGTCGAGTTCGAGTCCATGAGTCGACTGATACTCCTCGTGCCAACTCTTCACATGTCTCCTCGAGATGAATTCATTACTCGAGTCGAGCTCCGAGTCCGCGAGTCGACCGATACTCCTCGCGCCGACTCTTCACGAAATTCCTCGTGCAGGCTCTACGTGAGTCCTCGAGTCGAGTTCGAGTCCACGAGTCGACTGATACTCCTCGTGCCGACTCTTCACATTCTCGTCGAGATGAATTCATTCCTCGAGTCGAGCTCCGAGTCCGCGAGTCGACCGATACTCCTCGCGCCGACTCTTCACGAAATTCCTCGTGCAGGCTCTACGTGAGTCCTCGAGTCGAGTTCGAGTCCATGAGTCGACTGATACTCCTCGTACCAACTCTTCACATGTCTCCTCGAGATGAATTCATTACTCGAGTCGAGCTCCGAGTCCGCGAGTCGACCGATACTCCTCGCGCCGACTCTTCACGAAATTCCTCGTGCAGGCTCTACGTGAGTCCTCGAGTCGAGTTCGAGTCCACGAGTCGACTGATACTCCTCGTGCCGACTCTTCACATGTCTCCTCGAGATGAATTCATTCCTCGAGTCGAGCTCCGAGTCCGCGAGTCGAACGATACTCCTCGCGCCGACTCTTCACGAAATTCCTCGTGCAGGCTCTACGTGAGTCCTCGAGTCGAGTTCGAGTCCATGAGTCGACTGATACTCCTCGTGCCAACTCTTCACATGTCTCCTCGAGATGAATTCATTCCTCGAGTCGAGCTCCGAGTCCGCGAGTCGACCGATACTCCTCGCGCCGACTCTTCACAAAATTCCTCGTGCAGGCTCTACGTGAGTCCTCGAGTCGAGTTCGAGTCCACGAGTCGACTGATACTCCTCGTGCCGACTCTTCACATGTCTCCTCGAGCTGAATTCATTCCTCGAGTCGAGCTCCGAGTCCGCGAGTCGACCGATACTCATCGCGCCGACTCTTCACGAAATTCCTCGTGCAGGCTCTACGTGAGTACTCGAGTCGAGTTCGAGTCCATGAGTCGACTGATACTCCTCGTGCCAACTCTTCTCATGTCTCCTCGAGATGAATTCATTACTCGAGTCGAGCTCCGAGTCCGCGAGTCGACCGATACTCCTCGCGCCGACTCTTCACGAAATTCCTCGTGCAGGCTCTACGTGAGTCCTCGAGTCGAGTTCGAGTCCACGAGTCGACTGATACTCCTCGTGCCGACTCTTCACATTCTCGTCGAGATGAATTCATTCCTCGAGTCAAGCTCCGAGTCCGCGAGTCGACCGATACTCCTCGCGCCGACTCTTCACGAAATTCCTCGTGCAGGCTCTACGTGAGTCCTCGAGTCGAGTTCGAGTCCATGAGTCGACTGATACTCCTCGTACCAACTCTTCACATGTCTCCTCGAGATGAATTCATTACTCGAGTCGAGCTCCGAGTCCGCGAGTCGACCGATACTCCTCGCGCCGACTCTTCACGAAATTCCTCGTGCAGGCTCTACGTGAGTCCTCGAGTCGAGTTCGAGTCCACGAGTCGACTGATACTCCTCGTGCCGACTCTTCACATGTCTCCTCGAGATGAATTCATTCCTCGAGTCGAGCTCCGAGTCCGCGAGTCGAACGATACTCCTCGCGCCGACTCTTCACGAAATTCCTCGTGCAGGCTCTACGTGAGTCCTCGAGTCGAGTTCGAGTCCATGAGTCGACTGATACTCCTCGTGCCAACTCTTCACATGTCTCCTCGAGATGAATTCATTCCTCGAGTCGAGCTCCGAGTCCGCGAGTCGACCGATACTCCTCGCGCCGACTCTTCACAAAATTCCTCGTGCAGGCTCTACGTGAGTCCTCGAGTCGAGTTCGAGTCCACGAGTCGACTGATACTCCTCGTGCCGACTCTTCACATGTCTCCTCGAGATGAATTCATTCCTCGAGTCGAGCTCCGAGTCCGCGAGTCGAACGATACTCCTCGCGCCGACTCTTCACGAAATTCCTCGTGCAGGCTCTACGTGAGTCCTCGAGTCGAGTTCGAGTCCACGAGTCGACTGATACTCCTCGTGCCGACTCTTCACATTCTCGTCGAGATGAATTCATTCCTCGAGTCGAGCTCCGAGTCCGCGAGTCGACCGATACTCCTCGCGCCGACTCTTCACGAAATTCCTCGTGCAGGCTCTACGTGAGTCCTCGAGTCGAGTTCGAGTCCACGAGTCGACTGATACTCCTCGTGCCAACTCTTCACAAGTCTCCCCGAGATGAATTCATTCCTCGAGTCGAGCTCCGAGTCCGCGAGTCGACCGATACTCCTCGCGCCGACTCTTCACGAAATTCCTCGTGCAGGCTCTACATGAGTCCTCGAGTCGAGTTCGAGTCCACGAGTCGACTGATACTCCTCGTGCCGACTCTTCACATGTCTCCTCGAGCTGAATTCATTCCTCGAGTCGAGCTCCGAGTCCGCGAGTCGACCGATACTCATCGCGCCGACTCTTCACGAAATTCCTCGTGCAGGCTCTACGTGAGTACTCGAGTCGAGTTCGAGTCCATGAGTCGACTGATACTCCTCGTGCCAACTCTTCACATGTCTCCTCGAGATGAATTCATTACTCGAGTCGAGCTCCGAGTCCGCGAGTCGACCGATACTCCTCGCGCCGACTCTTCACGAAATTCCTCGTGCAGGCTCTACGTGAGTACTCGAGTCGAGTTCGAGTCCATGAGTCGACTGATACTCCTCGTGCCAACTCTTCACATGTCTCCTCAAGATGAATTCATTACTCGAGTCGAGCTCCGAGTCCGCGAGTCGACCGATACTCCTCGCGCCGACTCTTCACGAAATTCCTCGTGCAGGCTCTACGTGAGTCCTCGAGTCGAGTTCGAGTCCACGAGTCGACTGATACTCCTCGTGCCGACTCTTCACATTCTCGTCGAGATGAATTCATTCCTCGAGTCGAGCTCCGAGTCCGCGAGTCGACCGATACTCCTCGCGCCGACTCTTCACGAAATTCCTCGTGCAGGCTCTACGTGAGTCCTCGAGTCGAGTTCGAGTCCATGAGTCGACTGATACTCCTCGTACCAACTCTTCACATGTCTCCTCGAGATGAATTCATTACTCGAGTCGAGCTCCGAGTCCGCGAGTCGACTGATACTCCTCGCGCCGACTCTTCACGAAATTCCTCGTGCAGGCTCTACGTGAGTCCTCGAGTCGAGTTCGAGTCCACGAGTCGACTGATACTCCTCGTGCCGACTCTTCACATGTCTCCTCGAGATGAATTCATTCCTCGAGTCGAGCTCCGAGTCCGCGAGTCGAACGATACTCCTCGCGCCGACTCTTCACGAAATTCCTCGTGCAGGCTCTACGTGAGTCCTCGAGTCGAGTTCGAGTCCACGAGTCGACTGATACTCCTCGTGCCGACTCTTCACATTCTCGTCGAGATGAATTCATTCCTCGAGTCGAGCTCCGAGTCCGCGAGTCGACCGATACTCCTCGCACCGACTCTTCACGAAATTCCTCGTGCAGGCTCTACGTGAGTCCTCGAGTCGAGTTCGAGTCCACGAGTCGACTGATACTCCTCGTGCCAACTATTCACAAGTCTCCCCGAGATGAATTCATTCCTCGAGTCGAGCTCCGAGTCCGCGAGTCGACCGATACTCCTCGCGCCGACTCTTCACGAAATTCCTCGTGCAGGCTCTACATGAGTCCTCGAGTCGAGTTCGAGTCCACGAGTCGACTGATACTCCTCGTGCCGACTCTTCACATGTCTCCTCGAGCTGAATTCATTCCTCGAGTCGAGCTCCGAGTCCGCGAGTCGACCGATACTCATCGCGCCGACTCTTCACGAAATTCCTCGTGCAGGCTCTACGTGAGTACTCGAGTCGAGTTCGAGTCCATGAGTCGACTGATACTCCTCGTGCCAACTCTTCACATGTCTCCTCGAGATGAATTCATTACTCGAGTCGAGCTCCGAGTCCGCGAGTCGACCGATACTCCTCGCGCCGACTCTTCACGAAATTCCTCGTGCAGGCTCTACGTGAGTACTCGAGTCGAGTTCGAGTCCATGAGTCGACTGATACTCCTCGTGCCAACTCTTCACATGTCTCCTCAAGATGAATTCATTACTCGAGTCGAGCTCCGAGTCCGCGAGTCGACCGATACTCCTCGCGCCGACTCTTCACGAAATTCCTCGTGCAGGCTCTACGTGAGTCCTCGAGTCGAGTTCGAGTCCACGAGTCGACTGATACTCCTCGTGCCGACTCTTCACATTCTCGTCGAGATGAATTCATTCCTCGAGTCGAGCTCCGAGTCCGCGAGTCGACCGATACTCCTCGCGCCGACTCTTCACGAAATTCCTCGTGCAGGCTCTACGTGAGTCCTCGAGTCGAGTTCGAGTCCATGAGTCGACTGATACTCCTCGTACCAACTCTTCACATGTCTCCTCGAGATGAATTCATTACTCGAGTCGAGCTCCGAGTCCGCGAGTCGACCGATACTCCTCGCGCCGACTCTTCACGAAATTCCTCGTGCAGGCTCTACGTGAGTCCTCGAGTCGAGTTCGAGTCCACGAGTCGACTGATACTCCTCGTGCCGACTCTTCACATGTCTCCTCGAGATGAATTCATTCCTCGAGTCGAGCTCCGAGTCCGCGAGTCGAACGATACTCCTCGCGCCGACTCTTCACGAAATTCCTCGTGCAGGCTCTACGTGAGTCCTCGAGTCGAGTTCGAGTCCATGAGTCGACTGATACTCCTCGTGCCAACTCTTCACATGTCTCCTCGAGATGAATTCATTCCTCGAGTCGAGCTCCGAGTCCGCGAGTCGACCGATACTCCTCGCGCCGACTCTTCACAAAATTCCTCGTGCAGGCTCTACGTGAGTCCTCGAGTCGAGTTCGAGTCCACGAGTCGACTGATACTCCTCGTGCCGACTCTTCACATGTCTCCTCGAGATGAATTCATTCCTCGAGTCGAGCTCCGAGTCCGCGAGTCGAACGATACTCCTCGCGCCGACTCTTCACGAAATTCCTCGTGCAGGCTCTACGTGAGTCCTCGAGTCGAGTTCGAGTCCATGAGTCGACTGATACTCCTCGTGCCAACTCTTCACATGTCTCCTCGAGATGAATTCATTCCTCGAGTCGAGCTCCGAGTCCGCGAGTCGACCGATACTCCTCGCGCCGACTCTTCACAAAATTCCTCGTGCAGGCTCTACGTGAGTCCTCGAGTCGAGTTCGAGTCCACGAGTCGACTGATACTCCTCGTGCCGACTCTTCACATGTCTCCTCGAGATGAATTCATTCCTCGAGTCGAGCTCCGAGTCCGCGAGTCGAACGATACTCCTCGCGCCGACTCTTCACGAAATTCCTCGTGCAGGCTCTACGTGAGTCCTCGAGTCGAGTTCGAGTCCACGAGTCGACTGATACTCCTCGTGCCGACTCTTCACATGTCTCCTCGAGATGAATTCATTACTCGAGTCGAGCTCCGAGTCCGCGAGTCGACCGATACTCCTCGCGCCGACTCTTCACGAAATTCCTCGTGCAGGCTCTACGTGAGTCCTCGAGTCGAGTTCGAGTCCACGAGTCGACTGATACTCCTCGTGCCGACTCTTCACATGTCTCCTCGAGATGAATTCATTCCTCGAGTCGAGCTCCGAGTCCGCGAGTCGAACGATACTCCTCGCGCCGACTCTTCACGAAATTCCTCGTGCAGGCTCTACGTGAGTCCTCGAGTCGAGTTCGAGTCCATGAGTCGACTGATACTCCTCGTGCCAACTCTTCACATGTCTCCTCGAGATGAATTCATTCCTCGAGTCGAGCTCCGAGTCCGCGAGTCGACCGATACTCCTCGCGCCGACTCTTCACAAAATTCCTCGTGCAGGCTCTACGTGAGTCCTCGAGTCGAGTTCGAGTCCACGAGTCGACTGATACTCCTCGTGCCGACTCTTCACATGTCTCCTCGAGCTGAATTCATTCCTCGAGTCGAGCTCCGAGTCCGCGAGTCGACCGATACTCATCGCGCCGACTCTTCACGAAATTCCTCGTGCAGGCTCTACGTGAGTACTCGAGTCGAGTTCGAGTCCATGAGTCGACTGATACTCCTCGTGCCAACTCTTCTCATGTCTCCTCGAGATGAATTCATTACTCGAGTCGAGCTCCGAGTCCGCGAGTCGACCGATACTCCTCGCGCCGACTCTTCACGAAATTCCTCGTGCAGGCTCTACGTGAGTCCTCGAGTCGAGTTCGAGTCCACGAGTCGACTGATACTCCTCGTGCCGACTCTTCACATTCTCGTCGAGATGAATTCATTCCTCGAGTCAAGCTCCGAGTCCGCGAGTCGACCGATACTCCTCGCGCCGACTCTTCACGAAATTCCTCGTGCAGGCTCTACGTGAGTCCTCGAGTCGAGTTCGAGTCCATGAGTCGACTGATACTCCTCGTACCAACTCTTCACATGTCTCCTCGAGATGAATTCATTACTCGAGTCGAGCTCCGAGTCCGCGAGTCGACCGATACTCCTCGCGCCGACTCTTCACGAAATTCCTCGTGCAGGCTCTACGTGAGTCCTCGAGTCGAGTTCGAGTCCACGAGTCGACTGATACTCCTCGTGCCGACTCTTCACATGTCTCCTCGAGATGAATTCATTCCTCGAGTCGAGCTCCGAGTCCGCGAGTCGAACGATACTCCTCGCGCCGACTCTTCACGAAATTCCTCGTGCAGGCTCTACGTGAGTCCTCGAGTCGAGTTCGAGTCCATGAGTCGACTGATACTCCTCGTGCCAACTCTTCACATGTCTCCTCGAGATGAATTCATTCCTCGAGTCGAGCTCCGAGTCCGCGAGTCGACCGATACTCCTCGCGCCGACTCTTCACAAAATTCCTCGTGCAGGCTCTACGTGAGTCCTCGAGTCGAGTTCGAGTCCACGAGTCGACTGATACTCCTCGTGCCGACTCTTCACATGTCTCCTCGAGATGAATTCATTCCTCGAGTCGAGCTCCGAGTCCGCGAGTCGAACGATACTCCTCGCGCCGACTCTTCACGAAATTCCTCGTGCAGGCTCTACGTGAGTCCTCGAGTCGAGTTCGAGTCCACGAGTCGACTGATACTCCTCGTGCCGACTCTTCACATTCTCGTCGAGATGAATTCATTCCTCGAGTCGAGCTCCGAGTCCGCGAGTCGACCGATACTCCTCGCGCCGACTCTTCACGAAATTCCTCGTGCAGGCTCTACGTGAGTCCTCGAGTCGAGTTCGAGTCCACGAGTCGACTGATACTCCTCGTGCCAACTCTTCACAAGTCTCCCCGAGATGAATTCATTCCTCGAGTCGAGCTCCGAGTCCGCGAGTCGACCGATACTCCTCGCGCCGACTCTTCACGAAATTCCTCGTGCAGGCTCTACATGAGTCCTCGAGTCGAGTTCGAGTCCACGAGTCGACTGATACTCCTCGTGCCGACTCTTCACATGTCTCCTCGAGCTGAATTCATTCCTCGAGTCGAGCTCCGAGTCCGCGAGTCGACCGATACTCATCGCGCCGACTCTTCACGAAATTCCTCGTGCAGGCTCTACGTGAGTACTCGAGTCGAGTTCGAGTCCATGAGTCGACTGATACTCCTCGTGCCAACTCTTCACATGTCTCCTCGAGATGAATTCATTACTCGAGTCGAGCTCCGAGTCCGCGAGTCGACCGATACTCCTCGCGCCGACTCTTCACGAAATTCCTCGTGCAGGCTCTACGTGAGTACTCGAGTCGAGTTCGAGTCCATGAGTCGACTGATACTCCTCGTGCCAACTCTTCACATGTCTCCTCAAGATGAATTCATTACTCGAGTCGAGCTCCGAGTCCGCGAGTCGACCGATACTCCTCGCGCCGACTCTTCACGAAATTCCTCGTGCAGGCTCTACGTGAGTCCTCGAGTCGAGTTCGAGTCCACGAGTCGACTGATACTCCTCGTGCCGACTCTTCACATTCTCGTCGAGATGAATTCATTCCTCGAGTCGAGCTCCGAGTCCGCGAGTCGACCGATACTCCTCGCGCCGACTCTTCACGAAATTCCTCGTGCAGGCTCTACGTGAGTCCTCGAGTCGAGTTCGAGTCCATGAGTCGACTGATACTCCTCGTACCAACTCTTCACATGTCTCCTCGAGATGAATTCATTACTCGAGTCGAGCTCCGAGTCCGCGAGTCGACTGATACTCCTCGCGCCGACTCTTCACGAAATTCCTCGTGCAGGCTCTACGTGAGTCCTCGAGTCGAGTTCGAGTCCACGAGTCGACTGATACTCCTCGTGCCGACTCTTCACATGTCTCCTCGAGATGAATTCATTCCTCGAGTCGAGCTCCGAGTCCGCGAGTCGAACGATACTCCTCGCGCCGACTCTTCACGAAATTCCTCGTGCAGGCTCTACGTGAGTCCTCGAGTCGAGTTCGAGTCCACGAGTCGACTGATACTCCTCGTGCCGACTCTTCACATTCTCGTCGAGATGAATTCATTCCTCGAGTCGAGCTCCGAGTCCGCGAGTCGACCGATACTCCTCGCACCGACTCTTCACGAAATTCCTCGTGCAGGCTCTACGTGAGTCCTCGAGTCGAGTTCGAGTCCACGAGTCGACTGATACTCCTCGTGCCAACTATTCACAAGTCTCCCCGAGATGAATTCATTCCTCGAGTCGAGCTCCGAGTCCGCGAGTCGACCGATACTCCTCGCGCCGACTCTTCACGAAATTCCTCGTGCAGGCTCTACATGAGTCCTCGAGTCGAGTTCGAGTCCACGAGTCGACTGATACTCCTCGTGCCGACTCTTCACATGTCTCCTCGAGCTGAATTCATTCCTCGAGTCGAGCTCCGAGTCCGCGAGTCGACCGATACTCATCGCGCCGACTCTTCACGAAATTCCTCGTGCAGGCTCTACGTGAGTACTCGAGTCGAGTTCGAGTCCATGAGTCGACTGATACTCCTCGTGCCAACTCTTCACATGTCTCCTCGAGATGAATTCATTACTCGAGTCGAGCTCCGAGTCCGCGAGTCGACCGATACTCCTCGCGCCGACTCTTCACGAAATTCCTCGTGCAGGCTCTACGTGAGTACTCGAGTCGAGTTCGAGTCCATGAGTCGACTGATACTCCTCGTGCCAACTCTTCACATGTCTCCTCAAGATGAATTCATTACTCGAGTCGAGCTCCGAGTCCGCGAGTCGACCGATACTCCTCGCGCCGACTCTTCACGAAATTCCTCGTGCAGGCTCTACGTGAGTCCTCGAGTCGAGTTCGAGTCCACGAGTCGACTGATACTCCTCGTGCCGACTCTTCACATTCTCGTCGAGATGAATTCATTCCTCGAGTCGAGCTCCGAGTCCGCGAGTCGACCGATACTCCTCGCGCCGACTCTTCACGAAATTCCTCGTGCAGGCTCTACGTGAGTCCTCGAGTCGAGTTCGAGTCCATGAGTCGACTGATACTCCTCGTACCAACTCTTCACATGTCTCCTCGAGATGAATTCATTACTCGAGTCGAGCTCCGAGTCCGCGAGTCGACCGATACTCCTCGCGCCGACTCTTCACGAAATTCCTCGTGCAGGCTCTACGTGAGTCCTCGAGTCGAGTTCGAGTCCACGAGTCGACTGATACTCCTCGTGCCGACTCTTCACATGTCTCCTCGAGATGAATTCATTCCTCGAGTCGAGCTCCGAGTCCGCGAGTCGAACGATACTCCTCGCGCCGACTCTTCACGAAATTCCTCGTGCAGGCTCTACGTGAGTCCTCGAGTCGAGTTCGAGTCCATGAGTCGACTGATACTCCTCGTGCCAACTCTTCACATGTCTCCTCGAGATGAATTCATTCCTCGAGTCGAGCTCCGAGTCCGCGAGTCGACCGATACTCCTCGCGCCGACTCTTCACAAAATTCCTCGTGCAGGCTCTACGTGAGTCCTCGAGTCGAGTTCGAGTCCACGAGTCGACTGATACTCCTCGTGCCGACTCTTCACATGTCTCCTCGAGATGAATTCATTCCTCGAGTCGAGCTCCGAGTCCGCGAGTCGAACGATACTCCTCGCGCCGACTCTTCACGAAATTCCTCGTGCAGGCTCTACGTGAGTCCTCGAGTCGAGTTCGAGTCCATGAGTCGACTGATACTCCTCGTGCCAACTCTTCACATGTCTCCTCGAGATGAATTCATTCCTCGAGTCGAGCTCCGAGTCCGCGAGTCGACCGATACTCCTCGCGCCGACTCTTCACAAAATTCCTCGTGCAGGCTCTACGTGAGTCCTCGAGTCGAGTTCGAGTCCACGAGTCGACTGATACTCCTCGTGCCGACTCTTCACATGTCTCCTCGAGATGAATTCATTCCTCGAGTCGAGCTCCGAGTCCGCGAGTCGAACGATACTCCTCGCGCCGACTCTTCACGAAATTCCTCGTGCAGGCTCTACGTGAGTCCTCGAGTCGAGTTCGAGTCCACGAGTCGACTGATACTCCTCGTGCCGACTCTTCACATTCTCGTCGAGATGAATTCATTCCTCGAGTCGAGCTCCGAGTCCGCGAGTCGACCGATACTCCTCGCGCCGACTCTTCACGAAATTCCTCGTGCAGGCTCTACGTGAGTCCTCGAGTCGAGTTCGAGTCCACGAGTCGACTGATACTGCTCGTGCCAACTCTTCACAAGTCTCCCCGAGATGAATTCATTCCTCGAGTCGAGCTCCGAGTCCGCGAGTCGACCGATACTCCTCGCGCCGACTCTTCACGAAATTCCTCGTGCAGGCTCTACATGAGTCCTCGAGTCGAGTTCGAGTCCACGAGTCGACTGATACTCCTCGTGCCGACTCTTCACATGTCTCCTCGAGCTGAATTCATTCCTCGAGTCGAGCTCCGAGTCCGCGAGTCGACCGATACTCATCGCGCCGACTCTTCACGAAATTCCTCGTGCAGGCTCTACGTGAGTACTCGAGTCGAGTTCGAGTCCATGAGTCGACTGATACTCCTCGTGCCAACTCTTCACATGTCTCCTCGAGATGAATTCATTACTCGAGTCGAGCTCCGAGTCCGCGAGTCGACCGATACTCCTCGCGCCGACTCTTCACGAAATTCCTCGTGCAGGCTCTACGTGAGTACTCGAGTCGAGTTCGAGTCCATGAGTCGACTGATACTCCTCGTGCCAACTCTTCACATGTCTCCTCGAGATGAATTCATTTCTCGAGTCGAGCTCCGAGTCCGCGAGTCGACCGATACTCCTCGCGCCGACTCTTCACGAAATTCCTCGTGCAGGCTCTACGTGAGTCCTCGAGTCGAGTTCGAGTCCACGAGTCGACTGATACTCCTCGTGCCGACTCTTCACATTCTCGTCGAGATGAATTCATTCCTCGAGTCGAGCTCCGAGTCCGCGAGTCGACCGATACTCCTCGCGCCGACTCTTCACGAAATTCCTCGTGCAGGCTCTACGTGAGTCCTCGAGTCGAGTTCGAGTCCATGAGTCGACTGATACTCCTCGTACCAACTCTTCACATGTCTCCTCGAGATGAATTCATTACTCGAGTCGAGCTCCGAGTCCGCGAGTCGACCGATACTCCTCGCGCCGACTCTTCACGAAATTCCTCGTGCAGGCTCTACGTGAGTCCTCGAGTCGAGTTCGAGTCCACGAGTCGACTGATACTCCTCGTGCCGACTCTTCACATGTCTCCTCGAGATGAATTCATTCCTCGAGTCGAGCTCCGAGTCCGCGAGTCGAACGATACTCCTCGCGCCGACTCTTCACGAAATTCCTCGTGCAGGCTCTACGTGAGTCCTCGAGTCGAGTTCGAGTCCATGAGTCGACTGATACTCCTCGTGCCAACTCTTCACATGTCTCCTCGAGATGAATTCATTCCTCGAGTCGAGCTCCGAGTCCGCGAGTCGACCGATACTCCTCGCGCCGACTCTTCACAAAATTCCTCGTGCAGGCTCTACGTGAGTCCTCGAGTCGAGTTCGAGTCCACGAGTCGACTGATACTCCTCGTGCCGACTCTTCACATGTCTCCTCGAGATGAATTCATTCCTCGAGTCGAGCTCCGAGTCCGCGAGTCGAACGATACTCCTCGCGCCGACTCTTCACGAAATTCCTCGTGCAGGCTCTACGTGAGTCCTCGAGTCGAGTTCGAGTCCACGAGTCGACTGATACTCCTCGTGCCGACTCTTCACATGTCTCCTCGAGCTGAATTCATTCCTCGAGTCGAGCTCCGAGTCCGCGAGTCGACCGATACTCATCGCGCCGACTCTTCACGAAATTCCTCGTGCAGGCTCTACGTGAGTACTCGAGTCGAGTTCGAGTCCATGAGTCGACTGATACTCCTCGTGCCAACTCTTCACATGTCTCCTCGAGATGAATTCATTACTCGAGTCGAGCTCCGAGTCCGCGAGTCGACCGATACTCCTCGCGCCGACTCTTCACGAAATTCCTCGTGCAGGCTCTACGTGAGTACTCGAGTCGAGTTCGAGTCCATGAGTCGACTGATACTCCTCGTGCCAACTCTTCACATGTCTCCTCGAGATGAATTCATTTCTCGAGTCGAGCTCCGAGTCCGCGAGTCGACCGATACTCCTCGCGCCGACTCTTCACGAAATTCCTCGTGCAGGCTCTACGTGAGTCCTCGAGTCGAGTTCGAGTCCACGAGTCGACTGATACTCCTCGTGCCGACTCTTCACATTCTCGTCGAGATGAATTCATTCCTCGAGTCGAGCTCCGAGTCCGCGAGTCGACCGATACTCCTCGCGCCGACTCTTCACGAAATTCCTCGTGCAGGCTCTACGTGAGTCCTCGAGTCGAGTTCGAGTCCATGAGTCGACTGATACTCCTCGTACCAACTCTTCACATGTCTCCTCGAGATGAATTCATTACTCGAGTCGAGCTCCGAGTCCGCGAGTCGACCGATACTCCTCGCGCCGACTCTTCACGAAATTCCTCGTGCAGGCTCTACGTGAGTCCTCGAGTCGAGTTCGAGTCCACGAGTCGACTGATACTCCTCGTGCCGACTCTTCACATGTCTCCTCGAGATGAATTCATTCCTCGAGTCGAGCTCCGAGTCCGCGAGTCGAACGATACTCCTCGCGCCGACTCTTCACGAAATTCCTCGTGCAGGCTCTACGTGAGTCCTCGAGTCGAGTTCGAGTCCATGAGTCGACTGATACTCCTCGTGCCAACTCTTCACATGTCTCCTCGAGATGAATTCATTCCTCGAGTCGAGCTCCGAGTCCGCGAGTCGACCGATACTCCTCGCGCCGACTCTTCACAAAATTCCTCGTGCAGGCTCTACGTGAGTCCTCGAGTCGAGTTCGAGTCCACGAGTCGACTGATACTCCTCGTGCCGACTCTTCACATGTCTCCTCGAGATGAATTCATTCCTCGAGTCGAGCTCCGAGTCCGCGAGTCGAACGATACTCCTCGCGCCGACTCTTCACGAAATTCCTCGTGCAGGCTCTACGTGAGTCCTCGAGTCGAGTTCGAGTCCACGAGTCGACTGATACTCCTCGTGCCGACTCTTCACATTCTCGTCGAGATGAATTCATTCCTCGAGTCGAGCTCCGAGTCCGCGAGTCGACCGATACTCCTCGCGCCGACTCTTCACGAAATTCCTCGTGCAGGCTCTACGTGAGTCCTCGAGTCGAGTTCGAGTCCACGAGTCGACTGATACTCCTCGTGCCAACTCTTCACAAGTCTCCCCGAGATGAATTCATTCCTCGAGTCGAGCTCCGAGTCCGCGAGTCGACCGATACTCCTCGCGCCGACTCTTCACGAAATTCCTCGTGCAGGCTCTACATGAGTCCTCGAGTCGAGTTCGAGTCCACGAGTCGACTGATACTCCTCGTGCCGACTCTTCACATGTCTCCTCGAGCTGAATTCATTCCTCGAGTCGAGCTCCGAGTCCGCGAGTCGACCGATACTCATCGCGCCGACTCTTCACGAAATTCCTCGTGCAGGCTCTACGTGAGTACTCGAGTCGAGTTCGAGTCCATGAGTCGACTGATACTCCTCGTGCCAACTCTTCACATGTCTCCTCGAGATGAATTCATTACTCGAGTCGAGCTCCGAGTCCGCGAGTCGACCGATACTCCTCGCGCCGACTCTTCACGAAATTCCTCGTGCAGGCTCTACGTGAGTCCTCGAGTCGAGTTCGAGTCCACGAGTCGACTGATACTCCTCGTGCCGACTCTTCACATGTCTCCTCGAGATGAATTCATTCCTCGAGTCGAGCTCCGAGTCCGCGAGTCGACCGATACTCCTCGCGCCGACTCGTCACGAAATTCCTCGTGCAGGCTCTACGTGAGTCCTCGAGTCGAGTTCGAGTCCATGAGTCGACTGATACTCCTCGTGCCGACTCTTCACATGTCTCCTCGAGCTGAATTCATTCCTCGAGTCGAGCTCTGATTCCGCGAGTCGACCGATACTCCTCGCGCCGACTCTTCACGAAATTCCTCGTGCAGGCTCTACGTGAGTCCTCGAATCATGTTCGAGTCCACGAGTCGACTGATACTCCTCGTGCCAACTCTTCACGTGTCTCCTCGAGATGAATTCATTCCTCGAGTCGAGCTCCGAGTCCGCGAGTCGACCGATACTCCTCGCGCCGACTCTTCACGAAATTCCTCGTGCAGGCTCTACGTGAGTCCTCGAGTCGAGTTCGAGTCCACGAGTCGACTGATACTCCTCGTGCCGACTCTTCACATGTCTCCTCGAGATGAATTCATTCCTCGAGTCGAGCTCCGAGTCCGCGAGTCGACCGATACTCATCGCGCCGACTCTTCACGAAATTCCTCGTGCAGGCTCTACGTGAGTCCTCGAGTCGAGTTCGAGTCCACGAGTCGACTGATACTCTTCGTTTTGACTCTTCACATGTCTCCTCGAGATCAATTCATTCCTCGAGTCGAGCTCTGAGTCCGCGAGTCGACCGATACTCCTCGCGCCGACTCTTCACGAAATTCCTCGTGCAGGCTCTACGTGAGTCCTCGAGTCGAGTTCGAGTTCACGAGTCGACTGATACTCCTCGTGCCAACTCTTCACATGTTTCCTCGAGATGAATTCATTCCTCGAGTCGAGCTCCGAGTCCGCGAGTCGACCGATACTCCTCGCGCCGACTCTTCACGAAATTCCTCGTGCAGGCTCTACGTGAGTCCTCGAGTCGAGTTCGAGTCCACGAGTCGACTGATACTCCTCGTGCCGACTCTTCACATTCTCGTCGAGATGAATTCATTCCTCGAGTCGAGCTCCGAGTCCGCGAGTCGACCGATACTCCTCGCGCCGACTCTTCACGAAATTCCTCGTGCAGGCTCTACGTGAGTCCTCGAGTCGAGTTCGAGTCCATGAGTCGACTGATACTCCTCGTACCAACTCTTCACATGTCTCCTCGAGATGAATTCATTACTCGAGTCGAGCTCCGAGTCCGCGAGTCGACCGATACTCCTCGCGCCGACTCTTCACGAAATTCCTCGTGCAGGCTCTACGTGAGTCCTCGAGTCGAGTTCGAGTCCACGAGTCGACTGATACTCCTCGTGCCGACTCTTCACATGTCTCCTCGAGATGAATTCATTCCTCGAGTCGAGCTCCGAGTCCGCGAGTCGAACGATACTCCTCGCGCCGACTCTTCACGAAATTCCTCGTGCAGGCTCTACGTGAGTCCTCGAGTCGAGTTCGAGTCCATGAGTCGACTGATACTCCTCGTGCCAACTCTTCACATGTCTCCTCGAGATGAATTCATTCCTCGAGTCGAGCTCCGAGTCCGCGAGTCGACCGATACTCCTCGCGCCGACTCTTCACAAAATTCCTCGTGCAGGCTCTACGTGAGTCCTCGAGTCGAGTTCGAGTCCACGAGTCGACTGATACTCCTCGTGCCGACTCTTCACATGTCTCCTCGAGATGAATTCATTCCTCGAGTCGAGCTCCGAGTCCGCGAGTCGAACGATACTCCTCGCGCCGACTCTTCACGAAATTCCTCGTGCAGGCTCTACGTGAGTCCTCGAGTCGAGTTCGAGTCCACGAGTCGACTGATACTCCTCGTGCCGACTCTTCACATTCTCGTCGAGATGAATTCATTCCTCGAGTCGAGCTCCGAGTCCGCGAGTCGACCGATACTCCTCGCGCCGACTCTTCACGAAATTCCTCGTGCAGGCTCTACGTGAGTCCTCGAGTCGAGTTCGAGTCCACGAGTCGACTGATACTCCTCGTGCCGACTCTTCACAAGTCTCCCCGAGATGAATTCATTCCTCGAGTCGAGCTCCGAGTCCGCGAGTCGACCGATACTCCTCGCGCCGACTCTTCACGAAATTCCTCGTGCAGGCTCTACATGAGTCCTCGAGTCGAGTTCGAGTCCACGAGTCGACTGATACTCCTCGTGCCGACTCTTCACATGTCTCCTCGAGCTGAATTCATTCCTCGAGTCGAGCTCCGAGTCCGCGAGTCGACCGATACTCATCGCGCCGACTCTTCACGAAATTCCTCGTGCAGGCTCTACGTGAGTACTCGAGTCGAGTTCGAGTCCATGAGTCGACTGATACTCCTCGTGCCAACTCTTCACATGTCTCCTCGAGATGAATTCATTACTCGAGTCGAGCTCCGAGTCCGCGAGTCGACCGATACTCCTCGCGCCGACTCTTCACGAAATTCCTCGTGCAGGCTCTACGTGAGTACTCGAGTCGAGTTCGAGTCCATGAGTCGACTGATACTCCTCGTGCCAACTCTTCACATGTCTCCTCGAGATGAATTCATTTCTCGAGTCGAGCTCCGAGTCCGCGAGTCGACCGATACTCCTCGCGCCGACTCTTCACGAAATTCCTCGTGCAGGCTCTACGTGAGTCCTCGAGTCGAGTTCGAGTCCACGAGTCGACTGATACTCCTCGTGCCGACTCTTCACATTCTCGTCGAGATGAATTCATTCCTCGAGTCGAGCTCCGAGTCCGCGAGTCGACCGATACTCCTCGCGCCGACTCTTCACGAAATTCCTCGTGCAGGCTCTACGTGAGTCCTCGAGTCGAGTTCGAGTCCATGAGTCGACTGATACTCCTCGTACCAACTCTTCACATGTCTCCTCGAGATGAATTCATTACTCGAGTCGAGCTCCGAGTCCGCGAGTCGACCGATACTCCTCGCGCCGACTCTTCACGAAATTCCTCGTGCAGGCTCTACGTGAGTCCTCGAGTCGAGTTCGAGTCCACGAGTCGACTGATACTCCTCGTGCCGACTCTTCACATGTCTCCTCGAGATGAATTCATTCCTCGAGTCGAGCTCCGAGTCCGCGAGTCGAACGATACTCCTCGCGCCGACTCTTCACGAAATTCCTCGTGCAGGCTCTACGTGAGTCCTCGAGTCGAGTTCGAGTCCATGAGTCGACTGATACTCCTCGTGCCAACTCTTCACATGTCTCCTCGAGATGAATTCATTCCTCGAGTCGAGCTCCGAGTCCGCGAGTCGACCGATACTCCTCGCGCCGACTCTTCACAAAATTCCTCGTGCAGGCTCTACGTGAGTCCTCGAGTCGAGTTCGAGTCCACGAGTCGACTGATACTCCTCGTGCCGACTCTTCACATGTCTCCTCGAGATGAATTCATTCCTCGAGTCGAGCTCCGAGTCCGCGAGTCGAACGATACTCCTCGCGCCGACTCTTCACGAAATTCCTCGTGCAGGCTCTACGTGAGTCCTCGAGTCGAGTTCGAGTCCACGAGTCGACTGATACTCCTCGTGCCGACTCTTCACATTCTCGTCGAGATGAATTCATTCCTCGAGTCGAGCTCCGAGTCCGCGAGTCGACCGATACTCCTCGCGCCGACTCTTCACGAAATTCCTCGTGCAGGCTCTACGTGAGTCCTCGAGTCGAGTTCGAGTCCACGAGTCGACTGATACTCCTCGTGCCAACTCTTCACAAGTCTCCCCGAGATGAATTCATTCCTCGAGTCGAGCTCCGAGTCCGCGAGTCGACCGATACTCCTCGCGCCGACTCTTCACGAAATTCCTCGTGCAGGCTCTACATGAGTCCTCGAGTCGAGTTCGAGTCCACGAGTCGACTGATACTCCTCGTGCCGACTCTTCACATGTCTCCTCGAGCTGAATTCATTCCTCGAGTCGAGCTCCGAGTCCGCGAGTCGACCGATACTCATCGCGCCGACTCTTCACGAAATTCCTCGTGCAGGCTCTACGTGAGTACTCGAGTCGAGTTCGAGTCCATGAGTCGACTGATACTCCTCGTGCCAACTCTTCACATGTCTCCTCGAGATGAATTCATTACTCGAGTCGAGCTCCGAGTCCGCGAGTCGACCGATACTCCTCGCGCCGACTCTTCACGAAATTCCTCGTGCAGGCTCTACGTGAGTCCTCGAGTCGAGTTCGAGTCCACGAGTCGACTGATACTCCTCGTGCCGACTCTTCACATGTCTCCTCGAGATGAATTCATTCCTCGAGTCGAGCTCCGAGTCCGCGAGTCGACCGATACTCCTCGCGCCGACTCGTCACGA
Organism: Urtica dioica subsp. dioica; assembly: GCF_054948205.1. Lineage (NCBI taxonomy): Eukaryota > Viridiplantae > Streptophyta > Magnoliopsida > Rosales > Urticaceae > Urtica > Urtica dioica. The sequence goes on along the minus strand of NC_142756.1, from coordinate 34,877,798 downwards.
AATTCCTCGTGCAGGCTCTACGTGAGTCCTCGAGTCGAGTTCGAGTCCATGAGTCGACTGATACTCCTCGTGCCGACTCTTCACATGTCTCCTCGAGCTGAATTCATTCCTCGAGTCGAGCTCTGATTCCGCGAGTCGACCGATACTCCTCGCGCCGACTCTTCACGAAATTCCTCGTGCAGGCTCTACGTGAGTCCTCGAATCATGTTCGAGTCCACGAGTCGACTGATACTCCTCGTGCCAACTCTTCACGTGTCTCCTCGAGATGAATTCATTCCTCGAGTCGAGCTCCGAGTCCGCGAGTCGACCGATACTCCTCGCGCCGACTCTTCACGAAATTCCTCGTGCAGGCTCTACGTGAGTCCTCGAGTCGAGTTCGAGTCCACGAGTCGACTGATACTCCTCGTGCCGACTCTTCACATGTCTCCTCGAGATGAATTCATTCCTCGAGTCGAGCTCCGAGTCCGCGAGTCGACCGATACTCATCGCGCCGACTCTTCACGAAATTCCTCGTGCAGGCTCTACGTGAGTCCTCGAGTCGAGTTCGAGTCCACGAGTCGACTGATACTCTTCGTTTTGACTCTTCACATGTCTCCTCGAGATCAATTCATTCCTCGAGTCGAGCTCTGAGTCCGCGAGTCGACCGATACTCCTCGCGCCGACTCTTCACGAAATTCCTCGTGCAGGCTCTACGTGAGTCCTCGAGTCGAGTTCGAGTTCACGAGTCGACTGATACTCCTCGTGCCAACTCTTCACATGTTTCCTCGAGATGAATTCATTCCTCGAGTCGAGCTCCGAGTCCGCGAGTCGACCGATACTCCTCGCGCCGACTCTTCACGAAATTCCTCGTGCAGGCTCTACGTGAGTCCTCGAGTCGAGTTCGAGTCCACGAGTCGACTGATACTCCTCGTGCCGACTCTTCACATTCTCGTCGAGATGAATTCATTCCTCGAGTCGAGCTCCGAGTCCGCGAGTCGACCGATACTCCTCGCGCCGACTCTTCACGAAATTCCTCGTGCAGGCTCTACGTGAGTCCTCGAGTCGAGTTCGAGTCCATGAGTCGACTGATACTCCTCGTACCAACTCTTCACATGTCTCCTCGAGATGAATTCATTACTCGAGTCGAGCTCCGAGTCCGCGAGTCGACCGATACTCCTCGCGCCGACTCTTCACGAAATTCCTCGTGCAGGCTCTACGTGAGTCCTCGAGTCGAGTTCGAGTCCACGAGTCGACTGATACTCCTCGTGCCGACTCTTCACATGTCTCCTCGAGATGAATTCATTCCTCGAGTCGAGCTCCGAGTCCGCGAGTCGAACGATACTCCTCGCGCCGACTCTTCACGAAATTCCTCGTGCAGGCTCTACGTGAGTCCTCGAGTCGAGTTCGAGTCCATGAGTCGACTGATACTCCTCGTGCCAACTCTTCACATGTCTCCTCGAGATGAATTCATTCCTCGAGTCGAGCTCCGAGTCCGCGAGTCGACCGATACTCCTCGCGCCGACTCTTCACAAAATTCCTCGTGCAGGCTCTACGTGAGTCCTCGAGTCGAGTTCGAGTCCACGAGTCGACTGATACTCCTCGTGCCGACTCTTCACATGTCTCCTCGAGATGAATTCATTCCTCGAGTCGAGCTCCGAGTCCGCGAGTCGAACGATACTCCTCGCGCCGACTCTTCACGAAATTCCTCGTGCAGGCTCTACGTGAGTCCTCGAGTCGAGTTCGAGTCCACGAGTCGACTGATACTCCTCGTGCCGACTCTTCACATTCTCGTCGAGATGAATTCATTCCTCGAGTCGAGCTCCGAGTCCGCGAGTCGACCGATACTCCTCGCGCCGACTCTTCACGAAATTCCTCGTGCAGGCTCTACGTGAGTCCTCGAGTCGAGTTCGAGTCCACGAGTCGACTGATACTCCTCGTGCCGACTCTTCACATTCTCGTCGAGATGAATTCATTCCTCGAGTCGAGCTCCGAGTCCGCGAGTCGACCGATACTCCTCGCGCCGACTCTTCACGAAATTCCTCGTGCAGGCTCTACGTGAGTCCTCGAGTCGAGTTCGAGTCCACGAGTCGACTGATACTCCTCGTGCCGACTCTTCACAAGTCTCCCCGAGATGAATTCATTCCTCGAGTCGAGCTCCGAGTCCGCGAGTCGACCGATACTCCTCGCGCCGACTCTTCACGAAATTCCTCGTGCAGGCTCTACATGAGTCCTCGAGTCGAGTTCGAGTCCACGAGTCGACTGATACTCCTCGTGCCGACTCTTCACATGTCTCCTCGAGCTGAATTCATTCCTCGAGTCGAGCTCCGAGTCCGCGAGTCGACCGATACTCATCGCGCCGACTCTTCACGAAATTCCTCGTGCAGGCTCTACGTGAGTACTCGAGTCGAGTTCGAGTCCATGAGTCGACTGATACTCCTCGTGCCAACTCTTCACATGTCTCCTCGAGATGAATTCATTACTCGAGTCGAGCTCCGAGTCCGCGAGTCGACCGATACTCCTCGCGCCGACTCTTCACGAAATTCCTCGTGCAGGCTCTACGTGAGTCCTCGAGTCGAGTTCGAGTCCACGAGTCGACTGATACTCCTCGTGCCGACTCTTCACATGTCTCCTCGAGATGAATTCATTCCTCGAGTCGAGCTCCGAGTCCGCGAGTCGACCGATACTCCTCGCGCCGACTCTTCACGAAATTCCTCGTGCAGGCTCTACGTGAGTCCTCGAGTCGAGTTCGAGTCCATGAGTCGACTGATACTCCTCGTGCCGACTCTTCACATGTCTCCTCGAGCTGAATTCATTCCTCGAGTCGAGCTCTGATTCCGCGAGTCGACCGATACTCCTCGCGCCGACTCTTCACGAAATTCCTCGTGCAGGCTCTACGTGAGTCCTCGAATCATGTTCGAGTCCACGAGTCGACTGATACTCCTCGTGCCAACTCTTCACGTGTCTCCTCGAGATGAATTCATTCCTCGAGTCGAGCTCCGAGTCCGCGAGTCGACCGATACTCCTCGCGCCGACTCTTCACGAAATTCCTCGTGCAGGCTCTACGTGAGTCCTCGAGTCGAGTTCGAGTCCACGAGTCGACTGATACTCCTCGTGCCGACTCTTCACATGTCTCCTCGAGATGAATTCATTCCTCGAGTCGAGCTCCGAGTCCGCGAGTCGACCGATACTCATCGCGCCGACTCTTCACGAAATTCCTCGTGCAGGCTCTACGTGAGTCCTCGAGTCGAGTTCGAGTCCACGAGTCGACTGATACTCTTCGTTTTGACTCTTCACATGTCTCCTCGAGATCAATTCATTCCTCGAGTCGAGCTCTGAGTCCGCGAGTCGACCGATACTCCTCGCGCCGACTCTTCACGAAATTCCTCGTGCAGGCTCTACGTGAGTCCTCGAGTCGAGTTCGAGTTCACGAGTCGACTGATACTCCTCGTGCCAACTCTTCACATGTTTCCTCGAGATGAATTCATTCCTCGAGTCGAGCTCCGAGTCCGCGAGTCGACCGATACTCCTCGCGCCGACTCTTCACGAAATTCCTCGTGCAGGCTCTACGTGAGTCCTCGAGTCGAGTTCGAGTCCACGAGTCGACTGATACTCCTCGTGCCGACTCTTCACATGTCTCCTCGAGATGAATTCATTCCTCGAGTCGAGCTCCGAGTCCGGGAGTCGACCGATACTCATCGCGCCGACTCTTCACGAAATTCCTCGTGCAGGCTCTACGTGAGTCCTCGAGTCGAGTTCGAGTCCACGAGTCGACTGATACTCCTCGTGCCAACTCTTCACATGTCTCCTCGAGATGAATTCATTCCTCGAGTCGAGCTCCGAGTCCGCGAGTCGACCGATACTCCTCGCGCCGACTCTTCACGAAATTCCTCTTGCAGGCTCTACGTGAGTCCTCGAGTCGAGTTCGAGTCCACGAGTCGACTGATACTCTTCGTTTTGACTCTTCACATGTCTCCTCGAGATCAATTCATTCCTCGAGTCGAGCTCCGAGTCCGCGAGTCGACCGATACTCCTCGCGCCGACTCTTCACGAAATTCCTCGTGCAGGCTCTACGTGAGTCCTCGAGTCGAGTTCGAGTCCACGAGTCGACTGATACTCCTCGTGCCGACTCTTCACATGTCTCCTCGAGATGAATTCATTCCTCGAGTCGAGCTCCGAGTCCGCGAGTCGACCGATACTCCTCGCGCCGACTCTTCACGAAATTCCTCGTGCAGGCTCTACGTGAGTCCTCGAGTCGAGTTCGAGTCCACGAGTCGACTGATACTCCTCGTGCCGACTCTTCACATGTCTCCTCGAGATGAATTCATTCCTCGAGTCGAGCTCCGAGTCCGCGAGTCGACCGATACTACTCGCGCCGACTCTTCACGAAATTCCTCGTGCAGGCTCTACGTGAGTCCTCGAGTCGAGTTCGAGTCCACGAGTCGACTGATACTCCTCGTGCCAACTCTTCACATGTCTCCTCGAGATGAATTCATTCCTCGAGTCGAGCTCCGAGTCCGCGAGTCGACCGATACTCCTCGCGCCGACTCTTCACGAAATTCCTCGTGCAGGCTCTACGTGAGTCCTCGAGTCGAGTTCGAGTCCACGAGTCGACTGATACTCCTCGTGCCGACTCTTCACATGTCTCCTCGAGATGAATTCATTCCTCGAGTCGAGCTCCGAGTCCGGGAGTCGACCGATACTCATCGCGCCGACTCTTCACGAAATTCCTCGTGCAGGCTCTACGTGAGTCCTCGAGTCGAGTTCGAGTCCACGAGTCGACTGATACTCCTCGTGCCAACTCTTCACATGTCTCCTCGAGATGAATTCATTCCTCGAGTCGAGCTCCGAGTCCGCGAGTCGACCGATACTCCTCGCGCCGACTCTTCACAAAATTCCTCGTGCAGGCTCTACGTGAGTCCTCGAGTCGAGTTCGAGTCCACGAGTCGACTGATACTCCTCGTGCCGACTCTTCACATGTCTCCTCGAGATGAATTCATTCCTCGAGTCGAGCTCCGAGTCCGCGAGTCGAACGATACTCCTCGCGCCGACTCTTCACGAAATTCCTCGTACAGGCTCTACGTGAGTCCTCGAGTCGAGTTCGAGTCCACGAGTCGACTGATACTCCTCGTGCCGACTCTTCACATTCTCGTCGAGATGAATTCATTCCTCGAGTCGAGCTCCGAGTCCGCGAGTCGACCGATACTCCTCGCGCCGACTCTTCACGAAATTCCTCGTGCAGGCTCTACGTGAGTCCTCGAGTCGAGTTCGAGTCCACGAGTCGACTGATACTCCTCGTGCCAACTCTTCACAAGTCTCCCCGAGATGAATTCATTCCTCGAGTCGAGCTCCGAGTCCGCGAGTCGACCGATACTCCTCGCGCCGACTCTTCACGAAATTCCTCGTGCAGGCTCTACATGAGTCCTCGAGTCGAGTTCGAGTCCACGAGTCGACTGATACTCCTCGTGCCGACTCTTCACATGTCTCCTCGAGCTGAATTCATTCCTCGAGTCGAGCTCCGAGTCCGCGAGTCGACCGATACTCATCGCGCCGACTCTTCACGAAATTCCTCGTGCAGGCTCTACGTGAGTACTCGAGTCGAGTTCGAGTCCATGAGTCGACTGATACTCCTCGTGCCAACTCTTCACATGTCTCCTCGAGATGAATTCATTACTCGAGTCGAGCTCCGAGTCCGCGAGTCGACCGATACTCCTCGCGCCGACTCTTCACGAAATTCCTCGTGCAGGCTCTACGTGAGTCCTCGAGTCGAGTTCGAGTCCACGAGTCGACTGATACTCCTCGTGCCGACTCTTCACATGTCTCCTCGAGATGAATTCATTCCTCGAGTCGAGCTCCGAGTCCGCGAGTCGACCGATACTCCTCGCGCCGACTCTTCACGAAATTCCTCGTGCAGGCTCTACGTGAGTCCTCGAGTCGAGTTCGAGTCCATGAGTCGACTGATACTCCTCGTGCCGACTCTTCACATGTCTCCTCGAGCTGAATTCATTCCTCGAGTCGAGCTCTGATTCCGCGAGTCGACCGATACTCCTCGCGCCGACTCTTCACGAAATTCCTCGTGCAGGCTCTACGTGAGTCCTCGAATCATGTTCGAGTCCACGAGTCGACTGATACTCCTCGTGCCAACTCTTCACGTGTCTCCTCGAGATGAATTCATTCCTCGAGTCGAGCTCCGAGTCCGCGAGTCGACCGATACTCCTCGCGCCGACTCTTCACGAAATTCCTCGTGCAGGCTCTACGTGAGTCCTCGAGTCGAGTTCGAGTCCACGAGTCGACTGATACTCCTCGTGCCGACTCTTCACATGTCTCCTCGAGATGAATTCATTCCTCGAGTCGAGCTCCGAGTCCGCGAGTCGACCGATACTCATCGCGCCGACTCTTCACGAAATTCCTCGTGCAGGCTCTACGTGAGTCCTCGAGTCGAGTTCGAGTCCACGAGTCGACTGATACTCTTCGTTTTGACTCTTCACATGTCTCCTCGAGATCAATTCATTCCTCGAGTCGAGCTCTGAGTCCGCGAGTCGACCGATACTCCTCGCGCCGACTCTTCACGAAATTCCTCGTGCAGGCTCTACGTGAGTCCTCGAGTCGAGTTCGAGTCCACGAGTCGACTGATACTCCTCGTGCCAACTCTTCACATGTCTCCTCGAGATGAATTCATTCCTCGAGTCGAGCTCCGAGTCCGCGAGTCGACCGATACTCCTCGCGCCGACTCTTCACGAAATTCCTCGTGCAGGCTCTACGTGAGTCCTCGAGTCGAGTTCGAGTCCACGAGTCGACTGATACTCCTCGTGCCGACTCTTCACATGTCTCCTCGAGATGAATTCATTCCTCGAGTCGAGCTCCGAGTCCGGGAGTCGACCGATACTCATCGCGCCGACTCTTCACGAAATTCCTCGTGCAGGCTCTACGTGAGTCCTCGAGTCGAGTTCGAGTCCACGAGTCGACTGATACTCCTCGTGCCGACTCTTCACATGTCTCCTCGAGATGAATTCATTCCTCGAGTCGAGCTCCGAGTCCGCGAGTCGACCGATACTCCTCGCGCCGACTCTTCACGAAATTCCTCGTGCAGGCTCTACGTGAGTCCTCGAGTCGAGTTCGAGTCCATGAGTCGACTGATACTCCTCGTGCCGACTCTTCACATGTCTCCTCGAGCTGAATTCATTCCTCGAGTCGAGCTCTGATTCCGCGAGTCGACCGATACTCCTCGCGCCGACTCTTCACGAAATTCCTCGTGCAGGCTCTACGTGAGTCCTCGAATCATGTTCGAGTCCACGAGTCGACTGATACTCCTCGTGCCAACTCTTCACGTGTCTCCTCGAGATGAATTCATTCCTCGAGTCGAGCTCCGAGTCCGCGAGTCGACCGATACTCCTCGCGCCGACTCTTCACGAAATTCCTCGTGCAGGCTCTACGTGAGTCCTCGAGTCGAGTTCGAGTCCACGAGTCGACTGATACTCCTCGTGCCGACTCTTCACATGTCTCCTCGAGATGAATTCATTCCTCGAGTCGAGCTCCGAGTCCGCGAGTCGACCGATACTCATCGCGCCGACTCTTCACGAAATTCCTCGTGCAGGCTCTACGTGAGTCCTCGAGTCGAGTTCGAGTCCACGAGTCGACTGATACTCTTCGTTTTGACTCTTCACATGTCTCCTCGAGATCAATTCATTCCTCGAGTCGAGCTCTGAGTCCGCGAGTCGACCGATACTCCTCGCGCCGACTCTTCACGAAATTCCTCGTGCAGGCTCTACGTGAGTCCTCGAGTCGAGTTCGAGTCCACGAGTCGACTGATACTCCTCGTGCCAACTCTTCACATGTCTCCTCGAGATGAATTCATTCCTCGAGTCGAGCTCCGAGTCCGCGAGTCGACCGATACTCCTCGCGCCGACTCTTCACGAAATTCCTCGTGCAGGCTCTACGTGAGTCCTCGAGTCGAGTTCGAGTCCACGAGTCGACTGATACTCCTCGTGCCGACTCTTCACATGTCTCCTCGAGATGAATTCATTCCTCGAGTCGAGCTCCGAGTCCGGGAGTCGACCGATACTCATCGCGCCGACTCTTCACGAAATTCCTCGTGCAGGCTCTACGTGAGTCCTCGAGTCGAGTTCGAGTCCACGAGTCGACTGATACTCCTCGTGCCAACTCTTCACATGTCTCCTCGAGATGAATTCATTCCTCGAGTCGAGCTCCGAGTCCGCGAGTCGACCGATACTCCTCGCGCCGACTCTTCACAAAATTCCTCGTGCAGGCTCTACGTGAGTCCTCGAGTCGAGTTCGAGTCCACGAGTCGACTGATACTCCTCGTGCCGACTCTTCACATGTCTCCTCGAGATGAATTCATTCCTCGAGTCGAGCTCCGAGTCCGCGAGTCGAACGATACTCCTCGCGCCGACTCTTCACGAAATTCCTCGTGCAGGCTCTACGTGAGTCCTCGAGTCGAGTTCGAGTCCACGAGTCGACTGATACTCCTCGTGCCGACTCTTCACATTCTCGTCGAGATGAATTCATTCCTCGAGTCGAGCTCCGAGTCCGCGAGTCGACCGATACTCCTCGCGCCGACTCTTCACGAAATTCCTCGTGCAGGCTCTACGTGAGTCCTCGAGTCGAGTTCGAGTCCACGAGTCGACTGATACTCCTCGTGCCAACTCTTCACAAGTCTCCCCGAGATGAATTCATTCCTCGAGTCGAGCTCCGAGTCCGCGAGTCGACCGATACTCCTCGCGCCGACTCTTCACGAAATTCCTCGTGCAGGCTCTACATGAGTCCTCGAGTCGAGTTCGAGTCCACGAGTCGACTGATACTCCTCGTGCCGACTCTTCACATGTCTCCTCGAGCTGAATTCATTCCTCGAGTCGAGCTCCGAGTCCGCGAGTCGACCGATACTCATCGCGCCGACTCTTCACGAAATTCCTCGTGCAGGCTCTACGTGAGTACTCGAGTCGAGTTCGAGTCCATGAGTCGACTGATACTCCTCGTGCCAACTCTTCACATGTCTCCTCGAGATGAATTCATTACTCGAGTCGAGCTCCGAGTCCGCGAGTCGACCGATACTCCTCGCGCCGACTCTTCACGAAATTCCTCGTGCAGGCTCTACGTGAGTCCTCGAGTCGAGTTCGAGTCCACGAGTCGACTGATACTCCTCGTGCCGACTCTTCACATGTCTCCTCGAGATGAATTCATTCCTCGAGTCGAGCTCCGAGTCCGCGAGTCGACCGATACTCCTCGCGCCGACTCTTCACGAAATTCCTCGTGCAGGCTCTACGTGAGTCCTCGAGTCGAGTTCGAGTCCATGAGTCGACTGATACTCCTCGTGCCGACTCTTCACATGTCTCCTCGAGCTGAATTCATTCCTCGAGTCGAGCTCTGATTCCGCGAGTCGACCGATACTCCTCGCGCCGACTCTTCACGAAATTCCTCGTGCAGGCTCTACGTGAGTCCTCGAATCATGTTCGAGTCCACGAGTCGACTGATACTCCTCGTGCCAACTCTTCACGTGTCTCCTCGAGATGAATTCATTCCTCGAGTCGAGCTCCGAGTCCGCGAGTCGACCGATACTCCTCGCGCCGACTCTTCACGAAATTCCTCGTGCAGGCTCTACGTGAGTCCTCGAGTCGAGTTCGAGTCCACGAGTCGACTGATACTCCTCGTGCCGACTCTTCACATGTCTCCTCGAGATGAATTCATTCCTCGAGTCGAGCTCCGAGTCCGCGAGTCGACCGATACTCATCGCGCCGACTCTTCACGAAATTCCTCGTGCAGGCTCTACGTGAGTCCTCGAGTCGAGTTCGAGTCCACGAGTCGACTGATACTCTTCGTTTTGACTCTTCACATGTCTCCTCGAGATCAATTCATTCCTCGAGTCGAGCTCTGAGTCCGCGAGTCGACCGATACTCCTCGCGCCGACTCTTCACGAAATTCCTCGTGCAGGCTCTACGTGAGTCCTCGAGTCGAGTTCGAGTTCACGAGTCGACTGATACTCCTCGTGCCAACTCTTCACATGTTTCCTCGAGATGAATTCATTCCTCGAGTCGAGCTCCGAGTCCGCGAGTCGACCGATACTCCTCGCGCCGACTCTTCACGAAATTCCTCGTGCAGGCTCTACGTGAGTCCTCGAGTCGAGTTCGAGTCCACGAGTCGACTGATACTCCTCGTGCCGACTCTTCACATGTCTCCTCGAGATGAATTCATTCCTCGAGTCGAGCTCCGAGTCCGGGAGTCGACCGATACTCATCGCGCCGACTCTTCACGAAATTCCTCGTGCAGGCTCTACGTGAGTCCTCGAGTCGAGTTCGAGTCCACGAGTCGACTGATACTCCTCGTGCCAACTCTTCACATGTCTCCTCGAGATGAATTCATTCCTCGAGTCGAGCTCCGAGTCCGCGAGTCGACCGATACTCCTCGCGCCGACTCTTCACGAAATTCCTCTTGCAGGCTCTACGTGAGTCCTCGAGTCGAGTTCGAGTCCACGAGTCGACTGATACTCTTCGTTTTGACTCTTCACATGTCTCCTCGAGATCAATTCATTCCTCGAGTCGAGCTCCGAGTCCGCGAGTCGACCGATACTCCTCGCGCCGACTCTTCACGAAATTCCTCGTGCAGGCTCTACGTGAGTCCTCGAGTCGAGTTCGAGTCCACGAGTCGACTGATACTCCTCGTGCCGACTCTTCACATGTCTCCTCGAGATGAATTCATTCCTCGAGTCGAGCTCCGAGTCCGCGAGTCGACCGATACTCCTCGCGCCGACTCTTCACGAAATTCCTCGTGCAGGCTCTACGTGAGTCCTCGAGTCGAGTTCGAGTCCACGAGTCGACTGATACTCCTCGTGCCGACTCTTCACATGTCTCCTCGAGATGAATTCATTCCTCGAGTCGAGCTCCGAGTCCGCGAGTCGACCGATACTCCTCGCGCCGACTCTTCACGAAATTCCTCGTGCAGGCTCTACGTGAGTCCTCGAGTCGAGTTCGAGTCCACGAGTCGACTGATACTCCTCGTGCCAACTCTTCACATGTCTCCTCGAGATGAATTCATTCCTCGAGTCGAGCTCCGAGTCCGCGAGTCGACCGATACTCCTCGCGCCGACTCTTCACGAAATTCCTCGTGCAGGCTCTACGTGAGTCCTCGAGTCGAGTTCGAGTCCACGAGTCGACTGATACTCCTCGTGCCGACTCTTCACATGTCTCCTCGAGATGAATTCATTCCTCGAGTCGAGCTCCGAGTCCGGGAGTCGACCGATACTCATCGCGCCGACTCTTCACGAAATTCCTCGTGCAGGCTCTACGTGAGTCCTCGAGTCGAGTTCGAGTCCACGAGTCGACTGATACTCCTCGTGCCAACTCTTCACATGTCTCCTCGAGATGAATTCATTCCTCGAGTCGAGCTCCGAGTCCGCGAGTCGACCGATACTCCTCGCGCCGACTCTTCACGAAATTCCTCTTGCAGGCTCTACGTGAGTCCTCGAGTCGAGTTCGAGTCCACGAGTCAACTGATACTCTTCGTTTTGACTCTTCACATGTCTCCTCGAGATCAATTCATTCCTCGAGTCGAGCTCTGAGTCCGCGAGTCGACCGATACTCCTCGCGCCGACTCTTCACGAAATTCCTCGTGCAGGCTCTACGTGAGTCCTCGAGTCGAGTTCGAGTTCACGAGTCGACTGATACTCCTCGTGCCAACTCTTCACATGTTTCCTCGAGATGAATTCATTCCTCGAGTCGAGCTCCGAGTCCGCGAGTCGACCGATACTCCTCGCGCCGACTCTTCACGAAATTCCTCGTGCAGGCTCTACGTGAGTCCTCGAGTCGAGTTCGAGTCCACGAGTCGACTGATACTCCTCGTGCCGACTCTTCACATGTCTCCTCGAGATGAATTCATTCCTCGAGTCGAGCTCCGAGTCCGCGAGTCGACCGATACTCCTCGAGCCGACTCTTCACGAAATTCCTCGTGCAGGCTCTACGTGAGTCCTCGAGTCGAGTTCGAGTCCATGAGTCGACTGATACTCCTCGTGCCAACTCTTCACATGTCTCCTCGAGATGAATTCATTCCTCGAGTCGAGCTCCGAGTCCGCGAGTCGACCGATACTCCTCGCGCCGACTCTTCACGAAATTCCTCTTGCAGGCTCTACGTGAGTCCTCGAGTCGAGTTCGAGTCCACGAGTCGACTGATACTCTTCGTTTTGACTCTTCACATGTCTCCTCGAGATCAATTCATTCCTCGAGTCGAGCTCTGAGTCCGCGAGTCGACCGATACTCCTCGCGCCGACTCTTCACGAAATTCCTCGTGCAGGCTCTACGTGAGTCCTCGAGTCGAGTTCGAGTTCACGAGTCGACTGATACTCCTCGTGCCAACTCTTCACATGTTTCCTCGAGATGAATTCATTCCTCGAGTCGAGCTCCGAGTCCGCGAGTCGACCGATACTCCTCGCGCCGACTCTTCACGAAATTCCTCGTGCAGGCTCTACGTGAGTCCTCGAGTCGAGTTCGAGTCCACGAGTCGACTGATACTCCTCGTGCCGACTCTTCACATGTCTCCTCGAGATGAATTCATTCCTCGAGTCGAGCTCCGAGTCCGCGAGTCGACCGATACTCCTCGCGCCGACTCTTCACGAAATTCCTCGCGCAGGCTCTACGTGAGTCCTCGAGTCGAGTTCGAGTCCACGAGTCGACTGATACTCCTCGTGCCAACTCTTCACAAGTCTCCCCGAGATGAATTCATTCCTCGAGTCGAGCTCCGAGTCCGCGAGTCGACCGATACTCCTCGCGCCGACTCTTCACGAAATTCCTCGTGCAGGCTCTACGTGAGTCCTCGAGTCGAGTTCGAGTCCACGAGTCGACTGATACTCCTCGTGCCAACTCTTCACAAGTCTCCCCGAGATGAATTCATTCCTCGAGTCGAGCTCCGAGTCCGCGAGTCGACCGATACTCCTCGCGCCGACTCTTCACGAAATTCCTCGTGCAGGCTCTACATGAGTCCTCGAGTCGAGTTCGAGTCCACGAGTCGACTGATACTCCTTGTGCCGACTCTTCACATGTCTCCTCGAGATGAATTCATTCCTCGAGTCGAGCTCCGAGTCCGCGAGTCGACCGATACTCATCGCGCCGACTCTTCACGAAATTCCTCGTGCAGGCTCTACGTGAGTACTCGAGTCGAGTTCGAGTCCATGAGTCGACTGATACTCCTCGTGCCAACTCTTCACATGTCTCCTCGAGATGAATTCATTACTCGAGTCGAGCTCCGAGTCCGCGAGTCGACCGATACTCCTCGCGCCGACTCTTCACGAAATTCCTCGTGCAGGCTCTACGTGAGTCCTCGAGTCGAGTTCGAGTCCACGAGTCGACTGATACTCCTCGTGCCGACTCTTCACATGTCTCCTCGAGATGAATTCATTCCTCGAGTCGAGCTCCGAGTCCGCGAGTCGACCGATACTCCTCGCGCCGACTCTTCACGAAATTCCTCGTGCAGGCTCTACGTGAGTCCTCGAGTCGAGTTCGAGTCCACGAGTCGACTGATACTCCTCGTGCCGACTCTTCACATGTCTCCTCGAGATGAATTCATTCCTCGAGTCGAGCTCCGAGTCCGCGAGTCGACCGATACTCCTCGCGCCGACTCTTCACGAAATTCCTCGTGCAGGCTCTACGTGAGTCCTCGAGTCGAGTTCGAGTCCACGAGTCGACTGATACTCCTCGTGCCAACTCTTCACAAGTCTCCCCGAGATGAATTCATTCCTCGAGTCGAGCTCCGAGTCCGCGAGTCGACCGATACTCCTCGCGCCGACTCTTCACGAAATTCCTCGTGCAGGCTCTACATGAGTCCTCGAGTCGAGTTCGAGTCCACGAGTCGACTGATACTCCTTGTGCCGACTCTTCACATGTCTCCTCGAGATGAATTCATTCCTCGAGTCGAGCTCCGAGTCCGCGAGTCGACCGATACTCATCGCGCCGACTCTTCACGAAATTCCTCGTGCAGGCTCTACGTGAGTACTCGAGTCGAGTTCGAGTCCATGAGTCGACTGATACTCCTCGTGCCAACTCTTCACATGTCTCCTCGAGATGAATTCATTACTCGAGTCGAGCTCCGAGTCCGCGAGTCGACCGATACTCCTCGCGCCGACTCTTCACGAAATTCCTCGTGCAGGCTCTACGTGAGTCCTCGAGTCGAGTTCGAGTCCACGAGTCGACTGATACTCCTCGTGCCGACTCTTCACATGTCTCCTCGAGATGAATTCATTCCTCGAGTCGAGCTCCGAGTCCGCGAGTCGACCGATACTCCTCGCGCCGACTCTTCACGAACTTCCTCGTGCAGGCTCTACGTGAGTCCTCGAGTCGAGTTCGAGTCCACGAGTCGACTGATACTCCTCGTGCCGACTCTTCACATGTCTCCTCGAGATGAATTCATTCCTCGAGTCGAGCTCCGAGTCCGCGAGTCGACCGATACTCCTCGCGCCGACTCTTCACGAAATTCCTCGTGCAGGCTCTACGTGAGTCCTCGAGTCGAGTTCGAGTCCACGAGTCGACTGATACTCCTCGTGCCAACTCTTCACAAGTCTCCCCGAGATGAATTCATTCCTCGAGTCGAGCTCCGAGTCCGCGAGTCGACCGATACTCCTCGCGCCGACTCTTCACGAAATTCCTCGTGCAGGCTCTACATGAGTCCTCGAGTCGAGTTCGAGTCCACGAGTCGACTGATACTCCTTGTGCCGACTCTTCACATGTCTCCTCGAGATGAATTCATTCCTCGAGTCGAGCTCCGAGTCCGCGAGTCGACCGATACTCATCGCGCCGACTCTTCACGAAATTCCTCGTGCAGGCTCTACGTGAGTACTCGAGTCGAGTTCGAGTCCATGAGTCGACTGATACTCCTCGTGCCAACTCTTCACATGTCTCCTCAAGATGAATTCATTACTCGAGTCGAGCTCCGAGTCCGCGAGTCGACCGATACTCCTCGCGCCGACTCTTCACGAAATTCCTCGTGCAGGCTCTACGTGAGTCCTCGAGTCGAGTTCGAGTCCACGAGTCGACTGATACTCCTCGTGCCGACTCTTCACATGTCTCCTCGAGATGAATTCATTCCTCGAGTCGAGCTCCGAGTCCGCGAGTCGACCGATACTCCTCGCGCCGACTCTTCACGAAATTCCTCGTGCAGGCTCTACGTGAGTACTCGAGTCGAGTTCGAGTCCATGAGTCGACTGATACTCCTCGTGCCAACTCTTCACATGTCTCCTCGAGATGAATTCATTACTCGAGTCGAGCTCCGAGTCCGCGAGTCGACCGATACTCCTCGCGCCGACTCTTCACGAAATTCCTCGCGCAGGCTCTACGTGAGTCCTCGAGTCGAGTTCGAGTCCATGAGTCGACTGATACTCCTCGTGCCGACTCTGCACATGTCTCCTCGAGCTGAATTCATTCCTCGAGTCGAGCTCTGATTCCGCGAGTCGACCGATACTCATCGCGCCGACTCTTCACGAAATTCCTCGTGCAGGCTCTACGTGAGTCCTCGAATCATGTTCGAGTCCACGAGTCGACTGATACTCCTCGTGCCAACTCTTCACGTGTCTCCTCGAGATGAACTCACTCCTCGAGTCGAGCTCCGAGTCCGCGAGTCGACCGATACTCCTCGCGCCGACTCTTCACGAAATTCCTCGTGCAGGCTCTACGTGAGTCCTCGAGTCGAGTTCGAGTCCACGAGTCGACTGATACTCCTCGTGCCGACTCTTCACATGTCTCCTCGAGATGAATTCATTCCTCGAGTCGAGCTCCGAGTCCGGGAGTCGACCGATACTCATCGCGCCGACTCTTCACGAAATTCCTCGTGCAGGCTCTACGTGAGTCCTCGAGTCGAGTTCGAGTCCACGAGTCGACTGATACTCCTCGTGCCAACTCTTCACATGTCTCCTCGAGATGAATTCATTCCTCGAGTCGAGCTCCGAGTCCGCGAGTCGACCGATACTCCTCGCGCCGACTCTTCACGAAATTCCTCTTGCAGGCTCTACGTGAGTCCTCGAGTCGAGTTCGAGTCCACGAGTCGACTGATACTCTTCGTTTTGACTCTTCACATGTCTCCTCGAGATCAATTCATTCCTCGAGTCGAGCTCTGAGTCCGCGAGTCGACCGATACTCCTCGCGCCGACTCTTCACGAAATTCCTCGTGCAGGCTCTACGTGAGTCCTCGAGTCGAGTTCGAGTCCACGAGTCGACTGATACTCCTCGTGCCGACTCTTCACATGTCTCCTTGAGATGAATTCATTCCTCGAGTCGAGCTCCGAGTCCGCGAGTCGACCGATACTCCTCGAGCCGACTCTTCACGAAATTCCTCGTGCAGGCTCTACGTGAGTCCTCGAGTCGAGTTCGAGTCCATGAGTCGACTGATACTCCTCGTGCCAACTCTTCACATGTCTCCTCGAGATGAATTCATTCCTCGAGTCGAGCTCCGAGTCCGCGAGTCGACCGATACTCCTCGAGCCGACTCTTCACGAAATTCCTCGTGCAGGCTCTACGTGAGTCCTCGAGTCGAGTTCGAGTCCATGAGTCGACTGATACTCCTCGTGCCAACTCTTCACATGTCTCCTCGAGATGAATTCATTCCTCGAGTCGAGCTCCGAGTCCGCGAGTCGACCGATACTCCTCGCGCCGACTCTTCACAAAATTCCTCGTGCAGGCTCTACGTGAGTCCTCGAGTCGAGTTCGAGTCCACGAGTCGACTGATACTCCTCGTGCCGACTCTTCACATGTCTCCTTGAGATGAATTCATTCCTCGAGTCGAGCTCCGAGTCCGCGAGTCGACCGATACTCCTCGAGCCGACTCTTCACGAAATTCCTCGTGCAGGCTCTACGTGAGTCCTCGAGTCGAGTTCGAGTTCACGAGTCGACTGATACTCCTCGTGCCAACTCTTCACATGTTTCCTCGAGATGAATTCATTCCTCGAGTCGAGCTCCGAGTCCGCGAGTCGACCGATACTCCTCGCGCCGACTCTTCACGAAATTCCTCGTGCAGGCTCTACGTGAGTCCTCGAGTCGAGTTCGAGTCCACGAGTCGACTGATACTCCTCGTGCCGACTCTTCACATGTCTCCTTGAGATGAATTCATTCCTCGAGTCGAGCTCCGAGTCCGCGAGTCGACCGATACTCCTCGAGCCGACTCTTCACGAAATTCCTCGTGCAGGCTCTACGTGAGTCCTCGAGTCGAGTTCGAGTCCATGAGTCGACTGATACTCCTCGTGCCAACTCTTCACATGTCTCCTCGAGATGAATTCATTCCTCGAGTCGAGCTCCGAGTCCGCGAGTCGACCGATACTCCTCGCGCCGACTCTTCACAAAATTCCTCGTGCAGGCTCTACGTGAGTCCTCGAGTCGAGTTCGAGTCCACGAGTCGACTGATACTCCTCGTGCCGACTCTTCACATGTCTCCTCGAGATGAATTCATTCCTCGAGTCGAGCTCCGAGTCCGCGAGTCGAACGATACTCCTCGCGCCGACTCTTCACGAAATTCCTCGTGCAGGCTCTACGTGAGTCCTCGAGTCGAGTTCGAGTCCACGAGTCGACTGATACTCCTCGTGCCGACTCTTCACATTCTCGTCGAGATGAATTCATTCCTCGAGTCGAGCTCCGAGTCCGCGAGTCGACCGATACTCCTCGCGCCGACTCTTCACGAAATTCCTCGTGCAGGCTCTACGTGAGTCCTCGAGTCGAGTTCGAGTCCACGAGTCGACTGATACTCCTCGTGCCAACTCTTCACAAGTCTCCCCGAGATGAATTCATTCCTCGAGTCGAGCTCCGAGTCCGCGAGTCGACCGATACTCCTCGCGCCGACTCTTCACGAAATTCCTCGTGCAGGCTCTACATGAGTCCTCGAGTCGAGTTCGAGTCCACGAGTCGACTGATACTCCTCGTGCCGACTCTTCACATGTCTCCTCGAGATGAATTCATTCCTCGAGTCGAGCTCCGAGTCCGCGAGTCGACCGATACTCATCGCGCCGACTCTTCACGAAATTCCTCGTGCAGGCTCTACGTGAGTACTCGAGTCGAGTTCGAGTCCATGAGTCGACTGATACTCCTCGTGCCAACTCTTCACATGTCTCCTCAAGATGAATTCATTACTCGAGTCGAGCTCCGAGTCCGCGAGTCGACCGATACTCCTCGCGCCGACTCTTCACGATATTCCTCGTGCAGGCTCTACGTGAGTCCTCGAGTCGAGTTCGAGTCCACGAGTCGACTGATACTCCTCGTGCCGACTCTTCACATGTCTCCTCGAGATGAATTCATTCCTCGAGTCGAGCTCCGAGTCCGCGAGTCGACCGATACTCCTCGCGCCGACTCTTCACGAAATTCCTCGTGCAGGCTCTACGTGAGTCCTCGAGTCGAGTTCGAGTCCATGAGTCGACTGATACTCCTCGTGCCGACTCTTCACATGTCTCCTCGAGCTGAATTCATTCCTCGAGTCGAGCTCTGATTCCGCGAGTCGACCGATACTCCTCGCGCCGACTCTTCACGAAATTCCTCGTGCAGGCTCTACGTGAGTCCTCGAATCATGTTCGAGTCCACGAGTCGACTGATACTCCTCGTGCCAACTCTTCACATGTCTCCTCGAGATGAATTCATTCCTCGAGTCGAGCTCCGAGTCCGCGAGTCGACCGATACTCCTCGCGCCGACTCTTCACGAAATTCCTCGTGCAGGCTCTACGTGAGTCCTCGAGTCGAGTTCGAGTCCACGAGTCGACTGATACTCCTCGTGCCGACTCTTCACATGTCTCCTCGAGATGAATTCATTCCTCGAGTCGAGCTCCGAGTCCGCGAGTCGACCGATACTCATCGCGCCGACTCTTCACGAAATTCCTCGTGCAGGCTCTACGTGAGTCGTCGAGTCGAGTTCGAGTCCACGAGTCGACTGATACTCTTCGTTTTGACTCTTCACATGTCTCCTCGAGATCAATTCATTCCTCGAGTCGAGCTCTGAGTCCGCGAGTCGACCGATACTCCTCGCGCCGACTCTTCACGAAATTCCTCGTGCAGGCTCTACGTGAGTCCTCGAGTCGAGTTCGAGTTCACGAGTCGACTGATACTCCTCGTGCCAACTCTTCACATGTTTCCTCGAGATGAATTCATTCCTCGAGTCGAGCTCCGAGTCCGCGAGTCGACCGATACTCCTCGCGCCGACTCTTCACGAAATTCCTCGTGCAGGCTCTACGTGAGTCCTCGAGTCGAGTTCGAGTCCACGAGTCGACTGATACTCCTCGTGCCGACTCTTCACATGTCTCCTCGAGATGAATTCATTCCTCGAGTCGAGCTCCGAGTCCGGGAGTCGACCGATACTCATCGCGCCGACTCTTCACGAAATTCCTCGTGCAGGCTCTACGTGAGTCCTCGAGTCGAGTTCGAGTCCACGAGTCGACTGATACTCCTCGTGCCAACTCTTCACATGTCTCCTCGAGATGAATTCATTCCTCGAGTCGAGCTCCGAGTCCGCGAGTCGACCGATACTCCTCGCGCCGACTCTTCACGAAATTCCTCTTGCAGGCTCTACGTGAGTCCTCGAGTCGAGTTCGAGTCCACGAGTCGACTGATACTCTTCGTTTTGACTCTTCACATGTCTCCTCGAGATCAATTCATTCCTCGAGTCGAGCTCTGAGTCCGCGAGTCGACCGATACTCCTCGCGCCGACTCTTCACGAAATTCCTCGTGCAGGCTCTACGTGAGTCCTCGAGTCGAGTTCGAGTTCACGAGTCGACTGATACTCCTCGTGCCAACTCTTCACATGTTTCCTCGAGATGAATTCATTCCTCGAGTCGAGCTCCGAGTCCGCGAGTCGACCGATACTCCTCGCGCCGACTCTTCACGAAATTCCTCGTGCAGGCTCTACGTGAGTCCTCGAGTCGAGTTCGAGTCCACGAGTCGACTGATACTCCTCGTGCCGACTCTTCACATGTCTCCTCGAGATGAATTCATTCCTCGAGTCGAGCTCCGAGTCCGGGAGTCGACCGATACTCATCGCGCCGACTCTTCACGAAATTCCTCGTGCAGGCTCTACGTGAGTCCTCGAGTCGAGTTCGAGTCCACGAGTCGACTGATACTCCTCGTGCCAACTCTTCACATGTCTCCTCGAGATGAATTCATTCCTCGAGTCGAGCTCCGAGTCCGCGAGTCGACCGATACTCCTCGCGCCGACTCTTCACGAAATTCCTCTTGCAGGCTCTACGTGAGTCCTCGAGTCGAGTTCGAGTCCACGAGTCGACTGATACTCTTCGTTTTGACTCGTCACATGTCTCCTCGAGATCAATTCATTCCTCGAGTCGAGCTCTGAGTCCGCGAGTCGACCGATACTCCTCGCGCCGACTCTTCACGAAATTCCTCGTGCAGGCTCTACGTGAGTCCTCGAGTCGAGTTCGAGTTCACGAGTCGACTGATACTCCTCGTGCCAACTCTTCACATGTTTCCTCGAGATGAATTCATTCCTCGAGTCGAGCTCCGAGTCCGCGAGTCGACCGATACTCCTCGCGCCGACTCTTCACGAAATTCCTCGTGCAGGCTCTACATGAGTCCTCGAGTCGAGTTCGAGTCCACGAGTCGACTGATACTCCTCGTGCCGACTCTTCACATGTCTCCTCGAGATGAATTCATTCCTCGAGTCGAGCTCCGAGTCCGGGAGTCGACCGATACTCATCGCGCCGACTCTTCACGAAATTCCTCGTGCAGGCTCTACGTGAGTCCTCGAGTCGAGTTCGAGTCCACGAGTCGACTGATACTCCTCGTGCCAACTCTTCACATGTCTCCTCGAGATGAATTCATTCCTCGAGTCGAGCTCCGAGTCCGCGAGTCGACCGATACTCCTCGCGCCGACTCTTCACGAAATTCCTCTTGCAGGCTCTACGTGAGTCCTCGAGTCGAGTTCGAGTCCACGAGTCGACTGATACTCTTCGTTTTGACTCTTCACATGTCTCCTCGAGATCAATTCATTCCTCGAGTCGAGCTCTGAGTCCGCGAGTCGACCGATACTCCTCGCGCCGACTCTTCACGAAATTCCTCGTGCAGGCTCTACGTGAGTCCTCGAGTCGAGTTCGAGTTCACGAGTCGACTGATACTCCTCGTGCCAACTCTTCACATGTTTCCTCGAGATGAATTCATTCCTCGAGTCGAGCTCCGAGTCCGCGAGTCGACCGATACTCCTCGCGCCGACTCTTCACGAAATTCCTCGTGCAGGCTCTACATGAGTCCTCGAGTCGAGTTCGAGTCCACGAGTCGACTGATACTCCTCGTGCCGACTCTTCACATGTCTCCTCGAGATGAATTCATTCCTCGAGTCGAGCTCCGAGTCCGCGAGTCGACCGATACTCCTCGAGCCGACTCTTCACGAAATTCCTCGTGCAGGCTCTACGTGAGTCCTCGAGTCGAGTTCGAGTCCATGAGTCGACTGATACTCCTCGTGCCAACTCTTCACATGTCTCCTCGAGATGAATTCATTCCTCGAGTCGAGCTCCGAGTCCGCGAGTCGACCGATACTCCTCGCGCCGACTCTTCACAAAATTCCTCGTGCAGGCTCTACGTGAGTCCTCGAGTCGAGTTCGAGTCCACGAGTCGACTGATACTCCTCGTGCCGACTCTTCACATGTCTCCTCGAGATGAATTCATTCCTCGAGTCGAGCTCCGAGTCCGCGAGTCGACCGATACTCCTCGAGCCGACTCTTCACGAAATTCCTCGTGCAGGCTCTACGTGAGTCCTCGAGTCGAGTTCGAGTCCATGAGTCGACTGATACTCCTCGTGCCAACTCTTCACATGTCTCCTCGAGATGAATTCATTCCTCGAGTCGAGCTCCGAGTCCGCGAGTCGACCGATACTCCTCGCGCCGACTCTTCACGAAATTCCTCTTGCAGGCTCTACGTGAGTCCTCGAGTCGAGTTCGAGTCCACGAGTCGACTGATACTCCTCGTGCCAACTCTTCACAAGTCTCCCCGAGATGAATTCATTCCTCGAGTCGAGCTCCGAGTCCGCGAGTCGACCGATACTCCTCGCGCCGACTCTTCACGAAATTCCTCGTGCAGGCTCTACATGAGTCCTCGAGTCGAGTTCGAGTCCACGAGTCGACTGATACTCCTCGTGCCGACTCTTCACATGTCTCCTCGAGATGAATTCATTCCTCGAGTCGAGCTCCGAGTCCGCGAGTCGACCGATACTCATCGCGCCGACTCTTCACGAAATTCCTCGTGCAGGCTCTACGTGAGTACTCGAGTCAAGTTCGAGTCCATGAGTCGACTGATACTCCTCGTGCCAGCTCTTCACATGTCTCCTCGAGATGAATTCATTACTCGAGTCGAGCTCCGAGTCCGCGAGTCGACCGATACTCCTCGCGCCGACTCTTCACGAAATTCCTCGTGCAGGCTCTACGTGAGTCCTCGAGTCGAGTTCGAGTCCACGAGTCGACTGATACTCCTCGTGCCGACTCTTCACATGTCTCCTCGAGATGAATTCATTCCTCGAGTCGAGCTCCGAGTCCGCGAGTCGACCGATACTCCTCGCGCCGACTCTTCACGAAATTCCTCGTGCAGGCTCTACGTGAGTCCTCGAGTCGAGTTCGAGTCCATGAGTCGACTGATACTCCTCGTGCCGACTCTTCACATGTCTCCTCGAGCTGAATTCATTCCTCGAGTCGAGCTCTGATTCCGCGAGTCGACCGATACTCCTCGCGCCGACTCTTCACGAAATTCCTCGTGCAGGCTCTACGTGAGTCCTCGAGTCGAGTTCGAGTCCACGAGTCGACTGATACTCCTCGTGCCGACTCTTCACATGTCTCCTCGAGATGAATTCATTCCTCGAGTCGAGCTCCGAGTCCGGGAGTCGACCGATACTCATCGCGCCGACTCTTCACGAAATTCCTCGTGCAGGCTCTACGTGAGTCCTCGAGTCGAGTTCGAGTCCACGAGTCGACTGATACTCCTCGTGCCAACTCTTCACATGTCTCCTCGAGATGAATTCATTCCTCGAGTCGAGCTCCGAGTCCGCGAGTCGACCGATACTCCTCGCGCCGACTCTTCACGAAATTCCTCTTGCAGGCTCTACGTGAGTCCTCGAGTCGAGTTCGAGTCCACGAGTCGACTGATACTCTTCGTTTTGACTCTTCACATGTCTCCTCGAGATCAATTCATTCCTCGAGTCGAGCTCTGAGTCCGCGAGTCGACCGATACTCCTCGCGCCGACTCTTCACGAAATTCCTCGTGCAGGCTCTACGTGAGTCCTCGAGTCGAGTTCGAGTTCACGAGTCGACTGATACTCCTCGTGCCAACTCTTCACATGTTTCCTCGAGATGAATTCATTCCTCGAGTCGAGCTCCGAGTCCGCGAGTCGACCGATACTCCTCGCGCCGACTCTTCACGAAATTCCTCGTGCAGGCTCTACATGAGTCCTCGAGTCGAGTTCGAGTCCACGAGTCGACTGATATTCCTCGTGCCGACTCTTCACATGTCTCCTCGAGATGAATTCATTCCTCGAGTCGAGCTCCGAGTCCGGGAGTCGACCGATACTCATCGCGCCGACTCTTCACGAAATTCCTCGTGCAGGCTCTACGTGAGTCCTCGAGTCGAGTTCGAGTCCACGAGTCGACTGATACTCCTCGTGCCAACTCTTCACATGTCTCCTCGAGATGAATTCATTCCTCGAGTCGAGCTCCGAGTCCGCGAGTCGACCGATACTCCTCGCGCCGACTCTTCACGAAATTCCTCGTGCAGGCTCTACGTGAGTCCTCGAGTCGAGTTCGAGTCCACGAGTCGACTGATACTCCTCGTGCCGACTCTTCACATGTCTCCTCGAGATGAATTCATTCCTCGAGTCGAGCTCCGAGTCCGGGAGTCGACCGATACTCATCGCGCCGACTCTTCACGAAATTCCTCGTGCAGGCTCTACGTGAGTCCTCGAGTCGAGTTCGAGTCCACGAGTCGACTGATACTCCTCGTGCCAACTCTTCACATGTCTCCTCGAGATGAATTCATTCCTCGAGTCGAGCTCCGAGTCCGCGAGTCGACCGATACTCCTCGCGCCGACTCTTCACGTAATTCCTCTTGCAGGCTCTACGTGAGTCCTCGAGTCGAGTTCGAGTCCACGAGTCGACTGATACTCTTCGTTTTGACTCTTCACATGTCTCCTCGAGATCAATTCATTCCTCGAGTCGAGCTCTGAGTCCGCGAGTCGACCGATACTCCTCGCGCCGACTCTTCACGAAATTCCTCGTGCAGGCTCTACGTGAGTCCTCGAGTCGAGTTCGAGTTCACGAGTCGACTGATACTCCTCGTGCCAACTCTTCACATGTTTCCTCGAGATGAATTCATTCCTCGAGTCGAGCTCCGACTCCACGAGTCGACCGATACTCCTCGCGCCGACTCTTCACGAAATTCCTCGTGCAGGCTCTACATGAGTCCTCGAGTCGAGTTCGAGTCCACGAGTCGACTGATACTCCTCGTGCCGACTCTTCACATGTCTCCTCGAGATGAATTCATTCCTCGAGTCGAGCTCCGAGTCCGCGAGTCGACCGATACTCCTCGAGCCGACTCTTCACGAAATTCCTCGTGCAGGCTCTACGTGAGTCCTCGAGTCGAGTTCGAGTCCATGAGTCGACTGATACTCCTCGTGCCAACTCTTCACATGTCTCCTCGAGATGAATTCATTCCTCGAGTCGAGCTCCGAGTCCGCGAGTCGACCGATACTCCTCGCGCCGACTCTTCACAAAATTCCTCGTGCAGGCTCTACGTGAGTCCTCGAGTCGAGTTCGAGTCCACGAGTCGACTGATACTCCTCGTGCCGACTCTTCACATGTCTCCTCGAGATGAATTCATTCCTCGAGTCGAGCTCCGAGTCCGCGAGTCGACCGATACTCCTCGAGCCGACTCTTCACGAAATTCCTCGTGCAGGCTCTACGTGAGTCCTCGAGTCGAGTTCGAGTCCATGAGTCGACTGATACTCCTCGTGCCAACTCTTCACATGTCTCCTCGAGATGAATTCATTCCTCGAGTCGAGCTCCGAGTCCGCGAGTCGACCGATACTCCTCGCGCCGACTCTTCACGAAATTCCTCTTGCAGGCTCTACGTGAGTCCTCGAGTCGAGTTCGAGTCCACGAGTCGACCGATACTCCTCGTGCCAACTCTTCACAAGTCTCCCCGAGATGAATTCATTCCTCGAGTCGAGCTCCGAGTCCGCGAGTCGACCGATACTCCTCGCGCCGACTCTTCACGAAATTCCTCGTGCAGGCTCTACATGAGTCCTCGAGTCGAGTTCGAGTCCACGAGTCGACTGATACTCCTCGTGCCGACTCTTCACATGTCTCCTCGAGATGAATTCATTCCTCGAGTCGAGCTCCGAGTCCGCGAGTCGACCGATACTCATCGCGCCGACTCTTCACGAAATTCCTCGTGCAGGCTCTACGTGAGTACTCGAGTCGAGTTCGAGTCCATGAGTCGACTGATACTCCTCGTGCCAACTCTTCACATGTCTCCTCGAGATGAATTCATTACTCGAGTCGAGCTCCGAGTCCGCGAGTCGACCGATACTCCTCGCGCCGACTCTTCACGAAATTCCTCGTGCAGGCTCTACGTGAGTCCTCGAGTCGAGTTCGAGTCCACGAGTCGACTGATACTCCTCGTGCCGACTCTTCACATGTCTCCTCGAGATGAATTCATTCCTCGAGTCGAGCTCCGAGTCCGCGAGTCGACCGATACTCCTCGCGCCGACTCTTCACGAAATTCCTCGTGCAGGCTCTACGTGAGTCCTCGAGTCGAGTTCGAGTCCATGAGTCGACTGATACTCCTCGTGCCGACTCTTCACATGTCTCCTCGAGCTGAATTCATTCCTCGAGTCGAGCTCTGATTCCGCGAGTCGACCGATACTCCTCGCGCCGACTCTTCACGAAATTCCTCGTGCAGGCTCTACGTGAGTCCTCGAGTCGAGTTCGAGTCCACGAGTCGACTGATACTCCTCGTGCCGACTCTTCACATGTCTCCTCGAGATGAATTCATTCCTCGAGTCGAGCTCCGAGTCCGGGAGTCGACCGATACTCATCGCGCCGACTCTTCACGAAATTCCTCGTGCAGGCTCTACGTGAGTCCTCGAGTCGAGTTCGAGTCCACGAGTCGACTGATACTCCTCGTGCCAACTCTTCACATGTCTCCTCGAGATGAATTCATTCCTCGAGTCGAGCTCCGAGTCCGCGAGTCGACCGATACTCCTCGCGCCGACTCTTCACGAAATTCCTCTTGCAGGCTCTACGTGAGTCCTCGAGTCGAGTTCGAGTCCACGAGTCGACTGATACTCTTCGTTTTGACTCTTCACATGTCTCCTCGAGATCAATTCATTCCTCGAGTCGAGCTCTGAGTCCGCGAGTCGACCGATACTCCTCGCGCCGACTCTTCACGAAATTCCTCGTGCAGGCTCTACGTGAGTCCTCGAGTCGAGTTCGAGTTCACGAGTCGACTGATACTCCTCGTGCCAACTCTTCACATGTTTCCTCGAGATGAATTCATTCCTCGAGTCGAGCTCCGAGTCCGCGAGTCGACCGATACTCCTCGCGCCGACTCTTCACGAAATTCCTCGTGCAGGCTCTACATGAGTCCTCGAGTCGAGTTCGAGTCCACGAGTCGACTGATACTCCTCGTGCCGACTCTTCACATGTCTCCTCGAGATGAATTCATTCCTCGAGTCGAGCTCCGAGTCCGGGAGTCGACCGATACTCATCGCGCCGACTCTTCACGAAATTCCTCGTGCAGGCTCTACGTGAGTCCTCGAGTCGAGTTCGAGTCCACGAGTCGACTGATACTCCTCGTGCCAACTCTTCACATGTCTCCTCGAGATGAATTCATTCCTCGAGTCGAGCTCCGAGTCCGCGAGTCGACCGATACTCCTCGCGCCGACTCTTCACGTAATTCCTCTTGCAGGCTCTACGTGAGTCCTCGAGTCGAGTTCGAGTCCACGAGTCGACTGATACTCTTCGTTTTGACTCTTCACATGTCTCCTCGAGATCAATTCATTCCTCGAGTCGAGCTCCGAGTCCGCGAGTCGACCGATACTCCTCGAGCCGACTCTTCACGAAATTCCTCGTGCAGGCTCTACGTGAGTCCTCGAGTCGAGTTCGAGTCCATGAGTCGACTGATACTCCTCGTGCCAACTCTTCACATGTCTCCTCGAGATGAATTCATTCCTCGAGTCGAGCTCCGAGTCCGCGAGTCGACCGATACTCCTCGCGCCGACTCTTCACAAAATTCCTCGTGCAGGCTCTACGTGAGTCCTCGAGTCGAGTTCGAGTCCACGAGTCGACTGATACTCCTCGTGCCGACTCTTCACATGTCTCCTCGAGATGAATTCATTCCTCGAGTCGAGCTCCGAGTCCGCGAGTCGACCGATACTCCTCGAGCCGACTCTTCACGAAATTCCTCGTGCAGGCTCTACGTGAGTCCTCGAGTCGAGTTCGAGTCCATGAGTCGACTGATACTCCTCGTGCCAACTCTTCACATGTCTCCTCGAGATGAATTCATTCCTCGAGTCGAGCTCCGAGTCCGCGAGTCGACCGATACTCCTCGCGCCGACTCTTCACGAAATTCCTCTTGCAGGCTCTACGTGAGTCCTCGAGTCGAGTTCGAGTCCACGAGTCGACTGATACTCTTCGTTTTGACTCTTCACATGTCTCCTCGAGATCAATTCATTCCTCGAGTCGAGCTCTGAGTCCGCGAGTCGACCGATACTCCTCGCGCCGACTCTTCACGAAATTCCTCGTGCAGGCTCTACGTGAGTCCTCGAGTCGAGTTCGAGTTCACGAGTCGACTGATACTCCTCGTGCCAACTCTTCACATGTTTCCTCGAGATGAATTCATTCCTCGAGTCGAGCTCCGAGTCCGCGAGTCGACCGATACTCCTCGTGCCGACTCTTCACGAAATTCCTCGTGCAGGCTCTACGCGAGTCCTCGAGTCGAGTTCGAGTCCACGAGTCGACTGATACTCCTCGTGCCGAGTCTTCACATGTCTCCTCGAGATGAATTCATTCCTCGAGTCGAGCTCCGAGTCCGCGAGTCGACCGATACTCCTCGAGCCGACTCTTCACGAAATTCCTCGTGCAGGCTCTACGTGAGTCCTCGAGTCGAGTTCGAGTCCATGAGTCGACTGATACTCCTCGTGCCAACTCTTCACATGTCTCCTCGAGATGAATTCATTCCTCGAGTCGAGCTCCGAGTCCGCGAGTCGACCGATACTCCTCGAGCCGACTCTTCACGAAATTCCTCGTGCAGGCTCTACGTGAGTACTCGAGTCGAGTTCGAGTCCATGAGTCGACTGATACTCCTCGTGCCAACTCTTCACATGTCTCCTCGAGATGAATTCATTACTCGAGTCGAGCTCCGAGTCCGCGAGTCGACCGATACTCCTCGCGCCGACTCTTCACGAAATTCCTCGTGCAGGCTCTACGTGAGTCCTCGAGTCGAGTTCGAGTCCACGAGTCGACTGATACTCCTCGTGCCGACTCTTCACATGTCTCCTCGAGATGAATTCATTCCTCGAGTCGAGCTCCGAGTCCGCGAGTCGACCGATACTCCTCGCGCCGACTCTTCACGAAATTCCTCGTGCAGGCTCTACGTGAGTCCTCGAGTCGAGTTCGAGTCCATGAGTCGACTGATACTCCTCGTGCCGACTCTTCACATGTCTCCTCGAGCTGAATTCATTCCTCGAGTCGAGCTCTGATTCCGCGAGTCGACCGATACTCCTCGCGCCGACTCTTCACGAAATTCCTCGTGCAGGCTCTACGTGAGTCCTCGAGTCGAGTTCGAGTCCACGAGTCGACTGATACTCCTCGTGCCGACTCTTCACATGTCTCCTCGAGATGAATTCATTCCTCGAGTCGAGCTCCGAGTCCGGGAGTCGACCGATACTCATCGCGCCGACTCTTCACGAAATTCCTCGTGCAGGCTCTACGTGAGTCCTCGAGTCGAGTTCGAGTCCACGAGTCGACTGATACTCCTCGTGCCAACTCTTCACATGTCTCCTCGAGATGAATTCATTCCTCGAGTCGAGCTCCGAGTCCGCGAGTCGACCGATACTCCTCGCGCCGACTCTTCACGAAATTCCTCTTGCAGGCTCTACGTGAGTCCTCGAGTCGAGTTCGAGTCCACGAGTCGACTGATACTCTTCGTTTTGACTCTTCACATGTCTCCTCGAGATCAATTCATTCCTCGAGTCGAGCTCTGAGTCCGCGAGTCGACCGATACTCCTCGCGCCGACTCTTCACGAAATTCCTCGTGCAGGCTCTACGTGAGTCCTCGAGTCGAGTTCGAGTTCACGAGTCGACTGATACTCCTCGTGCCAACTCTTCACATGTTTCCTCGAGATGAATTCATTCCTCGAGTCGAGCTCCGAGTCCGCGAGTCGACCGATACTCCTCGCGCCGACTCTTCACGAAATTCCTCGTGCAGGCTCTACATGAGTCCTCGAGTCGAGTTCGAGTCCACGAGTCGACTGATACTCCTCGTGCCGACTCTTCACATGTCTCCTCGAGATGAATTCATTCCTCGAGTCGAGCTCCGAGTCCGGGAGTCGACCGATACTCATCGCGCCGACTCTTCACGAAATTCCTCGTGCAGGCTCTACGTGAGTCCTCGAGTCGAGTTCGAGTCCACGAGTCGACTGATACTCCTCGTGCCAACTCTTCACATGTCTCCTCGAGATGAATTCATTCCTCGAGTCGAGCTCCGAGTCCGCGAGTCGACCGATACTCCTCGCGCCGACTCTTCACGTAATTCCTCTTGCAGGCTCTACGTGAGTCCTCGAGTCGAGTTCGAGTCCACGAGTCGACTGATACTCTTCGTTTTGACTCTTCACATGTCTCCTCGAGATCAATTCATTCCTCGAGTCGAGCTCTGAGTCCGCGAGTCGACCGATACTCCTCGCGCCGACTCTTCACGAAATTCCTCGTGCAGGCTCTACGTGAGTCCTCGAGTCGAGTTCGAGTTCACGAGTCGACTGATACTCCTCGTGCCAACTCTTCACATGTTTCCTCGAGATGAATTCATTCCTCGAGTCGAGCTCCGAGTCCGCGAGTCGACCGATACTCCTCGCGCCGACTCTTCACGAAATTCCTCGTGCAGGCTCTACATGAGTCCTCGAGTCGAGTTCGAGTCCACGAGTCGACTGATACTCCTCGTGCCGACTCTTCACATGTCTCCTCGAGATGAATTCATTCCTCGAGTCGAGCTCCGAGTCCGCGAGTCGACCGATACTCCTCGAGCCGACTCTTCACGAAATTCCTCGTGCAGGCTCTACGTGAGTCCTCGAGTCGAGTTCAAGTCCATGAGTCGACTGATACTCCTCGTGCCAACTCTTCACATGTCTCCTCGAGATGAATTCATTCCTCGAGTCGAGCTCCGAGTCCGCGAGTCGACCGATACTCCTCGCGCCGACTCTTCACAAAATTCCTCGTGCAGGCTCTACGTGAGTCCTCGAGTCGAGTTCGAGTCCACGAGTCGACTGATAC
Organism: Urtica dioica subsp. dioica; assembly: GCF_054948205.1. NCBI lineage: Eukaryota > Viridiplantae > Streptophyta > Magnoliopsida > Rosales > Urticaceae > Urtica > Urtica dioica. The sequence continues at coordinate 34,847,332 of NC_142756.1, read as the reverse complement.
TCCTCGTGCCGACTCTTCACATGTCTCCTCGAGATGAATTCATTCCTCGAGTCGAGCTCCGAGTCCGCGAGTCGACCGATACTCCTCGAGCCGACTCTTCACGAAATTCCTCGTGCAGGCTCTACGTGAGTCCTCGAGTCGAGTTCGAGTCCATGAGTCGACTGATACTCCTCGTGCCAACTCTTCACATGTCTCCTCGAGATGAATTCATTCCTCGAGTCGAGCTCCGAGTCCGCGAGTCGACCGATACTCCTCGCGCCGACTCTTCACGAAATTCCTCTTGCAGGCTCTACGTGAGTCCTCGAGTCGAGTTCGAGTCCACGAGTCGACTGATACTCTTCGTTTTGACTCTTCACATGTCTCCTCGAGATCAATTCATTCGTCGAGTCGAGCTCTGAGTCCGCGAGTCGACCGATACTCCTCGCGCCGACTCTTCACGAAATTCCTCGTGCAGGCTCTACGTGAGTCCTCGAGTCGAGTTCGAGTTCACGAGTCGACTGATACTCCTCGTGCCAACTCTTCACATGTTTCCTCGAGATGAATTCATTCCTCGAGTCGAGCTCCGAGTCCGCGAGTCGACCGATACTCCTCGCGCCGACTCTTCACGAAATTCCTCGTGCAGGCTCTACGCGAGTCCTCGAGTCGAGTTCGAGTCCACGAGTCGACTGATACTCCTCGTGCCGAGTCTTCACATGTCTCCTCGAGATGAATTCATTCCTCGAGTCGAGCTCCGAGTCCGCGAGTCGACCGATACTCCTCGAGCCGACTCTTCACGAAATTCCTCGTGCAGGCTCTACGTGAGTCCTCGAGTCGAGTTCGAGTCCATGAGTCGACTGATACTCCTCGTGCCAACTCTTCACATGTCTCCTCGAGATGAATTCATTCCTCGAGTCGAGCTCCGAGTCCGCGAGTCGACCGATACTCCTCGCGCCGACTCTTCACAAAATTCCTCGTGCAGGCTCTACGTGAGTCCTCGAGTCGAGTTCGAGTCCACGAGTCGACTGATACTCCTCGTGCCGACTCTTCACATGTCTCCTCGAGATGAATTCATTCCTCGAGTCGAGCTCCGAGTCCGCGAGTCGAACGATACTCCTCGCGCCGACTCTTCACGAAATTCCTCGTGCAGGCTCTACGTGAGTCCTCGAGTCGAGTTCGAGTCCACGAGTCGACTGATACTCCTCGTGCCGACTCTTCACATGTCTCCTCGAGATGAATTCATTCCTCGAGTCGAGCTCCGAGTCCGCGAGTCGATCGATACTCCTCGCGCCGACTCTTCACGAAATTCCTCGTGCAGGCTCTACGTGAGTCCTCGAGTCGAGTTCGAGTCCACGAGTCGACTGATACTCCTCGTGCCAACTCTTCACAAGTCTCCCCGAGATGAATTCATTCCTCGAGTCGAGCTCCGAGTCCGCGAGTCGACCGATACTCCTCGCGCCGACTCTTCACGAAATTCCTCGTGCAGGCTCTACATGAGTCCTCGAGTCGAGTTCGAGTCCACGAGTCGACTGATACTCCTCGTGCCGACTCTTCACATGTCTCCTCGAGATGAATTCATTCCTCGAGTCGAGCTCCGAGTCCGCGAGTCGACCGATACTCCTCGCGCTGACTCTTCACGAAATTCCTCGTGCAGGCTCTACGTGAGTCCTCGAGTCGAGTTCGAGTCCATGAGTCGACTGATACTCCTCGTGCTGACTCTTCACATGTCTCCTCGAGATGAATTCATTCCTCGAGTCGAGCTCTGATTCCGCAAGTCGACCGATACTCCTCGCGCCGACTCTTCACGAAATTCCTCGTGCAGGCTCTACGTGAGTCCTCGAATCATGTTCGAGTCCACGAGTCGACTGATACTCCTCGTGCCAACTCGTCACGTGTCTCCTCGAGATGAATTCATTCCTCGAGTCGAGCTCCGAGTCCACGAGTCGATCGATACTCCTCGCGCCGACTCTTCACGAAATTCCTCGTGCAGGCTCTACGTGAGTCCTCGAGTCGAGTTCGAGTCCACGAGTCGACTGATACTCCTCGTGCCGACTCTTCACATGTCTCCTCGAGATGAATTCATTCCTCGAGTCGATCTCCGAGTCCGCGAGTCGACCGATACTCATCGCGCCGACTCTTCACGAAATTACTCGTGCAGGCTCTACGTGAGTCCTCGAGTCGAGTTCGAGTCCACGAGTCGACTGATACTCCTCATGCCAACTCTTCACATGTCTCCTCGAGATGAATTCATTCCTCGAGTCGAGCTCCGAGTCCGCGAGTCGACCGATACTCCTCGCGCCGACTCTTCACGAAATTCCTCTTGCAGGCTCTACGTGAGTCCTCGAGTCGAGTTCGAGTCCACGAGTCGACTGATACTCTTCGTTTTGACTCTTCACATGTCTCCTCGAGATCAATTCATTCCTCGAGTTGAGCTCTGAGTCCGCGAGTCGACCGATACTCCTCGCGCCGACTCTTCACGAAATTCCTCGTGCAGGCTCTACGTGAGTCCTCGAGTCGAGTTCGAGTTCACGAGTCGACTGATACTCCTCGTGCCAACTCTTCACATGTTTCCTCGAGATGAATTCATTCCTCGAGTCGAGCTCCGAGTCCGCGAGTCGACCGATACTCCTCGCGCCGACTCTTCACAAAATTCCTCGTGCAGGCTCTACGTGAGTCCTCGAGTCGAGTTCGAGTCCACGAGTTGACTGATACTCCTCGTGCCGACTCTTCACATGTCTCCTCGAGATGAATTCATTCCTCGAGTCGAGCTCCGAGTCCGCGAGTCGACCGATACTCCTCGCGCCGACTCTTCACGAAATTTCTCGTGCAGGCTCTACGTGAGTCCTCGAGTCGAGTTCGAGTCCACGAGTCGACTGATACTCCTCGTGCCGACTCTTCACATGTCTCCTCGAGATGAATTCATTCCTCGAGTCGAGCTCTGAGTCCGCGAGTCGACCGATACTCCTCGCACCGACTCTTCACGAAATTCCTCGTGCAGGCTCTACGTGAGTACTCGAGTCGAGTTCGAGTCCATGAGTCGACTGATACTCCTCGTGCCAACTCTTCACATGTCTCCTCGAGATGAATTCATTACTCGAGTCGAGCTCCGAGTCCGCGAGTCGACCGATACTCCTCGCGCCGACTCTTCACGAAATTCCTCGTGCAGGCTCTACGTGAGTCCTCGAGTCGAGTTCGAGTCCACGAGTCGACTGATACTCCTCGTGCCGACTCTTCACATGTCTCCTCGAGATGAATTCATTCCTCGAGTCGATCTCCGAGTCCGCGAGTCGACCGATACTCATCGCGCCGACTCTTCACGAAATTCCTCGTGCAGGCTCTACGTGAGTCCTCGAGTCGAGTTCGAGTCCACGAGTCGACTGATACTCCTCATGCCAACTCTTCACATGTCTCCTCGAGATGAATTCATTCCTCGAGTCGAGCTCCGAGTCCGCGAGTCGACCGATACTCCTCGCGCCGACTCTTCACGAAATTCCTCTTGCAGGCTCTACGTGAGTCCTCGAGTCGAGTTCGAGTCCACGAGTCGACTGATACTCTTCGTCTTGACTCTTCACATGTCTCCTCGAGATCAATTCATTCCTCGAGTTGAGCTCTGAGTCCGCGAGTCGACCGATACTCCTCGCGCCGACTCTTCACGAAATTCCTCGTGCAGGCTCTACGTGAGTCCTCGAGTCGAGTTCGAGTTCACGAGTCGACTGATACTCCTCGTGCCAACTCTTCACATGTTTCCTCGAGATGAATTCATTCCTCGAGTCGAGCTCCGAGTCCGCGAGTCGACCGATACTCCTCGCGCCGACTCTTCACGAAATTCCTCGTGCAGGCTCTACGTGAGTCCTCGAGTCGAGTTCGAGTCCACGAGTTGACTGATACTCCTCGTGCCGACTCTTCACATGTCTCCTCGAGATGAATTCATTCCTCGAGTCAAGCTCCGAGTCCGCGAGTCGACCGATACTCGTCGCGCCGACTCTTCACGAAATTCCTCGTGCTGGCTCTACGTGAGTACTCGAGTCGAGTTCGAGTCCATGAGTCGACTGATACTCCTCGTGCCAACTCTTCACATGTCTCCTCGAGATGAATTCATTCCTCGAGTCGAGCTCCGAGTCCGCGAGTTGACCGATACTCCTCGCGCCGACTCTTCACGAAATTCCTCGTGCAGGCTCTACGTGAGTCCTCGAGTCGAGTTCGAGTCCACGAGTCGACTGATACTCCTCGTGCCAACTCTTCACATGTCTCCTCGAGATGAATTCATTCCTCGAGTCGAGCTCCGAGTCCGCGAGTCGACCGATACTCCTCGCGCCGACTCTTCACGAAATTCCTCGTGCAGGCTCTACGTGAGTCCTCGAGTCGAGTTCGAGTCCACGAGTCGACTGATACTCCTCGTGCCGACTCTTCACATGTCTCCTCGAGATGAATTCATTCCTCGAGTCGAGCTCTGAGTCCGCGAGTCGACCGATACTCCTCGCACCGACTCTTCACGAAATTCCTCGTGCAGGCTCTACGTGAGTCCTCGAGTCGAGTTCGAGTCCATGAGTCGACTGATACTCCTCGTGCCAACTCTTCACATGTCTCCTCGAGATGAATTCATTACTCGAGTCGAGCTCCGAGTCCACGAGTCGACCGATACTCCTCGCGCCGACTCTTCACGAAATTCCTCGTGCAGGCTCTACGTGAGTCCTCGAGTCGAGTTCGAGTCCACGAGTCGACTGATACTCCTCGTGCCGACTCTTCACATGTCTCCTCGAGATGAATTCATTCCTCGAGTCGAGCTCCGAGTCCGCGAGTCGACCGATACTCCTCGCGCCGACTCTTCACGAAATTCCTCGTGCAGGCTCTACGTGAGTCCTCGAGTCGAGTTCGAGTCCATGAGTCGACTGATACTCCTCGTGCCGACTCTTCACATGTCTCCTCGAGCTGAATTTATTCCTCGAGTCGAGCTCTGATTCCGCGAGTCGACCGATACTCCTCGCGCCGACTCTTCACGAAATTCCTCGTGCAGGCTCTACGTGAGTCCTCGAATCATGTTCGAGTCCACGAGTCGACTGATACTCCTCGTGCCAACTCTTCACGTGTCTCCTCGAGATGAATTCATTCCTCGAGTCGAGCTCCGAGTCCGCGAGTCGACCGATACTCCTCGCGCCGACTCTTCACGAAATTCCTCGTGCAGGCTCTTTGTGAGTCCTCGAGTCGAGTTCGAGTCCACGAGTCGACTGATACTCCTCGTGCCGACTCTTCACATGTCTCCTCGAGATGAATTCATTCCTCGAGTCGAGCTCCGAGTCCGCGAGTCGACCGATACTCATCGCGCCGACTCTTCACGAAATTCCTCGTGCAGGCTCTACGTGAGTCCTCGAGTCGAGTTCGAGTCCACGAGTCGACTGATACTCCTCGTGCCAACTCTTCACATGTCTCCTCGAGATGAATTCATTCCTCGAGTCGAGCTCCGAGTCCGCGAGTCGACCGATACTCCTCGCGCCGACTCTTCACGAAATTCCTCTTGCAGGCTCTACGTGAGTCCTCGAGTCGAGTTCGATTCCACGAGTCGACTGATACTCTTCGTTTTGACTCTTCACATGTCTCCTCGAGATCAATTCATTCCTCGAGTCGAGCTCCGAGTCCGCGAGTCGACCGATACTCCTCGCGCCGACTCTTCACGAAATTCCTCGTGCAGGCTCTACGTGAGTCCTCGAGTCGAGTTCGAGTCCACGAGTCGACTGATACTCCTCGTGCCAACTCTTCACATGTTTCCTCGAGATGAATTCATTCCTCGAGTCGAGCTCCGAGTCCGCGAGTCGACCGATACTCCTCGCGCCGACTCTTCACGAAATTCCTCGTGCAGGCTCTACGTGAGTCCTCGAGTCGAGTTCGAGTCCACGAGTCGACTGATACTCCTCATGCCAACTCTTCACATGTCTCCTCGAGATGAATTCATTCCTCGAGTCGAGCTCTGAGTCCGCGAGTCGACCGATACTCCTCGCGCTGACTCTTCACGAAATTCCTCTTGCAGGCTCTACGTGAGTCCTCGAGTCGAGTTCGAGTCCACGAGTCGACTGATACTCTTCGTTTTGACTCTTCACATGTCTCCTCGAGATCAATTCATTCCTCGAGTTGAGCTCTGAGTCCGCGAGTCGACCGATACTCCTCGCGCCGACTCTTCACGAAATTCCTCGTGCAGGCTCTACGTGAGTCCTCGAGTCGAGTTCGAGTTCACGAGTCGACTGATACTCCTCGTGCCAACTCTTCACATGTTTCCTCGAGATGAATTCATTCCTCGAGTCGAGCTCCGAGTCCGCGAGTCGACCGATACTCCTCGCGCCGACTCTTCACGAAATTCCTCGTGCAGGCTCTACGTGAGTCCTCGAGTCGAGTTCGAGTCCACGAGTTGACTGATACTCCTCGTGCCGACTCTTCACATGTCTCCTCGAGATGAATTCATTCCTCGAGTCAAGCTCCGAGTCCGCGAGTCGACCGATACTCCTCGCGCCGACTCTTCACGAAATTCCTCGTGCTGGCTCTACGTGAGTACTCGAGTCGAGTTCGAGTCCATGAGTCGACTGATACTCCTCGTGCCAACTCTTCACATGTCTCCTCGAGATGAATTCATTCCTCGAGTCGAGCTCCGAGTCCGCGAGTTGACCGATACTCCTCGCGCCGACTCTTCACGAAATTCCTCGTGCAGGCTCTACGTGAGTCCTCGAGTCGAGTTCGAGTCCACGAGTCGACTGATACTCCTCGTGCCAACTCTTCACATGTCTCCTCGAGATGAATTCATTCCTCGAGTCGAGCTCCGAGTCCGCGAGTCGACCGATACTCCTCGCGCCGACTCTTCACGAAATTCCTCGTGCAGGCTCTACGTGAGTCCTCGAGTCGAGTTCGAGTCCACGAGTCGACTGATACTCCTCGTGCCGACTCTTCACATGTCTCCTCGAGATGAATTCATTCCTCGAGTCGAGCTCTGAGTCCGCGAGTCGACCGATACTCCTCGCACCGACTCTTCACGAAATTCCTCGTGCAGGCTCTACGTGAGTCCTCTAGTCGAGTTCGAGTCCATGAGTCGACTGATACTCCTCGTGCCAACTCTTCACATGTCTCCTCGAGATGAATTCATTACTCGAGTCGAGCTCCGAGTCCGCGAGTCGACCGATACTCCTCGCGCCGACTCTTCACGAAATTCCTCGTGCAGGCTCTACGTGAGTCCTCGAATCATGTTCGAGTCCACGAGTCGACTGATACTCCTCGTGCCAACTCTTCACGTGTCTCCTCGAGATGAATTCATTCCTCGAGTCGAGCTCCGAGTCCGCGAGTCGACCGATACTCCTCGCGCCGACTCTTCACGAAATTCCTCGTGCAGGCTCTTTGTGAGTCCTCGAGTCGAGTTCGAGTCCACGAGTCGACTGATACTCCTCGTGCCGACTCTTCACATGTCTCCTCGAGATGAATTCATTCCTCGAGTCGAGCTCCGAGTCCGCGAGTCGACCGATACTCATCGCGCCGACTCTTCACGAAATTCCTCGTGCAGGCTCTACGTGAGTCCTCGAGTCGAGTTCGAGTCCACGAGTCGACTGATACTCCTCGTGCCAACTCTTCACATGTCTCCTCGAGATGAATTCATTCCTCGAGTCGAGCTCCGAGTCCGCGAGTCGACCGATACTCCTCGCGCCGACTCTTCACGAAATTCCTCTTGCAGGCTCTACGTGAGTCCTCGAGTCGAGTTCGATTCCACGAGTCGACTGATACTCTTCGTTTTGACTCTTCACATGTCTCCTCGAGATCAATTCATTCCTCGAGTCGAGCTCCGAGTCCGCGAGTCGACCGATACTCCTCGCGCCGACTCTTCACGAAATTCCTCGTGCAGGCTCTACGTGAGTCCTCGAGTCGAGTTCGAGTCCACGAGTCGACTGATACTCCTCGTGCCAACTCTTCACATGTTTCCTCGAGATGAATTCATTCCTCGAGTCGAGCTCCGAGTCCGCGAGTCGACCGATACTCCTCGCGCCGACTCTTCACGAAATTCCTCGTGCAGGCTCTACGTGAGTCCTCGAGTCGAGTTCGAGTCCACGAGTCGACTGATACTCCTCATGCCAACTCTTCACATGTCTCCTCGAGATGAAATCATTCCTCGAGTCGAGCTCTGAGTCCGCGAGTCGACCGATACTCCTCGCGCCGACTCTTCACGAAATTCCTCTTGCAGGCTCTACGTGAGTCCTCGAGTCGAGTTCGAGTCCACGAGTCGACTGATACTCTTCGTTTTGACTCTTCACATGTCTCCTCGAGATCAATTCATTCCTCGAGTTGAGCTCTGAGTCCGCGAGTCGACCGATACTCCTCGCGCCGACTCTTCACGAAATTCCTCGTGCAGGCTCTACGTGAGTCCTCGAGTCGAGTTCGAGTTCACGAGTCGACTGATACTCCTCGTGCCAACTCTTCACATGTTTCCTCGAGATGAATTCATTCCTCGAGTCGAGCTCCGAGTCCACGAGTCGACCGATACTCCTCGCGCCGACTCTTCACGAAATTCCTCGTGCAGGCTCTACGTGAGTCCTCGAGTCGAGTTCGAGTCCACGAGTTGACTGATACTCCTCGTGCCGACTCTTCACATGTCTCCTCGAGATGAATTCATTCCTCGAGTCAAGCTCCGAGTCCGCGAGTCGACCGATACTCCTCGCGCCGACTCTTCACGAAATTCCTCGTGCTGGCTCTACGTGAGTACTCGAGTCGAGTTCGAGTCCATGAGTCGACTGATACTCCTCGTGCCAACTCTTCACATGTCTCCTCGAGATGAATTCATTCCTCGAGTCGAGCTCCGAGTCCGCGAGTTGACCGATACTCCTCGCGCCGACTCTTCACGAAATTCCTCGTGCAGGCTCTACGTGAGTCCTCGAGTCGAGTTCGAGTCCACGAGTCGACTGATACTCCTCGTGCCAACTCTTCACATGTCTCCTCGAGATGAATTCATTCCTCGAGTCGAGCTCGGAGTCCGCGAGTCGACCGATACTCCTCGCGCCGACTCTTCACGAAATTCCTCGTGCAGGCTCTACGTGAGTCCTCGAGTCGAGTTCGAGTCCACGAGTCGACTGATACTCCTCGTGCCGACTCTTCACATGTCTCCTCGAGATGAATTCATTCCTCGAGTCGAGCTCTGAGTCCGCGAGTCGACCGATACTCCTCGCACCGACTCTTCACGAAATTCCTCGTGCAGGCTCTACGTGAGTCCTCGAGTCGAGTTCGAGTCCATGAGTCGACTGATACTCCTCGTGCCAACTCTTCACATGTCTCCTCGAGATGAATTCATTACTCGAGTCGAGCTCCGAGTCCGCGAGTCGACCGATACTCCTCGCGCCGACTCTTCACGAAATTCCTCGTGCAGGCTCTACGTGAGTCCTCGAATCATGTTCGAGTCCACGAGTCGACTGATACTCCTCGTGCCAACTCTTCACGTGTCTCCTCGAGATGAATTCATTCCTCGAGTCGAGCTCCGAGTCCGCGAGTCGACCGATACTCCTCGCGCCGACTCTTCACGAAATTCCTCGTGCAGGCTCTTTGTGAGTCCTCGAGTCGAGTTCGAGTCCACGAGTCGACTGATACTCCTCGTGCCGACTCTTCACATGTCTCCTCGAGATGAATTCATTCCTCGAGTCGAGCTCCGAGTCCGCGAGTCGACCGATACTCATCGCGCCGACTCTTCACGAAATTCCTCGTGCAGGCTCTACGTGAGTCCTCGAGTCGAGTTCGAGTCCACGAGTCGACTGATACTCCTCGTGCCAACTCTTCACATGTCTCCTCGAGATGAATTCATTCCTCGAGTCGAGCTCCGAGTCCGCGAGTCGACCGATACTCCTCGCGCCGACTCTTCACGAAATTCCTCTTGCAGGCTCTACGTGAGTCCTCGAGTCGAGTTCGAGTCCACGAGTCGACTGATACTCTTCGTTTTGACTCTTCACATGTCTCCTCGAGATCAATTCATTCCTCGAGTCGAGCTCCGAGTCCGCGAGTCGACCGATACTCCTCGCGCCGACTCTTCACGAAATTCCTCGTGCAGGCTCTACGTGAGTCCTCGAGTCGAGTTCGAGTCCACGAGTCGACTGATACTCCTCGTGCCAACTCTTCACATGTTTCCTCGAGATGAATTCATTCCTCGAGTCGAGCTCCGAGTCCGCGAGTCGACCGATACTCCTCGAGCCGACTCTTCACGAAATTCCTCGTGCAGGCTCTACGTGAGTCCTCGAGTCGAGTTCGAGTCCACGAGTCGACTGATACTCCTCGTGCCGACTCTTCACATGTCTCCTCGAGATGAATTCATTCCTCGAGTCGAGCTCCGAGTCCGCGAGTCGAACGATACTCCTCGCGCCGACTCTTCACGAAATTCCTCGTGCAGGCTCTACGTGAGTCCTCGAGTCGAGTTCGAGTCCACGAGTCGACTGATACTCCTCGTGCCGACTCTTCACATGTCTCCTCGAGATGAATTCATTCCTCTAGTCGAGCTCCGAGTCCGCGAGTCGACCGATACTCCTCGCGCCGACTCTTCACGAAATTCCTCTTGCAGGCTCTACGTGAGTCCTCGAGTCGAGTTCGAGTCCATGAGTCGACTGATACTCCTCGTGCCAACTCTTCACATGTCTCCTCGAGATGAATTCATTCCTCGAGTCGAGCTCCGAGTCCGCGAGTCGACCGATACTCCTCGCGCCGACTCTTCACGAAATTCCTCGTGCAGGCTCTACGTGAGTCCTCGAGTCGAGTTCGAGTCCACGAGTCGACTGATACTCCTCGTGCCGACTCTTCACATGTCTCCTCGAGATGAATTCATTCCTCGAGTCGAGCTCCGAGTCCGCGAGTCGAACGATACTCCTCGCGCCGACTCTTCACGAAATTCCTCGTGCAGGCTCTACGTGAGTCCTCGAGTCGAGTTCGAGTCCACGAGTCGACAGATACTCCTCGTGCCGACTCTTCACATGTCTCCTCGAGATGAATTCATTCCTCTAGTCGAGCTCCGAGTCCACGAGTCGACCGATACTCCTCGCGCCGACTCTTCACGAAATTCCTCGTGCAGGTTCTACGTGAGTCCTCGAGTCGAGTTCGAGTCCACGAGTCAACTGATACTCCTCGTGCCAACTCTTCACATGTCTCCCCGAGATGAATTCATTCCTCGAGTCGAGCTCCGAGTCCGCGAGTCGACCGATACTCCTCGCGCCGACTCTTCACGAAATTCCTCGTGCAGGCTCTACATGATTCCTCGAGTCGAGTTCGAGTCCACGAGTCGACTGATACTCCTCGTGCCGACTCTTCACATGTCTCCTCGAGATGAATTCATTCCTCGAGTCGAGCTCCGAGTCCGCGAGTCGACCGATACTCCTGGCGCCGACTCTTCACGAAATTCCTCGTGCAGGCTCTACGTGAGTCCTCGAGTCGAGTTCGAGTCCATGAGTCGACTGATACTCCTCGTGCCGACTCTTCACATGTCTCCTCGAGATGAATTCATTCCTCGAGTCGAGCTCTGATTCCGCAAGTCGACCGATACTCCTCGCGCCGACTCTTCACGAAATTCCTCGTGCAGGCTCTACGTGAGTCCTCGAATCATGTTCGAGTCCACGAGTCGACTGATACTCCTCGTGCCAACTCTTCACGTGTCTCCTCGAGATGAATTCATTCCTCGAGTCGAGCTCCGAGTCCGCGAGTCGACCGATACTCCTCGCGCCGACTCTTCACGAAATTCCTCGTGCAGGCTCTACGTGAGTCCTCGAGTCGAGTTCGAGTCCACGAGTCGACTGATACTCCTCGTGCCGACTCTTCACATGTCTCCTCGAGATGAATTCATTCCTCGAGTCGAGCTCCGAGTCCGCGAGTCGACCGATACTCATCGCGCCGACTCTTCACGAAATTCCTCGTGCAGGCTCTACGTGAGTCCTCGAGTCGAGTTCGAGTCCACGAGTCGACTGATACTCCTCGTGCCAACTCTTCACATGTCTCCTCGAGATGAATTCATTCCTCGAGTCGAGCTCCGAGTCCGCGAGTCGACCGATACTCCTCGCGCCGACTCTTCACGAAATTCCTCTTGCAGGCTCTACGTGAGTCCTCGAGTCGAGTTCGAGTCCACGAGTCGACTGATACTCTTCGTTTTGACTCTTCACATGTCTCCTCGAGATCAATTCATTCCTCGAGTCGAGCTCCGAGTCCGCGAGTCGACCGATACTCCTCGCGCCGACTCTTCACGAAATTCCTCGTGCAGGCTCTACGTGAGTCCTCGAGTCGAGTTCGAGTCCACGAGTCGACTGATACTCCTCGTGCCAACTCTTCACATGTTTCCTCGAGATGAATTCATTCCTCGAGTCGAGCTCCGAGTCCGCGAGTCGACCGATACTCCTCGAGCCGACTCTTCACGAAATTCCTCGTGCAGGCTCTACGTGAGTCCTCGAGTCGAGTTCGAGTCCACGAGTCGACTGATACTCCTCGTGCCGACTCTTCACATGTCTCCTCGAGATGAATTCATTCCTCGAGTCGAGCTCCGAGTCCGCGAGTCGAACGATACTCCTCGCGCCGACTCTTCACGAAATTCCTCGTGCAGGCTCTACGTGAGTCCTCGAGTCGAGTTCGAGTCCACGAGTCGACTGATACTCCTCGTGCCGACTCTTCACATGTCTCCTCGAGATGAATTCATTCCTCTAGTCGAGCTCCGAGTCTGCGAGTCGACCGATACTCCTCGCGCCGACTCTTCACGAAATTCCTCTTGCAGGCTCTACGTGAGTCCTCGAGTCGAGTTCGAGTCCATGAGTCGACTGATACTCCTCGTGCCAACTCTTCACATGTCTCCTCGAGATGAATTCATTCCTCGAGTCGAGCTCCGAGTCCGCGAGTCGACCGATACTCCTCGCGCCGACTCTTCACGAAATTCCTCGTGCAGGCTCTACGTGAGTCCTCGAGTCGAGTTCGAGTCCACGAGTCGACTGATACTCCTCGTGCCGACTCTTCACATGTCTCCTCGAGATGAATTCATTCCTCGAGTCGAGCTCCGAGTCCGCGAGTCGAACGATACTCCTCGCGCCGACTCTTCACGAAATTCCTCGTGCAGGCTCTACGTGAGTCCTCGAGTCGAGTTCGAGTCCACGAGTCGACAGATACTCCTCGTGCCGACTCTTCACATGTCTCCTCGAGATGAATTCATTCCTCTAGTCGAGCTCCGAGTCCACGAGTCGACCGATACTCCTCGCGCCGACTCTTCACGAAATTCCTCGTGCAGGTTCTACGTGAGTCCTCGAGTCGAGTTCGAGTCCACGAGTCAACTGATACTCCTCGTGCCAACTCTTCACATGTCTCCCCGAGATGAATTCATTCCTCGAGTCGAGCTCCGAGTCCGCGAGTCGACCGATACTCCTCGCGCCGACTCTTCACGAAATTCCTCGTGCAGGCTCTACATGATTCCTCGAGTCGAGTTCGAGTCCACGAGTCGACTGATACTCCTCGTGCCGACTCTTCACATGTCTCCTCGAGATGAATTCATTCCTCGAGTCGAGCTCCGAGTCCGCGAGTCGACCGATACTCCTGGCGCCGACTCTTCACGAAATTCCTCGTGCAGGCTCTACGTGAGTCCTCGAGTCGAGTTCGAGTCCATGAGTCGACTGATACTCCTCGTGCCGACTCTTCACATGTCTCCTCGAGATGAATTCATTCCTCGAGTCGAGCTCTGATTCCGCAAGTCGACCGATACTCCTCGCGCCGACTCTTCACGAAATTCCTCGTGCAGGCTCTACGTGAGTCCTCGAATCATGTTCGAGTCCACGAGTCGACTGATACTCCTCGTGCCAACTCTTCACGTGTCTCCTCGAGATGAATTCATTCCTCGAGTCGAGCTCCGAGTCCGCGAGTCGACCGATACTCCTCGCGCCGACTCTTCACGAAATTCCTCGTGCAGGCTCTACGTGAGTCCTCGAGTCGAGTTCGAGTCCACGAGTCGACTGATACTCCTCGTGCCGACTCTTCACATGTCTCCTCGAGATGAATTCATTCCTCGAGTCGATCTCCGTGTCCGCGAGTCGACCGATACTCATCGCGCCGACTCTTCACGAAATTCCTCGTGCAGGCTCTACGTGAGTCCTCGAGTCGAGTTCGAGTCCACGAGTCGACTGATACTCCTCGTGCCAACTCTTCACATGTCTCCTCGAGATGAATTCATTCCTCGAGTCGAGCTCCGAGTCCGCGAGTCGACCGATACTCCTCGCGCCGACTCTTCACGAAATTCCTCTTGCAGGCTCTACGTGAGTCCTCGAGTCGAGTTCGAGTCCACGAGTCGACTGATACTCTTCGTTTTGACTCTTCACATGTCTCCTCGAGATCAATTCATTCCTCGAGTTGAGCTCTGAGTCCGCGAGTCGACCGATACTCCTCGCGCCGACTCTTCACGAAATTCCTCGTGCAGGCTCTACGTGAGTCCTCGAGTCGAGTTCGAGTTCACGAGTCGACTGATACTCCTCGTGCCAACTCTTCACATGTTTCCTCGAGATGAATTCATTCCTCGAGTCGAGCTCCGAGTCCGCGAGTCGACCGATACTCCCGCGCCGACTCTTCACGAAATTCCTCGTGCAGGCTCTACGTGAGTCCTCGAATCGAGTTCGAGTCCACGAGTCGACTGATACTCCTCGTGCCGACTCTTCACATGTCTCCTCGAGATGAATTCATTCCTCGGGTCGAGCTCCGAGTCCGCGAGTCGACCGATACTCCTCACGCCGACTCTTCACGAAATTCCTCGTGCAGGCTCTACGTGAGTACTCGAGTCGAGTTCGAGTCCATGAGTCGACTGATACTCCTCGTGCCTGTTATCGGCCCGACGAGGTCCGACGGCTCGATCGACATTTCGGGCGGCCGAGCAGGCTCACTCGGCCATTGGCCGAGTGAAACCCTACTTCCAGCCCACACTCGGCCGGCCCATCAACTCACTCGGCCAATGGCCGAGTGAGCCTTCTCTCGGTCCAAGCCCATCACTCGGCCAATGGCCGAGTGAACTTCGCCATATGTTCACTCGGCCAATGGCCGGACGAGGCCCACCATACTTACTTGGCCCATGGCCGAATGAAGCCTCAGATGTCCCAGCGTGATCGCCCGGCCAAGGGCCGAATGAAGCCTCAGACGTCCCAGCGTGATCGCCCGGCCAAGGGCCGAATGAAGTCTCCAGCCGGCCCACCTTGCTCGCTCGGCCGATGGCCGGGTGAGGCCCCGGGCGGCCCAGCACGCTCGGTCGGCCGAAGGCCGAATGAAGACCCCTGCCGGCCCAACAGCTCACTCGGCCAACAGCCGAGTGAGTCTTCTCTCGGCCCAGACTCTTCGCTCGGCCATCACTCGGCCGGTGGCCGAGTCAAGCTCACCCGGCGCCCATTCCTTCACTCGGCCATTGGCCGAGTGAATCTCCCTCGGCGACCGTCATCTCACTCGGCCATCGGCCGGCCCAACCTCACTCGGCCGATGGCCGACTCAGCCTCACTCGGCCAAGGGACCCTCAACACGTCTCATGGTCGCCTATAAATAGAGGAGTCCATTCTCTAGTCCAGGTAATCCGAAATTTGAGTACTGAAACGCTGCCGAACTCATAACTCGCTCGTTTCTCTCAACTCTCGACCCCTAAACACTAAACCCTCTGTCAACCACCTCAATCCTACTAATGTTGAGCGTCGGAGAGGTAAACAGAGGCAACCCCTCTGTTTCCCCTTTGTAGTTCACACCTCTTCGCTTGTGTTTCAGGTGCCTGGACGAGATAGACATTACAGACAGCTAAGGGACGACTT
This sequence comes from Urtica dioica subsp. dioica, assembly GCF_054948205.1. NCBI lineage: Eukaryota > Viridiplantae > Streptophyta > Magnoliopsida > Rosales > Urticaceae > Urtica > Urtica dioica. The sequence goes on along the minus strand of NC_142756.1, from coordinate 34,831,574 downwards.
GAGATATCAAGTCCGACACGCTCGAGCCGGAGTGAGACCACTTGGTCCGGCCTTGGGTCTAACCATTTCCGGTTCCTAAATCGTTGTCCGAAAAACTGCGACAACATTTTGGCGCTAGAAGGAGGGGATCTCTCGACCTTGACGACGCATTCCCTCTACCAGTTTTCTCCCTTTGTTCTCACGACTCTCGAGAGATGAGTCACATTCCCACTACCTCCGCGGGTACCCGAGCGACGAGCTCGAGATACGGTCTTCGACGCCTCGCACATCGTCTTGAAGGGCAACCTCGCGATAGCGAGAGCCAGCCCCAAGATCCGATGGTTGACCCCGAGGCCGTGCTCCGAGAGGACACGGCCCGGCGGCTTGCGGAGCTCCTTGACCGCCCCGGCGTCGACGGTTCGCTCATAGCCGACCTCCTCGGCTATGACGTTGAAGATAGGTCCGCCAGAGACTACTCCGACTCCGAATATGTGGGGGAGTCGAGGACCAACGAGGCAACGCCTAGCCTCGCCCCTTCGCGGCCCGAGAGGCCCAACGACGCTTTGGCCGGACCGTCGCACATAGCGCGGCAGCAGGCACGGTCGCATTCCCGGGGACTCGCCCCCTCGGTTTCAAGAGGTGGCCGGACACGGCCCCTCGCCGAGGAGAGAGCGACTCTGGTAGATGATGGGGCCGACAGCCGAAGCGCCCGCCGGACGGCCCGACCTAGGGCGACCTCACCTCGCCCCGCACCGAGTGCGGACCTTAGAGAGCGCTTGACGGCGCAGAGAAACTCCCGAGGGGAGGATCTCCGCCAAAGGCTAAACTCTCGAAGGGACGCGCTCCCCGCCGCAACTCTCGGCCGGCCGCAGGCCAATGTCGTGGACCAAGCGTCCAACGAACGCCAACCGATGACTCCCGCGGCCCCGACGGTCGGCCCCGCTAACGGGCTCGACATGGTCACGATGATTCAAAGCCTCTAGAATCAAATCATCGAAATGAGGGAGTCGGGGAGGCAAAGGCCGTACGGAGGGATCGAGGAATCATACTCTCCCTTCGCCGCGCAAATCCTCGCGCAACCATGCGTGGGGAACTTCAAGTTACCGTCCATTCCTCCCTACGATGGACGTACGGACCCCCACTTCCACGTCCAACACTATGAGACGTGGATGACTATGCAGGGGCAGGCGGACGCCACCCTCTGCCAAGCCTTCAGCCTGACCCTCACAGGCTCGGGGTTTGAGTGGTTCCGAAGCTTGAGGCCGGGAAGCATCCCGTCTTTCCGGGCCTTGCGAGAGGCTTTCCTCGCCCGATTCGCCACCCTCGTGGCGCAAAAGAAGCCGAAGACCCACCTCCTCTCTATCCGACAAGGAAGAGACGAGACGTTGAGACAATACCTCGCTCGCTTCACCGAGGAGTCTCACAAGGTCGAAGGGTTCGACGACAGGGACGCCATCACGGTGATCACCGAGGGAGTACGCACGAGCGACTTCCTCAAATCTATTGTTGGCCAAGTCCCGCGTGACATGGCGGAGCTGATGACAAGAGCCCGCACATACATGGGAGTCGAGGACTATCTCGATGGCCGAGATGGCCGAAAGGCAGGAGGACAGGGGAGTCGCCGCCGCGACGATCGAGACGAAGATCGTCCCGACCCCCGAAAGAGGAGGAATAAGGGAAGCCAGGCCCCTAACGGCCGTTCCCTCCCCGGGCCGAAGCCGTCGCATGTCGACAGCTTCCGGAGGTTCTCGCCATTCACTCCTCTGAACACTCCGCCGGAGCAAATCCTAGCTCTGCACCGTGACAAGTTGGGGAGCCCGACCCCGCTCACGAAGGATCCCGCCAAGAGGGATCAAAGCAAGTACTGTGACTACCATCAAGATCACGGGCACCTGACATCCGAATGCTATCAACTTAAGCGTCAGATTGAGGCCCTGATTCAAGATGGGAAGCTGAAAGAGTATGTCCTGAGAACTATCGGGACGGCCGCGGCGCACGGAGGTCGCCCGCGGCAAGGGAAGAAAGGTCCGGCGACGGTGACTGTCACGGACCGCGCGACAAACGAAGAGCCGGAGAGCTCGCAACTTCACGTCGTGGGTGCAATCTTGGGTGGCCCGGAGTTCGGGGACTCGGCTACGCAAAGGAAGAAGTACGTGCGCGAAGTTTCCCAAGGGAAAATAGCGCACTACATCAACCATACGTACGAGGTCCCTCCTCCGGCCCCCTTCGAGTCCATGTTCTTCACCGGACAAGAAGCAACGCGAGTTCTCCATCCACACAACGACGCGATAGTCGTCTCCGCCCCGGTCGCCAACAACCTCGTCCGGAGAATCCTGATCGACAATGGGAGCTCCGCCGACATAATCTTCAAATCGGCGTTGGACAGGATGAAGCTATCCGGGGTAAGACCGACCCCGATCTCAACCCCGCTCTTCGGCTTCTCTGGGGAGAGGGTTATGACGGAGGGAACTATCGACCTCCCGGTTACCTTCGGTACGCCGGGGGGGATCGAGGTTACCCACATCGTATCGTTCCTGGTGGTGGATCAGCCCTCGGCTTACAACATCATCGTCGGCCGCCCGACTCTCAATCGGTTGAAGGCCATAACATCCACGTACCACCTGATGATGAACTTCCCGACCGATAAAGGGATCGCCGTGATGTTGGGAGACCAATCCATGGCGAGGATGTGCTACATCCAGGGCGTGGACGGAAAAGGGAAAGCGAAGGTGGTGAGCACCGTCTTCCAACTCGGAGACAAATTCCCGTGCAAGTTAGAGGAAGGAGGCACCTTCGGAGAGCTAGACCAAAGGGACGAAGTCGAGCGTCGGAAGGTGGAGACACCGGACGACCTCGTTCCCGTCGTGTTGGACGACGCCAAACCTGACCAAGTAGTCAAGGTAGGCGCCCAACTCGCGTCTGAAACCCGAATCGAGCTCGCCGCCTTCCTCCGAGAGCACAAAGATGTCTTTGCGTGGACACACGCCGACATGCCGGGAATCGACCCCGAGATCATGGTTCATCGTCTTAACGACGACAAGAGAGTGGCCGAGCGCGTTCAACCGCGACGGGCGTTCAGTGGGGAAAGGTACCAAGCCATTGGTGAAGAAGTTGACAAACTTCTCGCCGCCGACTTCATCAGGGAGGCGGAGCACCCTAAATGGGTGTCCAATGTGGTAATGGTCAAGAAGCCAAACGGGAAGTGGCGGATCTGTATCGACTACAAAGATCTCAACAAAGCCTGCCCGAAAGACAGCTTCCCTCTCCCGAGGATCGAGCAGCTCGTGGACGCCACTGCGGGCCACGAACTGCTAAGCTTCATGGACGCCTACTCAGGCTACAACCAGATCCGCATGCACGAGCCGGATCAAATTAAAACCACCTTTGTTACGAACTGCGGACTTTACTGTTACAAGGTCATGCCCTTTGGCCTCAAAAACGCGGGAGCAACGTATCAAAGGTTGGTGAACCGCATGTTCGCCAATCAAATTGGCAAAACTATGGAGGTCTACGTGGATGACATGCTTGTCAAAAGCCTCAAAGCCCACGACCACGTTCGAGACCTTAAGGAAATGTTCACGATCCTGCGGCGCTACAAGATGAAGCTTAACCCCAACAAGTGCGCTTTCGGGGTCGAGTCTGGAAAGTTTCTGGGATACATGGTGAGCCGCCGCGGGATCGAGGCCAATCCTGAGAAGATTAAGGCGATCTTAGAGATGAGGTCGCCACAAAAGGTCAAAGAAGTTCAAAGCTTGACGGGAAGGATCGCCGCCCTGACGCGATTTGTTTCCAAAGCCACTGACAGGTGCCAACCATTCTTCAAGGCACTGAAGAAGACCGACGGGTTCGTGTGGACGGAGGAGTGCGAGGAAGCATTCCGCGATATGAAAGCCTATTTCACCTCCCCCCCGTTCCTCGCGAAGCCAAAGAACGGCGAAACCCTGTACCTCTACCTCGCGGTTTCCGATAGGGCCGTGAGCGCGGTCCTCATACGCGAAGAAGACAAGGTGCAGTGGCCAGTCTACTACGTTAGCAAGGCGCTCCTCGACGCCGAAACCCGATACCCCGAGATCGAGAGACTGTCCCTCGCCCTCGTCATGAGCGCGAGAAAGCTCCGGCCCTACTTCCAGGCGCACCCCATCGTGGTCCGCTCGGGGCATCCCATCGAGAAGGCCCTTCAAAAAGGGACCTCCTCTCGAATGGCGATATGGTCCCAAGAGCTAGGCGAATACGGGGTCGAGTTCCAACCGAGAACCGCCATTAAGGGTCAGGCCCTCACCGACTTCATCGCCGAGTTCACAAGCGCGCCCCCAACCAATGAGGGCGACGAAGGGGGTAAGACCGCGGAAGACAAGGAGGACGACCATAGCGAGTCGTCAAGGAAGAGAACCAACGACCCGATAGGGCCGGTCTGGGATTTACACGTGGATGGCGCGTCAAACGCCCGGGAGGCTGGCGCCGGCGTTGTGCTCACAAATCCCGATAGGGAAAAGCTGAGGTACGCCCTGCGGTTCGAGTTCAAGGCTTCCAACAACGAGGCAGAGTACGAGGCTCTGATTGTTGGCTTGGAGCTAGCGAACAAGTTGGGCGCCCAAAACCTGCGCATCCATTGCGACTCGCAATTGATCGTGAATCAGGTTAAGGGCGACTACGCCGCCAACGAGCCACACATGATCGCCTACTTGTCCAAGGCCCAAAAGAACTTGGAGGCCTTGTCGTGGTTCGAGATCGTCCAGGTCCCTCGAGAGGCGAACGTTGACGCCGACGCCCTAGCTCGCCTCGCGTCTGGGATAGACGAGGAAGGCGAAGGCAGCGTCCCAATCGAAGTGTTGACCCGACCCTACGTCTCGAGAGGCGACGTAGGGGTCATTGACGAGACTCCACCTCCCTCATGGATGACCCCGCTCGTGGAATTCCTTAAACGGGGAGTCGTCCCTGAGGACAAAGAAGAAGCTAGAAAGCTGAGAAGCCTAGCCCCGAAGTACACAATGAGGGAGGACAGTTTGTTCAAAAGAGGCTACTCCATGCCCCTTCTCCGTTGCCTGACCGAGGTGGAGGCGAGGAAAGCACTCCACGAGGTGCACGAGGGGGTGTGCGGTAACCACGCCGCCGGGCAATCTTTGGCATTGAAGTTGCTAAGACTTGGATATTTCTGGCCAACCTTGAAAAAGGACTCCCACGAGTGGGCCAAGAAGTGTGACAAGTGCCAAAGGTTCGCCCACATTCCGCGCCAAGCGCCGGCCCCTTTGTGTCCGATTATCGTGCCGCGACCTTTCGCGAAGTGGGGAATCGACCTCATCGGCGAGCTACCTACGGCCCCGAGACAATACAAGCACGCGATCGTGGCTATCGATTACTTCACGAAGTGGGTAGAGGCCGAACCGCTAGCAAAGATCACCGAGGCGAACACGACAAGCTTCATTTGGAGAAACATCATCTGCCGCTTCGGGATCCCTGCGTCAATTGTAACCGACAACGGAAAACAATTCGACAATGCGCCCCTCCGAGAAATGTGCGAACAACTTGGCATTAGCAAGACTTTCTCCTCTCCCCGCCATCCCCAAGCCAACGGTCAGGTCGAGGCGGTGAATAAGACGATCAAGGAGAACCTGAAGAAGAAGCTGGAGGCAAGAAAGGGGGCTTGGGCTGACGAGCTCCCCATGGTCTTATGGGCATACCGCACCACCGCCCGAAACGCGACCGGCGAAACCCCTTTCGCTCTCGCGTTCGGCGTCGAGGCTGTGGTACCCGTCGAGATCAAGCTGCCAACCTTGCGCATCGAGGAGTACGACGAAGCCGCCAACGATGACGCGATCAGGCTCGAGCTAGACCTCATAGACGAAAGGAGGGCGGACGCACTTACCCGGCTTGCTGCGCAGAAGAGGAAGGTCGAGAAGTACTACAACTCGAAGATCAAGCTGCGGAAGTTCGCCGACGGAAGCCTCGTCCTTCGAAGGGTGTTCCGAAACACCAAAGTGCAAGGTGCGGGAGTTCTAGGCCCCACCTGGGAAGGCCTGTACCGTGTGCGCCGAGCCATCCACAATGGCACATACGAGCTCAAGAACATGGAGGGACTCGTGTTCACACACCCATGGAATGCGGAGCATCTCCGACAATATTACCAGTAGACGTTCATTCGTCCTTTTTTCGCTTTTTGTCTCCATGTAATTTTCAATTCTAGCAAAGGCAATTTACGATTTCGAGTTTGGCCAACGGCCTGGGATGTAATTTTTGAACCATTTCGATAATTTAATAAATTACATTTCACTTCAAAACACTTGGTATCTTAGTTTCTAGCCTCCTCTACGAGCACCCAAGAAACTCGGGGGGCTAAGGAGGATAAGGCGAGAGCAACAAGCTCGCTTACTCCACTTTCCACGCGCCAAACGGTAACTCCACTTTCCACGCGCCAAACGGTAACAAAACACCCATAAATCGGATCCGCGCCCCGGACCTCCGACTTCGTACCCTCCTCGTGCGACGCTCTCGCACGGGTCGAGACCGTATGCCGAGAGATAGCGAAACGTCGACGAGTCGGATCCGCGCACCGGACCTCCGGCCTCGCACGTCTTTTGCTGCGACCCTCTCGTGCACCGATGCACCTTGCGCACCGATAGGCGGCAAGTCATCGATGGATCACGTCCGCGCACCGGATCGTCGATCTCGGCAGTCAAAACCCAAAACGTGACACGCGTACCAACGAGTACCACGCTCACTGGGAGCTGCAAACCCATCCCGATACGCACGCCGATAGGTAGCGTACTCGCCGAAGGATGAGCGCGGCGGCCACCCAGCTCGCGCGCGCCGATTGGCAGTGAGTCACAAATGGATGGCCGGAAATCGCACCCGCCGGATGAAACTGGTCTAACCTGCATCCGCGAGAAATTTAGCCGCCAAATGCGGCAGTAAGCCGTGCCAACCGGTTACGCTAAGCATAGTAAGCCGGGCTCGTAAGACACGCACTATTCAAATTGCGCAAATCGATTACACTAAGCGTAGCAAGTCGAGAAAATAAGACGCACGATGAAAAGAAAGCTTCAATCAAAGCAAAACAATATTGCGTAAACAACCCAATAAGAAAGGTACGAAAGTACGACGCAAACATAACAATAATCCGAAAGAAAGCATAAAGCGAGCGCTAAACAAGTGCGCGAAAAACCAAGGAAACTCAACTAGTCCGAGCCAAAATCGACTTGCTCTTCATCTCCTTCGGGGTCGGGGGCGCCAAACCCGCCAACGGCTTCTCCGTCAGGCTGGTGGGTCGTCGACTGAGCAGCCTCGGCGGGGATCTGTGGATGCGAGTCGTCCTCCGGTGGCTCGTCATCGTAAGGAGGGAACATGTTGTTGAAAAAGGAAAACGTGGTCCCGCGAGACGCGTTCTCCTTCTCGGTCGCTTCCCGAACTCGCCGGGCCGCCTCGTAACGAGCCGCCTCCAACGCCAAGTCCCAGTCGTCCTCCAAGTCGGTCTTGGATCGCACGGCGTCTTCCTTCTCCTCAACAAGGGTCCGCATCTCCGTCCGGAGGGTATCCCTCTCCCTCTCGACCTTAACCCGAGCGATCTCGCTCGCCGATAGTCGAGCGTGAACGATGCTCAGCTCTGCATCCCGGCTCGTGAGCGCCGCCTGAAGCTTCTTCGTTTCCCCCAGGAAGGTGTCGGCTGCCTGCTCCGCCTTCTCACGAAGCGCCTTCTCGGTGGCCAATTCCCCGCGAGCTCGCTCCAGCTCCCCCTCGAGCGCCTCAAATTCTCGGGCGGTGTGAGCCCCCGCTAGGGCGGTAGCGTGCGCAACCGCCATGCTCGTCTTCTCCTTCTCCATGATTTGCATGCGTCGTAGCATATCTCGGAGAATGCGATCGCTCCGCTCTTGGCGCGCGAGCATCTGCAAGCAAGCAAAACGCGGATAATTACAATAAGCACGACAGTCATACATAACACAAGCAAACGAGCCATACCTTTCGGGCGTCGCCGATCCCGTTCTGGAAGTGCTCGAGGTCGCTCGTCGTCAGCAGGCCTTTGAAATCCCGCAAGGAGGTCTCAAGGATCCCTCGGGAGCACTGGTCTCTCAACTCTGCCGCCTCCGCTAGGAGTATGGAGTCCAGGCTGTCTGGCACTGTCGATGTGTGAGCGCGTTTGTGCCCGGACGGTGACCCGAGAGAAGCCGACGATGATGGTAGTTTGTTGGAGGAGATCTTTTCATTCCTCGCCCGCGATGGCGACCCCCCGCGACGGGCCTCGGCTGGAGGGCGAGCCACGGTCGTAGCATCGTCGGTGGGCGTTGCTCCTGGCATTTGGGTGCGCGGTCGGTGACGTCGAGCCATGGCACCTTCAGAGAAGAAAAGCGCGTTTGTCAGTTAAAACGTAATGGTAAGCGTAAATAATGGAAAAACAACGATAACGCGACGACGCATGCTCTATCAGTACCCCCCGCGTCGGGTGGGGGGGCAGACGAACCCCCCGCCTCGGATTCCGGGCCAGTCTCCACTCCAGGTCCGGAACATGAGGAGTCTTCGTCAGCAGGCACGAACCATCCGGTGGTTGCCATAAGATCCGGGGACTCGAAAAGCGATCCTTGCCGCCTCGAGTCGGGAACCGCTCCGATCACGAGCGCAAGTTCGGAGCTCTCGATGCCATAGTCGGCCGGGAATTCAGCAACGGGGCCAAAGGTGAGAGGTGCCGTCCCGAAGGCAGATTCGGACGCCCACACCCAAGGATATCGGTGTTTCGAGGTCAGCTTGGTGAGGATGGTGAATCGCTTCCGGTGCTGAACCTTGTAGAAGCCGGGTTTCCCGGGAACATCGAAGACGGCCACGAGATTCCTGATGTCGTCGGCCGTGACGGCTCGACCCTTCGCTCGGTGCAGCATCATGTGGCAGGCCGCCACCATACGGTAGAAGGATGGGGACATCTGGGCCGCATGAGCACCGAGCCGAGCTAGAAGATCCTGGATCACGGGCTGAAAAGGCAGTCGTAGCCCTCCCCGAAGGCTCGCCTCGTGAACGGCGGCGTACCCCTTCCGAGGGCGAGTCGGCAGATCGTCGGGCAACGGTCGCAAAAGCGATACGGCCGACGGGATGTGGAACCGCTTCCTCAAACCACTAAAGCTGGCAATCGAGAGTGAACTCGGGAAATCGATGCCAGAACAGTCAAAGCTATCTCGAATCGCCGTTTCCCCGAGGGGAAACGACGAGGTTCGTTCTTCTTCCCGCGCAGTCGAGCTTGTCGGGGTGACCGATAGGACGCGACGACCCGACGTCTCGCCCGAACCCTCGTGGTGCCCGCTACGGTAGCTCGCTCGGGCTGTGGTATGCACACTCGGCCCACTGGGGCCCGTTTCCCGGTTGTTGACCACGAGAGGCGGCTCCGTCGGCGCGTCCGGTCCGTTCGTGAGCCCATGGTGCGTGTCGAGCGATGGGATGGCCGTGTGGCCCCCGTGGGCTGCGTCCGGCCCAAGCTCGTGGTTCGGCCCAAGGTCCTGTAAGGGGTCAAGCTCTCTCTCACCTAGGCCCGGCCCAATGGGTCCTAGGGTTTGAGCATGCTCCAAGCTCTCCCCACCTAGGCCCGGCCCAATGGGCCCTAGGGTTTGGGAAGGGTCCAAGCCGGCCGCCCCCTCTCCTCGAGCAATGGATGGCCGGCGCGCCCCACCTCCGGCGTCGGCTCCTCCGCCCGTGACGCCGGCCGTCGCCGGCGGCGTCTCCTCGTCGCGCGCGCGCCCCGGCCTGGTTGGGGCTGGTCCACCCGGGCCACCCACCCGTTCGTCAAAGAGGAACGAGACGAAGTCCTCGGGGGGCCCACTGGCCGACGTATGGTTGGGGGACCCCATGGGCGCGAATAACGACAAACACGTCAGCAAAAACATTAAAATAATACCTAAGGTGAGCGGGCTTACCGATTGTTGACGAGACGGTTCGGCGAGACGACTGAAGACGGAGCTGCTTGAGTTTACCACACGGGCTACGCCTGGTGCCAAACTCGGGGGGCTAATGTTATCGGCCCGACGAGGTCCGACGGCTCGATCGACATTTCGGGCGGCCGAGCAGGCTCACTCGGCCATTGGCCGAGTGAAACCCTACTTCCAGCCCACACTCGGCCGGCCCATCAACTCACTCGGCCAATGGCCGAGTGAGCCTTCTCTCGGTCCAAGCCCATCACTCGGCCAATGGCCGAGTGAACTTCTCCATATGTTCACTCGGCCAATGGCCGGACGAGGCCCACCATACTCACTCGGCCCATGGCCGAATGAAGCCTCAGACGTCCCAGCGTGATCGCCCGGCCAAGGGCCGAATGAAGCCTCAGACGTCCCAGCGTGATCGCCCGGCCAAGGGCCGAATGAAGTCTCCAGCCGGCCCACCATGCTCGCTCGGCCGATGGCCGGGTGAGGCCCCGGGCGGCCCAGCACGCTCGGTCGGCCGAAGGCCGAATGAAGACCCCTGCCGGCCCAACAGCTCACTCGGCCAACAGCCGAGTGAGTCTTCTCTCGGCCCAGACTCTTCGCTCGGCCATCACTCGGCCGGTGGCCGAGTCAAGCTCACCCGGCGCCCATTCCTTCACTCGGCCATTGGCCGAGTGAATCTCCCTCGGCGACCATCATCTCACTCGGCCATCGGCCGGCCCAACCTCACTCGGCCGATGGCCGACTCAGCCTCACTCGGCCAAGGGACCCTCAACACGTCTCTTGGTCGCCTATAAATAGAGGAGTCCATTCTCTAGTCCAGGTAATCCGAAATTTGAGTACTGAAACGCTGCCAAACTCATAACTCGCTCGTTTCTCTCAACTCTCGACCCCTAAACACTAAACCCTCTGTCAACCACCTCAATCCTACTAATGTTGAGCGTCGGAGAGGTAAACAGAGGCAACCCCTCTGTTTCCCCTTTGTAGTTCACACCTCTTCGCTTGTGTTTCAGGTGTCTGGACGAGATAGACATTACAGACAGCTAAGGGACGACTTGAGATATCAAGTCCGACACGCTCGAGCCGGAGTGAGACCACTTGGTCCGGCCTTGGGTCTAACCATTTCCTGTTCCTAAATCGTTGTCCGAAAAACTGCGACAACAGTGCCAACTCTTCACATGTCTCCTCGAGATGAATTCATTCCTCGAGTCGAGCTCCGAGTCCGCGAGTCGACCGATACTCCTCGCGCCGACTCTTCACGAAATTCCTCGTGCAGGCTCTACGTGAGTCCTCGAGTCGAGTTCGAGTCCACGAGTCGACTGATACTCCTCGTGCCGACTCTTCACATGTCTCCTCGAGATGAATTCATTCCTCGAGTCGAGCTCCGAGTCCGCGAGTCGACCGATACTCCTCGAGCCGACTCTTCACGAAATTCCTCGTGCAGGCTCTACGTGAGTCCTCGAGTCGAGTTCGAGTCCATGAGTCGACTGATACTCCTCGTGCCAACTCTTCACATGTCTCCTCGAGATGAATTCATTCCTCGAGTCGAGCTCCGAGTCCGCGAGTCGACCGATACTCCTCGCGCCGACTCTTCACAAAATTCCTCGTGCAGGCTCTACGTGAGTCCTCGAGTCGAGTTCGAGTCCATGAGTCGACTGATACTCCTCATGCCAACTCTTCACATGTCTCATCGAGATGAATTCATTCCTCGAGTCGAGCTCTGAGTCCGCGAGTCGACCGATACTCCTCGCGCCGACTCTTCACGAAATTCCTCGTGAAGCCTCTACGTGAGTCCTCGAGTCGAGTTCGAGTCCACGAGTCGACTGATACTCCTCGTGCCGACTCTTCACATGTCTCCTCGAGATGAATTCATTCCTCGAGTCGAGCTCCGAGTCCGCGAGTCGACCGATACTCCTCGCGCCGACTCTTCACGAAATTCCTCGTGCAGGCTCTACGTGAGTCCTCGAGTCGAGTTCGAGTCCACGAGTCGACTGATACTCCTCGTGCTGACTCTTCACATGTCTCCTCGAGATGAATTCATTCCTCGAGTCGAGCTCCGAGTCCGCGAGTCGAACGATACTCCTCGCGCCGACTCTTCACGAAATTCCTCGTGCAGGCTCTACGTGAGTCCTCGAGTCGAGTTCGAGTCCACGAGTCGACTGATACTCCTCGTGCCGACTCTTCACATGTATCCTCGAGATGAATTCATTCCTCGAGTCGAGCTCCGAGTCCGCGAGTTGACCGATACTCCTCGCGCCGACTCTTCACGAAATTCCTCGTGCAGGCTCTACGTGAGTCCTCGAGTCGAGTTCGAGTCAACGAGTCGACTGATACTCCTCGTGCCAACTCTTCACATGTCTCCCCGAGATGAATTCATTCCTCGAGTCGAGCTCCGAGTCCGCGAGTCGACCGATACTCCTCGCGCTGACTCTTCACGAAATTCCTCGTGCAGGCTCTACATGAGTCCTCGAGTCGAGTTCGAGTCCACGAGTCGACTGATACTCCTCGTAACGACTCTTCACATTTCTCCTCGAGATGAATTCATTCCTCGAGTCGAGCTCCGAGTCCGCGAGTCGACCGATACTCCTCGCGCCGACTCTTCACGAAATTCCTCGTGCAGGGTCTACGTGAGTCCTCGACTCGAGTTCGAGTCCACGAGTCGACTGATACTCCTCGTGCCAACCCTTCACATGTCTCCTCGAGATGAATTCATTCCTCGAGTCGAGCTCCGAGCCCGCGAGTCGACCGATACTCCTCGCGCCGACTCTTCACGAAATTCCTCATGCAGGCTCTACGTGAGTCCTCGAGTCGAGTTCGAGTCCACGAGTCGACTGATACTCCTCGTGCCGACTCTTCACATGTCTCATCGAGATGAATTCATTCCTCGAGCCGAGCTCCGAGTCCGCGAGTCGACCGATACTCCTCGCGCCGACTCTTCACGAAATTCCTCGTGCCGAGTCTTCACATGTGTCCTAGAGATGAATTCATTCCTCGAGTCGAGCTCCGAGTCCGCGAGTCGACCGATACTCCTCGCGCCGACTCTTCACGAAATTCCTCGTGCAGGCTCTACGTGAGTCCTCGAGTCGAGTTCGAGTTCATGAGTCGACTGATACTCCTCGTGCCAACTCTTCACATGTCTCCTCGAGATGAATTCATTCCTCGAGTCGAGCTCCGAGTCCGCGAGTCGACCGATACTCCTCGCGCCGACTCTTCACGAAATTCCTCGTGCCGAGTCTTCACATGTGTCCTCGAGATGAATTCATTCCTCGAGTCGAGCTCCGAGTCCGCGAGTCGACCGATACTCCTCGCGCCGACTCTTCACGAAATTCCTCGTGCACGCTCTACGTGAGTCCTCGAGTCGAGTTCGAGTTCACGAGTCGACTGATACTCCTCGTGCCAACTCTTCACATGTCTCCTCGAGATGAATTCATTCCTCGAGTCAAGCTCCGAGTCCGCGAGTCGACCGATACTCCTTGCGCCGACTCTTCACGAAATTCCTCGTGCAGGCTCTACGTGAGTCCTCGAGTCGAGTTCGAGTTCACGAGTCGACTGATACTCCTCGTGCCAACTCTTCACATGTCTCCTCGAGATGAATTCATTCCTCGAGTCGAGCTCCGAGTCCGCGAGTCGATCGATACTCCTCGCGCCGACTCTTCACGAAATTCCTCGTGCCGAGTCTTCACATGTGTCCTCGAGATGAATTCATTCCTCGAGTCGAGCTCCGAGTCCGCGAGTCGACCGATACTCCTCGCGCCGACTCTTCACGAAATTCCTCGTGCACGCTCTACGTGAGTCCTCGAGTCGAGTTCGAGTTCACGAGTCGACTGATACTCCTCGTGCCAACTCTTCACATGTCTCCTCGAGATGAATTCATTCCTCGAGTCAAGCTCCGAGTCCGCGAGTCGACCGATACTCCTTGCGCCGACTCTTCACGAAATTCCTCGTGCAGGCTCTACGTGAGTCCTCGAGTCGAGTTCGAGTCCACGAGTCGAGTGATACTCCTCGTGCCGACTCTTCACATGTCTCCTCGAGATGAATTCATTCCTCGAGTCGAGCTCCGAGTCCGCGAGTCGAACGATACTCCTCGCGCCGACTCTTCACGACATTCCTCGTGCAGGCTCTACGTGAGTCCTCGAGTCGAGTTCGAGTCCCCGAGTCGACTGATACTCCTCGTGCCAACTCTTCACATGTCTCCTCGAGATGAATTCATTCCTCGAGTCGAGCTCCGAGTCCGCGAGTGGACCAATACTCCTCGCGTCGACTCTTCACGAAATTCCTCGTGCAGGCTCTACGTGAGTCCTGGAGTCGAGTTCGAGTCCACGAGTCGATTGATACTCTACGTTCCGACTCTTCACATGTCTCCTCGAGATTAATTCATTCCTCGAGTCGAGCTCCGAGTCCGCGAGTCGACCGATACTCCTCGCGCCGACTCTTCACGAAATTCCTCGTGCAGGCTCTACGTGACTCCTCGAGTCGAGTTCGAGTCCATGAGTCGACTGATACTCCTCGTGCCGACTCTTCACATGTCTCATCGAGATGAATTCATTCCTCGAGTCGAGCTCCGAGTCCGCGAGTCGACCGATACTCCTCGCGCCGACTCTTCACGAAATTCCTCGTGCAGGCTCTACGTGAGTCCTCGAGTCGAGTTCGAGTCCACGAGTCGACTGATACTCCTCGTGCCGACTCTTCACATGTCTCCTCGAGATGAATTCATTCCTCGAGTCGAGCTCTGAGTCCGCGAGTCGACCGATACTCCTCGCGCCGACTCTTCACGAAATTCCTCGTGCAGGCTCTACGTGAGTCCTCGAGTCGAATTCGAGTCCACGATTCGACTGATACTCCTCGTGCCGACTCTTCACATGTCTCCTCGAGATGAATTCATTCCTCGAGTCGAGCTCCGAGTCCGCGACTCGACCGATACTCCTCGCGCCGACTCTTCACGAAATTCCTCATGCAAGCTCTACGTGAGTCCGCGAGTCGAGTTCGAGTCCACGAGTCGACTGATACTCCTCGCGCCGACTCTTCACATGTCTCATCGAGATGAATTCATTCCTCGAGCCGAGCTCCGAGTCCGCGAGTCGACCGATACTCCTCGCGCCGACTCTTCACGAAATTCCTCGTGCCGAGTCTTCACATGCGTCCTCGAGATGAATTCATTCCTCGAGTCGAGCTCCGAGTCCGCGAGTCGACCGATACTCCTCGCGCCGACTCTTCACGAAATTCCTCGTGCAGGCTCTACGTGAGTCCTCGAGTCGAGTTCGAGTCCACGAGTCGACTGATACTCCTCGTGCCGACTCTTCACATGTCTCCTCGAGATGAATTCATTCCTCGAGTCGAGCTCCGAGTCCGCGAGTCGACCGATACTCCTCGCGCCGACTCTTCACGAAATTCCTCGTGCAGGCTCTACGTGAGTCCTCGAGTCGAGTTCGAGTCCATGAGTCGACTGATACTCCTCGTGCCGACTCTTCACATGTCTCATCGAGATGAATTCATTCCTCGAGTCGAGCTCCGAGTCCGCGAGTCGACCGATACTCCTCGCGCCGACTCTTCACGAAATTCCTCGTGCAGGCTCTACGTGAGTCCTCGAGTCGAGTTCGAGTCCACGAGTCGACTGATACTCCTCGTGCCGACTCTTCACATGTCTCCTCGAGATGAATTCATTCCTCGAGTCGAGCTCTGAGTCCGCGAGTCGACCGATACTCCTCGCGCCGACTCTTCACGAAATTCCTCGTGCAGGCTCTACGTGAGTCCTCGAGTCGAGTTCGAGTCCACGAGTCGACTGATACTCCTCGTGCCAACTCTTCACATGTCTCCTCGAGATGAATTCATTCCTCGAGTCGAGCTCCGAGTCCGCGACTCGACCGATACTCCTCGCGCCGACTCTTCACGAAATTCCTCATGCAAGCTCTACGTGAGTCCTCGAGTCGAGTTCGAGTCCACGAGTCGACTGATACTCCTCGTGCCGACTCTTCACATGTCTCATCGAGATGAATTCATTCCTCGAGCCGAGCTCCGAGTCCGCGAGTCGACCGATACTCCTCGCGCCGACTCTTCACGAAATTCCTCGTGCCGAGTCTTCACATGCGTCCTCGAGATGAATTCATTCCTCGAGTCGAGCTCCGAGTCCGCGAGTCGACCGATACTCCTCGCGCCGACTCTTCACGAAATTCCTCGTGCAGGCTCTACGTGAGTCCTCGAGTCGAGTTCGAGTCCACGAGTCGACTGATACTCCTCGTGCCGACTCTTCACATGTCTCCTCGAGATGAATTCATTCCTCGAGTCGAGCTCCGAGTCCGCGAGTCGACCGATACTCCTCGCGCCGACTCTTCACGAAATTCCTCGTGCAGGCTCTACGTGAGTCCTCGAGTCGAGTTCGAGTCCACGAGTCGACTGATACTCCTCGTGCCGACTCTTCACATGTCTCCTCGAGATGAATTCATTCCTCGAGTCGAGCTCCGAGTCCGCGAGTCGACCGATACTCCTCGCGCCGACTCTTCACGAAATTCCTCGTGCAGGCTCTACGTGAGTCCTCGAGTCGAGTTCGAGTCCACGAGTCGACTGATACTCCTCGTGCCGACTCTTCACATGTCTCCTCGAGATGAATTCATTCCTCGAGTCGAGCTCCGAGTCCGCGACTCGACCGATACTCCTCGCGCCGACTCTTCACGAAATTCCTCATGCAAGCTCTACGTGAGTCCTCGAGTCGAGTTCGAGTCCACGAGTCGACTGATACTCCTCGTGCCGACTCTTCACATGTCTCATCGAGATGAATTCATTCCTCGAGCCGAGCTCCGAGTCCGCGAGTCGACCGATACTCCTCGCGCCGACTCTTCACGAAATTCCTCGTGCCGAGTCTTCACATGCGTCCTCGAGATGAATTCATTCCTCGAGTCGAGCTCCGAGTCCGCGAGTCGACCGATACTCCTCGCGCCGACTCTTCACGAAATTCCACGTGCAGGCTCTACGTGAGTCCTCGAGTCGAGTTCGAGTCCATGAGTCGACTGATACTCCTCGTGCCGACTCTTCACATGTCTCATCGAGATGAATTCATTCCTCGAGTCGAGCTCCGAGTCCGCGAGTCGACCGATACTCCTCGCGCCGACTCTTCACGAAATTCCTCGTGCAGGCTCTACGTGAGTCCTCGAGTCGAGTTCGAGTCCACGAGTCGACTGATACTCCTCGTGCCGACTCTTCACATGTCTCCTCGAGATGAATTCATTCCTCGAGTCGAGCTCCGAGTCCGCGAGTCGACCGATACTTCTCGCGCCGACTCTTCACGAAATTCCTCGTGCCGAGTCTTCACATGTGTCCTCGAGATGAATTCATTCCTCGAGTCGAGCTCCGAGTCCGCGAGTCGACCGATACTCCTCGCGCCGACTCTTAACGAAATTCCTCGTGCAGGCTCTACGTGAGTCCTCGAGTCGAGTTCGAGTTCACGAGTCGACTGATACTCCTCGTGCCAACTCTTCACATGTCTCCTCGAGATGAATTCATTCCTCGAGTCAAGCTCCGAGTCCGCGAGTCGACCGATACTCCTTGCGCCGACTCTTCACGAAATTCCTCGTGCAGGCTCTACGTGAGTCCTCGAGTCGAGTTCGAGTCCACGAGTCGACTGATACTCCTCGTGCCGACTCTTCACATGTCTCCTCGAGATGAATTCATTCCTCGAGTCGAGCTCCGAGTCCGCGAGTCGACCGATACTCCTCGCGCCGACTCTTCCCGACATTCCTCGTGCAGGCTCTACGCGAGTCCTCGAGTCGAGTTCGAGTCCCCGAGTCGACTGATATTCCTCGTGCCAAATCTTCACATGTCTCCTCGAGATGAATTCATTCCTCGAGTCGAGCTCCGAGTCCGCGAGTGGACCGATACTCCTCGCGTCGACTCTTCACGAAATTCCTCGTGCAGGCTCTACGTGAGTCCTGGAGTCGAGTTCGAGTCCACGAGTCGATTGATACTCTACGTTCCGACTCTTCACATGTCTCCTCGAGATGAATTCATTCCTCGAGTCGAGCTCCGAGTCCGCGAGTCGACCGATACTCCTCGCGCCGACTCTTCACGAAATTCCTCGTGCAGGCTCTACGTGAGTCCTCGAGTCGAGTTCGGGTCCATGAGTCGACTGATACTCCTCGTGCCAACTCTTCACATGTCTCATCGAGATGAATTCATTCCTCGAGTCGAGCTCCGAGTCCGCGAGTCGACCGATACTCCTCGCGCCGACTCTTCACGAAATTCCTCGTGCAGGCTCTACGTGAGTCCTCGAGTCGAGTTCGAGTCCACGAGTCGACTGATACTCCTCGTGCCGACTCTTCACATGTCTCCTCGAGATGAATTCATTCCTCGAGTCGAGCTCCGAGTCCGCGAGTCGACCGATACTCCTCGCGCCGACTCTTCACGAAATTCCTCATGCAGGCTCTACGTGAGTCCTCGAGTCGAGTTCGAGTCCACGAGTCGACTGATACTCCTCGTGCCGACTCTTCACATGTCTCCTCGAGATGAATTCATTCCTCGAGTCGAGCTCCGAGTCCGCGAGTCGACCGATATTCCTCGCGCCGACTCTTCACGAAATTCCTCGTGCAGGCTCTACGTGAGTCCTCGAGTCGAGTTCGAGTTCACGAGTGGACTGATACTCCTCGTGCCAACTCTTCACATGTCTCCTCGAGATGAATTCATTCCTCGAGTCAAGCTCCGAGTCCGCGAGTCGACCGATACTCCTTGCGCCGACTCTTCACGAAATTCCTCGTGCAGGCTCTACGTGAGTCCTCGAGTCGAGTTCGAGTCCACGAGTCGACTGATACTCCTCGTGCCGACTCTTCACATGTCTCCTCGAGATGAATTCATTCCTCGAGTCGAGCTCCGAGTCCGCGAGTCGACCGATACTCCTCGCGCCGACTCTTCACGACATTCCTCGTGCAGGCTCTACGTGAGTCCTCGAGTCGAGTTCGAGTCCCCGAGTCGACTGATACTCCTCGTGCCAACTCTTCACATGTCTCCTCGAGATGAATTCATTCCTCGAGTCGAGCTCCGAGTCCGCGAGTGGACCGATACTCCTCGCGTCGACTCTTCACGAAATTCCTCGTGCAGGCTCTACGTGAGTCCTCGAGTCGAGTTCGAGTCCACGAGTCGATTGATACTCTACGTTCCGACTCTTCACATGTCTCCTCGAGATTAATTCATTCCTCGAGTCGAGCTCCGAGTTCGCGAGTCGACCGATACTCCTCGCGCCGACTCTTCACGAAATTCCTCGTGCAGGCTCTACGTGAGTCCTCGAGTCGAGTTCGAGTCCATGAGTCGACTGATACTCCTCGTGCTGACTCTTCACATGTCTCATCGAGATGAATTCATTCCTCGAGTCGAGCTCCGAGTCCGCGAGTCGACCGATACTCCTCGCGCCGACTCTTCACGAAATTCCTCGTGCAGGCTCTACGTGAATCCTCGAGTCGAGTTCGAGTCCACGAGTCGACTGATACTCCTCGTGCCGACTCTTCACATGTCTCCTCGAGATGAATTCATTCCTCGAGTCGAGCTCCGAGTCCGTGAGTCGACCGATACTCCTCGCGCCGACTCTTCACGAAATTCCTCGTGCAGGCTCTACGTGAGTCCTCGAGTCGAGTTCGAGTCCACGAGTCGACTGATACTCCTCATGCCGACTCTTCACATGTCTTTTCGAGATGAATTCATTCCTCGAGTCGAGCTCCGAGTCCGCGAGTCGACCGATACTCCTCGCGCCGACTCTTCACGAAATTCCTCATGCAAGCTCTACGTGAGTCCTCGAGTCGAGTTCGAGTCCACGAGTCGACTGATACTCCTCCTGCCGACTCTTCACATGTCTCATCGAGATGAATTCATTCCTCGAGCCGAGCTCCGAGTCCGCGAGTCGACCGATACTCCTTGCGCCGACTCTTCACGAAATTCCTCGTGCAGGCTCTACGTGAGTCCTCGAGTCGAGTTCGAGTCCACGAGTCGACTGATACTCCTCGTGCCGACTCTTCACATGTCTCCTCGAGATGAATTCATTCCTCGAGTCGAGCTCCGAGTCCGCGAGTCGACCGATACTCCTCGCGCCGACTCTTCACGACATTCCTCGTGCAGGCTCTACGTGAGTCCTCGAGTCGAGTTCGAGTCCCCGAGTCAATTGATACTCCTCGTGCCAACTCTTCACATGTCTCCTCGAGATGAATTCATTCCTCGAGTCGAGCTCCGAGTCCGCGAGTGGACCGATACTCCTCGCGTCGACTCTTCACGAAATTCCTCGTGCAGGCTCTACGTGAGTCCTCGAGTCGAGTTCGAGTCCACGAGTCGATTGATACTCTACGTTCCGACTCTTCACATGTCTCCTCGAGATTAATTCATTCCTCGAGTCGAGCTCCGAGTCCGCGAGTCGACCGATACTCCTCGCGCCGACTCTTCACGAAATTCCTCGTGCAGGCTCTACGTGAGTCCTCGAGTCGAGTTCGAGTCCATGAGTCGACTGATACTCCTCGTGCCGACTATTCACATGTCTCATCGAGATGAATTCATTCCTCGAGTCGAGCTCCTAGTCCGCGAGTCGACCGATACTCCTCGCGCCGACTCTTCACGAAATTCCTCGTGCAGGCTCTACGTGAATCCTCGAGTCGAGTTCGAGTCCACGAGTCGACTGATACTCCTCGTGCCGACTCTTCACATGTCTCCTCGAGTTGAATTCATTCCTCGAGTCGAGCTCCGAGTCCGCGAGTCGACCGATACTCCTCGCGCCGACTCTTCACGAAATTCCTCGTGCAGGCTCTACGTGAGTCCTCGAGTCGAGTTCGAGTCCACGAGTCGACTGATACTCCTCGTGCCGACTCTTCACATGTCTTTTCGAGATGAATTCATTCCTCGAGTCGAGCTCCGAGTCCGCGAGTCGACCGATACTCCTCGCGCCGACTCTTCACGAAATTCCTCATGCAAGCTCTACGTGAGTCCTCGAGTCGAGTTCGAGTCCACGAGTCGACTGATACTCCTCGTGCCGACTCTTCACATGTCTCATCGAGATGAATTCATTCCTCGAGCCGAGCTCCGAGTCCGCGAGTCGACCGATACTCCTCGCGCCGACTCTTCACAAAATTCCTCGTGCCGAGTCTTCACATGCATCCTCGAGATGAATTCATTCCTCGAGTCGAGCTCCGAGTCCGCGAATCGACCGATACTCCTCGCGCCGACTCTTCACGAAATTCCTCGTGCAGGCTCTACGTGAGTCCTCGAGTCGAGTTTGAGTCCATGAGTCGACTGATACTCCTCGTGCCGACTCTTCACATGTCTCATCGAGATGAATTCATTGCTCGAGTCGAGCTCCGAGTCCGCGAGTCGACCGATACTCCTCGCGCCGACTCTTCACGAAATTCCTCGTGCAGGCTCTACGTGAGTCCTCGAGTCAAGTTCGAGTCCACGAGTCGACTGATACTCCTCGTGCCGACTCTTCACATGTCTCCTCGAGATGAATTCATTCCTCGAGTCGAGCTCCGAGTCCGCGAGTCGACCGATACTCCTCGCGCCGACTCTTCACGAAATTCCTCGTGCAGGCTCTACGTGAGTCCTCGAGTCGAGTTCGAGTCCACGAGTCGACTGATACTCCTCGTGCCAACTCTTCACATGTCTGCTCGAGATGAATTCATTCCTCGAGTCGAGCTCCGAGTCCGCGAGTCGACCGATACTCCTCGCGCTGACTCTTCACGAAATTCCTCGTGCAGGCTCTACGTGAGTCCTCGAGTCGAGTTCGAGTCCACGAGTCGACTGATACTCCTCGTGCCGACTCTTCACATGTCTCCTCGAGATGAATTCATTCCTCGAGTCGAGCTCCGAGTCCGCGAGTCGACCGATACTCCTCGCGCCGACTCTTCACGACATTCCTCGTGCAGGCTCTACGTGAGTCCTCGAGTCGAGTTCGAGTCTCGGAGTCGACTGATACTCCTCGTGCCAACTCTTCACATGTCTCCTCGAGATGAATTCATTCCTCGAGTCGAGCTCCGAGTCCGCGAGTGGACCGATACTCCTCGCGTCGACTCTTCACGAAATTCCTCGTGCAGGCTCTACGTGAGTCCTCGAGTCGAGTTCGAGTCCACGAGTCGATTGATACTCTACGTTCCGACTCTTCACATGTCTCCTCGAGATTAATTCATTCCTCGAGTCGAGCTCCGAGTCCGCGAGTCGACCGATACTCCTCGTGCCGACTCTTCACGAAATTCCTCGTGCAGGCTCTACGTGAGTCCTCGAGTCGAGTTCGAGTCCATGAGTCGACTGATACTCCTCGTGCCGACTCTTCACATGTCTCATCGAGATGAATTCATTCCTCTAGTCGAGCTCCGAGTCCGCGAATCGACCGATACTCCTCGCGCCGACTCTTCACGAAATTCCTCGTGTAGGCTCTACGTGAGTCCTCGAGTCGAGTTCGAGTCCATGAGTCGACTGATACTCCTCGTGCCGACTCTTCACATGTCTCATCGAGATGAATTCATTGCTCGAGTCGAGCTCCGACTCCGCGAGTCGACCGATACTCCTCGCGCCGCCTCTTCACGAAATTCCTCGTGCAGGCTCTACGTGAGTCCTCGAGTCGAGTTCGAGTCCACGAGTCGACTGATACTCCTCGTGCCGACTCTTCACATGTCTCCTCGAGATGAATTCATTCCTCGAGTCGAGCTCCGAGTCCGCGAGTCGACCGATACTCCTCGCGCCGACTCTTCACGAAATTCCTCGTGCAGGCTCTACGTGAGTCCTCGAGTCGAGTTCGAGTCCACGAGTCGACTGATACTCCTCGTGCCGACTCTTCACATGTCTGCTCGAGATGAATTCATTCCTCGAGTCGAGCTCCGAGTCCGCGAGTCGACCGATACTCCTCGCGCTGACTCTTCACGAAATTCCTCGTGCAGGCTCTACGTGAGTCCTCGAGTCGAGTTCGAGTCCACGAGTCGACTGATACTCCTCGTGCCGACTCTTCACATGTCTCCTCGAGATGAATTCATTCCTCGAGTCGAGCTCCGAGTCCGCGAGTCGACCGATACTCCTCCCGCCGACTCTTCACGACATTCCTCGTGCAGGCTCTACGTGAGTCCTCGAGTCGAGTTCGAGTCCCGGAGTCGACTGATACTCCTCGTGCCAACTCTTTACATGTCTCCTCGAGATGAATTCATTCCTCGAGTCGAGCTCCGAGTCCGCGAGTGGACCGATACTCCTCGCGTCGACTCTTCACGAAATTCCTCGTGCAGGCTGTACGTGAGTCCTCGAGTCGAGTTCGAGTCCACGAGTCGATTGATACTCTACGTTCCGACTCTTCACATGTCTCCTCGAGATGAATTCATTCCTCGAGTCGAGCTCCGAGTCCGCGAGTCGACCGATACTCCTCGCGCCGACTCTTCACGAAATTCCTCGTGCAGGCTCTACGTGAGTCCTCGAGTCGAGTTCGAGTCCACGAGTCGACTGATACTCCTCGTGCCGACTCTTCACATGTCTGCTCGAGATGAATTCATTCCTCGAGTCGAGCTCCGAGTCCGCGAGTCGACCGATACTCCTCGCGCTGACTCTTCACGAAATTCCTCGTGCAGGCTCTACGTGAGTCCTCGAGTCGAGTTCGAGTCCACGAGTCGACTGATACTCCTCGTGCCGACTCTTCACATGTCTCCTCGAGATGAATTCATTCCTCGAGTCGAGCTCCGAGTCCGCGAGTCGACCGATACTCCTCGCGCCGACTCTTCACGACATTCCTCGTGCAGGCTCTACGTGAGTCCTCGAGTCGAGTTCGAGTCTCGGAGTCGACTGATACTCCTCGTGCCAACTCTTCACATGTCTCCTCGAGATGAATTCATTCCTCGAGTCGAGCTCCGAGTCCGCGAGTGGACCGATACTCCTCGCGTCGACTCTTCACGAAATTCCTCGTGCAGGCTCTACGTGAGTCCTCGAGTCGAGTTCGAGTCCACGAGTCGATTGATACTCTACGTTCCGACTCTTCACATGTCTCCTCGAGATTAATTCATTCCTCGAGTCGAGCTCCGAGTCCGCGAGTCGACCGATACTCCTCGTGCCGACTCTTCACGAAATTCCTCGTGCAGGCTCTACGTGAGTCCTCGAGTCGAGTTCGAGTCCATGAGTCGACTGATACTCCTCGTGCCGACTCTTCACATGTCTCATCGAGATGAATTCATTCCTCTAGTCGAGCTCCGAGTCCGCGAATCGACCGATACTCCTCGCGCCGACTCTTCACGAAATTCCTCGTGCAGGCTCTACGTGAGTCCTCGAGTCGAGTTCGAGTCCATGAGTCGACTGATACTCCTCGTGCCGATTCTTCACATGTCTCATCGAGATGAATTCATTGCTCGAGTCGAGCTCCGAGTCCGCGAGTCGACCGATACTCCTCGCGCCGCCTCTTCACGAAATTCCTCGTGCAGGCTCTACGTGAGTCCTCGAGTCGAGTTCGAGTCCACGAGTCGACTGATACTCCTCGTGCCGACTCTTCACATGTCTCCTCGAGATGAATTCATTCCTCGAGTCGAGCTCCGAGTCCGCGAGTCGACCGATACTCCTCGCGCCGACTCTTCACGAAATTCCTCGTGCAGGCTCTACGTGAGTCCTCGAGTCGAGTTCGAGTCCACGAGTCGACTGATACTCCTCGTGCCGACTCTTCACATGTCTGCTCGAGATGAATTCATTCCTCGAGTCGAGCTCCGAGTCCGCGAGTCGACCGATACTCCTCGCGCTGACTCTTCACGAAATTCCTCGTGCAGGCTCTACGTGAGTCCTCGAGTCGAGTTCGAGTCCACGAGTCGACTGATACTCCTCGTGCCGACTCTTCACATGTCTCCTCGAGATGAATTCATTCCTCGAGTCGAGCTCCGAGTCCGCGAGTCGACCGATACTCCTCGCGCCGACTCTTCACGACATTCCTCGTGCAGGCTCTACGTGAGTCCTCGAGTCGAGTTCGAGTCCCGGAGTCGACTGATACTCCTCGTGCCAACTCTTCACATGTCTCCTCGAGATGAATTCATTCCTCGAGTCGAGCTCCGAGTCCGCGAGTGGACCGATACTCCTCGCGTCGACTCTTCACGAAATTCCTCGTGCAGGCTGTACGTGAGTCCTCGAGTCGAGTTCGAGTCCACGAGTCGATTGATACTCTACGTTCCGACTCTTCACATGTCTCCTCGAGATTAATTCATTCCTCGAGTCGAGCTCCGAGTCCGCGAGTCGACCGATACTCCTCGTGCCGACTCTTCACGAAATTCCTCGTGCAGGCTCTACGTGAGTCCTCGAGTCGAGTTCGAGTCCATGAGTCGACTGATACTCCTCGTGCCGACTCTTCACATGTCTCATCGAGATGAATTCATTCCTCGAGTCGAGCTCCGAGTCCGCGAGTTGACCGATACTCCTCGCGCCGACTCTTCACGAAATTCCTCGTGCAGGCTCTACGTGAGTCCTCGAGTCGAGTTCGAGTCCACGAGTCGACTGATACTCCTCGTGCCGACTCTTCACATGTCTCCTCGAGATGAATTCATTCCTCGAGTCGAGCTCCGAGTCCGCGAGTCGACCGATACTCCTCGCGCCGACTCTTCACGAAATTCCTCGTGCAGGCTCTACGTGAGGCCTCGAGTCGAGTTCGAGTCCACGAGTCGACTGATACTCCTCGTGCCGACTCTTCACTTTTCTCCTCGAGATGAATTCATTCCTCGAGTCGAGCTCCGAGTCCGCGAGTCGACCGATACTCCTCGCGCCGACTCTTCACGAAATTCCTCATGCAAGCTCTACGTGAGTCCTAGAGTCGAGTTCGAGTCCACGAGTCGACTGATACTCCTCGTGCCGACTGTTCACATGTCTCATCGAGATGAATTCATTCCTCGAGCCGAGCTCCGAGTCCGCGAGTCGACCGATACTCCTCGCGCCGACTCTTCACGAAATTCCTCGTGCAGGCTCTACGTGAGTCCTCGAGTCGAGTTCGAGTTCACGAGTCGACTGATACTCCTCGTGCCAACTCTTCACATGTCTCCTCGAGATGAATTCATTCCTCGAGTCGAGCTCCGAGTCCGCGAGTCGACCTATACTCCTCGCGCCGACTCTTCACGAAATTCCTCGTGCAGGCTCTACGTGAGTCCTCGAGTCGAGTTCGAGTCCACGAGTCGACTGATACTCTACGTTCCGACTCTTCACATGTCTCCTCGAGATTAATTCATTCCTCGAGTCGAGCTCCGAGTCCGCGAGTCGACCGATACTCCTCGTGCCGACTCTTCACGAAATTCCTCGTGCAGGCTCTACGTGAGTCCTCGAGTCGAGTTCGAGTCCATGAGTCGACTGATACTCCTCGTGCCGACTCTTCACATGTCTCATCGAGATGAATTCATTCCTCTAGTCGAGCTCCGAGTCCGCGAATCGACCGATACTCCTCGCGCCGACTCTTCACGAAATTCCTCGTGTAGGCTCTACGTGAGTCCTCGAGTCGAGTTCGAGTCCATGAGTCGACTGATACTCCTCGTGCCGACTCTTCACATGTCTCATCGAGATGAATTCATTGCTCGAGTCGAGCTCCGAGTCCGCGAGTCGACCGATACTCCTCGCGCCGCCTCTTCACGAAATTCCTCGTGCAGGCTCTACGTGAGTCCTCGAGTCGAGTTCGAGTCCACGAGTCGACTGATACTCCTCGTGCCGACTCTTCACATGTCTCCTCGAGATGAATTCATTCCTCGAGTCGAGCTCCGAGTCCGCGAGTCGACCGATACTCCTCGCGCCGACTCTTCACGAAATTCCTCGTGCAGGCTCTACGTGAGTCCTCGAGTCGAGTTCGAGTCCACGAGTCGACTGATACTCCTCGTGCCGACTCTTCACATGTCTGCTCGAGATGAATTCATTCCTCGAGTCGAGCTCCGAGTCCGCGAGTCGACCGATACTCCTCGCGCTGACTCTTCACGAAATTCCTCGTGCAGGCTCTACGTGAGTCCTCGAGTCGAGTTCGAGTCCACGAGTCGACTGATACTCCTCGTGCCGACTCTTCACATGTCTCCTCGAGATGAATTCATTCCTCGAGTCGAGCTCCGAGTCCGCGAGTCGACCGATACTCCTCCCGCCGACTCTTCACGACATTCCTCGTGCAGGCTCTACGTGAGTCCTCGAGTCGAGTTCGAGTCCCGGAGTCGACTGATACTCCTCGTGCCAACTCTTTACATGTCTCCTCGAGATGAATTCATTCCTCGAGTCGAGCTCCGAGTCCGCGAGTGGACCGATACTCCTCGCGTCGACTCTTCACGAAATTCCTCGTGCAGGCTGTACGTGAGTCCTCGAGTCGAGTTCGAGTCCACGAGTCGATTGATACTCTACGTTCCGACTCTTCACATGTCTCCTCGAGATGAATTCATTCCTCGAGTCGAGCTCCGAGTCCGCGAGTCGACCGATACTCCTCGCGCCGACTCTTCACGAAATTCCTCGTGCAGGCTCTACGTGAGTCCTCGAGTCGAGTTCGAGTCCACGAGTCGACTGATACTCCTCGTGCCGACTCTTCACATGTCTGCTCGAGATGAATTCATTCCTCGAGTCGAGCTCCGAGTCCGCGAGTCGACCGATACTCCTCGCGCTGACTCTTCACGAAATTCCTCGTGCAGGCTCTACGTGAGTCCTCGAGTCGAGTTCGAGTCCACGAGTCGACTGATACTCCTCGTGCCGACTCTTCACATGTCTCCTCGAGATGAATTCATTCCTCGAGTCGAGCTCCGAGTCCGCGAGTCGACCGATACTCCTCGCGCCGACTCTTCACGACATTCCTCGTGCAGGCTCTACGTGAGTCCTCGAGTCGAGTTCGAGTCTCGGAGTCGACTGATACTCCTCGTGCCAACTCTTCACATGTCTCCTCGAGATGAATTCATTCCTCGAGTCGAGCTCCGAGTCCGCGAGTGGACCGATACTCCTCGCGTCGACTCTTCACGAAATTCCTCGTGCAGGCTCTACGTGAGTCCTCGAGTCGAGTTCGAGTCCACGAGTCGATTGATACTCTACGTTCCGACTCTTCACATGTCTCCTCGAGATTAATTCATTCCTCGAGTCGAGCTCCGAGTCCGCGAGTCGACCGATACTCCTCGTGCCGACTCTTCACGAAATTCCTCGTGCAGGCTCTACGTGAGTCCTCGAGTCGAGTTCGAGTCCATGAGTCGACTGATACTCCTCGTGCCGACTCTTCACATGTCTCATCGAGATGAATTCATTCCTCTAGTCGAGCTCCGAGTCCGCGAATCGACCGATACTCCTCGCGCCGACTCTTCACGAAATTCCTCGTGCAGGCTCTACGTGAGTCCTCGAGTCGAGTTCGAGTCCATGAGTCGACTGATACTCCTCGTGCCGATTCTTCACATGTCTCATCGAGATGAATTCATTGCTCGAGTCGAGCTCCGAGTCCGCGAGTCGACCGATACTCCTCGCGCCGCCTCTTCACGAAATTCCTCGTGCAGGCTCTACGTGAGTCCTCGAGTCGAGTTCGAGTCCACGAGTCGACTGATACTCCTCGTGCCGACTCTTCACATGTCTCCTCGAGATGAATTCATTCCTCGAGTCGAGCTCCGAGTCCGCGAGTCGACCGATACTCCTCGCGCCGACTCTTCACGAAATTCCTCGTGCAGGCTCTACGTGAGTCCTCGAGTCGAGTTCGAGTCCACGAGTCGACTGATACTCCTCGTGCCGACTCTTCACATGTCTGCTCGAGATGAATTCATTCCTCGAGTCGAGCTCCGAGTCCGCGAGTCGACCGATACTCCTCGCGCTGACTCTTCACGAAATTCCTCGTGCAGGCTCTACGTGAGTCCTCGAGTCGAGTTCGAGTCCACGAGTCGACTGATACTCCTCGTGCCGACTCTTCACATGTCTCCTCGAGATGAATTCATTCCTCGAGTCGAGCTCCGAGTCCGCGAGTCGACCGATACTCCTCGCGCCGACTCTTCACGACATTCCTCGTGCAGGCTCTACGTGAGTCCTCGAGTCGAGTTCGAGTCCCGGAGTCGACTGATACTCCTCGTGCCAACTCTTCACATGTCTCCTCGAGATGAATTCATTCCTCGAGTCGAGCTCCGAGTCCGCGAGTGGACCGATACTCCTCGCGTCGACTCTTCACGAAATTCCTCGTGCAGGCTGTACGTGAGTCCTCGAGTCGAGTTCGAGTCCACGAGTCGATTGATACTCTACGTTCCGACTCTTCACATGTCTCCTCGAGATTAATTCATTCCTCGAGTCGAGCTCCGAGTCCGCGAGTCGACCGATACTCCTCGTGCCGACTCTTCACGAAATTCCTCGTGCAGGCTCTACGTGAGTCCTCGAGTCGAGTTCGAGTCCATGAGTCGACTGATACTCCTCGTGCCGACTCTTCACATGTCTCATCGAGATGAATTCATTCCTCGAGTCGAGCTCCGAGTCCGCGAGTTGACCGATACTCCTCGCGCCGACTCTTCACGAAATTCCTCGTGCAGGCTCTACGTGAGTCCTCGAGTCGAGTTCGAGTCCACGAGTCGACTGATACTCCTCGTGCCGACTCTTCACATGTCTCCTCGAGATGAATTCATTCCTCGAGTCGAGCTCCGAGTCCGCGAGTCGACCGATACTCCTCGCGCCGACTCTTCACGAAATTCCTCGTGCAGGCTCTACGTGAGGCCTCGAGTCGAGTTCGAGTCCACGAGTCGACTGATACTCCTCGTGCCGACTCTTCACTTTTCTCCTCGAGATGAATTCATTCCTCGAGTCGAGCTCCGAGTCCGCGAGTCGACCGATACTCCTCGCGCCGACTCTTCACGAAATTCCTCATGCAAGCTCTACGTGAGTCCTAGAGTCGAGTTCGAGTCCACGAGTCGACTGATACTCCTCGTGCCGACTGTTCACATGTCTCATCGAGATGAATTCATTCCTCGAGCCGAGCTCCGAGTCCGCGAGTGGACCGATACTCCTCGCGCCGACTCTTCACGAAATTCCTCGTGCAGGCTCTACGTGAGTCCTCGAGTCGAGTTCGAGTCCACGAGTCGACTGATACTCCTCGTTCCGACTCTTCACATGTCTCCTCGAGATGAATTCATTCCTCGAGTCGAGCTCCGAGTCCGCGAGTCGACCGATACTCCTCGCGCCGACTCTTCACGAAATTCCTCATGCAAGCTCTACGTGAGTCCTCGAGTCGAGTTCGAGTCCACGAGTCGACTGATACTCCTCGTGCCGACTCTTCACATGTCTCATCGAGATGAATTCATTTCTCGAGCCGAGCTCCGAGTCCGCGAGTCGACCGAGACTCCTCGCGCCGACTCTTCACGAAATTCCTCGTGCAGGCTCTACGTGAGTCCTCGAGTCGAGTTCGAGTCCACGAGTCGACTGATACTCCTCGTTCCGACTCTTCACATGTCTCCTCGAGATGAATTCATTCCTCAAGTCGAGCTCCGAGTCCGCGAGTCGACCGATACTCCTCGCGCCGACTCTTCACGAAATTCCTCATGCAAGCTCTACGTGAGTCCTCGAGTCGAGTTCGAGTCCACGAGTCGACTGATACTCCTCGTGCCGACTCTTCACATGTCTCATCGAGATGAATTCATTTCTCGAGCCGAGCTCCGAGTCCGCGAGTCGACCGATACTCCTCGCGCCGACTCTTCACGAAATTCCTCGTGCCGAGTCTTAACATGTGTCCTCGAGATGAATTCATTCCTCGAGTCGAGCTCCGAGTCCGCGAGTCGACCGATACTCCTCGCGCCGACTCTTCACGAAATTCCTCGTGCAGGCTCTACGTGAGTCCTCGAGTCGAGTTCGAGTTCACGAGTCGACTGATACTCCTCGTGCCAACTCTTCACATGTCTCCTCGAGATGAATTCATTCCTCGAGTCGAGCTCCGAGTCCGCGAGTCGACCTATACTCCTCGCGCCGACTCTTCACGAAATTCCTCGTGCAGGCTCTACGTGAGTCCTCGAGTCGAGTTCGAGTCCACGAGTCGACTGATACTCCTCGTGCCGACTCTTCACATGTCTGCTCGAGATGAATTCATTCCTCGAGTCGAGCTCCGAGTCCGCGAGTCGACCGATACTCCTCGCGCTGACTCTTCACGAAATTCCTCGTGCACGCTCTACGTGAGTCCTCGAGTCGAGCCCCGAGTCCGCGAGTCGACCGATACTCCTCGCGCTGACTCTTCACGAAATTCCTCGTGCACGCTCTACGTGAGTCCTCGAGTCGAGTTCGAGTCCACGAGTCGACTAATACTCCTCGTGCCGACTCTTCACATGTCTCCTCGAGATGAATTCATTCCTCGAGTCGAGCTCCGAGTCCGCGACTCGACCGATACTCCTCGCGCCGACTCTTCACGACATTCCTCGTGCAGGCTCTACGTGAGTCCTCGAGTCGAGTTCGAGTCCCGGAGTCGACTGATACTCCTCGTGCCAACTCTTCACATGTCTCCTCGAGATGAATTCATTCCTCGAGTCGAGCTCCGAGTCCGCGAGTCGACCGATACTCCTCGCGCCGACTCTTCACGAAATTCCTCATGCAAGCTCTACGTGAGTCCTCGAGTCGAGTTCGAGTCCACGAGTCGACTGATACTCCTCGTGCCGACTCTTCACATGTCTCATCGAGATGAATTCATTTCTCGAGCCGAGCTCCGAGTCCGCGAGTCGACCGATACTCCTCGCGCCGACTCTTCACGAAATTCCTCGTGCAGGCTCTACATGAGTCCTCGAGTCGAGTTCGAGTCCACGAGTCGACTGATACTCCTCGTGCCGACTCTTCACATGTCTCCTCGAGATGAATTCATTCCTCAAGTCGAGCTCCGAGTCCGCGAGTCGACCGATACTCCTCGCGCCGACTCTTCACGAAATTCCTCATGCAAGCTCTACGTGAGTCCTCGAGTCGAGTTCGAGTCCACGAGTCGACTGATACTCCTCGTGCCGACTCTTCACATGTCTCATCGAGATGAATTCATTTCTCGAGCCGAGCTCCGAGTCCGCGAGTCGACCGATACTCCTCGCGCCGACTCTTCACGAAATTCCTCGTGCCGAGTCTTCACATGTGTCCTCGAGATGAATTCATTCCTCGAGTCGAGCTCCGAGTCCGCGAGTCGACCGATACTCCTCGCGCCGACTCTTCACGAAATTACTCGTGCAGGCTCTACGTGAGTCCTCGAGTCGAGTTCGAGTTCACGAGTCGACTGATACTCCTCGTGCCAACTCTTCACATGTCTCCTCGAGATGAATTCATTCCTCGAGTCGAGCTCCGAATCCGCGAGTCGACCGATACTCCTCGCGCCGACTCTTCACGAAATTCCTCGTGCAGGCTCTACGTGAGTCCTCGAGTCGAGTTCGAGTCCACGAGTCGACTGATACTCCTCGTGCCGACTCTTCACATGTCTCCTCGAGATGAATTCATTCCTCGAGTCGAGCTCCGAGTCCGCGAGTCGACCGATACTCCTCGCGCCGACTCTTCACGAAATTCCTCGTGCAGGCTCTACGTGAGGCCTCGAGTCGAGTTCGAGTCCACGAGTCGACTGATACTCCTCGTGCCGACTCTTCACATGTCTCGTCGAGATGAATTCATTCCTCGAGTCGAGCTCCGAGTCCGCGAGTCGACCGATACTCCTCGCGCCGACTCTTCACGAAATTCCTCATGCAAGCTCTACGTGAGTCCTCGAGTCGAGTTCGAGTCCACGAGTCGACTGATACTCCTCGTGCCGACTCTTCACATGTCTCATCGAGATGAATTCATTCCTCGAGCCGAGCTCCGAGTCCGCGAGTCGACCGATACTCCTCGCGCCGACTCTTCACGAAATTCCTCGTGCCGAGTCTTCACATGTGTCCTCGAGATGAATTCATTCCTCGAGTCGAGCTCCGAGTCCGCGAGTCGACCGATACTCCTCGCGCCGACTCTTCACGAAATTCCTCGTGCAGGCTCTACGTGAGTCCTCGAGTCGAGTTCGAGTTCACGAGTCGACTGATACTCCTCGTGCCAACTCTTCACATGTCTCCTCGAGATGAATTCATTCCTCGAGTCGAGCTCCGAGTCCGCGAGTCGACCGATACTCCTCGCGCCGACTCTTCACGAAATTCCTCGTGCAGGCTCTACGTGAGTCCTCGAGTCGAGTTCGAGTCCACGAGTCGACTGATACTCCTCGTGCCGACTCTTCACATGTCTGCTCGAGATGAATTCATTCCTCGAGTCGAGCTCCGAGTCCGCGAGTCGACCGATACTCCTCGCGCTGACTCTTCACGAAATTCCTCGTGCACGCTCTACGTGAGTCCTCGAGTCGAGTTCGAGTCCACGAGTCGACTGATACTCCTCGTGCCGACTCTTCACATGTCTCCTCGAGATGAATTCATTCCTCGAGTCGAGCTCCGAGTCCGCGAGTCGACCGATACTCCTCTTGCCGACTCTTCACGACATTCCTCGTGCAGGCTCTACGTGAGTCCTCGAGTCGAGTTCGAGTCCCGGAGTCGACTGATACTCCTCGTGCCAACTCTTCACATGTCTCCTCGAGATGAATTCATTCCTCGAGTCGAGCTCCGAGTCCGCGAGTCGACCGATACTCCTCGCGCCGACTCTTCACGAAATTCCTCATGCAAGCTCTACGTGAGTCCTCGAGTCGAGTTCGAGTCCACGAGTCGACTGATACTCCTCGTGCCGACTCTTCACATGTCTCATCGAGATGAATTCATTTCTCGAGCCGAGCTCCGAGTCCGCGAGTCGACCGATACTCCTCGCGCCGACTCTTCACGAAATTCCTCGTGCAGGCTCTACGTGAGTCCTCTAGTCGAGTTCGAGTCCACGAGTCGACTGATACTCCTCGTGCCGACTCTTCACATGTCTCCTCGAGATTAATTCATTCCTCAAGTCGAGCTCCGAGTCCGCGAGTCGACCGATACTCCTCGCGCCGACTCTTCACGAAATTCCTCATGCAAGCTCTACGTGAGTCCTCGAGTCGAGTTCGAGTCCACGAGTCGACTGATACTCCTCGTGCCGACTCTTCACATGTCTCATCGAGATGAATTCATTTCTCGAGCCGAGCTCCGAGTCCGCGAGTCGACCGATACTCCTCGCGCCGACTCTTCACGAAATTCCTCGTGCCGAGTCTTCACATGTGTCCTCGAGATGAATTCATTCCTCGAGTCGAGCTCCGAGTCCGCGAGTCGACCGATACTCCTCGCGCCGACTCTTCACGAAATTCCTCGTGCAGGCTCTACGTGAGTCCTCGAGTCGAGTTCGAGTTCACGAGTCGACTGATACTCCTCGTGCCAACTCTTCACATGTCTCCTCGAGATGAATTCATTCCTCGAGTCGAGCTCCGAGTCCGCGAGTCGACCGATACTCCTCGCGCCGACTCTTCACGAAATTCCTCGTGCAGGCTCTACGTGAGTCCTCGAGTCGAGTTCGAGTCCACGAGTCGACTGATACTCCTCGTGCCGACTCTTCACATGTCTGCTCGAGATGAATTCATTCCTCGAGTCGAGCTCCGAGTCCGCGAGTCGACCGATACTCCTCGCGCTGACTCTTCACGAAATTCCTCGTGCAGGCTCTACGTGAGTCCTCGAGTCGAGTTCGAGTCCACGAGTCGACTGATACTCCTCGTGCCGACTCTTCACATGTCTCCTCGAGATGAATTCATTCCTCGAGTCGAGCTCCGAGTCCGCGAGTCGACCTATACTCCTCGCGCCAACTCTTCACGACATTCCTCGTGCAGGCTCTACGTGAGTCCTCGAGTCGAGTTCGAGTCCCGTAGTCGACTGATACTCCTCGTGCCAACTCTTCACATGTCTCCTCGAGATGAATTCATTCCTCGAGTCGAGCTCCGAGTCCGCGAGTCGACCGATACTCCTCGCGCCGACTCTTCACGAAATTCCTCGTGCAGGCTCTACGTGAGGCCTCGAGTCGAGTTCGAGTCCACGAGTCGACTGATACTCCTCGTGCCGACTCTTCACATGTCTCCTCGAGATGAATTCATTCCTCGAGTCGAGCTCCGAGTCCGCGAGTCGACCGATACTCCTCGCATCGACTCTTCACGAAATTCCTCATGCAAGCTCTACGTGAGTCCTCGAGTCGAGTTCGAGTCCACGAGTCGACTGATACTCCTCGTGCCGACTCTTCACATGTCTCATCGAGATGAATTCATTCCTCGAGCCGAGCTCCGAGTCCGCGAGTCGACCGATACTCCTCGCGCCGACTCTTCACGAAATTCCTCGTGCAGGCTCTACGTGAGGCCTCGAGTCGAGTTCGAGTCCACGAGTCGACTGATACTCCTCGTGCCGACTCTTCACATGTCTCCTCGAGATGAATTCATTCCTCGAGTCGAGCTCCGAGTCCGCGAGTCGACCGATACTCCTCGCGCCGACTCTTCACGAAATTCCTCGTGCAGGCTCTACGTGAGGCCTCGAGTCGAGTTCGAGTCCACGAGTCGACTGATACTCCTCGTGCCGACTCTTCACATGTCTCCTCGAGATGAATTCATTCCTCGAGTCGAGCTCCGAGTCCGCGAGTCGACCGATACTCCTCGCGCCGACTCTTCACGAAATTCCTCATGCAAGCTCTACGTGAGTCCTCGAGTCGAGTTCGAGTCCACGAGTCGACTGATACTCCTCGTGCCGACTCTTCACATGTCTCATCGAGATGAATTCATTCCTCGAGCCGAGCTCCGAGTCCGCGAGTCGACCGATACTCCTCGCGCCGACTCTTCACGAAATTCCTCGTGCCGAGTCTTCACATGTGTCCTCGAGATGAATTCATTCCTCGAGTCGAGCTCCGAGTCCGCGAGTCGACCGATACTCCTCGCGCCGACTCTTCACGAAATTCCTCGTGCAGGCTCTACGTGAGTCCTCGAGTCGAGTTCGAGTTCACGAGTCGACTGATACTCCTCGTGCCAACTCTTCACATGTCTCCTCGAGATGAATTCATTCCTCGAGTCGAGCTCCGAGTCCGCGAGTCGACCGATACTCCTCGCGCCGACTCTTCACGAAATTCCTCGTGCAGGCTCTACGTGAGTCCTCGAGTCGAGTTCGAGTCCACGAGTCGACTGATACTCCTCGTGCCGACTCTTCACATGTCTGCTCGAGATGAATTCATTCCTCGAGTCGAGCTCCGAGTCCGCGAGTCGACCGATACTCCTCGCGCTGACTCTTCACGAAATTCCTCGTGCACGCTCTACGTGAGTCCTCGAGTCGAGTTCGAGTCCACGAGTCGACTGATACTCCTCGTGCCGACTCTTCACATGTCTCCTCGAGATGAATTCATTCCTCGAGTCGAGCTCCGAGTCCGCGAGTCGACCGATACTCCTCTTGCCGACTCTTCACGACATTCCTCGTGCAGGCTCTACGTGAGTCCTCGAGTCGAGTTCGAGTCCCGGAGTCGACTGATACTCCTCGTGCCAACTCTTCACATGTCTCCTCGAGATGAATTCATTCCTCGAGTCGAGCTCCGAGTCCGCGAGTCGACCGATACTCCTCGCGCCGACTCTTCACGAAATTCCTCATGCAAGCTCTACGTGAGTCCTCGAGTCGAGTTCGAGTCCACGAGTCGACTGATACTCCTCGTGCCGACTCTTCACATGTCTCATCGAGATGAATTCATTTCTCGAGCCGAGCTCCGAGTCCGCGAGTCGACCGATACTCCTCGCGCCGACTCTTCACGAAATTCCTCGTGCAGGCTCTACGTGAGTCCTCTAGTCGAGTTCGAGTCCACGAGTCGACTGATACTCCTCGTGCCGACTCTTCACATGTCTCCTCGAGATTAATTCATTCCTCAAGTCGAGCTCCGAGTCCGCGAGTCGACCGATACTCCTCGCGCCGACTCTTCACGAAATTCCTCATGCAAGCTCTACGTGAGTCCTCGAGTCGAGTTCGAGTCCACGAGTCGACTGATACTCCTCGTGCCGACTCTTCACATGTCTCATCGAGATGAATTCATTTCTCGAGCCGAGCTCCGAGTCCGCGAGTCGACCGATACTCCTCGCGCCGACTCTTCACGAAATTCCTCGTGCCGAGTCTTCACATGTGTCCTCGAGATGAATTCATTCCTCGAGTCGAGCTCCGAGTCCGCGAGTCGACCGATACTCCTCGCGCCGACTCTTCACGAAATTCCTCGTGCAGGCTCTACGTGAGTCCTCGAGTCGAGTTCGAGTTCACGAGTCGACTGATACTCCTCGTGCCAACTCTTCACATGTCTCCTCGAGATGAATTCATTCCTCGAGTCGAGCTCCGAGTCCGCGAGTCGACCGATACTCCTCGCGCCGACTCTTCACGAAATTCCTCGTGCAGGCTCTACGTGAGTCCTCGAGTCGAGTTCGAGTCCACGAGTCGACTGATACTCCTCGTGCCGACTCTTCACATGTCTGCTCGAGATGAATTCATTCCTCGAGTCGAGCTCCGAGTCCGCGAGTCGACCGATACTCCTCGCGCTGACTCTTCACGAAATTCCTCGTGCAGGCTCTACGTGAGTCCTCGAGTCGAGTTCGAGTCCACGAGTCGACTGATACTCCTCGTGCCGACTCTTCACATGTCTCCTCGAGATGAATTCATTCCTCGAGTCGAGCTCCGAGTCCGCGAGTCGACCTATACTCCTCGCGCCAACTCTTCACGACATTCCTCGTGCAGGCTCTACGTGAGTCCTCGAGTCGAGTTCGAGTCCCGTAGTCGACTGATACTCCTCGTGCCAACTCTTCACATGTCTCCTCGAGATGAATTCATTCCTCGAGTCGAGCTCCGAGTCCGCGAGTCGACCGATACTCCTCGCGCCGACTCTTCACGAAATTCCTCGTGCAGGCTCTACGTGAGGCCTCGAGTCGAGTTCGAGTCCACGAGTCGACTGATACTCCTCGTGCCGACTCTTCACATGTCTCCTCGAGATGAATTCATTCCTCGAGTCGAGCTCCGAGTCCGCGAGTCGACCGATACTCCTCGCATCGACTCTTCACGAAATTCCTCATGCAAGCTCTACGTGAGTCCTCGAGTCGAGTTCGAGTCCACGAGTCGACTGATACTCCTCGTGCCGACTCTTCACATGTCTCATCGAGATGAATTCATTCCTCGAGCCGAGCTCCGAGTCCGCGAGTCGACCGATACTCCTCGCGCCGACTCTTCACGAAATTCCTCGTGCCGAGTCTTCACATGTGTCCTCGAGATGAATTCATTCCTCGAGTCGAGCTCCGAGTCCGCGAGTCGACCGATACTCCTCGCGCCGACTCTTCACGAAATTCCTCGTGCAGGCTCTACGTGAGTCCTCGAGTCGAGTTCGAGTTCACGAGTCGACTGATACTCCTCGTGCCAACTCTTCACATGTCTCCTCGAGATGAATTCATTCCTCGAGTCGAGCTCCGAGTCCGCGAGTCGACCGATACTCCTCGCGCCGACTCTTCACGAAATTCCTCGTGCAGGCTCTACGTGAGTCCTCGAGTCGAGTTCGAGTCCACGAGTCGACTGATACTCCTCGTGCCGACTCTTCACATGTCTGCTCGAGATGAATTCATTCCTCGAGTCGAGCTCCGAGTCCGCGAGTCGACCGATACTCCTCGCGCTGACTCTTCACGAAATTCCTCGTGCAGGCTCTACGTGAGTCCTCGAGTCGAGTTCGAGTCCACGAGTCGACTGATACTCCTCGTGCCGACTCTTCACATGTCTCCTCGAGATGAATTCATTCCTCGAGTCGAGCTCCGAGTCCGCGAGTCGACCTATACTCCTCGCGCCGACTCTTCACGACATTCCTCGTGCAGGCTCTACGTGAGTCCTCGAGTCGAGTTCGAGTCCCGTAGTCGACTGATACTCCTCGTGCCAACTCTTCACATGTCTCCTCGAGATGAATTCATTCCTCGAGTCGAGCTCCGAGTCCGCGAGTCGACCGATACTCCTCGCGCCGACTCTTCACGAAATTCCTCGTGCAGGCTCTACGTGAGGCCTCGAGTCGAGTTCGAGTCCACGAGTCGACTGATACTCCTCGTGCCGACTCTTCACATGTCTCCTCGAGATGAATTCATTCCTCGAGTCGAGCTCCGAGTCCGCGAGTCGACCGATACTCCTCGCATCGACTCTTCACGAAATTCCTCATGCAAGCTCTACGTGAGTCCTCGAGTCGAGTTCGAGTCCACGAGTCGACTGATACTCCTCGTGCCGACTCTTCACATGTCTCATCGAGATGAATTCATTCCTCGAGCCGAGCTCCGAGTCCGCGAGTCGACCGATACTCCTCGCGCCGACTCTTCACGAAATTCCTCGTGCCGAGTCTTCACATGTGTCCTCGAGATGAATTCATTCCTCGAGTCGAGCTCCGAGTCCGCGAGTCGACCGATACTCCTCGCGCCGACTCTTCACGAAATTCCTCGTGCAGGCTCTACGTGAGTCCTCGAGTCGAGTTCGAGTTCACGAGTCGACTGATACTCCTCGTGCCAACTCTTCACATGTCTCCTCGAGATGAATTCATTCCTCGAGTCGAGCTCCGAGTCCGCGAGTCGACCGATACTCCTCGCGCCGACTCTTCACGAAATTCCTCGTGCAGGCTCTACGTGAGTCCTCGAGTCGAGTTCGAGTCCACGAGTCGACTGATACTCCTCGTGCCGACTCTTCACATGTCTGCTCGAGATGAATTCATTCCTCGAGTCGAGCTCCGAGTCCGCCAGTCGACCGATACTCCTCGCGCTGACTCTTCACGAAATTCCTCGTGCACGCTCTACGTGAGTCCTCGAGTCGAGTTCGAGTCCACGAGTCGACTGATACTCCTCGTGCCGACTCTTCACATGTCTCCTCGAGATGAATTCATTCCTCGAGTCGAGCTCCGAGTCCGCGAGTCGACCGATACTCCTCTTGCCGACTCTTCACGACATTCCTCGTGCAGGCTCTACGTGAGTCCTCGAGTCGAGTTCGAGTCCCAGAGTCGACTGATACTCCTCGTGCCAACTCTTCACATGTCTCCTCGAGATGAATTCATTCCTCGAGTCGAGCTCCGAGTCCGCGAGTCGACCGATACTCCTCGCGCCGACTCTTCACGAAATTTCTCATGCAAGCTCTACGTGAGTCCTCGAGTCGAGTTCGAGTCCACGAGTCGACTGATACTCCTCGTGCCGACTCTTCACATGTCTCATCGAGATGAATTCATTTCTCGAGCCGAGCTCCGAGTCCGCGAGTCGACCGATACTCCTCGCGCCGACTCTTCACGAAATTCCTCGTGCAGGCTCTACGTGAGTCCTCGAGTCGAGTTCGAGTCCACGAGTCGACTGATACTCCTCGTGCCGACTCTTCACATGTCTCCTCGAGATTAATTCATTCCTCAAGTCGAGCTCCGAGTCCGCGAGTCGACCGATACTCCTCGCGCCGACTCTTCACGAAATTCCTCATGCAAGCTCTACGTGAGTCCTCGAGTCGAGTTCGAGTCCACGAGTCGACTGATACTCCTCGTGCTGACTCTTCACATGTCTCATCGAGATGAATTCATTTCTCGAGCCGAGCTCCGAGTCCGCGAGTCGACCGATACTCCTCGCGCCGACTCTTCACGAAATTCCTCGTGCCGAGTCTTCACATGTGTCCTCGAGATGAATTCATTCCTCGAGTCGAGCTCCGAGTCCGCGAGTCGACCGATACTCCTCGCGCCGACTCTTCACGAAATTCCTCGTGCAGGCTCTACGTGAGTCCTCGAGTCGAGTTCGAGTTCACGAGTCGACTGATACTCCTCGTGCCAACTCTTCACATGTCTCCTCGAGATGAATTCATTCCTCGAGTCGAGCTCCGAATCCGCGAGTCGACCGATACTCCTCGCGCCGACTCTTCACGAAATTCCTCGTGCAGGCTCTACGTGAGTCCTCGAGTCGAGTTCGAGTCCACGAATCGACTGATACTCCTCGTGCCGACTCTTCACATGTCTCCTCGAGATTAATTCATTCCTCAAGTCGAGCTCCGAGTCCGCGAGTCGACCGATACTCCTCGCGCCGACTCTTCACGAAATTCCTCATGCAAGCTCTACGTGAGTCCTCGAGTCGAGTTCGAGTCCACGAGTCGACTGATACTCCTCGTGCCGACTCTTCACATGTCTCATCGAGATGAATTCATTTCTCGAGCCGAGCTCCGAGTCCGCGAGTCGACCGATACTCCTCGCGCCGACTCTTCACGAAATTCCTCGTGCCGAGTCTTCACATGTGTCCTCGAGATGAATTCATTCCTCGAGTCGAGCTCCGAGTCCGCGAGTCGACCGATACTCCTCGCGCCGACTCTTCACGAAATTCCTCGTGCAGGCTCTACGTGAGTCCTCGAGTCGAGTTCGAGTCCACGAGTCGACTGATACTCCTCGTGCCGACTCTTCACATGTCTGCTCGAGATGAATTCATTCCTCGAGTCGAGCTCCGAGTCCGCGAGTCGACCGATACTCCTCGCGCTGACTCTTCACGAAATTCCTCGTGCACGCTCTACGTGAGTCCTCGAGTCGAGTTCGAGTCCACGAGTCGACTGATACTCCTCGTGCCGACTCTTCACATGTCTCCTCGAGATGAATTCATTCCTCGAGTCGAGCTCCGAATCCGCGAGTCGACCGATACTCCTCGCGCCGACTCTTCACGAAATTCCTCGTGCAGGCTCTACGTGAGTCCTCGAGTCGAGTTCGAGTCCACGAGTCGACTGATACTCCTCGTGCCGACTCTTCACATGTCTCCTCGAGATGAATTCATTCCTCGAGTCGAGCTCCGAGTCCGCGAGTCGACCGATACTCCTCGCGCCGACTCTTCACGAAATTCCTCGTGCAGGCTCTACGTGAGGCCTCGAGTCGAGTTCGAGTCCACGAGTCGACTGATACTCCTCGTGCCGACTCTTCACATGTCTCCTCGAGATGAATTCATTCCTCGAGTCGAGCTCCGAGTCCGCGAGTCGACCGATACTCCTCGCGCCGACTCTTCACGAAATTCCTCATGCAAGCTCTACGTGAGTCCTCGAGTCGAGTTCGAGTCCACGAGTCGACTGATACTCCTCGTGCCGACTCTTCACATGTCTCATCGAGATGAATTCATTCCTCGAGCCGAGCTCCGAGTCCGCGAGTCGACCGATACTCCTCGCGCCGACTCTTCACGAAATTCCTCGTGCCGAGTCTTCACATGTGTCCTCGAGATGAATTCATTCCTCGAGTCGAGCTCCGAGTCCGCGAGTCGACCGATACTCCTCGCGCCGACTCTTCACGAAATTCCTCGTGCAGGCTCTACGTGAGTCCTCGAGTCGAGTTCGAGTTCACGAGTCGAATGATACTCCTCGTGCCAACTCTTCACATGTCTCCTCGAGATGAATTCATTCCTCGAGTCGAGCTCCGAGTCCGCGAGTCGACCGATACTCCTCGCGCCGACTCTTTACGAAATTCCTCGTGCAGGCTCTACGTGAGTCCTCGAGTCGAGTTCGAGTCCACGAGTCGACTGATACTCCTCGTGCCGACTCTTCACATGTCTGCTCGAGATGAATTCATTCCTCGAGTCGAGCTCCGAGTCCGCGAGTCGACCGATACTCCTCGCGCTGACTCTTCACGAAATTCCTCGTGCAGGCTCTACGCGAGTCCTCGAGTCGAGTTCGAGTCCACGAGTCGACTGATACTCCTCGTGCCGACTCTTCACATGTCTCCTCGAGATGAATTCATTCCTCGAGTCGAGCTCCGAGTCCGCGAGTCGACCGATACTCCTCGCGCCGACTCTTCACGACATTCCTCGTGCAGGCTCTACGTGAGTCCTCGAGTCGAGTTCGAGTCCCGTAGTCGACTGATACTCCTCGTGCCAACTCTTCACATGTCTCCTCGAGATGAATTCATTCCTCGAGTCGAGCTCCGAGTCCGCGAGTCGACCGATACTCCTCGCGCCGACTCTTCACGAAATTCCTCGTGCAGGCTCTACGTGAGGCCTCGAGTCGAGTTCGAGTCCACGAGTCGACTGATACTCCTCGTGCCGACTCTTCACATGTCTCCTCGAGATGAATTCATTCCTCGAGTCGAGCTCCGAGTCCGCGAGTCGACCGATACTCCTCGCGCCGACTCTTCACGAAATTCCTCATGCAAGATCTACGTGAGTCCTCGAGTCGAGTTCGAGTCCACGAGTCGACTGATACTCCTCGTGCCGACTCTTCACATGTCTCATCGAGATGAATTCATTCCTCGAGCCGAGCTCCGAGTCCGCGAGTCGACCGATACTCCTCGCGCCGACTCTTCACGAAATTCCTCGTGCCGAGTCTTCACATGTGTCCTCGAGATGAATTCATTCCTCGAGTCGAGCTCCGAGTCCGCGAGTCGACCGCTACTCCTCGCGCCGACTCTTCACGAAATTCCTCGTGCAGGCTCTACGTGAGTCCTCGAGTCGAGTTCGAGTCCACGAGTCGACTGATACTCCTCGTGCCGACTCTTCACATGTCTGCTCGAGATGAATTCATTCCTCGAGTCGAGCTCCGAGTCCGCGAGTCGACCGATACTCCTCGCGCTGACTCTTCACGAAATTCCTCGTGCACGCTCTACGTGAGTCCTCGAGTCGAGTTCGAGTCCACGAGTCGACTAATACTCCTCGTGCCGACTCTTCACATGTCTCCTCGAGATGAATTCATTCCTCGAGTCGAGCTCCGAGTCCGCGAGTCGACCGATACTCCTCTTGCCGACTCTTCACGACATTCCTCGTGCAGGCTCTACGTGAGTCCTCGAGTCGAGTTCGAGTCCCGGAGTCGACTGATACTCCTCGTGCCAACTCTTCACATGTCTCCTCGAGATGAATTCATTCCTCGAGTCGAGCTCCGAGTCCGCGAGTCGACCGATACTCCTCGCGCCGACTCTTCACGAAATT
Source organism: Urtica dioica subsp. dioica (assembly GCF_054948205.1). Classification (NCBI taxonomy): domain Eukaryota; kingdom Viridiplantae; phylum Streptophyta; class Magnoliopsida; order Rosales; family Urticaceae; genus Urtica; species Urtica dioica. The sequence goes on along the minus strand of NC_142756.1, from coordinate 34,787,975 downwards.
CCTCATGCAAGCTCTACGTGAGTCCTCGAGTCGAGTTCGAGTCCACGAGTCGACTGATACTCCTCGTGCCGACTCTTCACATGTCTCATCGAGATGAATTCATTTCTCGAGCCGAGCTCCGAGTCCGCGAGTCGACCGCTACTCCTCGCGCCGACTCTTCACGAAATTCCTCGTGCAGGCTCTACGTGAGTCCTCGAGTCGAGTTCGAGTTCACGAGTCGACTGATACTCCTCGTGCCAACTCTTCACATGTCTCCTCGAGATGAATTCATTCCTCGAGTCGAGCTCCGAGTCCGCGAGTCGACCGATACTCCTCGCGCCGACTCTTCACGAAATTCCTCGTGCAGGCTCTACGTGAGTCCTCGAGTCGAGTTCGAGTCCACGAGTCGACTGATACTCCTCGTGCCGACTCTTCACATGTCTGCTCGAGATGAATTCATTCCTCGAGTCGAGCTCCGAGTCCGCGAGTCGACCGATACTCCTCGCGCTGACTCTTCACGAAATTCCTCGTGCACGCTCTACGTGAGTCCTCGAGTCGAGTTCGAGTCCACGAGTCGACTGATACTCCTCGTGCCGACTCTTCACATGTCTCCTCGAGATGAATTCATTCCTCGAGTCGAGCTCCGAGTCCGCGAGTCGACCGATACTCCTCTTGCCGACTCTTCACGACATTCCTCGTGCAGGCTCTACGTGAGTCCTCGAGTCGAGTTCGAGTCCCGGAGTCGACTGATACTCCTCGTGCCAACTCTTCACATGTCTCCTCGAGATGAATTCATTCCTCGAGTCGAGCTCCGAGTCCGCGAGTCGACCGATACTCCTCGCGCCGACTCTTCACGAAATTCCTCATGCAAGCTCTACGTGAGTCCTCGAGTCGAGTTCGAGTCCACGAGTCGACTGATACTCCTCGTGCCGACTCTTCACATGTCTCATCGAGATGAATTCATTTCTCGAGCCGAGCTCCGAGTCCGCGAGTCGACTGATACTCCTCGTGCCGACTCTTCACATGTCTCCTCGAGATGAATTCATTCCTCGAGTCGAGCTCCGAGTCCGCGAGTCGACCGATACTCCTCGCGCCGACTCTTCACGACATTCCTCGTGCAGGCTCTACGTGAGTCCTCGAGTCGAGTTCGAGTCCCGTAGTCGACTGATACTCCTCGTGCCAACTCTTCACATGTCTCCTCGAGATGAATTCATTCCTCGAGTCGAGCTCCGAGTCCGCGAGTCGACCGATACTCCTCGCGCCGACTCTTCACGAAATTCCTCGTGCAGGCTCTACGTGAGGCCTCGAGTCGAGTTCGAGTCCACGAGTCGACTGATACTCCTCGTGCCGACTCTTCACATGTCTCCTCGAGATGAATTCATTCCTCGAGTCGAGCTCCGAGTCCGCGAGTCGACCGATACTCCTCGCGCCGACTCTTCACGAAATTCCTCATGCAAGCTCTACGTGAGTCCTCGAGTCGAGTTCGAGTCCACGAGTCGACTGATACTCCTCGTGCCGACTCTTCACATGTCTCATCGAGATGAATTCATTCCTCGAGCCGAGCTCCGAGTCCGCGAGTCGACCGATACTCCTCGCGCCGACTCTTCACGAAATTCCTCGTGCCGAGTCTTCACATGTGTCCTCGAGATGAATTCATTCCTCGAGTCGAGCTCCGAGTCCGCGAGTCGACCGATACTCCTCGCGCCGACTCTTCACGAAATTCCTCGTGCAGGCTCTACGTGAGTCCTCGAGTCGAGTTCGAGTTCACGAGTCGACTGATACTCCTCGTGCCAACTCTTCACATGTCTCCTCGAGATGAATTCATTCCTCGAGTCGAGCTCCGAGTCCGCGAGTCGACCGATACTCCTCGCGCCGACTCTTCACGAAATTCCTCGTGCAGGCTCTACGTGAGTCCTCGAGTCGAGTTCGAGTCCACGAGTCGACTGATACTCCTCGTGCCGACTCTTCACATGTCTGCTCGAGATGAATTCATTCCTCGAGTCGAGCTCCGAGTCCGCGAGTCGACCGATACTCCTCGCGCCGACTCTTCACGAAATTCCTCGTGCAGGCTCTACGTGAGGCCTCGAGTCGAGTTCGAGTCCACGAGTCGACTGATACTCCTCGTGCCGACTCTTCACATGTCTCCTCGAGATGAATTCATTCCTCGAGTCGAGCTCCGAGTCCGCGAGTCGACCGATACTCCTCGCGCCGACTCTTCACGAAATTCCTCATGCAAGCTCTACGTGAGTCCTCGAGTCGAGTTCGAGTCCACGAGTCGACTGATACTCCTCGTGCCGACTCTTCACATGTCTCATCGAGATGAATTCATTCCTCGAGCCGAGCTCCGAGTCCGCGAGTCGACCGATACTCCTCGCGCCGACTCTTCACGAAATTCCTCGTGCCGAGTCTTCACATGTGTCCTCGAGATGAATTCATTCCTCGAGTCGAGCTCCGAGTCCGCGAGTCGACCGATACTCCTCGCGCCGACTCTTCACGAAATTCCTCGTGCAGGCTCTACGTGAGTCCTCGAGTCGAGTTCGAGTTCACGAGTCGACTGATACTCCTCGTGCCAACTCTTCACATGTCTCCTCGAGATGAATTCATTCCTCGAGTCGAGCTCCGAGTCCGCGAGTCGACCGATACTCCTCGCGCCGACTCTTCACGAAATTCCTCGTGCAGGCTCTACGTGAGTCCTCGAGTCGAGTTCGAGTCCACGAGTCGACTGATACTCCTCGTGCCGACTCTTCACATGTCTGCTCGAGATGAATTCATTCCTCGAGTCGAGCTCCGAGTCCGCGAGTCGACCGATACTCCTCGCGCTGACTCTTCACGAAATTCCTCGTGCACGCTCTACGTGAGTCCTCGAGTCGAGTTCGAGTCCACGAGTCGATTGATACTCCTCGTGCCGACTCTTCACATGTCTCCTCGAGATGAATTCATTCCTCGAGTCGAGCTCCGAGTCCGCGAGTCGACCGATACTCCTCTTGCCGACTCTTCACGACATTCCTCGTGCAGGCTCTACGTGAGTCCTCGAGTCGAGTTCGAGTCCCGGAGTCGACTGATACTCCTCGTGCCAACTCTTCACATGTCTCCTCGAGATGAATTCATTCCTCGAGTCGAGCTCCGAGTCCGCGAGTCGACCGATACTCCTCGCGCCGACTCTTCACGAAATTCCTCGTGCAGGCTCTACGTGAGTCCTCGAGTCGAGTTCGAGTCCACGAGTCGACTGATACTCCTCGTGCCGACTCTTCACATGTCTCCTCGAGATGAATTCATTCCTCGAGTCGAGCTCCGAGTCCACGAGTCGACCGATACTCCTCGCGCCGACTCTTCACGAAATTCCTCGTGCAGGCTCTACGTGAGTCCTCGAGTCGAGTTCGAGTCCCGTAGTCGACTGATACTCCTCGTGCCAACTCTTCACATGTCTCCTCGAGATGAATTCATTCCTCGAGTCGAGCTCCGAGTCCGCGAGTCGACCGATACTCCTCGCGCCGACTCTTCACGATATTCCTCGTGCAGGCTCTACGTGAGTCCTCGAGTCGAGTTCGAGTCCACGAGTCGACTGATACTCCTCGTGCCGACTCTTCACATGTCTCATCGAGATGAATTCATTTCTCGAGCCGAGCTCCGAGTCCACGAGTCGACCGATACTCCTCGCGCCGACTCTTCACGAAATTCCTCGTGCCGAGTCTTCACATGTGTCCTCGAGATGAATTCATTCCTCGAGTCGAGCTCCGAGTCCGCGAGTCGACCGATACTCCTCGCGCCGACTCTTCACGAAATTCCTCGTGCAGGCTCTACGTGAGTCCTCGATTCGAGTTCGAGTTCACGAGTCGACTGATACTCCTCGTGCCAACTCTTCACATGTCTCCTCGAGATGAATTCATTCCTCGAGTCGAGCTCCGAATCCGCGAGTCGACCGATACTCCTCGCGCCGACTCTTCACGAAATTCCTCGTGCAGGCTCTACGTGAGTCCTCGAGTCGAGTTCGAGTCCACGAGTCGACTGATACTCCTCGTGCCGACTCTTCACATGTCTCCTCGAGATGAATTCATTCCTCGAGTCGAGCTCCGAGTCCGCGAGTCGACCGATACTCCTCGCGCCGACTCTTCACGAAATTCCTCGTGCAGGCTCTACGTGAGGCCTCGAGTCGAGTTCGAGTCCACGAGTCGACTGATATTCCTCGTGCCGACTCTTCACATGTCTCCTCGAGATGAATTCATTCCTCGAGTCGAGCTCCGAGTCCGCGAGTCGACCGATACTCCTCGCGCCGACTCTTCACGAAATTCCTCATGCAAGCTCTACGTGAGTCCTCGAGTCGAGTTCGAGTCCACGAGTCGACTGATACTCCTCGTGCCGACTCTTCACATGTCTCATCGAGATGAATTCATTCCTCGAGCCGAGCTCCGAGTCCGCGAGTCGACCGATACTCCTCGCGCCGACTCTTCACGAAATTCCTCGTGCCGAGTCTTGACATGTGTCCTCGAGATGAATTCATTCCTCGAGTCGAGCTCCGAGTCCGCGAGTCGACCGATACTCCTCGCGCCGACTCTTCACGAAATTCCTCGTGCAGGCTCTACGTGAGTCCTCGAGTCGAGTTCGAGTTCACGAGTCGACTGATACTCCTCGTGCCAACTCTTTACATGTCTCCTCGAGATGAATTCATTCCTCGAGTAGAGCTCCGAGTCCGCGAGTCGACCGATACTCCTCGCGCCGACTCTTCACGAAATTCCTCGTGCAGGCTCTACGTGAGTCCTCGAGTCGAGTTCGAGTCCACGAGTCGACTGATACTCCTCGTGCCGACTCTTCACATGTCTGCTCGAGATGAATTCATTCCTCGAGTCAAGCTCCGAGTCCGCGAGTCGACCGATACTCCTCGCGCTGACTCTTCACGAAATTCCTCGTGCAGGCTCTACGTGAGTCCTCGAGTCGAGTTCGAGTCCACGAGTCGACTGATACTCCTCGTGCCGACTCTTCACATGTCTCCTCGAGATGAATTCATTCCTCGAGTCGAGCTCCGAGTCCGCGAGTCGACCGATACTCCTCGCGCCGACTCTTCACGACATTCCTCGTGCAGGCTCTACGTGAGTCCTCGAGTCGAGTTCGAGTCCCGTAGTCGACTGATACTCCTCGTGCCAACTCTTCACATGTCTCCTCGAGATGAATTCATTCCTCGAGTCAAGCTCCGAGTCCGCGAGTCGACCGATACTCCTCGCGCCGACTCTTCACGAAATTCCTCGTGCAGGCTCTACGTGAGTCCTCGAGTCAAGTTCGAGTCCACGAGTCGACTGATACTCCTCGTGCCGACTCTTCACATGTCTCCTCGAGATGAATTCATTCCTCAAGTCGAGCTCCGAGTCCGCGAGTCGACCGATACTCCTCGCGCCGACTCTTCACGAAATTCCTCATGCAAGCTCTACGTGAGTCCTCGAGTCGAGTTCGAGTCCACGAGTCGACTGGTACTCCTCGTGCCGACTCTTCACATGTCTCATCGAGATGAATTCATTTCTCGAGCCGAGCTCCGAGTCCGCGAGTCGACCGATACTCCTCGCGCCGACTCTTCACGAAATTCCTCGTGCCGAGTCTTCACATGTGTCCTCGAGATGAATTCATTCCTCGAGTCGAGCTCCGAGTCCGCGAGTCGACCGATACTCCTCGCGCCGACTCTTCACGAAATTCCTCGTGCAGGCTCTACGTGAGTCCTCGAGTCGAGTTCGAGTTCACGAGTCGACTGATACTCCTCGTGCCAACTCTTCACATGTCTCCTCGAGATGAATTCATTCCTCGAGTCGAGCTCCGAGTCCGCGAGTCGACCGATACTCCTCGCGCCGACTCTTCACGAAATTCCTCGTGCAGGCTCTACGTGAGTCCTCGAGTCGAGTTCGAGTCCACGAGTCGACTGATACTCCTCGTGCCGACTCTTCACATGTCTGCTCGAGATGAATTCATTCCTCGAGTCGAGCTCCGAGTCCGCGAGTCGACCGATACTCCTCGCGCCGACTCTTCACGAAATTCCTCGTGCAGGCTCTACGTGAGTCCTCGAGTCGAGTTCAAGTCCATGAGTTGACTGATACTCCTCGTGCCAACTCTTCACATGTCTCCTCGAGATGAATTCATTCCTCGAGTCGAGCTCCGAGTCCGCGAGTCGACCGATACTCCTCACGCCGACTCTTCACGAAATTCCTCGTGCAGGCTCTACGTGAGTCCTCGATTCGAGTTCGAGTCCCGTAGTCGACTGATACTCCTCGTGCCAACTCTTCACATGTCTCCTCGAGATGAATTCATTCCTCGAGTCGAGCTCCGAGTCCGCGAGTCGAACGATACTCCTCGCGCCGACTCTTCACGAAATTCCTCGTGCAGGCTCTACGTGAGTCCTCGAGTCGAGTTCGAGTCCACGAGTCGACTGATACTCCTCGTGCCGACTCTTCACATGTCTCCTCGAGATGAATTCATTCCTCGAGTCGAGCTCCGAGTCCGCGAGTCGACCGATACTCCTCGCGCCGACTCTTCACGAAATTCCTCGTGCAGGCTCTACGTGAGTCCTCGAGTCGAGTTCAAGTCCATGAGTCGACTGATACTCCTCGTGCCAACTCTTCACATGTCTCCTCGAGATGAATTCATTCCTCGAGTCGAGCTCCGAGTCCGCGAGTCGACCGATACTCCTCGCGCCGACTCTTCACGAAATTCCTCGTGCCGAGTCTTCACATGTGTCCTCGAGATGAATTCATTCCTCGAGTCGAGCTCCGAGTCCGCGAGTCGACCGATACTCCTCGCGCCAACTCTTCACGAAATTCCTCGTGCAGGCTCTACGTGAGTCCTCGAGTCGAGTTCGAGTTCACGAGTCGACTGATACTCCTCGTGCCAACTCTTCACATGTCTCCTCGAGATGAATTCATTCCTCGAGTCGAGCTCCGAGTCCGCGAGTCGACCGATACTCCTTGCGCCGACTCTTCACGAAATTCCTCGTGCAGGCTCTACGTGAGTCCTCGAGTCGAGTTCGAGTCCACGAGTCGACTGATACTCCTCGTGCCGACTCTTCACATGTCTGCTCGAGATGAATTCATTCCTCGAGTCGAGCTCCGAGTCCGCGAGTCGACCGATACTCCTCGCGCCGACTCTTCACGAAATTCCTCGTGCAGGCTCTACGTGAGTCCTCGAGTCGAGTTCAAGTCCATGAGTTGACTGATACTCCTCGTGCCAACTCTTCACATGTCTCCTCGAGATGAATTCATTCCTCGAGTCGAGCTCCGAGTCCGCGAGTCGACCGATACTCCTCGCGCCGACTCTTCACGAAATTCCTCGTGCAGGCTCTACGTGAGTCCTCGAGTCGAGTTCGAGTCCCGTAGTCGACTGATACTCCTCGTGCCAACTCTTCACATGTCTCCTCGAGATGAATTCATTCCTCGAGTCGAGCTCCGAGTCCGCGAGTCGACCGATACTCCTCGCGCCGACTCTTCACGAAATTCCTCGTGCAGGCTCTACGTGAGTCCTCGAGTCGAGTTCGAGTCCACGAGTCGACTGATACTCCTCGTGCCGACTCTTCACATGTCTCCTCGAGATGAATTCATTCCTCGAGTCGAGCTCCGAGTCCGCGAGTCGACCGATACTCCTCGCGCCGACTCTTCACGAAATTCCTCGTGCAGGCTCTACGTGAGTCCTCGAGTCGAGTTCAAGTCCATGAGTCGACTGATACTCCTCGTGCCAACTCTTCACATGTCTCCTCGAGATGAATTCATTCCTCGAGTCGAGCTCCGAGTCCGCGAGTCGACCGATACTCCTCGCGCCGACTCTTCACGAAATTCCTCGTGCAGGCTCTACGTGAGTCCTCGAGTCGAGTTCGAGTCCACGAGTCGACTGATACTCCTCGTGCCGACTCTTCACATGTCTCCTCGAGATGAATTCATTCCTCGAGTCGAGCTCCGAGTCCGCGAGTCGACCGATACTCCTCGAGCCGACTCTTCACGAAATTCCTCGTGCAGGCTCTACGTGAGTCCTCGAGTCGAGTTCGAGTCCATGAGTCGACTGATACTCCTCGTGCCAACTCTTCACATGTCTCCTCGAGATGAATTCATTCCTCGAGTCGAGCTCCGAGTCCGCGAGTCGACCGATACTCCTCGCGCCGACTCTTCACGAAATTCCTCGTGCAGGCTCTACGTGAGTCCTCGAGTCGAGTTCGAGTCCACGAGTCGACTGATACTCCTCGTGCCGACTCTTCACATGTCTCCTCGAGATGAATTCATTCCTTAAGTCGAGCTCCGAGTCCGCGAGTCGACCGATACTCCTCGAGCCGACTCTTCACGAAATTCCTCGTGCAGGCTCTACGTGAGTCCTCGAGTCGAGTTCGAGTCCATGAGTCGACTGATACTCCTCGTGCCAACTCTTCACATGTCTCCTCGAGATGAATTCATTCCTCGAGTCGAGCTCCGAGTCCGCGAGTCGACCGATACTCCTCGCGCCGACTCTTCACGAAATTCCTCGTGCAGGCTCTACGTGAGTCCTCGAGTCGAGTTCGAGTCCACGAGTCGACTGATACTCCTCGTGCCGACTCTTCACATGTCTCCTCGAGATGAATTCATTCCTCGAGTCGAGCTCCGAGTCCGCGAGTCGACCGATACTCCTCGCGCCGACTCTTCACGAAATTCCTCGTGCAGGCTCTACGTGAGTCCTCGAGTCGAGTTCGAGTCCCGTAGTCGACTGATACTCCTCGTGCCAACTCTTCACATGTCTCCTCGAGATGAATTCATTCCTCGAGTCGAGCTCCGAGTCCGCGAGTCGACCGATACTCCTCGCGCCGACTCTTCACGAAATTCCTCGTGCAGGCTCTACGTGAGTCCTCGAGTCGAGTTCGAGTCCACGAGTCGACTGATACTCCTCGTGCCGACTCTTCACATGTCTCCTCGAGATGAATTCATTCCTCGAGTCGAGCTCCGAGTCCGCGAGTCGACCGATACTCATCGCGCCGACTCTTCACGACATTCCTCGTGCAGGCTCTACGTGAGTCCTCGAGTCGAGTTCGAGTCCATGAGTCAACTGATACTCCTCGTGCCAACTCTTCACATGTCTCATCGAGATGAATTCATTCCTCGAGTCGAGCTCCGAGTCCGCGAGTCGACCGATACTCCTCGAGCCGACTCTTCACGAAATTCCTCGTGCAGGCTCTACGTGAGTCCTCGAGTCGAGTTCGAGTCCACGAGTCGACTGATACTCCTCGTGCCGACTCTTCACATGTCTCCTCGAGATGAATTCATTCCTCGAGTCGAGCTCCGAGTCCGCGAGTCGACCGATACTCCTCGCGCCGACTCTTCACGACATTCCTCGTGCAGGCTCTACGTCAGTCCTCGAGTCGAGTTCGAGTCCCGTAGTCGACTGATACTCCTCGTGCCAACTCTTCACATGTCTCCTCGAGATGAATTCATTCCTCGAGTCGAGCTCCGAGTCCGCGAGTCGACCGATACTCCTCGCGCCGACTCTTCACGAAATTCCTCGTGCAGGCTCTACGTGAGTCCTCGAGTCGAGTTCGAGTCCACGAGTCGACTGATACTCCTCGTGCCGACTCTTCACATGTCTCCTCGAGATGAATTCATTCCTCCAGTCGAGCTCCGAGTCCGCGAGTCGACCGATACTCCTCGCGCCGACTCTTCACGAAATTCCTCATGCAAGCTCTACGTGAGTCCTCGAGTCGAGTTCGAGTCCACGAGTCGACTGGTACTCCTCGTGCCGACTCTTCACATGTCTCATCGAGATGAATTCATTTCTCGAGCCGAGCTCCGAGTCCGCGAGTCGACCGATACTCCTCGCGCCGACTCTTCACGAAATTCCTCGTGCCGAGTCTTCACATGTGTCCTCGAGATGAATTCATTCCTCGAGTCGAGCTCCGAGTCCGCGAGTCGACCGATACTCCTCGCGCCGACTCTTCACGAAATTCCTCGTGCAGGCTCTACGTGAGTCCTCGAGTCGAGTTCGAGTTCACGAGTCGACTGATACTCCTCGTGCCAACTCTTCACATGTCTCCTCGAGATGAATTCATTCCTCGAGTCGAGCTCCGAGTCCGCGAGTCGACCTATACTCCTCGCGCCGACTCTTCACGAAATTCCTCGTGCAGGCTCTACGTGAGTCCTCGAGTCGAGTTCGAGTCCACGAGTCGACTGATACTCCTCGTGCCGACTCTTCACATGTCTGCTCGAGATGAATTCATTCCTCGAGTCGAGCTCCGAGTCCGCGAGTCGACCGATACTCCTCGCGCCGACTCTTCACGAAATTCCTCGTGCAGGCTCTACGTGAGTCCTCGAGTCGAGTTCAAGTCCATGAGTTGACTGATACTCCTCGTGCCAACTCTTCACATGTCTCCTCGAGATGAATTCATTCCTCGAGTCGAGCTCCGAGTCCGCGAGTCGACCGATACTCCTCGCGCCGACTCTTCACGAAATTCCTCGTGCAGGCTCTACGTGAGTCCTCGAGTCGAGTTCAAGTCCATGAGTCGACTGATACTCCTCGTGCCAACTCTTCACATGTCTCCTCGAGATGAATTCATTCCTCGAGTCGAGCTCCGAGTCCGCGAGTCGACCGATACTCCTCGCGCCGACTCTTCACGAAATTCCTCGTGCCGAGTCTTCACATGTGTCCTCGAGATGAATTCATTCCTCGAGTCGAGCTCCGAGTCCGCGAGTCGACCGATACTCCTCGCGCCAACTCTTCACGAAATTCCTCGTGCAGGCTCTACGTGAGTCCTCGAGTCGAGTTCGAGTTCACGAGTCGACTGATACTCCTCGTGCCAACTCTTCACATGTCTCCTCGAGATGAATTCATTCCTCGAGTCGAGCTCCGAGTCCGCGAGTCGACCGATACTCCTCGCGCCGACTCTTCACGAAATTCCTCGTGCAGGCTCTACGTGAGTCCTCGAGTCGAGTTCGAGTCCACGAGTCGACTGATACTCCTCGTGCCGACTCTTCACATGTCTCCTCGAGATGAATTCATTCCTCGAGTCGAGCTCCGAGTCCGCGAGTCGACCGATACTCATCGCGCCGACTCTTCACGACATTCCTCGTGCAGGCTCTACGTGAGTCCTCGAGTCGAGTTCGAGTCCATGAGTCAACTGATACTCCTCGTGCCAACTCTTCACATGTCTCATCGAGATGAATTCATTCCTCGAGTCGAGCTCCGAGTCCGCGAGTCGACCGATACTCCTCGAGCCGACTCTTCACGAAATTCCTCGTGCAGGCTCTACGTGAGTCCTCGAGTCGAGTTCGAGTCCACGAGTCGACTGATACTCCTCGTGCCGACTCTTCACATGTCTCCTCGAGATGAATTCATTCCTCGAGTCGAGCTCCGAGTCCGCGAGTCGACCGATACTCCTCGCGCCGACTCTTCACGACATTCCTCGTGCAGGCTCTACGTCAGTCCTCGAGTCGAGTTCGAGTCCCGTAGTCGACTGATACTCCTCGTGCCAACTCTTCACATGTCTCCTCGAGATGAATTCATTCCTCGAGTCGAGCTCCGAGTCCGCGAGTCGACCGATACTCCTCGCGCCGACTCTTCACGAAATTCCTCGTGCAGGCTCTACGTGAGTCCTCGAGTCGAGTTCGAGTCCACGAGTCGACTGATACTCCTCGTGCCGACTCTTCACATGTCTCCTCGAGATGAATTCATTCCTCCAGTCGAGCTCCGAGTCCGCGAGTCGACCGATACTCCTCGCGCCGACTCTTCACGAAATTCCTCATGCAAGCTCTACGTGAGTCCTCGAGTCGAGTTCGAGTCCACGAGTCGACTGGTACTCCTCGTGCCGACTCTTCACATGTCTCATCGAGATGAATTCATTTCTCGAGCCGAGCTCCGAGTCCGCGAGTCGACCGATACTCCTCGCGCCGACTCTTCACGAAATTCCTCGTGCCGAGTCTTCACATGTGTCCTCGAGATGAATTCATTCCTCGAGTCGAGCTCCGAGTCCGCGAGTCGACCGATACTCCTCGCGCCGACTCTTCACGAAATTCCTCGTGCAGGCTCTACGTGAGTCCTCGAGTCGAGTTCGAGTTCACGAGTCGACTGATACTCCTCGTGCCAACTCTTCACATGTCTCCTCGAGATGAATTCATTCCTCGAGTCGAGCTCCGAGTCCGCGAGTCGACCTATACTCCTCGCGCCGACTCTTCACGAAATTCCTCGTGCAGGCTCTACGTGAGTCCTCGAGTCGAGTTCGAGTCCACGAGTCGACTGATACTCCTCGTGCCGACTCTTCACATGTCTGCTCGAGATGAATTCATTCCTCGAGTCGAGCTCCGAGTCCGCGAGTCGACCGATACTCCTCGCGCCGACTCTTCACGAAATTCCTCGTGCAGGCTCTACGTGAGTCCTCGAGTCGAGTTCAAGTCCATGAGTTGACTGATACTCCTCGTGCCAACTCTTCACATGTCTCCTCGAGATGAATTCATTCCTCGAGTCGAGCTCCGAGTCCGCGAGTCGACCGATACTCCTCGCGCCGACTCTTCACGAAATTCCTCGTGCAGGCTCTACGTGAGTCCTCGAGTCGAGTTCAAGTCCATGAGTCGACTGATACTCCTCGTGCCAACTCTTCACATGTCTCCTCGAGATGAATTCATTCCTCGAGTCGAGCTCCGAGTCCGCGAGTCGACCGATACTCCTCGCGCCGACTCTTCACGAAATTCCTCGTGCCGAGTCTTCACATGTGTCCTCGAGATGAATTCATTCCTCGAGTCGAGCTCCGAGTCCGCGAGTCGACCGATACTCCTCGCGCCAACTCTTCACGAAATTCCTCGTGCAGGCTCTACGTGAGTCCTCGAGTCGAGTTCGAGTTCACGAGTCGACTGATACTCCTCGTGCCAACTCTTCACATGTCTCCTCGAGATGAATTCATTCCTCGAGTCGAGCTCCGAGTCCGCGAGTCGACCGATACTCCTCGCGCCGACTCTTCACGAAATTCCTCGTGCAGGCTCTACGTGAGTCCTCGAGTCGAGTTCGAGTCCACGAGTCGACTGATACTCCTCGTGCCGACTCTTCACATGTCTGCTCGAGATGAATTCATTCCTCGAGTCGAGCTCCGAGTCCGCGAGTCGACCGATACTCCTCGCGCCGACTCTTCACGAAATTCCTCGTGCAGGCTCTACGTGAGTCCTCGAGTCGAGTTCAAGTCCATGAGTTGACTGATACTCCTCGTGCCAACTCTTCACATGTCTCCTCGAGATGAATTCATTCCTCGAGTCGAGCTCCGAGTCCGCGAGTCGACCGATACTCCTCGCGCCGACTCTTCACGAAATTCCTCGTGCAGGCTCTACGTGAGTCCTCGAGTCGAGTTCGAGTCCCGTAGTCGACTGATACTCCTCGTGCCAACTCTTCACATGTCTCCTCGAGATGAATTCATTCCTCGAGTCGAGCTCCGAGTCCGCGAGTCGACCGATACTCCTCGCGCCAACTCTTCACGAAATTCCTCGTGCAGGCTCTACGTGAGTCCTCGAGTCGAGTTCGAGTCCACGAGTCGACTGATACTCCTCGTGCCGACTCTTCACATGTCTCGTCGAGATGAATTCATTCCTCGAGTCGAGCTCAGAGTCCGCGAGTCGACCGATACTCCTCGCGCCGACTCTTCACGAAATTCCTCGTGCAGGCTCTACGTGAGTCCTCGAGTCGAGTTCGAGTCCACGAGTCGACTGATACTCCTCGTGCCGACTCATCACATGTCTCCTCGAGATGAATTCATTCCTCGAGTCGAGCTCCGAGTCCGCGAGTCGACCGATACTCCTCGAGCCGACTCTTCACGAAATTCCTCGTGCAGGCTCTACGTGAGTCCTCGAGTCGAGTTCGAGTCCATGAGTCGACTGATACTCCTCGTGCCAACTCTTCACATGTCTCCTCGAGATGAATTCATTCCTCGAGTCGAGCTCCGAGTCCGCGAGTCGACCGATACTCCTCGCGCCGACTCTTCACGAAATTCCTCGTGCAGGCTCTACGTGAGTCCTCGAGTCGAGTTCGAGTCCACGAGTCGACTGATACTCCTCGTGCCGACTCTTCACATGTCTCCTCGAGATGAATTCATTCCTCGAGTCGAGCTTGGAGTCCGCGAGTCGACCGATACTCCTCGCGCCGACTCTTCACGAAATTCCTCGTGCAGGCTCTACGTGAGTCCTCGAGTCGAGTTCAAGTCCATGAGTCGACTGATACTCCTCGTGCCAACTCTTCACATGTCTCCTCGAGATGAATTCATTCCTCGAGTCGAGCTCCGAGTCCGCGAGTCGACCGATACTCCTCGCGCCGACTCTTCACGAAATTCCTCGTGCAGGCTCTATGTGAGTCCTCGAGTCGAGTTCGAGTCCACGAGTCGACTGATACTCCTCGTGCCGACTCTTCACATGTCTCCTCGAGATGAATTCATTCCTCGAGCCGAGCTCCGAGTCCGCGAGTCGACCGATACTCCTCGTGCCGACTCTTCACGAAATTCCTCGTGCCGAGTCTTCACTTGTGTCCTCGAGATGAATTCATTCCTCGAGTCGAGCTCCGAGTCCGCGAGTCGACCGATACTCCTCGCGCCGACTCATCACGAAATTCCTCGTGCAGGCTCTACGTGAGTCCTCGAGTCGAGTTCGAGTCCACGAGTCGACTGATACTCCTCGTGCCAACTGTTCACATGTCTCCTCGAGATGAATTCATTCCTCGAGTCGAGCTCCGAGTCCGCGAGTCGACCGATACTCCTCGCGCCGACTCTTCACGAAATTCCTCGCGCCGACTCTTCACGAAATTCCTCGTGTAGCCTCTACGTGAGTCCTCGAATCGAGTTTGAGTCCAAGAGTCGACTGATACTCCTCGTGCCAACTCTTCACATGTCTCCTCGAGATGAATTCATTCCTCGAGTCGAGCTCCGAGTCCGCGAGTCGACCGATACTCCTCGCGCCGACTCTTCACGAAATTCCTCGTGCAGGCTCTACGTGAGTCCTCGAGTCGAGTTCGAGTCTACGAGTCGACTGATACTCCTCGTGTCGACACTTCACATGTCTCCTCGAGATGAATTCATTCCTCAAGTCGAGCTCCGAGTCCGCGAGTCGACCGATACTCCTCGCGCCGACTCTTCACGAAATTCCTCGTGCAGGCTCTACGTGAGTCCTCGAGTCGAGTTTGAGTCCACGAGTCGACTGATACTCCTCGTACCAACTCTTCACATGTCTACTCGAGATGAATTCATTCCTCGAGTCGAGCTCCAAGTCCGCGAGTCGACCGATACTCCTCGCGTCGACTCTTCACGAAATTCCTCGTGCAGGCTCTACGTGAGTCCTCGAGTCGAGTTCGAGTCCACGAGTCGACTGATACTCTTTGTTCCGACTCTTCACATGTCTCCTCGAGATGAATTCATTCCTCCAGTCGAGCTCCGAGTCCGCGAGTCGACCGATACTCCTCGCGCCGACTCTTCACGAAATTCCTCGTGCAGGCTCTACGTGAGTCCTCGAGTCGAGTTCGAGTCCACGAGTCGACTGATACTCCTCGTGCCAACTGTTCACATGTCTCCTCGAGATGAATTCATTCCTCGAGTCGAGCTCCGAGTCCGCGAGTCGACCGATACTCCTCGCGCCGACTCTTCACGAAATTCCTCGCGCCGACTCTTCACGAAATTCCTCGTGCAGGCTCTACGTGAGTCCTCAAATCGAGTTCGAGTCCACGAGTCGACTGATACTCCTCGTGTAAACTCTTCACATGTCTCCTCGAGAAGAATTCATTCCTCGAGTCGAGCTCCGAGTCTGCGAGTCGACCGATACTCCTCGCGCCGACTCTTCACGAAATTCCTCGTGCAAGCTCTACGTGAGTCCTCGAGTCGAGTTCGAGTCCACGAGTCGACTGATACTCCTCGTGCCGACTCTTCACATGTCTCCTCGAGATGAATTCATTCCTCCAGTCGAGCTCCGAGTCCGCGAGTCGACCGATACTCCTCGCGCCGACTCTTCACGAAATTCCTCGTGCAGGCTCTACGTGAGTCCTCGAGTCGAGTTCGAGTCCACGA
Source organism: Urtica dioica subsp. dioica (assembly GCF_054948205.1). Lineage (NCBI taxonomy): Eukaryota > Viridiplantae > Streptophyta > Magnoliopsida > Rosales > Urticaceae > Urtica > Urtica dioica. Next base: position 34,772,002 of record NC_142756.1, on the reverse strand, counting down.
GTCGACTGATACTCCTCCTGCCAACTTTTCACATGTCTACTCGAGATGAATTCATTCCTCGAGTCGAGCTCCAAGTCCGCGAGTGGACCGATACTCCTCGCGCCGACTCTTCACGAAATTCCTCGTGCAGGCTCTACGTGAGTCCTCGAGTCGAGTTCGAGTCCACGAGTCGACTGATACTCTACGTTCCGACTCTTCACATGTCTCCTCGAGATGAATTCATTCCTCGAGTCGAGCTCCGAGTCCGCGAGTCGACCGATACTCCTCGCGCCGACTCTTCACGAAATTCCTCGTGCAGCCTCTACGTTAGTCCTCGAGTCGAGTTCCATTTCATGAGTCGACTGATACTCCTCGTGCCAACTCTTCACATGTCTCCTCGAGATGAATTCATTCCTCGAGTCGAGCTCCAAGTCCGCGAGTCGACCGATACTCCTCGCGCCGACTCTTCACGAAATTCCTCGTGCAGGCTCTACGTGAGTCCTCGAGTCGAGTTCGAGTCCACGAGTCGACTGATACTCCTCGTGCCGACTCTTCACATGTCTCCTCAAGATGAATTCATTGCTCCAGTCGAGCTCCGAGTCCGCGAGTCGACCGATACTCCTCGCGCCGACTCTTCACGAAATTCCTCGTGGAGGCTCTACGTGAGTCCTCGAGTCGAGTTCGAGTCCACGAGTCGACTGATACTCCTCCTACCAACTCTTCACATGTCTACTCGAGATGAATTCATTCTTCGAGTCGAGCTCCAAGTCCGCGAGTGGACCGATACTCCTCGCGCCGACTCTTCACGAAATTCCTCGTGCAGGCTCTACGTGAGTCCTCGAGTCGAGTTCGAGTCCACGAGTCGACTGATACTCTACGTTCCGACTCTTCACATGTCTCCTCGAGATCAATTCATTCCTCGAGTCGAGCTCCGAGTCCGCGAGTCGACCGATACTCCTCGCGCCGACTCTTCACGAAATTCCTCGTGCAGGCTCTACGTGAGTCCTCGAGTCGAGTTTGAGTCCACGAGTCGACTGATACTCCTCGTACCAACTCTTCACATGTCTACTCGAGATGAATTCATTCCTCGAGTCGAGCTCCAAGTCCGCGAGTCGACCGATACTCCTCGCGCCGACTCTTCACGAAATTCCTCGTGCAGGCTCTACGTGAGTCCTCGAGTCGAGTTCGAGTCCACGAGTCGACTGATACTCTTTGTTCCGACTCTTCACATGTCTCCTCGAGATGAATTCATTCCTCCAGTCGAGCTCCGAGTCCGCGAGTCGACCGATACTCCTCGCGCCGACTCTTCACGAAATTCCTCGTGCAGGCTCTACGTGAGTCCTCGAGTCGAGTTCGAGTCCACGAGTCGACTGATACTCCTCGTGCCAACTGTTCACATGTCTCCTCGAGATGAATTCATTCCTCGAGTCGAGCTCCGAGTCCGCGAGTCGACCGATACTCCTCGCGCCGACTCTTCACGAAATTCCTCGTGCAGGCTCTACGTGAGTCCTCGAGTCGAGTTCGAGTCCACGAGTCGACTGATACTCCTCGTGCCAACTCTTCACATGTCTCCTCGAGATAAATTCATTCCTCGAGTCGAGCTCCGAGTCCGCGAGTCGACCGATACTCCTCGCGCCGACTCTTCACGAAATTCCTCGTGCAGGCTCTACGTGAGTCCTCGAGTCGAGTTCGAGTCCATGAGTCGACTGATACTCCTCGTGCCAACTCTTCACATGTCTCCTCGAGATGAATTCATTCCTCGAGTCGAGCTCCGAGTCCGCGAGTCGACCAATACTCCTCGCGCCGACTCTTCACGAAATTCCTCGTGCAGGCTCTACGTGAGTCCTCGAGTCGAGTTCGAGTCCATGAGTCGACTGATACTCCTCGTGCCAACTCTTCACATGTCTCCTCGAGATGAATTCATTCCTCGAGTCGAGCTCCGAGTCCGCGAGTCGACCGATACTCCTCGCGCCGACTCTTCACGAAATTCCTCGTGCAGGCTCTACGTGAGTCCTCGAGTCGAGTTCGAGTCCACGAGTCGACTGATACTCCTCGTGCCAACTGTTCACATGTCTCCTCGAGATGAATTCATTCCTCGAGTCGAGCTCCGAGTCCGCGAGTCGACCGATACTCCTCGCGCCGACTCTTCACGAAATTCCTCGCGCCGACTCTTCACGAAATTCCTCGTGTAGGCTCTACGTGAGTCCTCGAATCGAGTTCGAGTCCACGAGTCGACTGATACTCCTCGCGCCAACTCTTCACATGTCTCCTCGAGATGAATTCATTCCTCGAGTCGAGCTCCGAGTCCGCGAGTCGACCGATACTCCTCGCGCCGACTCTTCACGAAATTCCTCGCGCCGACTCTTCACGAAATTCCTCGTGTAGGCTCTACGTGAGTCCTCGAGTCGAGTTCGAGTCCACGAGTCGACTGATACTCCTCGTGCCAACTCTTCACATGTCTCCTCGAGATAAATTCATTCCTCGAGTCGAGCTCCGAGTCCGCGAGTCGACCGATACTCCTCGCGCCGACTCTTCACGAAATTCCTCTTGCAGGCTCTACGTGAGTCCTCGAGTCGAGTTCGAGTCCACGAGTCGACTGATACTCTTTGTTCCGACTCTTCACATGTCTCCTCGAGATGAATTCATTCCTCCAGTCGAGCTCCGAGTCCGCGAGTCGACCGATACTCCTCGCGCCGACTCTTCACGAAATTCCTCGTGCAGGCTCTACGTGAGTCCTCGAGTCGAGTTCGAGTCCACGAGTCGACTGATACTCCTCGTGCCAACTGTTCACATGTCTCCTCGAGATGAATTCATTCCTCGAGTCGAGCTCCGAGTCCGCGAGTCGACCGATACTCCTCGCGCCGACTCTTCACGAAATTCCTCGCGCCGACTCTTCACGAAATTCCTCGTGCAGGCTCTACGTGAGTCCTCAAATCGAGTTCGATTCCACGAGTCGACTGATACTCCTCGTGTAAACTCTTCACATGTCTCCTCGAGATGAATTCATTCCTCGAGTCGAGCTCCGAGTCTGCGAGTGGACCGATACTCCTCGCGCCGACTCTTCACGAAATTCCTCGTGCAGCCTCTACGTGAGTCCTCGAGTCGAGTTCGAGTCCATGAGTCGACTGATACTCCTCGTGCCAACTGTTCACATGTCTCCTCGAGATGAATTCATTCCTCGAGTCGAGCTCCAAGTCCGCGAGTCGACCGATACTCCTCGCGCCGACTCTTCACGAAATTCCTCGCGCCGACTCTTCACGAAATTCCTCGTGCAGGCTCTACGTGAGTCCTCAAATCGAGTTCGATTCCACGAGTCGACTGATACTCCTCGTGTAAACTCTTCACATGTCTCCTCGAGATGAATTCATTCCTCGAGTCGAGCTCCGAGTCTGCGAGTCGACCGATACTCCTCGCGCCGACTCTTCACGAAATTCCTCGTGCAAGCTCTATGTGAGTCCTCGAGTCGAGTTCGAGTCCACGAGTCGACTGATACTCCTCGTGCCGACTCTTCACATGTCTCCTCGAGATGAATTCATTCCTCCAGTCGAGCTCCGAGTCCGCGAGTCGACCGATACTCCTCGCGCCGACTCTTCACGAAATTCCTCGTGCAGGCTCTACGTGAGTCCTCGAGTCGAGTTCGAGTCCACGAGTCGACTGATACTCCTCCTGCCAACTTTTCACATGTCTACTCGAGATGAATTCATTCCTCGAGTCGAGCTCCAAGTCCGCGAGTGGACCGATACTCCTCGCGCCGACTCTTCACGAAATTCCTCGTGCAGGCTCTACGTGAGTCCTCGAGTCGAGTTCGAGTCCACGAGTCGACTGATACTCTACGTTCCGACTCTTCACATGTCTCCTCGAGATGAATTCATTCCTCGAGTCGAGCTCCGAGTCCGCGAGTCGACCGATACTCCTCGCGCCGACTCTTCACGAAATTCCTCGCGCCGACTCTTCACGAAATTCCTCGTGTAGGCTCTACGTGAGTCCTCGAATCGAGTTCGAGTCCACGAGTCGACTGATACTCCTCGTGCCAACTCTTCACATGTCTCCTCGAGATGAATTCATTCCTCGAGTCGAGCTCCGAGTCCGCGAGTCGTCCGATACTCCTCGCGCCGACTCTTCACAAAATTCCTCGTGCAGGCTCTACGTGAGTCCTCGAGTCGAGTTCGAGTCTACGAGTCGACTGATACTCCTCATGTCGACACTTCACATGTCTCCTCGAGATGAATTCATTCCTCGAGTCGAGCTCCGAGTCCGCGAGTCGACCGATACTCCTCGCGCCGACTCTTCACGAAATTCCTCGTGCAGGCTCTACGTGAGTCCTCGAGTCGAGTTCGAGTCCACGAGTCGACTGATACTCCTCGTGCCAACTCTTCACATGTCTACTCGAGATGAATTCATTCCTCGAGTCGAGCTCCAAGTCCGCGAGTCGACCGATACTCCTCGCGCCGACTCTTCACGAAATTCCTCGTGCAGGCTCTACGTGAGTCCTCGAGTCGAGTTCGAGTCCACGAGTCGACTGATACTCTTTGTTCCGACTCTTCACATGTCTCCTCGAGATGAATTCATTCCTCCAGTCGAGCTCCGAGTCCGCGAGTCGACCGATACTCCTCGCGCCGACTCTTCACGAAATTCCTCGTGCAGGCTCTACGTGAGTCCTCGAGTCGAGTTCGAGTCCACGAGTCGACTGATACTCCTCGTGCCAACTGTTCACATGTCTCCTCGAGATGAATTCATTCCTCGAGTCGAGCTCCGAGTCCGCGAGTCGACCGATACTCCTCGCGCCGACTCTTCACGAAATTCCTCGCGCCGACTCTTCACGAAATTCCTCGTGTAGGCTCTACGTGAGTCCTCGAATCGAGTTCGATTCCACGAGTCGACTGATACTCCTCGTGTAAACTCTTCACATGTCTCCTCGAGATGAATTCATTCCTCGAGTCGAGCTCCGAGTCTGCGAGTCGACCGATACTCCTCGCGCCGACTCTTCACGAAATTCCTCGTGCAAGCTCTACGTGAGTCCTCGAGTCGAGTTCGAGTCCACGAGTCGACTGATACTCCTCGTGCCGACTCTTCACATGTCTCCTCGAGATGAATTCATTCCTCCAGTCGAGCTCCGAGTCCGCGAGTCGACCGATACTCCTCGCGCCGACTCTTCACGAAATTCCTCGTGCAGGCTCTACGTGAGTCCTCGAGTCGAGTTCGAGTCCACGAGTCGACTGATACTCCTCCTGCCAACTTTTCACATGTCTACTCGAGATGAATTCATTCCTCGAGTCGAGCTCCAAGTCCGCGAGTGGACCGATACTCCTCGCGCCGACTCTTCACGAAATTCCTCGTGCAGGCTCTACGTGAGTCCTCGAGTCGAGTTCGAGTCCATGAGTCGACTGATACTCCTCGTGCCAACTCTTCACATGTCTCCTCGAGATGAATTCATTCCTCGAGTCGAGCTCCGAGTCCGCGAGTCGACCAATACTCCTCGCGCCGACTCTTCACGAAATTCCTCATGCAGGCTCTACGTGAGTCCTCGAGTCGAGTTCGAGTCCATGAGTCGACTGATACTCCTCGTGCCAACTCTTCACATGTCTCCTCGAGATGAATTCATTCCTCGAGTCGAGCTCCGAGTCCGCGAGTCGACCGATACTCCTCGCGCCGACTCTTCACGAAATTCCTCGTGCAGGCTCTACGTGAGTCCTCGAGTCGAGTTCGAGTCCACGAGTCGACTGATACTCCTCGTGCCAACTGTTCACATGTCTCCTCGAGATGAATTCATTCCTCGAGTCGAGCTCCGAGTCCGCGAGTCGACCGATACTCCTCGCGCCGACTCTTCACGAAATTCCTCGCGCCGACTCTTCACGAAATTCCTCGTGTAGGCTCTACGTGAGTCCTCGAATCGAGTTCGAGTCCACGAGTCGACTGATACTCCTCGTGCCAACTCTTCACATGTCTCCTCGAGATGAATTCATTCCTCGAGTCGAGCTCCGAGTCCGCGAGTCGACCGATACTCCTCACGCCGACTCTTCACGAAATTCCTCGTGCAGGCTCTACGTGAGTCCTCGAGTCGAGTTCGAGTCTACGAGTCGACTGATACTCCTCGTGTCGACACTTCACATGTCTCCTCGAGATGAATTCATTCCTCGAGTCGAGCTCCGAGTCCGCGAGTCGACCGATACTCCTCGCGCCGACTCTTCACGAAATTCCTCGTGCAGGCTCTACGTGAGTCCTCGAGTCGAGTTCGAGTCCACGAGTCGACTGATACTCCTCGTGCCAACTCTTCACATGTCTACTCGAGATGAATTCATTCCTCGAGTCGAGCTCCAAGTCCGCGAGTCGACCGATACTCCTCGCGCCGACTCTTCACGAAATTCCTCGTGCAGGCTCTACGTGAGTCCTCGAGTCGAGTTCGAGTCCACGAGTCGACTGATACTCTTTGTTCCGACTCTTCACATGTCTCCTCGAGATGAATTCATTCCTCCAGTCGAGCTCCGAGTCCGCGAGTCGACCGATACTCCTCGCGCCGACTCTTCACGAAATTCCTCGTGCAGGCTCTACGTGAGTCCTCGAGTCGAGTTCGAGTCCACGAGTCGACTGATACTCCTCGTGCCAACTGTTCACATGTCTCCTCGAGATGAATTCATTCCTCGAGTCGAGCTCCGAGTCCGCGAGTCGACCGATACTCCTCGCGCCGACTCTTCACGAAATTCCTCGCGCCGACTCTTCACGAAATTCCTCGTGCAGGCTCTACGTGAGTCCTCAAATCGAGTTCGATTCCACGAGTCGACTGATACTCCTCGTGTAAACTCTTCACATGTCTCCTCGAGATGAATTCATTCCTCGAGTCGAGCTCCGAGTCTGCGAGTCGACCGATACTCCTCGCGCCGACTCTTCACGAAATTCCTCGTGCAAGCTCTACGTGAGTCCTCGAGTCGAGTTCGAGTCCACGAGTCGACTGATACTCCTCGTGCCGACTCTTCACATGTCTCCTCGAGATGAATTCATTCCTCCAGTCGAGCTCCGAGTCCGCGAGTCGACCGATACTCCTCGTGCCGACTCTTCACGAAATTCCTCGTGCACGCTCTACGTGAGTCCTCGAGTCGAGTTCGAGTCCACGAGTCGACTGATACTCCTCCTGCCAACTTTTCAAATGTCTACTCGAGATGAATTCATTCCTCGAGTCGAGCTCCAAGTCCGCGAGTGGACCGATACTCCTCGCGCCGACTCTTCACGAAATTCCTCGTGCAGGCTCTACGTGAGTCCTCGAGTCGAGTTCGAGTCCATGAGTCGACTGATACTCCTCGTGCCAACTCTTCACATGTCTCCTAGAGATGAATTCATTCCTCGAGTCGAGCTCCGAGTCCGCGAGTCGACCAATACTCCTCGCGCCGACTCTTCACGAAATTCCTCGTGCAGGCTCTACGTGAGTCCTCGAGTCGAGTTCGAGTCCATGAGTCGACTGATACTCCTCGTGCCAACTCTTCACATGTCTCCTCGAGATGAATTCATTCCTCGAGTCGAGCTCCGAGTCCGCGAGTCGACCGATACTCCTCGCGCCGACTCTTCACGAAATTCCTCGTGCAGGCTCTACGTGAGTCCTCGAGTCGAGTTCGAGTCCACGAGTCGACTGATACTCCTCGTGCCAACTGTTCACATGTCTCCTCGAGATGAATTCATTCCTCGAGTCGAGCTCCGAGTCCGCGAGTCGACCGATACTCCTCGCGCCGACTCTTCACGAAATTCCTCGCGCCGACTCTTCACGAAATTCCTCGTGTAGGCTCTACGTGAGTCCTCGAATCGAGTTCGAGTCCACGAGTCGACTGATACTCCTCGTGCAAACTCTTCACATGTCTCCTCGAGATGAATTCATTCCTCGAGTCGAGCTCCGAGTCCGCGAGTCGACCGATACTCCTCGCGCCGACTCTTCACGAAATTCCTCGTGCAGGCTCTACGTGAGTCCTCGAGTCGAGTTCGAGTCCACGAGTCGACTGATACTCCTCGTGCCAACTGTTCACATGTCTCCTCGAGATGAATTCATTCCTCGAGTCGAGCTCCGAGTCCGCGAGTCGACCGATACTCCTCGCGCCGACTCTTCACGAAATTCCTCGTGCAGGCTCTACGTGAGTCCTCGAGTCGAGTTCGAGTCCACGAGTCGACTGATACTCTTTGTTCCGACTCGTCACATGTCTCCTCGAGATGAATTCATTCCTCCAGTCGAGCTCCGAGTCCGCGAGTCGACCGATACTCCTCGCGCCGACTCTTCACGAAATTCCTCGTGCAGGCTCTACGTGAGTCCTCGAGTCGAGTTCGAGTCCACGAGTCGACTGATACTCCTCGTGCCAACTGTTCACATGTCTCCTCGAGATGAATTCATTCCTCGAGTCGAGCTCCGAGTCCGCGAGTCGACCGATACTCCTCGCGCCGACTCTTCACGAAATTCCTCGCGCCGACTCTTCACGAAATTCCTCGTGTAGGCTCTACGTGAGTCCTCGAATCGAGTTCGATTCCACGAGTCGACTGATACTCCTCGTGTAAACTCTTCACATGTCTCCTCGAGATGAATTCATTCCTCGAGTCGAGCTCCGAGTCTGCGAGTCGACCGATACTCCTCGCGCCGACTCTTCACGAAATTCCTCGTGCAAGCTCTACGTGAGTCCTCGAGTCGAGTTCGAGTCCACGAGTCGACTGATACTCCTCGTGCCGACTCTTCACATGTCTCCTCGAGATGAATTCATTCCTCCAGTCGAGCTCCGAGTCCGCGAGTCGACCGATACTCCTCGCGCCGACTCTTCACGAAATTCCTCGTGCAGGCTCTACGTGAGTCCTCGAGTCGAGTTCGAGTCCACGAGTCGACTGATACTCCTCCTGCCAACTTTTCACATGTCTACTCGAGATGAATTCATTCCTCGAGTCGAGCTCCAAGTCCGCGAGTGGACCGATACTCCTCGCGCCGACTCTTCACGAAATTCCTCGTGCAGGCTCTACGTGAGTCCTCGAGTCGAGTTCGAGTCCATGAGTCGACTGATACTCCTCGTGCCAACTCTTCACATGTCTCCTCGAGATGAATTCATTCCTCGAGTCGAGCTCCGAGTCCGCGAGTCGACCAATACTCCTCGCGCCGACTCTTCACGAAATTCCTCGTGCAGGCTCTACGTGAGTCCTCGAGTCGAGTTCGAGTCCATGAGTCGACTGATACTCCTCGTGCCAACTCTTCACATGTCTCCTCGAGATGAATTCATTCCTCGAGTCGAGCTCCGAGTCCGCGAGTCGACCGATACTCCTCGCGCCGACTCTTCACGAAATTCCTCGTGCAGGCTCTACGTGAGTCCTCGAGTCGAGTTCGAGTCCACGAGTCGACTGATACTCCTCGTGCCAACTGTTCACATGTCTCCTCGAGATGAATTCATTCCTCGAGTCGAGCTCCGAGTCCGCGAGTCGACCGATACTCCTCGCGCCGACTCTTCACGAAATTCCTCGCGCCGACTCTTCACGAAATTCCTCGTGTAGGCTCTACGTGAGTCCTCGAATCGAGTTCGAGTCCACGAGTCGACTGATACTCCTCGTGCCAACTCTTCACATGTCTCCTCGAGATGAATTCATTCCTCGAGTCGAGCTCCGAGTCCGCGAGTCGACCGATACTCCTCACGCCGACTCTTCACGAAATTCCTCGTGCAGGCTCTACGTGAGTCCTCGAGTCGAGTTCGAGTCTACGAGTCGACTGATACTCCTCGTGTCGACACTTCACATGTCTCCTCGAGATGAATTCATTCCTCGAGTCGAGCTCCGAGTCCGCGAGTCGACCGATACTCCTCGCGCCGACTCTTCACGAAATTCCTCGTGCAGGCTCTACGTGAGTCCTCGAGTCGAGTTCGAGTCCACGAGTCGACTGATACTCCTCGTGCCAACTCTTCACATGTCTACTCGAGATGAATTCATTCCTCGAGTCGAGCTCCAAGTCCGCGAGTCGACCGATACTCCTCGCGCCGACTCTTCACGAAATTCCTCGTGCAGGCTCTACGTGAGTCCTCGAGTCGAGTTCGAGTCCACGAGTCGACTGATACTCTTTGTTCCGACTCTTCACATGTCTCCTCGAGATGAATTCATTCCTCCAGTCGAGCTCCGAGTCCGCGAGTCGACCGATACTCCTCGCGCCGACTCTTCACGAAATTCCTCGTGCAGGCTCTACGTGAGTCCTCGAGTCGAGTTCGAGTCCACGAGTCGACTGATACTCCTCGTGCCAACTGTTCACATGTCTCCTCGAGATGAATTCATTCCTCGAGTCGAGCTCCGAGTCCGCGAGTCGACCGATACTCCTCGCGCCGACTCTTCACGAAATTCCTCGCGCCGACTCTTCACGAAATTCCTCGTGCAGGCTCTACGTGAGTCCTCAAATCGAGTTCGATTCCACGAGTCGACTGATACTCCTCGTGTAAACTCTTCACATGTCTCCTCGAGATGAATTCATTCCTCGAGTCGAGCTCCGAGTCTGCGAGTCGACCGATACTCCTCGCGCCGACTCTTCACGAAATTCCTCGTGCAAGCTCTACGTGAGTCCTCGAGTCGAGTTCGAGTCCACGAGTCGACTGATACTCCTCGTGCCGACTCTTCACATGTCTCCTCGAGATGAATTCATTCCTCCAGTCGAGCTCCGAGTCCGCGAGTCGACCGATACTCCTCGTGCCGACTCTTCACGAAATTCCTCGTGCACGCTCTACGTGAGTCCTCGAGTCGAGTTCGAGTCCACGAGTCGACTGATACTCCTCCTGCCAACTTTTCAAATGTCTACTCGAGATGAATTCATTCCTCGAGTCGAGCTCCAAGTCCGCGAGTGGACCGATACTCCTCGCGCCGACTCTTCACGAAATTCCTCGTGCAGGGCTCTACGTGAGTCCTCGAGTCGAGTTCGAGTCCATGAGTCGACTGATACTCCTCGTGCCAACTCTTCACATGTCTCCTCGAGATGAATTCATTCCTCGAGTCGAGCTCCGAGTCCGCGAGTCGACCAATACTCCTCGCGCCGACTCTTCACGAAATTCCTCGTGCAGGCTCTACGTGAGTCCTCGAGTCGAGTTCGAGTCCATGAGTCGACTGATACTCCTCGTGCCAACTCTTCACATGTCTCCTCGAGATGAATTCATTCCTCGAGTCGAGCTCCGAGTCCGCGAGTCGACCGATACTCCTCGCGCCGACTCTTCACGAAATTCCTCGTGCAGGCTCTACGTGAGTCCTCGAGTCGAGTTCGAGTCCACGAGTCGGCTGATACTCCTCGTGCCAACTGTTCACATGTCTCCTCGAGATGAATTCATTCCTCGAGTCGAGCTCCGAGTCCGCGAGTCGACCGATACTCCTCGCGCCGACTCTTCACGAAATTCCTCGCGCCGACTCTTCACGAAATTCCTCGTGTAGGCTCTACGTGAGTCCTCGAATCGAGTTCGAGTCCACGAGTCGACTGATACTCCTCGTGCAAACTCTTCACATGTCTCCTCGAGATGAATTCATTCCTCGAGTCGAGCTCCGAGTCCGCGAGTCGACCGATACTCCTCGCGCCGACTCTTCACGAAATTCCTCGTGCAGGCTCTACGTGAGTCCTCGAGTCGAGTTCGAGTCCACGAGTCGACTGATACTCCTCGTGCCAACTGTTCACATGTCTCCTCGAGATGAATTCATTCCTCGAGTCGAGCTCCGAGTCCGCGAGTCGACCGATACTCCTCGCGCCGACTCTTCACGAAATTCCTCGCGCCGACTCTTCACGAAATTCCTCGTGTAGGCTCTACGTGAGTCCTCGAATCGAGTTCGAGTCCACGAGTCGACTGATACTCCTCGTGCCAACTCTTCACATGTCTCCTCGAGATGAATTCATTCCTCGAGTCGAGCTCCGAGTCCGCGAGTCGACCGATACTCCTCGCGCCGACTCTTCACGAAATTCCTCGTGCAGGCTCTACGTGAGTCCTCGAGTCGAGTTCGAGTCTACGAGTCGACTGATACTCCTCGTGTCGACACTTCACATGTCTACTCGAGATGAATTCATTCCTCGAGTCGAGCTCCAAGTCCGCGAGTCGACCGATACTCCTCGCGCCGACTCTTCACGAAATTCCTCGTGCAGGCTCTACGTGAGTCCTCGAGTCGAGTTCGAGTCCACGAGTCGACTGATACTCTTTGTTCCGACTCTTCACATGTCTCCTCGAGATGAATTCATTCCTCCAGTCGAGCTCCGAGTCCGCGAGTCGACCGATACTCCTCGCGCCGACTCTTCACGAAATTCCTCGTGCAGGCTCTACGTGAGTCCTCGAGTCGAGTTCGAGTCCACGAGTCGACTGATACTCCTCGTGCCAACTGTTCACATGTCTCCTCGAGATGAATTCATTCCTCGAGTCGAGCTCCGAGTCCGCGAGTCGACCGATACTCCTCGCGCCGACTCTTCACGAAATTCCTCGCGCCGACTCTTCACGAAATTCCTCGTGCAGGCTCTACGTGAGTCCTCAAATCGAGTTCGATTCCACGAGTCGACTGATACTCCTCGTGTAAACTCTTCACATGTCTCCTCGAGATGAATTCATTCCTCGAGTCGAGCTCCGAGTCTGCGAGTCGACCGATACTCCTCGCGCCGACTCTTCACGAAATTCCTCGTGCAAGCTCTACGTGAGTCCTCGAGTCGAGTTCGAGTCCACGAGTCGACTGATACTCCTCGTGCCGACTCTTCACATGTCTCCTCGAGATGAATTCATTCCTCCAGTCGAGCTCCGAGTCCGCGAGTCGACCGATACTCCTCGCGCCGACTCTTCACGAAATTCCTCGTGCAGGCTCTACGTGAGTCCTCGAGTCGAGTTCGAGTCCACGAGTCGACTGATACTCCTCCTGCCAACTTTTCAAATGTCTACTCGAGATGAATTCATTCCTCGAGTCGAGCTCCAAGTCCGCGAGTGGACCGATACTCCTCGCGCCGACTCTTCACGAAATTCCTCGTGCAGGCTCTACGTGAGTCCTCGAGTCGAGTTCGAGTCCATGAGTCGACTGATACTCCTCGTGCCAACTCTTCACATGTCTCCTCGAGATGAATTCATTCCTCGAGTCGAGCTCCGAGTCCGCGAGTCGACCAATACTCCTCGCGCCGACTCTTCACGAAATTCCTCGTGCAGGCTCTACGTGAGTCCTCGAGTCGAGTTCGAGTCCATGAGTCGACTGATACTCCTCGTGCCAACTCTTCACATGTCTCCTCGAGATGAATTCATTCCTCGAGTCGAGCTCCGAGTCCGCGAGTCGACCGATACTACTCGCGCCGACTCTTCACGAAATTCCTCGTGCAGGCTCTACGTGAGTCCTCGAGTCGAGTTCGAGTCCACGAGTCGACTGATACTCCTCGTGCCAACTGTTCACATGTCTCCTCGAGATGAATTCATTCCTCGAGTCGAGCTCCGAGTCCGCGAGTCGACCGATACTCCTCGCGCCGACTCTTCACGATATTCCTCGCGCCGACTCTTCACGAAATTCCTCGTGTAGGCTCTACGTGAGTCCTCGAATCGAGTTCGAGTCCATGAGTCGACTGATACTCCTCGTGCCAACTCTTCACATGTCTCCTCGAGATGAATTCATTCCTCGAGTCGAGCTCCGAGTCCGCGAGTCGACCGATACTCCTCGCGCCGACTCTTCACGAAATTCCTCGTGCAGGCTCTACGTGAGTCCTCGAGTCGAGTTCGAGTCTACGAGTCGACTGATACTCCTCGTGTCGACACTTCACATGTCTCCTCGAGATGAATTCATTCCTCGAGTCGAGCTCCGAGTCCGCGAGTCGACCGATACTCCTCGCGCCGACTCTTCACGAAATTCCTCGCGCCGACTCTTCACGAAATTCCTCGTGCAGGCTCTACGTGAGTCCTCAAATCGAGTTCGATTCCACGAGTCGACTGATACTCCTCGTGTAAACTCTTCACATGTCTCCTCGAGATGAATTCATTCCTCGAGTCGAGCTCCGAGTCTGCGAGTCGACCGATACTCCTCGCGCCGACTCTTCACGAAATTCCTCGTGCAAGCTCTACGTGAGTCCTCGAGTCGAGTTCGAGTCCACGAGTCGACTGATACTCCTCGTGCCGACTCTTCACATGTCTCCTCGAGATAAATTCATTCCTCCAGTCGAGCTCCGAGTCCGCGAGTCGACCGATACTCCTCGCGCCGACTCTTCACGAAATTCCTCGTGCAGGCTCTACGTGAGTCCTCGAGTCGAGTTCGAGTCCACGAGTCGACTGATACTCCTCCTGCCAACTTTTCAAATGTCTACTCGAGATGAATTCATTCCTCGAGTCGAGCTCCAAGTCCGCGAGTGGACCGATACTCCTCGCGCCGACTCTTCACGAAATTCCTCGTGCAGGCTCTACGTGAGTCCTCGAGTCGAGTTCGAGTCCATGAGTCGACTGATACTCCTCGTGCCAACTCTTCACATGTCTCCTCGAGATGAATTCATTCCTCGAGTCGAGCTCCGAGTCCGCGAGTCGACCAATACTCCTCGCGCCGACTCTTCACGAAATTCCTCGTGCAGGCTCTACGTGAGTCCTCGAGTCGAGTTCGAGTCCATGAGTCGACTGATACTCCTCGTGCCAACTCTTCACATGTCTCCTCGAGATGAATTCATTCCTCGAGTCGAGCTCCGAGTCCGCGAGTCGACCGATACTACTCGCGCCGACTCTTCACGAAATTCCTCGTGCAGGCTCTACGTGAGTCCTCGAGTCGAGTTCGAGTCCACGAGTCGACTGATACTCCTCGTGCCAACTGTTCACATGTCTCCTCGAGATGAATTCATTCCTCGAGTCGAGCTCCGAGTCCGCGAGTCGACCGATACTCCTCGCGCCGACTCTTCACGATATTCCTCGCGCCGACTCTTCACGAAATTCCTCGTGTAGGCTCTACGTGAGTCCTCGAATCGAGTTCGAGTCCATGAGTCGACTGATACTCCTCGTGCCAACTCTTCACATGTCTCCTCGAGATGAATTCATTCCTCGAGTCGAGCTCCGAGTCCGCGAGTCGACCGATACTCCTCGCGCCGACTCTTCACGAAATTCCTCGTGCAGGCTCTACGTGAGTCCTCGAGTCGAGTTCGAGTCTACGAGTCGACTGATACTCCTCGTGTCGACACTTCACATGTCTCCTCGAGATGAATTCATTCCTCGAGTCGAGCTCCGAGTCCGCGAGTCGACCGATACTCCTCGCGCCGACTCTTCACGAAATTCCTCGTACAGGCTCTACGTGAGTCCTCGAGTCGAGTTCGAGTCCACGAGTCGACTGATACTCCTCGTGCCAACTCTTCACATGTCTACTCGAGATGAATTCATTCCTCGAGTCGAGCTCCAAGTCCGCGAGTCGACCGATACTCCTCGCGCCGACTCTTCACGAAATTCCTCGTGCAGGCTCTACGTGAGTCCTCGAGTCGAGTTCGAGTCCACGAGTCGACTGATACTCTACGTTCCGACTCTTCACATGTCTCCTCGAGATGAATTCATTCCTCGAGTCGAGCTCCGAGTCCGCGAGTCGACCGATACTCCTCGCGCCGACTCTTCACGAAATTCCTCGTGCAGGCTCTACGTGAGTCCTCGAGTCGAGTTCGAGTCCACGAGTCGACTGATACTCCTCCTGCCAACTTTTCACATGTCTACTCGAGATGAATTCATTCCTCGAGTCGAGCTCCAAGTCCGCGAGTGGACCGATACTCCTCGCGCCGACTCTTCACGAAATTCCTCGTGCAGGCTCTACGTGAGTCCTCGAGTCGAGTTCGAGTCCACGAGTCGACTGATACTCTACGTTCCGACTCTTCACATGTCTCCTCGAGATGAATTCATTCCTCGAGTCGAGCTCCGAGTCCGCGAGTCGACCGATACTCCTCGCGCCGACTCTTCACGAAATTCCTCGTGCAGGCTCTACGTGAGTCCTCGAGTCGAGTTCGAGTCCACGAGTCGACTGATACTCCTCGTGCCGACTCTTCACATGTCTCCTCGAGATGAATTCATTCCTCGAGTCGAGCTCCGAGTCCGCGAGTCGACCGATACTCCTCGCGCCGACTCTTCACGAAATTCCTTGTGCAGGCTCTACGTGAGTCCTCGAGTCTAGTTCGAGTCCACGAGTCGACTGATACTCCTCGTGCCGACTCTTCACATGTCTCCTCGAGATGAATTCATTCCTCGAGTCGAGCTCCGAGTCCGCGAGTCGACCGATACTCCTCGCGCCGACTCTTCACGAAATTCCTCGTGCAGGCTCTACGTGAGTCCTCGAGTCGAGTTCGAGTCCACGAGTCGACTGATACTCCTTGTGCCAACTCTTCACATGTCTCCTCGAGATGAATTAATTCCTCCAGTCGAGCTCCGAGTCCGCGAGTCGACCGATACTCCTCGCGCCGACTCTTCACGAAATTCCACGTGCAGGCTCTACGTGATTCCTCGAGTCGAGTTTGAGTCCACGAGTCGACTGATACTCCTCGTGCCAACTGTTCACATGTCTCCTCGAGATGAATTCATTCCTCGAGTCGAGCTCCGAGTCCGCGAGTCGACCGATACTCCTCGCGCCGACTCTTCACGATATTCCTCGCGCCGACTCTTCACGAAATTCCTCGTGTAGGCTCTACGTGAGTCCTCGAATCGAGTTCGAGTCCACGAGTCGACTGATACTCCTCGTGCCAACTCTTCACATGTCTCCTCGAGATGAATTCATTCCTCGAGTCGAGCTCCGAGTCCGCGAGTCGACCGATACTCCTCGCGCCGACTCTTCACGAAATTCCTCGTGCAGGCTCTACGTGAGTCCTCGAGTCGAGTTCGAGTCCACGAGTCGACTGATACTCCTCGTGTCGACTCTTCACATGTCTCCTCGAGATGAATTCATTCCTCGAGTCGAGCTCCGAGTCCGCGAGTCGACCGATACTCCTCGCGCCGACTCTTCACGAAATTCCTCGTGCAGGCTCTACGTGAGTCCTCGAGTCGAGTTCGAGTCCACGAGTCGACTGATACTCCTCGTGCCAACTCTTCACATGTCTACTCGAGATGAATTCATTCCTCGAGTCGAGCTCCAAGTCCGCGAGTCGACCGATACTCCTCGCGCCGAATCTTCACGAAATTCCTCGTGCAGGCTCTACGTGAGTCCTCGAGTCGAGTTCGAGTCCACGAGTCGACTGATACTCTTTGTTCCGACTCTTCACATGTCTCCTCGAGATGAATTCATTCCTCGAGTCGAGCTCCGAGTCCGCGAGTCGACCGATACTCCTCGCGCCGACTCTTCACGAAATTCCTCGTGCAGGCTCTACGTGAGTCCTCGAGTCGAGTTCGAGGCCACGAGTCGACTGATACTCCTCGTGCCAACTGTTCACATGTCTCCTCGAGATGAATTCATTCCTTGAGTCGAGCTACGAGTCCGCGAGTCGACCGATACTCCTCGCGCCGACTCTTCACGAAATTCCTCGCGCCGACTCTTCACGAAATTCCTCGTGCAGGCTCTACGTGAGTCCTCGAATCGAGTTCGAGTCCACGAGTCGACTGATACTCCTCGTGCAAGCTCTACGTGAGTCCTCGAGTCGAGTTCGAGTCCACGAGTCGACTGATACTCCTCGTGCCGACTCTTCACATGTCTCCTCGAGATGAATTCATTCCTCCAGTCGAGCTCCGAGTCCGCGAGTCGACCGATACTCCTCGCGCCGACTCTTCACGAAATTCCTCGTGCAGGCTCTACGTGAGTCCTCGAGTCGAGTTCGAGTCCACGAGTCGACTGATACTCCTCCTGCCAACTCTTCACATGTCTACTCGAAATGAATTCATTCCTCGAGTCGAGCTCCAAGTCCGCGAGTGGACCGATACTCCTCGCGCCGACTCTTCACGAAATTCCTCGTGCAGGCTCTACGTGAGTCCTCGAGTCGAGTTCGAGTCCACGAGTCGACTGATACTCTACGTTCCGACTCTTCACATGTCTCCTCGAGATCAATTCATTCCTCGAGTCGAGCTCCGAGTCTGCGAGTCGACCGATACTCCTCGCGCCGACTCTTCACGAAATTCCTCGTGCAGGCTCTACGTTAGTCCTCGAGTCGAGTTCGAGTTCATGAGTCGACTGATACTCCTCGTGCCAACTCTTCACATGTCTCCTCGAGATGAATTCATGTTGGAATCGATCTAGAGTTTAAGAAAAAGTTTAACGCTTCGTTAAGCGGCGGAATTTTAAAAATTTTCTTTTTAAGTAAAACTAGTTTTTAGTAACCTAGACAAGAGCATGTACATGTAAATAAAAACTAATATGAGCTATTAAAGTTACTAACCTTTCTTGAAACTTGAACCTTGTAGAAGCTTTTGGAAAGTTGCAACGCTCGTCTCCCCTCGCAGCACGTCTCTCTTTCTTTCCTCGGCACCTCGAGCAACCACGAAAGTTTCTATCACTAAATCACTCGAAAAGAAGGAATCAGTGAGTGGGCACTTTTAAACACTACGACTTAAGAACTAGTCTCGAAGTCGTAGAGCTAAACACTAGGTCGAGTCAGGACCTAGGTGCCATGACAAGAAAAATCGAAAATATAAACTAGAGAGAGAGAGAGAGGAAGGGGCGGCCAAGTCTAGAGAGAGAAGCTCTCAATCTCTAAAACTTTGGATGAATGAAATGTGTGGAATGAGGCTCCTATTTATAGGAGAGGTCTCACCTTCAATAAGGTAGTTTCCTCTTCTATAGAATATCACATATTCATGAGCAAATATTGCCCATTTCCCTCTTATTCCACACGGCCAAGGCAGCCTTCTAGAAGGCTTTGATTTGTTTCCTTTTATGTGCCTTGCCTTGCCTTTTTCTTACTTGGCCGAAATTCTTAAGCATCCTTATGCAAATTTGTTTCCTCTTTTTCTTTTGGCAAGTATCTATATACATTTATGCACAAAATAAACTCTCTTTCTTTGGGTATTATGGGCGCCCAACATGTCTCTAGAAGGAGCTTCTAGAAGCTTCTTCATTTGTTCATAACAACATGAGAAAAGCCCATTAAGAATTTTCAATAAAATTCTTATGAAACGAAATTAATTCACAAGGCCCAATTAATCATATTATGGCCGAGTGACATTAAGTCATCAAATGAACTTGTCAAAATTTATTGACATCCATTTCATCCTTATGTCTCAAAAGACAAAAATACCCTTTCGACAATTTTCGTTCTTGTTTTGACTTAGCTTCCAGTTTAACTATTCCTATCGATGTGATTCGTGACAGTGACCTCATGGACCCAAATGAACAAAGCTTGAGCTAAACACTTGGACTCAAAAGTTCATAAACCTTTTCCAAGTTTAGCTTAATGCCAACTGACTCCACTAAAGAGCTGACACTGAAAATCTCTCGGTTCAAATGAATTTATTTTCTACTCAAGAATTCGACCTAATTATGATGAGCGGATCCACTGAATATTATCTATGCTACCCTTCATGAATGTCATCAGCTAGTCGGGATTTACTAAATTACCATTTTACCCTTCTAGCTGTTATTTCCTCAACTCCTTTGTCGCTTGTGAATAAGTTAGAAACAATGTATTGACGAGGAGCTAACAAGTCACATTGTTTCATCCAAAAGAGTCAGGACTCAATTTGGACACTGGCCAGTTCATTTATTCACACTCCAAGGAACAAAGCATGAGGTGACATACATTGCATTCAGCAATCTTGTACATGAATTCCATATCTATGAGAACTTCACAAAGTTACTCATGACAGACTCACAACTTAGTACCTCACCAATAGGCCTTGTTCGGAATCACATAGTGAGTCCGAAATTTGACTTTCTCAAATGAGAATACTAAGGTGTGAAATGGCATGTCTCATTTCAGGATTAAGGTAAGCATGATGCAATTCATACATAGTGACTTCGAGACATAAGAGGTTAAATGGTTTGTTCTTATATTGTCTCTAGAAGTGCACTGGTCAATTCAGTACCTTCGGAAGATACCTAGAAGAACTATAGAGTCTCCAACTCTCAATGCCTCATAACCAGACATCATAGATTCTTCTAACAATCATACTGAGGTCAATAGTCCTTTGACCCTAAGATTGCGAATATATCGTTTTAAGCAAACTACGAAGAGTTTGTTCATGCAAATCTACATTTGTCTCTTCGTAAGTTGTTTAGTTTGTTTATGGACTAAAAGACTATGGTTTTATCATAAAGCTTCAGACAAGGAAGATTGAATGAACGTTTCAACTTTTTATTAATGAATAAGCAATTACAAGCAAGAGTCTTCGTAAGACTATATGACATCAAATGTACATAAATAGACACTACTACTCTTCTTGTGGGCACCATTGACAACAAACTCCCACTTGACTCAAAGAAGATGTGAGTAGTCCTACATGCCTAATCCCTCTCGAAGTTGGTCGAAGACCATGTTCGCTAGGGCCTTGGTGAATGGATCTTCCAAAGATCTACTTCACCTCCACGTCTCCGTGTTGCGCGATCTCTCGAATCAAATGGTATTTCCTCTCAATATGTTTAGAGCGCTTATGGCTTCTAGGTTCCTTTGAGTTAGCGACAGCCCCACTATTATCACAATAAAGGGTCATGGGCTCGTCGACGTTTGGAACAACTTCCAAATACTTAAGGAATTTTCTAAGCCATACAGCCTCTTTGGATGCTTCACAAGCAGCCACATATTCTGCTTCCATTGTGGAGTCAGCAATGCAAGATTGCTTAATACTTCTCCACACAACAGCTCCACCATTAAGGATGAACACAGATCCTGATGTGGATTTCCTGGAATCCTTATCCGCTTGAAAATCGGAGTCGGTATATCCCGTCATAGTCAGGTCAGTACCTGAGTATGTAAGCATCAAGTTCCTAGTTCTTCGAAGATACTTAAGAACATGCTTAACAGCAATCCAGTGCTCGGGTCCAGGGTTGGATTGGAAAGGGCTAACTACGCCAACGGCGAAACATATATCAAGTCTAGTGCAAAGCATAGCATACATGAGGCTTCCTACGGCAGAGGCGTAAGGAATCTTCCTCATGTCTTCAATCTCTTGTGCAGTCTTGGGAGACTGGTCCTTAGAGAGTGAAACTCCATGCCTAAAGGGTGTTTGACCCCTCTTGCAGTCTTGCATCGAGAAGCGATCCATCACCTTATCAATATAAGATGCTTGAGAGAGCGACAGGGTCCGGTTTTTCCTATCTCGAAAGATTTGGATTCCCAGAATGTACGCGGCTTCTCCTAGATCCTTCATATCGAATTGCTTTGCTAGCCAGACCTTAACCTCAGATAACTTACCCACGTCATTACCAATGAGTAGTATATCATCGACATATAGTACCAGAAACACAACTTTGCCTTCGTGTATTAACTTGTAAACACAAGGCTCATGTATTGACTGTTCAAAGCCGAAGCTCTTTACAGTTTCATCGAATCTAATATTCCATGACCTAGATGCTTGCTTTAGTCCATAAATGGATTTAAGCAACTCACAAACCTTGGTCTCTTGACCTTTATCCACGAAACCGTCTGGTTGAGCCATGTAAATGCGCTCGTCAAGATTGCCATTCAGAAAGGCTGTCTTGACATCCATTTGCCAGATCTCATAGTCGAGAGCTGCAGCTATGGATAGGAGTATGCGGATGGATTTAAGCATTGCGACTAGCGAGAAGGTTTCTTCATAGTCAATCCCTTCTTGTTGGGTATAACCCTTTGCCACAAGTCGTGCTTTGAACGTCTCGACGTTCCCATCAGGACCCTTTTTCTTCTTGTATATCCACTTACACCCTACGGGTTTAATCCCTTCAGGAAGGTCTACAAGTTTCCAGACTTTGTTGACATACATCGAGTGCATTTCAACTTTCATGGCGTCAAGCCAAAGGTTTGCTTCAGAACAAGCCATCGCTTGGCTATAGGAAACAGGGTCATCCATGTCGGAGACGGCTACAAGAGAGTCTCCATAAGACATGTACCTGTCAGGCTTTTGAGTAGCCCTCCCACTACGTCTAAGTACTACTTGACGAGATTCTGATGAGTTAGGTTGTGTTTCAGTTGGGGTAAGAACAGTTCTCACAGATGAGGTAGAAGCTTCCTCACCCAACTTTTCTTCAAGCACAATTTTGCTTCTAGGTTTCGCATCTTTCATAAAGTCCTCCTCAAGGAAACGAGCATTCGTGCTAACGAAAGTCTTATCGTCCTCGGGACTATAGAAAGTAAAACCTTTGGTTTCCTTCGGATATCCTACAAACAGGCACAATTCTGACCTACTAGCCAACTTGCTAGTCTTTTGCCTCAGCACGTGTGCATGGCAACCCCAAATTCGGATGCGGCCAAGATTCACTTTACGGCCAGTCCATCGTTCATAAGGAGTACCAGGAACCGTTTTGGACGGAACTTGGTTCAGAATGTAGGCGGCTGTTTCGAGGGCATATCCCCAAAAGGAAAGCGGGAGTGATGAGTAACTCATCATTGATCTAACCATCTCCATAAGAGTTCGGTTTCTTCTCTCTGACACTCCGTTTTGTTGAGGTGTGCCAGGTGCGGTAAGCTGAGAAGCGATACCTTATTCTTTAAGAAAGTCATCGAACTCTCCAGACATATACTCACCACCTGGATCAGATCGAAGGGTTTTGATCACTTTGCCAGTTTGCTTTTCCACTAAAGCCCTAAAGACCTTAAATACGTTAAAGTTCTCGGATTTGTGTTTAAGCAAATAGACAAACCCATATCTTGAGTAATCATCAGTGAAGGTAACGAAGTATTCGTATCCTCCACGTGCCTGTTGGTTGAGCGGACCACATACATCAGAATGTATTAGTTCCAGCAACTCAGTGGCTCTTCGACCCTTATCGGAGAAAGGTCGCTTAGTCATTTTTCCTTCTATATAGGATTCACAAGTAGGTAGTGAGCCTATTGCAGAGGCTTGGAGTGGACCATCCCTCACAAGTCTCTTAATCCTATCTAGACTGATATGACCAAGTCTTAAGTGCCAGAGGTATGTTGATTTTGTTAGATCGGAGGATTCAGAAAGTTTGATCCTCTTTGGCTCCCTAATTAGATCATTATCTATTTCTGTGTCTATAAGAGAAGGTTGAGTGGGATAGATGTAAAAAAGACCATTCTTCATACATGCATCAGTGACAAAAGAATTATCAGGAAACGAAATACGAATTCCATTCTTAATGAACTTTAAACAATAATCTTGCTCAAGAAGACGAGCAACGGATATTAAGTTCTTCCCAAAGGTAGGAACAAAATAAACATTATTCAAGTTTAAAGTGCGGTCTTCAAAAGACAGCGTCACGGATCCCACAGCCTTTGCAGACACCAGGCTCCCATCACCCCATTTGAAACAGAACTCGCCTTCCTCTAAGCTTTTGGTTTTCTTGAAACCATTCAAGGAACAACAAATATGGTTAGTAGCAGCGGAGTCAAGAATCCACGTTGATACATTATCAGCTACTAAGCATGCTTCGGTAACTAGTACAATACTATGTTCCTTTGCTTTGAGATAGGCAGGACAGTTCTTTTTATCGGCCTTATAAGGTCTCTTCACAGTTCCAGAGGCGGAGGCTTTTTGCTCAGTAGCATGTGCCTCTCCTTGATTCCTCTTTCTCTTATGGAGACCTACAGCAGTGTGAAGCTCCTTCATAAGCTCGGTAACAGTGTACTTTAGCTTTGTAATGGAGTAGTTCAGCTTGGAGGTATCAAGAGATGCGGGGAGAGTTTCTAAGATCATATCTATGATATTCTTCCCATCAATCTCAGATCCTAGGATTTCCATTTCATTTAGGTAACCAATGATTAGCATCATATGGTCCCTAACAGGAGTCCTAGCCTTCATGCGACAGTTCATAAACTGTCGGACTGCTTGTAGCCTTGTTTGACGCCTTTGCCCTCCAAACATCTCAAGGAGATTGTAGAGCATGTCAGCGGCAGTCTCGATGTCACGATGTTGCTCTTTCAGCATATTGTTCATAGATGCCAAGATATAGCACCTCACAATCTCATCGGATCGAAGCCAGGCCGCTAAGGCGTCATTGTCCTCTTGAATTGAATCATCATTCGTCAGAGGAGGACACGGGGTGGTGAGTACCCATTTGTGCTTGTTAACGGTAGGTATTATGTCGAGGTTACGTTTCGAATCTACGTAGTTTTCGTTTTCGAGTTTGATCGAGGAAAGAAAGATTGAGAGATGGTTGAGAGACATATTGCCTATATAAGTTGAAACAAGTTTATGATTAGTCTTTGGTTTAGGATTTAAGTTTTATTAAGACTTTTATAAAATCCAAAGGTGTTATAAACCAAACGATAATTTACTCCCTCAAGAGAAGGCCGCAAAAAATCTCCATTTATAAGTAAATGACACATCATTAATGCTAAGCCAAGATGTCAATACATCTATTTTGACTAGCCACCTTTTAAATTGGTTTGATCACTCACATCCTTTCGCAGAGCTTCAAGGGAGGATACTAGGGATTGAGCCTAAGTGTGCAACCAACCACTTAGTCCAAAGGATCAGCTTTGAAAAACAATCCCCCAAGGGGAGGCCTTGTCATCATTGCATCACTCTCGGACGTAGCTCATTGAGCAATGATCGAAGCAATAACGCCTTGGAGTACTCACATTTAAGTGAGGGTCGCAAGAGCGGCTCTTAGTCCCACGTTATTGCATCTTTCACTAGTGTTGGGGATAGCGGGTTACAAACAACGAATATAACCCTCCCACTTAGTTTTTGGAGTTGGTTCATCGACTCTTATAAGTTCGGAAACAAATTTCCTAGTTAGAGAGCGACAGAGCGGACAACTAGAAGAGAATCCTAGATCGACATGTTCAGAGCAGTATTAGTGCATAAAGGCACAAGGTACATACTCGATCTTTTCCTATTTTCTATTTCGGGAAAGTGCGTGAGGGAAGTGTGAACTTCAACTCACTCGAACACTTGAAAGTTTGAGATTACACATCTTTTTATTTTTCGGCTTGTCTACAAGGAGACCTCCCACTCAAAATTTCAAGAGCATATAGATTTTGAACATATGTGATATAGATATAGTTTTGAAAACATTTTGAAAACTTATTTGATTTGGATGACAAAAATTTTCAAGTTTGAAAGTGAAAACGGTTTTTCAAAATTCAAACTAGTTTTGTAAAAAATCAATTTCAATTAAACTTTCAAAAATCAAAACATTTTAATCTTACACATCATGTTTATAATCATATGAAAAACATTTTTGCTCAAGAAAGTTTTCTCATTAGAGTTCTATAACTCATGGTAGTGGGGTTTGAAAATCCGGATTTCTAAAAAACTGGAGTTTCAGACAGCCGCGCACCTCGGAGTAAAATCGCCATATCTGGCGGCTCCGATGTCCTTTTCAGCCGAAACCGGTGGCATTCGACAGAGGACAGACAGGGCTTTAATTTGATTCAAGAATCATTAAATTTCAATTTCTGAGCAGAGAGTTATGCCACTTTTAATGCGGGTTTACTCCAGCTCGAAGAAAAAGAAATAAATTAAAACTTGGTCCTACTTAGGTGCGAAAAAGAATCAAGTGTAACGGAACGTTTTAAGATGTTGTTTAAAGCTTTTATTTGTGTTTTATTCGCAATGATGACATCATCCCAAACTCATAGAAAATCAACATGGTTTTTAATTTAGAAAACTTTTAGAACTGATTCTAATGTGTTTTAACATCATCCCAAACTCATAGAAAATCAACATGGTTTTTAATTTAGAGACAAGAGCAATAAATTAAAAAAAAACTAAGATTACAATTCTAACTTGTCACAAAATTAGTAAACTTTCGAAAACGATTTTCAAGCTCATAATTTAAAAACATGCACATGCATTCCTTTGACCATAGCTCTGATACCATTTGTTGGAATCGATCTAGGGTTTAAGAAAAAGTTTAACGCTTCGTTAAGCGGCGGAATTTTAAAAATTTTCTTTTTAAGTAAAACTAGTTTTTACTAACCTAGACAAGAGCATGTACATGTAAATAAAAACTAATATGAGCTATTAAAGTTACTAACCTTTCTTGAAGCTTGAACCTTGTAGAAGCTTTTGGAAAGTTGCAACGCTCGTCTCCCCTCGCAGCACGTCTCTCTTTCTTTCCTCGGCACCCCGAGCAACCACGAAAGTTTCTATCACTAAATCACTCGAAAAGAAGGAATCAGTGAGTGGGCACTTTTAAACACTACGACTTAAGAACAAGTCTCGAAGTCGTAGAGCTAAACACTAGGTCGAGTGAGGACCTAGGTGCCAACACAAGAAAAATCGAAAATATAAACTAGAGAGAGAGAGAGGAAGGGGCGGCCAAGTCTAGAGAGAGAAGCTCTCAATCTCTAAAACTTTGGATGAATGAAATGTGTGGAATGAGGCTCCTATTTATAGGAGAGGTCTCACCTTCAATAAGGTAGTTTCCTCTTCTATAGAATATCACATATTCATGAGCAAATATTGCCCATTTCCCTCTTATTCCACACGGCCAAGGCAGCCTTCTAGAAGGCTTGGATTTGTTTCCTTTTATGTGCCTTGCCTTGCCTTTTTCTTACTTGGCCGAAATTCTTAAGCATCCTTATGCAAATTTGTTTCCTCTTTTTCTTTTGGCAAGTATCTATATACATTTATGCACAAAATAAACTCTCTTTCTTTGGGTATTATGGGCGCCCAACATGTCTCTAGAAGGAGCTTCTAGAAGATTCTTCATTTGTTCATAACAACATGAGAAAAGCCCATTAAGAATTTTCAATAAAATTCTTATGAAACGAAATTAATTCACAAGGCCCAATTAATCATATTATGGCCGAGTGACATTAAGTCATCAAATGAACTTGTCAAAATTTATTGACATCCATTTCATCCTTATGTCTCAAAAGATAAAAATACCCTTTCGACAATTTTCGTTCTTGTTTTGACTTAGCTTCCAGTTTAACTATTCCTATCGATGTGATTCGTGACAGTGACCTCATGGACCCAAATGAACAAAGCTTGAGCTAAACACTTAGACTCAAAAGTTCACAAACCTTTTCCAAGTTTAGCTTAATGCCAACTGACTCCACTAAAGAGCTGACACTGAAAATCTCTCGGTTCAAATGAATTTATTTTCTACTCAAGAATTCGACCTAATTATGATGAGCGGATCCACTGAATATTATCTATGCTACCCTTCATGAATGTCATCAGCTAGTCGGGATTTACTAAATTACCATTTTACCCTTCTAGCTGTTATTTCCTCAACTCCTTTGTCGCTTGTGAATAAGTTAGAAACAATGTATTGACGAGGAGCTAACAAGTCACATTGTTTCATCCAAAAGAGTCAGGACTCAATTTGGACACTGGCCAGTTCATTTATTCACACTCCAAGGAACAAAGCATGAGGTGACATACATTGCATTTCAGCAATCTTGTACATGAATTCCATATCTATGAGAACTTCACAAAGTTACTCATGACAGACTCACAACTTAGTACCTCACCAATAGGCCTTGTTCGGAATCACATAGTGAGTCCGAAATTTGACTTTCTCAAATGAGAATACTAAGGTGTGAAATGGCATGTCTCATTTCAGGATTAAGGTAAGCATGATGCAATTCATACATAGTGACTTCGAGACATAAGAGGTTAAATGGTTTGTTCTTATATTGTCTCTAGAAGTGCACTGGTCAATTCAGTACCTTCGGAAGATACCTAGAAGAACTATAGAGTCTCCAACTCTCAATGCCTCATAACCAGACATCATAGATTCTTCTAACAATCATACTGAGGTCAATAGTCCTTTGACGCTATGGTTTTATCATAAAGCTTCAGACAAGGAAGATTGAATGAACGTTTCAACTTTTTATTAATGAATAAGCAATTACAAGCAAGAGTCTTCGTAAGACTATATGACATCAAATGTACATAAATAGACACTACTACTCTTCTTGTGGGCACCATTGACAACAATTCATTCCTCGAGTCGAGCTCCGAGTCCGCGAGTCGACCGATACTCCTCGCGCCGACTCTTCACGAAATTCCTCGTGCAGGCTCTACGTGAGTCCTCGAGTCTAGTTCGAGTCCACGAGTCGACTGATACTCCTCGTGCCGACTCTTCACATGTCTCCTCGAGATGAATTCATTCCTCGAGTCGAGCTCCGAGTCCGCGAGTCGACCGATACTCCTCGCGCCGACTCTTCACGAAATTCCTCGTGCAGGCTCTACGTGAGTCCTCGAGTCGAGTTCGAGTCCACGAGTCTACTGATACTCCTCGTGCCAACTCTTCACATGTCTCCTCGAGATGAATTCATTCCTCGAGTCGAGCTCCGAGTCCGCGAGTCGACCGATACTCCTCGCGCCGACTCTTCACGAAATTCCTCGTGCAGGCTCTACGTGAGTCCTCGAGTCGAGTTTGAGTCCATGAGTCGACTGATACTCCTCGTGCCAACTCTTCACATGTCTCCTCGAGATGAATTCATTCCTCGAGTCGAGCTCCGAGTCCGCAAGTCGACCGATACTCCTCGCGCCGACTCTTCACGAAATTCCTCGTGTAGGCTCTACGTGAGTCCTCGAGTCGAGTTCGAGTCCACGAGTCGACTGATACTCCTCGTGCCAACTCTTCACATGTCTCCTCGAGATGAATTCATTCCTCCAGTCGAGCTCCGAGTCCGCGAGTCGACCGATACTCCTCGCGCCGACTCTTCACGAAATTCCTCGTGCAGGCTCTACGTGAGTCCTCGAGTCGAGTTCGAGTCCACGAGTCGACTGATACTCCTCGTGCCGACTCTTCACATGTCTCCTCGAGATGAATTCATTCCTCGAGTCGAGCTCCAAGTCCGCGAGTCGACCGATACTCCTCGCGCCGACTCTTCACGAAATTCCTCGTGCAGGCTCTACGCGAGTCCTCGAGTCTAGTTCGAGTCCACGAGTCGACTGATACTCCTCGTGCCAACTCTTCACATGTCTCCTCGAGATGAATTCATTCCTCCAGTTGAGCTCCGAGTCCGCGAGTCGACCGATACTCCTCGCGCCGACTCTTCACGAAATTCCTCGCGTCGACTCTTCACGAAATTCCTCGTGTAGGCTCTACGTGAGTCCTCGAATCGAGTTCGAGTCCACGAGTCGACTGATACTCCTCGTTCCAACTCTTCACATGTCTCCTCGAGATGAATTCATTCCTCGAGTCGAGCTCCGAGTCCGCGAGTCGACCGATACTCCTCGCGCCGACTCTTCACGAAATTCCTCGTGCAGGCTCTACGTGAGTCCTCGAGTCGAGTTCGAGTCCACGAGTCGACTGATACTCCTCGTGCCGACTCTTCACATGTCTCCTCGAGATGAATTCATTCCTCGAGTCGATCTCCGAGTCCGCGAGTCGACCGATCCTCCTAGCGCCGACTCTTCACGAAATTCCTCGTGCAGGCTCTACGCGAGTCCTCGAGTCTAGTTCGAGTCCACGAGTCGACTGATACTCCTCGTGCCAACTCTTCACATGTCTCCTCGAGATGAATTCATTCCTCCAGTTGAGCTCCGAGTCCGCGAGTCGACCGATACTCCTCACGCCGACTCTTCACGAAATTCCTCGCGTCGACTCTTCACGAAATTCCTCGTGTAGGCTCTACGTGAGTCCTCGAATCGAGTTCGAGTCCACGAGTCGACTGATACTCCTCGTTCCAACTCTTCACATGTCTCCTCGAGATGAATTCATTCCTCGAGTCGAGCTCCGAGTCCGCGAGTCGACCGATACTCCTCGCGCCGACTCTTCACGAAATTCCTCGTGCAGGCTCTACGTGAGTCCTCGAGTCGAGTTCGAGTCCACGAGTCGACTGATACTCCTCGTGCCAACTCTTCACATGTCTCCTCGAGATGAATTCATTCCTCGAGTCGAGCTCCGAGTCCGCGAGTCGACCGATACTCCTCGCGCCGACTCTTCACGAAATTCCTCGTGCAGGCTCTACGTGAGTCCTCGAGTCGAGTTCGAGTCCACGAGTCGACTGATACTCCTCGTGCCAACTGTTCACATGTCTCCTCGAGATGAATTCATTCCTCGAGTCGAGCTCCGAGTCCACGAGTCGACAGATACTCCTCGCGCCGACTCTTCACGAAATTCCTCGCGCCGACTCTTCACGAAATTCCTCGTGTAGGCTCTACGTGAGTCCTCGAATCGATTTCGAGTCCACGAGTCGACTGATACTCCTCGTGCCAACTCTTCACATGTCTCCTCGAGATGAATTCATTCCTCGAGTCGAGCTCCGAGTCCGCGAGTCGACCGATACTCCTCGCGCCGACTCTTCACGAAATTCCTCGTGCAGGCTCTACGCGAGTCCTCGAGTCTAGTTCGAGTCCACGAGTCGACTGATACTCCTCGTGCCAACTCTTCACATGTCTCCTCGAGATGAATTCATTCCTCCAGTTGAGCTCCGAGTCCGCGAGTCGACGATACTCCTCGCGCCGACTCTTCACGAAATTCCTCGCGTCGACTCTTCACGAAATTCCTCGTGTAGGCTCTACGTGAGTCCTCGAATCGAGTTCGAGTCCACGAGTCGACTGATACTCCTCGTTCCAACTCTTCACATGTCTCCTCGAGATCAATTCATTCCTCGAGTCGAGCTCCGAGTCCGCGAGTCGACCGATACTCCTCGCGCCGACTCTTCACGAAATTCCTCGTGCAGGCTCTACGTGAGTCCTCGAGTCGAGTTCGAGTCCACGAGTCGACTGATACTCCTCGTGCCAACTCTTCACATGTCTCCTCGAGATGAATTCATTCCTCGAGTCGAGCTCCGAGTCCGCGAGTCGACCGATACTCCTCGCGCCGACTCTTCACGAAATTCCTCGTGCAGGCTCTACGTGAGTCCTCGAGTCGAGTTCGAGTCCACGAGTCGACTGATACTCCTCGTGCCAACTGTTCACATGTCTCCTCGAGATGAATTCATTCCTCGAGTCGAGCTCCGAGTCCACGAGTCGACAGATACTCCTCGCGCCGACTCTTCACGAAATTCCTCGCGCCGACTCTTCACGAAATTCCTCGTGTAGGCTCTACGTGAGTCCTCGAATCGATTTCGAGTCCACGAGTCGACTGATACTCCTCGTGCCAACTCTTCACATGTCTCCTCGAGATGAATTCATTCCTCGAGTCGAGCTCCGAGTCCGCGAGTCGACCGATACTCCTCGCGCCGACTCTTCACGAAATTCCTCGTGCAGGCTCTACGCGAGTCCTCGAGTCTAGTTCGAGTCCACGAGTCGACTGATACTCCTCGTGCCAACTCTTCACATGTCTCCTCGAGATGAATTCATTCCTCCAGTTGAGCTCCGAGTCCGCGAGTCGACGATACTCCTCGCGCCGACTCTTCACGAAATTCCTCGCGTCGACTCTTCACGAAATTCCTCGTGTAGGCTCTACGTGAGTCCTCGAATCGAGTTCGAGTCCACGAGTCGACTGATACTCCTCGTTCCAACTCTTCACATGTCTCCTCGAGATGAATTCATTCCTCGAGTCGAGCTCCGAGTCCGCGAGTCGACCGATACTCCTCGCGCCGACTCTTCACGAAATTCCTCGTGCAGGCTCTACGTGAGTCCTCGAGTCGAGTTCGAGTCCACGAGTCGACTGATACTCCTCGTGCCAACTCTTCACATGTCTCCTCGAGATGAATTCATTCCTCGAGTCGAGCTCCGAGTCCGCGAGTCGACCGATACTCCTCGCGCCGACTCTTCACGAAATTCCTCGTGCAGGCTCTACGTGAGTCCTCGAGTCGAGTTCGAGTCCACGAGTCGACTGATACTCCTCGTGCCAACTGTTCACATGTCTCCTCGAGACGAATTCATTCCTCGAGTCGAGCTCCGAGTCCACGAGTCGACCGATACTCCTCGCGCCGACTCTTCACGAAATTCCTCGCGCCGACTCTTCACGAAATTCCTCGTGTAGGCTCTACGTGAGTCCTCGAATCGATTTCGAGTCCACGAGTCGACTGATACTCCTCGTGCCAACTCTTCACATGTCTCCTCGAGATGAATTCATTCCTCGAGTCGAGCTCCGAGTCCGCGAGTCGACCGATACTCCTCGCGCCGACTCTTCACGAAATTCCTCGTGCAGGCTCTACGTGAGTCCTCGAGTCGAGTTCGAGTCCACGAGTCGACTGATACTCCTCGTGTCGACTCTTCACATGTCTCCTCGAGATGAATTCATTCCTCGAGTCGAGCTCCGAGTCCGCGAGTCGACCGATATTCCTCGCGCCGACTCTTCACGAAATTCCTCGTGCAGGCTCTACGTGAGTCCTCGAGTCGAGTTCGAGTCCACGAGTCGACTGATACTCCTCGTGCCAACTCTTCACATGTCTACTCGAGATGAATTCATCCCTCGAGTCGAGCTCCAAGTCCGCGAGTCGACCGATACTCCTCGCGCCGACTCTACATGAAATTCCTCGTGCAGGCTCTACGTGAGTCCTCGAGTCGAGTTCGAGTCCACGAGTCGACTGATACTCTTTGTTCCGACTCTTCACATGTCTCCTCGAGATGAATTCATTCCTCCAGTCGAGCTCCGAGTCCGCGAGTCGACCGATAGTCCTCGCGCCGACTCTTCACGAAATTCCTCGTGCAGGCTCTACGTGAGTCCACGAGTCGAGTTCGAGTCCACGAGTCGACTGATACTCCTCGTGCCAACTGTTCACATGTCTTTTCGAGATGAATTCATTCCTCGAGTCGAGCTTCGAGTCCGCGAGTCGACCGATACTCCTCGCGCCGACTCTTCACGAAATTCCTCGCGCCGACTCTTCACGAAATTCCTCGTGCAGGCTCTACGTGAGTCCTCGAATCGAGTTCGAGTCCACGAGTCGACTGATACTCCTCGTGCAAACTCTTCACATGTCTCCTCGAGCTGAATTCATTCCTCGAGTCGAGCTCCGAGTCCGCGAGTCGACCGATACTCCTCGCGCCGACTCTTCACGAAATTCCTCGCGCCGACTCTTCACGAAATTCCTCGTGCAGGCTCTACGTGAGTCCTCGAATCGAGTTCGAGTCCACGAGTCGACTGATACTCCTCGTGCCGACTCTTCACATGTCTCCTCGAGATGAATTCATTCCTCGAGTCGAGCTCCGAGTCCGCGAGTCGACGGATACTCCTCGCGCCGACTCTTCACGAAATTCCTCGTGCAGGC
Organism: Urtica dioica subsp. dioica; assembly: GCF_054948205.1. Lineage (NCBI taxonomy): Eukaryota > Viridiplantae > Streptophyta > Magnoliopsida > Rosales > Urticaceae > Urtica > Urtica dioica. Next base: position 34,738,965 of record NC_142756.1, on the reverse strand, counting down.
TCTACGTGAGTCCTCGAGTCTAGTTCGAGTCCACGAGTCGACTGATACTCCTCGTGCCGACTCTTCACATGTCTCCTCGAGATGAATTCATTCCTCGAGTCGAGCTCCGAGTCCGCGAGTCGACCGATACTCCTCGCGCCGACTCTTCACGAAATTCCTCGTGCAGGCTCTACGTGAGTCCTCGAGTCGAGTTCGAGTCCACGAGTCGACTGATACTCCTCGTGCCGACTCTTCACATGTCTCCTCGAGATGAATTCATTCCTCGAGTCGAGCTCCGAGTCCGCGAGTCGACCGATACTCCTCGCGCCGACTCTTCACGAAATTCCTCGTGCATGCTCTACGTGAGTCCTCGAGTCGAGTTCGAGTCCATGAGTCGACTGATACTCCTCGTGCCAACTCTTCACATGTCTCCTCGAGATGAATTCATTCCTCGAGTCGAGCTCCGAGTCCGCGAGTCGACCGATACTCCTCGCGCCGACTCTTCACGAAATTCCTCGTGCAGGCTCTACGTGAGTCCTCGAGTCGAGTTCGAGTCCACGAGTCGACTGATACTCCTCGTGCCAACTCTTCACATGTCTCCTCGAGATGAATCGATTCCTCTAGTCGAGCTCCGAGTCCGCGAGTCGACCGATACTCCTCGCGCCGACTCTTCACGAAATTCCTCGTGCAGGCTCTACGTGAGTCCTCGAGTCGAGTTCGAGTCCACGAGTCGACTGATACTCCTCGTGCCAACTGTTCACATGTCTCCTCGAGATGAATTCATTCCTCGAGTCGAGCTCCGAGTCCACGAGTCGACAGATACTCCTCGCGCCGACTCTTCACGAAATTCCTCGCGCCGACTCTTCACGAAATTCCTCGTGTAGGCTCTACGTGAGTCCTCGAATCGATTTCGAGTCCACGAGTCGACTGATACTCCTCGTGCCAACTCTTCACATGTCTCCTCGAGATGAATTCATTCCTCGAGTCGAGCTCCGAGTCCGCGAGTCGACCGATACTCCTCGCGCCGACTCTTCACGAAATTCCTCGTGCAGGCTCTACGCGAGTCCTCGAGTCTAGTTCGAGTGCACGAGTCGACTGATACTCCTCGTGCCAACTCTTCACATGTCTCCTCGAGATGAATTCATTCCTCCAGTTGAGCTCCGAGTCCGCGAGTCGACGATACTCCTCGCGCCGACTCTTCACGAAATTCCTCGCGTCGACTCTTCACGAAATTCCTCGTGTAAACTCTACGTGAGTCCTCGAATCGAGTTCGAGTCCACGAGTCGACTGATACTCCTCGTTCCAACTCTTCACATGTCTCCTCGAGATGAATTCATTCCTCGAGTCGAGCTCCGAGTCCGCGAGTCGACCGATACTCCTCGCGCCGACTCTTCACGAAATTCCTCGTGCAGGCTCTACGTGAGTCCTCGAGTCGAGTTCGAGTCCACGAGTCGACTGATACTCCTCGTGCCAACTCTTCACATGTCTCCTCGAGATGAATTCATTCCTCGAGTCGAGCTCCGAGTCCGCGAGTCGACCGATACTCCTCGCGCCGACTCTTCACGAAATTCCTCGTGCAGGCTCTACGTGAGTCCTCGAGTCGAGTTCGAGTCCACGAGTCGACTGATACTCCTCGTGCCAACTGTTCACATGTCTCCTCGAGACGAATTCATTCCTCGAGTCGAGCTCCGAGTCCACGAGTCGACCGATACTCCTCGCGCCGACTCTTCACGAAATTCCTCGCGCCGACTCTTCACGAAATTCCTCGTGTAGGCTCTACGTGAGTCCTCGAATCGATTTCGAGTCCACGAGTCGACTGATACTCCTCGTGCCAACTCTTCACATGTCTCCTCGAGATGAATTCATTCCTCGAGTCGAGCTCCGAGTCCGCGAGTCGACCGATACTCCTCGCGCCGACTCTTCACGAAATTCCTCGTGCAGGCTCTACGTGAGTCCTCGAGTCGAGTTCGAGTCCACGAGTCGACTGATACTCCTCGTGTCGACTCTTCACATGTCTCCTCGAGATGAATTCATTCCTCGAGTCGAGCTCCGAGTCCGCGAGTCGACCGATATTCCTCGCGCCGACTCTTCACGAAATTCCTCGTGCAGGCTCTACGTGAGTCCTCGAGTCGAGTTCGAGTCCACGAGTCGACTGATACTCCTCGTGCCAACTCTTCACATGTCTACTCGAGATGAATTCATCCCTCGAGTCGAGCTCCAAGTCCGCGAGTCGACCGATACTCCTCGCGCCGACTCTACATGAAATTCCTCGTGCAGGCTCTACGTGAGTCCTCGAGTCGAGTTCGAGTCCACGAGTCGACTGATACTCTTTGTTCCGACTCTTCACATGTCTCCTCGAGATGAATTCATTCCTCCAGTCGAGCTCCGAGTCCGCGAGTCGACCGATAGTCCTCGCGCCGACTCTTCACGAAATTCCTCGTGCAGGCTCTACGTGAGTCCACGAGTCGAGTTCGAGTCCACGAGTCGACTGATACTCCTCGTGCCAACTGTTCACATGTCTCTTCGAGATGAATTCATTCCTCGAGTCGAGCTCCGAGTCCGCGAGTCGACCGATACTCCTCGCGCCGACTCTTCACGAAATTCCTCGCGCCGACTCTTCACGAAATTCCTCGTGCAGGCTCTACGTGAGTCCTCGAATCGAGTTCGAGTCCACGAGTCGACTGATACTCCTCGTGCCGACTCTTCACATGTCTCCTCGAGATGAATTCATTCCTCGAGTCGAGCTCCGAGTCCGCGAGTCGACGGATACTCCTCGCGCCGACTCTTCACGAAATTCCTCGTGCAGGCTCTACGTGAGTCCTCGAGTCTAGTTCGAGTCCACGAGTCGACTGATACTCCTCGTGCCGACTCTTCACATGTCTCCTCGAGATGAATTCATTCCTCGAGTCGAGCTCCGAGTCCGCGAGTCGACCGATACTCCTCGCGCCGACTCTTCACGAAATTCCTCGTGCAGGCTCTACGTGAGTCCTCGAGTCGAGTTCGAGTCCACGAGTCGACTGATACTCCTCGTGCCGACTCTTCACATGTCTCCTCGAGATGAATTCATTCCTCGAGTCGAGCTCCGAGTCCGCGAGTCGACCGATACTCCTCGCGCCGACTCTTCACGAAATTCCTCGTGCATGCTCTACGTGAGTCCTCGAGTCGAGTTCGAGTCCATGAGTCGACTGATACTCCTCGTGCCAACTCTTCACATGTCTCCTCGAGATGAATTCATTCCTCGAGTCGAGCTCCGAGTCCGCGAGTCGACCGATACTCCTCGCGCCGACTCTTCACGAAATTCCTCGTGCAGGCTCTACGTGAGTCCTCGAGTCGAGTTCGAGTCCACGAGTCGACTGATACTCCTCGTGCCAACTCTTCACATGTCTCCTCGAGATGAATCGATTCCTCTAGTCGAGCTCCGAGTCCGCGAGTCGACCGATACTCCTCGCGCCGACTCTTCACGAAATTCCTCGTGCAGGCTCTACGTGAGTCCTCGAGTCGAGTTCGAGTCCACGAGTCGACTGATACTCCTCGTGCCAACTGTTCACATGTCTCCTCGAGATGAATTCATTCCTCGAGTCGAGCTCCGAGTCCACGAGTCGACAGATACTCCTCGCGCCGACTCTTCACGAAATTCCTCGCGCCGACTCTTCACGAAATTCCTCGTGTAGGCTCTACGTGAGTCCTCGAATCGATTTCGAGTCCACGAGTCGACTGATACTCCTCGTGCCAACTCTTCACATGTCTCCTCGAGATGAATTCATTCCTCGAGTCGAGCTCCGAGTCCGCGAGTCGACCGATACTCCTCGCGCCGACTCTTCACGAAATTCCTCGTGCAGGCTCTACGCGAGTCCTCGAGTCTAGTTCGAGTGCACGAGTCGACTGATACTCCTCGTGCCAACTCTTCACATGTCTCCTCGAGATGAATTCATTCCTCCAGTTGAGCTCCGAGTCCGCGAGTCGACGATACTCCTCGCGCCGACTCTTCACGAAATTCCTCGCGTCGACTCTTCACGAAATTCCTCGTGTAAACTCTACGTGAGTCCTCGAATCGAGTTCGAGTCCACGAGTCGACTGATACTCCTCGTTCCAACTCTTCACATGTCTCCTCGAGATGAATTCATTCCTCGAGTCGAGCTCCGAGTCCGCGAGTCGACCGATACTCCTCGCGCCGACTCTTCACGAAATTCCTCGTGCAGGCTCTACGTGAGTCCTCGAGTCGAGTTCGAGTCCACGAGTCGACTGATACTCCTCGTGCCAACTCTTCACATGTCTCCTCGAGATGAATTCATTCCTCGAGTCGAGCTCCGAGTCCGCGAGTCGACCGATACTCCTCGCGCCGACTCTTCACGAAATTCCTCGTGCAGGCTCTACGTGAGTCCTCGAGTCGAGTTCGAGTCCACGAGTCGACTGATACTCCTCGTGCCAACTGTTCACATGTCTCCTCGAGACGAATTCATTCCTCGAGTCGAGCTCCGAGTCCACGAGTCGACCGATACTCCTCGCGCCGACTCTTCACGAAATTCCTCGCGCCGACTCTTCACGAAATTCCTCGTGTAGGCTCTACGTGAGTCCTCGAATCGATTTCGAGTCCACGAGTCGACTGATACTCCTCGTGCCAACTCTTCACATGTCTCCTCGAGATGAATTCATTCCTCGAGTCGAGCTCCGAGTCCGCGAGTCGACCGATACTCCTCGCGCCGACTCTTCACGAAATTCCTCGTGCAGGCTCTACGTGAGTCCTCGAGTCGAGTTCGAGTCCACGAGTCGACTGATACTCCTCGTGTCGACTCTTCACATGTCTCCTCGAGATGAATTCATTCCTCGAGTCGAGCTCCGAGTCCGCGAGTCGACCGATATTCCTCGCGCCGACTCTTCACGAAATTCCTCGTGCAGGCTCTACGTGAGTCCTCGAGTCGAGTTCGAGTCCACGAGTCGACTGATACTCCTCGTGCCAACTCTTCACATGTCTACTCGAGATGAATTCATCCCTCGAGTCGAGCTCCAAGTCCGCGAGTCGACCGATACTCCTCGCGCCGACTCTACATGAAATTCCTCGTGCAGGCTCTACGTGAGTCCTCGAGTCGAGTTCGAGTCCACGAGTCGACTGATACTCTTTGTTCCGACTCTTCACATGTCTCCTCGAGATGAATTCATTCCTCCAGTCGAGCTCCGAGTCCGCGAGTCGACCGATAGTCCTCGCGCCGACTCTTCACGAAATTCCTCGTGCAGGCTCTACGTGAGTCCACGAGTCGAGTTCGAGTCCACGAGTCGACTGATACTCCTCGTGCCAACTGTTCACATGTCTCTTCGAGATGAATTCATTCCTCGAGTCGAGCTCCGAGTCCGCGAGTCGACCGATACTCCTCGCGCCGACTCTTCACGAAATTCCTCGCGCCGACTCTTCACGAAATTCCTCGTGCAGGCTCTACGTGAGTCCTCGAATCGAGTTCGAGTCCACGAGTCGACTGATACTCCTCGTGCAAACTCTTCACATGTCTCCTCGAGCTGAATTCATTCCTCGAGTCGAGCTCCGAGTCCGCGAGTCGACCGATACTCCTCGCGCCGACTCTTCACGAAATTCCTCGCGCCGACTCTTCACGAAATTCCTCGTGCAGGCTCTACGTGAGTCCTCGAATCGAGTTCGAGTCCACGAGTCGACTGATACTCCTCGTGCCGACTCTTCACATGTCTCCTCGAGATGAATTCATTCCTCGAGTCGAGCTCCGAGTCCGCGAGTCGACGGATACTCCTCGCGCCGACTCTTCACGAAATTCCTCGTGCAGGCTCTACGTGAGTCCTCGAGTCTAGTTCGAGTCCACGAGTCGACTGATACTCCTCGTGCCGACTCTTCACATGTCTCCTCGAGATGAATTCATTCCTCGAGTCGAGCTCCGAGTCCGCGAGTCGACCGATACTCCTCGCGCCGACTCTTCACGAAATTCCTCGTGCAGGCTCTACGTGAGTCCTCGAGTCGAGTTCGAGTCCACGAGTCGACTGATACTCCTCGTGCCGACTCTTCACATGTCTCCTCGAGATGAATTCATTCCTCGAGTCGAGCTCCGAGTCCGCGAGTCGACCGATACTCCTCGCGCCGACTCTTCACGAAATTCCTCGTGCAGGCTCTACGTGAGTCCTCGAGTCGAGTTCGAGTCCACGAGTCGACTGATACTCCTCGTGCCAACTCTTCACAAGTCTCCTCGAGATGAATCCATTCCTCTAGTCGAGCTCCGAGTCCGCGAGTCGACCGATACTCCTCGCGCCGACTCTTCACGAAATTCCTCGTGCAGGCTCTACGTGAGTCCTCGAGTCGAGTTCGAGTCCACGAGTCGACTGATACTCCTCGTGCCAACTCTTCACATGTCTCCTCGAGATGAATTCATTCCTCCAGTTGAGCTCCGAGTCCGCGAGTCGACGATACTCCTCGCGCCGACTCTTCACGAAATTCCTCGCGTCGACTCTTCACGAAATTCCTCGTGTAAACTCTACGTGAGTCCTCGAATCGAGTTCGAGTCCACGAGTCGACTGATACTCCTCGTTCCAACTCTTCACATGTCTCCTCGAGATGAATTCATTCCTCGAGTCGAGCTCCGAGTCCGCGAGTCGACCGATACTCCTCGCGCCGACTCTTCACGAAATTCCTCGTGCAGGCTCTACGTGAGTCCTCGAGTCGAGTTCGAGTCCACGAGTCGACTGATACTCCTCGTGCCAACTCTTCACATGTCTCCTCGAGATGAATTCATTCCTCGAGTCGAGCTCCGAGTCCGCGAGTCGACCGATACTCCTCGCGCCGACTCTTCACGAAATTCCTCGTGCAGGCTCTACGTGAGTCCTCGAGTCGAGTTCGAGTCCACGAGTCGACTGATACTCCTCGTGCCAACTGTTCACATGTCTCCTCGAGACGAATTCATTCCTCGAGTCGAGCTCCGAGTCCACGAGTCGACCGATACTCCTCGCGCCGACTCTTCACGAAATTCCTCGCGCCGACTCTTCACGAAATTCCTCGTGTAGGCTCTACGTGAGTCCTCGAATCGATTTCGAGTCCACGAGTCGACTGATACTCCTCGTGCCAACTCTTCACATGTCTCCTCGAGATGAATTCATTCCTCGAGTCGAGCTCCGAGTCCGCGAGTCGACCGATACTCCTCGCGCCGACTCTTCACGAAATTCCTCGTGCAGGCTCTACGTGAGTCCTCGAGTCGAGTTCGAGTCCACGAGTCGACTGATACTCCTCGTGTCGACTCTTCACATGTCTCCTCGAGATGAATTCATTCCTCGAGTCGAGCTCCGAGTCCGCGAGTCGACCGATATTCCTCGCGCCGACTCTTCACGAAATTCCTCGTGCAGGCTCTACGTGAGTCCTCGAGTCGAGTTCGAGTCCACGAGTCGACTGATACTCCTCGTGCCAACTCTTCACATGTCTACTCGAGATGAATTCATCCCTCGAGTCGAGCTCCAAGTCCGCGAGTCGACCGATACTCCTCGCGCCGACTCTACATGAAATTCCTCGTGCAGGCTCTACGTGAGTCCTCGAGTCGAGTTCGAGTCCACGAGTCGACTGATACTCTTTGTTCCGACTCTTCACATGTCTCCTCGAGATGAATTCATTCCTCCAGTCGAGCTCCGAGTCCGCGAGTCGACCGATAGTCCTCGCGCCGACTCTTCACGAAATTCCTCGTGCAGGCTCTACGTGAGTCCACGAGTCGAGTTCGAGTCCACGAGTCGACTGATACTCCTCGTGCCAACTGTTCACATGTCTCTTCGAGATGAATTCATTCCTCGAGTCGAGCTCCGAGTCCGCGAGTCGACCGATACTCCTCGCGCCGACTCTTCACGAAATTCCTCGCGCCGACTCTTCACGAAATTCCTCGTGCAGGCTCTACGTGAGTCCTCGAATCGAGTTCGAGTCCACGAGTCGACTGATACTCCTCGTGCCGACTCTTCACATGTCTCCTCGAGATGAATTCATTCCTCGAGTCGAGCTCCGAGTCCGCGAGTCGACGGATACTCCTCGCGCCGACTCTTCACGAAATTCCTCGTGCAGGCTCTACGTGAGTCCTCGAGTCTAGTTCGAGTCCACGAGTCGACTGATACTCCTCGTGCCGACTCTTCACATGTCTCCTCGAGATGAATTCATTCCTCGAGTCGAGCTCCGAGTCCGCGAGTCGACCGATACTCCTCGCGCCGACTCTTCACGAAATTCCTCGTGCAGGCTCTACGTGAGTCCTCGAGTCGAGTTCGAGTCCACGAGTCGACTGATACTCCTCGTGCCGACTCTTCACATGTCTCCTCGAGATGAATTCATTCCTCGAGTCGAGCTCCGAGTCCGCGAGTCGACCGATACTCCTCGCGCCGACTCTTCACGAAATTCCTCGTGCATGCTCTACGTGAGTCCTCGAGTCGAGTTCGAGTCCATGAGTCGACTGATACTCCTCGTGCCAACTCTTCACATGTCTCCTCGAGATGAATTCATTCCTCGAGTCGAGCTCCGAGTCCGCGAGTCGACCGATACTCCTCGCGCCGACTCTTCACGAAATTCCTCGTGCAGGCTCTACGTGAGTCCTCGAGTCGAGTTCGAGTCCACGAGTCGACTGATACTCCTCGTGCCAACTCTTCACATGTCTCCTCGAGATGAATCGATTCCTCTAGTCGAGCTCCGAGTCCGCGAGTCGACCGATACTCCTCGCGCCGACTCTTCACGAAATTCCTCGTGCAGGCTCTACGTGAGTCCTCGAGTCGAGTTCGAGTCCACGAGTCGACTGATACTCCTCGTGCCAACTGTTCACATGTCTCCTCGAGATGAATTCATTCCTCGAGTCGAGCTCCGAGTCCACGAGTCGACAGATACTCCTCGCGCCGACTCTTCACGAAATTCCTCGCGCCGACTCTTCACGAAATTCCTCGTGTAGGCTCTACGTGAGTCCTCGAATCGATTTCGAGTCCACGAGTCGACTGATACTCCTCGTGCCAACTCTTCACATGTCTCCTCGAGATGAATTCATTCCTCGAGTCGAGCTCCGAGTCCGCGAGTCGACCGATACTCCTCGCGCCGACTCTTCACGAAATTCCTCGTGCAGGCTCTACGCGAGTCCTCGAGTCTAGTTCGAGTGCACGAGTCGACTGATACTCCTCGTGCCAACTCTTCACATGTCTCCTCGAGATGAATTCATTCCTCCAGTTGAGCTCCGAGTCCGCGAGTCGACGATACTCCTCGCTCCGACTCTTCACGAAATTCCTCGCGTCGACTCTTCACGAAATTCCTCGTGTAAACTCTACGTGAGTCCTCGAATCGAGTTCGAGTCCACGAGTCGACTGATACTCCTCGTTCCAACTCTTCACATGTCTCCTCGAGATGAATTCATTCCTCGAGTCGAGCTCCGAGTCCGCGAGTCGACCGATACTCCTCGCGCCGACTCTTCACGAAATTCCTCGTGCAGGCTCTACGTGAGTCCTCGAGTCGAGTTCGAGTCCACGAGTCGACTGATACTCCTCGTGCCAACTCTTCACATGTCTCCTCGAGATGAATTCATTCCTCGAGTCGAGCTCCGAGTCCGCGAGTCGACCGATACTCCTCGCGCCGACTCTTCACGAAATTCCTCGTGCAGGCTCTACGTGAGTCCTCGAGTCGAGTTCGAGTCCACGAGTCGACTGATACTCCTCGTGCCAACTGTTCACATGTCTCCTCGAGACGAATTCATTCCTCGAGTCGAGCTCCGAGTCCACGAGTCGACCGATACTCCTCGCGCCGACTCTTCACGAAATTCCTCGCGCCGACTCTTCACGAAATTCCTCGTGTAGGCTCTACGTGAGTCCTCGAATCGATTTCGAGTCCACGAGTCGACTGATACTCCTCGTGCCAACTCTTCACATGTCTCCTCGAGATGAATTCATTCCTCGAGTCGAGCTCCGAGTCCGCGAGTCGACCGATACTCCTCGCGCCGACTCTTCACGAAATTCCTCGTGCAGGCTCTACGTGAGTCCTCGAGTCGAGTTCGAGTCCACGAGTCGACTGATACTCCTCGTGTCGACTCTTCACATGTCTCCTCGAGATGAATTCATTCCTCGAGTCGAGCTCCGAGTCCGCGAGTCGACCGATATTCCTCGCGCCGACTCTTCACGAAATTCCTCGTGCAGGCTCTACGTGAGTCCTCGAGTCGAGTTCGAGTCCACGAGTCGACTGATACTCCTCGTGCCAACTCTTCACATGTCTACTCGAGATGAATTCATCCCTCGAGTCGAGCTCCAAGTCCGCGAGTCGACCGATACTCCTCGCGCCGACTCTACATGAAATTCCTCGTGCAGGCTCTACGTGAGTCCTCGAGTCGAGTTCGAGTCCACGAGTCGACTGATACTCTTTGTTCCGACTCTTCACATGTCTCCTCGAGATGAATTCATTCCTCCAGTCGAGCTCCGAGTCCGCGAGTCGACCGATAGTCCTCGCGCCGACTCTTCACGAAATTCCTCGTGCAGGCTCTACGTGAGTCCACGAGTCGAGTTCGAGTCCACGAGTCGACTGATACTCCTCGTGCCAACTGTTCACATGTCTCTTCGAGATGAATTCATTCCTCGAGTCGAGCTCCGAGTCCGCGAGTCGACCGATACTCCTCGCGCCGACTCTTCACGAAATTCCTCGCGCCGACTCTTCACGAAATTCCTCGTGCAGGCTCTACGTGAGTCCTCGAATCGAGTTCGAGTCCACGAGTCGACTGATACTCCTCGTGCAAACTCTTCACATGTCTCCTCGAGCTGAATTCATTCCTCGAGTCGAGCTCCGAGTCCGCGAGTCGACCGATACTCCTCGCGCCGACTCTTCACGAAATTCCTCGCGCCGACTCTTCACGAAATTCCTCGTGCAGGCTCTACGTGAGTCCTCGAATCGAGTTCGAGTCCACGAGTCGACTGATACTCCTCGTGCCGACTCTTCACATGTCTCCTCGAGATGAATTCATTCCTCGAGTCGAGCTCCGAGTCCGCGAGTCGACGGATACTCCTCGCGCCGACTCTTCACGAAATTCCTCGTGCAGGCTCTACGTGAGTCCTCGAGTCTAGTTCGAGTCCACGAGTCGACTGATACTCCTCGTGCCGACTCTTCACATGTCTCCTCGAGATGAATTCATTCCTCGAGTCGAGCTCCGAGTCCGCGAGTCGACCGATACTCCTCGCGCCGACTCTTCACGAAATTCCTCGTGCAGGCTCTACGTGAGTCCTCGAGTCGAGTTCGAGTCCACGAGTCGACTGATACTCCTCGTGCCGACTCTTCACATGTCTCCTCGAGATGAATTCATTCCTCGAGTCGAGCTCCGAGTCCGCGAGTCGACCGATACTCCTCGCGCCGACTCTTCACGAAATTCCTCGTGCAGGCTCTACGTGAGTCCTCGAGTCGAGTTCGAGTCCACGAGTCGACTGATACTCCTCGTGCCAACTCTTCACAAGTCTCCTCGAGATGAATCCATTCCTCTAGTCGAGCTCCGAGTCCGCGAGTCGACCGATACTCCTCGCGCCGACTCTTCACGAAATTCCTCGTGCAGGCTCTACGTGAGTCCTCGAGTCGAGTTCGAGTCCACGAGTCGACTGATACTCCTCGTGCCAACTTTTCACATTTCTCCTCGAGATGAATTCATTCCTCGAGTCGAGCTCCGAGTCCGCGAGTCGACCGATTCTCCTCGCGCCGACTCTTCACGAAATTCCTCGTGCAGGCTCTACGTGAGTCCTCGAGTCGAGTTCGAGTCCACGAGTCGACTGATACTCCTCGTGTCGACTCTTCACATGTCTCCTCGAGATGAATTCATTCCTCGAGTCGAGCTCCGAGTCCGCGAGTCGACCGATATTCCTCGCGCCGACTCTTCACGAAATTCCTCGTGCAGGCTCTACGTGAGTCCTCGAGTCGAGTTCGAGTCCACGAGTCGACTGATACTCCTCGTGCCACCTCTTCACATGTCTACTCGAGATGAATTCATCCCTCGAGTCGAGCTCCAAGTCCGCGAGTCGACCGATACTCCTCGCGCCGACTCTACATGAAATTCCTCGTGCAGGCTCTACGTGAGTCCTCGAGTCGAGTTCGAGTCCACGAGTCGACTGATACTCTTTGTTCCGACTCTTCACATGTCTCCTCGAGATGAATTCATTCCTCCAGTCGAGCTCCGAGTCCGCGAGTCGACCGATAGTCCTCGCGCCGACTCTTCACGAAATTCCTCGTGCAGGCTCTACGTGAGTCCACGAGTCGAGTTCGAGTCCACGAGTCGACTGATACTCCTCGTGCCAACTGTTCACATGTCTCCTCGAGATGAATTCATTCCTCGAGTCGAGCTCCGAGTCCGCGAGTCGACCGATACTCCTCGCGCCGACTCTTCACGAAATTCCTCGCGCCGACTCTTCACGAAATTCCTCGTGCAGGCTCTACGTGAGTCCTCGAATCGAGTTCGAGTCCACGAGTCGACTGATACTCCTCGTGCAAACTCTTCACATGTCTCCTCGAGATGAATTCATTCCTCGAGTCGAGCTCCGAGTCCGCGAGTCGACCGATACTCCTCGCGCCGACTCTTCACGAAATTCCTCGCGCCGACTCTTCACGAAATTCCTCGTGCAGGCTCTACGTGAGTCCTCGAATCGATTTCGAGTCCACGAGTCGACTGATACTCCTCGTGCCGACTCTTCACATGTCTCCTCGAGATGAATTCATTCCTCGAGTCGAGCTCCGAGTCCGCGAGTCGACGGATACTCCTCGCGCCGACTCTTCACGAAATTCCTCGTGCAGGCTCTACGTGAGTCCTCGAGTCTAGTTCGAGTCCACGAGTCGACTGATACTCCTCGTGCCGACTCTTCACATGTCTCCTCGAGATGAATTCATTCCTCGAGTCGAGCTCCGAGTCCGCGAGTCGACCGATACTCCTCGCGCCGACTCTTCACGAAATTCCTCGTGCAGGCTCTACGTGAGTCCTCGAGTCGAGTTCGAGTCCACGAGTCGACTGATACTCCTCGTGCCGACTCTTCACATGTCTCCTCGAGATGAATTCATTCCTCGAGTTGAGCTCCGAGTCCGCGAGTCGACCGATACTCATCGCGCCGACTCTTCACGAAATTCCTCGTGCAGGCTCTACGTGAGTCCTCGAGTCGAGTTCGAGTCCACGAGTCGACTGATACTCCTCGTGCCGACTCTTCACATGTCTCCTCGAGATGAATTCATTCCTCGAGTCGAGCTCCGAGTCCGCGAGTCGACCGATACTCCTCGCGCCGACTCTTCACGAAATTCCTCGTGCATGCTCTACGTGAGTCCTCGAGTCGAGTTCGAGTCCATGAGTCGACTGATACTCCTCGTGCCAACTCTTCACATGTCTCCTCGAGATGAATTCATTCCTCGAGTCGAGCTCCGAGTCCGCGAGTCGACGGATACTCCTCGCGCCGACTCTTCACGAAATTCCTCGTGCAGGCTCTACGTGAGTCCTCGAGTCAAGTTCGAGTCCACGAGTCGACTGATACTCCTCGTGCCGACTCTTCACATGTCTCCTCGAGATGAATTCATTCCTCGAGTCGAGCTCCGAGTCCGCGAGTCGACCGATACTCCTCGCGCCGACTCTTCACGAAATTCCTCGTGCATGCTCTACGTGAGTCCTCGAGTCGAGTTCGAGTCCATGAGTCGACTGATACTCCTCGTGCCAACTCTTCACATGTCTCCTCGAGATGAATTCATTCCTCGAGTCGAGCTCCGAGTCCGCGAGTCGACCGATACTCCTCGCGCCGACTCTTCACGAAATTCCTCGTGCAGGCTCTACGTGAGTCCTCGAGTCGAGTTCGAGTCCACGAGTCGACTGATACTCCTCGTGCCAACTCTTCACATGTCTCCTCGAGATGAATCCATTCCTCTAGTCGAGCTCCGAGTCCGCGAGTCGACCGATACTCCTCGCGCCGACTCTTCACGAAATTCCTCGTGCAGGCTCTACGTGAGTCCTCGAGTCGAGTTCGAGTCCACGAGTCGACTGATACTCCTCGTGCCAACTTTTCACATTTCTCCTCGAGATGAATTCATTCCTCGAGTCGAGCTCCGAGTCCGCGAGTCGACCGATTCTCCTCGCGCCGACTCTTCACGAAATTCCTCGTGCCGACTCTTCACGAAATTCCTCGTGTAGGCTCTACGTGAGTCCTCGAATCGATTTCGAGTCCACGAGTCGACTGATACTCCTCGTGCCAACTCTTCACATGTCTCCTCGAGATGAATTCATTCCTCGAGTCGAGCTCCGAGTCCGCGAGTCGACCGATACTCCTCGCGCCGACTCTTCACGAAATTCCTCGTGCAGGCTCTACGTGAGTCCTCGAGTCGAGTTCGAGTCCACGAGTCGACTGATACTCTTTGTTCCGACTCTTCACATGTCTCCTCGAGATGAATTCATTCCTCGAGTCGAGCTCCGAGTCCGCGAGTCGACCGATATTCCTCGCGCCGACTCTTCACGAAATTCCTCGTGCGGGCTCTACGTGAGTCCTCGAGTCGAGTTCGAGTCCACGAGTCGACTGATACTCCTCATGCCAACTCTTCACATGTCTACTCGAGATGAATTCATTCCTCGAGTCGAGCTCCGAGTCCGCGAGTCGACCGATACTCCTCGCGCCGACTCTACATGAAATTCCTCGTGCAGGCTCTACGTGAGTCCTCGAGTCGAGTTCGAGTCCACGAGTCGACTGATACTCTTTGTTCCGACTCTTCACATGTCTCCTCGAGATGAATTCATTCCCCAGTCGAGCTCCGAGTCCGCGAGTCGACCGATAGTCCTCGCGCCGACTCTTCACGAAATTCCTCGTGCAGGCTCTACGTGAGTCCACGAGTCGAGTTCGAGTCCACGAGTCGACTGATACTCCTCGTGCCAACTGTTCACATGTCTCCTCGAGATGAATTCATTCCTCGAGTCGAGCTCCGAGTCCGCGAGTCGACCGATACTCCTCGCGCCGACTCTTCACGAAATTCCTCGCGCCGACTCTTCACGAAATTCCTCGTGCAGGCTCTACGTGAGTCCTCGAATCGAGTTCGAGTCCACGAGTCGACTGATACTCCTCGTGCAAACTCTTCACATGTCTCCTCGAGATGAATTCATTCCTCGAGTCGAGCTCCGAGTCCGCGAGTCGACCGATACTCCTCGCGCCGACTCTTCACGAAATTCCTCGCACCGACTCTTCACGAAATTCCTCGTGCAGGCTCTACGTGAGTCCTCGAATCGAGTTCGAGTCCACGAGTCGACTGATACTCCTCGTGCCGACTCTTCACATGTCTCCTCGAGATGAATTCATTCCTCGAGTCGAGCTCCGAGTCCGCGAGTCGACGGATACTCCTCGCGCCGACTCTTCACGAAATTCCTCGTGCAGGCTCTACGTGAGTCCTCGAGTCTAGTTCGAGTCCACGAGTCGACTGATACTCCTCGTGCCGACTCTTCACATGTCTCCTCGAGATGAATTCATTCCTCGAGTCGAGCTCCGAGTCCGCGAGTCGACCGATACTCCTCGCGCCGACTCTTCACGAAATTCCTCGTGCAGGCTCTACGTGAGTCCTCGAGTCGAGTTCGAGTCCACGAGTCGACTGATACTCCTCGTGCCGACTCTTCACATGTCTCCTCGAGATGAATTCATTCCTCGAGTCGAGCTCCGAGTCCGCGAGTCGACCGATACTCCTCGCGCCGACTCTTCACGAAATTCCTCGTGCATGCTCTACGTGAGTCCTCGAGTCGAGTTCGAGTCCATGAGTCGACTGATACTCCTCGTGCCAACTCTTCACATGTCTCCTCGAGATGAATTCATTCCTCGAGTCGAGCTCCGAGTCCGCGAGTCGAACGATACTCCTCGCGCCGACTCTTCACGAAATTCCTCGTGCAGGCTCTACGTGAGTCCTCGAGTCGAGTTCGAGTCCACGAGTCGACTGATACTCCTCGTGCCAACTCTTCACATGTCTCCTCGAGATGAATCCATTCCTCTAGTCGAGCTCCGAGTCCGCGAGTCGACCGATACTCCTCGCGCCGACTCTTCACGAAATTCCTCGTGCAGGCTCTACGTGAGTCCTCGAGTCGAGTTCGAGTCCATGAGTCGACTGATACTCCTCGTGCCAACTTTTCACATTTCTCCTCGAGATGAATTCATTCCTCGAGTCGAGCTCCGAGTCCGCGAGTCGACCGATTCTCCTCGCGCCGACTCTTCACGAAATTCCTCGTGCCGACTCTTCACGAAATTCCTCGTGTAGGCTCTACGTGAGTCCTCGAATCGAGTTCCAGTCCACGAGTCGACTGATACTCCTCGTGCCAACTCTTCACATGTCTCCTCGAGATGAATTCATTCCTCAAGTCAAGCTCCGAGTCCGCGAGTCGACCGATACTCCTCGCGCCGACTCTTCACGAAATTCCTCGTGCAGGCTCTACGTGAGTCCTCGAGTCGAGTTCGAGTCCACGAGTCGACTGATACTCTTTGTTCCGACTCTTCACATGTCTCCTCGAGATGAATTCATTCCTCCAGTCGAGCTCCGAGTCCGCGAGTCGACCGATACTCCTCGCGCCGACTCTTCACGAAATTCCTCGTGCAGGCTCTACGTGAGTCCTCGAGTCGAGTTCGAGTCCACGAGTCGATTGATACTCCTCGTGCCAACTGTTCACATGTCTCCTCGAGATGAATTCATTCCTCGAGTCGAGCTCCGAGTCCGCGAGTCGACCGATACTCCTCGCGCAGACTCTTCACGAAATTCCTCGCGCCGACTCTTCACGAAATTCCTCGTGTAGGCTCTACGTGAGTTCTCGAATCGAGTTCGAGTCCACGAGTCGACTGATACTCCTTGTGCCAACTCTTCACATGTCTCCTCGAGATGAATTCATTCCTCGAGTCGAGCTCCGAGTCCGCGAGTCGACCGATACTCCTCGCGCCGACTCTTCACGAAATTCCTCGTGCAGGCTCTACGTGAGTCCTCGAGTCGAGTTCGAGTCCACGAGTCGACTGATACTCCTCGTGTCGACTCTTCACATGTCTCCTCGAGATGAATTCATTCCTCGAGTCGAGCTCCGAGTCCGCGAGTCGACCGATATTCCTCGCGCCGACTCTTCACGAAATTCCTCGTGCAGGCTCTACGTGAGTCTTCGAGTCGAGTTCGAGTCCACGAGTCGACTGATACTCCTCGTGCCAACTGTTCACATGTCTCCTCGAGATGAATTCATTCCTCGAGTCGAGCTCCGAGTCCGCGAGTCCACCGATACTCCTCGCGCCGACTCTTCACGAAATTCCTCGCGCCGACTCTTCACGAAATTCCTCGTGCAGGCTCTACGTGAGTCCTCGAATCGAGTTCGAGTCCACGAGTCGACTGATACTCCTCGTGCAAACTCTTCACATGTCTCCTCGAGATGAATTCATTCCTCGAGTCGAGCTCCGAGTCCGCGAGTCGAACGATACTCCTCGCGCCGACTCTTCACGAAATTCCTCGTGCAGGCTCTACGTGAGTCCTCGAGTCGAGTTCGAGTCCACGAGTCGACTGATACTCCTCGTGCCAACTCTTCACATGTCTCCTCGAGATGAATCCATTCCTCTAGTCGAGCTCCGAGTCCGCGAGTCGACCGATACTCCTCGCGCCGACTCTTCACGAAATTCCTCGTGCAGGCTCTACGTGAGTCCTCGAGTCGAGTTCGAGTCCATGAGTCGACTGATACTCCTCGTGCCAACTTTTCACATTTCTCCTCGAGATGAATTCATTCCTCGAGTCGAGCTCCGAGTCCGCGAGTCGACCGATTCTCCTCGCGCCGACTCTTCACGAAATTCCTCGTGCCGACTCTTCACGAAATTCCTCGTGTAGGCTCTACGTGAGTCCTCGAATCGAGTTCCAGTCCACGAGTCGACTGATACTCCTCGTGCCAACTCTTCACATGTCTCCTCGAGATGAATTCATTCCTCGAGTCAAGCTCCGAGTCCGCGAGTCGACCGATACTCCTCGCGCCGACTCTTCACGAAATTCCTCGTGCAGGCTCTACGTGAGTCCTCGAGTCGAGTTCGAGTCCACGAGTCGACTGATACTCTTTGTTCCGACTCTTCACATGTCTCCTCGAGATGAATTCATTCCTCCAGTCGAGCTCCGAGTCCGCGAGTCGACCGATACTCCTCGCGCCGACTCTTCACGAAATTCCTCGTGCAGGCTCTACGTGAGTCCTCGAGTCGAGTTCGAGTCCACGAGTCGATTGATACTCCTCGTGCCAACTGTTCACATGTCTCCTCGAGATGAATTCATTCCTCGAGTCGAGCTCCGAGTCCGCGAGTCGACCGATACTCCTCGCGCAGACTCTTCACGAAATTCCTCGCGCCGACTCTTCACGAAATTCCTCGTGTAGGCTCTACGTGAGTTCTCGAATCGAGTTCGAGTCCACGAGTCGACTGATACTCCTTGTGCCAACTCTTCACATGTCTCCTCGAGATGAATTCATTCCTCGAGTCGAGCTCCGAGTCCGCGAGTCGACCGATACTCCTCGCGCCGACTCTTCACGAAATTCCTCGTGCAGGCTCTACGTGAGTCCTCGAGTCGAGTTCGAGTCCACGAGTCGACTGATACTCCTCGTGTCGACTCTTCACATGTCTCCTCGAGATGAATTCATTCCTCGAGTCGAGCTCCGAGTCCGCGAGTCGACCGATATTCCTCGCGCCGACTCTTCACGAAATTCCTCGTGCAGGCTCTACGTGAGTCTTCGAGTCGAGTTCGAGTCCACGAGTCGACTGATACTCCTCGTGCCAACTGTTCACATGTCTCCTCGAGATGAATTCATTCCTCGAGTCGAGCTCCGAGTCCGCGAGTCGAGCGATACTCCTCGCGCCGACTCTTCACGAAATTCCTCGCGCCGACTCTTCACGAAATTCCTCGTGCAGGCTCTACGTGAGTCCTCGAATCGAGTTCGAGTCCACGAGTCGACTGATACTCCTCGTGCCGACTCTTCACATGTCTCCTCGAGATGAATTCATTCCTCGAGTCGAGCTCCGAGTCCGCGAGTCGACGGATACTCCTCGCGCCGACTCTTCACGAAATTCCTCGTGCAGGCTCTACGTGAGTCCTCGAGTCTAGTTCGAGTCCACGAGTCGACTGATACTCCTCGTGCCGACTCTTCACATGTCTCCTCGAGATGAATTCATTCCTCGAGTCGAGCTCCGAGTCCGCGAGTCGACCGATACTCCTCGCGCCGACTCTTCACGAAATTCCTCGTGCATGCTCTACGTGAGTCTTCGAGTCGAGTTCGAGTCCATGAGTCGACTGATACTCCTCGTGCCAACTTTTCACATTTCTCCTCGAGATGAATTCATTCCTCGAGTCGAGCTCCGAGTCCGCGAGTCGACCGATTCTCCTCGCGCCGACTCTTCACGAAATTCCTCGTGCCGACTCTTCACGAAATTCCTCGTGTAGGCTCTACGTGAGTCCTCGAATCGAGTTCCAGTCCACGAGTCGACTGATACTCCTCGTGCCAACTCTTCACATGTCTCCTCGAGATGAATTCATTCCTCGAGTCAAGCTCCGAGTCCGCGAGTCGACCGATACTCCTCGCGCCGACTCTTCACGAAATTCCTCGTGCAGGCTCTACGTGAGTCCTCGAGTCGAGTTCGAGTCCACGAGTCGACTGATACTCTTTGTTCCGACTCTTCACATGTCTCCTCGAGATGAATTCATTCCTCCAGTCGAGCTCCGAGTCCGCGAGTCGACCGATACTCCTCGCGCCGACTCTTCACGAAATTCCTCGTGCAGGCTCTACGTGAGTCCTCGAGTCGAGTTCAAGTCCACGAGTCGATTGATACTCCTCGTGCCAACTGTTCACATGTCTCCTCGAGATGAATTCATTCCTCGAGTCGAGCTCCGAGTCCGCGAGTCGACCGATACTCCTCGCGCAGACTCTTCACGAAATTCCTCGCGCCGACTCTTCACGAAATTCCTCGTGTAGGCTCTACGTGAGTTCTCGAATCGAGTTCGAGTCCACGAGTCGACTGATACTCCTTGTGCCAACTCTTCACATGTCTCCTCGAGATGAATTCATTCCTCGAGTCGAGCTCCGAGTCCGCGAGTCGACCGATACTCCTCGCGCCGACTCTTCACGAAATTCCTCGTGCAGGCTCTACGTGAGTCCTCGAGTCGAGTTCGAGTCCACGAGTCGACTGATACTCCTCGTGTCGACTCTTCACATGTCTCCTCGAGATGAATTCATTCCTCGAGTCGAGCTCCGAGTCCGCGAGTCGACCGATATTCCTCGCGCCGACTCTTCACGAAATTCCTCGTGCAGGCTCTACGTGAGTCTTCGAGTCGAGTTCGAGTCCACGAGTCGACTGATACTCCTCGTGCCAACTGTTCACATGTCTCCTCGAGATGAATTCATTCCTCGAGTCGAGCTCCGAGTCCGCGAGTCGAGCGATACTCCTCGCGCCGACTCTTCACGAAATTCCTCGCGCCGACTCTTCACGAAATTCCTCGTGCAGGCTCTACGTGAGTCCTCGAATCGAGTTCGAGTCCACGAGTCGACTGATACTCCTCGTGCCGACTCTTCACATGTCTCCTCGAGATGAATTCATTCCTCGAGTCGAGCTCCGAGTCCGCGAGTCGACGGATACTCCTCGCGCCGACTCTTCACGAAATTCCTCGTGCAGGCTCTACGTGAGTCCTCGAGTCTAGTTCGAGTCCACGAGTCGACTGATACTCCTCGTGCCGACTCTTCACATGTCTCCTCGAGATGAATTCATTCCTCGAGTCGAGCTCCGAGTCCGCGAGTCGACCGATACTCCTCGCGCCGACTCTTCACGAAATTCCTCGTGCATGCTCTACGTGAGTCCTCGAGTCGAGTTCGAGTCCATGAGTCGACTGATACTCCTCGTGCCAACTCTTCACATGTCTCCTCGAGATGAATTCATTCCTCGAGTCGAGCTCCGAGTCCGCGAGTCGACCGATACTCCTCGCGCCGACTCTTCACGAAATTCCTCGTGCAGGCTCTACGTGAGTCCTCGAGTCGAGTTCGAGTCCACGAGTCGACTGATACTCCTCGTGCCGACTCTTCACATGTCTCCTCGAGATGAATTCATTCCTCGAGTCGAGCTCCGAGTCCGCGAGTCGAACGATACTCCTCGCGCCGACTCTTCACGAAATTCCTCGTGCATGCTCTACGTGAGTCCTCGAGTCGAGTTCGAGTCCATGAGTCGACTGATACTCCTCGTGCCAACTCTTCACATGTCTCCTCGAGATGAATTCATTCCTCGAGTCGAGCTCCGAGTCCGCGAGTCGACCGATACTCCTCGCGCCGACTCTTCACGAAATTCCTCGTGCAGGCTCTACGTGAGTCCTCGAGTCGAGTTCGAGTCCACGAGTCGACTGATACTCCTCGTGCCAACTCTTCACATGTCTCCTCGAGATGAATCCATTCCTCTAGTCGAGCTCCGAGTCCGCGAGTCGACCGATACTCCTCGCGCCGACTCTTCACGAAATTCCTCGTGCAGGCTCTACGTGAGTCCTCGAGTCGAGTTCGAGTCCACGAGTCGACTGATACTCCTCGTGCCAACTTTTCACATTTCTCCTCGAGATGAATTCATTCCTCGAGTCGAGCTCCGAGTCCGCGAGTCGACCGATTCTCTTCGCGCCGACTCTTCACGAAATTCCTCGTGCCGACTCTTCACGAAATTCCTCGTGTAGGCTCTACGTGAGTCCTCGAATCGAGTTCGAGTCCACGAGTCGACTGATACTCCTCGTGCCAACTCTTCACATGTCTCCTCGAGATGAATTCATTCCTCGAGTCAAGCTCCGAGTCCGCGAGTCGACCGATACTCCTCGCGCCGACTCTTCACGAAATTCCTCGTGCAGGCTCTACGTGAGTCCTCGAGTCGAGTTCGAGTCCACGAGTCGACTGATACTCTTTGTTCCGACTCTTCACATGTCTCCTCGAGATGAATTCATTCCTCCAGTCGAGCTCCGAGTCCGCGAGTCGACCGATACTCCTCGCGCCGACTCTTCACGAAATTCCTCGTGCAGGCTCTACGTGAGTCCTCGAGTCGAGTTCGAGTCCACGAGTCGATTGATACTCCTCGTGCCAACTGTTCACATGTCTCCTCGAGATGAATTCATTCCTCGAGTCGAGCTCCGAGTCCGCGAGTCGACCGATACTCCTCGCGCCGACTCTTCACGAAATTCCTCGTGCATGCTCTACGTGAGTCCTCGAGTCGAGTTCGAGTCCATGAGTCGACTGATACTCCTCGTGCCAACTCTTCACATGTCTCCTCGAGATGAATTCATTCCTCGAGTCGAGCTCCGAGTCCGCGAGTCGACCGATACTCCTCGCGCCGACTCTTCACGAAATTCCTCGTGCAGGCTCTACGTGAGTCCTCGAGTCGAGTTCGAGTCCACGAGTCGACTGATTCTCCTCGTGCCGACTCTTCACATGTCTCCTCGAGATGAATTCATTCCTCGAGTCGAGCTCCGAGTCCGCGAGTCGACCGATACTCCTCGCGCCGACTCTTCACGAAATTCCTCCTGCATGCTCTACGTGAGTCCTCGAGTCGAGTTCGAGTCCATGAGTCGACTGATACTCCTCGTGCCAACTCTTCACATGTCTCCTCGAGATGAATTCATTCCTCGAGTCGAGCTCCGAGTCCGCGAGTCGACCGATACTCCTCGCGCCGACTCTTCACGAAATTCCTCGTGCAGGCTCTACGTGAGTCCTCGAGTCGAGTTCGAGTCCACGAGTCGACTGATACTCCTCGTGCCAACTCTTCACATGTCTCCTCGAGATGAATCCATTCCTCTAGTCGAGCTCCGAGTCCGCGAGTCGACCGATACTCCTCGCGCCGACTCTTCACGAAATTCCTCGTGCAGGCTCTACGTGAGTCCTCGACTCGAGTTCGAGTCCACGAGTCGACTGATACTCCTCGTGCCAACTTTTCACATTTCTCCTCGAGATGAATTCATTCCTCGAGTCGAGCTCCGAGTCCGCGAGTCGACCGATTCTCCTCGCGCCGACTCTTCACGAAATTCCTCGTGCCGACTCTTCACGAAATTCCTCGTGTAGGCTCTACGTGAGTCCTCGAATCGAGTTCGAGTCCACGAGTCGACTGATACTCCTCGTGCCAACTCTTCACATGTCTCCTCGAGATGAATTCATTCCTCGAGTCAAGCTCTGAGTCCGCGAGTCGACCGATACTCCTCGCGCCGACTCTTCACGAAATTCCTCGTGCAGGCTCTACGTGAGTCCTCGAGTCGAGTTCGAGTCCACGAGTCGACTGATACTCTTTGTTCCGACTCTTCACATGTCTCCTCGAGATGAATTCATTCCTCCAGTCGAGCTCCGAGTCCGCGAGTTGACCGATACTCCTCGCGCCGACTCTTCACGAAATTCCTCGTGCAGGCTCTACGTGAGTCCTCGAGTCGAGTTCGAGTCCACGAGTCGATTGATACTCCTCGTGCCAACTGTTCACATGTCTCCTCGAGATGAATTCATTCCTCGAGTCGAGCTCCGAGTCCGCGAGTCGACCGATACTCCTCGCGCAGACTCTTCACGAAATTCCTCGCGCCGACTCTTCACGAAATTCCTCGTGTAGGCTCTACGTGAGTTCTCGAATCGAGTTCGAGTCCACGAGTCGACTGATACTCCTTGTGCCAACTCTTCACATGTCTCCTCGAGATGAATTCATTCCTCGAGTCGAGCTCCGAGTCCACGAGTCGACCGATACTCCTCGCGCCGACTCTTCACGAAATTCCTCGTGCAGGCTCTACGTGAGTCTTCGAGTCGAGTTCGAGTCCACGAGTCGACTGATACTCCTCGTGCCAACTGTTCACATGTCTCCTCGAGATGAATTCATTCCTCGAGTCGAGCTCCGAGTCCGCGAGTCGACCGATACTCCTCGCGCCGACTCTTCACGAAATTCCTCGCGCCGACTCTTCACGAAATTCCTCGTGCAGGCTCTACGTGAGTTCTCGAATCGAGTTCGAGTCCACGAGTCGACTGATACTCCTCGTGCCGACTCTTCACATGTCTCCTCGAGATGAATTCATTCCTCGAGTCGAGCTCCGAGTCCGCGAGTCGACGGATACTCCTCGCGCCGACTCTTCACGAAATTCCTCGTGCAGGCTCTACGTGAGTCCTCGAGTCTAGTTCGAGTCCACGAGTCGACTGATACTCCTCGTGCCGACTCTTCACATGTCTCCTCGAGATGAATTCATTCCTCGAGTCGAGCTCCGAGTCCGCGAGTCGACCGATACTCCTCGCGCCGACTCTTCACGAAATTCCTCGTGCAGGCTCTACGTGAGTCCTCGAGTCGAGTTCGAGTCCACGAGTCGACTGATACTCCTCGTGCCGACTCTTCACATGTCTCCTCGAGATGAATTCATTCCTCGAGTCGAGCTCCGAGTCCGCGAGTCGACCGATACTCCTCGCGCCGACTCTTCACGAAATTACTCGTGCATGCTCTACGTGAGTCCTCGAGTCGAGTTCGAGTCCATGAGTCGACTGATACTCCTCGTGCCAACTCTTCACATGTCTCCTCGAGATGAATTCATTCCTCGAGTCGAGCTCCGAGTCCGCGAGTCGACCGATACTCCTCGCGCCGACTCTTCACGAAATTCCTCGTGCAGGCTCTACGTGAGTCCTCGAGTCGAGTTCGAGTCCACGAGTCGACTGATACTCCTCGTGCCAACTCTTCACATGTCTCCTCGAGATGAATCCATTCCTCTAGTCGAGCTCCGAGTCCGCGAGTCGACCGATACTCCTCGCGCCGACTCTTCACGAAATTCCTCGTGCAGGCTCTACGTGAGTCCTCGACTCGAGTTCGAGTCCACGAGTCGACTGATACTCCTCGTGCCAACTTTTCACATTTCTCCTCGAGATGAATTCATTCCTCGAGTCGAGCTCCGAGTCCGCGAGTCGACCGATTCTCCTCGCGCCGACTCTTCACGAAATTCCTCGTGCCGACTCTTCACGAAATTCCTCGTGTAGGCTCTACGTGAGTCCTCGAATCGAGTTCGAGTCCACGAGTCGACTGATACTCCTCGTGCCAACTCTTCACATGTCTCCTCGAGATGAATTCATTCCTCGAGTCAAGCTCTGAGTCCGCGAGTCGACCGATACTCCTCGCGCCGACTCTTCACGAAATTCCTCGTGCAGGCTCTACGTGAGTCCTCGAGTCGAGTTCGAGTCCACGAGTCGACTGATACTCTTTGTTCCGACTCTTCACATGTCTCCTCGAGATGAATTCATTCCTCCAGTCGAGCTCCGAGTCCGCGAGTCGACCGATACTCCTCGCGCCGACTCTTCACGAAATTCCTCGTGCAGGCTCTACGTGAGTCCTCGAGTCGAGTTCGAGTCCACGAGTCGATTGATACTCCTCGTGCCAACTGTTCACATGTCTCCTCGAGATGAATTCATTCCTCGAGTCGAGCTCCGAGTCCGCGAGTCGACCGATACTCCTCGCGCAGACTCTTCACGAAATTCCTCGCGCCGACTCTTCACGAAATTCCTCGTGTAGGCTCTACGTGAGTTCTCGAATCGAGTTCGAGTCCACGAGTCGACTGATACTCCTTGTGCCAACTCTTCACATGTCTCCTCGAGATGAATTCATTCCTCGAGTCGAGCTCCGAGTCCACGAGTCGACCGATACTCCTCGCGCCGACTCTTCACGAAATTCCTCGTGCAGGCTCTACGTGAGTCTTCGAGTCGAGTTCGAGTCCACGAGTCGACTGATACTCCTCGTGCCAACTGTTCACATGTCTCCTCGAGATGAATTCATTCCTCGAGTCGAGCTCCGAGTCCGCGAGTCGACCGATACTCCTCGCGCCGACTCTTCACGAAATTCCTCGCGCCGACTCTTCACGAAATTCCTCGTGCAGGCTCTACGTGAGTTCTCGAATCGAGTTCGAGTCCACGAGTCGACTGATACTCCTCGTGCCGACTCTTCACATGTCTCCTCGAGATGAATTCATTCCTCGAGTCGAGCTCCGAGTCCGCGAGTCGACGGATACTCCTCGCGCCGACTCTTCACGAAATTCCTCGTGCAGGCTCTACGTGAGTCCTCGAGTCTAGTTCGAGTCCACGAGTCGACTGATACTCCTCGTGCCGACTCTTCACATGTCTCCTCGAGATGAATTCATTCCTCGAGTCGAGCTCCGAGTCCGCGAGTCGACCGATACTCCTCGCGCCGACTCTTCACGAAATTCCTCGTGCAGGCTCTACGTGAGTCCTCGAGTCGAGTTCGAGTCCACGAGTCGACTGATACTCCTCGTGCCGACTCTTCACATGTCTCCTCGAGATGAATTCATTCCTCGAGTCGAGCTCCGAGTCCGCGAGTCGACCGATACTCCTCGCGCCGACTCTTCACGAAATTACTCGTGCATGCTCTACGTGAGTCCTCGAGTCGAGTTCGAGTCCATGAGTCGACTGATACTCCTCGTGCCAACTCTTCACATGTCTCCTCGAGATGAATTCATTCCTCGAGTCGAGCTCCGAGTCCGCGAGTCGACCGATACTCCTCGCGCCGACTCTTCACGAAATTCCTCGTGCAGGCTCTACGTGAGTCCTCGAGTCGAGTTCGAGTCCACGAGTCGACTGATACTCCTCGTGCCAACTCTTCACATGTCTCCTCGAGATGAATCCATTCCTCTAGTCGAGCTCCGAGTCCGCGAGTCGAACGATACTCCTCGCGCCGACTCTTCACGAAATTCCTCGTGCAGGCTCTACGTGAGTCCTCGAGTCGAGTTCGAGTCCACGAGTCGACTGATACTCCTCGTGCCAACTTTTCACATTTCTCCTCGAGATGAATTCATTCCTCGAGTCGAGCTCCGAGTCCGCGAGTCGACCGATTCTCCTCGCGCCGACTCTTCACGAAATTCCTCGTGCCGACTCTTCACGAAATTCCTCGTGTAGGCTCTACGTGAGTCCTCGAATCGAGTTCGAGTCCACGAGTCGACTGATACTCCTCGTGCCAACTCTTCACATGTCTCCTCGAGATGAATTCATTCCTCGAGTCAAGCTCTGAGTCCGCGAGTCGACCGATACTCCTCGCGCCGACTCTTCACGAAATTCCTCGTGCAGGCTCTACGTGAGTCCTCGAGTCGAGTTCGAGTCCACGAGTCGACTGATACTCTTTGTTCCGACTCTTCACATGTCTCCTCGAGATGAATTCATTCCTCCAGTCGAGCTCCGAGTCCGCGAGTCGACCGATACTCCTCGCGCCGACTCTTCACGAAATTCCTCGTGCAGGCTCTACGTGAGTCCTCGAGTCGAGTTCGAGTCCACGAGTCGATTGATACTCCTCGTGCCAACTGTTCACATGTCTCCTCGAGATGAATTCATTCCTCGAGTCGAGCTCCGAGTCCGCGAGTCGACCGATACTCCTCGCGCAGACTCTTCACGAAATTCCTCGCGCCGACTCTTCACGAAATTCCTCGTGTAGGCTCTACGTGAGTTCTCGAATCGAGTTCGAGTCCACGAGTCGACTGATACTCCTTGTGCCAACTCTTCACATGTCTCCTCGAGATGAATTCATTCCTCGAGTCGAGCTCCGAGTCCACGAGTCGACCGATACTCCTCGCGCCGACTCTTCACGAAATTCCTCGTGCAGGCTCTACGTGAGTCCTCGAGTCTAGTTCGAGTCCACGAGTCGACTGATACTCCTCGTGCCGACTCTTCACATGTCTCCTCGAGATGAATTCATTCCTCGAGTCGAGCTCCGAGTCCGCGAGTCGACCGATACTCCTCGCGCCGACTCTTCACGAAATTCCTCGTGCAGGCTCTACGTGAGTCCTCGAGTCGAGTTCGAGTCCACGAGTCGACTGATACTCCTCGTGCCGACTCTTCACATGTCTCCTCGAGATGAATTCATTCCTCGAGTCGAGCTCCGAGTCCGCGAGTCGACCGATACTCCTCGCGCCGACTCTTCACGAAATTACTCGTGCATGCTCTACGTGAGTCCTCGAGTCGAGTTCGAGTCCATGAGTCGACTGATACTCCTCGTGCCAACTCTTCACATGTCTCCTCGAGATGAATTCATTCCTCGAGTCGAGCTCCGAGTCCGCGAGTCGACCGATACTCCTCGCGCCGACTCTTCACGAAATTCCTCGTGCAGGCTCTACGTGAGTCCTCGAGTCGAGTTCGAGTCCACGAGTCGACTGATACTCCTCGTGCCAACTCTTCACATGTCTCCTCGAGATGAATCCATTCCTCTAGTCGAGCTCCGAGTCCGCGAGTCGACCGATACTCCTCGCGCCGACTCTTCACGAAATTCCTCGTGCAGGCTCTACGTGAGTCCTCGAGTCGAGTTCGAGTCCACGAGTCGACTGATACTCCTCGTGCCAACTTTTCACATTTCTCCTCGAGATGAATTCATTCCTCGAGTCGAGCTCCGAGTCCGCGAGTCGACCGATTCTCCTCGCGCCGACTCTTCACGAAATTCCTCGTGCCGACTCTTCACGAAATTCCTCGTGTAGGCTCTACGTGAGTCCTCGAATCGAGTTCGAGTCCACGAGTCGACTGATACTCCTCGTGCCAACTCTTCACATGTCTCCTCGAGATGAATTCATTCCTCGAGTCAAGCTCTGAGTCCGCGAGTCGACCGATACTCCTCGCGCCGACTCTTCACGAAATTCCTCGTGCAGGCTCTACGTGAGTCCTCGAGTCGAGTTCGAGTCCACGAGTCGACTGATACTCTTTGTTCCGACTCTTCACATGTCTCCTCGAGATGAATTCATTCCTCCAGTCGAGCTCCGAGTCCGCGAGTCGACCGATACTCCTCGCGCCGACTCTTCACGAAATTCCTCGTGCAGGCTCTACGTGAGTCCTCGAGTCGAGTTCGAGTCCACGAGTCGATTGATACTCCTCGTGCCAACTGTTCACATGTCTCCTCGAGATGAATTCATTCCTCGAGTCGAGCTCCGAGTCCGCGAGTCGACCGATACTCCTCGCGCAGACTCTTCACGAAATTCCTCGCGCCGACTCTTCACGAAATTCCTCGTGTAGGCTCTACGTGAGTTCTCGAATCGAGTTCGAGTCCACGAGTCGACTGATACTCCTTGTGCCAACTCTTCACATGTCTCCTCGAGATGAATTCATTCCTCGAGTCGAGCTCCGAGTCCACGAGTCGACCGATACTCCTCGCGCCGACTCTTCACGAAATTCCTCGTGCAGGCTCTACGTGAGTCTTCGAGTCGAGTTCGAGTCCACGAGTCGACTGATACTCCTCGTGCCAACTGTTCACATGTCTCCTCGAGATGAATTCATTCCTCGAGTCGAGCTCCGAGTCCGCGAGTCGACCGATACTCCTCGCGCCGACTCTTCACGAAATTCCTCGCGCCGACTCTTCACGAAATTCCTCGTGCAGGCTCTACGTGAGTTCTCGAATCGAGTTCGAGTCCACGAGTCGACTGATACTCCTCGTGCCGACTCTTCACATGTCTCCTCGAGATGAATTCATTCCTCGAGTCGAGCTCCGAGTCCGCGAGTCGACGGATACTCCTCGCGCCGACTCTTCACGAAATTCCTCGTGCAGGCTCTACGTGAGTCCTCGAGTCTAGTTCGAGTCCACGAGTCGACTGATACTCCTCGTGCCGACTCTTCACATGTCTCCTCGAGATGAATTCATTCCTCGAGTCGAGCTCCGAGTCCGCGAGTCGACCGATACTCCTCGCGCCGACTCTTCACGAAATTCCTCGTGCAGGCTCTACGTGAGTCCTCGAGTCGAGTTCGAGTCCACGAGTCGACTGATACTCCTCGTGCCGACTCTTCACATGTCTCCTCGAGATGAATTCATTCCTCGAGTCGAGCTCCGAGTCCGCGAGTCGACCGATACTCCTCGCGCCGACTCTTCACGAAATTACTCGTGCATGCTCTACGTGAGTCCTCGAGTCGAGTTCGAGTCCATGAGTCGACTGATACTCCTCGTGCCAACTCTTCACATGTCTCCTCGAGATGAATTCATTCCTCGAGTCGAGCTCCGAGTCCGCGAGTCGACCGATACTCCTCGCGCCGACTCTTCACGAAATTCCTCGTGCAGGCTCTACGTGAGTCCTCGAGTCGAGTTCGAGTCCACGAGTCGACTGATACTCCTCGTGCCAACTCTTCACATGTCTCCTCGAGATGAATCCATTCCTCTAGTCGAGCTCCGAGTCCGCGAGTCGACCGATACTCCTCGCGCCGACTCTTCACGAAATTCCTCGTGCAGGCTCTACGTGAGTCCTCGAGTCGAGTTCGAGTCCACGAGTCGACTGATACTCCTCGTGCCAACTTTTCACATTTCTCCTCGAGATGAATTCATTCCTCGAGTCGAGCTCCGAGTCCGCGAGTCGACCGATTCTCCTCGCGCCGACTCTTCACGAAATTCCTCGTGCCGACTCTTCACGAAATTCCTCGTGTAGGCTCTACGTGAGTCCTCGAATCGAGTTCGAGTCCACGAGTCGACTGATACTCCTCGTGCCAACTCTTCACATGTCTCCTCGAGATGAATTCATTCCTCGAGTCAAGCTCTGAGTCCGCGAGTCGACCGATACTCCTCGCGCCGACTCTTCACGAAATTCCTCGTGCAGGCTCTACGTGAGTCCTCGAGTCGAGTTCGAGTCCACGAGTCGACTGATACTCTTTGTTCCGACTCTTCACATGTCTCCTCGAGATGAATTCATTCCTCCAGTCGAGCTCCGAGTCCGCGAGTCGACCGATACTCCTCGCGCCGACTCTTCACGAAATTCCTCGTGCAGGCTCTACGTGAGTCCTCGAGTCGAGTTCGAGTCCACGAGTCGATTGATACTCCTCGTGCCAACTGTTCACATGTCTCCTCGAGATGAATTCATTCCTCGAGTCGAGCTCCGAGTCCGCGAGTCGACCGATACTCCTCGCGCAGACTCTTCACGAAATTCCTCGCGCCGACTCTTCACGAAATTCCTCGTGTAGGCTCTACGTGAGTTCTCGAATCGAGTTCGAGTCCACGAGTCGACTGATACTCCTTGTGCCAACTCTTCACATGTCTCCTCGAGATGAATTCATTCCTCGAGTCGAGCTCCGAGTCCACGAGTCGACCGATACTCCTCGCGCCGACTCTTCACGAAATTCCTCGTGCAGTCTCTACGTGAGTCTTCGAGTCGAGTTCGAGTCCACGAGTCGACTGATACTCCTCGTGCCAACTGTTCACATGTCTCCTCGAGATGAATTCATTCCTCGAGTCGAGCTCCGAGTCCGCGAGTCGACCGATACTCCTCGCGCCGACTCTTCACGAAATTCCTCGCGCCGACTCTTCACGAAATTCCTCGTGCAGGCTCTACGTGAGTTCTCGAATCGAGTTCGAGTCCACGAGTCGACTGATACTCCTCGTGCCGACTCTTCACATGTCTCCTCGAGATGAATTCATTCCTCGAGTCGAGCTCCGAGTCCGCGAGTCGACGGATACTCCTCGCGCCGACTCTTCACGAAATTCCTCGTGCAGGCTCTACGTGAGTCCTCGAGTCTAGTTCGAGTCCACGAGTCGACTGATACTCCTCGTGCCGACTCTTCACATGTCTCCTCGAGATGAATTCATTCCTCGAGTCGAGCTCCGAGTCCGCGAGTCGACCGATACTCCTCGCGCCGACTCTTCACGAAATTCCTCGTGCAGGCTCTACGTGAGTCCTCGAGTCGAGTTCGAGTCCACGAGTCGACTGATACTCCTCGTGCCGACTCTTCACATGTCTCCTCGAGATGAATTCATTCCTCGAGTCGAGCTCCGAGTCCGCGAGTCGACCGATACTCCTCGCGCCGACTCTTCACGAAATTACTCGTGCATGCTCTACGTGAGTCCTCGAGTCGAGTTCGAGTCCATGAGTCGACTGATACTCCTCGTGCCAACTCTTCACATGTCTCCTCGAGATGAATTCATTCCTCGAGTCGAGCTCCGAGTCCGCGAGTCGACCGATACTCCTCGCGCCGACTCTTCACGAAATTCCTCGTGCAGGCTCTACGTGAGTCCTCGAGTCGAGTTCGAGTCCACGAGTCGACTGATACTCCTCGTGCCAACTCTTCACATGTCTCCTCGAGATGAATCCATTCCTCTAGTCGAGCTCCGAGTCCGCGAGTCGACCGATACTCCTCGCGCCGACTCTTCACGAAATTCCTCGTGCAGGCTCTACGTGAGTCCTCGAGTCGAGTTCGAGTCCACGAGTCGACTGATACTCCTCGTGCCAACTTTTCACATTTCTCCTCGAGATGAATTCATTCCTCGAGTCGAGCTCCGAGTCCGCGAGTCGACCGATTCTCCTCGCGCCGACTCTTCACGAAAATCCTCGTGCCGACTCTTCACGAAATTCCTCGTGTAGGCTCTACGTGAGTCCTCGAATCGAGTTCGAGTCCACGAGTCGACTGATACTCCTCGTGCCAACTCTTCACATGTCTCCTCGAGATGAATTCATTCCTCGAGTCAAGCTCCGAGTCCGCGAGTCGACCGATACTCCTCGCGCCGACTCTTCACGAAATTCCTCGTGCAGGCTCTACGTGAGTCCTCGAGTCGAGTTCGAGTCCACGAGTCGACTGATACTCTTTGTTCCGACTCTTCACATGTCTCCTCGAGATGAATTCATTCCTCCAGTCGAGCTCCGAGTCCGCGAGTCGACCGATACTCCTCGCGCCGACTCTTCACGAAATTCCTCGTGCAGGCTCTACGTGAGTCCTCGAGTCGAGTTCGAGTCCACGAGTCGATTGATACTCCTCGTGCCAACTGTTCACATGTCTCCTCGAGATGAATTCATTCCTCGAGTCGAGCTCCGAGTCCGCGAGTCGACCGATACTCCTCGCGCAGACTCTTCACGAAATTCCTCGCGCCGACTCTTCACGAAATTCCTCGTGTAGGCTCTACGTGAGTTCTCGAATCGAGTTCGAGTCCACGAGTCGACTGATACTCCTTGTGCCAACTCTTCACATGTCTCCTCGAGATGAATTCATTCCTCGAGTCGAGCTCCGAGTCCACGAGTCGACCGATACTCCTCGCGCCGACTCTTCACGAAATTCCTCGTGCAGGCTCTACGTGAGTCCTCGAGTCGAGTTCGAGTCCACGAGTCGACTGATACTCCTCGTGTCAACTCTTCACATGTCTCCTCGAGATGAATTCATTCCTCGAGTCGAACTCCGAGTCCGCGAGTCGACCGATATTCCTCGCGCCGACTCTTCACGAAATTCCTCGTGCAGGCTCTACGTGAGTCTTCGAGTCGAGTTCGAGTCCACGAGTCGACTGATACTCCTCGTGCCAACTGTTCACATGTCTCCTCGAGATGAATTCATTCCTCGAGTCGAGCTCCGAGTCCGCGAGTCGACCGATACTCCTCGCGCCGACTCTTCACGAAATTCCTCGCGCCGACTCTTCACGAAATTCCTCGTGCAGGCTCTACGTGAGTCCTCGAATCGAGTTCGAGTCCACGAGTCGACTGATACTCCTCGTGCAAACTCTTCACATGTCTCCTCGAGATGAATTCATTCCTCGAGTCGAGCTCCGAGTCCGCGAGTCGACCGATACTCCTCGCGCCGACTCTTCACGAAATTCCTCGCGCCGACTCTTCACGAAATTCCTCGTGCAGGCTCTACGTGAGTCCTCGAATCGAGTTCGAGTCCACGAGTCGACTGATACTCCTCGTGCCGACTCTTCACATGTCTCCTCGAGATGAATTCATTCCTCGAGTCGAGCTCCGAGTCCGCGAGTCGACGGATACTCCTCGCGCCGACTCTTCACGAAATTCCTCGTGCAGGCTCTACGTGAGTCCTCGAGTCTAGTTCGAGTCCACGAGTCGACTGATACTCCTCGTGCCGACTCTTCACATGTCTCCTCGAGATGAATTCATTCCTCGAGTCGAGCTCCGAGTCCGCGAGTCGACCGATACTCCTCGCGCCGACTCTTCACGAAATTCCTCGTGCAGGCTCTACGTGAGTCCACGAGTCGACTGATACTCCTCGTGCCGACTCTTCACATGTCTCCTCGAGATGAATTCATTCCTCGAGTCGAGCTCCGAGTCCGCGAGTCGACCGATACTCCTCGCGCCGACTCTTCACGAAATTCCTCGTGCATGCTCTACGTGAGTCCTCGAGTCGAGTTCGAGTCCATGAGTCGACTGATACTCCTCGTGCCAACTCTTCACATGTCTCCTCGAGATGAATTCATTCCTCGAGTCGAGCTCCGAGTCCGCGAGTCGACCGATACTCCTCACGCCGACTCTTCACGAAATTCCTCGTGCAGGCTCTACGTGAGTCCTCGAGTCGAGTTCGAGTCCACGAGTCGACTGATACTCCTCGTGCCAACTCTTCACATGTCTCCTCGAGATGAATCCATTCCTCTAGTCGAGCTCCGAGTCCGCGAGTCGACCGATACTCCTCGCGCCGACTCTTCACGAAATTCCTCGTGCAGGCTCTACGTGAGTCCTCGAGTCGAGTTCGAGTCCACGAGTCGACTGATACTCTTTGTTCCGACTCTTCACATGTCTCCTCGAGATGAATTCATTCCTCCAGTCGAGCTCCGAGTCCGCGAGTCGACCGATACTCCTCGCGCCGACTCTTCACGAAATTCCTCGTGCAGGCTCTACGTGAGTCCTCGAGTCGAGTTCGAGTCCACGAGTCGACTGATACTCTTTGTTCCGACTCTTCACATGTCTCCTCGAGATGAATTCATTCCTCCAGTCGAGCTCCGAGTCCGCGAGTCGACCGATACTCCTCGCGCCGACTCTTCACGAAATTCCTCGTGCAGGCTCTACGTGAGTCCTCGAGTCGAGTTCGAGTCCACGAGTCGATTGATACTCCTCGTGCCAACTGTTCACATGTCTCCTCGAGATGAATTCATTCCTCGAGTCGAGCTCCGAGTCCGCGAGTCGACCGATACTCCTCGCGCAGACTCTTCACGAAATTCCTCGCGCCGACTCTTCACGAAATTCCTCGTGTAGGCTCTACGTGAGTTCTCGAATCGAGTTCGAGTCCACGAGTCGACTGATACTCCTTGTGCCAACTCTTCACATGTCTCCTCGAGATGAATTCATTCCTCGAGTTGAGCTCCGAGTCCGCGAGTCGACCGATACTCCTCGCGCCGACTCTTCACGAAATTCCTCGTGCAGGCTCTACGTGAGTCCTCGAGTCGAGTTCGAGTCCACGAGTCGACTGATACTCCTCGTGTCGACTCTTCACATGTCTCCTCGAGATGAATTCATTCCTCGAGTCGAGCTCCGAGTCCGCAAGTCGACCGATATTCCTCGCGCCGACTCTTCACGAAATTCCTCGTGCAGGCTCTACGTGAGTCTTCGAGTCGAGTTCGAGTCCACGAGTCGACTGATACTCCTCGTGCCAACTGTTCACATGTCTCCTCGAGATGAATTCATTCCTCGAGTTGAGCTCCGAGTCCGCGAGTCGACCGATACTCCTCGCGCCGACTCTTCACGAAATTCCTCGCGCCGACTCTTCACGAAATTCCTCGTGTAGGCTCTACGTGAGTTCTCGAATCGAGTTCGAGTCCACGACTCGACTGATACTCCTTGTGCCAACTCTTCACATGTCTCCTCGAGATGAATTCATTCCTCGAGTCGAGCTCCGAGTCCGCGAGTCGACCGATACTCCTCGCGCCGACTCTTCACGAAATTCCTCGTGCAGTCTCTACGTGAGTCCTCGAGTCGAGTTCGAGTCCACGAGTCGACTGATACTCCTCGTGTCGACTCTTCACATGTCTCCTCGAGATGAATTCATTCCTCGAGTCGAGCTCCGAGTCCGCGAGTCGACCGATATTCCTCGCGCCGACTCTTCACGAAATTCCTCGTGCAGGCTCTACGTGAGTCCTCGAGTCGAGTTCGAGTCCACGAGTCGACTGATACTCCTCGTGTCGACTCTTCACATGTCTTCTCGAGATGAATTCATTCCTCGAGTCGAGCTCCGAGTCCGCGAGTCGACCGATATTCCTCGCGCCGACTCTTCACGAAATTACTCGTGCAGGCTCTACGTGAGTCTTCGAGTCGAGTTCGAGTCCACGAGTCGACTGATACTCCTCGTGCCAACTGTTCACATGTCTCCTCGAGATGAATTCATTCCTAGAGTCGAGCTCCGAGTCCGCGAGTCGACCGATACTCCTCGCGCCGACTCTTCACGAAATTCCTCGCGCCGACTCTTCACGAAATTCCTCGTGCAGGCTCTACGTGAGTCCTCGAATCGAGTTCGAGTCCACGAGTCGACTGATACTCCTCGTGCAAACTCTTCACATGTCTCCTCGAGATGAATTCATTCCTCGAGTCGAGCTCCGAGTCCGCGAGTCGACCGATACTCCTCGCGCCGACTCTTCACGAAATTCCTCGTGCAGGCTCTACGTGAGTCCTCGAGTCTAGTTCGAGTCCACGAGTCGACTGATACTCCTCGTGCCGACTCTTCACATGTCTCCTCGAGATGAATTCATTCCTCGAGTCGAGCTCCGAGTCCGCGAGTCGACCGATACTCCTCGCGCCGACTCTTCACGAAATTCCTCGTGCAGGCTCTACGTGAGTCCTCGAGTCGAGTTCGAGTCCACGAGTCGACTGATACTCCTCGTGCCGACTCTTCACATGTCTCCTCGAGATGAATTCATTCCTCGAGTCGAGCTCCGAGTCCGCGAGTCGACCGATACTCCTCGCGCCGACTCTTCACGAAATTCCTCGTGCATGCTCTACGTGAGTCCTCGAGTCGAGTTCGAGTCCATGAGTCGACTGATACTCCTCGTGCCAACTCTTCACATGTCTCCTCGAGATGAATTCATTCCTCGAGTCGAGCTCCGAGTCCGCGAGTCGACCGATACTCCTCACGCCGACTCTTCACGAAATTCCTCGTGCAGGCTCTACGTGAGTCCTCGAGTCGAGTTCGAGTCCACGAGTCGACTGATACTCCTCGTGCCAACTCTTCACATGTCTCCTCGAGATGAATCCATTCCTCTAGTCGAGCTCCGAGTCCGCGAGTCGACCGATACTCCTCGCGCCGACTCTTCACGAAATTCCTCGTGCAGGCTCTACGTGAGTCCTCGAGTCGAGTTCGAGTCCACGAGTCGACTGATACTCTTTGTTCCGACTCTTCACATGTCTCCTCGAGATGAATTCATTCCTCCAGTCGAGCTCCGAGTCCGCGAGTCGACCGATACTCCTCGCGCCGACTCTTCACGAAATTCCTCGTGCAGGCTCTACGTGAGTCCTCGAGTCGAGTTCGAGTCCACGAGTCGACTGATACTCTTTGTTCCGACTCTTCACATGTCTCCTCGAGATGAATTCATTCCTCCAGTCGAGCTCCGAGTCCGCGAGTCGACCGATACTCCTCGCGCCGACTCTTCACGAAATTCCTCGTGCAGGCTCTACGTGAGTCCTCGAGTCGAGTTCGAGTCCACGAGTCGATTGATACTCCTCGTGCCAACTGTTCACATGTCTCCTCGAGATGAATTCATTCCTCGAGTCGAGCTCCGAGTCCGCGAGTCGACCGATACTCCTCGCGCAGACTCTTCACGAAATTCCTCGCGCCGACTCTTCACGAAATTCCTCGTGTAGGCTCTACGTGAGTTCTCGAATCGAGTTCGAGTCCACGAGTCGACTGATACTCCTTGTGCCAACTCTTCACATGTCTCCTCGAGATGAATTCATTCCTCGAGTTGAGCTCCGAGTCCGCGAGTCGACCGATACTCCTCGCGCCGACTCTTCACGAAATTCCTCGTGCAGGCTCTACGTGAGTCCTCGAGTCGAGTTCGAGTCCACGAGTCGACTGATACTCCTCGTGTCGACTCTTCACATGTCTCCTCGAGATGAATTCATTCCTCGAGTCGAGCTCCGAGTCCGCAAGTCGACCGATATTCCTCGCGCCGACTCTTCACGAAATTCCTCGTGCAGGCTCTACGTGAGTCTTCGAGTCGAGTTCGAGTCCACGAGTCGACTGATACTCCTCGTGCCAACTGTTCACATGTCTCCTCGAGATGAATTCATTCCTCGAGTTGAGCTCCGAGTCCGCGAGTCGACCGATACTCCTCGCGCCGACTCTTCACGAAATTCCTCGCGCCGACTCTTCACGAAATTCCTCGTGTAGGCTCTACGTGAGTTCTCGAATCGAGTTCGAGTCCACGAGTCGACTGATACTCCTTGTGCCAACTCTTCACATGTCTCCTCGAGATGAATTCATTCCTCGAGTCGAGCTCCGAGTCCGCGAGTCGACCGATACTCCTCGCGCCGACTCTTCACGAAATTCCTCGTGCAGGCTCTACGTGAGTCCTCGAGTCGAGTTCGAGTCCACGAGTTGACTGATACTCCTCGTGTCGACTCTTCACATGTCTCCTCGAGATGAATTCATTCCTCGAGTCGAGCTCCGAGTCCGCGAGTCGACCGATATTCCTCGCGCCGACTCTTCACGAAATTCCTCGTGCAGGCTCTACGTGAGTCCTCGAGTCGAGTTCGAGTCCACGAGTCGACTGATACTCCTCGTGTCGACTCTTCACATGTCTCCTCGAGATGAATTCATTCCTCGAGTCGAGCTCCGAGTCCGCGAGTCGACCGATATTCCTCGCGCCGACTCTTCACGAAATTCCTCGTGCAGGCTCTACGTGAGTCCTCGAGTCGAGTTCAAGTCCACGAGTCGATTGATACTCCTCGTGCCAACTGTTCACATGTCTCCTCGAGATGAATTCATTCCTCGAGTCGAGCTCCGAGTCCGCGAGTCGACCGATACTCCTCGCGCAGACTCTTCACGAAATTCCTCGCGCCGACTCTTCACGAAATTCCTCGTGTAGGCTCTACGTGAGTTCTCGAATCGAGTTCGAGTCCACGAGTCGACTGATACTCCTTGTGCCAACTCTTCACATGTATCCTCGAGATGAATTCATTCCTCGAGTCGAGCTCCGAGTCCGCGAGTCGACCGATACTCCTCGCGCCGACTCTTCACGAAATTCCTCGTGCAGGCTCTACGTGAGTCCTCGAGTCGAGTTCGAGTCCACGAGTCGACTGATACTCCTCGTGTCGACTCTTCACATGTCTCCTCGAGATGAATTCATTCCTCGAGTCGAGCTCCGAGTCCGCGAGTCGACCGATATTCCTCGCGCCGACTCTTCACGAAATTCCTCGTGCAGGCTCTACGTGAGTCTTCGAGTCGAGTTCGAGTCCACGAGTCGACTGATACTCCTCGTGCCAACTGTTCACATGTCTCCTCGAGATGAATTCATTCCTCGAGTCGAGCTCCGAGTCCGCGAGTCGACCGATACTCCTCGCGCCGACTCTTCACGAAATTCCTCGCGCCGACTCTTCACGAAATTCCTCGTGCAGGCTCTACGTGAGTCCTCGAATCGAGTTCGAGTCCACGAGTCGACTGATACTCCTCGTGCAAACTCTTCACATGTCTCCTCGAGATGAATTCATTCCTCGAGTCGAGCTCCGAGTCCGCGAGTCGACCGATACTCCTCGCGCCGACTCTTCACGAAATTCCTTGCGCCGACTCTTCACGAAATTCCTCGTGCAGGCTCTACGTGAGTCCTCGAATCGAGTTCGAGTCCACGAGTCGACTGATACTCCTCGTGCCGCCTCTTCACATGTCTCCTCGAGATGAATTCATTCCTCGAGTCGAGCTCCGAGTCCGCGAGTCGACGGATACTCCTCGCGCCGACTCTTCACGAAATTCCTCGTGCAGGCTCTACGTGAGTCCTCGAGTCTAGTTCGAGTCCACGAGTCGACTGATACTCCTCGTGCCGACTCTTCACATGTCTCCTCGAGATGAATTCATTCCTCGAGTCGAGCTCCGAGTCCGCGAGTCGACCGATACTCCTCGCGCCGACTCTTCACGAAATTCCTCGTGCAGGCTCTACGTGAGTCCTCGAGTCGAGTTCGAGTCCACGAGTCGACTGATACTCCTCGTGCCGACACTTCACATGTCTCCTCGAGATGAATTCATTCCTCGAGTCGAGCTCCGAGTCCGCGAGTCGACCGATACTCCTCGCGCCGACTCTTCACTAAATTCCTCGTGCATGCTCTACGTGAGTCCTCGAGTCGAGTTCGAGTCCATGAGTCGACTGATACTCCTCGTGCCAACTCTTCACATGTCTCCTCGAGATGAATTCATTCCTCGAGTCGAGCTCCGAGTCCGCGAGTCGACCGATACTCCTCGCGCCGACTCTTCACGAAATTCCTCGTGCAGGCTCTACGTGAGTCCTCGAGTCGAGTTCGAGTCCACGAGTCGACTGATACTCCTCGTGCCAACTCTTCACATGTCTCCTCGAGATGAATCCATTCCTCTAGTCGAGCTCCGAGTCCGCGAGTCGACCGACACTCCTCGCGCCGACTCTTCACGAAATTCATCGTGCAGGCTCTACGTGAGTCCTCGAGTCGAGTTCGAGTCCACGAGTCGACTAATACTCCTCGTGCCAACTTTTCACATTTCTCCTCGAGATGAATTCATTCCTCGAGTCGAGCTCCGAGTCCGCGAGTCGACCGATTCTCCTCGCGCCGACTCTTCATGAAATTCCTCGTGCCGACTCTTCACGAAATTCCTCGTGTAGGCTCTACGTGAGTCCTCGAATCGAGTTCGAGTCCACGAGTCGACTGATACTCTTTGTTCCGACTCTTCACATGTCTCCTCGAGATGAATTCATTCCTCCAGTCGAGCTCCGAGTCCGCGAGTCGACCGATACTCCTCGCGACGACTCTTCACGAAATTCCTCGTGCAGGCTCTACGTGAGTCCTCGAGTCGAGTTCGAGTCCACGAGTCGATTGATACTCCTCGTGCCAACTGTTCACATGTCTCCTCGAGATGAATTCATTCCTCCAGCCGAGCTCCAAGTCCGCGAGTCGACCGATACTCCTCGCGCAGACTCTTCACGAAATTCCTCGCGCCGACTCTTCACGAAATTCCTCGTGTAGGCTCTACGTGAGTTCTCGAATCGAGTTCGAGTCCACGAGTCGACTGATACTCCTTGTGCCAACTCTTCACATGTCTCCTCGAGATGAATTCATTCCTCGAGTCGAGCTCCGAGTCCGCTAGTCGACCGATACTCCTCGCGCCGACTCTTCACGAAATTCCTCGTGCAGGCTCTACGTGAGTCCTCGAGTCGAGTTCGAGTCCACGAGTCGACTGATACTCCTCGTGTCGACTCTTCACATGTCTCCTCGAGTTGAATTCATTCCTCGAGTCGAGCTCCGAGTCCGCGAGTCGACCGATATTCCTCGCGCCGACTCTTCACGAAATTCCTCGTGCAGGCTCTACGTGAGTCTTCGAGTCGAGTTCGAGTCCACGAGTCGACTGATACTCCTCGTGCCAACTCTTCACATGTCTACTCGAGATGAATTCATTCCTCGAGTCGAGCTCCAAGTCCGCGAGTCGACCGATACTCCTCGTGCCGACTCTTCACGAAATTCCTCGTGCAGGCTCTACGTGAGTCCTCGAGTCGAGTTCGAGTCCACGAGTCGACTGATACTCTTTGTTCCGACTCTTCACATGTCTCCTCGAGATGAATTCATTCCTCCAGTCGAGCTCCGAGTCCGCGAGTCGACCGATACTCCTCGCGACGACTCTTCACGAAATTCCTCGTGCAGGCTCTACGTGAGTCCTCGAGTCGAGTTCGAGTCCACGAGTCGATTGATACTCCTCGTGCCAACTGTTCACATGTCTCCTCGAGATGAATTCATTCCTCCAGTCGAGCTCCAAGTCCGCGAGTCGACCGATACTCCTCGCGCAGACTCTTCACGAAATTCCTCGCGCCGACTCTTCACGAAATTCCTCGTGTAGGCTCTACGTGAGTTCTCGAATCGAGTTCGAGTCCACGAGTCGACTGATACTCCTTGTGCCAACTCTTCACATGTCTCCTCGAGATGAATTCATTCCTCGAGTCGAGCTCCGAGTCCGCTAGTCGACCGATACTCCTCGCGCCGACTCTTCACGAAATTCCTCGTGCAGGCTCTACGTGAGTCCTCGAGTCGAGTTCGAGTCCACGAGTCGACTGATACTCCTCGTGTCGACTCTTCACATGTCTCCTCGAGTTGAATTCATTCCTCGAGTCGAGCTCCGAGTCCGCGAGTCGACCGATATTCCTCGCGCCGACTCTTCACGAAATTCCTCGTGCAGGCTCTACGTGAGTCTTCGAGTCGAGTTCGAGTCCACGAGTCGACTGATACTCCTCGTGCCAACTCTTCACATGTCTACTCGAGATGAATTCATTCCTCGAGTCGAGCTCCAAGTCCGCGAGTCGACCGATACTCCTCGTGCCGACTCTTCACGAAATTCCTCGTGCAGGCTCTACGTGAGTCCTCGAGTCGAGTTCGAGTCCACGAGTCGACTGATACTCTTTGTTCCGACTCTTCACATGTCTCCTCGAGATGAATTCATTCCTCCAGTCGAGCTCCGAGTCCGCGAGTCGACCGATACTCCTCGCGCCGACTCTTCACGAAATTCCTCG
The DNA here is from genome assembly GCF_054948205.1 of Urtica dioica subsp. dioica. Taxonomy (NCBI): domain Eukaryota; kingdom Viridiplantae; phylum Streptophyta; class Magnoliopsida; order Rosales; family Urticaceae; genus Urtica; species Urtica dioica. The sequence goes on along the minus strand of NC_142756.1, from coordinate 34,696,647 downwards.
TGCAGGCTCTACGTGAGTCCTCGAGTCGAGTTCGAGTCCACGAGTCGACTGATACTCCTCGTGCCAACTGTTCACATGTCTCCTCGAGATGAATTCATTCCTCGAGTCGAGCTCCGAGTCCGCGAGTCGACCGATACTCCTCGCGCCGACTCTTCACGAAATTCCTCGTGCAGGCTCTACGTGAGTCCTCGAGTCGAGTTCGAGTCCACGAGTCGACTGATACTCCTCGTGCCAACTCTTCACATGTCTCCTCGAGATGAATTCATTCCTCGAGTCGAGCTCCGAGTCCGCTAGTCGACCGATACTCCTCGCGCCGACTCTTCACGAAATTCCTCGTGCAGGCTCTACGTGAGTCCTCGAGTCGAGTTCGAGTCCACGAGTCGACTGATACTCCTCGTGTCGACTCTTCACATGTCTCCTCGAGTTGAATTCATTCCTCGAGTCGAGCTCCGAGTCCGCGAGTCGACCGATATTCCTCGCGCCGACTCTTCACGAAATTCCTCGTGCAGGCTCTACGTGAGTCTTCGAGTCGAGTTCGAGTCCACGAGTCGACTGATACTCCTCGTGCCAACTCTTCACATGTCTACTCGAGATGAATTCATTCCTCGAGTCGAGCTCCAAGTCCGCGAGTCGACCGATACTCCTCGTGCCGACTCTTCACGAAATTCCTCGTGCAGGCTATACGTGAGTCCTCGAGTCGAGTTCGAGTCCACGAGTCGACTGATACTCTTTGTTCCGACTCTTCACATGTCTCCTCGAGATGAATTCATTCCTCCAGTCGAGCTCCGAGTCCGCGAGTCGACCGATACTCCTCGCGCCGACTCTTAACGAAATTCCTCGTGCAGGCTCTACGTGAGTCCTCGAGTCGAGTTCGAGTCCACGAGTCGACTGATACTCCTCGTGCCAACTGTTCACATGTCTCCTCGAGATGAATTCATTCCTCGAGTCGAGCTCCGAGTCCGCGAGTCGACCGATACTCCTCGCGCCGACTCTTCACGAAATTCCTCGTGCAGGCTCTACGTGAGTCCTCGAGTCGAGTTCGAGTCCACGAGTCGACTGATACTCCTCGTGCCGACTCTTCACATGTCTCCTCGAGATGAATTCATTCCTCGAGTCGAGCTCCGAGTCCGCGAGTCGACCGATACTCCTCGCGCCGACTCTTCACGAAATTCCTTGTGCAGGCTCTACGTGAGTCCTCGAGTCGAGTTCGAGTCCACGAGTCGACTGATACTCCTCGTGCCAACTCTTCACATGTCTCCTCGAGATGAATTCATTCCTCCAGTCGAGCTCCGAGTCCGCGAGTCGACCGATACTCCTCGCGCCGACTCTTCACGAAATTCCTCGTGCAGGCTCTACGTGAGTCCTCGAGTCGAGTTCGAGTCCACGAGTCGACTGATACTCCTCGTGCCAACTGTTCACATGTCTCCTCGAGATGAATTCATTCCTTGAGTCGAGCTCCGAGTCCGCGAGTCGACCGATACTCCTCGCGCCGACTCTTCACGAAATTCCTCGCGCCGACTCTTCACGAAATTCCTCGTGTAGGCTCTACGTGAGTCCTCGAATCGAGTTCGAGTCCACGAGTCGACTGATTATCCTCGTGCCAACTCTTCACATGTCTCCTCGAGATGAATTCATTCCTCGAGTCAAGCTCCGAGTCCGCGAGTCGACCGATACTCCTCGCGCCGACTCTTCACGAAATTCCTCGTGCAGGCTCTCCGTGCGTCCTCGAGTCGAGTTCGAGTCCACGAGTCGACTGATACTCTTTGTTCCGACTCTTCACATGTCTCCTCGAGATGAATTCATTCCTCCAGTCGAGCTCCGAGTCCGCGAGTCGACCGATACTCCTCGCGCCGACTCTTCACGAAATTCCTTGTGCAGGCTCTACGTGAGTCCTCGAGTCGAGTTCGAGTCCACGAGTCGACTGATACTCCTCGTGCCAACTGTTCACATGTCTCCTCGAGATGAATTCATTCCTCGAGTCGAGCTCCGAGTCCGCGAGTCGACCGATACTCCTCGCGCTGACTCTTCACGAAATTCCTCGCGCCGACTCTTCACGAAATTCCTCGTGCAGGCTCTACGTGAGTCCTCGAATCGAGTTCGAGTCCACGAGTCGACTGATACTCCTCGTGCAAACTCTTCACATGTCTCCTCGAGATGAATTCATTCCTCGAGTCGAGCTCCGAGTCCGCGAGTCGACCGATACTCCTCGCGCCGACTCTTCACGAAATTCCTCGCGCCGACTCTTCACGAAATTCCTCGTGTAGGCTCTACGTGAGTCCTCGAATCGAGTTCGAGTCCACGAGTCGACTGATACTCCTCGTGCCAACTCTTCACATGTCTCCTCGAGATGAATTCATTCCTCGAGTCAAGCTCCGAGTCCGCGAGTCGACCGATACTCCTCGCGCCGACTCTTCACGAAATTCCTCGTGCAGGCTCTCCGTGCGTCCTCGAGTCGAGTTCGAGTCCACGAGTCGACTGATACTCTTTGTTCCGACTCTTCACATGTCTCCTCGAGATGAATTCATTCCTCCAGTCGAGCTCCAAGTCCGCGAGTCGACCGATACTCCTCGCGCCGACTCTTCACGAAATTCCTTGTGCAGGCTCTACGTGAGTCCTCGAGTCGAGTTCGAGTCCACGAGTCGACTGATACTCCTCGTGCCAACTGTTCACATGTCTCCTCGAGATGAATTCATTCCTCGAGTCGAGCTCCGAGTCCGCGAGTCGACCGATACTCCTCGCGCCGACTCTTCACGAAATTCCTCGCGCCGACTCTTCACGAAATTCCTCGTGCAGGCTCTACGTGAGTCCTCGAATCGAGTTCGAGTCCACGAGTCGACTGATACTCCTCGTGCAAACTCTTCACATGTCTCCTCGAGATGAATTCATTCCTCGAGTCGAGCTCCGAGTCCGCGAGTCGACCGATACTCCTCGCGCCGACTCTTCACGAAATTCCTCGCGCCGACTCTTCACGAAATTCCTCGTGCAGGCTCTACGTGAGTCCTCGAATCGAGTTCGAGTTCACGAGTCGACTGATACTCCTCGTGCCGACTCTTCACATGTCTCCTCGAGATGAATTCATTCCTCGAGTCGAGCTCCGAGTCTGCGAGTCGACCGATACTCCTCGCGCCGACTCTTCACGAAATTCCTCGTGCAAGCTCTACGTGAGTCCTCGAGTCGAGTTCGAGTCCACGAGTCGACTGATACTCCTCGTGCCAACTGTTCACATGTCTCCTCGAGATGAATTCATTCATCGAGTCGAGCTCCGAGTCCGCGAGTCGACCGATACTCCTCGCGCCGACTCTTCACGAAATTCCTCTTGCAGGCTCTACGTGAGTCCTCGAGTCGAGTTCGAGTCCACGAGTCGACTGATACTCTTTGTTCCGACTCTTCACATGTCTCCTCGAGATGAATTCATTCCTCCAGTCGATCTCCGAGTCCGCGAGTCGACCGATACTCCTCGCGACGACTCTTCACGAAATTCCTCGTGCAGGCTCTACGTGAGTCCTCGAGTCGAGTTCGAGTCCACGAGTCGACTGATACTCCTCGTGCCAACTGTTCACATGTCTCCTCGAGATGAATTCATTCCTCGAGTCGAGCTCCGAGTCCGCGAGTCGACCGATACTCCTCGCGCCGACTCTTCACGAAATTCCTCGCGCCGACTCTTCACGAAATTCCTCGTGCAGGCTCTATGTGAGTCCTCGAATCGAGTTCGAGTCCACGAGTCGACTGATACTCCTCGTGCAAACTCTTCACATGTCTCCTCGAGATGAATTCATTCCTCGAGTCGAGCTCCGAGTCCGCGAGTCGACCGATACTCCTCGCGCCGACTCTTCACGAAATTCCTCGCGCCGACTCTTCACGAAATTCCTCGTGCAGGCTCTACGTGAGTCCTCGAATCGAGTTCGAGTCCACGAGTCGACTGATACTCCTCGTCCCGACTCTTTACATGTCTCCTCGAGATGAATTCATTCCTCGAGTCGAGCTCCGAGTCTGCGAGTTGACCGATACTCCTCGCGCCGACTCTTCACGAAATTCCTCGTGCAAGCTCTACGTGAGTCCTCGAGTCGAGTTCGAGTCCACGAGTCGACTGATACTCCTCGTGCCAACTGTTCACATGTCTCCTCGAGATGAATTCATTCATCGAGTCGAGCTCCGAGTCCGCGAGTCGACCGATACTCCTCGCGCCGACTCTTCACGAAATTCCTCGTGCAGGCTCTACGTGAGTCCTCGAGTCGAGTTCGAGTCCACGAGTCGACTGATACTCTTTGTTCCGACTCTTCACATGTCTCCTCGAGATGAATTCATTCCTCCAGTCGATCTCCGAGTCCGCGAGTCGACCGATACTCCTCGCGACGACTATTCACGAAATTCCTCGTGCAGGCTCTACTTGAGTCCTCGAGTCGAGTTCGAGTCCACGAGTCGACTGATACTCCTCGTGCCAACTGTTCACATGTCTCCTCGAGATGAATTCATTCCTCGAGTCGAGCTCCGAGTCCGCGAGTCGACCGATACTCCTCGCGCCGACTCTTCACGAAATTCCTCGCGCCGACTCTTCACGAAATTCCTCGTGCAGGCTCTATGTGAGTCCTCGAATCGAGTTCGAGTCCACGAGTCGACTGATACTCCTCGTGCAAACTCTTCACATGTCTCCTCGAGATGAATTCATTCCTCGAGTCGAGCTCCGAGTCCGCGAGTCGACCGATACTCCTCGCGCCGACTCTTCACGAAATTCCTCGCGCCGACTCTTCACGAAATTCCTCGTGCAGGCTCTACGTGAGTCCTCGAATCGAGTTCGAGTCCACGAGTCGACTGATACTCCTCGTGCCGACTCTTTACATGTCTCCTCGAGATGAATTCATTCCTCGAGTCGAGCTCCGAGTCTGCGAGTCGACCGATACTCCTCGCGCCGACTCTTCACGAAATTCCTCGTGCAAGCTCTACGTGAGTCCTCGAGTCGAGTTCGAGTCCACGAGTCGACTGATACTCCTCGTGCCAACTGTTCACATGTCTCCTCGAGATGAATTCATTCATCGAGTCGAGCTCCGAGTCCGCGAGTCGACCGATACTCCTCGTGCCGACTCTTCACGAAATTCCTCGTGCAGGATCTACGTGAGTCCTCGAGTCGAGTTCGAGTCCACGAGTCGACTGATACTCTTTGTTCCGACTCTTCACATGTCTCCTCGAGATGAATTCATTCCTCCAGTCGATCTCCGAGTCCGCGAGTCGACCGATACTCCTCGCGACGACTCTTCACGAAATTCCTCGTGCAGGCTCTACGTGAGTCCTCGAGTCGAGTTCGAGTCCACGAGTCGACTGATACTCCTCGTGCCAACTGTTCACATGTCTCCTCGAGATGAATTCATTCCTCGAGTCGAGCTCCGAGTCCGCGAGTCGACCGATACTCCTCGCGCCGACTCTTCACGAAATTCCTCGCGCCGACTCTTCACGAAATTCCTCGTGCAGGCTCTATGTGAGTCCTCGAATCGAGTTCGAGTCCACGAGTCGACTGATACTCCTCGTGCAAACTCTTCACATGTCTCCTCGAGATGAATTCATTCCTCGAGTCGAGCTCCGAGTCCGCGAGTCGACCGATACTCCTCGCGCCGACTCTTCACGAAATTCCTCGCGCCGACTCTTCACGAAATTCCTCGTGCAGGCTCTATGTGAGTCCTCGAATCGAGTTCGAGTCCACGAGTCGACTGATACTCCTCGTGCAAACTCTTCACATGTCTCCTCGAGATGAATTCATTCCTCGAGTCGACCGATACTCCTCGCGCCGACTCTTCACGAAATTCCTCGCGCCGACTCTTCACGAAATTCCTCGTGCAGGCTCTACGTGAGTCCTCGAATCGAGTTCGAGTCCACGAGTCGACTGATACTCCTCGTGCCGACTCTTTACATGTCTCCTCGAGATGAATTCATTCCTCGAGTCGAGCTCCGAGTCTGCGAGTCGCCCGATACTCCTCGCGCCGACTCTTCACGAAATTCCTCGTGCAAGCTCTACGTGAGTCCTCGAGTCGAGTTCGAGTCCACGAGTCGACTGATACTCCTCGTGCCAACTGTTCACATGTCTCCTCGAGATGAATTCATTCATCGAGTCGAGCTCCGAGTCCGCGAGTCGACCGATACTCCTCGCGCCGACTCTTCACGAAATTCCTCGCGCCGACTCTTCACGAAATTCCTCGTGCAGGCTCTATGTGAGTCCTCGAATCGAGTTCGAGTCCACGAGTCGACTGATACTCCTCGTGCAAACTCTTCACATGTCTCCTCGAGATGAATTCATTCCTCGAGTCGAGCTCCGAGTCCGCGAGTCGACCGATACTCCTCGCGCCGACTCTTCACGAAATTCCTCGCGCCGACTCTTCACGAAATTCCTCGTGCAGGCTCTACGTGAGTCCTCGAATCGAGTTCGAGTCCACGAGTCGACTGATACTCCTCGTGCCGACTCTTTACATGTCTCCTCGAGATGAATTCATTCCTCGAGTCGAGCTCCGAGTCTGCGAGTCGACCGATACTCCTCGCGCCGACTCTTTACGAAATTCCTCGTGCAAGCTCTACGTGAGTCCTCGAGTCGAGTTCGAGTCCACGAGTCGACTGATACTCCTCGTGCCAACTGTTCACATGTCTCCTCGAGATGAATTCATTCATCAAGTCGAGCTCCGAGTCCGCGAGTCGACCGATACTCCTCGCGCCGACTCTTCACGAAATTCCTCGTGCAGGCTCTACGTGAGTCCTCGAGTCGAGTTCGAGTCCACGAGTCGACTGATACTCTTTGTTCCGACTCTTCACATGTCTCCTCGAGATGAATTCATTCCTCCAGTCGATCTCCGAGTCCGCGAGTCGACCGATACTCCTCGCGACGACTCTTCACGAAATTCCTTGTGCAGGCTCTACGTGAGTCCTCGAGTCGAGTTCGAGTCCACGAGTCGACTGATACTCCTCGTGCCAACTGTTCACATGTCTCCTCGAGATGAATTCATTCCTCGAGTCGAGCTCCGAGTCCGCGAGTCGACCGATACTCCTCGCGCCGACTCTTCACGAAATTCCTCGCGCCGACTCTTCACGAAATTCCTCGTGCAGGCTCTATGTGAGTCCTCGAATCGAGTTCGAGTCCACGAGTCGACTGATACTCCTCGTGCAAACTCTTCACATGTCTCCTCGAGATGAATTCATTCCTCGAGTCGACCGATACTCCTCGCGCCGACTCTTCACGAAATTCCTCGCGCCGACTCTTCACGAAATTCCTCGTGCAGGCTCTACGTGAGTCCTCGAATCGAGTTCGAGTCCACGAGTCGACTGATACTCCTCGTGCCGACTCTTTACATGTCTCCTCGAGATGAATTCATTCCTCGAGTCGAGCTCCGAGTCTGCGAGTCGACCGATACTCCTCGCGCCGACTCTTCACGAAATTCCTCGTGCAAGCTCTACGTGAGTCCTCGAGTCGAGTTCGAGTCCACGAGTCGACTGATACTCCTCGTGCCAACTGTTCACATGTCTCCTCGAGATGAATTCATTCATCGAGTCGAGCTCCGAGTCCGCGAGTCGACCGATACTCCTCGCGCCGACTCTTCACGAAATTCCTCGCGCCGACTCTTCACGAAATTCCTCGTGCAGGCTCTATGTGAGTCCTCGAATCGAGTTCGAGTCCACGAGTCGACTGATACTCCTCGTGCAAACTCTTCACATGTCTCCTCGAGATGAATTCATTCCTCGAGTCGAGCTCCGAGTCCGCGAGTCGACCGATACTCCTCGCGCCGACTCTTCACGAAATTCCTCGCGCCGACTCTTCACGAAATTCCTCGTGCAGGCTCTACGTGAGTCCTCGAATCGAGTTCGAGTCCACGAGTCGACTGATACTCCTCGTGCCGACTCTTTACATGTCTCCTCGAGATGAATTCATTCCTCGAGTCGAGCTCCGAGTCTGCGAGTCGACCGATACTCCTCGCGCCGACTCTTTACGAAATTCCTCGTGCAAGCTCTACGTGAGTCCTCGAGTCGAGTTCGAGTCCACGAGTCGACTGATACTCCTCGTGCCAACTGTTCACATGTCTCCTCGAGATGAATTCATTCATCGAGTCGAGCTCCGAGTCCGCGAGTCGACCGATACTCCTCGCGCCGACTCTTCACGAAATTCCTCGTGCAGGCTCTACGTGAGTCCTCGAGTCGAGTTCGAGTCCACGAGTCGACTGATACTCTTTGTTCCGACTCTTCACATGTCTCCTCGAGATGAATTCATTCCTCCAGTCGATCTCCGAGTCCGCGAGTCGACCGATACTCCTCGCGACGACTCTTCACGAAATTCCTTGTGCAGGCTCTACGTGAGTCCTCGAGTCGAGTTCGAGTCCACGAGTCGACTGATACTCCTCGTGCCAACTGTTCACATGTCTCCTCGAGATGAATTCATTCCTCGAGTCGAGCTCCGAGTCCGCGAGTCGACCGATACTCCTCGCGCCGACTCTTCACGAAATTCCTCGCGCCGACTCTTCACGAAATTCCTCGTGCAGGCTCTATGTGAGTCCTCGAATCGAGTTCGAGTCCACGAGTCGACTGATACTCCTCGTGCAAACTCTTCACATGTCTCCTCGAGATGAATTCATTCCTCGAGTCGAGCTCCGAGTCCGCGAGTCGACCGATACTCCTCGCGCCGACTCTTCACGAAATTCCTCGCGCCGACTCTTCACGAAATTCCTCGTGCAGGCTCTATGTGAGTCCTCGAATCGAGTTCGAGTCCACGAGTCGACTGATACTCCTCGTGCAAACTCTTCACATGTCTCCTCGAGATGAATTCATTCCTCGAGTCGTGCTCCGAGTCCGCGAGTCGACCGATACTCCTCGCGCCGACTCTTCACGAAATTCCTCGCGCCGACTCTTCACGAAATTCCTCGTGCAGGCTCTACGTGAGTCCTCGAATCGAGTTCGAGTCCACGAGTCGACTGATACTCCTTGTGCCGACTCTTTACATGTCTCCTCGAGATGAATTCATTCCTCGAGTCGAGCTCCGAGTCTGCGAGTCGACCGATACTCCTCGCGCCGACTCTTCACGAAATTCCTCGTGCAAGCTCTACGTGAGTCCTCGAGTCGAGTTCGAGTCCACGAGTCGACTGATACTCCTCGTGCCAACTGTTCACATGTCTCCTCGAGATGAATTCATTCCTCGAGTCGTGCTCCGAGTCCGCGAGTCGACCGATACTCCTCGCGCCGACTCTTCACGAAATTCCTCGCGCCGACTCTTCACGAAATTCCTCGTGCAGGCTCTACGTGAGTCCTCAAATCGAGTTCGAGTTCACGAGTCGACTGATACTCCTCGTGCCAACTCTTCACATGTCTCCTCGAGATGAATTCATTCCTCGAGTCGAGCTCCGAGTCTGCGAGTCGACCGATACTCGCGCCGACTCTTCACGAAATTCCTCGTGCAAGCTCTACGTGAGTCCTCGAGTCGAGTTCGAGTCCACGAGTCGACTGATACTCCTCGTGCCAACTCTTCACATGTCTCCTCGAGATGAATTCATTCATCGAGTCGAGCTCCGAGTCCGCGAGTCGACCGATACTCCTCGCGCCGACTCTTCACGAAATTCCTCGTGCAGGCTCTACGTGAGTCCTCGAGTCGAGTTCGAGTCCACGAGTCGACTGATACTCCTCGTGCCGACTCTTCACATGTCACCTCGAGATGAATTCATTCCTCAAGTCGAGCTCCGAGTCCGCGAGTCGACCGATACTCCTCGCGCCGACTCTTCACGAAATTCCTCGCGCCGACTCTTCACGAAATTCCTCGTGCAGGCTCTACGTGAGTCCTCGAGTCGAGTTCGAGTCCACGAGTCGACTGATACTCTTTGTTCCGACTCTTCACATGTCTCCTCGAGATGAATTCATTCCTCCAGTCGAGCTCCGAGTCCGTGAGTCGACCGATACTCCTCGCGCCGACTCTTCACGAAATTCCTCGTGCAGGCTCTACGTGAGTCCTCGAGTCGAGTTCGAGTCCACGAGTCGACTGATACTCCTCGTGCCAACTGTTCACATGTCTCCTCGAGATGAATTCATTCCTCGAGTCGAGCTCCGAGTCCGCGAGTCGACCGATACTCCTCGCGCCGACTCTTCACGAAATTCCTCGCGCCGACTCTTCACGAAATTCCTCGTGCAGGCTCTACGTGAGTCCTCGAATCGAGTTCGAGTCCACGAGTCGACTGATACTCCTCGTGCAAACTCTTCACATGTCTCCTCGAGATGAATTCATTCCTCGAGTCGAGCTCCGAGTCCGCGAGTCGACCGATACTCCTCGCGCCGACTCTTCACGAAATTCCTCGCGCCGACTCTTCACGAAATTCCTCGTGCAGGCTCTATGTGAGTCCTCGAATCGAGTTCGAGTCCACGAGTCGACTGATACTCCTCGTGCAAACTCTTCACATGTCTCCTCGAGATGAATTCATTCCTCGAGTCGTGCTCCGAGTCCGCGAGTCGACCGATACTCCTCGCGCCGACTCTTCACGAAATTCCTCGCGCCGACTCTTCACGAAATTCCTCGTGCAGGCTCTACGTGAGTCCTCGAATCGAGTTCGAGTCCACGAGTCGACTGATACTCCTTGTGCCGACTCTTTACATGTCTCCTCGAGATGAATTCATTCCTCGAGTCGAGCTCCGAGTCTGCGAGTCGACCGATACTCCTCGCGCCGACTCTTCACGAAATTCCTCGTGCAAGCTCTACGTGAGTCCTCGAGTCGAGTTCGAGTCCACGAGTCGACTGATACTCCTCGTGCCAACTGTTCACATGTCTCCTCGAGATGAATTCATTCCTCGAGTCGTGCTCCGAGTCCGCGAGTCGACCGATACTCCTCGCGCCGACTCTTCACGAAATTCCTCGCGCCGACTCTTCACGAAATTCCTCGTGCAGGCTCTACGTGAGTCCTCAAATCGAGTTCGAGTTCACGAGTCGACTGATACTCCTCGTGCCAACTCTTCACATGTCTCCTCGAGATGAATTCATTCCTCGAGTCGAGCTCCGAGTCTGCGAGTCGACCGATACTCGCGCCGACTCTTCACGAAATTCCTCGTGCAAGCTCTACGTGAGTCCTCGAGTCGAGTTCGAGTCCACGAGTCGACTGATACTCCTCGTGCCAACTCTTCACATGTCTCCTCGAGATGAATTCATTCATCGAGTCGAGCTCCGAGTCCGCGAGTCGACCGATACTCCTCGCGCCGACTCTTCACGAAATTCCTCGTGCAGGCTCTACGTGAGTCCTCGAGTCGAGTTCGAGTCCACGAGTCGACTGATACTCCTCGTGCCGACTCTTCACATGTCACCTCGAGATGAATTCATTCCTCAAGTCGAGCTCCGAGTCCGCGAGTCGACCGATACTCCTCGCGCCGACTCTTCACGAAATTCCTCGCGCCGACTCTTCACGAAATTCCTCGTGCAGGCTCTACGTGAGTCCTCGAGTCGAGTTCGAGTCCACGAGTCGACTGATACTCTTTGTTCCGACTCTTCACATGTCTCCTCGAGATGAATTCATTCCTCCAGTCGAGCTCCGAGTCCGTGAGTCGACCGATACTCCTCGCGCCGACTCTTCACGAAATTCCTCGTGCAGGCTCTACGTGAGTCCTCGAGTCGAGTTCGAGTCCACGAGTCGACTGATACTCCTCGTGCCAACTGTTCACATGTCTCCTCGAGATGAATTCATTCCTCGAGTCGAGCTCCGAGTCCGCGAGTCGACCGATACTCCTCGCGCCGACTCTTCACGAAATTCCTCGCGCCGACTCTTCACGAAATTCCTCGTGCAGGCTCTACGTGAGTCCTCGAATCGAGTTCGAGTCCACGAGTCGACTGATACTCCTCGTGCAAACTCTTCACATGTCTCCTCGAGATGAATTCATTCCTCGAGTCGAGCTCCGAGTCCGCGAGTCGACCGATACTCCTCGCGCCGACTCTTCACGAAATTCCTCGCGCCGACTCTTCACGAAATTCCTCGTGCAGGCTCTACGTGAGTCCTCGAATCGAGTTCGAGTCCACGAGTCCACTGATACTCCTCGTGCCGACTCTTCACATGTCTCCTCGAGATGAATTCATTCCTCGAGTCGAGCTCCGAGTCTGCGAGTCGACCGATACTCCTCGCGCCGACTCTTCACGAAATTCCTCGTGCAAGCTCTACGTGAGTCCTCGAGTCGAGTTCGAGTCCACGAGTCGACTGATACTCCTCGTGCCAACTCTTCACATGTCTCCTCGAGATGAATTCATTCATCGAGTCGAGCTCCGAGTCCGCGAGTCGACCGATACTCCTCGCGCCGACTCTTCACGAAATTCCTCGTGCAGGCTCTACGTGAGTCCTCGAGTCGAGTTCGAGTCCACGAGTCGACTGATACTCCTCGTGCCGACTCTTCACATGTCACCTCGAGATGAATTCATTCCTCAAGTCGAGCTCCGAGTCCGCGAGTCGACCGATACTCCTCGCGCCGACTCTTCACGAAATTCCTCGCGCCGACTCTTCACGAAATTCCTCGTGCAGGCTCTACGTGAGTCCTCGAGTCGAGTTCGAGTCCACGAGTCGACTGATACTCCTCGTGCCAACTGTTCACATGTCTCCTCGAGATGAATTCATTCCTCGAGTCGAGCTCCGAGTCCGCGAGTCGACCGATACTCCTCGCGCCGACTCTTCACGAAATTCCTCGCGCCGACTCTTCACGAAATTCCTCGTGTAGGCTCTACGTGAGTCCTCGAATCGAGTTCGAGTCCACGAGTCGACTGATACTCCTCGTGCCAACTCTTCACATGTCTCCTCGAGATGAATTCATTCCTCGAGTCGAGCTCCGAGTCCGCGAGTCGACCGATACTCCTCGCGCCGACTCTTCACGAAATTCCTCGTGCAGGCTCTACGTGAGTCCTCGAGTCGAGTTCGAGTCCACGAGTCGACTGATACTCTTCGTGCTGACTCTTCACATGTCTCCTCGAGATGAATTCATTCCTCCAGTCAAGCTCCGAGTCCGCGAGTCGACCGATACTCCTCGCGCCGACTCTTCACGAAATTCCTCGTGCAAGCTCTACGTGAGTCCTCGAGTCGAGTTCGAGTCCACGAGTCGACTGATACTCCTCGTGCCAACTCTTCACATGTCTCCTCGAGATGAATTCATTCATCGAGTCGAGCTCCGAGTCCGCGAGTCGACCGATACTCCTCGCGCCGACTCTTCACGAAATTCCTCGTGCAGGCTCTACGTGAGTCCTCGAGTCGAGTTCGAGTCCACGAGTCGACTGATACTCCTCGTGCTGACTCTTCACATGTCTCCTCGAGATGAATTCATTCCTCAAGTCGAGCTCCGAGTCCGCGAGTCGACCGATACTCCTCGCGCCGACTCTTCACGAAATTCCTTGCGCCGACTCATCACGAAATTCCTCGTGCAGGCTCTACGTGAGTCCTCGAGTCGAGTTCGAGTCCACGAGTCGACTGATACTCCTCGTGCAAACTCTTCACATGTCTCCTCGAGATGAATTCATTCCTCTAGTCGAGCTCCGAGTCCGCGAGTCGACCGATACTCCTCGCGCCGACTCTTCACGAAATTCCTCGCGCCGACTCTTCACGAAATTCCTCGTGCAGGCTCTACGTGAGTCCTCGAATCGAGTTCGAGTCCACGAGTCGACTGATACTCCTCGTGCCGACTCTTCACATGTCTCCTCGAGATGAATTCATTCCTCGAGTCGAGCTCCGAGTCTGCGAGTCGACCGATACTCGCGCCGACTCTTCACGAAATTCCTCGTGCAAGCTCTACGTGAGTCCTCGAGTCGAGTTCGAGTCCACGAGTCGACTGATACTCCTCGTGCCAACTCTTCACATGTCTCCTCGAGATGAATTCATTCATCGAGTCGAGCTCCGAGTCCGCGAGTCGACCGATACTCCTCGCGCCGACTCTTCACGAAATTCCTCGTGCAGGCTCTACGTGAGTCCTCGAGTCGAGTTCGAGTCCACGAGTCGACTGATACTCCTCGTGCCGACTCTTCACATGTCACCTCGAGATGAATTCATTCCTCAAGTCGAGCTCCGAGTCCGCGAGTCGACCGATACTCCTCGCGCCGACTCTTCACGAAATTCCTCGCGCCGACTCTTCACGAAATTCCTCGTGCAGGCTCTACGTGAGTCCTCGAGTCGAGTTCGAGTCCACGAGTCGACTGATACTCTTTGTTCCGACTCTTCACATGTCTCCTCGAGATGAATTCATTCCTCCAGTCGAGCTCCGAGTCCGTGAGTCGACCGATACTCCTCGCGCCGACTCTTCACGAAATTCCTCGTGCAGGCTCTACGTGAGTCCTCGAGTCGAGTTCGAGTCCACGAGTCGACTGATACTCCTCGTGCCAACTGTTCACATGTCTCCTCGAGATGAATTCATTCCTCGAGTCGAGCTCCGAGTCCGCGAGTCGACCGATACTCCTCGCGCCGACTCTTCACGAAATTCCTCGCGCCGACTCTTCACGAAATTCCTCGTGCAGGCTCTACGTGAGTCCTCGAATCGAGTTCGAGTCCACGAGTCGACTGATACTCCTCGTGCAAACTCTTCACATGTCTCCTCGAGATGAATTCATTCCTCGAGTCGAGCTCCGAGTCCGCGAGTCGACCGATACTCCTCGCGCCGACTCTTCACGAAATTCCTCGCGCCGACTCTTCACGAAATTCCTCGTGCAGGCTCTACGTGAGTCCTCGAATCGAGTTCGAGTCCACGAGTCCACTGATACTCCTCGTGCCGACTCTTCACATGTCTCCTCGAGATGAATTCATTCCTCGAGTCGAGCTCCGAGTCTGCGAGTCGACCGATACTCCTCGCGCCGACTCTTCACGAAATTCCTCGTGCAAGCTCTACGTGAGTCCTCGAGTCGAGTTCGAGTCCACGAGTCGACTGATACTCCTCGTGCCAACTCTTCACATGTCTCCTCGAGATGAATTCATTCATCGAGTCGAGCTCCGAGTCCGCGAGTCGACCGATACTCCTCGCGCCGACTCTTCACGAAATTCCTCGTGCAGGCTCTACGTGAGTCCTCGAGTCGAGTTCGAGTCCACGAGTCGACTGATACTCCTCGTGCCGACTCTTCACATGTCACCTCGAGATGAATTCATTCCTCAAGTCGAGCTCCGAGTCCGCGAGTCGACCGATACTCCTCGCGCCGACTCTTCACGAAATTCCTCGCGCCGACTCTTCACGAAATTCCTCGTGCAGGCTCTACGTGAGTCCTCGAGTCGAGTTCGAGTCCACGAGTCGACTGATACTCCTCGTGCCAACTGTTCACATGTCTCCGCGAGATGAATTCATTCCTCGAGTCGAGCTCCGAGTCCGCGAGTCGACCGATACTCCTCGCGCCGACTCTTCACGAAATTCCTCGCGCCGACTCTTCACGAAATTCCTCGTGTAGGCTCTACGTGAGTCCTCGAATCGAGTTCGAGTCCACGAGTCGACTGATACTCCTCGTGCCAACTCTTCACATGTCTCCTCGAGATGAATTCATTCCTCGAGTCGAGCTCCGAGTCCGCGAGTCGACCGATACTCCTCGCGCCGACTCTTCACGAAATTCCTCGTGCAGGCTCTACGTGAGTCCTCGAGTCGAGTTCGAGTCCACGAGTCGACTGATACTCTTCGTGCCGACTCTTCACATGTCTCCTCGAGATGAATTCATTCCTCCAGTCAAGCTCCGAGTCCGCGAGTCGACCGATACTCCTCGCGCCGACTCTTCACGAAATTCCTCGTGCAAGCTCTACGTGAGTCCTCGAGTCGAGTTCGAGTCCACGAGTCGACTGATACTCCTCGTGCCAACTCTTCACATGTCTCCTCGAGATGAATTCATTCATCGAGTCGAGCTCCGAGTCCGCGAGTCGACCGATACTCCTCGCGCCGACTCTTCACGAAATTCCTCGTGCAGGCTCTACGTGAGTCCTCGAGTCGAGTTCGAGTCCACGAGTCGACTGATACTCCTCGTGCTGACTCTTCACATGTCTCCTCGAGATGAATTCATTCCTCAAGTCGAGCTCCGAGTCCGCGAGTCGACCGATACTCCTCGCGCCGACTCTTCACGAAATTCCTTGCGCCGACTCATCACGAAATTCCTCGTGCAGGCTCTACGTGAGTCCTCGAGTCGAGTTCGAGTCCACGAGTCGACTGATACTCCTCGTGCCAACTGTTCACATGTCTCCTCGAGATGAATTCATTCCTCGAGTCGAGCTCCGAGTCCGCGAGTCGACCGATACTCCTCGCGCCGACTCTTCACGAAATTCCTCGCGCCGACTCTTCACGAAATTCCTCGTGTAGGCTCTACGTGAGTCCTCGAATCGAGTTCGCGTCCACGAGTCGACTGATACTCCTCGTGCCAGCTCTTCACATGTCTCCTCGAGATGAATTCATTCCTCGAGTCGAGCTCCGAGTCCGCGAGTCGACCGATACTCCTCGCGCCGACTCTTCACGAAATTCCTCGCGCCGACTCTTCACGAAATTCCTCGTGTAGGCTCTACGTGAGTCCTCGAGTCGAGTTCGAGTCCACGAGTCGACTGATACTCCTCGTGCCAACTCTTCACATGTCTCCTCGAGATGAATTCATTCCTCGAGTCGAGCTCCGAGTCCGCGAGTCGACCGATACTCCTCGCGCCGACTCTTCACGAAATTCCTCGTGCAGGCTCTACGTGAGTCCTCGAGTCGAGTTCGAGTCCACGAGTCGACTGATACTCCTCGTTCCGACTCTTCACATGTCTCCTCGAGATGAATTCATTCCTCGAGTCGAGCTCCGAGTCCGCGAGTCGACCGATACTCCTCGCGCCGACTCTTCACGAAATTCCTTGTGCAGGCTCTACGTGAGTCCTCGAGTCGAGTTCGAGTCCACGAGTCGACTGATACTCCTCGTGCCAACTCTTCACATGTCTCCTCGAGATGAATTCATTCCTCCAGTCGAGCTCCGAGTCCGCGAGTCGACCGATACTCCTCGCGCCGACTCTTCACGAAATTCCTTGCGCCGACTCTTCACGAAATTCCTCGTGCAGGCTCTACGTGAGTCCTCGAATCGAGTTCGAGTCCACGAGTCGACTGATACTCCTCGTGCAAACTCTTCACATGTCTCCTCGAGATGAATTCATTCCTCGAGTCGAGCTCCGAGTCCGCGAGTCGACCGATACTCCTCGCGCCGACTCTTCACGAAATTCCTCGCGCCGACTCTTCACGAAATTCCTCGTGCAGGCTCTATGTGAGTCCTCGAATCGAGTTCGAGTCCACGAGTCGACTGATACTCCTCGTGCCGACTCTTTACATGTCTCCTCGAGATGAATTCATTCCTCGAGTCGAGCTCCGAGTCTGCGAGTCGACCGATACTCGCGCCGACTCTTCACGAAATTCCTCGTGCAAGCTCTACGTGAGTCCTCGAGTCGAGTTCGAGTCCACGAGTCGACTGATACTCCTCGTGCCAACTCTTCACATGTCTCCTCGAGATGAATTCATTCATCGAGTCGAGCTCCGAGTCCGCGAGTCGACCGATACTCCTCGCGCCGACTCTTCACGAAATTCCTCGTGCAGGCTCTACGTGAGTCCTCGAGTCGAGTTCGAGTCCACGAGTCGACTGATACTCCTCGTGCTGACTCTTCACATGTCTCCTCGAGATGAATTCATTCCTCAAGTCGAGCTCCGAGTCCGCGAGTCGACCGATACTCCTCGCGCCGACTCTTCACGAAATTCCTTGCGCCGACTCATCACGAAATTCCTCGTGCAGGCTCTACGTGAGTCCTCGAGTCGAGTTCGAGTCCACGAGTCGACTGATACTCCTCGTGCCAACTGTTCACATGTCTCCTCGAGATGAATTCATTCCTCGAGTCGAGCTCCGAGTCCGCGAGTCGACCGATACTCCTCGCGCCGACTCTTCACGAAATTCCTCGCGCCGACTCTTCACGAAATTCCTCGTGTAGGCTCTACGTGAGTCCTCGAATCGAGTTCGCGTCCACGAGTCGACTGATACTCCTCGTGCCAGCTCTTCACATGTCTCCTCGAGATGAATTCATTCCTCGAGTCGAGCTCCGAGTCCGCGAGTCGACCGATACTCCTCGCGCCGACTCTTCACGAAATTCCTCGCGCCGACTCTTCACGAAATTCCTCGTGTAGGCTCTACGTGAGTCCTCGAGTCGAGTTCGAGTCCACGAGTCGACTGATACTCCTCGTGCCAACTCTTCACATGTCTCCTCGAGATGAATTCATTCCTCGAGTCGAGCTCCGAGTCCGCGAGTCGACCGATACTCCTCGCGCCGACTCTTCACGAAATTCCTCGTGCAGGCTCTACGTGAGTCCTCGAGTCGAGTTCGAGTCCACGAGTCGACTGATACTCCTCGTTCCGACTCTTCACATGTCTCCTCGAGATGAATTCATTCCTCGAGTCGAGCTCCGAGTCCGCGAGTCGACCGATACTCCTCGCGCCGACTCTTCACGAAATTCCTTGTGCAGGCTCTACGTGAGTCCTCGAGTCGAGTTCGAGTCCACGAGTCGACTGATACTCCTCGTGCCAACTCTTCACATGTCTCCTCGAGATGAATTCATTCCTCCAGTCGAGCTCCGAGTCCGCGAGTCGACCGATACTCCTCGCGCCGACTCTTCACGAAATTCCTTGCGCCGACTCTTCACGAAATTCCTCGTGCAGGCTCTACGTGAGTCCTCGAATCGAGTTCGAGTCCACGAGTCGACTGATACTCCTCGTGCAAACTCTTCACATGTCTCCTCGAGATGAATTCATTCCTCGAGTCGAGCTCCGAGTCCGCGAGTCGACCGATACTCCTCGCGCCGACTCTTCACGAAATTCCTCGCGCCGACTCTTCACGAAATTCCTCGTGCAGGCTCTATGTGAGTCCTCGAATCGAGTTCGAGTCCACGAGTCGACTGATACTCCTCGTGCCGACTCTTTACATGTCTCCTCGAGATGAATTCATTCCTCGAGTCGAGCTCCGAGTCTGCGAGTCGACCGATACTCGCGCCGACTCTTCACGAAATTCCTCGTGCAAGCTCTACGTGAGTCCTCGAGTCGAGTTCGAGTCCACGAGTCGACTGATACTCCTCGTGCCAACTCTTCACATGTCTCCTCGAGATGAATTCATTCATCGAGTCGAGCTCCGAGTCCGCGAGTCGACCGATACTCCTCGCGCCGACTCTTCACGAAATTCCTCGTGCAGGCTCTACGTGAGTCCTCGAGTCGAGTTCGAGTCCACGAGTCGACTGATACTCCTCGTGCCGACTCTTCACATGTCACCTCGAGATGAATTCATTCCTCAAGTCGAGCTCCGAGTCCGCGAGTCGACCGATACTCCTCGCGCCGACTCTTCACGAAATTCCTCGCGCCGACTCTTCACGAAATTCCTCGTGCAGGCTCTACGTGAGTCCTCGAGTCGAGTTCGAGTCCACGAGTCGACTGATACTCTTTGTTCCGACTCTTCACATGTCTCCTCGAGATGAATTCATTCCTCCAGTCGAGCTCCGAGTCCGCGAGTCGACCGATACTCCTCGCGCCGACTCTTCACGAAATTCCTCGTGCAGGCTCTACGTGAGTCCTCGAGTCGAGTTCGAGTCCACGAGTCGACTGATACTCCTCGTGCCAACTGTTCACATGTCTCCTCGAGATGAATTCATTCCTCGAGTCGAGCTCCGAGTCCGCGAGTCGACCGATACTCCTCGCGCCGACTCTTCACGAAATTCCTCGCGCCGACTCTTCACGAAATTCCTCGTGCAGGCTCTACGTGAGTCCTCGAATCGAGTTCGAGTCCACGAGTCGACTGATACTCCTCGTGCAAACTCTTCACATGTCTCCTCGAGATGAATTCATTCCTCGAGTCGAGCTCCGAGTCCGCGAGTCGACCGATACTCCTCGCGCCGACTCTTCACGAAATTCCTCGCGCCGACTCTTCACGAAATTCTACGTGAGTCCTCGAATCGAGTTCGAGTCCACGAGTCCACTGATACTCCTCGTGCCGACTCTTCACATGTCTCCTCGAGATGAATTCATTCCTCGAGTCGAGCTCCGAGTCTGCGAGTCGACCGATACTCCTCGCGCCGACTCTTCACGAAATTCCTCGTGCAAGCTCTACGTGAGTCCTCGAGTCGAGTTCGAGTCCACGAGTCGACTGATACTCCTCGTGCCAACTCTTCACATGTCTCCTCGAGATGAATTCATTCATCGAGTCGAGCTCCGAGTCCGCGAGTCGACCGATACTCCTCGCGCCGACTCTTCACGAAATTCCTCGTGCAGGCTCTACGTGAGTCCTCGAGTCGAGTTCGAGTCCACGAGTCGACTGATACTCCTCGTGCCGACTCTTCACATGTCACCTCGAGATGAATTCATTCCTCAAGTCGAGCTCCGAGTCCGCGAGTCGACCGATACTCCTCGCGCCGACTCTTCACGAAATTCCTCGCGCCGACTCTTCACGAAATTCCTCGTGCAGGCTCTACGTGAGTCCTCGAGTCGAGTTCGAGTCCACGAGTCGACTGATACTCCTCGTGCCAACTGTTCACATGTCTCCTCGAGATGAATTCATTCCTCGAGTCGAGCTCCGAGTCCGCGAGTCGACCGATACTCCTCGCGCCGACTCTTTACGAAATTCCTCGCGCCGACTCTTCACGAAATTCCTCGTGTAGGCTCTACGTGAGTCCTCGAATCGAGTTCGAGTCCACGAGTCGACTGATACTCCTCGTGCCAACTCTTCACATGTCTCCTCGAGATGAATTCATTCCTCGAGTCGAGCTCCGAGTCCGCGAGTCGATGGATACTCCTCGCGCCGACTCTTCACGAAATTCCTCATGCAGGATCTACGTGAGTCCTCGAGTCGAGTTCGAGTCCACGAGTCGACTGATACTCCTCGTGCCGACTCTTCACATGTCTCCTCGAGATGAATTCATTCCTCAAGTCGAGCTCCGAGTCCGCGAGTCGACCGATACTCCTCGCGCCGACTCTTCACGAATTTCCTCGCGCCGACTCTTCACGAAATTCCTCGTGCAGGCTCTACGTGAGTCCTCGAGTCGAGTTCGAGTCCACGAGTCGACTGATACTCCTCGTGCCAACTGTTCACATGTCTCCTCGAGATGAATTCATTCCTCGAGTCGAGCTCCGAGTCCGCGAGTCGACCGATACTCCTCGCGCCGACTCTTCACGAAATTCCTCGCGCCGACTCTTCACGAAATTCCTCGTGTAGGCTCTACGTGAGTCCTCGAATCGAGTTCGAGTCCACGAGTCGACTGATACTCCTCGTGCCAACTCTTCACATGTCTCCTCGAGATGAATTCATTCCTCGAGTCGAGCTCCGAGTCCGCGAGTCGACCGATACTCCTCGCGCCGACTCTTCACGAAATTCCTCGTGCAGGCTCTACGTGAGTCCTCGAGTCGAGTTCGAGTCCACGAGTCGACTGATACTCTTTGTTCCGACTCTTCACATGTCTCCTCGAGATGAATTCATTCCTCCAGTCAAGCTCCGAGTCCGCGAGTCGACCGATACTCCTCGCGCCGACTCTTCACGAAATTCCTCGTGCAAGCTCTACGTGAGTCCTCGAGTCGAGTTCGAGTCCACGAGTCGACTGATACTCCTCGTGCCAACTCTTCACATGTCTCCTCGAGATGAATTCATTCATCGAGTCGAGCTCCGAGTCCGCGAGTCGACCGATACTCCTCGCGCCGACTCTTCACGAAATTCCTCGTGCAGGCTCTACGTGAGTCCTCGAGTCGAGTTCGAGTCCACGAGTCGACTGATACTCCTCGTGCTGACTCTTCACATGTCTCCTCGAGATGAATTCATTCCTCAAGTCGAGCTCCGAGTCCGCGAGTCGACCGATACTCCTCGCGCCGACTCTTCACGAAATTCCTTGCGCCGACTCTTCACGAAATTCCTCGTGCAGGCTCTACGTGAGTCCTCGAGTCGAGTTCGAGTCCACGAGTCGACTGATACTCCTCGTGCCAACTGTTCACATGTCTCCTCGAGATGAATTCATTCCTCGAGTCGAGCTCCGAGTCCGCGAGTCGACCGATACTCCTCGCGCCGACTCTTCACGAAATTCCTCGCGCCGACTCTTCACGAAATTCCTCGTGTAGGCTCTACGTGAGTCCTCGAATCGAGTTCGCGTCCACGAGTCGACTGATACTCCTCGTGCCAACTCTTCACATGTCTCCTCGAGATGAATTCATTCCTCGAGTCAAGCTCCGAGTCCGCGAGTCGACCGATACTCCTCGCGCCGACTCTTCACGAAATTCCTCGTGCAGTCTCTACGTGAGTCCTCGAGTCAAGTTCGAGTCCACGAGTCGACTGATACTCTTTGTTCCGACTCTTCACATGTCTCCTCGAGATGAATTCATTCCTCCAGTCGAGCTCCGAGTCCGCGAGTCGACCGATACTCCTCGCGCCGACTCTTCACGAAATTCCTCGTGCAGGCTCTACGTGAGTCCTCGAGTCGAGTTCGAGTCCACGAGTCGACTGATACTCCTCGTGCCAACTGTTCACATGTCACCTCGAGATGAATTCATTCCTCGAGTCGAGCTCCGAGTCCGCGAGTCGACCGATACTCCTCGCGCCGACTCTTCACGAAATTCCTCGTGCAGGCTCTACGTGAGTCCTCGAGTCGAGTTCGAGTCCACGAGTCGACTGATACTCTTTGTTCCGACTCTTCACATGTCTCCTCGAGATGAATTCATTCCTCCAGTCAAGCTCCGAGTCCGCGAGTCGACCGATACTCCTCGCGCCGACTCTTCACGAAATTCCTCGTGCAAGCTCTACGTGAGTCCTCGAGTCGAGTTCGAGTCCACGAGTCGACTGATACTCCTCGTGCCAACTCTTCACATGTCTCCTCGAGATGAATTCATTCATCGAGTCGAGCTCCGAGTCCGCGAGTCGACCGATACTCCTCGCGCCGACTCTTCACGAAATTCCTCGTGCAGGCTCTACGTGAGTCCTCGAGTCGAGTTCGAGTCCACGAGTCGACTGATACTCCTCGTGCTGACTCTTCACATGTCTCCTCGAGATGAATTCATTCCTCAAGTCGAGCTCCGAGTCCGCGAGTCGACCAATACTCCTCGCGCCGACTCTTCACGAAATTCCTTGCGCCGACTCTTCACGAAATTCCTCGTGCAGGCTCTACGTGAGTCCTCGAGTCGAGTTCGAGTCCACGAGTCGACTGATACTCCTCGTGCCAACTGTTCACATGTCTCCTCGAGATGAATTCATTCCTCGAGTCGAGCTCCGAGTCCGCGAGTCGACCGATACTCCTCGCGCCGACTCTTCACGAAATTCCTCGCGCCGACTCTTCACGAAATTCCTCGTGCAGGTTCTACGTGAGTCCTCGAGTCGAGTTCGAGTCCACGAGTCGACTGATACTCCTCGTGCCAACTCTTCACATGTCTCCTCGAGATGAATTCATTCCTCGAGTCGAGCTCCGAGTCCGCGAGTCGACCGATACTCCTCGCGCCGACTCTTCACGAAATTCCTCGTGCAGGCTCTACGTGAGTCCTCGAGTCGAGTTCGAGTCCACGAGTCGACTGATACTCCTCGTGCCAACTGTTCACATGTCTCCTCGAGATGAATTCATTCCTCGAGTCGAGCTCCGAGTCCGCGAGTCGACCGATACTCCTCGCGCCGACTCTTTACGAAATTCCTCGCGCCGACTCTTCACGAAATTCCTCGTGTAGGCTCTACGTGAGTCCTCGAATCGAGTTCGAGTCCACGAGTCGACTGATACTCCTCGTGCCAACTCTTCACATGTCTCCTCGAGATGAATTCATTCCTCGAGTCGAGCTCCGAGTCCGCGAGTCGATGGATACTCCTCGCGCCGACTCTTCACGAAATTCCTCATGCAGGATCTACGTGAGTCCTCGAGTCGAGTT
Source organism: Urtica dioica subsp. dioica (assembly GCF_054948205.1). Taxonomy (NCBI): domain Eukaryota; kingdom Viridiplantae; phylum Streptophyta; class Magnoliopsida; order Rosales; family Urticaceae; genus Urtica; species Urtica dioica. The sequence goes on along the minus strand of NC_142756.1, from coordinate 34,672,814 downwards.
CGAGTCCACGAGTCGACTGATACTCCTCGTGCCGACTCTTCACATGTCTCCTCGAGATGAATTCATTCCTCAAGTCGAGCTCCGAGTCCGCGAGTCGACCGATACTCCTCGCGCCGACTCTTCACGAATTTCCTCGCGCCGACTCTTCACGAAATTCCTCGTGCAGGCTCTACGTGAGTCCTCGAGTCGAGTTCGAGTCCACGAGTCGACTGATACTCCTCGTGCCAACTGTTCACATGTCTCCTCGAGATGAATTCATTCCTCGAGTCGAGCTCCGAGTCCGCGAGTCGACCGATACTCCTCGCGCCGACTCTTCACAAAATTCCTCGCGCCGACTCTTCACGAAATTCCTCGTGTAGGCTCTATGTGAGTCCTCGAATCGAGTTCGAGTCCACGAGTCGACTGATACTCCTCGTGCCAACTCTTCACATGTCTCCTCGAGATGAATTCATTCCTCGAGTCGAGCTCCGAGTCCGCGAGTCGACCGATACTCCTCGCGCCGACTCTTCACGAAATTCCTCGTGCAGGCTCTACGTGAGTCCTCGAGTCGAGTTCGAGTCCACGAGTCGACTGATACTCTTTGTTCCGACTCTTCACATGTCTCCTCGAGATGAATTCATTCCTCCAGTCAAGCTCCGAGTCCGCGAGTCGACCGATACTCCTCGCGCCGACTCTTCACGAAATTCCTCGTGCAAGCTCTACGTGAGTCCTCGAGTCGAGTTCGAGTCCACGAGTCGACTGATACTCCTCGTGCCAACTCTTCACATGTCTCCTCGAGATGAATTCATTCATCGAGTCGAGCTCCGAGTCCGCGAGTCGACCGATACTCCTCGCGCCGACTCTTCACGAAATTCCTCGTGCAGGCTCTACGTGAGTCCTCGAGTCGAGTTCGAGTCCACGAGTCGACTGATACTCCTCGTGCTGACTCTTCACATGTCTCCTCGAGATGAATTCATTCCTCAAGTCGAGCTCCGAGTCCGCGAGTCGACCAATACTCCTCGCGCCGACTCTTCACGAAATTCCTTGCGCCGACTCTTCACGAAATTCCTCGTGCAGGCTCTACGTGAGTCCTCGAGTCGAGTTCGAGTCCACGAGTCGACTGATACTCCTCGTGCCAACTGTTCACATGTCTCCTCGAGATGAATTCATTCCTCGAGTCGAGCTCCGAGTCCGCGAGTCGACCGATACTCCTCGCGCCGACTCTTCACGAAATTCCTCGCGCCGACTCTTCACGAAATTCCTCGTGTAGGCTCTACGTGAGTCCTCGAATCGAGTTCGCGTCCACGAGTCGACTGATACTCCTCGTGCCAACTCTTCACATGTCTCCTCGAGATGAATTCATTCCTCGAGTCAAGCTCCGAGTCCGCGAGTCGACCGATACTCCTCGCGCCGACTCTTCACGAAATTCCTCGTGCAGTCTCTACGTGAGTCCTCGAGTCAAGTTCGAGTCCACGAGTCGACTGATACTCTTTGTTCCGACTCTTCACATGTCTCCTCGAGATGAATTCATTCCTCCAGTCGAGCTCCGAGTCCGCGAGTCGACCGATACTCCTCGCGCCGACTCTTCACGAAATTCCTCGTGCAGGCTCTACGTGAGTCCTCGAGTCGAGTTCGAGTCCACGAGTCGACTGATACTCCTCGTGCCAACTGTTCACATGTCTCCTCGAGATGAATTCATTCCTCGAGTCGAGCTCCGAGTCCGCGAGTCGACCGATACTCCTCGCGCCGACTCTTCACGAAATTCCTCGCGCCGACTCTTCACGAAATTCCTCGTGCAGGTTCTACGTGAGTCCTCGAATCGAGTTCGAGTCCACGAGTCGACTGATACTCCTCGTGCAAACTCTTCACATGTCTCCTCGAGATGAATTCATTCCTCGAGTCGAGCTCCGAGTCCGCGAGTCGACCGATACTCCTCGCGCCGACTCTTCACGAAATTCCTCGCGCCGACTCTTCACGAAATTCCTCGTGCAGGCTCTACGTGAGTCCTCGAATCGAGTTCGAGTCCACGAGTCGACTGATACTCCTCGTGCCGACTCTTCACATGTCTCCTCGAGATGAATTCATTCCTCGAGTCGAGCTCCGAGTCTGCGAGTCGACCGATACTCCTCGCGCCGACTCTTCACGAAATTCCTCGTGCAAGCTCTACGTGAGTCCTCGAGTCGAGTTCGAGTCCACGAGTCGACTGATACTCCTCGTGCCAACTCTTCACATGTCTCCTCGAGATGAATTCATTCCTCGAGTCGAGCTCCGAGTCCGCGAGTCGACCGATACTCCTCGCGCCGACTCTTCACGAAATTCCTCGTGCAGGCTCTACGTGAGTCCTCGAGTCGAGTTCGAGTCCACGAGTCGACTGATACTCCTCGTGCCGACTCTTCACATGTCACCTCGAGATGAATTCATTCCTCAAGTCGAGCTCCGAGTCCGCGAGTCGACCGATACTCCTCGCGCCGACTCTTCACGAAATTCCTCGCGCCGACTCTTCACGAAATTCCTCGTGCAGGCTCTACGTGAGTCCTCGAGTCGAGTTCGAGTCCACGAGTCGACTGATACTCCTCGTGCCAACTGTTCACATGTCTCCTCGAGATGAATTCATTCCTCGAGTCGAGCTCCGAGTCCGCGAGTCGACCGATACTCCTCGCGCCGACGCTTCACGAAATTCCTCGCGCCGACTCTTCACGAAATTCCTCGTGCAGTCTCTACGTGAGTCCTCGAGTCAAGTTCGAGTCCACGAGTCGACTGATACTCTTTGTTCCGACTCTTCACATGTCTCCTCGAGATGAATTCATTCCTCCAGTCAAGCTCCGAGTCCGCGAGTCGACCGATACTCCTCGCGCCGACTCTTCACGAAATTCCTCGTGCAGGCTCTACGTGAGTCCTCGAGTGGAGTTCGAGTCCATGAGTCGACTGATACTCCTCGTGTCGACTCTTCACATGTCTCCTCGGATGAATTCATTCCTCGAGTCGAGCTCCGAGTCCGCGAGTCGACCGATACTCCTCGCGCCGACTCTTCACGAAATTCCTTGTGCAGGCTCTACGTGAGTCCTCGAGTCGAGTTCGAGTCCACGAGTCGACTGATACTCCTCGTGCCAACTCTTCACATGTCTCCTCGAGATGAATTCATTCCTCCAGTCGAGCTCCGAGTCCGCGAGTCGACCGATACTCCTCGCGCCGACTCTTCACGAAATTCCTTGCGCCGACTCTTCACGAAATTCCTCGTGCAGGCTCTACGTGAGTCCTCGAATCGAGTTCGAGTCCACGAGTCGACTGATACTCCTCGTGCAAACTCTTCACATGTCTCCTCGAGATGAATTCATTCCTCGAGTCGAGCTCCGAGTCCGCGAGTCGACCGATACTCCTCGCGCCGACTCTTCACGAAATTCCTCGCGCCGACTCTTCACGAAATTCCTCGTGCAGGCTCTATGTGAGTCCTCGAATCGAGTTCGAGTCCACGAGTCGACTGATACTCCTCGTGCCGACTCTTTACATGTCTCCTCGAGATGAATTCATTCCTCGAGTCGAGCTCCGAGTCTGCGAGTCGACCGATACTCGCGCCGACTCTTCACGAAATTCCTCGTGCAAGCTCTACGTGAGTCCTCGAGTCGAGTTCGAGTCCACGAGTCGACTGATACTCCTCGTGCCAACTCTTCACATGTCTCCTCGAGATGAATTCATTCATCGAGTCGAGCTCCGAGTCCGCGAGTCGACCGATACTCCTCGCGCCGACTCTTCACGAAATTCCTCGTGCAGGCTCTACGTGAGTCCTCGAGTCGAGTTCGAGTCCACGAGTCGACTGATACTCCTCGTGCCGACTCTTCACATGTCACCTCGAGATGAATTCATTCCTCAAGTCGAGCTCCGAGTCCGCGAGTCGACCGATACTCCTCGCGCCGACTCTTCACGAAATTCCTCGCGCCGACTCTTCACGAAATTCCTCGTGCAGGCTCTACGTGAGTCCTCGAGTCGAGTTCGAGTCCACGAGTCGACTGATACTCTTTGTTCCGACTCTTCACATGTCTCCTCGAGATGAATTCATTCCTCCAGTCGAGCTCCGAGTCCGCGAGTCGACCGATACTCCTCGCGCCGACTCTTCACGAAATTCCTCGTGCAGGCTCTACGTGAGTCCTCGAGTCGAGTTCGAGTCCACGAGTCGACTGATACTCCTCGTGCCAACTGTTCACATGTCTCCTCGAGATGAATTCATTCCTCGAGTCGAGCTCCGAGTCCGCGAGTCGACCGATACTCCTCGCGCCGACTCTTCACGAAATTCCTCGCGCCGACTCTTCACGAAATTCCTCGTGCAGGCTCTACGTGAGTCCTCGAATCGAGTTCGAGTCCACGAGTCGACTGATACTCCTCGTGCAAACTCTTCACATGTCTCCTCGAGATGAATTCATTCCTCGAGTCGAGCTCCGAGTCCGCGAGTCGACCGATACTCCTCGCGCCGACTCTTCACGAAATTCCTCGCGCCGACTCTTCACGAAATTCTACGTGAGTCCTCGAATCGAGTTCGAGTCCACGAGTCCACTGATACTCCTCGTGCCGACTCTTCACATGTCTCCTCGAGATGAATTCATTCCTCGAGTCGAGCTCCGAGTCTGCGAGTCGACCGATACTCCTCGCGCCGACTCTTCACGAAATTCCTCGTGCAAGCTCTACGTGAGTCCTCGAGTCGAGTTCGAGTCCACGAGTCGACTGATACTCCTCGTGCCAACTCTTCACATGTCTCCTCGAGATGAATTCATTCATCGAGTCGAGCTCCGAGTCCGCGAGTCGACCGATACTCCTCGCGCCGACTCTTCACGAAATTCCTCGTGCAGGCTCTACGTGAGTCCTCGAGTCGAGTTCGAGTCCACGAGTCGACTGATACTCCTCGTGCCGACTCTTCACATGTCACCTCGAGATGAATTCATTCCTCAAGTCGAGCTCCGAGTCCGCGAGTCGACCGATACTCCTCGCGCCGACTCTTCACGAAATTCCTCGCGCCGACTCTTCACGAAATTCCTCGTGCAGGCTCTACGTGAGTCCTCGAGTCGAGTTCGAGTCCACGAGTCGACTGATACTCCTCGTGCCAACTGTTCACATGTCTCCTCGAGATGAATTCATTCCTCGAGTCGAGCTCCGAGTCCGCGAGTCGACCGATACTCCTCGCGCCGACTCTTTACGAAATTCCTCGCGCCGACTCTTCACGAAATTCCTCGTGTAGGCTCTACGTGAGTCCTCGAATCGAGTTCGAGTCCACGAGTCGACTGATACTCCTCGTGCCAACTCTTCACATGTCTCCTCGAGATGAATTCATTCCTCGAGTCGAGCTCCGAGTCCGCGAGTCGATGGATACTCCTCGCGCCGACTCTTCACGAAATTCCTCATGCAGGATCTACGTGAGTCCTCGAGTCGAGTTCGAGTCCACGAGTCGACTGATACTCCTCGTGCCGACTCTTCACATGTCTCCTCGAGATGAATTCATTCCTCAAGTCGAGCTCCGAGTCCGCGAGTCGACCGATACTCCTCGCGCCGACTCTTCACGAATTTCCTCGCGCCGACTCTTCACGAAATTCCTCGTGCAGGCTCTACGTGAGTCCTCGAGTCGAGTTCGAGTCCACGAGTCGACTGATACTCCTCGTGCCAACTGTTCACATGTCTCCTCGAGATGAATTCATTCCTCGAGTCGAGCTCCGAGTCCGCGAGTCGACCGATACTCCTCGCGCCGACTCTTCACGAAATTCCTCGCGCCGACTCTTCACGAAATTCCTCGTGCAGGCTCTACGTGAGTCCTCGAATCGAGTTCGAGTCCACGAGTCGACTGATACTCCTCGTGCAAACTCTTCACATGTCTCCTCGAGATGAATTCATTCCTCGAGTCGAGCTCCGAGTCCGCGAGTCGACCGATACTCCTCGCGCCGACTCTTCACGAAATTCCTCGCGCCGACTCTTCACGAAATTCTACGTGAGTCCTCGAATCGAGTTCGAGTCCACGAGTCCACTGATACTCCTCGTGCCGACTCTTCACATGTCTCCTCGAGATGAATTCATTCCTCGAGTCGAGCTCCGAGTCTGCGAGTCGACCGATACTCCTCGCGCCGACTCTTCACGAAATTCCTCGTGCAAGCTCTACGTGAGTCCTCGAGTCGAGTTCGAGTCCACGAGTCGACTGATACTCCTCGTGCCAACTCTTCACATGTCTCCTCGAGATGAATTCATTCATCGAGTCGAGCTCCGAGTCCGCGAGTCGACCGATACTCCTCGCGCCGACTCTTCACGAAATTCCTCGTGCAGGCTCTACGTGAGTCCTCGAGTCGAGTTCGAGTCCACGAGTCGACTGATACTCCTCGTGCCGACTCTTCACATGTCACCTCGAGATGAATTCATTCCTCAAGTCGAGCTCCGAGTCCGCGAGTCGACCGATACTCCTCGCGCCGACTCTTCACGAAATTCCTCGCGCCGACTCTTCACGAAATTCCTCGTGCAGGCTCTACGTGAGTCCTCGAGTCGAGTTCGAGTCCACGAGTCGACTGATACTCCTCGTGCCAACTGTTCACATGTCTCCTCGAGATGAATTCATTCCTCGAGTCGAGCTCCGAGTCCGCGAGTCGACCGATACTCCTCGCGCCGACTCTTTACGAAATTCCTCGCGCCGACTCTTCACGAAATTCCTCGTGTAGGCTCTACGTGAGTCCTCGAATCGAGTTCGAGTCCACGAGTCGACTGATACTCCTCGTGCCAACTCTTCACATGTCTCCTCGAGATGAATTCATTCCTCGAGTCGAGCTCCGAGTCCGCGAGTCGATGGATACTCCTCGCGCCGACTCTTCACGAAATTCCTCATGCAGGATCTACGTGAGTCCTCGAGTCGAGTTCGAGTCCACGAGTCGACTGATACTCCTCGTGCCGACTCTTCACATGTCTCCTCGAGATGAATTCATTCCTCAAGTCGAGCTCCGAGTCCGCGAGTCGACCGATACTCCTCGCGCCGACTCTTCACGAATTTCCTCGCGCCGACTCTTCACGAAATTCCTCGTGCAGGCTCTACGTGAGTCCTCGAGTCGAGTTCGAGTCCACGAGTCGACTGATACTCCTCGTGCCAACTGTTCACATGTCTCCTCGAGATGAATTCATTCCTCGAGTCGAGCTCCGAGTCCGCGAGTCGACCGATACTCCTCGCGCCGACTCTTCACGAAATTCCTCGCGCCGACTCTTCACGAAATTCCTCGTGTAGGCTCTACGTGAGTCCTCGAATCGAGTTCGAGTCCACGAGTCGACTGATACTCCTCGTGCCAACTCTTCACATGTCTCCTCGAGATGAATTCATTCCTCGAGTCGAGCTCCGAGTCCGCGAGTCGACCGATACTCCTCGCGCCGACTCTTCACGAAATTCCTCGTGCAGGCTCTACGTGAGTCCTCGAGTCGAGTTCGAGTCCACGAGTCGACTGATACTCTTTGTTCCGACTCTTCACATGTCTCCTCGAGATGAATTCATTCCTCCAGTCAAGCTCCGAGTCCGCGAGTCGACCGATACTCCTCGCGCCGACTCTTCACGAAATTCCTCGTGCAAGCTCTACGTGAGTCCTCGAGTCGAGTTCGAGTCCACGAGTCGACTGATACTCCTCGTGCCAACTCTTCACATGTCTCCTCGAGATGAATTCATTCATCGAGTCGAGCTCCGAGTCCGCGAGTCGACCGATACTCCTCGCGCCGACTCTTCACGAAATTCCTCGTGCAGGCTCTACGTGAGTCCTCGAGTCGAGTTCGAGTCCACGAGTCGACTGATACTCCTCGTGCTGACTCTTCACATGTCTCCTCGAGATGAATTCATTCCTCAAGTCGAGCTCCGAGTCCGCGAGTCGACCGATACTCCTCGCGCCGACTCTTCACGAAATTCCTTGCGCCGACTCTTCACGAAATTCCTCGTGCAGGCTCTACGTGAGTCCTCGAGTCGAGTTCGAGTCCACGAGTCGACTGATACTCCTCGTGCCAACTGTTCACATGTCTCCTCGAGATGAATTCATTCCTCGAGTCGAGCTCCGAGTCCGCGAGTCGACCGATACTCCTCGCGCCGACTCTTCACGAAATTCCTCGCGCCGACTCTTCACGAAATTCCTCGTGTAGGCTCTACGTGAGTCCTCGAATCGAGTTCGCGTCCACGAGTCGACTGATACTCCTCGTGCCAACTCTTCACATGTCTCCTCGAGATGAATTCATTCCTCGAGTCAAGCTCCGAGTCCGCGAGTCGACCGATACTCCTCGCGCCGACTCTTCACGAAATTCCTCGTGCAGTCTCTACGTGAGTCCTCGAGTCAAGTTCGAGTCCACGAGTCGACTGATACTCTTTGTTCCGACTCTTCACATGTCTCCTCGAGATGAATTCATTCCTCCAGTCGAGCTCCGAGTCCGCGAGTCGACCGATACTCCTCGCGCCGACTCTTCACGAAATTCCTCGTGCAGGCTCTACGTGAGTCCTCGAGTCGAGTTCGAGTCCACGAGTCGACTGATACTCCTCGTGCCAACTGTTCACATGTCTCCTCGAGATGAATTCATTCCTCGAGTCGAGCTCCGAGTCCGCGAGTCGACCGATACTCCTCGCGCCGACTCTTCACGAAATTCCTCGTGCAGGCTCTACGTGAGTCCTCGAGTCGAGTTCGAGTCCACGAGTCGACTGATACTCTTTGTTCCGACTCTTCACATGTCTCCTCGAGATGAATTCATTCCTCCAGTCAAGCTCCGAGTCCGCGAGTCGACCGATACTCCTCGCGCCGACTCTTCACGAAATTCCTCGTGCAAGCTCTACGTGAGTCCTCGAGTCGAGTTCGAGTCCACGAGTCGACTGATACTCCTCGTGCCAACTCTTCACATGTCTCCTCGAGATGAATTCATTCATCGAGTCGAGCTCCGAGTCCGCGAGTCGACCGATACTCCTCGCGCCGACTCTTCACGAAATTCCTCGTGCAGGCTCTACGTGAGTCCTCGAGTCGAGTTCGAGTCCACGAGTCGACTGATACTCCTCGTGCTGACTCTTCACATGTCTCCTCGAGATGAATTCATTCCTCAAGTCGAGCTCCGAGTCCGCGAGTCGACCAATACTCCTCGCGCCGACTCTTCACGAAATTCCTTGCGCCGACTCTTCACGAAATTCCTCGTGCAGGCTCTACGTGAGTCCTCGAGTCGAGTTCGAGTCCACGAGTCGACTGATACTCCTCGTGCCAACTGTTCACATGTCTCCTCGAGATGAATTCATTCCTCGAGTCGAGCTCCGAGTCCGCGAGTCGACCGATACTCCTCGCGCCGACTCTTCACGAAATTCCTCGCGCCGACTCTTCACGAAATTCCTCGTGCAGGTTCTACGTGAGTCCTCGAGTCGAGTTCGAGTCCACGAGTCGACTGATACTCCTCGTGCCAACTCTTCACATGTCTCCTCGAGATGAATTCATTCCTCGAGTCGAGCTCCGAGTCCGCGAGTCGACCGATACTCCTCGCGCCGACTCTTCACGAAATTCCTCGTGCAGGCTCTACGTGAGTCCTCGAGTCGAGTTCGAGTCCACGAGTCGACTGATACTCCTCGTGCCAACTGTTCACATGTCTCCTCGAGATGAATTCATTCCTCGAGTCGAGCTCCGAGTCCGCGAGTCGACCGATACTCCTCGCGCCGACTCTTTACGAAATTCCTCGCGCCGACTCTTCACGAAATTCCTCGTGTAGGCTCTACGTGAGTCCTCGAATCGAGTTCGAGTCCACGAGTCGACTGATACTCCTCGTGCCAACTCTTCACATGTCTCCTCGAGATGAATTCATTCCTCGAGTCGAGCTCCGAGTCCGCGAGTCGATGGATACTCCTCGCGCCGACTCTTCACGAAATTCCTCATGCAGGATCTACGTGAGTCCTCGAGTCGAGTTCGAGTCCACGAGTCGACTGATACTCCTCGTGCCGACTCTTCACATGTCTCCTCGAGATGAATTCATTCCTCAAGTCGAGCTCCGAGTCCGCGAGTCGACCGATACTCCTCGCGCCGACTCTTCACGAATTTCCTCGCGCCGACTCTTCACGAAATTCCTCGTGCAGGCTCTACGTGAGTCCTCGAGTCGAGTTCGAGTCCACGAGTCGACTGATACTCCTCGTGCCAACTGTTCACATGTCTCCTCGAGATGAATTCATTCCTCGAGTCGAGCTCCGAGTCCGCGAGTCGACCGATACTCCTCGCGCCGACTCTTCACAAAATTCCTCGCGCCGACTCTTCACGAAATTCCTCGTGTAGGCTCTATGTGAGTCCTCGAATCGAGTTCGAGTCCACGAGTCGACTGATACTCCTCGTGCCAACTCTTCACATGTCTCCTCGAGATGAATTCATTCCTCGAGTCGAGCTCCGAGTCCGCGAGTCGACCGATACTCCTCGCGCCGACTCTTCACGAAATTCCTCGTGCAGGCTCTACGTGAGTCCTCGAGTCGAGTTCGAGTCCACGAGTCGACTGATACTCTTTGTTCCGACTCTTCACATGTCTCCTCGAGATGAATTCATTCCTCCAGTCAAGCTCCGAGTCCGCGAGTCGACCGATACTCCTCGCGCCGACTCTTCACGAAATTCCTCGTGCAAGCTCTACGTGAGTCCTCGAGTCGAGTTCGAGTCCACGAGTCGACTGATACTCCTCGTGCCAACTCTTCACATGTCTCCTCGAGATGAATTCATTCATCGAGTCGAGCTCCGAGTCCGCGAGTCGACCGATACTCCTCGCGCCGACTCTTCACGAAATTCCTCGTGCAGGCTCTACGTGAGTCCTCGAGTCGAGTTCGAGTCCACGAGTCGACTGATACTCCTCGTGCTGACTCTTCACATGTCTCCTCGAGATGAATTCATTCCTCAAGTCGAGCTCCGAGTCCGCGAGTCGACCAATACTCCTCGCGCCGACTCTTCACGAAATTCCTTGCGCCGACTCTTCACGAAATTCCTCGTGCAGGCTCTACGTGAGTCCTCGAGTCGAGTTCGAGTCCACGAGTCGACTGATACTCCTCGTGCCAACTGTTCACATGTCTCCTCGAGATGAATTCATTCCTCGAGTCGAGCTCCGAGTCCGCGAGTCGACCGATACTCCTCGCGCCGACTCTTCACGAAATTCCTCGCGCCGACTCTTCACGAAATTCCTCGTGTAGGCTCTACGTGAGTCCTCGAATCGAGTTCGCGTCCACGAGTCGACTGATACTCCTCGTGCCAACTCTTCACATGTCTCCTCGAGATGAATTCATTCCTCGAGTCAAGCTCCGAGTCCGCGAGTCGACCGATACTCCTCGCGCCGACTCTTCACGAAATTCCTCGTGCAGTCTCTACGTGAGTCCTCGAGTCAAGTTCGAGTCCACGAGTCGACTGATACTCTTTGTTCCGACTCTTCACATGTCTCCTCGAGATGAATTCATTCCTCCAGTCGAGCTCCGAGTCCGCGAGTCGACCGATACTCCTCGCGCCGACTCTTCACGAAATTCCTCGTGCAGGCTCTACGTGAGTCCTCGAGTCGAGTTCGAGTCCACGAGTCGACTGATACTCCTCGTGCCAACTGTTCACATGTCTCCTCGAGATGAATTCATTCCTCGAGTCGAGCTCCGAGTCCGCGAGTCGACCGATACTCCTCGCGCCGACTCTTCACGAAATTCCTCGCGCCGACTCTTCACGAAATTCCTCGTGCAGGTTCTACGTGAGTCCTCGAATCGAGTTCGAGTCCACGAGTCGACTGATACTCCTCGTGCAAACTCTTCACATGTCTCCTCGAGATGAATTCATTCCTCGAGTCGAGCTCCGAGTCCGCGAGTCGACCGATACTCCTCGCGCCGACTCTTCACGAAATTCCTCGCGCCGACTCTTCACGAAATTCCTCGTGCAGGCTCTACGTGAGTCCTCGAATCGAGTTCGAGTCCACGAGTCGACTGATACTCCTCGTGCCGACTCTTCACATGTCTCCTCGAGATGAATTCATTCCTCGAGTCGAGCTCCGAGTCTGCGAGTCGACCGATACTCCTCGCGCCGACTCTTCACGAAATTCCTCGTGCAAGCTCTACGTGAGTCCTCGAGTCGAGTTCGAGTCCACGAGTCGACTGATACTCCTCGTGCCAACTCTTCACATGTCTCCTCGAGATGAATTCATTCCTCGAGTCGAGCTCCGAGTCCGCGAGTCGACCGATACTCCTCGCGCCGACTCTTCACGAAATTCCTCGTGCAGGCTCTACGTGAGTCCTCGAGTCGAGTTCGAGTCCACGAGTCGACTGATACTCCTCGTGCCGACTCTTCACATGTCACCTCGAGATGAATTCATTCCTCAAGTCGAGCTCCGAGTCCGCGAGTCGACCGATACTCCTCGCGCCGACTCTTCACGAAATTCCTCGCGCCGACTCTTCACGAAATTCCTCGTGCAGGCTCTACGTGAGTCCTCGAGTCGAGTTCGAGTCCACGAGTCGACTGATACTCCTCGTGCCAACTGTTCACATGTCTCCTCGAGATGAATTCATTCCTCGAGTCGAGCTCCGAGTCCGCGAGTCGACCGATACTCCTCGCGCCGACGCTTCACGAAATTCCTCGCGCCGACTCTTCACGAAATTCCTCGTGCAGTCTCTACGTGAGTCCTCGAGTCAAGTTCGAGTCCACGAGTCGACTGATACTCTTTGTTCCGACTCTTCACATGTCTCCTCGAGATGAATTCATTCCTCCAGTCGAGCTCCGAGTCCGCGAGTCGACCGATACTCCTCGCGCCGACTCTTCACGAAATTCCTCGTGCAGGCTCTACGTGAGTCCTCGAGTCGAGTTCGAGTCCACGAGTCGACTGATACTCCTCGTGCCAACTGTTCACATGTCTCCTCGAGATGAATTCATTCCTTGAGTCGAGCTCCGAGTCCGCGAGTCGACCGATACTCCTCGCGCCGACTCTTCACGAAATTCCTCGCGCCGACTCTTCACGAAATTCCTCGTGCAGGTTCTACGTGAGTCCTCGAATCGAGTTCGAGTCCACGAGTCGACTGATACTCCTCGTGCAAACTCTTCACATGTCTCCTCGAGATGAATTCATTCCTCGAGTCGAGCTCCGAGTCCGCGAGTCGACCGATACTCCTCGCGCCGACTCTTCACGAAATTCCTCGCGCCGACTCTTCACGAAATTCCTCGTGCAGGCTCTACGTGAGTCCTCGAATCGAGTTCGAGTCCACGAGTCGACTGATACTCCTCGTGCCGACTCTTCACATGTCTCCTCGAGATGAATTCATTCCTCGAGTCGAGCTCCGAGTCTGCGAGTCGACCGATACTCCTCGCGCCGACTCTTCACGAAATTCCTCGTGCAAGCTCTACGTGAGTCCTCGAGTCGAGTTCGAGTCCACGAGTCGACTGATACTCCTCGTGCCAACTCTTCACATGTCTCCTCGAGATGAATTCATTCCTCGAGTCGAGCTCCGAGTCCGCGAGTCGACCGATACTCCTCGCGCCGACTCTTCACGAAATTCCTCGTGCAGGCTCTACGTGAGTCCTCGAGTCGAGTTCGAGTCCACGAGTCGACTGATACTCCTCGTGCCGACTCTTCACATGTCACCTCGAGATGAATTCATTCCTCAAGTCGAGCTCCGAGTCCGCGAGTCGACCGATACTCCTCGCGCCGACTCTTCACGAAATTCCTCGCGCCGACTCTTCACGAAATTCCTCGTGCAGGCTCTACGTGAGTCCTCGAGTCGAGTTCGAGTCCACGAGTCGACTGATACTCCTCGTGCCAACTGTTCACATGTCTCCTCGAGATGAATTCATTCCTCGAGTCGAGCTCCGAGTCCGCGAGTCGACCGATACTCCTCGCGCCGACGCTTCACGAAATTCCTCGCGCCGACTCTTCACGAAATTCCTCGTGCAGTCTCTACGTGAGTCCTCGAGTCAAGTTCGAGTCCACGAGTCGACTGATACTCTTTGTTCCGACTCTTCACATGTCTCCTCGAGATGAATTCATTCCTCCAGTCGAGCTCCGAGTCCGCGAGTCGACCGATACTCCTCGCGCCGACTCTTCACGAAATTCCTCGTGCAGGCTCTACGTGAGTCCTCGAGTCGAGTTCGAGTCCACGAGTCGACTGATACTCCTCGTGCCAACTGTTCACATGTCTCCTCGAGATGAATTCATTCCTTGAGTCGAGCTCCGAGTCCGCGAGTCGACCGATACTCCTCGCGCCGACTCTTCACGAAATTCCTCGCGCCGACTCTTCACGATATTCCTCGTGCAGGTTCTACGTGAGTCCTCGAATCGAGTTCGAGTCCACGAGTCGACTGATACTCCTCGTGCAAACTCTTCACATGTCTCCTCGAGATGAATTCATTCCTCGAGTCGAGCTCCGAGTCCGCGAGTCGACCGATACTCCTCGCGCCGACTCTTCACGAAATTCCTCGCGCCGACTCTTCACGAAATTCCTCGTGCAGGCTCTACGTGAGTCCTCGAATCGAGTTCGAGTCCACGAGTCGACTGATACTCCTCGTGCCGACTCTTCACATGTCTCCTCGAGATGAATTCATTCCTCGAGTCGAGCTCCGAGTCTGCGAGTCGACCGATACTCCTCGCGCCGACTCTTCACGAAATTCCTCGTGCAAGCTCTACGTGAGTCCTCGAGTCGAGTTCGAGTCCACGAGTCGACTGATACTCCTCGTGCCAACTCTTCACATGTCTCCTCGAGATGAATTCATTCCTCGAGTCGAGCTCCGAGTCCGCGAGTCGACCGATACTCCTCGCGCCGACTCTTCACGAAATTCCTCGTGCAGGCTCTACGTGAGTCCTCGCGTCGAGTTCGAGTCCACGAGTCGACTGATACTCCTCGTGCCGACTCTTCACATGTCACCTCGAGATGAATTCATTCCTCAAGTCGAGCTCCGAGTCCGCGAGTCGACCGATACTCCTCGCGCCGACTCTTCACGAAATTCCTCGCTCCGACTCTTCACGAAATTCCTCGTGCAGGCTCTACGTGAGTCCTCGAGTCGAGTTCGAGTCCACGAGTCGACTGATACTCCTCGTGCCAACTGTTCACATGTCTCCTCGAGATGAATTCATTCCTCGAGTCGAGCTCCGAGTCCGCGAGTCGACCGATACTCCTCGCGCCGACTCTTCACGAAATTCCTCGCGCCGACTCTTCACGAAATTCCTCGTGTAGGCTCTACGTGAGTCCTCGAATCGAGTTCGAGTCCACGAGTCGACTGATACTCCTCGTGCCAACTCTTCACATGTCTCCTCGAGATGAATTCATTCCTCGAGTCGAGCTCCGAGTCCGCGAGTCGACCGATACTCCTCGCGCCGACTCTTCACGAAATTCCTCATGCAGGCTCTACGTGAGTCCTCGAGTCGAGTTCGAGTCCACGAGTCGACTGATACTCCTCGTGCCGACTCTTCACATGTCTCCTCGAGATGAATTCATTCCTCAAGTCGAGCTCCGAGTCCGCGAGTCGACCGATACTCCTCGCGCCGACTCTTCACGAAATTCCTCGCGCCGACTCTTCACGAAATTCCTCGTGCAGGCTCTACGTGAGTCCTCGAGTCGAGTTCGAGTCCACGAGTCGACTGATACTCCTCGTGTCAACTGTTCACATGTCTCCTCGAGATGAATTCATTCCTCGAGTCGAGCTCCGAGTCCGCGAGTCGACCGATACTCCTCGCGCCGACTCTTCACGAAATTCCTCGCGCCGACTCTTCACGAAATTCCTCGTGTAGGCTCTACGTGAGTCCTCGAATCGAGTTCGAGTCCACGAGTCGACTGATACTCCTCGTGCCAACTCTTCACATGTCTCCTCGAGATGAATTCATTCCTCGAGTCGAGCTCCGAGTCCGCGAGTCGACCGATACTCCTCGCGCCGACTCTTCACGAAATTCCTTGTGCAGGCTCTACGTGAGTCCTCGAGTCGAGTTCGAGTCCACGAGTCGACTGATACTCTTTGTTCCGACTCTTCACATGTCTCCTCGAGATGAATTCATTCCTCCAGTCGAGCTCCGAGTCCGCGAGTCGACCGATACTCCTCGCGCCGACTCTTCACGAAATTCCTCGTGCAGGCTCTACGTGAGTCCTCGAGTCGAGTTCGAGTCCACGAGTCGACTGATACTCCTCGTGCCAACTGTTCACATGTCTCCTCGAGATGAATTCATTCCTCGAGTCGAGCTCCGAGTCCGCGAGTCAACCTATACTCCTCGCGCCGACTCTTCACGAAATTCCTCGCGCCGACTCTTCACGAAATTCCTCGTGCAGGCTCTACGTGAGTCCTCGAATCGAGTTCGAGTCCACGAGTCGACTGATACTCCTCGTGCAAACTCTTCACATGTCTCCTCGAGATGAATTCATTCCTCGAGTCGAGCTCCGAGTCCGCGAGTCGACCGATACTCCTCGCGCCGACTCTTCACGAAATTCCTCGCGCCGACTCTTCACGAAATTCCTCGTGCAGGCTCTACGTGAGTCCTCGAATCGAGTTCGAGTCCACGAGTCGACTGATACTCCTCGTGCCGACTCTTCACATGTCTCCTCGAGATGAATTCATTCCTCGAGTCGAGCTCCGGGTCTGCGAGTCGACCGATACTCCTCGCGCCGACTCTTCACGAAATTCCTCGTGCAAGCTCTACGTGAGTCCTCGAGTCGAGTTCGAGTCCACGAGTCGACTAATACTCCTCGTGCCAACTCTTCACATGTCTCCTCGAGATGAATTCATTCATCGAGTCGAGCTCCGAGTCCGCGAGTCGACCGATACTCCTCGCGCCGTCTCTTCACGAAATTCCTCGTGCAGGCTCTACGTGAGTCCTCGAGTCGAGTTCGAGTCCACGAGTCGACTGATACTCCTCGTGCCGACTCTTCACATGTCTCCTCGAGATGAATTCATTCCTCAAGTCGAGCTCCGAGTCCGTGAGTCGACCGATACTCCTCGCGCCGACTCTTCACGAAATTCCTCGCGCCGACTCTTCACGAAATTTCTCGTGCAGGCTCTACGTGAGTCCTCGAGTCGAGTTCGAGTCCACGAGTCGACTGATACTCCTCGTGCCAACTGTTCACATGTCTCCTCGAGATGAATTCATTCCTCGAGTCGAGCTCCGATTCCGCGAGTCGACCGATACTCCTCGCGCCGACTCTTCACGAAATTCCTCGTGTAGGCTCTACGTGAGTCCTCGAATCGAGTTCGAGTCCACGAGTCGACTGATACTCCTCTTGCCAACTCTTCACATGTCTCCTCGAGATGAATTCATTCCTCGAGTCGAGCTCCGAGTCCGCGAGTCGACCGATACTCCTCGCGCCGACTCTTCACGAAATTCCTCGTGCAGTCTCTACGTGAGTCCTCGAGTCGAGTTCGAGTCCACGAGTCGACTGATACTCTTTGTTCCGACTCTTCACATGTCTCCTCGAGATGAATTCATTCCTCCAGTCGAGCTCCGAGTCCGCGAGTCGACCGATACTCCTCGCGCCGACTCTTCACGAAATTCCTCGTGCAGGCTCTACGTGAGTCCTAGAGTCGAGTTCGAGTCCACGAGTCGACTGATACTCCTCGTGCCAACTGTTCACATGTCTCCTCGAGATGAATTCATTCCTCAAGTCGAGCTCCGAGTCCGCGAGTCGACCGATACTCCTCGCGCCGACTCTTCACGAAATTCCTCGCGCCGACTCTTCACGAAATTCCTCGTGCAGGCTCTACGTGAGTCCTCGAATCGAGTTCGAGTCCACGAGTCGACTGATACTCCTCGTGCAAACTCTTCACATGTCTCCTCGAGATGAATTCATTCCTCGAGTCGAGCTCCGAGTCCGCGAGTCGACCGATACTCCTCGCGCCGACTCTTCACGAAATTCCTCGCGCCGACTCTTCACGAAATTCCTCGTGCAGGCTCTACGTGAGTCCTCGAATCGAGTTCGAGTCCACGAGTCGACTGATACTCCTCGTGCCGACTCTTCACATGTCTCCTCGAGATGAATTCATTCCTCGAGTCGAGCTCCGAGTCTGCGAGTCGACCGATACTCCTCGCGCCGACTCTTCACGAAATTCCTCGTGCAAGCTCTACGTGAGTCCTCGAGTCGAGTTCGAGTCCACGAGTCGACTGATACTCCTCGTGCCAACTCTTCACATGTCTCCTCGAGATGAATTCATTCCTCGAGTCGAGCTCCGAGTCCGCGAGTCGACCGATACTCCTCGCGCCGACTCTTCACGAAATTCCTCGTGCAGGCTCTACGTGAGTCCTCGAGTCGAGTTCGAGTCCACGAGTCGACTGATACTCCTCGTGCCGACTCTTCACATGTCACCTCGAGATGAATTCATTCCTCAAGTCGAGCTCCGAGTCCGCGAGTCGACCGATACTCCTCGCGCCGACTCTTCACGAAATTCCTCGCGCCGACTCTTCACGAAATTCCTCGTGCAGGCTCTACGTGAGTCCTCGAGTCGAGTTCGAGTCCACGAGTCGACTGATACTCCTCGTGCCAACTGTTCACATGTCTCCTCGAGATGAATTCATTCCTCGAGTCGAGCTCCGAGTCCGCGAGTCGACCGATACTCCTCGCGCCGACTCTTCACGAAATTCCTCGCGCCGACTCTTCACGAAATTCCTCGTGTAGGCTCTACGTGAGTCCTCGAATCGAGTTCGAGTCCACGAGTCGACTGATACTCCTCGTGCAAACTCTTCACATGTCTCCTCGAGATGAATTCATTCCTCGAGTCGAGCTCCGAGTCCGCGAGTCGACCGATACTCCTCGCGCCGACTCTTCACGAAATTCCTCATGCAGGCTCTACGTGAGTCCTCGAGTCGAGTTCGAGTCCACGAGTCGACTGATACTCCTCGTGCCGACTCTTCACATGTCTCCTCGAGATGAATTCATTCCTCAAGTCGAGCTCCGAGTCCGCGAGTCGACCGATACTCCTCGCGCCGACTCTTCACGAAATTCCTCGCGCCGACTCTTCACGAAATTCCTCGTGCAGGCTCTACGTGAGTCCTCGAGTCGAGTTCGAGTCCACGAGTCGACTGATACTCCTCGTGCCAACTGTTCACATGTCTCCTCGAGATGAATACATTCCTCGAGTCGAGCTCCGAGTCCGCGAGTCGACCGATACTCCTCGCGCCGACTCTTCACGAAATTCCTCGCGCCGACTCTTCACGAAATTCCTCGTGTAGGCTCTACGTGAGTCCTCGAATCGAGTTCGAGTCCACGAGTCGACTGATACTCCTCGTGCCAACTCTTCACATGTCTCCTCGAGATGAATTCATTCCTCGAGTCGAGCTCCGAGTCCGCGAGTCGACCGATACTCCTCGCGCCGACTCTTCACGAAATTCCTCGTGCAGGCTCTACGTGAGTCCTCGAGTCGAGTTCGAGTCCACGAGTCGACTGATACTCTTTGTTCCGACTCTTCACATGTCTCCTCGAGATGAATTCATTCCTCCAGTCGAGCTCCGAGTCCGCGAGTCGACCGATACTCCTCGCGCCGACTCTTCACGAAATTCCTCGTGCAGGCTCTACGTGAGTCCTCGAGTCGAGTTCGAGTCCACGAGTCGACTGATACTCCTCGTGCCAACTGTTCACATGTCTCCTCGAGATGAATTCATTCCTCGAGTCGAGCTCCGAGTCCGCGAGTCGACCTATACTCCTCGCGCCGACTCTTCACGAAATTCCTCGCGCCGACTCTTCACGAAATTCCTCGTGCAGGCTCTACGTGAGTCCTCGAATCGAGTTCGAGTCCACGAGTCGACTGATACTCCTCGTGCAAACTCTTCACATGTCTCCTCGAGATGAATTCATTCCTCGAGTCGAGCTCCGAGTCCGCGAGTCGACCGATACTCCTCGCGCCGACTCTTCACGAAATTCCTCGCGCCGACTCTTCACGAAATTCCTCGTGCAGGCTCTACGTGAGTCCTCGAATCGAGTTCGAGTCCACGAGTCGACTGATACTCCTCGTGCCGACTCTTCACATGTCTCCTCGAGATGAATTCATTCCTCGAGTCGAGCTCCGGGTCTGCGAGTCGACCGATACTCCTCGCGCCGACTCTTCACGAAATTCCTCGTGCAAGCTCTACGTGAGTCCTCGAGTCGAGTTCGAGTCCACGAGTCGACTAATACTCCTCGTGCCAACTCTTCACATGTCTCCTCGAGATGAATTCATTCATCGAGTCGAGCTCCGAGTCCGCGAGTCGACCGATACTCCTCGCGCCGTCTCTTCACGAAATTCCTCGTGCAGGCTCTACGTGAGTCCTCGAGTCGAGTTCGAGTCCACGAGTCGACTGATACTCCTCGTGCCGACTCTTCACATGTCTCCTCGAGATGAATTCATTCCTCAAGTCGAGCTCCGAGTCCGCGAGTCGACCGATACTCCTCGCGCCGACTCTTCACGAAATTCCTCGCGCCGACTCTTCACGAAATTTCTCGTGCAGGCTCTACGTGAGTCCTCGAGTCGAGTTCGAGTCCACGAGTCGACTGATACTTCTCGTGCCAACTGTTCACATGTCTCCTCGAGATGAATTCATTCCTCGAGTCGAGCTCCGATTCCGCGAGTCGACCGATACTCCTCGCGCTGACTCTTCACGAGATTCCTCGTGTAGGCTCTACGTGAGTCCTCGAATCGAGTTCGAGTCCACGAGTCGACTGATACTCCTCGTGCCAACTCTTCACATGTCTCCTCGAGATGAATTCATTCCTCGAGTCGAGCTCCGAGTCCGCGAGTCGACCGATACTCCTCGCGCCGACTCTTCACGAAATTCCTCGTGCAGGCTCTACGTGAGTCCTCGAGTCGAGTTCGAGTCCACGAGTCGACTGATACTCTTTGTTCTGACTCTTCACATGTCTCCTCGAGATGAATTCATTCCTCCAGTCGAGCTCCGAGTCCGCGAGTCGACCGATACTCCTCGCGCCGACTATTCACGAAATTCCTCGTGCAGGCTCTACGTGAGTCCTCGAGTCGAGTTCGAGTCCACGAGTCGACTGATACTCCTCGTGCCAACTGTTCACATGTCTCCTCGAGATGAATTCATTCCTCGAGTCGAGCTCCGAGTCCGCGAGTCGACCGATACTCCTCGCGCCGACTCTTCACGAAAGTCCTCGCGCCGACTCTTCACGAAATTCCTCGTGCAGGCTCTACGTGAGTCCTCGAATCGAGTTCGAGTCCACGAGTCGACTGATACTCCTCGTGCCGACTCTTCACATGTCTCCTCGAGATGAATTCATTCCTCGAGTCGAGCTCCGAGTCTGCGAGTCGACCGATACTCCTCGCGCCGACTCTTCACGAAATTCCTCGTGCAAGCTCTACGTGAGTCCTCGAGTCGAGTTCGAGTCCACGAGTCGACTGATACTCCTCGTGCAAACTCTTCACATGTCTCCTCGAGATGAATTCATTCCTCGAGTCGAGCTCCGAGTCCGCGAGTCGACCGATACTCCTCGCGCCGACTCTTCACGAAATTCCTCATGCAGGCTCTACGTGAGTCCTCGAGTCGAGTTCGAGTCCACGAGTCGACTGATACTCCTCGTGCCGACTCTTCACATGTCTCCTCGAGATGAATTCATTCCTCAAGTCGAGCTCCGAGTCCTTGAGTCGACCGATACTCCTCGCGCCGACTCTTCACGAAATTCCTCGCGCCGACTCTTCACGAAATTCCTCGTGCAGGCTCTACGTGAGTCCTCGAGTCGAGTTCGAGTCCACGAGTCGACTGATACTCCTCGTGCCAACTGTTCACATGTCTCCTCGAGATGAATACATTCCTCGAGTCGAGCTCCGAGTCCGCGAGTCGACCGATACTCCTCGCGCCGACTCTTCACGAAATTCCTCGCGCCGACTCTTCACGAAATTCCTCGTGTAGGCTCTACGTGAGTCCTCGAATCGAGTTCGAGTCCACGAGTCGACTGATACTCCTCGTGCCAACTCTTCACATGTCTCCTCGAGATGAATTCATTCCTCGAGTCGAGCTCCGAGTCCGCGAGTCGACCGATACTCCTCGCGCCGACTCTTCACGAAATTCCTCGTGCAGGCTCTACGTGAGTCCTCGAGTCGAGTTCGAGTCCACGAGTCGACTGATACTCTTTGTTCCGACTCTTCACATGTCTCCTCGAGATGAATTCATTCCTCCAGTCGAGCTCCGAGTCCGCGAGTCGACCGATACTCCTCGCGCCGACTCTTCACGAAATTCCTCGTGCAGGCTCTACGTGAGTCCTCGAGTCGAGTTCGAGTCCACGAGTCGACTGATACTCCTCGTGCCAACTGTTCACATGTCTCCTCGAGATGAATTCATTCCTCGAGTCGAGCTCCGAGTCCGCGAGTCGACCTATACTCCTCGCGCCGACTCTTCACGAAATTCCTCGCGCCGACTCTTCACGAAATTCCTCGTGCAGGCTCTACGTGAGTCCTCGAATCGAGTTCGAGTCCACGAGTCGACTGATACTCCTCGTGCAAACTCTTCACATGTCTCCTCGAGATGAATTCATTCCTCGAGTCGAGCTCCGAGTCCGCGAGTCGACCGATACTCCTCGCGCCGACTCTTCACGAAATTCCTCGCGCCGACTCTTCACGAAATTCCTCGTGCAGGCTCTACGTGAGTCCTCGAATCGAGTTCGAGTCCACGAGTCGACTGATACTCCTCGTGCCGACTCTTCACATGTCTCCTCGAGATGAATTCATTCCTCGAGTCGAGCTCCGGGTCTGCGAGTCGACCGAAACTCCTCGCGCCGTCTCTTCACGAAATTCCTCGTGCAGGCTCTACGTGAGTCCTCGAGTCGAGTTCGAGTCCACGAGTCGACTGATACTCCTCGTGCCGACTCTTCACATGTCTCCTCGAGATGAATTCATTCCTCAAGTCGAGCTCCGAGTCCGCGAGTCGACCGATACTCCTCGCGCCGACTCTTCACGAAATTCCTCGCGCCGACTCTTCACGAAATTTCTCGTGCAGGCTCTACGTGAGTCCTCGAGTCGAGTTCGAGTCCACGAGTCGACTGATACTTCTCGTGCCAACTGTTCACATGTCTCCTCGAGATGAATTCATTCCTCGAGTCGAGCTCCGATTCCGCGAGTCGACCGATACTCCTCGCGCTGACTCTTCACGAGATTCCTCGTGTAGGCTCTACGTGAGTCCTCGAATCGAGTTCGAGTCCACGAGTCGACTGATACTCCTCGTGCCGACTCTTCACATGTCTCCTCGAGATGAATTCATTCCTCGAGTCGAGCTCCGAGTCCGCGAGTCGACCGATACTCCTCGCGCCGACTCTTCACGAAATTCCTCGTGCAGGCTCTACGTGAGTCCTCGAGTCGAGTTCGAGTCCACGAGTCGACTGATACTCTTTGTTCTGACTCTTCACATGTCTCCTCGAGATGAATTCATTCCTCCAGTCGAGCTCCGAGTCCGCGAGTCGACCGATACTCCTCGCGCCGACTATTCACGAAATTCCTCGTGCAGGCTCTACGTGAGTCCTCGAGTCGAGTTCGAGTCCACGAGTCGACTGATACTCCTCGTGCCAACTGTTCACATGTCTCCTCGAGATGAATTCATTCCTCGAGTCGAGCTCCGAGTCCGCGAGTCGACCGATACTCCTCGCGCCGACTCTTCACGAAAGTCCTCGCGCCGACTCTTCACGAAATTCCTCGTGCAGGCTCTACGTGAGTCCTCGAATCGAGTTCGAGTCCACGAGTCGACTGATACTCCTCGTGCCGACTCTTCACATGTCTCCTCGAGATGAATTCATTCCTCGAGTCGAGCTCCGAGTCTGCGAGTCGACCGATACTCCTCGCGCCGACTCTTCACGAAATTCCTCGTGCAAGCTCTACGTGAGTCCTCGAGTCGAGTTCGAGTCCACGAGTCGACTGATACTCCTCGTGCAAACTCTTCACATGTCTCCTCGAGATGAATTCATTCCTCGAGTCGAGCTCCGAGTCCGCGAGTCGACCGATACTCCTCGCGCCGACTCTTCACGAAATTCCTCATGCAGGCTCTACGTGAGTCCTCGAGTCGAGTTCGAGTCCACGAGTCGACTGATACTCCTCGTGCCGACTCTTCACATGTCTCCTCGAGATGAATTCATTCCTCAAGTCGAGCTCCGAGTCCTTGAGTCGACCGATACTCCTCGCGCCGACTCTTCACGAAATTCCTCGCGCCGACTCTTCACGAAATTCCTCGTGCAGGCTCTACGTGAGTCCTCGAGTCGAGTTCGAGTCCACGAGTCGACTGATACTCCTCGTGCCAACTGTTCACATGTCTCCTCGAGATGAATACATTCCTCGAGTCGAGCTCCGAGTCCGCGAGTCGACCGATACTCCTCGCGCCGACTCTTCACGAAATTCCTCGCGCCGACTCTTCACGAAATTCCTCGTGTAGGCTCTACGTGAGTCCTCGAATCGAGTTCGAGTCCACGAGTCGACTGATACTCCTCGTGCCAACTCTTCACATGTCTCCTCGAGATGAATTCATTCCTCGAGTCGAGCTCCGAGTCCGCGAGTCGACCGATACTCCTCGCGCCGACTCTTCACGAAATTCCTCGTGCAGGCTCTACGTGAGTCCTCGAGTCGAGTTCGAGTCCACGAGTCGACTGATACTCTTTGTTCCGACTCTTCACATGTCTCCTCGAGATGAATTCATTCCTCCAGTCGAGCTCCGAGTCCGCGAGTCGACCGATACTCCTCGCGCCGACTCTTCACGAAATTCCTCGTGCAGGCTCTACGTGAGTCCTCGAGTCGAGTTCGAGTCCACGAGTCGACTGATACTCCTCGTGCCAACTGTTCACATGTCTCCTCGAGATGAATTCATTCCTCGAGTCGAGCTCCGAGTCCGCGAGTCGACCTATACTCCTCGCGCCGACTCTTCACGAAATTCCTCGCGCCGACTCTTCACGAAATTCCTCGTGCAGGCTCTACGTGAGTCCTCGAATCGAGTTCGAGTCCACGAGTCGACTGATACTCCTCGTGCAAACTCTTCACATGTCTCCTCGAGATGAATTCATTCCTCGAGTCGAGCTCCGAGTCCGCGAGTCGACCGATACTCCTCGCGCCGACTCTTCACGAAATTCCTCGCGCCGACTCTTCACGAAATTCCTCGTGCAGGCTCTACGTGAGTCCTCGAATCGAGTTCGAGTCCACGAGTCGACTGATACTCCTCGTGCCGACTCTTCACATGTCTCCTCGAGATGAATTCATTCCTCGAGTCGAGCTCCGGGTCTGCGAGTCGACCGAAACTCCTCGCGCCGTCTCTTCACGAAATTCCTCGTGCAGGCTCTACGTGAGTCCTCGAGTCGAGTTCGAGTCCACGAGTCGACTGATACTCCTCGTGCCGACTCTTCACATGTCTCCTCGAGATGAATTCATTCCTCAAGTCGAGCTCCGAGTCCGCGAGTCGACCGATACTCCTCGCGCCGACTCTTCACGAAATTCCTCGCGCCGACTCTTCACGAAATTTCTCGTGCAGGCTCTACGTGAGTCCTCGAGTCGAGTTCGAGTCCACGAGTCGACTGATACTTCTCGTGCCAACTGTTCACATGTCTCCTCGAGATGAATTCATTCCTCGAGTCGAGCTCCGATTCCACGAGTCGACCGATACTCCTCGCGCTGACTCTTCATGAGATTCCTCGTGTAGGCTCTACGTGAGTCCTCGAATCGAGTTCGAGTCCACGAGTCGACTGATACTCCTCGTGCCGACTCTTCACATGTCTCCTCGAGATGAATTCATTCCTCGAGTCGAGCTCCGAGTCCGCGAGTCGACCGATACTCCTCGCGCCGACTCTTCACTAAATTCCTCGTGCAGGCTCTACGTGAGTCCTCGAGTCGAGTTCGAGTCCACGAGTCGACTGATACTCCTCGTGCCAACTCTTCACATGTCTCCTCGAGATGAATTCATTCATCGAGTCGAGCTCCGAGTCCGCGAGTTGACCGATACTCCTCGCGCCGTCTCTTCACGAAATTCCTCGTGCAGGCTCTACGTGAGTCCTCGAGTCGAGTTCGAGTCCACGAGTCGACTGATACTCCTCGTGCCGACTCTTCACATGTCTCCTCGAGATGAATTCATTCCTCAAGTCGAGCTCCGAGTCCGCGAGTCGACCGATACTCCTCGCGCCGACTCTTCACGAAATTCCTCGCGCCGACTCTTCACGAAATTTCTCGTGCAGGCTCTACGTGAGTCCTCGAGTCGAGTTCGAGTCCACGAGTCGACTGATACTTCTCGTGCCAACTGTTCACATGTCTCCTCGAGATGAATTCATTCCTCGAGTCGAGCTCCGATTCCGCGAGTCGACCGATACTCCTCGCGCTGACTCTTCACGAGATTCCTCGTGTAGGCTCTACGTGAGTCCTCGAATCGAGTTCGAGTCCACGAGTCGACTGATACTCCTCGTGCCAACTCTTCACATGTCTCCTCGAGATGAATTCATTCCTCGAGTCGAGCTCCGAGTCCGCGAGTCGACCGATACTCCTCGCGCCGACTCTTCACGAAATTCCTCGTGCAGGCTCTACGTGAGTCCTCGAGTCGAGTTCGAGTCCACGAGTCGACTGATACTCCTCGTGCCAACTCTTCACATGTCTCCTCGAGATGAATTCATTCATCGAGTCGAGCTCCGAGTCCGCGAGTCGACCGATACTCCTCGCGCCGTCTCTTCACGAAATTCCCCGTGCAGGCTCTACGTGAGTCCTCGAGTCGAGTTCGAGTCCACGAGTCGACTGATACTCCTCGTGCCGACTCTTCACATGTCTCCTCGAGATGAATTCATTCCTCAAGTCGAGCTCCGAGTCCGCGAGTCGACCGATACTCCTCGCGCCGACTCTTCACGAAATTCCTCGCGCCGACTCTTCACGAAATTTCTCGTGCAGGCTCTACGTGAGTCCTCGAGTCGAGTTCGAGTCCACGAGTCGACTGATACTTCTCGTGCCAACTGTTCACATGTCTCCTCGAGATGAATTCATTCCTCGAGTCGAGCTCCGATTCCGCGAGTCGACCGATACTCCTCGCGCTGACTCTTCACGAGATTCCTCGTGTAGGCTCTACGTGAGTCCTCGAATCGAGTTCGAGTCCACGAGTCGACTGATACTCCTCGTGCCAACTCTTCACATGTCTCCTCGAGATGAATTCATTCCTCGAGTCGAGCTCCGAGTCCGCGAGTCGACCGATACTCCTCGCGCCGACTCTTCACGAAATTCCTCGTGCAGGCTCTACGTGAGTCCTCGAGTCGAGTTCGAGTCCACGAGTCGACTGATACTTCTCGTGCCAACTGTTCACATGTCTCCTCGAGATGAATTCATTCCTCCAGTCGAGCTCCGATTCCGCGAGTCGACCGATACTCCTCGCGCTGACTCTTCACGAGATTCCTCGTGTAGGCTCTACGTGAGTCCTCGAATCGAGTTCGAGTCCACGAGTCGACTGATACTCCTCGTGCCAACTCTTCACATGTCTCCTCGAGATGAATTCATTCCTCGAGTCGAGCTCCGAGTCCGCGAGTCGACCGATACTCCTCGCGCCGACTCTTCACGAAATTTCTCGTGCAGGCTCTACGTGAGTCCTCGAGTCGAGTTCGAGTCCACGAGTCGACTGATACTTCTCGTGCCAACTGTTCACATGTCTCCTCGAGATGAATTCATTCCTCGAGTCGAGCTCCGATTCCGCGAGTCGACCGATACTCCTCGCGCCGTCTCTTCACGAAATTCCTCGTGCAGGCTCTACGTGAGTCCTCGAGTCGAGTTCGAGTCCACGAGTCGACTGATACTCCTCGTGCCGACTCTTCACATGTCTCCTCGAGATGAATTCATTCCTCAAGTCGAGCTCCGAGTCCGCGAGTCGACCGATACTCCTCGCGCCGACTCTTCACGAAATTCCTCGCGCCGACTCTTCACGAAATTTCTCGTGCAGGCTCTACGTGAGTCCTCGAGTCGAGTTCGAGTCCACGAGTCGACTGATACTTCTCGTGCCAACTGTTCACATGTCTCCTCGAGATGAATTCATTCCTCGAGTCGAGCTCCGATTCCGCGAGTCGACCGATACTCCTCGCGCTGACTCTTCACGAGATTCCTCGTGTAGGCTCTACGTGAGTCCTCGAATCGAGTTCGAGTCCACGAGTCGACTGATACTCCTCGTGCCAACTCTTCACATGTCTCCTCGAGATGAATTCATTCCTCGAGTCGAGCTCCGAGTCCGCGAGTCGACCGATACTCCTCGCGCCGACTCTTCACGAAATTCCTCGTGCAGGCTCTACGTGAGTCCTCGAGTCGAGTTCGAGTCCACGAGTCGACTGATACTCCTCGTGCCAACTCTTCACATGTCTCCTCGAGATGAATTCATTCATCGAGTCGAGCTCCGAGTCCGCGAGTCGACCGATACTCCTCGCGCCGTCTCTTCACGAAATTCCTCGTGCAGGCTCTACGTGAGTCCTCGAGTCGAGTTCGAGTCCACGAGTCGACTGATACTCCTCGTGCCGACTCTTCACATGTCTCCTCGAGATGAATTCATTCCTCAAGTCGAGCTCCGAGTCCGCGAGTCGACCGATACTCCTCGCGCCGACTCTTCACGAAATTCCTCGCGCCGACTCTTCACGAAATTTCTCGTGCAGGCTCTACGTGAGTCCTCGAGTCGAGTTCGAGTCCACGAGTCGACTGATACTTCTCGTGCCAACTGTTCACATGTCTCCTCGAGATGAATTCATTCCTCGAGTCGAGCTCCGATTCCGCGAGTCGACCGATACTCCTCGCGCTGACTCTTCACGAGATTCCTCGTGTAGGCTCTACGTGAGTCCTCGAATCGAGTTCGAGTCCACGAGTCGACTGATACTCCTCGTGCCAACTCTTCACATGTCTCCTCGAGATGAATTCATTCCTCGAGTCGAGCTCCGAGTCCGCGAGTCGACCGATACTCCTCGCGCCGACTCTTCACGAAATTCCTCGTGCAGGCTCTACGTGAGTCCTCGAGTCGAGTTCGAGTCCACGAGTCGACTGATACTTCTCGTGCCAACTGTTCACATGTCTCCTCGAGATGAATTCATTCCTCCAGTCGAGCTCCGATTCCGCGAGTCGACCGATACTCCTCGCGCTGACTCTTCACGAGATTCCTCGTGTAGGCTCTACGTGAGTCCTCGAATCGAGTTCGAGTCCACGAGTCGACTGATACTCCTCGTGCCAACTCTTCACATGTCTCCTCGAGATGAATTCATTCCTCGAGTCGAGCTCCGAGTCCGCGAGTCGACCGATACTCCTCGCGCCGACTCTTCACGAAATTCCTCGTGCAGGCTCTACGTGAGTCCTCGAGTCGAGTTCGAGTCCACGAGTCGACTGATACTCCTCGTGCCAACTCTTCACATGTCTCCTCGAGATGAATTCATTCATCGAGTCGAGCTCCGAGTCCGCGAGTCGACCGATACTCCTCGCGCCGTCTCTTCACGAAATTCCTCGTGCAGGCTCTACGTGAGTCCTCGAGTCGAGTTCGAGTCCACGAGTCGACTGATACTCCTCATGCCGACTCTTCACATGTCTCCTCGAGATGAATTCATTCCTCAAGTCGAGCTCCGAGTCCGCGAGTCGACCGATACTCCTCGCGCCGACTCTTCACGAAATTCCTCGCGCCGACTCTTCACGAAATTTCTCGTGCAGGCTCTACGTGAGTCCTCGAGTCGAGTTCGAGTCCACGAGTCGACTGATACTTCTCGTGCCAACTGTTCACATGTCTCCTCGAGATGAATTCATTCCTCGAGTCGAGCTCCGATTCCGCGAGTCGACCGATACTCCTCGCGCTGACTCTTCACGAGATTCCTCGTGTAGGCTCTACGTGAGTCCTCGAATCGAGTTCGAGTCCACGAGTCGACTGATACTCCTCGTGCCAACTCTTCACATGTCTCCTCGAGATGAATTCATTCCTCGAGTCGAGCTCCGAGTCCGCGAGTCGACCGATACTCCTCGCGCCGACTCTTCACGAAATTCCTCGTGCAGGCTCTACGTGAGTCCTCGAGTCGAGTTCGAGTCCACGAGTCGACTGATACTCTTTGTTCTGACTCTTCACATGTCTCCTCGAGATGAATTCATTCCTCCAGTCGAGCTCCGAGTCCGCGAGTCGACCGATACTCCTCGCGCCGACTCTTCACGAAATTCCTCGTGCAGGCTCTACGTGAGTCCTCGAGTCGAGTTCGAGTCCACGAGTCGACTGATACTCCTCGTGCCAACTGTTCACATGTCTCCTCGAGATGAATTCATTCCTCGAGTCGAGCTCCGAGTCCGCGAGTCGAACGATACTCCTCGCGCCGACTCTTCACGAAAGTCCTCGCGCCGACTCTTCACGAAATTCCTCGTGCAGGCTCTACGTGAGTCCTCGAATCGAGTTCGAGTCCACGAGTCGACTGATACTCCTCGTGCCGACTCTTCACATGTCTCCTCGAGATGAATTCATTCCTCGAGTCGAGCTCCGAGTCTGCGAGTCGACCGATACTCCTCGCGCCGACTCTTCACGAAATTCCTCGTGCAAGCTCTACGTGAGTCCTCGAGTCGAGTTCGAGTCCACGAGTCGACTGATACTCCTCGTGCCAACTCTTCACATGTCTCCTCGAGATGAATTCATTCCTCGAGTCGAGCTCCGAGTCCGCGAGTCGACCGATACTCCTCGCGCCGACTCTTCACGAAATTCCTCGTGCAGGCTCTACGTGAGTCCTCGAGTCGAGTTCGAGTCCACGAGTCGACTGATACTCCTCGTGCCGACTCTTCACATGTCACCTCGAGATGAATTCATTCCTCAAGTCGAGCTCCGAGTCCGCGAGTCGACCGATACTCCTCGCGCCGACTCTTCACGAAATTCCTCGCGCCGACTCTTCACGAAATTCCTCGTGCAGGCTCTACGTGAGTCCTCGAGTCGAGTTCGAGTCCACGATTCGACTGATACTCCTCGTGCCAACTGTTCACATGTCTCCTCGAGATGAATTCATTCCTCGAGTCGAGCTCCGATTCCGCGAGTCGACCGATACTCCTCGCGCTGACTCTTCACGAGATTCCTCGTGTAGGCTCTACGTGAGTCCTCGAATCGAGTTCGAGTCCACGAGTCGACTGATACTCCTCGTGCCAACTCTTCACATGTCTCCTCGAGATGAATTCATTCCTCGAGTCGAGCTCCGAGTCCGCGAGTCGACCGATACTCCTCGCGCCGACTCTTCACGAAATTCCTCGTGCAGGCTCTACGTGAGTCCTCGAGTCGAGTTCGAGTCCACGAGTCGACTGATACTCTTTGTTCTGACTCTTCACATGTCTCCTCGAGATGAATTCATTCCTCCAGTCGAGCTCCGAGTCCGCGAGTCGACCGATACTCCTCGCGCCGACTCTTCACGAAATTCCTCGTGCAGGCTCTACGTGAGTCCTCGAATCGAGTTCGAGTCCACGAGTCGACTGATACTCCTCGTGCAAACTCTTCACATGTCTCCTCGAGATGAATTCATTCCTCGAGTCGAGCTCCGAGTCCGCGAGTCGACCGATACTCCTCGCGCCGACTCTTCACGAAATTCCTCGCGCCGACTCTTCACGAAATTCCTCGTGCAGGCTCTACGTGAGTCCTCGAATCGAGTTCGAGTCCACGAGTCGACTGATACTCCTCGTGCCAACTCTTCACATGTCTCCTCGAGATGAATTCATTCCTCGAGTCGAGCTCCGGGTCTGCGAGTCAACCGATACTCCTCGCGCCGACTCTTCACGAAATTCCTCGTGCAAGCTCTACGTGAGTCCTCGAGTCGAGTTCGAGTCCACGAGTCGACTAATACTCCTCGTGCCAACTCTTCACATGTCTCCTCGAGATGAATTCATTCATCGAGTCGAGCTCCGAGTCCGCGAGTCGACCGATACTCCTCGCGCCGTCTCTTCACGAAATTCCTCGTGCAGGCTCTACGTGAGTCCTCGAGTCGAGTTCGAGTCCACGAGTCGACTGATACTCCTCGTGCCGACTCTTCACATGTCTCCTCGAGATGAATTCATTCCTCAAGTCGAGCTCCGAGTCCGCGAGTCGACCGATACTCCTCGCGCCGACTCTTCACGAAATTCCTCGCGCCGACTCTTCACGAAATTTCTCGTGCAGGCTCTACGTGAGTCCTCGAGTCGAGTTCGAGTCCACGAGTCGACTGATACTTCTCGTGCCAACTGTTCACATGTCTCCTCGAGATGAATTCATTCCTCGAGTCGAGCTCCGATTCTGCGAGTCGACCGATACTCCTCGCGCTGACTCTTCACGAGATTCCTCGTGTAGGCTCTACGTGAGTCCTCGAATCGAGTTCGAGTCCACGAGTCGACTGATACTCCTCGTGCCAACTCTTCACATGTCTCCTCGAGATGAATTCATTCCTCGAGTCGAGCTCCGAGTCCGCGAGTCGACCGATACTCCTCGCGCCGACTCTTCACGAAATTCCTCGTGCAGGCTCTACGTGAGTCCTCGAGTCAAGTTCGAGTCCACGAGTCGACTGATACTCTTTGTTCTGACTCTTCACATGTCTCCTCGAGATGAATTCATTCCTCCAGTCGAGCTCCGAGTCCGCGAGTCGACCGATACTCCTCGCGCCGACTCTTCACGAAATTTCTCGTGCAGGCTCTACGTGAGTCCTCGAGTCGAGTTCGAGTCCACGAGTCGACTGATACTCCTCGTGCCAACTGTTCACATGTCTCCTCGAGATGAATTCATTCCTCGAGTCGAGCTCCTAGTCCGCGAGTCGACCGATACTCCTCGCGCCGACTCTTCACGAAATTCCTCGCGCCGACTCTTCACGAAATTTCTCGTGCAGGCTCTACGTGAGTCCTCGAGTCGAGTTCGAGTCCACGAGTCGACTGATACTCTTTGTTCTGACTCTTCACATGTCTCCTCGAGATGAATTCATTCCTCCAGTCGAGCTCCGAGTCCGCGAGTCGACCGATACTCCTCGCGCCGACTCTTCACGAAATTCCTCGTGCAGGCTCTACGTGAGTCCTCGAGTCGAGTTCGAGTCCACGAGTCGACTGATACTCCTCGTGCCAACTGTTCACATGTCTCCTCGAGATGAATTCATTCCTCGAGTCGAGCTCCGAGTCCGCGAGTCGAACGATACTCCTCGCGCCGACTCTTCACGAAAGTCCTCGCGCCGACTCTTCACGAAATTCCTCGTGCAGGCTCTACGTGAGTCCTCGAATCGAGTTCGAGTCCACGAGTCGACTGATACTCCTCGTGCAAACTCTTCACATGTCTCCTCGAGATGAATTCATTCCTCGAGTCGAGCTCCGAGTCCGCGAGTCGACCGATACTCCTCGCGCCGACTCTTCACGAAATTCCTCGCGCCGACTCTTCACGAAATTCCTCGTGCAGGCTCTACGTGAGTCCTCGAATCGAGTTCGAGTCCACGAGTCGACTGATACTCCTCGTGCCGACTCTTCACATGTCTCCTCGAGATGAATTCATTCCTCGAGTCGAGCTCCGGGTCTGCGAGTGAACCGATACTCCTCGCGCCGACTCTTCACGAAATTCCTCGTGCAAGCTCTACGTGAGTCCTCGAGTCGAGTTCGAGTCCACGAGTCGACTAATACTCCTCGTGCCAACTCTTCACATGTCTCCTCGAGATGAATTCATTCATCGAGTCGAGCTCCGAGT
This sequence comes from Urtica dioica subsp. dioica, assembly GCF_054948205.1. Taxonomy (NCBI): domain Eukaryota; kingdom Viridiplantae; phylum Streptophyta; class Magnoliopsida; order Rosales; family Urticaceae; genus Urtica; species Urtica dioica. The sequence goes on along the minus strand of NC_142756.1, from coordinate 34,639,316 downwards.
CCGCGAGTCGACCGATACTCCTCGCGCCGTCTCTTCACGAAATTCCTCGTGCAGGCTCTACGTGAGTCCTCGAGTCGAGTTCGAGTCCACGAGTCGACTGATACTCCTCGTGCCGACTCTTCACATGTCTCCTCGAGATGAATTCATTCCTCAAGTCGAGCTCCGAGTCCGCGAGTCGACCGATACTCCTCGCGCCGACTCTTCACGAAATTCCTCGCGCCGACTCTTCACGAAATTTCTCGTGCAGGCTCTACGTGAGTCCTCGAGTCGAGTTCGAGTCCACGAGTCGACTGATACTTCTCGTGCCAACTGTTCACATGTCTCCTCGAGATGAATTCATTCCTCGAGTCGAGCTCCGATTCTGCGAGTCGACCGATACTCCTCGCGCTGACTCTTCACGAGATTCCTCGTGTAGGCTCTACGTGAGTCCTCGAATCGAGTTCGAGTCCACGAGTCGACTGATACTCCTCGTGCCAACTCTTCACATGTCTCCTCGAGATGAATTCATTCCTCGAGTCGAGCTCCGAGTCCGCGAGTCGACCGATACTCCTCGCGCCGACTCTTCACGAAATTCCTCGTGCAGGCTCTACGTGAGTCCTCGAGTCAAGTTCGAGTCCACGAGTCGACTGATACTCTTTGTTCTGACTCTTCACATGTCTCCTCGAGATGAATTCATTCCTCCAGTCGAGCTCCGAGTCCGCGAGTCGACCGATACTCCTCGCGCCGACTCTTCACGAAATTTCTCGTGCAGGCTCTACGTGAGTCCTCGAGTCGAGTTCGAGTCCACGAGTCGACTGATACTCCTCGTGCCAACTGTTCACATGTCTCCTCGAGATGAATTCATTCCTCGAGTCGAGCTCCTAGTCCGCGAGTCGACCGATACTCCTCGCGCCGACTCTTCACGAAATTCCTCGCGCCGACTCTTCACGAAATTTCTCGTGCAGGCTCTACGTGAGTCCTCGAGTCGAGTTCGAGTCCACGAGTCGACTGATACTTCTCGTGCCAACTGTTCACATGTCTCCTCGAGATGAATTCATTCCTCGAGTCGAGCTCCGATTCCGCGAGTCGACCGATACTCCTCGCGCTGACTCTTCACGAGATTCCTCGTGTAGGCTCTACGTGAGTCCTCGAATCGAGTTCGAGTCCACGAGTCGACTGATACTCCTCGTGCCAACTCTTCACATGTCTCCTCGAGATGAATTCATTCCTCGAGTCGAGCTCCGAGTCCGCGAGTCGACCGATACTCCTCGCGCCGACTCTTCACGAAATTCCTCGTGCAGGCTCTACGTGAGTCCTCGAGTCGAGTTCGAGTCCACGAGTCGACTGATACTCTTTGTTCTGACTCTTCACATGTCTCCTCGAGATGAATTCATTCCTCCAGTCGAGCTCCGAGTCCGCGAGTCGACCGATACTCCTCGCGCCGACTCTTCACGAAATTCCTCGTGCAGGCTCTACGTGAGTCCTCGAGTCGAGTTCGAGTCCACGAGTCGACTGATACTCCTCGTGCCAACTGTTCACATGTCTCCTCGAGATGAATTCATTCCTCGAGTCGAGCTCCGAGTCCGCGAGTCGAACGATACTCCTCGCGCCGACTCTTCACGAAAGTCCTCGCGCCGACTCTTCACGAAATTCCTCGTGCAGGCTCTACGTGAGTCCTCGAGTCGAGTTCGAGTCCACGATTCGACTGATACTCCTCGTGCCAACTGTTCACATGTCTCCTCGAGATGAATTCATTCCTCGAGTCGAGCTCCGATTCCGCGAGTCGACCGATACTCCTCGCGCTGACTCTTCACGAGATTCCTCGTGTAGGCTCTACGTGAGTCCTCGAATCGAGTTCGAGTCCACGAGTCGACTGATACTCCTCGTGCCAACTCTTCACATGTCTCCTCGAGATGAATTCATTCCTCGAGTCGAGCTCCGAGTCCGCGAGTCGACCGATACTCCTCGCGCCGACTCTTCACGAAATTCCTCGTGCAGGCTCTACGTGAGTCCTCGAGTCGAGTTCGAGTCCACGAGTCGACTGATACTCTTTGTTCTGACTCTTCACATGTCTCCTCGAGATGAATTCATTCCTCCAGTCGAGCTCCGAGTCCGCGAGTCGACCGATACTCCTCGCGCCGACTCTTCACGAAATTCCTCGTGCAGGCTCTACGTGAGTCCTCGAGTCGAGTTCGAGTCCACGAGTCGACTGATACTCCTCGTGCCAACTGTTCACATGTCTCCTCGAGATGAATTCATTCCTCGAGTCGAGCTCCGAGTCCGCGAGTCGAACGATACTCCTCGCGCCGACTCTTCACGAAAGTCCTCGCGCCGACTCTTCACGAAATTCCTCGTGCAGGCTCTACGTGAGTCCTCGAATCGAGTTCGAGTCCACGAGTCGACTGATACTCCTCGTGCCGACTCTTCACATGTCTCCTCGAGATGAATTCATTCCTCGAGTCGAGCTCCGAGTCTGCGAGTCGACCGATACTCCTCGCGCCGACTCTTCACGAAATTCCTCGTGCAAGCTCTACGTGAGTCCTCGAGTCGAGTTCGAGTCCACGAGTCGACTGATACTCTTTGTTCTGACTCTTCACATGTCTCCTCGAGATGAATTCATTCCTCCAGTCGAGCTCCGAGTCCGCGAGTCGACCGATACTCCTCGCGCCGACTCTTCACGAAATTCCTCGTGCAGGCTCTACGTGAGTCCTCGAGTCGAGTTCGAGTCCACGAGTCGACTGATACTCCTCGTGCCAACTGTTCACATGTCTCCTCGAGATGAATTCATTCCTCGAGTCGAGCTCCGAGTCCGCGAGTCGAACGATACTCCTCGCGCCGACTCTTCACGAAAGTCCTCGCGCCGACTCTTCACGAAATTCCTCGTGCAGGCTCTACGTGAGTCCTCGAATCGAGTTCGAGTCCACGAGTCGACTGATACTCCTCGTGCCGACTCTTCACATGTCTCCTCGAGATGAATTCATTCCTCGAGTCGAGCTCCGAGTCTGCGAGTCGACCGATACTCCTCGCGCCGACTCTTCACGAAATTCCTCGTGCAAGCTCTACGTGAGTCCTCGAGTCGAGTTCGAGTCCACGAGTCGACTGATACTCCTCGTGCCAACTCTTCACATGTCTCCTCGAGATGAATTCATTCATCGAGTCGAGCTCCGAGTCCGCGAGTCGACCGATACTCCTCGCGCCGTCTCTTCACGAAATTCCTCGTGCAGGCTCTACGTGAGTCCTCGAGTCGAGTTCGAGTCCACGAGTCGACTGATACTCCTCGTGCCGACTCTTCACATGTCTCCTCGAGATGAATTCATTCCTCAAGTCGAGCTCCGAGTCCGCGAGTCGACCGATACTCCTCGCGCCGACTCTTCACGAAATTCCTCGCGCCGACTCTTCACGAAATTTCTCGTGCAGGCTCTACGTGAGTCCTCGAGTCGAGTTCGAGTCCACGAGTCGACTGATACTTCTCGTGCCAACTGTTCACATGTCTCCTCGAGATGAATTCATTCCTCGAGTCGAGCTCCGATTCCGCGAGTCGACCGATACTCCTCGCGCTGACTCTTCACGAGATTCCTCGTGTAGGCTCTACGTGAGTCCTCGAATCGAGTTCGAGTCCACGAGTCGACTGATACTCCTCGTGCCAACTCTTCACATGTCTCCTCGAGATGAATTCATTCCTCGAGTCGAGCTCCGAGTCCGCGAGTCGACCGATACTCCTCGCGCCGACTCTTCACGAAATTCCTCGTGCAGGCTCTACGTGAGTCCTCGAGTCGAGTTCGAGTCCACGAGTCGACTGATACTCTTTGTTCTGACTCTTCACATGTCTCCTCGAGATGAATTCATTCCTCCAGTCGAGCTCCGAGTCCGCGAGTCGACCGATACTCCTCGCGCCGACTCTTCACGAAATTCCTCGTGCAGGCTCTACGTGAGTCCTCGAGTCGAGTTCGAGTCCACGAGTCGACTGATACTCCTCGTGCCAACTGTTCACATGTCTCCTCGAGATGAATTCATTCCTCGAGTCGAGCTCCGAGTCCGCGAGTCGAACGATACTCCTCGCGCCGACTCTTCACGAAAGTCCTCGCGCCGACTCTTCACGAAATTCCTCGTGCAGGCTCTACGTGAGTCCTCGAATCGAGTTCGAGTCCACGAGTCGACTGATACTCCTCGTGCCGACTCTTCACATGTCTCCTCGAGATGAATTCATTCCTCGAGTCGAGCTCCGAGTCTGCGAGTCGACCGATACTCCTCGCGCCGACTCTTCACGAAATTCCTCGTGCAAGCTCTACGTGAGTCCTCGAGTCGAGTTCGAGTCCACGAGTCGACTGATACTCCTCGTGCCAACTCTTCACATGTCTCCTCGAGATGAATTCATTCCTCGAGTCGAGCTCCGAGTCCGCGAGTCGACCGATACTCCTCGCGCCGACTCTTCACGAAATTCCTCGTGCAGGCTCTACGTGAGTCCTCGAGTCGAGTTCGAGTCCACGAGTCGACTGATACTCCTCGTGCCGACTCTTCACATGTCACCTCGAGATGAATTCATTCCTCAAGTCGAGCTCCGAGTCCGCGAGTCGACCGATACTCCTCGCGCCGACTCTTCACGAAATTCCTCGCGCCGACTCTTCACGAAATTCCTCGTGCAGGCTCTACGTGAGTCCTCGAGTCGAGTTCGAGTCCACGATTCGACTGATACTCCTCGTGCCAACTGTTCACATGTCTCCTCGAGATGAATTCATTCCTCGAGTCGAGCTCCGATTCCGCGAGTCGACCGATACTCCTCGCGCTGACTCTTCACGAGATTCCTCGTGTAGGCTCTACGTGAGTCCTCGAATCGAGTTCGAGTCCACGAGTCGACTGATACTCCTCGTGCCAACTCTTCACATGTCTCCTCGAGATGAATTCATTCCTCGAGTCGAGCTCCGAGTCCGCGAGTCGACCGATACTCCTCGCGCCGACTCTTCACGAAATTCCTCGTGCAGGCTCTACGTGAGTCCTCGAGTCGAGTTCGAGTCCACGAGTCGACTGATACTCTTTGTTCTGACTCTTCACATGTCTCCTCGAGATGAATTCATTCCTCCAGTCGAGCTCCGAGTCCGCGAGTCGACCGATACTCCTCGCGCCGACTCTTCACGAAATTCCTCGTGCAGGCTCTACGTGAGTCCTCGAATCGAGTTCGAGTCCACGAGTCGACTGATACTCCTCGTGCAAACTCTTCACATGTCTCCTCGAGATGAATTCATTCCTCGAGTCGAGCTCCGAGTCCGCGAGTCGACCGATACTCCTCGCGCCGACTCTTCACGAAATTCCTCGCGCCGACTCTTCACGAAATTCCTCGTGCAGGCTCTACGTGAGTCCTCGAATCGAGTTCGAGTCCACGAGTCGACTAATACTCCTCGTGCCGACTCTTCACATGTCTCCTCGAGATGAATTCATTCCTCGAGTCGAGCTCCGGGTCTGCGAGTCAACCGATACTCCTCGCGCCGACTCTTCACGAAATTCCTCGTGCAAGCTCTACGTGAGTCCTCGAGTCGAGTTCGAGTCCACGAGTCGACTAATACTCCTCGTGCCAACTCTTCACATGTCTCCTCGAGATGAATTCATTCATCGAGTCGAGCTCCGAGTCCGCGAGTCGACCGATACTCCTCGCGCCGTCTCTTCACGAAATTCCTCGTGCAGGCTCTACGTGAGTCCTCGAGTCGAGTTCGAGTCCACGAGTCGACTGATACTCCTCGTGCCGACTCTTCACATGTCTCCTCGAGATGAATTCATTCCTCAAGTCGAGCTCCGAGTCCGCGAGTCGACCGATACTCCTCGCGCCGACTCTTCACGAAATTCCTCGCGCCGACTCTTCACGAAATTTCTCGTGCAGGCTCTACGTGAGTCCTCGAGTCGAGTTCGAGTCCACGAGTCGACTGATACTTCTCGTGCCAACTGTTCACATGTCTCCTCGAGATGAATTCATTCCTCGAGTCGAGCTCCGATTCCGCGAGTCGACCGATACTCCTCGCGCTGACTCTTCACGAGATTCCTCGTGTAGGCTCTACGTGAGTCCTCGAATCGAGTTTGAGTCCACGAGTCGACTGATACTCCTCGTGCCAACTCTTCACATGTCTCCTCGAGATGAATTCATTCCTCGAGTCGAGCTCCGAGTCCGCGAGTCGACCGATACTCCTCGCGCCGACTCTTCACGAAATTCCTCGTGCAGGCTCTACGTGAGTCCTCGAGTCGAGTTCGAGTCCACAAGTCGACTGATACTCTTTGTTCTGACTCTTCACATGTCTCCTCGAGATGAATTCATTCCTCCAGTCGAGCTCCGAGTCCGCGAGTCGACCGATACTCCTCGCGCCGACTCTTCACGAAATTCCTCGTGCAGGCTCTACGTGAGTCCTCGAGTCGAGTTCGAGTCCACGAGTCGACTGATACTCCTCGTGCCAACTGTTCACATGTCTCCTCGAGATGAATTCATTCCTCGAGTCGAGCTCCGAGTCCGCGAGTCGAACGATACTCCTCGCGCCGACTCTTCACGAAAGTCCTCGCGCCGACTCTTCACGAAATTCCTCGTGCAGGCTCTACGTGAGTCCTCGAATCGAGTTCGAGTCCACGAGTCGACTGATACTCCTCGTGCCGACTCTTCACATGTCTCCTCGAGATGAATTCATTCCTCGAGTCGAGCTCCGAGTCTGCGAGTCGACCGATACTCCTCGCGCCGACTCTTCACGAAATTCCTCGTGCAAGCTCTACGTGAGTCCTCGAGTCGAGTTCGAGTCCACGAGTCGACTGATACTCCTCGTGCCAACTCTTCACATGTCTCCTCGAGATGAATTCATTCCTCGAGTCGAGCTCCGAGTCCGCGAGTCGACCGATACTCCTCGCGCCGACTCTTCACGAAATTCCTCGTGCAGGCTCTACGTGAGTCCTCGAGTCGAGTTCGAGTCCACGAGTCGACTGATACTCCTCGTGCCGACTCTTCACATGTCACCTCGAGATGAATTCATTCCTCAAGTCGAGCTCCGAGTCCGCGAGTCGACCGATACTCCTCGCGCCGACTCTTCACGAAATTCCTCGCGCCGACTCTTCACGAAATTCCTCGTGCAGGCTCTACGTGAGTCCTCGAGTCGAGTTCGAGTCCACGAGTCGACTGATACTCCTCGTGCCAACTGTTCACATGTCTCCTCGAGATGAATTCATTCCTCGAGTCGAGCTCCGATTCCGCGAGTCGACCGATACTCCTCGCGCTGACTCTTCACGAGATTCCTCGTGTAGGCTCTACGTGAGTCCTCGAATCGAATTCGAGTCCACGAGTCGACTGATACTCCTCGTGCCAACTCTTCACATGTCTCCTCGAGATGAATTCATTCCTCGAGTCGAGCTCCGAGTCCGCGAGTCGACCGATACTCCTCGCGCCGACTCTTCACGAAATTCCTCGTGCAGGCTCTACGTGAGTCCTCGAGTCGAGTTCGAGTCCACGAGTCGACTGATACTCTTTGTTCTGACTCTTCACATGTCTCCTCGAGATGAATTCATTCCTCCAGTCGAGCTCCGAGTCCGCGAGTCGACCGATACTCCTCGCGCCGACTCTTCACGAAATTCCTCGTGCAGGCTCTACGTGAGTCCTCGAGTCGAGTTCGAGTCCACGAGTCGACTGATACTCCTCGTGCCAACTGTTCACATGTCTCCTCGAGATGAATTCATTCCTCGAGTCGAGCTCCGAGTCCGCGAGTCGACCGATACTCCTCGCGCCGACTCTTCACGAAAGTCCTCGCGCCGACTCTTCACGAAATTCCTCGTGCAGGCTCTACGTGAGTCCTCGAATCGAGTTCGAGTCCACGAGTCGACTGATACTCCTCGTGCCGACTCTTCACATGTCTCCTCGAGATGAATTCATTCCTCGAGTCGAGCTCCGAGTCTACGAGTCGACCGATACTCCTCGCGCCGACTCTTCACGAAATTCCTCGTGCAAGCTCTACGTGAGTCCTCGAGTCGAGTTCGAGTCCACGAGTCGACTGATACTCCTCGTGCCAACTCTTCACATGTCTCCTCGAGATGAATTCATTCCTCGAGTCGAGCTTCGAGTCCGCGAGTCGACCGATACTCCTCGCGCCGACTCTTCACGAAATTCCTCGTGCAGGCTCTACGTGAGTCCTCGAGTCGAGTTCGAGTCCACGAGTCGACTGATACTCCTCGTGCCGACTCTTCACATGTCACCTCGAGATGAATTCATTCCTCAAGTCGAGCTCCGAGTCCGCGAGTCGACCGATACTCCTCGCGCCGACTCTTCACGAAATTCCTCGCGCCGACTCTTCACGAAATTCCTCGTGCAGGCTCTACGTGAGTCCTCGAGTCGAGTTCGAGTCCACGAGTCGACTGATACTCCTCATGCCAACTGTTCACATGTCTCCTCGAGATGAATTCATTCCTCGAGTCGAGCTCCGAGTCCGCGAGTCGACCGATACTCCTCGCGCCGACTCTTCACGAAAGTCCTCGCGCCGACTCTTCACGAAATTCCTCGTGCAGGCTCTACGTGAGTCCTCGAATCGAGTTCGAGTCCACGAGTCGACTGATACTCCTCGTGCCGACTCTTCACATGTCTCCTCGAGATGAATTCATACCTCGAGTCGAGCTCCGAGTCTGCGAGTCGACCGATACTCCTCGCGCCGACTCTTCACGAAATTCCTCGTGCAAGCTCTACGTGAGTCCTCGAGTCGAGTTCGAGTCCACGAGTCGACTGATACTCCTCGTGCCAACTCTTCACATGTCTCCTCGAGATGAATTCATTCCTCGAGTCGAGCTCCGAGTCCGCGAGTCGACCGATACTCCTCGCGCCGACTCTTCACGAAATTCCTCGTGCAGGCTCTACGTGAGTCCTCGAGTCGAGTTCGAGTCCACGAGTCGACTGATACTCCTCGTGCCAACTCTTCACATGTCTCCTCGAGATGAATTCATTCCTCGAGTCGAGCTCCGAGTCCGCGAGTCGACCTAAACTCCTCGCGCCGACTCTTCACGAAATTCCTCGCGCCGACTCTTCACGAAATTCCTCGTGCAGGCTCTACGTGAGTCCTCGAATCGAGTTCGAGTCCACGAGTCGACTGATACTCCTCGTGCAAACTCTTCACATGTCTCCTCGAGATGAATTCATTCCTCGAGTCGAGCTCCGAGTCCGCGAGTCGACCGATACTCCTCGCGCCGACTCTTCACGAAATTCCTCGCGCCGACTCTTCACGAAATTCCTCGTGCAGGCTCTACGTGAGTCCTCGAATCGAGTTCGAGTCCACGAGTCGACTGATACTCCTCGTGCCGACTCTTCACATGTCTCCTCGAGATGAATTCATTCCTCGAGTCGAGCTCCGGGTCTGCGAGTCGACCGATACTCCTCGCGCCGACTCTTCACGAAATTCCTCGTGCAAGCTCTACGTGAGTCCTCGAGTCGAGTTCGAGTCCACGAGTCGACTAATACTCCTCGTGCCAACTCTTCACATGTCTCCTCGAGATGAATTCATTCATCGAGTCGAGCTCCGAGTCCGCGAGTCGACCGATACTCCTCGCGCCGTCTCTTCACGAAATTCCTCGTGCAGGCTCTACGTGAGTCCTCGAGTCGAGTTCGAGTCCACGAGTCGACTGATACTCCTCGTGCCGACTCTTCACATGTCTCCTCGAGATGAATTCATTCCTCAAGTCGAGCTCCGAGTCCGCGAGTCGACCGATACTCCTCGCGCCGACTCTTCACGAAATTCCTCGCGCCGACTCTTCACGAAATTTCTCGTGCAGGCTCTACGTGAGTCCTCGAGTCGAGTTCGAGTCCACGAGTCGACTGATACTCCTCGTGCCAACTGTTCACATGTCTCCTCGAGATGAATTCATTCCTCGAGTCGAGCTCCGATTCCGCGAGTCGACCGATACTCCTCGCGCTGACTCTTCACGAGATTCCTCGTGTAGGCTCTACGTGAGTCCTCGAATCGAGTTCGAGTCCACGAGTCGACTGATACTCCTCGTGCCAACTCTTCACATGTCTCCTCGAGATGAATTCATTCCTCGAGTCGAGCTCCGAGTCCGCGAGTCGACCGATACTCCTCGCGCCGACTCTTCACGAAATTCCTCGTGCAGGCTCTACGTGAGTCCTCGAGTCGAGTTCGAGTCCACGAGTCGACTGATACTCTTTGTTCTGACTCTTCACATGTCTCCTCGAGATGAATTCATTCCTCCAGTCGAGCTCCGAGTCCGCGAGTCGACCGATACTCCTCGCGCCGACTCTTCACGAAATTCTTCGTGCAGGCTCTACGTGAGTCCTCGAGTCGAGTTCGAGTCCACGAGTCGACTGATACTCCTCGTGCCAACTGTTCACATGTCTCCTCGAGATGAATTCATTCCTCGAGTCGAGCTCCGAGTCCGCGAGTCGACCGATACTCCTCGCGCCGACTCTTCACGAAAGTCCTCGCGCCGACTCTTCACGAAATTCCTCGTGCAGGCTCTACGTGAGTCCTCGAATCGAGTTCGAGTCCACGAGTCGACTGATACTCCTCGTGCCCACTCTTCACATGTCTCCTCGAGATGAATTCATTCCTCGAGTCGAGCTCCGAGTCTGCGAGTCGACCGATACTCCTCGCGCCGACTCTTCACGAAATTCCTCGTGCAAGCTCTACGTGAGTCCTCGAGTCGAGTTCGAGTCCACGAGTCGACTGATACTCCTCGTGCCAACTCTTCACATGTCTCCTCGAGATGAATTCATTCCTCGAGTCGAGCTCCGAGTCCGCGAGTCGACCGATACTCCTCGCGCCGACTCTTCACGAAATTCCTCGTGCAGGCTCTACGTGAGTCCTCGAGTCGAGTTCGAGTCCACGAGTCGACTGATACTCCTCGTGCCGACTCTTCACATGTCACCTCGAGATGAATTCATTCCTCAAGTCGAGCTCCGAGTCCGCGAGTCGACCGATACTCCTCGCGCCGACTCTTCACGAAATTCCTCGCGCCGACTCTTCACGAAATTCCTCGTGCAGGCTCTACGTGAGTCCTCGAGTCGAGTTCGAGTCCACGAGTCGACTGATACTCCTCGTGCCAACTGTTCACATGTCTCCTCGAGATGAATTCATTCCTCGAGTCGAGCTCCGAGTCCGCGAGTCGACCGATACTCCTCGCGCCGACTCTTCACGAAATTCCTCGCGCCGACTCTTCACGAAATTCCTCGTGCAAGCTCTACGTGAGTCCTCGAGTCGAGTTCGAGTCCACGAGTCGACTGATACTCCTCGTGCCAACTCTTCACATGTCTCCTCGAGATGAATTTATTCCTCGAGTCGAGCTCCGAGTCCGCGAGTCGACCGATACTCCTCGCGCCGACTCTTCACGAAATTCCTCGTGCAGGCTCTACGTGAGTCCTCGAGTCGAGTTCGAGTCCACGAGTCGACTGATACTCCTCGTGCCGACTCTTCACATGTCACCTCGAGATGAATTCATTCCTCAAGTCGAGCTCCGAGTCCGCGAGTCGACCGATACTCCTCGCGCCGACTCTTCACGAAATTCCTCGCGCCGACTCTTCACGAAATTCCTCGTGCAGGCTCTACGTGAGTCCTCGAGTCGAGTTCGAGTCCACGAGTCGACTGATACTCCTCGTGCCAACTGTTCACATGTCTCCTCGAGATGAATTCATTCCTCGAGTCGAGCTCCGAGTCCGCGAGTCGACCGATACTCCTCGCGCCGACTCTTCACGAAATTCCTCGCGCCGACTCTTCACGAAATTCCTCGTGCAAGCTCTACGTGAGTCCTCGAGTCGAGTTCGAGTCCACGAGTCGACTGATACTCCTCGTGCCAACTCTTCACATGTCTCCTCGAGATGAATTCATTCCTCGAGTCGAGCTCCGAGTCCGCGAGTCGACCGATACTCCTCGCGCCGACTCTTCACGAAATTCCTCGTGCAGGCTCTACGTGAGTCCTCGAGTCGAGTTCGAGTCCACGAGTCGACTGATACTCCTCGTGCCGACTCTTCACATGTCACCTCGAGATGAATTCATTCCTCAATTCGAGCTCCGAGTCCGCGAGTCGACCGATACTCCTCGCGCCGACTCTTCACGAAATTCCTCGCGCCGACTCTTCACGAAATTCCTCGTGCAAGCTCTACGTGAGTCCTCGAGTCGAGTTCGAGTCCACGAGTCGACTGATACTCCTCGTGCCAACTCTTCACATGTCTCCTCGAGATGAATTCATTCCTCGAGTCGAGCTCCGAGTCCGCGAGTCGACCGATACTCCTCGCGCCGACTCTTCACGAAATTCCTCGTGCAGGCTCTACGTGAGTCCTCGAGTCGAGTTCGAGTCCACGAGTCGACTGATACTCCTCGTGCCGACTCTTCACATGTCACCTCGAGATGAATTCATTCCTCAAGTCGAGCTCCGAGTCCGCGAGTCGACCGATACTCCTCGCGCCGACTCTTCACGAAATTCCTCGCGCCGACTCTTCACGAAATTCCTCGTGCAGGCTCTACGTGAGTCCTCGAGTCGAGTTCGAGTCCACGAGTCGACTGATACTCCTCGTGCCAACTGTTCACATGTCTCCTCGAGATGAATTCATTCCTCGAGTCGAGCTCCGAGTCCGCGAGTCGACCGATACTCCTCGCGCCGACTCTTCACGAAATTCCTCGCGCCGACTCTTCACGAAATTCCTCGTGCAAGCTCTACGTGAGTCCTCGAGTCGAGTTCGAGTCCACGAGTCGACTGATACTCCTCGTGCCAACTCTTCACATGTCTCCTCGAGATGAATTCATTCCTCGAGTCGAGCTCCGAGTCCGCGAGTCGACCGATACTCCTCGCGCCGACTCTTCACGAAATTCCTCGTGCAGGCTCTACGTGAGTCCTCGAGTCGAGTTCGAGTCCACGAGTCGACTGATACTCCTCGTGCCGACTCTTCACATGTCACCTCGAGATGAATTCATTCCTCAATTCGAGCTCCGAGTCCGCGAGTCGACCGATACTCCTCGCGCCGACTCTTCACGAAATTCCTCGCGCCGACTCTTCACGAAATTCCTCGTGCAGGCTCTACGTGAGTCCTCGAGTCGAGTTCGAGTCCACGAGTCGACTGATACTCCTCGTGCCAACTGTTCACATGTCTCCTCGAGATGAATTCATTCCTCGAGTCGAGCTCCGAGTCCGCGAGTCGACCGATACTCCTCGCGCCGACTCTTCACGAAATTCCTCGCGCCGACTCTTCACGAAATTCCTCGTGTAGGCTCTACGTCAGTCCTCGAATCGAGTTCGAGTCCACGAGTCGACTGATACTCCTCGTGCCAACTCTTCACATGTCTCCTCGAGATGAATTCATTCCTCGAGTCGAGCTCCGAGTCCGCGAGTCGACCGATACTCCTCGCGCCGACTCTTCACGAAATTCCTCATGCAGGCTCTACGTGAGTCCTCGAGTCGAGTTCGAGTCCACGAGTCGACTGATACTCCTCGTGCCGACTCTTCACATGTCTCCTCGAGATGAATTCATTCCTCAAGTCGAGCTCCGAGTCCGCGCGTCGACCGATACTCCTCGCGCCGACTCTTCACGAAATTCCTCGCGCCGACTCTTCACGAAATTCCTCGTGCAGGCTCTACGTGAGTCCTCGAGTCGAGTTCGAGTCCACGAGTCGACTGATACTCCTCGTGCCAACTGTTCACATGTCTCCTCGAGATGAATTCATTCCTCGAGTCGAGCTCCGAGTCCGCGAGTCGACCGATACTCCTCGCGCCGACTCTTCACGAAATTCCTCGCGCCGACTCTTCACGAAATTCCTCGTGTAGGCTCTACGTGAGTCCTCGAATCGAGTTCGAGTCCACGAGTCGACTGATACTCCTCGTTCCAACTCTTCACATGTCTCCTCGAGATGAATTCATTCCTCGAGTCGAGCTCCGAGTCCGCGAGTCGACCGATACTCCTCGCGCCGACTCTTCACGAAATTCCTCGTGCAGGCTCTACGTGAGTCCTCGAGTCGAGTTCGAGTCCACGAGTCGACTGATACTCTTTGTTCCGACTCTTCACATGTCTCCTCGAGATGAATTCATTCCTCCAGTCGAGCTCCGAGTCCGCGAGTCGACCGATACTCCTCGCGCCGACTCTTCACGAAATTCCTCGTGCAGGCTCTACGTGAGTCCTCGAGTCGAGTTCGAGTCCACGAGTCGACTGATACTCCTCGTGCCAACTGTTCACATGTCTCCTCGAGATGAATTCATTCCTCGAGTCGAGCTCCGAGTCCGCGAGTCGACCTATACTCCTCGCGCCGACTCTTCACGAAATTCCTCGCGCCGACTCTTCACGAAATTCCTCGTGCAGGCTCTACGTGAGTCCTCGAATCGAGTTCGAGTCCACGAGTCGACTGATACTCCTCGTGCAAACTCTTCACATGTCTCCTCGAGATGAATTCATTCCTCGAGTCGAGCTCCGAGTCCGCGAGTCGACCGATACTCCTCGCGCCGACTCTTCACGAAATTCCTCGCGCCGACTCTTCACGAAATTCCTCGTGCAGGCTCTACGTGAGTCCTCGAATCGAGTTCGAGTCCACGAGTCGACTGATACTCCTCGTGCCGACTCTTCACATGTCTCCTCGAGATGAATTCATTCCTCGAGTCGAGCTCCGGGTCTGCGAGTCGACCGATACTCCTCGCGCCGACTCTTCACAAAATTCCTCGTGCAAGCTCTACGTGAGTCCTCGAGTCGAGTTCGAGTCCACGAGTCGACTAATACTCCTCGTGCCAACTCTTCACATGTCTCCTCGAGATGAATTCATTCATCGAGTCGAGATCCGAGTCCGCGAGTCGACCGATACTCCTCGCGCCGTCTCTTCACGAAATTCCTCGTGCAGGCTCTACGTGAGTCCTCGAGTCGAGTTCGAGTCCACGAGTCGACTGATACTCCTCGTGCCGACTCTTCACATGTCTCCTCGAGATGAATTCATTCCTCAAGTCGAGCTTCGAGTCCGCGAGTCGACCGATACTCCTCGCGCCGACTCTTCACGAAATTCCTCGCGCCGACTCTTCACGAAATTTCTCGTGCAGGCTCTACGTGAATCCTCGAGTCGAGTTCGAGTCCACGAGTCGACTGATACTCCTCGTGCCAACTGTTCACATGTCTCCTCGAGATGAATTCATTCCTCGAGTCGAGCTCCGATTCCGCGAGTCGACCGATACTCCTCGCGCCGACTCTTCACAAAATTCCTCGTGTAGGCTCTACGTGAGTCCTCGAATCGAGTTCGAGTCCACGAGTCGACTGATACTCCTCGTGCCAACTCTTCACATGTCTCCTCGAGATGAATTCATTCCTCGAGTCGAGCTCCGAGTCCGCGAGTCGACCGATACTCCTCGCGCCGACTCTTCACGAAATTCCTCGTGCAGGCTCTACGTGAGTCCTCGAGTCGAGTTCGAGTCCACGAGTCGACTGATACTCTTTGTTCTGACTCTTCACATGTCTCCTCGAGATGAATTCATTCCTCCAGTCGAGCTCCGAGTCCGCGAGTCGACCGATACTCCTCGCGCCGACTCTTCACGAAATTCCTCGTGCAGGCTCTACGTGAGTCCTCGAGTCGAGTTCGAGTCCACGAGTCGACTGATACTCCTCGTGCCAACTGTTCACATGTCTCCTCGAGATGAATTCATTCCTCGAGTCGAGCTCCGAGTCCGCGAGTCGACCGATACTCCTCGCGCCGACTCTTCACGAAATTCCTCGCGCCGACTCTTCACGAAATTCCTCGTGCAGGCTCTACGTGAGTCCTCGAATCGAGTTCGAGTCCACGAGTCGACTGATACTCCTCGTGCAAACTCTTCACATGTCTCCTCGAGATGAATTCATTCCTCGAGTCGAGCTCCGAGTCCGCGAGTCGACCGATACTCCTCGCGCCGACTCTTCACGAAAGTCCTCGCGCCGACTCTTCACGAAATTCCTCGTGCAGGCTCTACGTGAGTCCTCGAATCGAGTTCGAGTCCACAAGTCGACTGATACTCCTCGTGCCGACTCTTCACATGTCTCCTCGAGATGAATTCATTCCTCGAGTCGAGCTCCGAGTCTGCGAGTCGACCGATACTCCTCGCGCCGACTCTTCACGAAATTCCTCGTGCAAGCTCTACGTGAGTCCTCGAGTCGAGTTCGAGTCCACGAGTCGACTGATACACCTCGTGCCAACTCTTCACATGTCTCCTCGAGATGAATTCATTCATCGAGTCGAGCTCCGAGTCCGCGAGTCGACCGATACTCCTCGCGCCGTCTCTTCACGAAATTCCTCGTGCAGGCTCTACGTGAGTCCTCGAGTCGAGTTCGAGTCCACGAGTCGACTGATACTCCTCGTGCCGACTCTTCACATGTCTCCTCGAGATGAATTCATTCCTCAAGTCGAGCTCCGAGTCCGCGAGTCGACCGATACTCCTCGCGCCGACTCTTCACGAAATTCCTCGCGCCGACTCTTCACGAAATTCCTCGTGCAGGCTCTACGTGAGTCCTCGAGTCGAGTTCGAGTCCACGAGTCGACTGATACTCCTCGTGCCAACTGTTCACATGTCTCCTCGAGATGAATTCATTCCTCGAGTCGAGCTCCGAGTCCGCGAGTCGACCGATACTCCTCGCGCCGACTCTTCACGAAATTCCTCGCGCCGACTCTTCACGAAATTCCTCGTGTAGGCTCTACGTGAGTCCTCGAATCGAGTTCGAGTCCACGAGTCGACTGATACTCCTCGTGCCAACTCTTCACATGTCTCCTCGAGATGAATTCTTTCCTCGAGTCGAGCTCCGAGTCCGCGAGTCGACCGATACTCGTCGCGCCGACTCTTCACGAAATTCCTCGTGCAGGCTCTACGTGAGTCCTCGAGTCGAGTTCGAGTCCACGAGTCGACTGATACTCTTCGTGTCGACTCTTCACATGTCTCCTCGAGATGAATTCATTCCTCGAGTCGAGCTCCGAGTCCGCGAGTCGACCGATATTCCTCGCGCCGACTCTTCACGAAATTCCTCGTGCAGGCTCTACGTGAGTCCTCGAGTCGAGTTCGAGTCCACGAGTCGACTGATACTCCTCGTGCCGACTCTTCACATGTCTCCTCGAGATGAATTCATTCCTCAAGTCGAGCTCCGAGTCCGCGAGTCGACCGATACTCCTCGCGCCGACTCTTCACGAAATTCCTCGCGCCGACTCTTCACAAAATTCCTCGTGCAGTCTCTACGTGAGTCCTCGAGTCGAGTTCGAGTCCAGGAGTCGACTGATACTCTACGTTCCGACTCTTCACATGTCTCCTCGAGATGAATTCATTCCTCGAGTCGAGCTCCGAGTCCGCGAGTTGACCGATACTCCTCGCGCCGACTCTTCACGAAATTCCTCGTGCAGGCTCTACGTGAGTCCTCGAGTCGAGTTCGAGTCCACGAGTCGACTGATACTCCTCGTGCCGACTCTTCACATGTCTCCTCGAGATGAATTCATTCCTCGAGTCGAGCTCCGAGTCCGCGAGTCGACCGATACTCCTCGAGCCGACTCTTCACGAAATTCCTCGTGCAGGCTCTACGTGAGTCCTCGAGTCGAGTTCGAGTCCATGAGTCGACTGATGCTCCTCGTGCCAACTCTTCACATGTCTCCTCGAGATGAATTCATTCCTCGAGTCGAGCTCCGAGTCCGCGAGTCGACCGATACTCCTCGCGCAGACTCTTCACGAAATTCCTCGTGCAGGCTCTACGTGAGTCCTCGAGTCGAGTTCGAGTCCACGAGTCGACTGATACTCTTCGTGTCGACTCTTCACATGTCTCCTCGAGATGAATTCATTCCTCGAGTCGAGCTCCGAGTCCGCGAGTCGACCTATACTCCTCGCGCCGACTCTTCACGAAATTCCTCGTGCAGGCTCTACGTGAGTCCTCGAGTCGAGTTCGAGTCCAGGAGTCGACTGCTACTCTACGTTCCGACTCTTCACATGTCTCCTCGAGATGAATTCATTCCTCGAGTCGAGCTCCGAGTCCGCGAGTCGACCGATACTCCTCGCGCCGACTCTTCACGAAATTCCTCGTGCAGGCTCTACGTGAGTCCTCGAGTCGAGTTCGAGTCAACGAGTTGACTGATACTCCTCGTGCCGACTCTTCACATGTCTCCTCGAGATGAATTCATTCCTCGAGTCGAGCTCCGAGTCTGCGACACGACCGATACTCCTCGCGCCGACTCTTCACGAAATTCCTCGTGCAAGCTCTACGTGAGTCCTCGAGTCGAGTTCGAGTCCACGAGTCGACTGATACTCCTCGTGCCAACTCTTCACATGTCTCCTCGAGATGAATTCATTCATCGAGTCGAGCTCCGAGTCCGCGAGTCGACCGATACTCCTCGCGCCAACTCTTCACGAAATTCCTCGTGCAGGCTCTACGTGAGTCCTCGAGTCGAGTTCGAGTCCACGAGTCGACTGATACTCCTCGTGCCGACTCTTCACATGTCTCCTCGAGATGAATTCATTCCTCGAGTCGAGCTCCGAGTCCGCGAGTCGACCGATACTCCTCGCGCCGATTCTTCACGAAATTCCTCGTGCAGGCTCTACGTGAGTCCTCGAGTCGAGTTCGAGTCCACGAGTCGACTGATACTCCTCGTGCCGACTCTTCACATGTCTCCTCGAGATGAATTCATTCCTCGAGTCGAGCTCCGAGTCCGCGAGTCGACCGATACTCCTCGTGCCGACTCTTCACGAAATTCGTCGTGCAGGCTCTACGTGAGTCCTCGAGTCGAGTTCGAGTCCACGAGTCGACTGATACTCCTCGTGCCGACTCTTCACATGTCTCCTCGAGATGAATTCATTCCTTGAGTCGAGCTCCGAGTCCGCGAGTAGACCGATACTCCTCTCGCCGACTCTTCACGAAATTCCTCGTGCAGGCTCTACGTGAGTCCTCGAGTCGAGTTCGAGTCCATGAGTCGACTGATACTCCTCGTGCCAACTCTTCACATGTCTCCTCGAGATGAATTCATTCCTCGAGTCGAGCTCCGAGTCCGCGAGTCGACCTATACTCCTCGCGCCGACTCTTCACGAAATTCCTCGTGCAGGCTCTACGTGAGTCCTCGAGTCGAGTTCGAGTCCACAAGTCGACTGATACTCTTCGTTCTGACTCTTCACATGTCTCCTCGAGATCAATTCATTCCTCGAGTCGAGCTCTGAGTCCGCGAGTCGACCGATACTCCTCGCGCCGACTCTTCACGAAATTCCTCGTGCATGCTCTACGTGAGTCCTCGAGTCGAGTTCGAGTCCATGAGTCGACTGATACTCCTCGTGCCGACTCTTCACATGTCTCCTCGAGATGGATTCATTCCTCGAGTCGAGCTCCGAGTTCGCGAGTCGACCGATACTCCTCGCGCCGACTCTTCACGAAATTCCTCGTGCAGGCTCTACGTGAGTCCTCGAGTCGAGTTCGAGTCCTAGAGTCGACTGATACTCCTCGTGCCGACTCTTCACATGTCTCCTCGAGATGAATTCATTCCTCGAGTCGAGCTCCGAGTCCGCGAGTCGACCGATACTCATCGCGCAGACTCTTCACGAAATTCCTCGTGCAGGCTCTACGTGAGTCCTCGAGTCGAGTTCGAGTCCATGAGTCGACTGGTACTCCTCGTGCCAACTCTTCACATGTCTCCTCGAGATGAATTCATTCCTCGAGTCGAGCTCCGAGTCCGCGAGTCGACCGATACTCCTCGCTCCGACTCTTCACGAAATTCCTCGTGCAGGCTCTACGTGAGTCCTCGAGTCGAGTTCGAGTCCACGAGTCGACTGATACTCCTCGTGCCAACTCTTCACATGTCTCCTCGAGATGAATTCATTCCTCGAGTCGAGCTCCGAGTCCGCGAGTCGACCGATACTCCTCGCGGCGACTCTTCACGAAATTCCTCGTGCAGGCTCTACGTGAGTCCTCGAGTCGAGTTCGAGTCCATGAGTCGACTGATACTCCTCGTGCCAACTCTTCACATGTCTCCTCGAGATGAATTCATTCATCGAGTCGAGCTCCGAGTCCGCGAGTCGACCGATACTCCTCGCGCCGACTCTTCACGAAATTCCTCGTGCAGGCTCTACGTGAGTCCTCGAGTCGAGTTCGAGTCCACGAGTCGACTGATACTCCTCGTGCCGACTCTTCACATGTCTCCTCGAGATGAATTCATTCCTCGAGTCGAGCTCCGAGTCCGCGAGTCGACCGATACTCCTCGCGCCGACTCTTCACGAAATTCCTCGTGCAGGCTCTACGTGAGTCCTCGAGTCGAGTTTGAGTCCACGAGTCGACTGATACTCCTCGTGCCGACTCTTCACATGTCTCCTCGAGATGAATTCATTCCTTGAGTCGAGCTCCGAGTCCGCGAGTAGACCGATACTCCTCTCGCCGACTCTTCACGAAATTCCTCGTGCAGGCTCTACGTGAGTCCTCGAGTCGAGTTCGAGTCCATGAGTCGACTGATACTCCTCGTGCCAACTCTTCACATGTCTCCTCGAGATGAATTCATTCCTCGAGTCGAGCTCCGAGTCCGCGAGTCGACCTATACTCCTCGCGCCGACTCTTCACGAAATTCCTCGTGCAGGCTCTACGTGAGTCCTCGAGTCGAGTTCGAGTCCACGAGTCGACTGATACTCTTCGTTCTGACTCTTCACATGTCTCCTCGAGATCAATTCATTCCTCGAGTCGAGCTCTGAGTCCGCGAGTCAACCGATACTCCTCGCGCCGACTCTTCAAGAAATTCCTCGTGCAGGCTCTACGTGAGTCCTCGAGTCGAGTTCGAGTCCATGAGTCGACTGATACTCCTCGTGCCGACTCTTCACATGTCTCCTCGAGATGGATTCATTCCTCGAGTCGAGCTCCGAGTCCGCGAGTCGACCGATACTCCTCGCGCCGACTCTTCACGAAATTCCTCGTGCAGGCTCTACGTGAGTCCTCGAGTCGAGTTCGAGTCCACGAGTCGACTGATACTCCTCGTGCCGACTCTTCACATGTCTCCTCGAGATGAATTCATTCCTCGAGTCGAGCTCCGAGTCCGCGAGTCGACCGATACTCATCGCGCCGACTCTTCACGAAATTCCACGTGCAGGCTCTACGTGAGTCCTCGAGTCGAGTTCGAGTCCATGAGTCGACTGATACTCCTCGTGCCAACTCTTCACATGTCTCCTCGAGATGAATTCATTCCTCGAGTCGAGCTCCGAGTCCGCGAGTCGACCGATACTCCTCGCGCCGACTCTTCACAAAATTCCTCGTGCAGGCTCTACGTGAGTCCTCGAGTCGAGTTTGAGTCCACGAGTCGACTGATACTCCTCGTGCCAACTCTTCACATGTCTCCTCGAGATGAATTCATTCCTCGAGTCGAGCTCCGAGTCCGCGAGTCGACCGATACTCCTCGCGCCGACTCTTCACGAAATTCCTCGTGCAGGCTCTACGTGAGTCCTCGAGTCGAGTTCGAGTCCATAATTCGACTGATACTCCTCGTGCCAACTCTTCACATGTCTCCTCGAGATGAATTCATTCCTCGAGTCGAGCTCCGAGTCCGCGAGTCGACCGATACTCCTCGCGCCGACTCTTCACGAAATTCCTCGTGCAGGCTCTACGTGAGTCCTCGAGTCGAGTTCGAGTCCACGAGTCGACTGATACTCCTCGTGCCGACTCTTCACATGTCTCCTTGAGATGAATTCATTCCTCGAGTCGAGCTCCGAGTCCGCGAGTCGACCGATACTCATCGCGCCGACTCTTCACGAAATTCCTCGTGCAGGCTCTACGTGAGTCCTCGAGTCGAGTTCGAGTCCATGAGTCGACTGATACTCCTCGTGCCAACTCTTCACATGTCTCCTCGAGATGAATTCATTCCTCGAGTCGAGCTCCGAGTCCGCGAGTCGACCGATACTCCTTGCGCCGACTCTTCACAAAATTCCTCGTGCAGGCTCTACGTGAGTCCTCGAGTCGAGTTCGAGTCCACGAGTCGACTGATACTCCTCGTGCCAACTCTTCACATGTCTCCTCGAGATGAATTCATTCCTCGAGTCGAGCTCCGAGTCCGCGAGTCGACCGATACTCCTCGCGCCGACTCTTCACGAAATTCCTCGTGCAGGCTCTACGTGAGTCCTCGAGTCGAGTTCGAGTCCATAAGTCGACTGATACTCCTCGTGCCAACTCTTCACATGTCTCCTCGAGATGAATTCATTCCTCGAGTCGAGCTCCGAGTCCGCGAGTCGACCGATACTCCTCGCGCCGACTCTTCACGAAATTCCTCGTGCAGGCTCTACGTGAGTCCTCGAGTCGAGTTCGAGTCCACGAGTCGACTGATACTCCTCGTGCCGACTCTTCACATGTCTCCTCGAGATGAATTCATTCCTCGAGTCGAGCTCCGAGTCCGCGAGTCGACCGATACTCCTCGCGCCGACTCTTCATGAAATTCCTCGTGCAGGCTCTACGTGAGTCCTTGAGTCGAGTTCGAGTCCACGAGTCGACTGATACTCCTCGTGCCAACTCTTCACATGTCTCCTCGAGATGAATTCATTCCTCGAGTCGAGCTCCGAGTCCGCGAGTCGGCCGATACTCCTCGCGCCGACTCTTCACGAAATTCCTCGTGCAGGCTCTACGTGAGTCCTCGAGTCGAGTTCGAGTCCATGAGTCGACTGATACTCCTCGTGCCGACTCTGCACATGTCTCCTCGAGATGAATTAATTCCTCGAGTCGAGCTCCGAGTCCGCGAGTCGACCGATACTCCTCGCGCCGACTCTTCACGAAATTCCTCATGCAGGCTCTACATGAGTCCTCGAGTCGAGTTCGAGTCCATGAGTCGACTGATACTCCTCGTGCCAACTCTTCACATGTCTCCTCGAGATGAATTCATTCCTCAAGTCGAGCTCCGACTCCGCGAGTCGACCGATACTCCTCGCGCCGACTCTTCACGAAATTCCTCGTGCAGGCTCTACGTGAGTCCTCGAGTCTAGTTCGAGTCCATGAATCGACTGATACTCCTCGTACCAACTCTTCACATGTCTCATCGAGATGAATTCATTCCTCGAGTCGAGCTCCGAGTCCACGAGTCGACCGATACTCCTCGCGCCGACTCTTCACGAAATTCCTCGTGCAGGCTCTACGTGAGTCCTCGAGTCTAGTTCGAGTCCATGAGTCGACTGATACTCCTCGTGCCAACTCTTCACATGTCTCATCGAGATGAATTCATTCCTCGAGTCGAGCTCCGAGTCCGCGAGTCGACCGATCCTCCTCGCGCCGACTCTTCACGAAATTTCTCGTGCAGGCTCTACGTGAGTCCTCGAGTCGAGTTCGAGTCCACGAGTCGACTGATACTCTTCGTTCTGACTCTTCACATGTCTCCTCGAGATCAATTCATTCCTCGAGTCGAACTCTGATTCCGCGAGTCGACCGATACTCCTCGCGCCGACTCTTCACGAAATTCCTCGTGCAGGCTCTACGTGAGTCCTCGAGTCGAGTTCGAGTTCAAGAGTCGACTGATACTCCTCGTGCCAACTCTTCACATGTCTCCTCGAGATGAATTCATTCCTCAAGTCGAGCTCCGAGTCCGCGAGTCGACCGATACTCCTCGCGCCGACTCTTCACGAAATTCCTCGTGCAGGCTCTACGTGAGTCCTCGAGTCGAGTTCGAGTCCACGAGTCGACTGATACTCCTCGTGCCGACTCTTCACATGTCTCCTCGAGATGAATTAATTCCTCGAGTCGAGCTCCGAGTCCGCGAGTCGACCGATACTCCTCGCGCCGACTCTTCACGAAATTCCTCGTGCAGGCTCTACGTGAGTCCTCGAGTCGAGTTCGAGTCCACGAGTCGACTGATACTCCTCGTGCCGACTCTTCACATGTCTCCTCGAGATGAATTCATTCCTCGAGTCGAGCTCCGAGTCCGCGAGTCGACCGATACTCATCGCGCTGACTCTTCACGAAATTCTTCGTGCCGGCTCTACGTGAGTCCTCGAGTCGAGTTCGAGTTCACGAGTCGACTGATACTCCTCGTGCCAACTCTTCACATGTCTCCTCGAGATGAATTCATTCCTCGAGTCGAGCTCCGAGTCCGCGAGTCGACCGATACTCCTCGCGCCGACTCTTCACGAAATTCCTCGTGCAGGCTCTACGTGAGTCCTCGAGTCGAGTTCGAGTCCACGAGTCGACTGATACTCCTCGTGCCGACTCTTCACATGTCTCCTCGAGATGAATTCATTCCTCGAGTCGAGCTCCGAGTCCGCGAGTCGACCGATACTCCTCGCGCCGACTCTTCACGAAATTCCTCGTGCAGGCTCTACGTGAGTCCTCGAGTCGAGTTCAAGTCCACGAGTCGACTGATACTCCTCGTGCCGACTCTTCACATGTCTCCTCGAGATGAATTCATTCCTCGAGTCGAGCTCCGAGTCCGCGAGTCGACCGATACTCATCGCGCCGACTCTTCACGAAATTCCTCGTGCAGGCTCTACGTGAGTCCTCGAGTCGAGTTCGAGTCCATGAGTCGACTGATACTCCTCGTGCCAACTCTTCACATGTCTCCTCGAGATGAATTCATTCCTCAAGTCGAGCTCCGAGTCCGCGAGTCGACCGATACTCCTCGCGCCGACTCTTCACGAAATTCCTCGTGCAGGCTCTACGTGAGTCCTCGAGTCGAGTTCGAGTCCACGAGTCGACTGATACTCCTCGTGCCAACTCTTCACATGTCTCCTCGAGATTCTTTCATTCCTCGAGTCGAGCTCCGAGTCCGCGAGTCGACCGATACTCCTCGCGCCGACTCTTCACGAAATTCCTCGTGCAGGCTCTACGTGAGTCCTCGAGTCGAGTTCGAGTCCATGAGTCGACTGATACTCCTCGTGCCGACTCTTCACATGTCTCCTCGAGATGAATTAATTCCTCGAGTCGAGCTCCGAGTCCGCGAGTCGACCGATAGTCCTCGCGCCGACTCTTCACGAAATTCCTCATGCAGGCTCTACATGAGTCCTCGAGTCGAGTTCGAGTCCATGAGTCGACTGATACTCCTCGTGCCAACTCTTCACATGTCTCCTCGAGATGAATTCATTCCTCGAGTCGAGCTCCGAGTCCGCGAGTCGACCGATACTCCTCGCGCCGACTCTTCACGAAATTCCTCGTGCAGGCTCTACGTGAGTCCTCGAGTCTAGTTCGAGTCCATGAGTCGACTGATACTCCTCGTGCCAACTCTTCACATGTCTC
Source organism: Urtica dioica subsp. dioica (assembly GCF_054948205.1). Taxonomy (NCBI): domain Eukaryota; kingdom Viridiplantae; phylum Streptophyta; class Magnoliopsida; order Rosales; family Urticaceae; genus Urtica; species Urtica dioica. The sequence continues at coordinate 34,614,211 of NC_142756.1, read as the reverse complement.
ATCGAGATGAATTCATTCCTCGAGTCGAGCTCCGAGTCCGCGAGTCGACCGATACTCCTCGCGCCGACTCTTCACGAAATTCCTCGTGCAGGCTCTACGTGAGTCCTCGAGTCTAGTTCGAGTCCATGAGTCGACTGATACTCCTCGTGCCAACTCTTCACATGTCTCATCGAGATGAATTCATTCCTCGAGTCGAGCTCCGAGTCCGCGAGTCGACCGATACTCCTCGCGCCGACTCTTCACGAAATTTCTCGTGCAGGCTCTACGTGAGTCCTCGAGTCGAGTTCGAGTCCACGAGTCGACTGATACTCTTCGTTCTGACTCTTCACACGTCTCCTCGAGATCAATTCATTCCTCGAGTCAAACTCTGATTCCGCGAGTCGACCGATACTCCTCGCGCCGACTCTTCACGAAATTCCTCGTGCAGGCTCTACGAGAGTCCTCGAGTCGAGTTCGAGTCCACGAGTCGACTGATACTCCTCGTGCCGACTCTTCACATGTCTCCTCGAGATGAATTCATTCCTCGAGTCGACCGATACTCCTCGCGACGACTCTTCACGAAATTCCTTGTGCAGGCTCTACGTGAGTCCTCGAGTCGAGTTCGAGTCCACGAGTCGACTGATACTCCTCGTGCCGACTCTTCACATGTTTCCTCGAGATGAATTCATTCCTCGAGTCGAGCTCCGAGTCCGCGAGTCGACCGATACTCATCGCGCCGACTCTTCACGAAATTCCTCGTGCAGGCTCTACGTGAGTCCTCGAGTCGAGTTCGAGTCCATGAGTCGACTGATACTCCTCGTGCCAACTCTTCACATGTCTCCTCGAGATGAATTCATTCCTCGAGTCGAGCTCCGAGTCCGCGAGTCGACCGATACTCCTCGCGCCGACTCTTCACGAAATTCCTCGTGCAGGCTCTACGTGAGTCCTCGAGTCGAGTTCGAGTCCACGAGTCGACTGATACTCTTCGTTCTGACTCTTCACATGTCTCCTCGAGATCAATTCAATCCTCGAGTCGAGCTCTGAGTCCGCGAGTCGACCGATACTCCTCGCGCCGACTCTTCACGAAATTCCTCGTGCAGGCTCTACGTGAGTCCTCGAGTCGAGTTCGAGTCCATGAGTCGACTGATACTCCTCGTGCCAACTCTTCACATGTCTCCTCGAGATGAATTCATTCCTCGAGTCGAGCTCCGAGTCCGCCAGTCGACCGATACTCCTCGCGCCGACTCTTCACGAAATTCCTCGTGCAGGCTCTACGTGAGTCCTCGAGTCGAGTTCGAGTCCACGAGTCGACTGATACTCCTCGTGCCGACTCTTCACATGTCTCCTCGAGATGAATTCATTCCTCGAGTCGAGCTCCGAGTCCGCGAGTCGACCGATACTCATCGCGCCGACTCTTCACGAAATTCCTCGTGCAGGCTCTACGTGAGTCCTCGAGTCGAGTTCGAGTCCACGAGTCGACTGATACTCCTCGTGCCAACTCTTCACATGTCTCCTCGAGATGAATTCATTCCTCGAGTCGAGCTCCGAGTCCGCGAGTCGACCGATACTCCTCGCCCCGACTCTTCACGAAATTCCTCGTGCAGGCTCTACGTGAGTCCTCGAGTCTAGTTCGAGTCCATGAGTCGACTGATACTCCTCGTGCCAACTCTTCACATGTCTCCTCGAGATGAATTCATTCCTCGAGTCGAGCTCCGAGTCCGCGAGTCGACCGATACTCCTCGCCCCGACTCTTCACGAAATTCCTCGTGCAGGCTCTACGTGAGTCCTCGAGTCTAGTTCGAGTCCATGAGTCGACTGATACTCCTCGTGCCAACTCTTCACATGTCTCATCGAGATGAATTCATTCCTCGAGTCGAGCTCCGAGTCCGCGAGTCGACCGATACTCCTCGCGCTGACTCTTCACGAAATTCCTCGTGCAGGCTCTACGTGAGTCCTCGAGTCTAGTTCGAGTCCATGAGTCGACTGATACTCCTCGTGCCAACTCTTCACATGTCTCATCGAGATGAATTCATTCCTCGAGTCGAGCTCCGAGTCCGCGAGTCGACCGATACTCCTCGCGCCGACTCTTCACGAAATTTCTCGTGCAGGCTCTACGTGAGTCCTCGAGTCGAGTTCGAGTCCACGAGTCGACTGATACTCTTCGTTCTGACTCTTCACACGTCTCCTCGAGATCAATTCATTCCTCGAGTCAAACTCTGATTCCGCGAGTCGACCGATACTCCTCGCGCCGACTCTTCACGAAATTCCTCGTGCAGGCTCTACGAGAGTCCTCGAGTCGAGTTCGAGTCCACGAGTCGACTGATACTCCTCGTGCCGACTCTTCACATGTCTCCTCGAGATGAATTCATTCCTCGAGTCGACCGATACTCCTCGCGACGACTCTTCACGAAATTCCTTGTGCAGGCTCTACGTGAGTCCTCGAGTCCATGAGTCGACTGATACTCCTCGTGCCAACTCTTCACATGTCTCCTCGAGATTCTTTCATTCCTCGAGTCGAGCTCCGAGTCCGCGAGTCGACCGATACTCCTCGCGCCGACTCTTCACGAAATTCCTCGTGCAGGCTCTACGTGAGTCCTCGAGTCAAGTTCGAGTCCATGAGTCGACTGATACTCCTCGTGCCGACTCTTCACATGTCTCCTCGAGATGAATTAATTCCTCGAGTCGAGCTCCGAGTCCGCGAGTCGACCGATAGTCCTCGCGCCGACTCTTCACGAAATTCCTCATGCAGGCTCTACATGAGTCCTCGAGTCGAGTTCGAGTCCATGAGTCGACTGATACTCCTCGTGCCAACTCTTCACATGTCTCCTCGAGATGAATTCATTCCTCGAGTCGAGCTCCGAGTCCGCGAGTCGACCGATACTCCTCGCGCCGACTCTTCACGAAATTCCTCGTGCAGGCTCTACGTGAGTCCTCGAGTCTAGTTCGAGTCCATGAGTCGACTGATACTCCTCGTGCCAACTCTTCACATGTCTCATCGAGATGAATTCATTCCTCGAGTCGAGCTCCGAGTCCGCGAGTCGACCGATACTCCTCGCGCCGACTCTTCACGAAATTCCTCGTGCAGGCTCTACGTGAGTCCTCGAGTCTAGTTCGAGTCCATGAGTCGACTGATACTCCTCGTGCCAACTCTTCACATGTCTCATCGAGATGAATTCATTCCTCGAGTCGAGCTCCGAGTCCGCGAGTCGACCGATACTCCTCGCGCCGACTCTTCACGAAATTTCTCGTGCAGGCTCTACGTGAGTCCTCGAGTCGAGTTCGAGTCCACGAGTCGACTGATACTCTTCGTTCTGACTCTTCACACGTCTCCTCGAGATCAATTCATTCCTCGAGTCAAACTCTGATTCCGCGAGTCGACCGATACTCCTCGCGCCGACTCTTCACGAAATTCCTCGTGCAGGCTCTACGAGAGTCCTCGAGTCGAGTTCGAGTCCACGAGTCGACTGATACTCCTCGTGCCGACTCTTCACATGTCTCCTCGAGATGAATTCATTCCTCGAGTCGACCGATACTCCTCGCGACGACTCTTCACGAAATTCCTTGTGCAGGCTCTACGTGAGTCCTCGAGTCGAGTTCGAGTCCACGAGTCGACTGATACTCCTCGTGCCGACTCTTCACATGTTTCCTCGAGATGAATTCATTCCTCGAGTCGAGCTCCGAGTCCGCGAGTCGACCGATACTCATCGCGCCGACTCTTCACGAAATTCCTCGTGCAGGCTCTACGTGAGTCCTCGAGTCGAGTTCGAGTCCATGAGTCGACTGAAACTCCTCGTGCCAACTCTTCACATGTCTCCTCGAGATGAATTCATTCCTCGAGTCGAGCTCCGAGTCCGCGAGTCGACCGATACTCCTCGCGCCGACTCTTCACGAAATTCCTCGTGCAGGCTCTACGTGAGTCCTCGAGTCGAGTTCGAGTCCACGAGTCGACTGATACTCTTCGTTCTGACTCTTCACATGTCTCCTCGAGATCAATTCAATCCTCGAGTCGAGCTCTGAGTCCGCGAGTCGACCGATACTCCTCGCGCCGACTCTTCACGAAATTCCTCGTGCAGGCTCTACGTGAGTCCTCGAGTCGAGTTCGAGTCCATGAGTCGACTGATACTCCTCGTGCCAACTCTTCACATGTCTCCTCGAGATGAATTCATTCCTCGAGTCGAGCTCCGAGTCCGCCAGTCGACCGATACTCCTCGCGCCGACTCTTCACGAAATTCCTCGTGCAGGCTCTACGTGAGTCCTCGAGTCGAGTTCGAGTCCACGAGTCGACTGATACTCCTCGTGCCGACTCTTCACATGTCTCCTCGAGATGAATTCATTCCTCGAGTCGAGCTCCGAGTCCGCGAGTCGACCGATACTCATCGCGCCGACTCTTCACGAAATTCCTCGTGCAGGCTCTACGTGAGTCCTCGAGTCGAGTTCGAGTCCACGAGTCGACTGATACTCCTCGTGCCAACTCTTCACATGTCTCCTCGAGATGAATTCATTCCTCGAGTCGAGCTCCGAGTCCGCGAGTCGACCGATACTCCTCGCGCCGACTCTTCACGAAATTCCTCGTGCAGGCTCTACGTGAGTCCTCGAGTCGAGTTCGAGTCCATGAGTCGACTGATACTCCTCGTGCCAACTCTTCACATGTCTCCTCGAGATGAATTCATTCCTCGAGTCGAGCTCCGAGTCCGCGAGTCGACCGATATTCCTCGCCCCGACTCTTCACGAAATTCCTCGTGCAGGCTCTACGTGAGTCCTCGAGTCTAGTTTGAGTCCATGAGTCGACTGATACTCCTCGTGCCAACTCTTCACATGTCTCATCGAGATGAATTCATTCCTCGAGTCGAGCTCCGAGTCCGCGAGTCGACCGATACTCCTCGCGCTGACTCTTCACGAAATTCCTCGTGCAGGCTCTACGTGAGTCCTCGAGTCTAGTTCGAGTCCATGAGTCGACTGATACTCCTCGTGCCAACTCTTCACATGTCTCCTCGAGATGAATTCATTCCTCGAGTCGAGCTCCGAGTCCGCGAGTCGACCGATACTCCTCGCGCCGACTCTTCACGAAATTCCTCGTGCAGGCTCTACGTGAGTCCTCGAGTCGAGTTCGAGTCCATGAGTCGACTGATACTCCTCGTGCCAACTCTTCACATGTCTCATCGAGATGAATTCATTCCTCGAGTCGAGCTCCGAGTCCGCGAGTCGACCGATACTCCTCGCCCCGACTCTTCACGAAATTCCTCGTGCAGGCTCTACGTGAGTCCTCGAGTCTAGTTCGAGTCCATGAGTCGACTGATACTCCTCGTGCCAACTCTTCACATGTCTCATCGAGATGAATTCATTCCTCGAGTCGAGCTCCGAGTCCGCGAGTCGACCGATACTCCTCGCGCTGACTCTTCACGAAATTCCTCGTGCAGGCTCTACGTGAGTCCTCGAGTCTAGTTCGAGTCCATGAGTCGACTGATACTCCTCGTGCCAACTCTTCACATGTCTCATCGAGATGAATTCATTCCTCGAGTCGAGCTCCGAGTCCGCGAGTCGACCGATACTCCTCGCGCCGACTCTTCACGAAATTCCTCGTGCAGGCTCTACGTGAGTCCTCGAGTCGAGTTCGAGTCCACGAGTCGACTGATACTCTTCGTTCTGACTCTTCACATGTCTCCTCGAGATCAATTCATTCCTCGAGTCGAGCTCTGATTCCGCGAGTCGACCGATACTCCTCGCGCCGACTCTTCACGAAATTCCTCGTGCAGGCTCTACGTGAGTCCTCGAGTCGAGTTCGAGTCCACGAGTCGACTGATACTCCTCGTGCCGACTCTTCACATGTCTCCTCGAGATGAATTCATTCCTCGAGTCGAGCTCCGAGTCCGCGAGTCGACCGATACTCCTCGCGCCGACTCTTCACGAAATTCCTCGTGCAGGTTCTACGTGAGTCCTCGAGTCGAGTTCGAGTTCACGAGTCGACTGATACTCCTCGTGCCAACTCTTCACATGTCTCCTCGAGATGAATTCATTCCTCGAGTCGAGCTCCGAGTCCGCGAGTCGACCGATACTCATCGCGCCGACTCTTCACGAAATTCCTCGTGTAGGCTCTACGTGAGTCCTCGAGTCGAGTTCGAGTCCATGAGTCGACTGATACTCCTCGTGCCAACTCTTCACATGTCTCCTCGAGATGAATTCATTCCTCGAGTCGAGCTCCGAGTCCGCCAGTCGACCGATACTCCTCGCGCCGACTCTTCACGAAATTCCTCGTGCAGGCTCTACGTGAGTCCTCGAGTCTAGTTCGAGTCCATGAGTCGACTGATACTCCTCGTGCCAACTCTTCACATGTCTCATCGAGATGAATTCATTCCTCGAGTCGAGCTCCGAGTCCGCGAGTCGACCGATACTCATCGCGCCGACTCTTCACGAAATTCCTCGTGCAGGCTCTACGTGAGTCCTCGAGTCGAGTTCGAGTCCATGAGTCGACTGATACTCCTCGTGCCAACTCTTCACATGTCTCCTCGAGATGAATTCATTCCTCGAGTCGAGCTCCGAGTCCGCGAGTCGACCGATACTCCTCGCGCCGACTCTTCACGAAATTCCTCGTGCAGGCTCTACGTGAGTCCTCGAGTCGAGTTCGAGTCCACGAGTCGACTGATACTCTTCGTTCTGACTCTTCACATGTCTCCTCGAGATCAATTCAATCCTCGAGTCGAGCTCTGAGTCCGCGAGTCGACCGATACTCCTCGCGCCGACTCTTCACGAAATTCCTCGTGCAGGCTCTACGTGAGTCCTCGAGTCGAGTTCGAGTCCATGAGTCGACTGATACTCCTCGTGCCAACTCTTCACATGTCTCCTCGAGATGAATTCATTCCTCGAGTCGAGCTCCGAGTCCGCCAGTCGACCGATACTCCTCGCGCCGACTCTTCACGAAATTCCTCGTGCAGGCTCTACGTGAGTCCTCGAGTCGAGTTCGAGTCCACGAGTCGACTGATACTCCTCGTGCCGACTCTTCACATGTCTCCTCGAGATGAATTCATTCCTCGAGTCGAGCTCCGAGTCCGCGAGTCGACCGATACTCATCGCGCCGACTCTTCACGAAATTCCTCGTGCAGGCTCTACGTGAGTCCTCGAGTCGAGTTCGAGTCCACGAGTCGACTGATACTCCTCGTGCCAACTCTTCACATGTCTCCTCGAGATGAATTCATTCCTCGAGTCGAGCTCCGAGTCCGCGAGTCGACCGATACTCCTCGCGCCGACTCTTCACGAAATTCCTCGTGCAGGCTCTACGTGAGTCCTCGAGTCGAGTTCGAGTCCATGAGTCGACTGATACTCCTCGTGCCAACTCTTCACATGTCTCCTCGAGATGAATTCATTCCTCGAGTCGAGCTCCGAGTCCGCGAGTCGACCGATACTCCTCGCGCCGACTCTTCACGAAATTCCTCGTGCAGGCTCTACGTGAGTCCTCGAGTCGAGTTCGAGTCCACGAGTCGACTGATACTCTTCGTTCTGACTCTTCACATGTCTCCTCGAGATCAATTCAATCCTCGAGTCGAGCTCCGAGTCCGCGAGTCGACCGATACTCCTCGCGCCGACTCTTCACGAAATTCCTCGTGCAGGCTCTACGTGAGTCCTCGAGTCGAGTTCGAGTCCACGAGTCGACTGATACTCTTCGTTCTGACTCTTCACATGTCTCCTCGAGATCAATTCATTCCTCGAGTCGAGCTCTGATTCCGCGAGTCGACCGATACTCCTCGCGCCGACTCTTCACGAAATTCCTCGTGCAGGCTCTACGTGAGTCCTCGAGTCGAGTTCGAGTCCACGAGTCGACTGATACTCCTCGTGCCGACTCTTCACATGTCTCCTCGAGATGAATTCATTCCTCGAGTCGAGCTCCGAGTCCGCGAGTCGACCGATACTCATCGCGCCGACTCTTCACGAAATTCCTCGTGTAGGCTCTACGTGAGTCCTCGAGTCGAGTTCGAGTCCATGAGTCGACTGATACTCCTCGTGCCAACTCTTCACATGTCTCCTCGAGATGAATTCATTCCTCGAGTCGAGCTCCGAGTCCGCCAGTCGACCGATACTCCTCGCGCCGACTCTTCACGAAATTCCTCGTGCAGGCTCTACGTGAGTCCTCGAGTCTAGTTCGAGTCCATGAGTCGACTGATACTCCTCGTGCCAACTCTTCACATGTCTCATCGAGATGAATTCATTCCTCGAGTCGAGCTCCGAGTCCGCGAGTCGACCGATACTCATCGCGCCGACTCTTCACGAAATTCCTCGTGCAGGCTCTACGTGAGTCCTCGAGTCGAGTTCGAGTCCACGAGTCGACTGATACTCCTCGTGCCAACTCTTCACATGTCTCCTCGAGATGAATTCATTCCTCGAGTCGAGCTCCGAGTCCGCGAGTCGACCGATACTCCTCGCGCCGACTCTTCACGAAATTCCTCGTGCAGGCTCTACGTGAGTCCTCGAGTCGAGTTCGAGTCCACGAGTCGACTGATACTCTTCGTTCTGACTCTTCACATGTCTCCTCGAGATCAATTCAATCCTCGAGTCGAGCTCTGAGTCCGCGAGTCGACCGATACTCCTCGCGCCGACTCTTCACGAAATTCCTCGTGCAGGCTCTACGTGAGTCCTCGAGTCGAGTTCGAGTCCATGAGTCGACTGATACTCCTCGTGCCAACTCTTCACATGTCTCCTCGAGATGAATTCATTCCTCGAGTCGAGCTCCGAGTCCGCCAGTCGACCGATACTCCTCGCGCCGACTCTTCACGAAATTCCTCGTGCAGGCTCTACGTGAGTCCTCGAGTCGAGTTCGAGTCCACGAGTCGACTGATACTCCTCGTGCCGACTCTTCACATGTCTCCTCGAGATGAATTCATTCCTCGAGTCGAGCTCCGAGTCCGCGAGTCGACCGATACTCATCGCGCCGACTCTTCACGAAATTCCTCGTGCAGGCTCTACGTGAGTCCTCGAGTCGAGTTCGAGTCCACGAGTCGACTGATACTCCTCGTGCCAACTCTTCACATGTCTCCTCGAGATGAATTCATTCCTCGAGTCGAGCTCCGAGTCCGCGAGTCGACCGATACTCCTCGCGCCGACTCTTCACGAAATTCCTCGTGCAGGCTCTACGTGAGTCCTCGAGTCGAGTTCGAGTCCATGAGTCGACTGATACTCCTCGTGCCAACTCTTCACATGTCTCCTCGAGATGAATTCATTCCTCGAGTCGAGCTCCGAGTCCGCGAGTCGACCGATACTCCTCGCCCCGACTCTTCACGAAATTCCTCGTGCAGGCTCTACGTGAGTCCTCGAGTCTAGTTCGAGTCCATGAGTCGACTGATACTCCTCGTGCCAACTCTTCACATGTCTCATCGAGATGAATTCATTCCTCGAGTCGAGCTCCGAGTCCGCGAGTCGACCGATACTCCTCGCGCTGACTCTTCACGAAATTCCTCGTGCAGGCTCTACGTGAGTCCTCGAGTCTAGTTCGAGTCCATGAGTCGACTGATACTCCTCGTGCCAACTCTTCACATGTCTCATCGAGATGAATTCATTCCTCGAGTCGAGCTCCGAGTCCGCGAGTCGACCGATACTCCTCGCGCCGACTCTTCACGAAATTCCTCGTGCAGGCTCTACGTGAGTCCTCGAGTCGAGTTCGAGTCCACGAGTCGACTGATACTCTTCGTTCTGACTCTTCACATGTCTCCTCGAGATCAATTCATTCCTCGAGTCGAGCTCTGATTCCGCGAGTCGACCGATACTCCTCGCGCCGACTCTTCACGAAATTCCTCGTGCAGGCTCTACGTGAGTCCTCGAGTCGAGTTCGAGTCCACGAGTCGACTGATACTCCTCGTGCCGACTCTTCACATGTCTCCTCGAGATGAATTCATTCCTCGAGTCGAGCTCCGAGTCCGCGAGTCGACCGATACTCCTCGCGCCGACTCTTCACGAAATTCCTCGTGCAGGTTCTACGTGAGTCCTCGAGTCGAGTTCGAGTTCACGAGTCGACTGATACTCCTCGTGCCAACTCTTCACATGTCTCCTCGAGATGAATTCATTCCTCGAGTCGAGCTCCGAGTCCGCGAGTCGACCGATACTCATCGCGCCGACTCTTCACGAAATTCCTCGTGTAGGCTCTACGTGAGTCCTCGAGTCGAGTTCGAGTCCATGAGTCGACTGATACTCCTCGTGCCAACTCTTCACATGTCTCCTCGAGATGAATTCATTCCTCGAGTCGAGCTCCGAGTCCGCCAGTCGACCGATACTCCTCGCGCCGACTCTTCACGAAATTCCTCGTGCAGGCTCTACGTGAGTCCTCGAGTCTAGTTCGAGTCCATGAGTCGACTGATACTCCTCGTGCCAACTCTTCACATGTCTCATCGAGATGAATTCATTCCTCGAGTCGAGCTCCGAGTCCGCGAGTCGACCGATACTCCTCGCGCCGACTCTTCACGAAATTCCTCGTGCAGGGTCTACGTGAGTCCTTGAGTCGAGTTCGAGTCCACGAGTCGACTGATACTCTTCGTTCTAACTCTTCACATGTCTCCTCGAGATCAATTCATTCCTCGAGTCGAGCTCTGATTCCGCGAGTCGACCGATACTCCTCGCGCCGACTCCTCACGAAATTCCTCGTGCAGGCTCTACATGAGTCCTCGAGTCGAGTTCGAGTTCACGAGTCGACTGATACTCCTCGTGCCAACTCTTCACATGTCTCCTCGAGATGAATTCATTCCTTGAGTCGAGCTCCGAGTCCGCGAGTCGACCGATACTCCTCGCGCCGACTCTTCACGAAATTCCTCGTGCAGGTTCTACGTGAGTCCTCGAGTCGAGTTCGAGTCCACGAGTCGACTGATACTCCTCGTGCCGACTATTCACATGTCTCCTCGAGATGAATTCATTCCTCGAGTCGAGCTCCGAGTCCGCGAGTCGACCGATACTCCTCGCGCCGACTCTTCACGAAATTCCTCGTGCAGGCTCTACGTGAGTCCTCGAGTCGAGTTCGAGTCCACGAGTCGACTGATACTCCTCGTGCCGACTCTTCACATGTCTCCTCGAGATGAATTCATTCCTCGAGTCGAGCTCCGAATCCGCGAGTCGACCGATACTCATCGCGCCGACTCTTCACGAAATTCCTCGTGCCGGCTCTACGTGAGTCCTCGAGTCGAGTTCGAGTTCACGAGTCGACTGATACTCCTCGTGCCAACTCTTCACATGTCTCCTCGAGATGAATTCATTCCTCGAGTCGAGCTCCGAGTCCGCGAGTCGACCGATACTCCTCGCGCCGACTCTTCACGAAATTCCTCGTGCAGGCTCTACGTGAGTCCTCGAGTCGAGTTCGAGTCCACGAGTTGACTGACACTCCTCGTGCCGACTCTTCACATGTCTCCTCGAGATGAATTCATTCCTCGAGTCGAGCTCCGAGTCCGCGAGTCGACCGATACTCCTCGCGCCGACTCTTCACGAAATTCCTCGTGCAGGCTCTACGTGAGTCCTCGAGTCGAGTTCGAGTCCATGAGTCGACTGATACTCCTCGTGCCGACTCTTCACATGTCTCCTCGAGATGAATTCATTCCTCGAGTCGAGCTCCGAGTCCCTGAGTCGACCGATACTCATCGCGCCGACTCTTCACGAAATTCCTCGTGCAGGCTCTACGTGAGTCCTCGAGTCGAGTTCGAGTCCATGAGTCGACTGATACTCCTCGTGCTAACTCTTCACATGTCTCCTCGAGATGAATTCATTCCTCGAGTCGAGCTCCGAATCCGCGAGTCGACCGATACTCATCGCGCCGACTCTTCACGAAATTCCTCGTGCCGGCTCTACGTGAGTCCTCGAGTCGAGTTCGAGTCCATGAGTCGACTGATACTCCTCGTGCCGACTCTTCACATGTCTCCTCGAGATGAATTCATTCCTCGAGTCGAGCTCCGAGTTCACGAGTCGACCGATACTCATCGCGCCGACTCTTCACGAAATTCCTCGTGCAGGCTCTACGTGAGTCCTCGAGTCGAGTTCGAGTCCATGAGTCGACTGATACTCCTCGTGCCGACTCTTCACATGTCTCCTCGAGATGAATTCATTCCTCGAGTCGAGCTCCGAGTCCGCGAGTCGACCGATACTCATCGCGCCGACTCTTCACGAAATTCCTCGTGCAGGCTCTACGTGAGTCCTCGAGTCGAGTTCGAGTCCACGAGTCGACTGATACTCCTCGTGCCGACTCTTCACATGTCTCCTCGAGATGAATTCATTCCTCGAGTCGAGCTCCGAATCCGCGAGTCGACCGATACTCATCGCGCCGACTCTTCACGAAATTCCTCGTGCCGGCTCTACGTGAGTTCTCGAGTCGAGTTCGAGTTCACGAGTCGACTGATACTCCTCGTGCCAACTCTTCACATGTCTCCTCGAAATGAATTCATACCTCGAGTCGAGCTCCGAATCCGCGAGTCGACCGATACTCATCGCGCCGACTCTTCACGAAATTCCTCGTGCAGGCTCTACGTGAGTCCTTGAGTCGAGTTCGAGTCCACGAGTCGACTGATACTCCTCGTGCCGACTCTTCACATGTCTCCTCGAGATGAATTCATTCCTCGAGTCGAGCTCCGAGTCCGCGAGTCGACCGATACTCCTCGCGCCGACTCTTCACGAAATTCCTCGTGCAGGCTCTACGTGAGTCCTCGAGTCGAGTTCGAGTCCACGAGTCGACTGATACTCCTCGTGCCGACTCTTCACATGTCTCCTCGAGATGAATTCATTCCTCGAGTCGAGCTCCGAATCCGCGAGTCGACCGATACTCATCGCGCCGACTCTTCACGAAATTCCTCGTGCAGGCTCTACGTGAGTCCTTGAGTCGAGTTCGAGTCCACGAGTCGACTGATACTCTTCGTTCTGACTCTTCACATGTCTCCTCGAGATCAATTCATTCCTCGAGTCGAGCTCTGATTCCGCGAGTCGACCGATACTCCTCGCGCCGACTCTTCACGAAATTCCTCGTGCAGGCTCTACATGAGTCCTCGAATCGAGTTCGAGTTCACGAGTCGACTGATACTCCTCGTGCCAACTCTTCACATGTCTCCTCGAGATGAATTCATTCCTCGAGTCGAGCTCCGAGTCCGCGAGTCGACCGATACTCCTCGCGCCGACTCTTCACGAAATTCCTCGTGCAGGCTCTACGTGAGTCCTCGAGTCGAGTTCGAGTCCATGAGTCGACTGATACTCCTCGTGCCGACTCTTCACATGTCTCCTCGAGATGAATTCATTCCTCGAGTCGAGCTCCGAGTCCGCGAGTCGACCGATACTCATCGCGCCGACTCTTCACGAAATTCCTCGTGCAGGCTCTACGTGAGTCCTCGAGTCGAGTTCGAGTCCATGAGTCGACTGATACTCCTCGTGCTAACTCTTCACATGTCTCCTCGAGATGAATTCATTCCTCGAGTCGAGCTCCGAATCCGCGAGTCGACCGATACTCATCGCGCCGACTCTTCACGAAATTCCTCGTGCCGGCTCTACGTGAGTCCTCGAGTCGAGTTCGAGTCCATGAGTCGACTGATACTCCTCGTGCCGACTCTTCACATGTCTCCTCGAGATGAATTCATTCCTCGAGTCGAGCTCCGAGTTCACGAGTCGACCGATACTCATCGCGCCGACTCTTCACGAAATTCCTCGTGCAGGCTCTACGTGAGTCCTCGAGTCGAGTTCGAGTCCATGAGTCGACTGATACTCCTCGTGCCGACTCTTCACATGTCTCCTCGAGATGAATTCATTCCTCGAGTCGAGCTCCGAGTCCGCGAGTCGACCGATACTCATCGCGCCGACTCTTCACGAAATTCCTCGTGCAGGCTCTACGTGAGTCCTCGAGTCGAGTTCGAGTACACGAGTCGACTGATACTCCTCGTTCCGACTCTTCACATGTCTCCTCGAGATGAATTCATTCCTCGAGTCGAGCTCCGAATCCGCGAGTCGACCGATACTCATCGCGCCGACTCTTCACGAAATTCCTCGTGCCGGCTCTACGTGAGTCCTCGAGTCGAGTTCGAGTTCACGAGTCGACTGATACTCCTCGTGCCAACTCTTCACATGTCTCCTCGAGATGAATTCATTCCTCGAGTCGAGCTCCGAATCCGCAAGTCGACCGATACTCATCGCGCCGACTCTTCACGAAATTCCTCGTGCAGGCTCTACGTGAGTCCTTGAGTCGAGTTCGAGTCCACGAGTCGACTGATACTCCTCGTGCCGACTCTTCACATGTCTCCTCGAGATGAATTCATTCCTCGAGTCGAGCTCCGAGTCCGCGAGTCGACCGATACTCCTCGCGCCGACTCTTCACGAAATTCCTCGTGCAGGCTCTACGTGAGTCCTCGAGTCGAGTTCGAGTCCACGAGTCGACTGATACTCCTCGTGCCGACTCTTCACATGTCTCCTCGAGATGAATTCATTCCTCGAGTCGAGCTCCAAATCCGCGAGTCGACCGATACTCATCGCGCCGACTCTTCACGAAATTCCTCGTGCAGGCTCTACGTGAGTCCTTGAGTCGAGTTCGAGTCCACGAGTCGACTGATACTCTTCGTTCTGACTCTTCACATGTCTCCTCGAGATCAATTCATTCCTCGAGTCGAGCTCTGATTCCGCGAGTCGACCGATACTCCTCGCGCCGACTCTTCACGAAATTCCTCGTGCAGGCTCTACATGAGTCCTCGAGTCGAGTTCGAGTTCACGAGTCGACTGATACTCCTCGTGCCAACTCTTCACATGTCTCCTCGAGATGAATTCATTCCTCGAGTCGAGCTCCGAGTCCGCGAGTCGACCGATACTCCTCGCGCCGACTCTTCACGAAATTGCTCGTGCAGGTTCTACGTGAGTCCTCGAGTCGAGTTCGAGTCCACGAGTCGACTGATACTCCTCGTGCCAACTGTTCACATGTCTCCTCGAGATGAATTCATTCCTCGAGTCGAGCTCCGAGTCCGCGAGTCGACCGATACTCCTCGCGCCGACTCTTCACGAAATTCCTCGTGCAGGCTCTACGTGAGTCCTCGAGTCGAGTTCGAGTCCACGAGTCGACTGATACTCCTCGTGCCGACTCTTCACATGTCTCCTCGAGATGAATTCATTCCTCGAGTCGAGCTCCGAATCCGCGAGTCGACCGATACTCATCGCGCCGACTCTTCACGAAATTCCTCGTGCCGGCTCAACGTGAGTCCTCGAGTCGAGTTCGAGTTCACGAGTCGACTGATACTCCTCGTGCCAACTCTTCACATGTCTCCTCGAGATGAATTCATTCCTCGAGTCGAGCTCCGAGTCCGCGAGTCGACCGATACTCCTCGCGCCGACTCTTCACGAAATTCCTCGTGCAGGCTCTACGTGAGTCCTCGAGTCGAGTTCGAGTCCACGAGTCGACTGATACTCCTCGTGCCGACTCTTCACATGTCTCCTCGAGATGAATTCATTCCTCGAGTCAAGCTCCGAGTCCGCGAGTCGACCGATACTCCTCGCGCCGACTCTTCACGAAATTCCTCGTGTAGGCTCTACGTGAGTCCTCGAGTCGAGTTCGAGTCCATGAGTCGACTGATACTCCTCGTGCCGACTCTTCACATGTCTCCTCGAGATGAATTCATTCCTCGAGTCGAGCTCCGAGTCCGCGAGTCGACCGATACTCATCGCGCCGACTCTTCACGAAATTCCTCGTGCAGGCTCTACGTGAGTCCTCGAGTCGAGTTCGAGTCCATGAGTCGACTGATACTCCTCGTGCTAACTCTTCAAATGTCTCCTCGAGATGAATTCATTCCTCGAGTCGAGCTCCGAATCCGCGAGTCGACCGATACTCATCACGCCGACTCTTCACGAAATTCCTCGTGCCGGCTCTACGTGAGTCCTCGAGTCGAGTTCGAGTCCATGAGTCGACTGATACTCCTCGTGCCGACTCTTCACATGTCTCCTCGAGATGAATTCATTCCTCGAGTCGAGCTCCGAGTTCACGAGTCGACCGATACTCATCGCGCCGACTCTTCACATGTCTCCTCGAGATGAATTCATTCCTCGAGTCGAGCTCCGAATCCGCGAGTCGACCGATACTCATCGCGCCGACTCTTCACGAAATTCCTCGTGCCGGCTCAACGTGAGTCCTCGAGTCGAGTTCGAGTTCACGAGTCGACTGATACTCCTCGTGCCAACTCTTCACATGTCTCCTCGAGATGAATTCATTCCTCGAGTCGAGCTCCGAGTCCGCGAGTCGACCGATACTCCTCGCGCCGACTCTTCACGAAATTCCTCGTGCAGGCTCTACGTGAGTCCTCGAGTCGAGTTCGAGTCCACGAGTCGACTGATACTCCTCGTGCCGACTCTTCACATGTCTCCTCGAGATGAATTCATTCCTCGAGTCAAGCTCCGAGTCCGCGAGTCGACCGATACTCCTCGCGCCGACTCTTCACGAAATTCCTCGTGTAGGCTCTACGTGAGTCCTCGAGTCGAGTTCGAGTCCATGAGTCGACTGATACTCCTCGTGCCGACTCTTCACATGTCTCCTCGAGATGAATTCATTCCTCGAGTCGAGCTCCGAGTCCGCGAGTCGACCGATACTCATCGCGCCGACTCTTCACGAAATTCCTCGTGCAGGCTCTACGTGAGTCCTCGAGTCGAGTTCGAGTCCATGAGTCGACTGATACTCCTCGTGCTAACTCTTCAAATGTCTCCTCGAGATGAATTCATTCCTCGAGTCGAGCTCCGAATCCGCGAGTCGACCGATACTCATCACGCCGACTCTTCACGAAATTCCTCGTGCCGGCTCTACGTGAGTCCTCGAGTCGAGTTCGAGTCCATGAGTCGACTGATACTCCTCGTGCCGACTCTTCACATGTCTCCTCGAGATGAATTCATTCCTCGAGTCGAGCTCCGAGTTCACGAGTCGACCGATACTCATCGCGCCGACTCTTCACGAAATTCCTCGTGCAGGCTCTACGTGAGTCCTCGAGTCGAGTTCGAGTCCATGAGTCGACTGATACTCCTCGTGCCGACTCTTCACATGTCTCCTCGAGATGAATTCATTCCTCGAGTCGAGCTCCGAGTCCGCGAGTCGACCGATACTCATCGCGCCGACTCTTCACGAAATTCCTCGTGCAGGCTCTACGTGAGTCCTCGAGTCGAGTTCGAGTCCACGAGTCGACTGATACTCCTCGTGCCGACTCTTCACATGTCTCCTCGAGATGAATTCATTCCTCGAGTCGAGCTCCGAATCCGCGAGTCGACCGATACTCATCGCGCCTACTCTTCACGAAATTCCTCGTGCCGGCTCTACGTGAGTCCTCGAGTCGAGTTCGAGTTCACGAGTCGACTGATACTCCTCGTGCCAACTCTTCACATGTCTCCTCGAGATGAATTCATTCCTCGAGTCGAGCTCCGAGTCCGCGAGTCGACCGATACTCCTCGCGCCGACTCTTCACAAAATTCCTCGTGCAGGCTCTACGTGAGTCCTCGAGTCGAGTTCGAGTCCACGAGTCGACTGATACTCCTCGTGCCGACTCTTCACATGTCTCCTCGAGATGAATTCATTCCTCGAGTCGAGCTCCGAGTCCGCGAGTCGACCGATACTCCTCGCGCCGACTCTTCACGAAATTCCTCGTGCAGGCTCTACGTGAGTCCTCGAGTCGAGTTCGAGTCCATGAGTCGACTGATACTCCTCGTGCCGACTCTTCACATGTCTCCTCGAGATGAATTCATTCCTCGAGTCGAGCTCCGAGTCCGCGAGTCGACCGATACTCATCGCGCCGACTCTTCACGAAATTCCTCGTGCAGGCTCTACGTGAGTCCTCGAGTCGAGTTCGAGTCCACGAGTCGACTGATACTCCTCGTGCCGACTCTTCACATGTCTCCTCGAGATGAATTCATTCCTCGAGTCGAGCTCCGAATCCGCGAGTCGACCGATACTCATCGCGCCGACTCTTCACGAAATTCCTCGTGCCGGCTCTACGTGAGTCCTCGAGTCGAGTTCGAGTCCATGAGTCGACTGATACTCCTCGTGCTAACTCTTCACATGTCTCCTCGAGATGAATTCATTCCTCGAGTCGAGCTCCAAGTCCACGAGTCGACCGATACTCCTCGCGCCGACTCTTCACGAAATTCCTCGTGCAGGCTCTACGTGAGTCCTCGAGTCGAGTTCGAGTCCACGAGTCGACTGATACTCCTCGTGCCAACTCTTCACATGTCTCCTCGAGATGAATTCATTCCTCGAGTCGAGCTCCGAGTCCGCGAGTCGACCGATACTCCTCGCGCCGACTCTTCACGAAATTCCTCGTGCAGGCTCTACGTGAGTCCTCGAGTCGAGTTCGAGTCCATGAGTCGACTGATACTCCTCGTGTCGACTCTTCACATGTCTCCTCGAGATGAATTCATTCCTCGAGTCGAGCTCCGAGTTCACGAGTCGACCGATACTCATCGCGCCGACTCTTCACGAAATTCCTCGTGCAGGCTCTACGTGAGTCCTCGAGTCGAGTTCGAGTCCATGAGTCGACTGATACTCCTCGTGCCGACTCTTCACATGTCTCCTCGAGATGAATTATTCCTCGAGTCGAGCTCCGAGTCCGCGAGTCGACCGATACTCATCGCGCCGACTCTTCACGAAATTCCTCGTGCAGGCTCTACGTGAGTCCTCGAGTCGAGTTCGAGTCCACGAGTCGACTGATACTCCTCGTGCCGACTCTTCACATGTCTCCTCGAGATGAATTCATTCCTCGAGTCGAGCTCCGAATCCGCGAGTCGACCGATACTCATCGCGCCGACTCTTCACGAAATTCCTCGTGCCGGCTCTTCGTGAGTCCTCGAGTCGAGTTCGAGTTCACGAGTCGACTGATACTCCTCGTGCCAACTCTTCACATGTCTCCTCGAGATGAATTCATTCCTCGAGTCGAGCTCCGAGTCCGCGAGTCGACCGATACTCCTCGCGCCGACTCTTCACGAAATTCCTCGTGCAGGCTCTACGTGAGTCCTCGAGTCGAGTTCGAGTCCACGAGTCGACTGATACTCCTCGTAACGACTCTTCACATGTCTCCTCGAGATGAATTCATTCCTCGAGTCGAGCTCCGAGTCCGCGAGTCGACCGATACTCCTCGCGCCGACTCTTCACGAAATTCCTCGTGCAGGCTCTACGTGAGTCCTCGAGTCGAGTTCGAGTCCACGAGTCGACTGATACTCCTCGTGCCGACTCTTCACATGTCTCCTCGAGATGAATTCATTCCTCGAGTCGAGCTCCGAGTCCGCGAGTCGACCGATACTCCTCGCGCCGACTCTTCACGAAATTCCTCGTGCAGGCTCTACGTGAGTCCTCGAGTCGAGTTCGAGTCCATGAGTCGACTGATACTCCTCGTGCCGACTCTTCACATGTCTCCTCGAGATGAATTCATTCCTCGAGTCGAGCTCCGAGTCCGCGAGTCGACCGATACTCATCGCGCCGACTCTTCACGAAAATCCTCGTGCAGGCTCTACGTGAGTCCTCGAGTCGAGTTCGAGTCCACGAGTCGACTGATACTCCTCGTGCCGACATTTCACATGTCTCCTCGAGATGAATTCATTCCTCGAGTCGAGCTCCGAATCCGCGAGTCGACCGATACTCATCGCACCGACTCTTCACGAAATTCCTCGTGCCGGCTCTACGTGAGTCCTCGAGTCGAGTTCGAGTCCATGAGTCGACTGATACTCCTCGTGCTAACTCTTCACATGTCTCCTCGAGATGAATTCATTCCTCGAGTCGAGCTCCAAGTCCACGAGTCGACCGATACTCCTCGCGCCGACTCTTCACGAAATTCCTCGTGCAGGCTCTACGTGAGTCCTCGAGTCGAGTTCGAGTCCACGAGTCAACTGATACTCCTCGTGCCAACTCTTCACATGTCTCCTCGAGATGAATTCATTCCTCGAGTCGAGCTTCGAGTCCGCGAGTCGACCGATACTCCTCGCGCCGACTCTTCACGAAATTCCTCGTGCAGGCTCTACGTGAGTCCTCGAGTCGAGTTCGAGTCCATGAGTCGACTGATACTCCTCGTGCCGACTCTTCACATGTCTCCTCGAGATGAATTCATTCCTCGAGTCGAGCTCCGAGTTCACGAGTCGACCGATACTCATCGCGCCGACTCTTCACGAAATTCCTCGTGCAGGCTCTACGTGAGTCCTCGAGTCGAGTTCGAGTCCATGATTCGACTGATACTCCTCGTGCCGACTCTTCACATGTCTCCTCGAGATGAATTATTCCTCGAGTCGAGCGCCGAGTCCGCGAGTCGACCGATACTCATCGCGCCGACTCTTCACGAAATTCCTCGTGCAGGCTCTACGTGAGTCCTCGAGTCGAGTTCGAGTCCACGAGTCGACTGATACTCCTCGTGCCGACTCTTCACATGTCTCCTCGAGATGAATTCATTCCTCGAGTCGAGCTCCGAATCCGCGAGTCGACCGATACTCATCGCGCCGACTCTTCACGAAATTCCTCGTGCCGGCTCTACGTGAGTCCTCGAGTCGAGTTCGAGTTCACGAGTCGACTGATACTCCTCGTGCCAACTCTTCACATGTCTCCTCGAGATGAATTCATTCCTCGAGTCGAGCTCCGAGTCCGCGAGTCGACCGATACTCCTCGCGCCGACTCTTCACGAAATTCCTCGTGCAGGCTCTACGTGAGTCCTCGAGTCGAGTTCGAGTCCACGAGTCGACTGATACTCCTCGTGCCGACTCTTCACATGTCTCCTCGAGATGAATTCATTCCTCGAGTCGAGCTCCGAGTCCGCGAGTCGACCGATACTCCTCGCGCCGACTCTTCACGAAATTCCTCGTGCAGGCTCTACGTGAGTCCTCGAGTCGAGTTCGAGTCCATGAGTCGACTGATACTCCTCGTGCCGACTCTTCACATGTCTCCTCGAGATGAATTCATTCCTCGAGTCGAGCTCCGAGTCCGCGAGTCGACCGATACTCATCGCGCCGACTCTTCACGAAATTCCTCGTGCAGGCTCTACGTGAGTCCTCGAGTCGAGTTCGAGTCCATGAGTCGACTGATACTCCTCGTGCTAACTCTTCACATGTCTCCTCGAGATGAATTCATTCCTCGAGTCGAGCTCCGAGTCCGCGAGTCGACCGATACTCCTCGCGCCGACTCTTCACGAAATTCCTCGTGCAGGCTCTACGTGAGTCCTCGAGTCGAGTTCGAGTCCACGAGTCGACTGATACTCCTCGTGCCAACTCTTCACATGTCTCCTCGAGATGAATTCATTCCTCGAGTCTAGCTCCGAGTCCGCGAGTCGACCGATACTCCTCGCGCCGACTCTTCACGAAATTCCTCGTGCAGGCTCTACGTGAGTCCTCGAGTCGAGTTCGAGTCCACGAGTCGACTGATACTCCTCGTGCCGACTCTTCACATGTCTCCTCGAGATGAATTCATTCCTCGAGTCGAGCTCCGAGTCCGCGAGTCGATCGATACTCATCGCGCCGACTCTTCACGAAATTCCTCGTGCAGGCTCTACGTGAGTCCTCGAGTCGAGTTCGAGTCCACGAGTCGACTGATACTCCTCGTGCCAACTCTTCACATGTCTCCTCGAGATGAATTCATTCCTCGAGTCGAGCTCCGAGTCCGCGAGTCGACCGATACTCCTCGCGCCGACTCTTCACGAAATTCCTCGTGCAGGCTCTACGTGAGTCCTCGAGTCGAGTTCGAGTCCATGAGTCGACTGATACTCCTCGTGCCAACTCTTCACATGTCTCCTCGAGATGAATTCATTCCTCGAGTCGAGCTCCGAGTCCGCGAGTCGACCGATACTCCTCGCGCCGACTCTTCACGAAATTCCTCGTGCAGGCTCTACGTGAGTCCTCGAGTCTAGTTCGAGTCCATGAGTCGACTGATACTCCTCGTGCCAAATCTTCACATGTCTCATCGAGATGAATTCATTCCTCGAGTCGAGCTCCGAGTCCGCGAGTCGACCGATACTCCTCGCGCCGACTCTTCACGAAATTCCTCGTGCAGGCTCTACGTGAGTCCTTGAGTCGAGTTCGAGTCCACGAGTCGACTGATACTCTTCGTTCTGACTCTTCACATGTCTCCTCGAGATCAATTCATTCCTCGAGTCGAGCTCTGATTCCGCGAGTCGACCGATACTCCTCGCGCCGACTCTTCACGAAATTCCTCGTGCAGGCTCTACGTGAGTCCTCGAGTCGAGTTCGAGTTCACGAGTCGACTGATACTCCTCGTGCCAACTCTTCACATGTCTCCTCGAGATGAATTCATTCCTCGAGTCGAGCTCCGAGTCCGCGAGTCGACCGATACTCCTCGCGCCGACTCTTCACAAAATTCCTCGTGTAGGCTCTACGTGAGTCCTCGAGTCGAGTTCGAGTCCACGAGTCGACTGATACTCCTCGTGCCGACTCTTCACATGTCTCCTCGAGATGAATTCATTCCTCGAGTCAAGCTCCGAGTCCGCGAGTCGACCGATACTCCTCGCGCCGACTCTTCACGAAATTCCTCGTGCAGGCTCTACGTGAGTCCTCGAGTCGAGTTCGAGTCCACGAGTCGACTGATACTCCTCGTGCCGACTCTTCACATGTCTCCTCGAGATGAATTGATTCCTCGAGTTGAGCTCCTAGTCCGCGAGTCGACCGATACTCATCGCGCCGACTCTTCACGAAATTCCTCGTGCAGGCTCTACGTGAGTCCTCGAGTCGAGTTCGAGTCCATGAGTCGACTGATACTCCTTGTGCCAACTCTTCACATGTCTCCTCGAGATGAATTCATTCCTCGAGTCGAGCTCCGAGTCCGCGAGTCGACCGATACTCCTCGCGCCGACTCTTCACGAAATTCCTCGTGCAGGCTCTACGTGAGTCCTCGAGTCGAGTTCGAGTCCACGAGTCGACTGATACTCCTCGTGCCGACTCTTCACATGTCTCCTCGAGATGAATTCATTCCTCGAGTCGAGCTCCGAGTCCGCGAGTTGACCGATACTCCTCGCGCTGACCTTCACGAAATTCCTCGTGCAGGCTCTACGTGAGTCCTCGAGTCGAGTTCGAGTCCATGAGTCGACTGATACTCCTCGTGCCAACTCTTCACATGTCTCCTCGAGATGAATTCATTCCTCGAGTCGAGCTCCGAGTCCGTGAGTCGACCGATACTCCTCGCGCCGAATCTTCACGAAATTCCTCGTGCAGGCTCTACGTGAGTCCTCGAGTCTAGTTCGAGTCCATGAGTCGACTGATACTCCTCGTGCCAACTCTTCACATGTCTCATCGAGATGAATTCATTCCTCAAGTCGAGCTCCGAGTCCGCGAGTCGACCGATACTCCTAGCGCCGACTCTTCACGAAATTCCTCGTGCAGGCTCTACGTGAGTCCTTGAGTCGAGTTCGAGTCCACGAGTCGACTGATACTCCTCGTGCCAACTCTTCACATGTCTCCTCGAGATGAATTCATTCCTCGAGTCGAGCTTCGAGTCCGCGAGTCGACCGATACTCCTCGCGCCGACTCTTCACGAAATTCATCGTGCAGGCTCTACGTGAGTCCTCGAGTCGAGTTCGAGTCCACGAGTCGACTGATACTCCTCGTGCCGACTCTTCACATGTCTCCTCGAGATGAATTCATTCCTCGAGTCGAGCTCCGAGTCCGCGAGTCGACCGATAGTCATCGGGCCGACTCTTCACGAAATTCCTCGTGCAGGCTCTACGTGAGTCCTTGACTCGAGTTCGAGTCCACGAGTCGACTGATACTCCTCGTGCCAACTCTTCACATGTCTCCTCGAGATGAATTCATTCCTCGAGTCGAGCTCCGAGTCCGCGAGTCGACCGATACTCCTCGCGCCGACGCTTCACGAAATTCCTCGTGCAGGCTCTACGTGAGTCCTCGAGTCGAGTTCGAGTCCATGAGTCGACTGATAATCCTTGTGCCAACTCTTCACATGTCTCCTCGAGATGAATTCATTCCTCGAGTCGAGCTCCGAGTCCGCGAGTCGACCGATACTCCTCGCGCCGACTCTTCACGAAATTCCTCGTGCAGGCTCTACGTGAGTCCTCGAGTCGAGTTCGAGTCCACGAGTCGACTGATACTCCTCGTGCCGACTCTTCACATGTCTCCTCGAGATGAATTCATTCCTCGAGTCGAGCTCCGAGTCCGCGAGTCGACCGATACTCCTCGCGCCGACTCTTCACGAAATTCCTCGTGCAGGCTCTACGTGAGTCCTCGAGTCGAGTTCGAGTCCACGAGTCGACTGATACTCCTCGTGCCGACTCTTCACATGTCTCCTCGAGATGAATTCATTCCTCGAGTCAAGCTCCGAGTCCGCGAGTCGACCGATACTCCTCGCGCCGACTCTTCACGAAATTCCTCGTGCAGGCTCTACGTGAGTCCTCGAGTCGAGTTCGAGTCCACGAGTCGACTGATACTCCTCGTGCCGACTCTTCACATGTCTCCTCGAGATGAATTGATTCCTCGAGTTGAGCTCCTAGTCCGCGAGTCGACCGATACTCATCGCGCCGACTCTTCACGAAATTCCTCGTGCAGGCTCTACGTGAGTCCTCGAGTCGAGTTCGAGTCCATGAGTCGACTGATACTCCTTGTGCCAACTCTTCACATGTCTCCTCGAGATGAATTCATTCCTCGAGTCGAGCTCCGAGTCCGCGAGTCGACCGATACTCCTCGCGCCGACTCTTCACGAAATTCCTCGTGCAGGCTCTACGTGAGTCCTCGAGTCGAGTTCGAGTCCACGAGTCGACTGATACTCCTCGTGCCGACTCTTCACATGTCTCCTCGAGATGAATTCATTCCTCGAGTCGAGCTCCGAGTCCGCGAGTTGACCGATACTCCTCGCGCTGACTCTTCACGAAATTCCTCGTGCAGGCTCTACGTGAGTCCTCGAGTCGAGTTCGAGTCCATGAGTCGACTGATACTCCTCGTGCCAACTCTTCACATGTCTCCTCGAGATGAATTCATTCCTCGAGTCGAGCTCCGAGTCCGTGAGTCGACCGATACTCCTCGCGCCGAATCTTCACGAAATTCCTCGTGCAGGCTCTACGTGAGTCCTCGAGTCTAGTTCGAGTCCATGAGTCGACTGATACTCCTCGTGCCAACTCTTCACATGTCTCATCGAGATGAATTCATTCCTCAAGTCGAGCTCCGAGTCCGCGAGTCGACCGATACTCCTAGCGCCGACTCTTCACGAAATTCCTCGTGCAGGCTCTACGTGAGTCCTTGAGTCGAGTTCGAGTCCACGAGTCGACTGATACTCCTCGTGCCAACTCTTCACATGTCTCCTCGAGATGAATTCATTCCTCGAGTCGAGCTCCGAGTCCGCGAGTCGACCGATACTCCTCGCGCCGACTCTTCACGAAATTCATCGTGCAGGCTCTACGTGAGTCCTCGAGTCGAGTTCGAGTCCACGAGTCGACCGATACTCCTCGTGCCGACTCTTCACATGTCTCCTCGAGATGAATTCATTCCTCGAGTCGAGCTCCGAGTCCGCGAGTCGACCGATAGTCATCGGGCCGACTCTTCACGAAATTCCTCGTGCAGGCTCTACGTGAGTCCTTGAGTCGAGTTCGAGTCCACGAGTCGACTGATACTCCTCGTGCCAACTCTTCACATGTCTCCTCGAGATGAATTCATTCCTCGAGTCGAGCTCCGAGTCCGCGAGTCGACCGATACTCCTCGCGCCGACGCTTCACGAAATTCCTCGTGCAGGCTCTACGTGAGTCCTCGAGTCGAGTTCGAGTCCATGAGTCGACTGATAATCCTTGTGCCAACTCTTCACATGTCTCCTCGAGATGAATTCATTCCTCGAGTCGAGCTCCGAGTCCGCGAGTCGACCGATACTCCTCGCGCCGACTCTTCACGAAATTCCTCGTGCAGGCTCTACGTGAGTCCTCGAGTCGAGTTCGAGTCCACGAGTCGACTGATACTCCTCGTGCCGACTCTTCACATGTCTCCTCGAGATGAATTCATTCCTCGAGTCGAGCTCCGAGTCCGCGAGTTGACCGATACTCCTCGAGCCGACTCTTCACGAAATTCCTCGTGCAGGCTCTACGTGAGTCCTCGACTCGAGTTCGAGTCCATGAGTCGACTGATACTCCTCGTGCCAACTCTTCACATGTCTCCTCGAGATGAATTCATTCCTCGAGTCGAGCTCCGAGTCCGCGAGTCGACCGATACTCCTCGCGCCGACTCTTCACGAAATTCCTCGTGCAGGCTCTACGTGAGTCCTTGAGTCGAGTTCGAGTCCACGAGTCGACTGATACTCTTCGTTCTGACTCTTCACATGTCTCCTCGAGATCAATTCATTCCTCGAGTCGAGCTCTGATTCCGCGAGTCGACCGATACTCCTCGCGCCGACTCTTCACGAAATTCCTCGTGCAGGCTCTACGTGAGTCCTCGAGTCGAGTTCGAGTTCACGAGTCGACTGATACTCCTCGTGCCAACTCTTCACATGTCTCATCGAGATGAATTCATTCCTCGAGTCGAGCTCCGAGTCCGCGAGTCGACCGATACTCCTCGCGCCGACTCTTCACAAAATTCCTCGTGCAGGCTCTACGTGAGTCCTCGAGTCGAGTTCGAGTCCACGAGTCGACTGATACTCCTCGTGCCGACTCTTCACATGTCTCATCGAGATGAATTCATTCCTCGAGTCGAGCTCCGAGTCCGCGAGTCGACCGATACTCCTCGCGCCGACTCTTCACGAAATTCCTCGTGCAGGCTCTACGTGAGTCCTCGAGTCGAGTTCGAGTCCACGAGTCGACTGATACTCCTCGTGCCGACTCTTCACATGTCTCCTCGAGATGAATTAATTCTTCGAGTCGAGCTCCGAGTCCGCGAGTCGACCGATAGTCATCGGGCCGACTCTTCACGAAATTCCTCGTGCAGGCTCTCCGTGAGTCCTTGAGTCGAGTTCGAGTCCACGAGTCGACTGATACTCCTCGTGCCAACTCTTCACATGTCTCCTCGAGATGAATTCATTCCTCGAGTCGAGCTCCGAGTCCGCGATTCGACCGATACTCCTCGCGCCGACGCTTCACGAAATTCCTCGTGCAGGCTCTACGTGAGTCCTCGAGTCGAGTTCGAGTCCATGAGTCGACTAATAATCCTTGTGCCAACTCTTCACATGTCTCCTCGAGATGAATTCATTCCTCGAGTCGAGCTCCGAGTCCGCGAGTCGACCGATACTCCTCGCACCGACTCTTCACGAAATTCCTCGTGCAGGCTCTACGTGAGTCCTCGAGTCGAGTTCGAGTCCACGAGTCGACTGATACTCCTCGTGCCGACTCTTCACATGTCTCCTCGAGATGAATTCATTCCTCGAGTCGAGCTCCGAGTCCGCGAGTTGACCGATACTCCTCGAGCCGACTCTTCACGAAATTCCTCGTGCAGGCTCTACGTGAGTCCTCGACTCGAGTTCGAGTCCATGAGTCGACTGATACTCCTCGTGCCAACTCTTCACATGTCTCCTCGAGATGAATTCATTCCTCGAGTCGAGCTCCGAGTCCGCGAGTCGACCGATACTCCTCGCGCCGACTCTTCACGAAATTCCTTGTGCAGGCTCTACGTGAGTCCTTGAGTCTAGTTCGAGTCCATGAGTCGACTGATACTCCTTGTGCCAACTCTTCACATGTCTCATCGAGATGAATTCATTCCTCGAGTCGAGCTCCGAGTCCGCGAGTCGACCGATACTCCTCGCGCCGACTCTTCACGAAATTCCTCGTGCAGGCTCTACGTGAGTCCTTGAGTCGAGTTCGAGTCCACGAGTCGACTGATACTCTTCGTTCTGACTCTTCACATGTCTCCTCGAGATCAATTCATTCCTCGAGTCGAGCTCTGATTCCGCGAGTCGACCGATACTCCTCGCGCCGACTCTTCACGAAATTCCTCGTGCAGGCTCTACGTGAGTCCTCGAGTCGAGTTCGAGTTCACGAGTCGACTGATACTCCTCGTGCCAACTCTTCACATGTCTCATCGAGATGAATTCATTCCTCGAGTCGAGCTCCGAGTCAGCGAGTCGACCGATACTCCTCGCGCCGACTCTTCACAAAATTCCTCGTGCAGGCTCTACGTGAGTCCTCGAGTCGAGTTCGAGTCCACGAGTCGACTGATACTCCTCGTGCCGACTCTTCACATGTCTCATCGAGATGAATTCATTCCTCGAGTCGAGCTCCGAGTCCGCGAGTCGACCGATACTCCTCGCGCCGACTCTTCACGAAATTCCTCGTGCAGGCTCTACGTGAGTCCTCGAGTCGAGTTCGAGTCCACGAGTCGACTGATACTCCTCGTGCCGACTCTTCACATGTCTCCTCGAGATGAATTCATTCCTCGAGTCGAGCTCCGAGTCCGCGAGTTGACCGATACTCCTCGAGCCGACTCTTCACGAAATTCCTCGTGCAGGCTCTACGTGAGTCCTCGACTCGAGTTCGAGTCCATGAGTCGACTGATACTCCTCGTGCCAACTCTTCACATGTCTCCTCGAGATGAATTCATTCCTCGAGTCGAGCTCCGAGTCCGCGAGTCGACCGATACTCCTCGCGCCGACTCTTCACGAAATTCCTCGTGCAGGCTCTACGTGAGTCCTTGAGTCTAGTTCGAGTCCATGAGTCGACTGATACTCCTTGTGCCAACTCTTCACATGTCTCATCGAGATGAATTCATTCCTCGAGTCGAGCTCCGAGTCCGCGAGTCGACCGATACTCCTCGCGCCGACTCTTCACGAAATTCCTCGTGCAGGCTCTACGTGAGTCCTTGAGTCGAGTTCGAGTCCACGAGTCGACTGATACTCTTCGTTCTGACTCTTCACATGTCTCCTCGAGATCAATTCATTCCTCGAGTCGAGCTCTGATTCCGCGAGTCGACCGATACTCCTCGCGCCGACTCTTCACGAAATTCCTCGTGCAGGCTCTACGTGAGTCCTCGAGTCGAGTTCGAGTTCACGAGTCGACTGATACTCCTCGTGCCAACTCTTCACATGTCTCCTCGAGATGAATTCATTCCTCGAGTCGAGCTCCGAGTCCGCGAGTCGACCGATACTCCTCGCGCCGACTCTTCACAAAATTCCTCGTGCAGGCTCTACGTGAGTCCTCGAGTCGAGTTCGAGTCCACGAGTCGACTGATACTCCTCGTGCCGACTCTTCACATGTCTCCTCGAGATGAATTCATTCCTCGAGTCGAGCTCCGAGTCCGCGAGTCGACCGATACTCCTCGCGCCGACTCTTCACGAAATTCCTCGTGCAGGCTCTACGTGAGTCCTCGAGTCTAGTTCGAGTCCATGAGTCGACTGATACTCCTCGTGCCAACTCTTCACATGTCTCATCGAGATGAATTCATTCCTCGAGTCGAGCTCTGATTCCGCGAGTCGACCGATACTCCTCGCGCCGACTCTTCACGAAATTCCTCGTGCAGGCTCTACGTGAGTCCTCGAGTCGAGTTCGAGTCCACGAGTCGACTGATACTCTTCGTTCTGACTCTTCACATGTCTCCTCGAGATCAATTCATTCCTCGAGTCGAGCTCTGAGTCCGAGAGTCGACCGATACTCCTCGCGCCGACTCTTCACGAAATTCCTCGTGTAGACTCTACGTGAGTCCTCGAGTCGAGTTCGAGTTCACGAGTCGACTGATACGCCTCGTGCCATCTCTTCACATGTCTCCTCGAGATGAATTCATTCCTCGAGTCGAGCCCCGAGTCCGCGAGTCGACCGATACTCCTCGCGCCGACTCTTCACGAAATTCCTCGTGCAGGCTCTACGTGAGTCCTCGAGTCGAGTTCGAGTCCACGAGTCGACTGATACTCCTCGTGCCGACTCTTCACATGTCTCCTCGAGATTAATTCATTCCTCGAGTCGAGCTCCGAGTCCGCGAGTCGACCGATAGTCATCGGGCCGACTCTTCACGAAATTCCTCGTGCAGGCTCTACGTGAGTCCTTGAGTCGAGTTCGAGTCCACGAGTCGACTGATACTCCTCGTGCCAACTCTTCACATGTCTCCTCGAGATGAATTCATTCCTCGAGTCGAGCTCCGAGTCCGCGAGTCGACCGATACTCCTCGCGCCGACGCTTCACGAAATTCCTCGTGCAGGCTCTACGTGAGCCCTCGAGTCGAGTTCGAGTCCATGAGTCGACTGATAATCCTTGTGCCAACTCTTCACATGTCTCCTCGAGATGAATTCATTCCTCGAGTCGAGCTCCGAGTCCGCGAGTCGACCGATACTCCTCGCGCCGACTCTTCACGAAATTCCTCGTGCAGGCTCTACGTGAGTCCTCAAGTCGAGTTCGAGTCCACGAGTCGACTGATACTCCTCGTGCCGACTCTTCACATGTCTCCTCGAGATGAATTCATTCCTCGAGTTGAGCTCCGAGTCCGCGAGTTGACCGATACTCCTCGAGCCGACTCTTCACGAAATTCCTCGTGCAGGCTCTACGTGAGTCCTCGAGTCGAGTTCGAGTCCACGAGTCGACTGATACTCTTCGTTCTGACTCTTCACATGTCTCCTCGAGATCAATTCATTCCTCGAGTCGAGCTCTGAGTCCGAGAGTCGACCGATACTCCTCGCGCCGACTCTTCACGAAATTCCTCGTGTAGACTCTACGTGAGTCCTCGATTCGAGTTCGAGTTCACGAGTCGACTGATACGCCTCGTGCCAACTCTTCACATGTCTCCTCGAGATGAATTCATTCCTCGAGTCGAGCCCCGAGTCCGCGAGTCGACCGATACTCCTCGCGCCGACTCTTCACGAAATTCCTCGTGCAGGCTCTACGTGAGTCCTCGAGTCGAGTTCGAGTCCACGAGTCGACTGATACTCCTCGTGCCGACTCTTCACATGTCTCCTCGAGATGAATTCATTCCTCGAGTCGAGCTCCGAGTCCGCGAGTCGACCGATAGTCATCGGGCCGACTCTTCACGAAATTCCTCGTGCAGGCTCTCCGTGAGTCCTTGAGTCGAGTTCGAGTCCACGAGTCGACTGATACTCCTCGTGCCAACTCTTCACATGTCTCCTCGAGATGAATTCATTCCTCGAGTCGAGCTCCGAGTCCGCGAGTCGACCGATACTCCTCGCGCCGACGCTTCACGAAATTCCTCGTGCAGGCTCTACGTGAGTCCTCGAGTCGAGTTCGAGTCCATGAGTCGACTGATAATCCTTGTGCCAACTCTTCACATGTCTCCTCGAGATGAATTCATTCCTCGAGTCGAGCTCCGAGTCCGCGAGTCGACCGATACTCCTCGCACCGACTCTTCACGAAATTCCTCGTGCAGGCTCTACGTGAGTCCTCGAGTCGAGTTCGAGTCCACGAGTCGACTGATACTCCTCGTGCCGACTCTTCACATGTCTCCTCGAGATGAATTCATTCCTCGAGTCGAGCTCCGAGTCCGCGAGTTGACCGATACTCCTCGAGCCGACTCTTCACGAAATTCCTCGTGCAGGCTCTACGTGAGTCCTCGACTCGAGTTCGAGTGCATGAGTCGACTGATACTCCTCGTGCCAACTCTTCACATGTCTCCTCGAGATGAATTCATTCCTCGAGTCGAGCTCCGAGTCCGCGAGTCGACCGATACTCCTCGCGCCGACTCTTCACGAAATTCCTCGTGCAGGCTCTACGTGAGTCCTTGAGTCTAGTTCGAGTCCATGAGTCGACTGATACTCCTTGTGCCAACTCTTCACATGTCTCATCGAGATGAATTCATTCCTCGAGTCGAGCTCCGAGTCCGCGAGTCGACCGATACTCCTCGCGCCGACTCTTCACGAAATTCCTCGTGCAGGCTCTACGTGAGTCCTTGAGTCGAGTTCGAGTCCACGAGTCGACTGATACTCTTCGTTCTGACTCTTCACATGTCTCCTCGAGATCAATTCATTCCTCGAGTCGAGCTCTGATTCCGCGAGTCGACCGATACTCCTCGCGCCGACTCTTCACGAAATTCCTCGTGCAGGCTCTACGTGAGTCCTCGAGTCGAGTTCGAGTTCACGAGTCGACTGATACTCCTCGTGCCAACTCTTCACATGTCTCCTCGAGATGAATTCATTCCTCGAGTCGAGCCCCGAGTCCGCGAGTCGACCGATACTCCTCGCGCCGACTCTTCACGAAATTCCTCGTGCAGGCTCTACGTGAGTCCTCGAGTCGAGTTCGAGTCCACGAGTCGACTGATACTCCTCGTGCCGACTCTTCACATGTCTCCTCGAGATGAATTCATTCCTCGAGTCGAGCTCCGAGTCCGCGAGTCGACCGATAGTCATCGGGCCGACTCTTCACGAAATTCCTCGTGCAGGCTCTCCGTGAGTCCTTGAGTCGAGTTCGAGTCCACGAGTCGACTGATACTCCTCGTGCCAACTCTTCACATGTCTCCTCGAGATGAATTCATTCCTCGAGTCGAGCTCCGAGTCCGCGAGTCGACCGATACTCCTCGCGCCGACGCTTCACGAAATTCCTCGTGCAGGCTCTACGTGAGTCCTCGAGTCGAGTTCGAGTCCATGAGTCGACTGATAATCCTTGTGCCAACTCTTCACATGTCTCCTCGAGATGAATTCATTCCTCGAGTCGAGCTCCGAGTCCGCGAGTCGACCGATACTCCTCGCACCGACTCTTCACGAAATTCCTCGTGCAGGCTCTACGTGAGTCCTCGAGTCGAGTTCGAGTCCACGAGTCGACTGATACTCCTCGTGCCGACTCTTCACATGTCTCCTCGAGATGAATTCATTCCTCGAGTCGAGCTCCGAGTCCGCGAGTTGACCGATACTCCTCGAGCCGACTCTTCACGAAATTCCTCGTGCAGGCTCTACGTGAGTCCTCGACTCGAGTTCGAGTCCATGAGTCGACTGATACTCCTCGTGCCAACTCTTCACATGTCTCCTCGAGATGAATTCATTCCTCGAGTCGAGCTCCGAGTCCGCGAGTCGACCGATACTCCTCGCGCCGACTCTTCACGAAATTCCTCGTGCAGGCTCTACGTGAGTCCTTGAGTCTAGTTCGAGTCCATGAGTCGACTGATACTCCTTGTGCCAACTCTTCACATGTCTCATCGAGATGAATTCATTCCTCGAGTCGAGCTCCGAGTCCGCGAGTCGACCGATACTCCTCGCGCCGACTCTTCACGAAATTCCTCGTGCAGGCTCTACGTGAGTCCTTGAGTCGAGTTCGAGTCCACGAGTCGACTGATACTCCTCGTGCCAACTCTTCACATGTCTCCTCGAGATGAATTCATTCCTCGAGTCGAGCTCCGAGTCCGCGAGTCGACCGATACTCCTCGCGCCGACTCTTCACGAAATTCCTCGTGCAGGCTCTACGTGAGTCCTCGAGTCGAGTTCGAGTCCACGAGTCGACTGATACTCTTCGTTCTGACTCTTCACATGTCTCCTCGAGATCAATTCATTCCTCGAGTCGAGCTCTGAGTCCGAGAGTCGACCGATACTCCTCGCGCCGACTCTTCACGAAATTCCTCGTGTAGACTCTACGTGAGTCCTCGAGTCGAGTTCGAGTTCACGAGTCGACTGATACGCCTCGTGCCAACTCTTCACATGTCTCCTCGAGATGAATTCATTCCTCGAGTCGAGCCCCGAGTCCGCGAGTCGACCGATACTCCTCGCGCCGACTCTTCACGAAATTCCTCGTGCAGGCTCTACGTGAGTCCTCGAGTCGAGTTCGAGTCCACGAGTCGACTGATACTCCTCGTGCCGACTCTTCACATGTCTCCTCGAGATTAATTCATTCCTCGAGTCGAGCTCCGAGTCCGCGAGTCGACCGATAGTCATCGGGCCGACTCTTCACGAAATTCCTCGTGCAGGCTCTACGTGAGTCCTTGAGTCGAGTTCGAGTCCACGAGTCGACTGATACTCCTCGTGCCAACTCTTCACATGTCTCCTCGAGATGAATTCATTCCTCGAGTCGAGCTCCGAGTCCGCGAGTCGACCGATACTCCTCGCGCCGACGCTTCACGAAATTCCTCGTGCAGGCTCTACGTTAGCCCTCGAGTCGAGTTCGAGTCCATGAGTCGACTGATAATCCTTGTGCCAACTCTTCACATGTCTCCTCGAGATGAATTCATTCCTCGAGTCGAGCTCCGAGTCCGCGAGTCGACCGATACTCCTCGCGCCGACTCTTCACGAAATTCCTCGTGCAGGCTCTACGTGAGTCCTCGAGTCGAGTTCGAGTCCACGAGTCGACTGATACTCCTCGTGCCGACTCTTCACATGTCTCCTCGAGATGAATTCATTCCTCGAGTTGAGCTCCGAGTCCGCGAGTTGACCGATACTCCTCGAGCCGACTCTTCACGAAATTCCTCGTGCAGGCTCTACGTGAGTCCTCGAGTCGAGTTCGAGTCCACGAGTCGACTGATACTCTTCGTTCTGACTCTTCACATGTCTCCTCGAGATCAATTCATTCCTCGAGTCGAGCTCTGAGTCCGAGAGTCGACCGATACTCCTCGCGCCGACTCTTCACGAAATTCCTCGTGTAGACTCTACGTGAGTCCTCGATTCGAGTTCGAGTTCACGAGTCGACTGATACGCCTCGTGCCAACTCTTCACATGTCTCCTCGAGATGAATTCATTCCTCGAGTCGAGCCCCGAGTCCGCGAGTCGACCGATACTCCTCGCGCCGACTCTTCACGAAATTCCTCGTGCAGGCTCTACGTGAGTCCTCGAGTCGAGTTCGAGTCCACGAGTCGACTGATACTCCTCGTGCCGACTCTTCACATGTCTCCTCGAGATGAATTCATTCCTCGAGTCGAGCTCCGAGTCCGCGAGTCGACCGATAGTCATCGGGCCGACTCTTCACGAAATTCCTCGTGCAGGCTCTCCGTGAGTCCTTGAGTCGAGTTCGAGTCCACGAGTCGACTGATACTCCTCGTGCCAACTCTTCACATGTCTCCTCGAGATGAATTCATTCCTCGAGTCGAGCTCCGAGTCCGCGAGTCGACCGATACTCCTCGCGCCGACGCTTCACGAAATTCCTCGTGCAGGCTCTACGTGAGTCCTCGAGTCGAGTTCGAGTCCATGAGTCGACTGATAATCCTTGTGCCAACTCTTCACATGTCTCCTCGAGATGAATTCATTCCTCGAGTCGAGCTCCGAGTACGCGAGTCGACCGATACTCCTCGCACCGACTCTTCACGAAATTCCTCGTGCAGGCTCTACGTGAGTCCTCGAGTCGAGTTCGAGTCCACGAGTCGACTGATACTCCTCGTGCCGACTCTTCACATGTCTCCTCGAGATGAATTCATTCCTCGAGTCGAGCTCCGAGTCCGCGAGTTGACCGATACTCCTCGAGCCGACTCTTCACGAAATTCCTCGTGCAGGCTCTACGTGAGTCCTCGACTCGAGTTCGAGTGCATGAGTCGACTGATACTCCTCGTGCCAACCTTTCACATGTCTCCTCGAGATGAATTCATTCCTCGAGTCGAGCTCCGAGTCCGCGAGTCGACCGATACTCCTCGCGCCGACTCTTCACGAAATTCCTCGTGCAGGCTCTACGTGAGTCCTTGAGTCTAGTTCGAGTCCATGAGTCGACTGATACTCCTTGTGCCAACTCTTCACATGTCTCATCGAGATGAATTCATTCCTCGAGTCGAGCTCCGAGTCCGCGAGTCGACCGATACTCCTCGCGCCGACTCTTCACGAAATTCCTCGTGCAGGCTCTACGTGAGTCCTTGAGTCGAGTTCGAGTCCACGAGTCGACTGATACTCTTCGTTCTGACTCTTCACATGTCTCCTCGAGATCAATTCATTCCTCGAGTCGAGCTCTGATTCCGCGAGTCGACCGATACTCCTCGCGCCGACTCTTCACGAAATTCCTCGTGCAGGCTCTACGTGAGTCCTCGAGTCGAGTTCGAGTTCACGAGTCGACTGATACTCCTCGTGCCAACTCTTCACATGTCTCCTCGAGATGAATTCATTCCTCGAGTCGAGCCCCGAGTCCGCGAGTCGACCGATACTCCTCGCGCCGACTCTTCACGAAATTCCTCGTGCAGGCTCTACGTGAGTCCTCGAGTCGAGTTCGAGTCCACGAGTCGACTGATACTCCTCGTGCCGACTCTTCACATGTCTCCTCGAGATGAATTCATTCCTCGAGTCGAGCTCCGAGTCCGCGAGTCGACCGATAGTCATCGGGCCGACTCTTCACGAAATTCCTCGTGCAGGCTCTCCGTGAGTCCTTGAGTCGAGTTCGAGTCCACGAGTCGACTGATACTCCTCGTGCCAACTCTTCACATGTCTCCTCGAGATGAATTCATTCCTCGAGTCGAGCTCCGAGTCCGCGAGTCGACCGATACTCCTCGCGCCGACGCTTCACGAAATTCCTCGTGCAGGCTCTACGTGAGTCCTCGAGTCGAGTTCGAGTCCATGAGTCGACTGATAATCCTTGTGCCAACTCTTCACATGTCTCCTCGAGATGAATTCATTCCTCGAGTCGAGCTCCGAGTCCGCGAGTCGACCGATACTCCTCGCACCGACTCTTCACGAAATTCCTCGTGCAGGCTCTACGTGAGTCCTCGAGTCGAGTTCGAGTCCACGAGTCGACTGATACTCCTCGTGCCGACTCTTCACATGTCTCCTCGAGATGAATTCATTCCTCGAGTCGAGCTCCGAGTCCGCGAGTTGACCGATACTCCTCGAGCCGACTCTTCACGAAATTCCTCGTGCAGGCTCTACGTGAGTCCTCGACTCGAGTTCGAGTCCATGAGTCGACTGATACTCCTCGTGCCAACTCTTCACATGTCTCCTCGAGATGAATTCATTCCTCGAGTCGAGCTCCGAGTCCGCGAGTCGACCGATACTCCTCGCGCCGACTCTTCACGAAATTCCTCGTGCAGGCTCTACGTGAGTCCTTGAGTCTAGTTCGAGTCCATGAGTCGACTGATACTCCTTGTGCCAACTCTTCACATGTCTCATCGAGATGAATTCATTCCTCGAGTCGAGCTCCGAGTCCGCGAGTCGACCGATACTCCTCGCGCCGACTCTTCACGAAATTCCTCGTGCAGGCTCTACGTGAGTCCTTGAGTCGAGTTCGAGTCCACGAGTCGACTGATACTCCTCGTGCCAACTCTTCACATGTCTCCTCGAGATGAATTCATTCCTCGAGTCGAGCTCCGAGTCCGCGAGTCGACCGATACTCCTCGCGCCGACTCTTCACGAAATTCCTCGTGCAGGCTCTACGTGAGTCCTCGAGTCGAGTTCGAGTCCACGAGTCGACTGATACTCTTCGTTCTGACTCTTCACATGTCTCCTCGAGATCAATTCATTCCTCGAGTCGAGCTCTGAGTCCGAGAGTCGACCGATACTCCTCGCGCCGACTCTTCACGAAATTCCTCGTGTAGACTCTACGTGAGTCCTCGAGTCGAGTTCGAGTTCACGAGTCGACTGATACGCCTCGTGCCAACTCTTCACATGTCTCCTCGAGATGAATTCATTCCTCGAGTCGAGCCCCGAGTCCGCGAGTCGACCGATACTCCTCGCGCCGACTCTTCACGAAATTCCTCGTGCAGGCTCTACGTGAGTCCTCGAGTCGAGTTCGAGTCCACGAGTCGACTGATACTCCTCGTGCCGACTCTTCACATGTCTCCTCGAGATTAATTCATTCCTCGAGTCGAGCTCCGAGTCCGCGAGTCGACCGATAGTCATCGGGCCGACTCTTCACGAAATTCCTCGTGCAGGCTCTACGTGAGTCCTTGAGTCGAGTTCGAGTCCACGAGTCGACTGATACTCCTCGTGCCAACTCTTCACATGTCTCCTCGAGATGAATTCATTCCTCGAGTCGAGCTCCGAGTCCGCGAGTCGACCGATACTCCTCGCGCCGACGCTTCACGAAATTCCTCGTGCAGGCTCTACGTTAGCCCTCGAGTCGAGTTCGAGTCCATGAGTCGACTGATAATCCTTGTGCCAACTCTTCACATGTCTCCTCGAGATGAATTCATTCCTCGAGTCGAGCTCCGAGTCCGCGAGTCGACCGATACTCCTCGCGCCGACTCTTCACGAAATTCCTCGTGCAGGCTCTACGTGAGTCCTCGAGTCGAGTTCGAGTCCACGAGTCGACTGATACTCCTCGTGCCGACTCTTCACATGTCTCCTCGAGATGAATTCATTCCTCGAGTTGAGCTCCGAGTCCGCGAGTTGACCGATACTCCTCGAGCCGACTCTTCACGAAATTCCTCGTGCAGGCTCTACGTGAGTCCTCGAGTCGAGTTCGAGTCCACGAGTCGACTGATACTCTTCGTTCTGACTCTTCACATGTCTCCTCGAGATCAATTCATTCCTCGAGTCGAGCTCTGAGTCCGAGAGTCGACCGATACTCCTCGCGCCGACTCTTCACGAAATTCCTCGTGTAGACTCTACGTGAGTCCTCGATTCGAGTTCGAGTTCACGAGTCGACTGATACGCCTCGTGCCAACTCTTCACATGTCTCCTCGAGATGAATTCATTCCTCGAGTCGAGCCCCGAGTCCGCGAGTCGACCGATACTCCTCGCGCCGACTCTTCACGAAATTCCTCGTGCAGGCTCTACGTGAGTCCTCGAGTCGAGTTCGAGTCCACGAGTCGACTGATACTCCTCGTGCCGACTCTTCACATGTCTCCTCGAGATGAATTCATTCCTCGAGTCGAGCTCCGAGTCCGCGAGTCGACCGATAGTCATCGGGCCGACTCTTCACGAAATTCCTCGTGCAGGCTCTCCGTGAGTCCTTGAGTCGAGTTCGAGTCCACGAGTCGACTGATACTCCTCGTGCCAACTCTTCACATGTCTCCTCGAGATGAATTCATTCCTCGAGTCGAGCTCCGAGTCCGCGAGTCGACCGATACTCCTCGCGCCGACGCTTCACGAAATTCCTCGTGCAGGCTCTACGTGAGTCCTCGAGTCGAGTTCGAGTCCATGAGTCGACTGATAATCCTTGTGCCAACTCTTCACATGTCTCCTCGAGATGAATTCATTCCTCGAGTCGAGCTCCGAGTACGCGAGTCGACCGATACTCCTCGCACCGACTCTTCACGAAATTCCTCGTGCAGGCTCTACGTGAGTCCTCGAGTCGAGTTCGAGTCCACGAGTCGACTGATACTCCTCGTGCCGACTCTTCACATGTCTCCTCGAGATGAATTCATTCCTCGAGTCGAGCTCCGAGTCCGCGAGTTGACCGATACTCCTCGAGCCGACTCTTCACGAAATTCCTCGTGCAGGCTCTACGTGAGTCCTCGACTCGAGTTCGAGTGCATGAGTCGACTGATACTCCTCGTGCCAACTCTTCACATGTCTCCTCGAGATGAATTCATTCCTCGAGTCGAGCTCCGAGTCCGCGAGTCGACCGATACTCCTCGCGCCGACTCTTCACGAAATTCCTCGTGCAGGCTCTACGTGAGTCCTTGAGTCTAGTTCGAGTCCATGAGTCGACTGATACTCCTTGTGCCAACTCTTCACATGTCTCATCGAGATGAATTCATTCCTCGAGTCGAGCTCCGAGTCCGCGAGTCGACCGATACTCCTCGCGCCGACTCTTCACGAAATTCCTCGTGCAGGCTCTACGTGAGTCCTTGAGTCGAGTTCGAGTCCACGAGTCGACTGATACTCTTCGTTCTGACTCTTCACATGTCTCCTCGAGATCAATTCATTCCTCGAGTCGAGCTC
This sequence comes from Urtica dioica subsp. dioica, assembly GCF_054948205.1. Taxonomy (NCBI): domain Eukaryota; kingdom Viridiplantae; phylum Streptophyta; class Magnoliopsida; order Rosales; family Urticaceae; genus Urtica; species Urtica dioica. The sequence goes on along the minus strand of NC_142756.1, from coordinate 34,574,691 downwards.
TGATTCCGCGAGTCGACCGATACTCCTCGCGCCGACTCTTCACGAAATTCCTCGTGCAGGCTCTACGTGAGTCCTCGAGTCGAGTTCGAGTTCACGAGTCGACTGATACTCCTCGTGCCAACTCTTCACATGTCTCCTCGAGATGAATTCATTCCTCGAGTCGAGCCCCGAGTCCGCGAGTCGACCGATACTCCTCGCGCCGACTCTTCACGAAATTCCTCGTGCAGGCTCTACGTGAGTCCTCGAGTCGAGTTCGAGTCCACGAGTCGACTGATACTCCTCGTGCCGACTCTTCACATGTCTCCTCGAGATGAATTCATTCCTCGAGTCGAGCTCCGAGTCCGCGAGTCGACCGATAGTCATCGGGCCGACTCTTCACGAAATTCCTCGTGCAGGCTCTCCGTGAGTCCTTGAGTCGAGTTCGAGTCCACGAGTCGACTGATACTCCTCGTGCCAACTCTTCACATGTCTCCTCGAGATGAATTCATTCCTCGAGTCGAGCTCCGAGTCCGCGAGTCGACCGATACTCCTCGCGCCGACGCTTCACGAAATTCCTCGTGCAGGCTCTACGTGAGTCCTCGAGTCGAGTTCGAGTCCATGAGTCGACTGATAATCCTTGTGCCAACTCTTCACATGTCTCCTCGAGATGAATTCATTCCTCGAGTCGAGCTCCGAGTCCGCGAGTCGACCGATACTCCTCGCACCGACTCTTCACGAAATTCCTCGTGCAGGCTCTACGTGAGTCCTCGAGTCGAGTTCGAGTCCACGAGTCGACTGATACTCCTCGTGCCGACTCTTCACATGTCTCCTCGAGATGAATTCATTCCTCGAGTCGAGCTCCGAGTCCGCGAGTTGACCGATACTCCTCGAGCCGACTCTTCACGAAATTCCTCGTGCAGGCTCTACGTGAGTCCTCGACTCGAGTTCGAGTCCATGAGTCGACTGATACTCCTCGTGCCAACTCTTCACATGTCTCCTCGAGATGAATTCATTCCTCGAGTCGAGCTCCGAGTCCGCGAGTCGACCGATACTCCTCGCGCCGACTCTTCACGAAATTCCTCGTGCAGGCTCTACGTGAGTCCTTGAGTCTAGTTCGAGTCCATGAGTCGACTGATACTCCTTGTGCCAACTCTTCACATGTCTCATCGAGATGAATTCATTCCTCGAGTCGAGCTCCGAGTCCGCGAGTCGACCGATACTCCTCGCGCCGACTCTTCACGAAATTCCTCGTGCAGGCTCTACGTGAGTCCTTGAGTCGAGTTCGAGTCCACGAGTCGACTGATACTCTTCGTTCTGACTCTTCACATGTCTCCTCGAGATCAATTCATTCCTCGAGTCGAGCTCTGATTCCGCGAGTCGACCGATACTCCTCGCGCCGACTCTTCACGAAATTCCTCGTGCAGGCTCTACGTGAGTCCTCGAGTCGAGTTCGAGTTCACGAGTCGACTGATACTCCTCGTGCCAACTCTTCACATGTCTCCTCGAGATGAATTCATTCCTCGAGTCGAGCTCCGAGTCCGCGAGTCGACCGATACTCCTCGCGCCGACTCTTCACAAAATTCCTCGTGCAGGCTCTACGTGAGTCCTCGAGTCGAGTTCGAGTCCACGAGTCGACTGATACTCCTCGTGCCGACTCTTCACATGTCTCATCGAGATGAATTCATTCCTCGAGTCGAGCTCCGAGTCCGCGTGTCGACCGATACTCCTCGCGCCGACTCTTCACGAAATTCCTCGTGTAGACTCTACGTGAGTCCTCGAGTCGAGTTCGAGTTCACGAGTCGACTGATACGCCTCGTGCCAACTCTTCACATGTCTCCTCGAGATGAATTCATTCCTCGAGTCGAGCTCCGAGTCCGCGAGTCGACCGATACTCCTCGCACCGACTCTTCACGAAATTCCTCGTGCAGGCTCTACGTGAGTCCTCGAGTCGAGTTCGAGTCCACGAGTCGACTGATACTCCTCGTGCCGACTCTTCACATGTCTCCTCGAGATGAATTCATTCCTCGAGTCAAGCTCCGAGTCCGCGAGTTGACCGATACTCCTCGAGCCGACTCTTCACGAAATTCCTCGTGCAGGCTCTACGTGAGTCCTCGACTCGAGTTCGAGTCCATGAGTCGACTGATACTCCTCGTGCCAACTCTTCACATGTCTCCTCGAGATGAATTCATTCCTCGAGTCGAGCTCCGAGTCCGCGAGTCGACCGATACTCCTCGCGCCGACTCTTCACGAAATTCCTCGTGCAGGCTCTACGTGAGTCCTTGAGTCTAGTTCGAGTCCATGAGTCGACTGATACTCCTTGTGCCAACTCTTCACATGTCTCATCGAGATGAATTCATTCCTCGAGTCGAGCTCCGAGTCCGCGAGTCGACCGATACTCCTCGCGCCGACTCTTCACGAAATTCCTCGTGCAGGCTCTACGTGAGTCCTTGAGTCGAGTTCGAGTCCACGAGTCGACTGATACTCTTCGTTCTGACTCTTCACATGTCTCCTCGAGATCAATTCATTCCTCGAGTCGAGCTCTGATTCCGCGAGTCGACCGATACTCCTCGCGCCGACTCTTCACGAAATTCCTCGTGCAGGCTCTACGTGAGTCCTCGAGTCGAGTTCGAGTTCACGAGTCGACTGATACTCCTCGTGCCAACTCTTCACATGTCTCCTCGAGATGAATTCATTCCTCGAGTCGAGCTCCGAGTCCGCGAGTCGACCGATACTCCTCGCGCCGACTCTTCACAAAATTCCTCGTGCAGGCTCTACGTGAGTCCTCGAGTCGAGTTCGAGTCCACGAGTCGACTGATACTCCTCGTGCCGACTCTTCACATGTCTCATCGAGATGAATTCATTCCTCGAGTCGAGCTCCGAGTCCGCGTGTCGACCGATACTCCTCGCGCCGACTCTTCACGAAATTCCTCGTGTAGACTCTACGTGAGTCCTCGAGTCGAGTTCGAGTTCACGAGTCGACTGATACGCCTCGTGCCAACTCTTCACATGTCTCCTCGAGATGAATTCATTCCTCGAGTCGAGCCCCGAGTCCGCGAGTCGACCGATACTCCTCGCGCCGACTCTTCACGAAATTCCTCGTGCAGGCTCTACGTGAGTCCTCGAGTCGAGTTCGAGTCCACGAGTCGACTGATACTCCTCGTGCCGACTCTTCACATGTCTCCTCGAGATTAATTCATTCCTCGAGTCGAGCTCCGAGTCCGCGAGTCGACCGATAGTCATCGGGCCGACTCTTCACGAAATTCCTCGTGCAGGCTCTACGTGAGTCCTTGAGTCGAGTTCGAGTCCACGAGTCGACTGATACTCCTCGTGCCAACTCTTCACATGTCTCCTCGAGATGAATTCATTCCTCGAGTCGAGCTCCGAGTCCGCGAGTCGACCGATACTCCTCGCGCCGACGCTTCACGAAATTCCTCGTGCAGGCTCTACGTGAGTCCTCGAGTCGAGTTCGAGTCCATGAGTCGACTGATAATCCTTGTGCCAACTCTTCACATGTCTCGTCGAGATGAATTCATTCCTCGAGTCGAGCTCCGAGTCCGCGAGTCGACCGATACTCCTCGCGCCGACTCTTCACGAAATTCCTCGTGCAGGCTCTACGTGAGTCCTCGAGTCGAGTTCGAGTCCACGAGTCGACTGATACTCCTCGTGCCGACTCTTCACATGTCTCCTCGAGATGAATTCATTCCTCGAGTTGAGCTCCGAGTCCGCGAGTTGACCGATACTCCTCGAGCCGACTCTTCACGAAATTCCTCGTGCAGGCTCTACGTGAGTCCTCGAGTCGAGTTCGAGTCCACGAGTCGACTGATACTCTTCGTTCTGACTCTTCACATGTCTCCTCGAGATCAATTCATTCCTCGAGTCGAGCTCTGAGTCCGAGAGTCGACCGATACTCCTCGCGCCGACTCTTCACGAAATTCCTCGTGTAGACTCTACGTGAGTCCTCGAGTCGAGTTCGAGTTCACGAGTCGACTGATACGCCTCGTGCCAACTCTTCACATGTCTCCTCGAGATGAATTCATTCCTCGAGTCGAGCCCCGAGTCCGCGAGTCGACCGATACTCCTCGCGCCGACTCTTCACGAAATTCCTCGTGCAGGCTCTACGTGAGTCCTCGAGTCGAGTTCGAGTCCACGAGTCGACTGATACTCCTCGTGCCGACTCTTCACATGTCTCCTCGAGATGAATTCATTCCTCGAGTCGAGCTCCGAGTCCGCGAGTCGACCGATAGTCATCGGGCCGACTCTTCACGAAATTCCTCGTGCAGGCTCTCCGTGAGTCCTTGAGTCGAGTTCGAGTCCACGAGTCGACTGATACTCCTCGTGCCAACTCTTCACATGTCTCCTCGAGATGAATTCATTCCTCGAGTCGAGCTCCGAGTCCGCGAGTCGACCGATACTCCTCGCGCCGACGCTTCACGAAATTCCTCGTGCAGGCTCTACGTGAGTCCTCGAGTCGAGTTCGAGTCCATGAGTCGACTGATAATCCTTGTGCCAACTCTTCACATGTCTCCTCGAGATGAATTCATTCCTCGAGTCGAGCTCCGAGTCCGCGAGTCGACCGATACTCCTCGCACCGACTCTTCACGAAATTCCTCGTGCAGGCTCTACGTGAGTCCTCGAGTCGAGTTCGAGTCCACGAGTCGACTGATACTCCTCGTGCCGACTCTTCACATGTCTCCTCGAGATGAATTCATTCCTCGAGTCGAGCTCCGAGTCCGCGAGTTGACCGATACTCCTCGAGCCGACTCTTCACATGTCTCCTCGAGATGAATTCATTCCTCGAGTTGAGCTCCGAGTCCGCGAGTCGACTGATACTCCTCGTGCCAACTCTTCACATGTCTCATCGAGATGAATTCATTCCTCGAGTCGAGCTCTGATTCCGCGAGTCGACCGATACTCCTCGCGCCGACTCTTCACGAAATTCCTCGTGCAGGCTCTACGTGAGTCCTCGAGTCGAGTTCGAGTCCACGAGTCGACTGATACTCTTCGTTCTGACTCTTCACATGTCTCCTCGAGATCAATTCATTCCTCGAGTCGAGCTCTGAGTCCGAGAGTCGACCGATACTCCTCGCGCCGACTCTTCACGAAATTCCTCGTGTAGACTCTACGTGAGTCCTCGAGTCGAGTTCGAGTTCACGAGTCGACTGATACGCCTCGTGCCAACTCTTCACATGTCTCCTCGAGATGAATTCATTCCTCGAGTCGAGCCCCGAGTCCGCGAGTCGACCGATACTCCTCGCGCCGACTCTTCACGAAATTCCTCGTGCAGGCTCTACGTGAGTCCTCGAGTCGAGTTCGAGTCCACGAGTCGACTGATACTCCTCGTGCCGACTCTTCACATGTCTCCTCGAGATGAATTCATTCCTCGAGTCGAGCTCCGAGTCCGCGAGTCGACCGATAGTCATCGGGCCGACTCTTCACGAAACTCCTCGTGCCGACTCTTCACATGTCTCCTCGAGATGAATTCATTCCTCGAGTCGAGCTCCGAGTCCGCGAGTTGACCGATACTCCTCGAGCCGACTCTTCACGAAATTCCTCGTGCAGGCTCTACGTGAGTCCTCGACTCGAGTTCGAGTCCATGAGTCGACTGATACTCCTCGTGCCAACTCTTCACATGTCTCCTCGAGATGAATTCATTCCTCGAGTCGAGCTCCGAGTCCGCGAGTCGACCGATACTCCTCGCGCCGACGCTTCACGAAATTCCTCGTGCAGGCTCTACGTGAGTCCTCGAGTCGAGTTCGAGTCCATGAGTCGACTGATAATCCTTGTGCCAACTCTTCACATGTCTCCTCGAGATGAATTCATTCCTCGAGTCGAGCTCCGAGTCCGCGAGTCGACCGATACTCCTCGCACCGACTCTTCACGAAATTCCTCGTGCAGGCTCTACGTGAGTCCTCGAGTCGAGTTCGAGTCCACGAGTCGACTGATACTCCTCGTGCCGACTCTTCACATGTCTCCTCGAGATGAATTCATTCCTCGAGTCGAGCTCCGAGTCCGCGAGTTGACCGATACTCCTCGAGCCGACTCTTCACGAAATTCCTCGTGCAGGCTCTACGTGAGTCCTCGAGTCGAGTTCGAGTCCACGAGTCGACTGATACTCCTCGTGCCGACTCTTCACATGTCTCATCGAGATGAATTCATTCCTCGAGTCGAGCTCCGAGTCCGCGAGTCGACCGATACTCCTCGCGCCGACTCTTCACGAAATTCCTCGTGCAGGCTCTACGTGAGTCCTCGAGTCGAGTTCGAGTCCACGAGTCGACTGATACTCCTCGTGCCGACTCTTCACATGTCTCCTCGAGATGAATTCATTCCTCGAGTCGAGCTCCGAGTCCGCGAGTTGACCGATACTCCTCGAGCCGACTCTTCACGAAATTCCTCGTGCAGCCTCTACGTGAGTCCTCGACTCGAGTTCGAGTCCATGAGTCGACTGATACTCCTCGTGCCAACTCTTCACATGTCTCCTCGAGATGAATTCATTCCTCGAGTCGAGCTCCGAGTCCGCGAGTCGACCGATACTCCTCGCGCCGACTCTTCACGAAATTCCTCGTGCAGGCTCTACGTGAGTCCTTGAGTCTAGTTCGAGTCCATGAGTCGACTGATACTCCTTGTGCCAACTCTTCACATGTCTCATCGAGATGAATTCATTCCTCGAGTCGAGCTCCGAGTCCGCGAGTCGACCGATACTCCTCGCGCCGACTCTTCACGAAATTCCTCGTGCAGGCTCTACGTGAGTCCTTGAGTCGAGTTCGAGTCCACGAGTCGACTGATACTCTTCGTTCTGACTCTTCACATGTCTCCTCGAGATCAATTCATTCCTCGAGTCGAGCTCTGATTCCGCGAGTCGACCGATACTCCTCGCGCCGACTCTTCACGAAATTCCTCGTGCAGGCTCTACGTGAGTCCTCGAGTCGAGTTCGAGTTCACGAGTCGACTGATACTCCTCGTGCCAACTCTTCACATGTCTCCTCGAGATGAATTCATTCCTCGAGTCGAGCTCCGAGTCCGCGAGTCGACCGATACTCCTCGCGCCGACTCTTCACAAAATTCCTCGTGCAGGCTCTACGTGAGTCCTCTAGTCGAGTTCGAGTCCACGAGTCGACTGATACTCCTCGTGCCGACTCTTCACATGTCTCCTCGAGATGAATTCATTCCTCGAGTCGAGCTCCGAGTCCGCGAGTCGACCGATACTCCTCGCGCCGACTCTTCACGAAATTCCTCGTGCAGGCTCTACGTGAGTCCTCGAGTCTAGTTCGAGTCCATGAGTCGACTGATACTCCTCGTGCCAACTCTTCACATGTCTCATCGAGATGAATTCATTCCTCGAGTCGAGCTCTGATTCCGCGAGTCGACCGATACTCCTCGCGCCGACTCTTCACGAAATTCCTCGTGCAGGCTCTACGTGAGTCCTCGAGTCGAGTTCGAGTCCACGAGTCGACTGATACTCTTCGTTCTGACTCTTCACATGTCTCCTCGAGATCAATTCATTCCTCGAGTCGAGCTCTGAGTCCGAGAGTCGACCGATACTCCTCGCGCCGACTCTTCACGAAATTCCTCGTGTAGACTCTACGTGAGTCCTCGAGTCGAGTTCGAGTTCACGAGTCGACTGATACGCCTCGTGCCAACTCTTCACATGTCTCCTCGAGATGAATTCATTCCTCGAGTCGAGCCCCGAGTCCGCGAGTCGACCGATACTCCTCGCGCCGACTCTTCACGAAATTCCTCGTGCAGGCTCTACGTGAGTCCTCGAGTCGAGTTCGAGTCCACGAGTCGACTGATACTCCTCGTGCCGACTCTTCACATGTCTCCTCGAGATGAATTCATTCCTCGAGTCGAGCTCCGAGTCCGCGAGTCGACCGATAGTCATCGGGCCGACTCTTCACGAAATTCCTCGTGCAGGCTCTCCGTGAGTCCTTGAGTCGAGTTCGAGTCCACGAGTCGACTGATACTCCTCGTGCCAACTCTTCACATGTCTCCTCGAGATGAATTCATTCCTCGAGTCGAGCTCCGAGTCCGCGAGTCGACCGATACTCCTCGCGCCGACGCTTCACGAAATTCCTCGTGCAGGCTCTACGTGAGTCCTCGAGTCGAGTTCGAGTCCATGAGTCGACTGATAATCCTTGTGCCAACTCTTCACATGTCTCCTCGAGATGAATTCATTCCTCGAGTCGAGCTCCGAGTCCGCGAGTCGACCGATACTCCTCGCACCGACTCTTCACGAAATTCCTCGTGCAGGCTCTACGTGAGTCCTCGAGTCGAGTTCGAGTCCACGAGTCGACTGATACTCCTCGTGCCGACTCTTCACATGTCTCCTCGAGATGAATTCATTCCTCGAGTCGAGCTCCGAGTCCGCGAGTTGACCGATACTCCTCGAGCCGACTCTTCACGAAATTCCTCGTGCAGGCTCTACGTGAGTCCTCGACTCGAGTTCGAGTCCATGAGTCGACTGATACTCCTCGTGCCAACTCTTCACATGTCTCCTCGAGATGAATTCATTCCTCGAGTCGAGCTCCGAGTCCGCGAGTCGACCGATACTCCTCGCGCCGACTCTTCACGAAATTCCTCGTGCAGGCTCTACGTGAGTCCTTGAGTCTAGTTCGAGTCCATGAGTCGACTGATACTCCTTGTGCCAACTCTTCACATGTCTCATCGAGATGAATTCATTCCTCGAGTCGAGCTCCGAGTCCGCGAGTCGACCGATACTCCTCGCGCCGACTCTTCACGAAATTCCTCGTGCAGGCTCTACGTGAGTCCTTGAGTCGAGTTCGAGTCCACGAGTCGACTGATACTCTTCGTTCTGACTCTTCACATGTCTCCTCGAGATCAATTCATTCCTCGAGTCGAGCTCTGATTCCGCGAGTCGACCGAAACTCCTCGCGCCGACTCTTCACGAAATTCCTCGTGCAGGCTCTACGTGAGTCCTCGAGTCGAGTTCGAGTTCACGAGTCGACTGATACTCCTCGTGCCAACTCTTCACATGTCTCCTCGAGATGAATTCATTCCTCGAGTCGAGCTCCGAGTCCGCGAGTCGACCGATACTCCTCGCGCCGACTCTTCACAAAATTCCTCGTGCAGGCTCTACGTGAGTCCTCGAGTCGAGTTCGAGTCCACGAGTCGACTGATACTCCTCGTGCCGACTCTTCACATGTCTCATCGAGATGAATTCATTCCTCGAGTCGAGCTCCGAGTCCGCGAGTCGACCGATACTCCTCGCGCCGACTCTTCACGAAATTCCTCGTGCAGGCTCTACGTGAGTCCTCGAGTCGAGTTCGAGTCCACGAGTCGACTGATACTCCTCGTGCCGACTCTTCACATGTCTCCTCGAGATGAATTCATTCCTCGAGTCGAGCTCCGAGTCCGCGAGTTGACCGATACTCCTCGAGCCGACTCTTCACGAAATTCCTCGTGCAGGCTCTACGTGAGTCCTCGACTCGAGTTCGAGTCCATGAGTCGACTGATACTCCTCGTGCCAACTCTTCACATGTCTCCTCGAGATGAATTCATTCCTCGAGTCGAGCTCCGAGTCCGCGAGTCGACCGATACTCCTCGCGCCGACTCTTCACGAAATTCCTCGTGCAGGCTCTACGTGAGTCCTTGAGTCTAGTTCGAGTCCATGAGTCGACTGATACTCCTTGTGCCAACTCTTCACATGTCTCATCGAGATGAATTCATTCCTCGAGTCGAGCTCCGAGTCCGCGAGTCGACCGATACTCCTCGCGCCGACTCTTCACGAAATTCCTCGTGCAGGCTCTACGTGAGTCCTTGAGTCGAGTTCGAGTCCACGAGTCGACTGATACTCTTCGTTCTGACTCTTCACATGTCTCCTCGAGATCAATTCATTCCTCGAGTCGAGCTCTGATTCCGCGAGTCGACCGAAACTCCTCGCGCCGACTCTTCACGAAATTCCTCGTGCAGGCTCTACGTGAGTCCTCGAGTCGAGTTCGAGTTCACGAGTCGACTGATACTCCTCGTGCCAACTCTTCACATGTCTCCTCGAGATGAATTCATTCCTCGAGTCGAGCTCCGAGTCCGCGAGTCGACCGATACTCCTCGCGCCGACTCTTCACAAAATTCCTCGTGCAGGCTCTACGTGAGTCCTCGAGTCGAGTTCGAGTCCACGAGTCGACTGATACTCCTCGTGCCGACTCTTCACATGTCTCATCGAGATGAATTCATTCCTCGAGTCGAGCTCCGAGTCCGCGAGTCGACCGATACTCCTCGCGCCGACTCTTCACGAAATTCCTCGTGCAAGCTCTACGTGAGTCCTCGAGTCGAGTTCGAGTCCACGAGTCGACTGATACTCCTCGTGCCGACTCTTCACATGTCTCCTCGAGATGAATTCATTCCTCGAGTCGAGCTCCGAGTCCGCGAGTTGACCGATACTCCTCGAGCCGACTCTTCACGAAATTCCTCGTGCAGCCTCTACGTGAGTCCTCGACTCGAGTTCGAGTCCATGAGTCGACTGATACTCCTCGTGCCAACTCTTCACATGTCTCCTCGAGATGAATTCATTCCTCGAGTCGAGCTCCGAGTCCGCGAGTCGACCGATACTCCTCGCGCCGACTCTTCACGAAATTCCTCGTGCAGGCTCTACGTGAGTCCTTGAGTCTAGTTCGAGTCCATGAGTCGACTGATACTCCTTGTGCCAACTCTTCACATGTCTCATCGAGATGAATTCATTCCTCGAGTCGAGCTCCGAGTCCGCGAGTCGACCAATACTCCTCGCGCCGACTCTTCACGAAATTCCTCGTGCAGGCTCTACGTGAGTCCTTGAGTCGAGTTCGAGTCCACGAGTCGACTGATACTCTTCGTTCTGACTCTTCACATGTCTCCTCGAGATCAATTCATTCCTCGAGTCGAGCTCTGATTCCGCGAGTCGACCGATACTCCTCGCGCCGACTCTTCACGAAATTCCTCGTGCAGGCTCTACGTGAGTCCTCGAGTCGAGTTCGAGTTCACGAGTCGACTGATACTCCTCGTGCCAACTCTTCACATGTCTCCTCGAGATGAATTCATTCCTCGAGTCGAGCTCCGAGTCCGCGAGTCGACCGATACTCCTCGCGCCGACTCTTCACAAAATTCCTCGTGCAGGCTCTACGTGAGTCCTCTAGTCGAGTTCGAGTCCACGAGTCGACTGATACTCCTCGTGCCGACTCTTCACATGTCTCCTCGAGATGAATTCATTCCTCGAGTCGAGCTCCGAGTCCGCGAGTCGACCGATACTCCTCGCGCCGACTCTTCACGAAATTCCTCGTGCAGGCTCTACGTGAGTCCTCGAGTCTAGTTCGAGTCCATGAGTCGACTGATACTCCTCGTGCCAACTCTTCACATGTCTCATCGAGATGAATTCATTCCTCGAGTCGAGCTCTGATTCCGCGAGTCGACCGATACTCCTCGCGCCGACTCTTCACGAAATTCCTCGTGCAGGCTCTACGTGAGTCCTCGAGTCGAGTTCGAGTCCACGAGTCGACTGATACTCTTCGTTCTGACTCTTCACATGTCTCCTCGAGATCAATTCATTCCTCGAGTCGAGCTCTGAGTCCGAGAGTCGACCGATACTCCTCGCGCCGACTCTTCACGAAATTCCTCGTGTAGACTCTACGTGAGTCCTCGAGTCGAGTTCGAGTTCACGAGTCGATTGATACGCCTCGTGCCAACTCTTCACATGTCTCCTCGAGATGAATTCATTCCTCGAGTCGAGCCCCGAGTCCGCGAGTCGACCGATACTCCTCGCGCCGACTCTTCACGAAATTCCTCGTGCAGGCTCTACGTGAGTCCTCGAGTCGAGTTCGAGTCCACGAGTCGACTGATACTCCTCGTGCCGACTCTTCACATGTCTCCTCGAGATTAATTCATTCCTCGAGTCGAGCTCCGAGTCCGCGAGTCGACCGATAGTCATCGGGCCGACTCTTCACGAAATTCCTCGTGCATGCTCTACGTGAGTCCTTGAGTCGAGTTCGAGTCCACGAGTCGACTGATACTCCTCGTGCCAACTCTTCACATGTCTCCTCGAGATGAATTCATTCCTCGAGTCGAGCTCCGAGTCCGCGAGTCGACCGATACTCCTCGCGCCGACGCTTCACGAAATTCCTCGTGCAGGCTCTACGTGAGTCCTCGAGTCGAGTTCGAGTCCATGAGTCGACTGATAATCCTTGTGCCAACTCTTCACATGTCTCCTCGAGATGAATTCATTCCTCGAGTCGAGCTCCGAGTCCGCGAGTCGACCGATACTCCTCGCGCCGACTCTTCACGAAATTCCTCGTGCAGGCTCTACGTGAGTCCTCGAGTCGAGTTCGAGTCCACGAGTCGACTGATACTCCTCGTGCCGACTCTTCACATGTCTCCTCGAGATGAATTCATTCCTCGAGTCGAGCTCCGAGTCCGCGAGTTGACCGATACTCCTCGAGCCGACTCTTCACGAAATTCCTCGTGCAGCCTCTACGTGAGTCCTCGACTCGAGTTCGAGTCCATGAGTCGACTGATACTCCTCGTGCCAACTCTTCACATGTCTCCTCGAGATGAATTCATTCCTCGAGTCGAGCTCCGAGTCCGCGAGTCGACCGATACTCCTCGCGCCGACTCTTCACGAAATTCCTCGTGCAGGCTCTACGTGAGTCCTTGAGTCTAGTTCGAGTCCATGAGTCGACTGATACTCCTTGTGCCAACTCTTCACATGTCTCATCGAGATGAATTCATTCCTCGAGTCGAGCTCCGAGTCCGCGAGTCGACCGATACTCCTCGCGCCGACTCTTCACGAAATTCCTCGTGCAGGCTCTACGTGAGTCCTTGAGTCGAGTTCGAGTCCACGAGTCGACTGATACTCTTCGTTCTGACTCTTCACATGTCTCCTCGAGATCAATTCATTCCTCGAGTCGAGCTCTGATTCCGCGAGTCGACCGATACTCCTCGCGCCGACTCTTCACGAAATTCCTCGTGCAGGCTCTACGTGAGTCCTCGAGTCGAGTTCGAGTTCACGAGTCGACTGATACTCCTCGTGCCAACTCTTCACATGTCTCCTCGAGATGAATTCATTCCTCGAGTCGAGCTCCGAGTCCGCGAGTCGACCGATACTCCTCGCGACGACTCTTCACAAAATTCCTCGTGCAGGCTCTACGTGAGTCCTCTAGTCGAGTTCGAGTCCACGAGTCGACTGATACTCCTCGTGCCGACTCTTCACATGTCTCCTCGAGATGAATTCATTCCTCGAGTCGAGCTCCGAGTCCGCGAGTCGACCGATACTCCTCGCGCCGACTCTTCACGAAATTCCTCGTGCAGGCTCTACGTGAGTCCTCGAGTCTAGTTCGAGTCCATGAGTCGACTGATACTCCTCGTGCCAACTCTTCACATGTCTCATCGAGATGAATTCATTCCTCGAGTCGAGCTCTGATTCCGCGAGTCGACCGATACTCCTCGCGCCGACTCTTCACGAAATTCCTCGTGCAGGCTCTACGTGAGTCCTCGAGTCGAGTTCGAGTCCACGAGTCGACTGATACTCTTCGTTCTGACTCTTCACATGTCTCCTCGAGATCAATTCATTCCTCGAGTCGAGCTCTGAGTCCGAGAGTCGACCGATACTCCTCGCGCCGACTCTTCACGAAATTCCTCGTGTAGACTCTACGTGAGTCCTCGAGTCGAGTTCGAGTTCACGAGTCGATTGATACGCCTCGTGCCAACTCTTCACATGTCTCCTCGAGATGAATTCATTCCTCGAGTCGAGCCCCGAGTCCGCGAGTCGACCGATACTCCTCGCGCCGACTCTTCACGAAATTCCTCGTGCAGGCTCTACGTGAGTCCTCGAGTCGAGTTCGAGTCCACGAGTCGACTGATACTCCTCGTGCCGACTCTTCACATGTCTCCTCGAGATTAATTCATTCCTCGAGTCGAGCTCCGAGTCCGCGAGTCGACCGATAGTCATCGGGCCGACTCTTCACGAAATTCCTCGTGCATGCTCTACGTGAGTCCTTGAGTCGAGTTCGAGTCCACGAGTCGACTGATACTCCTCGTGCCAACTCTTCACATGTCTCCTCGAGATGAATTCATTCCTCGAGTCGAGCTCCGAGTCCGCGAGTCGACCGATACTCCTCGCGCCGACGCTTCACGAAATTCCTCGTGCAGGCTCTACGTGAGTCCTCGAGTCGAGTTCGAGTCCATGAGTCGACTGATAATCCTTGTGCCAACTCTTCACATGTCTCCTCGAGATGAATTCATTCCTCGAGTCGAGCTCCGAGTCCGCGAGTCGACCGATACTCCTCGCGCCGACTCTTCACGAAATTCCTCGTGCAGGCTCTACGTGAGTCCTCGAGTCGAGTTCGAGTCCATGAGTCGACTGATAATCCTTGTGCCAACTCTTCACATGTCTCCTCGAGATGAATTCATTCCTCGAGTCGAGCTCCGAGTCCGCGAGTCGACCGATACTCCTCGCGCCGACTCTTCACGAAATTCCTCGTGCAGGCTCTACGTGAGTCCTCGAGTCGAGTTCGAGTCCACGAGTCGACTGATACTCCTCGTGCCGACTCTTCACATGTCTCCTCGAGATGAATTCATTCCTCGAGTCGAGCTCCGAGTCCGCGAGTTGACCGATACTCCTCGAGCCGACTCTTCACGAAATTCCTCGTGCAGACTCTACGTGAGTCCTCGACTCGAGTTCGAGTCCATGAGTCGACTGATACTCCTCGTTCCAACTCTTCACATGTCTCATCGAGATGAATTCATTCCTCGAGTCGAGCTCCGAGTCCGCGAGTCGACCGATACTCCTCGTGCCGACTCTTCACGAAATTCCTCGTGCAGGCTCTACGTGAGTCCTTGAGTCGAGTTCGAGTCCACGAGTCGACTGATACTCTTCGTTCTGACTCTTCACATGTCTCCTCGAGATCAATTCATTCCTCGAGTCGAGCTCTGATTCCGCGAGTCGACCGATACTCCTCGCGCCGCCTCTTCACGAAATTCCTCGTGCAGGCTCTACGTGAGTCCTCGAGTCGAGTTCGAGTTCACGAGTCGACTGATACTCCTCGTGCCAACTCTTCACATGTCTCCTCGAGATGAATTCATTCCTCGAGTCGAGCTCCGAGTCTGCGAGTCGACCGATTCTCCTCGCGCCGACTCTTCACAAAATTCCTCGTGCAGGCTCTACGTGAGTCCTCGAGTCGAGTTCGAGTCCACGAGTCGACTGATACTCCTCGTGCCGACTCTTCACATGTCTCCTCGAGATGAATTCATTCCTCGAGTCGAGCTCCGAGTCCGCGAGTCGACCGATACTCCTCGCGCCGACTCTTCACGAAATTCCTCGTGCAGGCTCTACGTGAGTCCTCGAGTCTAGTTCGAGTCCATGAGTCGACTGATACTCCTCGTGCCAACTCTTCACATGTCTCATCGAGATGAATTCATTCCTCGAGTCGAGCTCTGATTCCGCGAGTCGACCGATACTCCTCGCGCCGACTCTTCACGAAATTCCTCGTGCAGGCTCTACGTGAGTCCTCGAGTCGAGTTCGAGTCCACGAGTCGACTGATACTCTTCGTTCTGACTCTTCACATGTCTCCTCGAGATCAATTCATTCCTCGAGTCGAGCTCTGATTCCGCGAGTCGACCGATACTCCTCGCGCCGACTCTTCACGAAATTCCTCGTGCAGGCTCTACGTGAGTCCTCGAGTCGAGTTCGAGTTCACGAGTCGACTGATACTCCTCGTGCCAACACTTCACATGTCTCCTCGAGATGAATTCATTCCTCGAGTCGAGCTCCGAGTCCGCGAGTCGACCGATACTCCTCGCGCCGACTCTTCACAAAATTCCTCGTGCAGGCTCTACGTGAGTCCTCTAGTCGAGTTCGAGTCCACGAGTCGACTGATACTCCTCGTGCCGACTCTTCACATGTCTCCTCGAGATGAATTCATTCCTCGAGTCGAGCTCCGAGTCCGCGAGTCGACCGATACTCCTCGCGCCGACTCTTCACGAAATTCCTCGTGCAGGCTCTACGTGAGTCCTCGAGTCTAGTTCGAGTCCATGAGTCGACTGATACTCCTCGTGCCAACTCTTCACATGTCTCATCGAGATGAATTCATTCCTCGAGTCGAGCTCTGATTCCGCGAGTCGACCGATACTCCTCGCGCCGACTCTTCACGAAATTCCTCGTGCAGGCTCTACGTGAGTCCTCGAGTCGAGTTCGAGTCCACGAGTCGACTGATACTCTTCGTTCTGACTCTTCACATGTCTCCTCGAGATCAATTCATTCCTCGAGTCGAGCTCTGAGTCCGAGAGTCGACCGATACTCCTCGCGCCGACTCTTCACGAAATTCCTCGTGTAGACTCTACGTGAGTCCTCGAGTCGAGTTCGAGTCCACGAGTCAACTGATACTCCTCGTGCCGACTCTTCACATGTCTCCTGGAGATGAATTCATTCCTCGAGTCGAGCCCCGAGTCCGCGAGTCGACCGATACTCCTCGCGCCGACTCTTCACGAAATTCCTCGTGCAGGCTCTACGTGAGTCCTCGAGTCGAGTTCGAGTCCACGAGTCGACTGATACTCCTCGTGCCGACTCTTTACATGTCTCCTCGAGATTAATTCATTCCTCGAGTCGAGCTCCGAGTCCGCGAGTCGACCGATAGTCATCGGGCCGACTCTTCACGAAATTCCTCGTGCATGCTCTACGTGAGTCCTTGAGTCGAGTTCGAGTCCACGAGTCGACTGATACTCCTCGTGCCAACTCTTCACATGTCTCCTCGAGATGAATTCATTCCTCGAGTCGAGCTCCGAGTCCGCGAGTCGACCGATACTCCTCGCGCCGACGCTTCACGAAATTCCTCGTGCAGGCTCTACGTGAGTCCTCGAGTCGAGTTCGAGTCCATGAGTCGACTGATAATCCTTGTGCCAACTCTTCACATGTCTCCTCGAGATGAATTCATTCCTCGAGTCAAGCTCCGAGTCCGCGAGTCGACCGATACTCCTCGCGCCGACTCTTCACGAAATTCCTCGTGCAGGCTCTACGTGAGTCCTCGAGTCGAGTTCGAGTCCATGAGTCGACTGATAATCCTTGTGCCAACTCTTCACATGTCTCCTCGAGATGAATTCATTCCTCGAGTCGAGCTCCGAGTCCGCGAGTCGACCGATACTCCTCGCGCCGACTCTTCACGAAATTCCTCGTGCAGGCTCTACGTGAGTCCTCGAGTCGAGTTCGAGTCCACGAGTCGACTGATACTCCTCGTGCCGACTCTTCACATGTCTCCTCGAGATGAATTCATTCCTCGAGTCGAGCTCCGAGTCCGCGAGTTGACCGATACTCCTCGAGCCGACTCTTCACGAAATTCCTCGTGCAGGCTCTACGTGAGTCCTCGACTCGAGTTCGAGTCCATGAGTCGACTGATACTCCTCGTTCCAACTCTTCACATGTCTCATCGAGATGAATTCATTCCTCGAGTCGAGCTCCGAGTCCGCGAGTCGACCGATACTCCTCGTGCCGACTCTTCACGAAATTCCTCGTGCAGGCTCTACGTGAGTCCTTGAGTCGAGTTCGAGTCCACGAGTCGACTGATACTCTTCGTTCTGACTCTTCACATGTCTCCTCGAGATCAATTCATTCCTCGAGTCGAGCTCTGATTCCGCGAGTCGACCGATACTCCTCGCGCCGCCTCTTCACGAAATTCCTCGTGCAGGCTCTACGTGAGTCCTCGAGTCGAGTTCGAGTTCACGAGTCGACTGATACTCCTCGTGCCAACTCTTCACATGTCTCCTCGAGATGAATTCATTCCTCGAGTCGAGCTCCGAGTCCGCGAGTCGACCGATACTCCTCGCGCCGACTCTTCACAAAATTCCTCGTGCAGGCTCTACGTGAGTCCTCGAGTCGAGTTCGAGTCCACGAGTCGACTGATACTCCTCGTGCCGACTCTTCACATGTCTCCTCGAGATGAATTCATTCCTCGAGTCGAGCTCCGAGTCCGCGAGTCGACCGATACTCCTCGCGCCGACTCTTCACGAAATTCCTCGTGCAGGCTCTACGTGAGTCCTCGAGTCTAGTTCGAGTCCATGAGTCGACTGATACTCCTCGTGCCAACTCTTCACATGTCTCATCGAGATGAATTCATTCCTCGAGTCGAGCTCTGATTCCGCGAGTCGACCGATACTCCTCGCGCCGACTCTTCACGAAATTCCTCGTGCAGGCTCTACGTGAGTCCTCGAGTCGAGTTCGAGTCCACGAGTCGACTGATACTCTTCGTTCTGACTCTTCACATGTCTCCTCGAGATCAATTCATTCCTCGAGTCGAGCTCTGAGTCCGAGAGTCGACCGATACTCCTCGCGCCGACTCTTCACGAAATTCCTCGTGTAGACTCTACGTGAGTCCTCGAGTCGAGTTCGAGTTCACGAGTCGACTGATACGCCTCGTGCCAACTCTTTACATGTCTCCTCGAGATGAATTCATTCCTCGAGTCGAGCCCCGAGTCCGCGAGTCGACCGATACTCCTCGCGCCGACTCTTCACGAAATTCCTCGTGCAGGCTCTACGTGAGTCCTCGAGTCGAGTTCGAGTCCACGAGTCGACTGATACTCCTCGTGCCGACTCTTCACATGTCTCCTCGAGATTAATTCATTCCTCGATTCGAGCTCCGAGTCCGCGAGTCGACCGATAGTCATCGGGCCGACTCTTCACGAAATTCCTCGTGCAGGCTCTACGTGAGTCCTTGAGTCGAGTTCGAGTCCACGAGTCGACTGATACTCCTCGTGCCAACTCTTCACATGTCTCCTCGAGATGAATTCATTCCTCGAGTCGAGCTCCGAGTCCGCGAGTCGACCGATACTCCTCGCGCCGACGCTTCACGAAATTCCTCGTGCAGGCTCTACGTGAGTCCTCGAGTCGAGTTCGAGTCCATGAGTCGACTGATAATCCTTGTGCCAACTCTTCACATGTCTCCTCGAGATGAATTCATTCCTCGAGTCGAGCTCCGAGTCCGCGAGTCGACCGATACTCCTCGCGCCGACTCTTCACGAAATTCCTCGTGCAGGCTCTACGTGAGTCCTCGAGTCGAGTTCGAGTCCACGAGTCGACTGATACTCCTCGTGCCGACTCTTCACATGTCTCCTCGAGATGAATTCATTCCTCGAGTCGAGCTCCGAGTCCGCGAGTTGACCGATACTCCTCGAGCCGACTCTTCACGAAATTCCTCGTGCAGGCTCTACGTGAGTCCTCGACTCGAGTTCGAGTCCATGAGTCGACTGATACTCCTCGTGCCAACTCTTCACATGTCTCCTCGAGATGAATTCATTCCTCGAGTCGAGCTCCGAGTCCGCGAGTCGACCGATACTCCTCGCGCCGACTCTTCACGAAATTCCTCGTGCAGGCTCTACGTGAGTCCTTGAGTCTAGTTCGAGTCCATGAGTCGACTGATACTCCTTGTGCCAACTCTTCACATGTCTCATCGAGATGAATTCATTCCTCGAGTCGAGCTCCGAGTCCGCGAGTCGACCGATACTCCTCGCGCCGACTCTTCACGAAATTCCTCGTGCAGGCTCTACGTGAGTCCTTGAGTCGAGTTCGAGTCCACGAGTCGACTGATACTCTTCGTTCTTACTCTTCACATGTCTCCTCGAGATCAATTCATTCCTCGAGTCGAGCTCTGATTCCGCGAGTCGACCGATACTCCTCGCGCCGACTCTTCACGAAATTCCTCGTGCAGGCTCTACGTGAGTCCTCGAGTCGAGTTCGAGTTCACGAGTCGACTGATACTCCTCGTGCCAACTCTTCACATGTCTCCTCGAGATGAATTCATTCCTCGAGTCGAGCTCCGAGTCCGCGAGTCGACCGATACTCCTCGCGCCGACTCTTCACAAAATTCCTCGTGCAGGCTCTACGTGAGTCCTCGAGTCGAGTTCGAGTCCACGAGTCGACTGATACTCCTCGTGCCGACTCTTCACATGTCTCATCGAGATTAATTCATTCCTCGAGTCGAGCTCCGAGTCCGCGAGTCGACCGATACTCCTCGCGCCGACTCTTCACAAAATTCCTCGTGCAGGCTCTACGTGAGTCCTCGAGTCGAGTTCGAGTCCACGAGTCGACTGATACTCCTCGTGCCGACTCTTCACATGTCTCATCGAGATGAATTCATTCCTCGAGTCGAGCTCCGAGTCCGCGAGTCGACCGATACTCCTCGCGCCGATTCTTCACGAAATTCGTCGTGCAGGCTCTACGTGAGTCCTCGAGTCGAGTTCGAGTCCATGAGTCGACTGATACTCCTCGTGCCGACTCTTCACATGTCTCATCGAGATGAATTCATTCCTCGAGTCGAGCTCCGAGTCCGCGAGTTGACCGATACTCCTCGAGCCGACTCTTCACGAAATTCCTCGTGCAGACTCTACGTGAGTCCTCGACTCGAGTTCGAGTCCATGAGTCGACTGATACTCCTCGTTCCAACTCTTCACATGTCTCATCGAGATGAATTCATTCCTCGAGTCGAGCTCCGAGTCCGCGAGTCGACCGATACTCCTCGTGCCGACTCTTCACGAAATTCCTCGTGCAGGCTCTACGTGAGTCCTTGAGTCGAGTTCGAGTCCACGAGTCGACTGATACTCTTCGTTCTGACTCTTCACATGTCTCCTCGAGATCAATTCATTCCTCGAGTCGAGCTCTGATTCCGCGAGTCGACCGATACTCCTCGCGCCGCCTCTTCACGAAATTCCTCGTGCAGGCTCTACGTGAGTCCTCGAGTCGAGTTCGAGTTCACGAGTCGACTGATACTCCTCGTGCCAACTCTTCACATGTCTCCTCGAGATGAATTCATTCCTCGAGTCGAGCTCCGAGTCCGCGAGTCGACCGATACTCCTCGCGCCGACTCTTCACAAAATTCCTCGTGCAGGCTCTACGTGAGTCCTCGAGTCGAGTTCGAGTCCACGAGTCGACTGATACTCCTCGTGCCGACTCTTCACATGTCTCCTCGAGATGAATTCATTCCTCGAGTCGAGCTCCGAGTCCGCGAGTCGACCGATACTCCTCGCGCCGACTCTTCACGAAATTCCTCGTGCAGGCTCTACGTGAGTCCTCGAGTCTAGTTCGAGTCCATGAGTCGACTGATACTCCTCGTGCCAACTCTTCACATGTCTCATCGAGATGAATTCATTCCTCGAGTCGAGCTCTGATTCCGCGAGTCGACCGATACTCCTCGCGCCGACTCTTCACGAAATTCCTCGTGCAGGCTCTACGTGAGTCCTCGAGTCGAGTTCGAGTCCACGAGTCGACTGATACTCTTCGTTCTGACTCTTCACATGTCTCCTCGAGATCAATTCATTCCTCGAGTCGAGCTCTGAGTCCGAGAGTCGACCGATACTCCTCGCGCCGACTCTTCACGAAATTCCTCGTGTAGACTCTACGTGAGTCCTCGAGTCGAGTTCGAGTTCACGAGTCGACTGATACGCCTCGTGCCAACTCTTCACATGTCTCCTCGAGATGAATTCATTCCTCGAGTCGAGCCCCGAGTCCGCGAGTCGACCGATACTCCTCGCGCCGACTCTTCACGAAATTCCTCGTGCAGGCTCTACGTGAGTCCTCGAGTCGAGTTCGAGTCCACGAGTCGACTGATACTCCTCGTGCCGACTCTTCACATGTCTCCTCGAGATTAATTCATTCCTCGATTCGAGCTCCGAGTCCGCGAGTCGGCCGATAGTCATCGGGCCGACTCTTCACGAAATTCCTCGTGCAGGCTCTACGTGAGTCCTTGAGTCGAGTTCGAGTCCACGAGTCGACTGATACTCCTCGTGCCAACTCTTCACATGTCTCCTCGAGATGAATTCATTCCTCGAGTCGAGCTCCGAGTCCGCGAGTCGACCGATACTCCTCGCGCCGACGCTTCACGAAATTCCTCGTGCAGGCTCTACGTGAGTCCTCGAGTCGAGTTCGAGTCCATGAGTCGACTGATAATCCTTGTGCCAACTCTTCACATGTCTCCTCGAGATGAATTCATTCCTCGAGTCGAGCTCCGAGTCCGCGAGTCGACCGATACTCCTCGCGCCGACTCTTCACGAAATTCCTCGTGCAGGCTCTACGTGAGTCCTCGAGTCGAGTTCGAGTCCACGAGTCGACTGATACTCCTCGTGCCGACTCTTCACATGTCTCCTCGAGATGAATTCATTCCTCGAGTCGAGCTCCGAGTCCGCGAGTTGACCGATACTCCTCGAGCCGACTCTTCACGAAATTCCTCGTGCAGGCTCTACGTGAGTCCTCGACTCGAGTTCGAGTCCATGAGTCGACTGATACTCCTCGTGCCAACTCTTCACATGTCTCCTCGAGATGAATTCATTCCTCGAGTCGAGCTCCGAGTCCGCGAGTCGACCGATACTCCTCGCGCCGACTCTTCACGAAATTCCTCGTGCAGGCTCTACGTGAGTCCTTGAGTCTAGTTCGAGTCCATGAGTCGACTGATACTCCTTGTGCCAACTCTTCACATGTCTCATCGAGATGAATTCATTCCTCGAGTCGAGCTCCGAGTCCGCGAGTCGACCGATACTCCTCGCGCCGACTCTTCACGAAATTCATCGTGCAGGCTCTACGTGAGTCCTTGAGTCGAGTTCGAGTCCACGAGTCGACTGATACTCTTCGTTCTTACTCTTCACATGTCTCCTCGAGATCAATTCATTCCTCGAGTCGAGCTCTGATTCCGCGAGTCGACCGATACTCCTCGCGCCGACTCTTCACGAAATTCCTCGTGCAGGCTCTACGTGAGTCCTCGAGTCGAGTTCGAGTTCACGAGTCGACTGATACTCCTCGTGCCAACTCTTCACATGTCTCCTCGAGATGAATTCATTCCTCGAGTCGAGCTCCGAGTCCGCGAGTCGACCGATACTCCTCGCGCCGACTCTTCACAAAATTCCTCGTGCAGGCTCTACGTGAGTCCTCGAGTCGAGTTCGAGTCCAAGAGTCGACTGATACTCCTCGTGCCGACTCTTCACATGTCTCATCGAGATTAATTCATTCCTCGAGTCGAGCTCCGAGTCCGCGAGTCGACCGATACTCCTCGCGCCGACTCTTCACAAAATTCCTCGTGCAGGCTCTACGTGAGTCCTCGAGTCGAGTTCGAGTCCACGAGTCGACTGATACTCCTCGTGCCGACTCTTCACATGTCTCATCGAGATGAATTCATTCCTCGAGTCGAGCTCCGAGTCCGCGAGTCGACCGATACTCCTCGCGCCGATTCTTCACGAAATTCGTCGTGCAGGCTCTACGTGAGTCCTCGAGTCGAGTTCGAGTCCATGAGTCGACTGATACTCCTCGTGCCGACTCTTCACATGTCTCATCGAGATGAATTCATTCCTCGAGTCGAGCTCCGAGTCCGCGAGTCGACCGATACTCCTCGCGCCGACTCTTCACGAAATTCCTCGTGCAGGCTCTACGTGAGTCCTCGACTCGAGTTCGAGTCCATGAGTCGACTGATACTCCTCGTGCCAACTCTTCACATGTCTCCTCGAGATGAATTCATTCCTCGAGTCGAGCTCCGAGTCCGCGAGTCGACCGATACTCCTCGCGCCGACTCTTCACGAAATTCCTCGTGCAGGGTCTACGTGAGTCCTTGAGTCGAGTTCGAGTCCACGAGTCGACTGATACTCTTCGTTCTGACTCTTCACATGTCTCCTCGAGATGAATTCATTCCTCGAGTCGAGCTCTGATTCCGCGAGTCGACCGATACTCCTCGCGCCGACTCTTCACGAAATTCCTCGTGCAGGCTCTACGTGAGTCCTCGAGTCGAGTTCGAGTTCACGAGTCGACTGATACTCCTCGTGCCAACTCTTCACATGTCTCCTCGAGATGAATTCATTCCTCGAGTCGAGCTCCGAGTCCGCGAGTCGACCGATACTCCTCGCGCCGACTCTTCACAAAATTCCTCGTGCAGGCTCTACGTGAGTCCTCGAGTCGAGTTCGAGTCCACGAGTCGACTGATACTCCTCGTGCCGACTCTTCACATGTCTCATCGAGATGAATTCATTCCTCGAGTCGAGCTCCGAGTCCGCGAGTCGACCGATACTCCTCGCGCCGATTCTTCACGAAATTCCTCGTGCAGGCTCTACGTGAGTCCTCGAGTCGAGTTCGAGTCCATGAGTCGACTGATACTCCTCGTGCCGACTCATCACATGTCTCATCGAGATGAATTCATTCCTCGAGTTGAGCTCCGAGTCCGCGAGTCGACCGATACTCCTCGCGCCGACTCTTCACGAAATTCCTCGTGCAGGCTCTACGTGAGTCCTCGACTCGAGTTCGAGTCCATGAGTCGACTGATACTCCTCGTGCCAACTCTTCACATGTCTCCTCGAGATGAATTCATTCCTCGAGTCGAGCTCCGAGTCCGCGAGTCGACCGATACTCCTCGCGCCGACTCTTCACGAAATTCCTCGTGCAGGCTCTACGTGAGTCCTTGAGTCTAGTTCGAGTCCATGAGTCGACTGATACTCCTTGTGCCAACTCTTCACATGTCTCATCGAGATGAATTCATTCCTCGAGTCGAGCTCCGAGTCCGCGAGTCGACCGATACTCCTCGCGCCGACTCTTCACGAAATTCCTCGTGCAGGGTCTACGTGAGTCCTTGAGTCGAGTTCGAGTCCACGAGTCGACTGATACTCTTCGTTCTGACTCTTCACATGTCTCCTCGAGATCAATTCATTCCTCGAGTCGAGCTCTGATTCCGCGAGTCGACCGATACTCCTCGCGCCGACTCTTCACGAAATTCCTCGTGCAGGCTCTACGTGAGTCCTCGAGTCGAGTTCGAGTTCACGAGTCGACTGATACTCCTCGTGCCAACTCTTCACATGTCTCCTCGAGATGAATTCATTCCTCGAGTCGAGCTCCGAGTCCGCGAGTCGACCGATACTCCTCGCGCCGACTCTTCACAAAATTCCTCGTGCAGGCTCTACGTGAGTCCTCGAGTCGAGTTCGAGTCCACGAGTCGACTGATACTCCTCGTGCCGACTCTTCACATGTCTCATCGAGATGAATTCATTCCTCGAGTCGAGCTCCGAGTCCGCGAGTCGACCGATACTCCTCGCGCCGATTCTTCACGAAATTCCTCGTGCAGGCTCTACGTGAGTCCTCGAGTCGAGTTCGAGTCCATGAGTCGACTGATACTCCTCGTGCCGACTCTTCACATGTCTCATCGAGATGAATTCATTCCTCGAGTCGAGCTCCGAGTCCGCGAGTCGACCGATACTCCTCGCGCCGACTCTTCACGAAATTCCTCGTGCAGGCTCTACGTGAGTCCTCGACTCGAGTTCGAGTCCATGAGTCGACTGATACTCCTCGTGCCAACTCTTCACATGTCTCCTCGAGTTGAATTCATTCCTCGAGTCGAGCTCCGAGTCCGCGAGTCGACCGATACTCCTCGCGCCGACTCTTCACGAAATTCCTCGTGCAGGCTCTACGTGAGTCCTTGAGTCTAGTTCGAGTCCATGAGTCGACTGATACTCCTTGTGCCAACTCTTCACATGTCTCATCGAGATGAATTCATTCCTCGAGTCGAGCTCCGAGTCCGCGAGTCGACCGATACTCCTCGCGCCGACTCTTCACGAAATTCCTCGTGCAGGCTCTACGTGAGTCCTTGAGTCGAGTTCGAGTCCACGAGTCGACTGATACTCTTCGTTCTGACTCTTCACATGTCTCCTCGAGATCAATTCATTCCTCGAGTCGAGCTCTGATTCCGCGAGTCGACCGATACTCCTCGCGCCGACTCTTCACGAATTTCCTCGTGCAGGCTCTACGTGAGTCCTCGAGTCGAGTTCGAGTTTACGAGTCGACTGATACTCCTCGTGCCAACTCTTCACATGTCTCCTCGAGATGAATTCATTCCTCGAGTCGAGCTCCGAGTCCGCGAGTCGACCGATACTCCTCGCGCCGACTCTTCACAAAATTCCTCGTGCAGGCTCTACGTGAGTCCTCGAGTCGAGTTCGAGTCCACGAGTCGACTGATACTCCTCGTGCCGACTCTTCACATGTCTCATCGAGATGAATTCATTCCTCGAGTCGAGCTCCGAGTCCGCGAGTCGACCGATACTCCTCGCGCCGATTCTTCACGAAATTCCTCGTGCAGGCTCTACGTGAGTCCTCGAGTCGAGTTCGAGTCCATGAGTCGACTGATACTCCTCGTGCCGACTCTTCACATGTCTCATCGAGATGAATTCATTCCTCGAGTCGAGCTCCGAGTCCGCGAGTCGACCGATACTCCTCGCGCCGACTCTTCACGAAATTCCTCGTGCAGGCTCTACGTGAGTCCTCGACTCGAGTTCGAGTCCATGAGTCGACTGATACTCCTCGTGCCAACTCTTCACATGTCTCCTCGAGTTGAATTCATTCCTCGAGTCGAGCTCCGAGTCCGCGAGTCGACCGATACTCCTCGCGCCGACTCTTCACGAAATTCCTCGTGCAGGCTCTACGTGAGTCCTTGAGTCTAGTTCGAGTCCATGAGTCGACTGATACTCCTTGTGCCAACTCTTCACATGTCTCATCGAGATGAATTCATTCCTCGAGTCGAGCTCCGAGTCCGCGAGTCGACCGATACTCCTCGCGCCGACTCTTCACGAAATTCCTCGTGCAGGCTCTACGTGAGTCCTTGAGTCGAGTTCGAGTCCACGAGTCGACTGATACTCTTCGTTCTGACTCTTCACATGTCTCCTCGAGATCAATTCATTCCTCGAGTCGAGCTCTGATTCCGCGAGTCGACCGATACTCCTCGCGCCGACTCTTCACGAATTTCCTCGTGCAGGCTCTACGTGAGTCCTCGAGTCGAGTTCGAGTTTACGAGTCGACTGATACTCCTCGTGCCAACTCTTCACATGTCTCCTCGAGATGAATTCATTCCTCGAGTCGAGCTCCGAGTCCGCGAGTCGACCGATACTCCTCGCGCCGACTCTTCACAAAATTCCTCGTGCAGGCTCTACGTGAGTCCTCGAGTCGAGTTCGAGTCCACGAGTCGACTGATACTCCTCGTGCCGACTCTTCACATGTCTCATCGAGATGAATTCATTCCTCGAGTCGAGCTCCGAGTCCGCGAGTCGACCGATACTCCTCGCGCCGATTCTTCACGAAATTCCTCGTGCAGGCTCTACGTGAGTCCTCGAGTCGAGTTCGAGTCCATGAGTCGACTGATACTCCTCGTGCCGACTCTTCACATGTCTCATCGAGATGAATTCATTCCTCGAGTCGAGCTCCGAGTCCGCGAGTCGACCGATACTCCTCGCGCCGACTCTTCACGAAATTCCTCGTGCAGGCTCTACGTGAGTCCTCGAGTCGAGTTCGAGTCCAGGAGTCGACTGATACTCTTCGTTCTGACTCTTCACATGTCTCCTCGAGATGAATTCATTCCTCGAGTCGAGCTCTGAGTCCGAGAGTCGACCGATACTCCTCGCGCCGACTCTTCACGAAATTCCTCGTGTAGACTCTACGTGAGTCCTCGAGTCGAGTTCGAGTTCACGAGTCGACTGATACGCCTCGTGCCAACTCTTCACATGTCTCCTCGAGATGAATTCATTCCTCGAGTCGAGCCCCGAGTCCGCGAGTCGACCGATACTCCTCGCGCCGACTCTTCACGAAATTCCTCGTGCAGGCTCTACGTGAGTCCTCGAGTCGAGTTCGAGTCCACGAGTCGACTGATACTCCTCGTGCCGACTCTTCACATGTCTCCTCGAGATGAATTCATTCCTCGAGTCGAGCTCCGAGTCCGCGAGTCGACCGATACTCCTCCCGCCGACTCTTCACGAAATTCCTCGTGCAGGCTCTACGTGAGTCCTCGAGTCGAGTTCGAGTCCATGAGTCGACTGATACTCCTCGTGCCAACTCTTCACATGTCTCCTCGAGATGAATTCATTCCTCGAGTCGAGCTCCGAGTCCGCGAGTCGACCGATACTCCTCGCGCCGACTCTTCACGAAATTCCTCGTGCAGGCTCTACGTGAGTCCTCGAGTCGAGTTCGAGTCCACGAGTCGACTGATACTCCTCGTGCCGACTCTTCACATGTCTCCTCGAGATGAATTCATTCCTCGAGTCGAGCTCCGAGTCCGCGAGTTGACCGATACTCCTCGAGCCGACTCTTCATGAAATTCCTCGTGCAGGCTCTACGTGAGTCCTCGAGTCGAGTTCGAGTCCATGAGTCGACTGATACTCCTCGTGCCAACTCTTCACATGTCTCCTCGAGATGAATTCATTCCTCGAGTCGAGCTCCGAGTCCGCGAGTCGACCGATACTCCTCGCGCCGACTCTTCACGAAATTCCTCGTGCAGGCTCTACGTGCGTCCTCGAGTCTAGTTCGAGTCCATGAGTCGACTGATACTCGTCGTGCCAACTCTTCACATGTCTCATCGAGATGAATTCATTCCTCGAGTCGAGCTCCGAGTCCGCGAGTCGACCGATACTCCTCGCGCCGACTCTTCACGAAATTCCTCGTGCAGGCTCTACGTGAGTCCTCGAGTCGAGTTCGAGTCCACGAGTCGACTGATACTCTTCGTTCTGACTCTTCACATGTCTCCTCGAGATCAATTCATTCGTCGAGTCGAGCTCTGATTCCGCGAGTTGACCGATACTCCTCGCGCCGACTCTTCACGAAATTCCTCGTGCAGGCTCTACGTGAGTCCTCGAGTCGAGTTCGAGTTCACGAGTCGACTGATACTCCTCGTGCCAACTCTTCACATGTCTCCTCGAGATGAATTCATTCCTCGAGTCGAGCTCTGAGTCCGCGAGTCGACCGATACTCCTCGCGCCGACTCTTCACAAAATTCCTCGTGCAGGCTCTACGTGAGTCCTCGAGTCGAGTTCAAGTCCACGAGTCGACTGATACTCCTCGTGCCGACTCTTCACATGTCTCCTCGAGATGTATTCATTCCTCGAGTCGAGCTCCGAGTCCGCGAGTCGACCGATACTCCTCGCGCCGACTCTTCACGAAATTCCTCGTGCAGGCTCTACGTGAGTCCTCGAGTCGAGTTCGAGTCCACGAGTCGACTGATACTCTTCGTGCCGACTCTTCACATGTCTCCTCGAGATGAATTGATTCCTCGAGTCGAGCTCCGAGTCCGCGAGTCGACCGATACTCATCGCGCCGACTCTTCACGAAATTCCTCGTGCAGGCTCTACGTGAGTCCTCGAGTCGAGTTCGAGTCCACGAGTCGACTGATACTCCTCGTGCCGACTCTTCACATGTCTCCTCGAGATGAATTCATTCCTCGAGTCGAGCTCCGAGTCCGCGAGTCGTCCGATACTCATCGCGCCGACTCTTCACGAAATTCCTCGTGCAGGCTCTACGTGAGTCCTCGAGTCGAGTTCGAGTCCATGAGTCGACTGATACTCCTCGTGCCGACTCTTCACATGTCTCATCGAGATGAATTCATTCCTCGAGTCGAGCTCCGAGTCCGCGAGTCGACCGATACTCCTCGCGCCGACTCTTCACGAAATTCCTCGTGCAGGCTCTACGTGAGTCCTCGAGTCGAGTTCGAGTCCAGGAGTCGACTGATACTCTTCGTTCTGACTCTTCACATGTCTCCTCGAGATGAATTCATTCCTCGAGTCGAGCTCTGAGTCCGAGAGTCGACCGATACTCCTCGCGCCGACTCTTCACGAAATTCCTCGTGTAGACTCTACGTGAGTCCTCGAGTCGAGTTCGAGTTCACGAGTCGACTGATACGCCTCGTGCCAACTCTTCACATGTCTCCTCGAGATGAATTCATTCCTCGAGTCGAGCCCCGAGTCCGCGAGTCGACCGATACTCCTCGCGCCGACTCTTCACGAAATTCCTCGTGCAGGCTCTACGTGAGTCCTCGAGTCGAGTTCGAGTCCACGAGTCGACTGATACTCCTCGTGCCGACTCTTCACATGTCTCCTCGAGATGAATTCATTCCTCGAGTCGAGCTCCGAGTCCGCGAGTCGACCGATACTCCTCCCGCCGACTCTTCACGAAATTCCTCGTGCAGGCTCTACGTGAGTCCTCGAGTCGAGTTCGAGTCCATGAGTCGACTGATACTCCTCGTGCCAACTCTTCACATGTCTCCTCGAGATGAATTCATTCCTCGAGTCGAGCTCCGAGTCCGCGAGTCGACCGATACTCCTCGCGCCGACTCTTCACGAAATTCCTCGTGCAGGCTCTACGTGAGTCCTCGAGTCGAGTTCGAGTCCACGAGTCGACTGATACTCCTCGTGCCGACTCTTCACATGTCTCCTCGAGATGAATTCATTCCTCGAGTCGAGCTCCGAGTCCGCGAGTCGACCGATCGTCATCGGGCCGACTCTTCACGAAATTCCTCGTGCAGGCTCTACGTGAGTCCTCGAGTGGAGTTCGAGTCCATGAGTCGACTGATACTCCTCGTGCCAACTCTTCACATGTCTCCTCGAGATGAATTCATTCCTCGAGTCGAGCTCCGAGTCCGCGAGTCGACCGATACTCCTCGCGCCGACTCTTCACGAAATTCCTCGTGCAGGCTCTACGTGCGTCCTCGAGTCTAGTTCGAGTCCATGAGTCGACTGATACTCCTCGTGCCAACTCTTCACATGTCTCATCGAGATGAATTCATTCCTCGAGTCGAGCTCCGAGTCCGCGAGTCGACCGATACTCCTCGCGCCGACTCTTCACGAAATTCCTCGTGCAGGCTCTACGTGAGTCCTCGAGTCGAGTTCGAGTCCACGAGTCGACTGATACTCTTCGTTCTGACTCTTCACATGTCTCCTCGAGATCAATTCATTCCTCGAGTCGAGCTCTGATTCCGCGAGTTGACCGATACTCCTCGCGCCGACTCTTCACGAAATTCCTCGTGCAGGCTCTACGTGAGTCCTCGAGTCGAGTTCGAGTTCACGAGTCGACTGATACTCCTCGTGCCAACTCTTCACATGTCTCCTCGAGATGAATTCATTCCTCGAGTCGAGCTCTGAGTCCGCGAGTCGACCGATACTCCTCGCGCCGACTCTTCACAAAATTCCTCGTGCAGGCTCTACGTGAGTCCTCGAGTCGAGTTCAAGTCCACGAGTCGACTGATACTCCTCGTGCCGACTCTTCACATGTCTCCTCGAGATGAATTCATTCCTCGAGTCGAGCTCCGAGTCCGCGAGTCAACCGATACTCCTCGCGCCGACTCTTCACGAAATTCCTCGTGCAGGCTCTACGTGAGTCCTCGAGTCGAGTTCGAGTCCACGAGTCGACTGATACTCTTCGTGCCGACTCTTCACATGTCTCCTCGAGATGAATTGATTCCTCGAGTCGAGCTCCGAGTCCGCGAGTCGACCGATACTCATCGCGCCGACTCTTCACGAAATTCCTCGTGCAGGCTCTACGTGAGTCCTCGAGTCGAGTTCGAGTCCACGAGTCGACTGATACTCCTCGTGCCGACTCTTCACATGTCTCCTCGAGATGAATTCATTCCTCGAGTCGAGCTCCGAGTCCGCGAGTCGACCGATACTCATCGCGCCGACTCTTCACGAAATTCCTCGTGCAGGCTCTACGTGAGTCCTCTAGTCGAGTTCGAGTCCAGGAGTCGACTGATACTCTACGTTCTGACTCTTCACATGTCTCCTCGAGATGAATTCATTCCTCGAGTCGAGCTCCGACTCCGCGAGTCGACCGATACTCCTCCCGCCGACTCTTCACGAAATTCCTCGTGCAGGCTCTACGTTAGTCCTCGAGTCGAGTTCGATTTCACGAGTCGACTGATACTCCTCGTGCCAACTCTTCACATGTCTCATCGAGATGAATTCATTCCTCGAGTCGAGCTCCGAGTCCGCGAGTCGACCGATACTCCTCGCGCCGACTCTTCACAAAATTCCTCGTGTAGACTCTACGTGAGTCCTCGAGTCGAGTTCGAGTTCACGAGTCGACTGATACGCCTCGTGCCAAATCTTCACATGTCTCCTCGAGATGAATTCATTCCTCGAGTCGAGCTCTGAGTCCGAGAGTCGACCGATACTCCTCGCGCCGACTCTTCACGAAATTCCTCGTGTAGACTCTACGTGAGTCCTCGAGTCGAGTTCGAGTTCACGAGTCGACTGATACTCCTCGTGCCAACTCTTCACATGTCTCCTCGAGATCAATTCATTCCTCGAGTCGAGCTCCGAGTCCGCGAGTCGACCGATACTCCTCGCGCCGACTCTTCACGAAATTCCTCGTGCAGGCTCTACGTGCGTCCTCGAGTCTAGTTCGAGTCCATGAGTCGACTGATACTCCTCGTGCCAACTCTTCACATGTCTCATCGAGATGAATTCATTCCTCGAGTCGAGCTCCGAGTCCGCGAGTCGACCGATACTCCTCGCGCCGACTCTTCACGAAATTCCTCGTGCAGGCTCTACGTGAGTCCTCGAGTCGAGTTCGAGTCCACGAGTCGACTGATACTCTTCGTTCTGACTCTTCACATGTCTCCTCGAGATCAATTCATTCCTCGAGTCGAGCTCTGATTCCGCGAGTCGACCGATACTCCTCGCGCCGACTCTTCACGAAATTCCTCGTGCAGGCTCTACGTGAGTCCTCGAGTCGAGTTCGAGTTCACGAGTCGACTGATACTCCTCGTGCCAACTCTTCACATGTCTCCTCGAGATGAATTCATTCCTCGAGTCGAGCTCCGAGTCCGCGAGTCGACCGATACTCCTCGCGCCGACTCTTCACAAAATTCCTCGTGCAGGCTCTACGTGAGTCCTCGAGTCGAGTTCGAGTCCACGAGTCGACTGATACTCCTCGTGCCGACTCTTCACATGTCTCCTCGAGATGAATTCATTCCTCGAGTCGAGGTCCGAGTCCGCGAGTCGACCGATACTCCTCGCGCCGACTCTTCACGAAATTCCTCGTGCAGGCTCTACGTGAGTCCTCGAGTCGAGTTCGAGTCCACGAGTCGACTGATACTCTTCGTGCCGACTCTTAACATGTCTCCTCGAGATGAATTGATTCCTCGAGTTGAGCTCCGAGTCCGCGAGTCGACCGATACTCATCGCGCCAACTCTTCACGAAATTCCTCGTGCAGGCTCTACGTGAGTCCTCGAGTCGAGTTCGAGTCCACGAGTCGACTGATACTCCTCGTGCCGACTCTTCACATGTCTCCTCAAGATGAATTCATTCCTCGAGTCGAGCTCCGAGTCCGCGAGTCGACCGATACTCATCGCGCCGACTCTTCACGAAATTCCTCGTGCAGGCTCTACGTGAGTCCTCTAGTCGAGTTCGAGTCCAGGAGTCGACTGATACTCTACGTTCTGACTCTTCACATGTCTCCTCGAGATGAATTCATTCCTCGAGTCGAGCTCCGATTCCGCGAGTCGACCGATACTCCTCGCGCCGACTCTTCACGAAATTCCTCGTGCAGGCTCTACGTGAGTCCTCGAGTCGAGTTCGAGTTCACGAGTCGACTGATACTCCTCGTGCCAACTCTTCACATGTCTCCTCGAGATGAAATTATTCCTCGAGTCGAGCTCCGAGTCCGCGAGTCGACCGATACTCCTCGCGCCGACTCTTCACGAAATTCCTCGTGCAGGCTCTACGTGAGTCCTCGAGTCGAGTTCGAGTCCACGAGTCGACTGATACTCCTCGTGCCAACTCTTCACATGTTTCCTCGAGATGAATTCATTCCTCGAGTCGAGCTCCGAGTCCGCGAGTCGACCGATACTCCTCGCGCCGACTCTTCACGAAATTCCTCGTGCAGGCTCTACGTGAGTCCTCGAGTCGAGTTCGAGTCCACGAGTCGACTGATACTCCTCATGCCAACTCTTCACATGTCTCCTCGAGATGAAATCATTCCTCGAGTCGAGCTCTGAGTCCGCGAGTCGACCGATACTCCTCGCGCCGACTCTTCACGAAATTCCTCTTGCAGGCTCTACGTGAGTCCTCGAGTCGAGTTCGAGTCCACGAGTCGACTGATACTCTTCGTTTTGACTCTTCACATGTCTCCTCGAGATCAATTCATTCCTCGAGTTGAGCTCTGAGTCCGCGAGTCGACCGATACTCCTCGCGCCGACTCTTCACGAAATTCCTCGTGCAGGCTCTACGTGAGTCCTCGAGTCTAGTTCGAGTCCATGAGTCGACTGATACTCCTCGTGCCAACTCTTCACATGTCTCATCGAGATGAATTTATTCCTCGAGTCGAGCTCCGAGTCCGCGAGTCGACCGATACTCCTCGCACCGACTCTTCACGAAATTCCTCGTGCAGGCTCTACGTGAGTCCTCGTGTCGAGTTCGAGTCCAGGAGTCGACTGATACTCTACGTTCTGACTCTTCACATGTCTCCTCAAGATGAATTCATTCCTCGAGTCGAGCTCCGAGTCCGCGAGTCGATCGATACTCCTCGCGCCGACTCTTCACGAAATTCCTCGTGCAGGCTCTACGTGAGTCCTCGAGTCGAGTTCGAGTCCACGAGTCGACTGATACTCCTCGTGCCGACTCTTCACATGTCTCCTCGAGATGAATTCATTCCTCGAGTCGAGCTCCGAGTCCGCGAGTCGACCGATACTCCTCGCGCCGACTCTTCACGAAATTCCTCGTGCAGGCTCTACGTGAGTCCTCGAGTCGAGTTCGAGTCCACGAGTCGACTGATACTCCTCGTGCCGACTCTTCACATGTCTCCTCGAGATGAATTCATTCCTCGAGTCGAGCTCCGAGTCCGCGAGTCGACCGATACTCATCGCGCCGACTCTTCACGAAATTCCTCGTGCAGGCTCTACGTGAGTCCTCGAGTCGAGTTCGAGTCCAGGAGTCGACTGATACTCTACATTCTGACTCTTCACATGTCTCCTCAAGATGAATTCATTCCTCGAGTCGAGCTCTGATTCCGCGAGTCGACCGATACTCCTCGCGCCGACTCTTCACGAAATTCCTCGTGCAGGCTCTACGTGAGTCCTCGAGTCGAGTTCGAGTCCACGAGTCGACTGATACTCCTCGTGCCGACTCTTCACATGTCTCCTCGAGATGAATTCATTCCTCGAGTCGAGCTCCGAGTCCGCGTGTCGACCGATCGTCATCGGGCCGACTCTTCACGAAATTCCTCGTGCAGGCTCTACGTGAGTCCTCGAGTGGAGTTCGAGTCCATGAGTCGACTGATACTCCTCGTGCCAACTCTTCACATGTCTCCTCGAGATGAATTCATTCCTCGAGTCGAGCTCCGAGTCCGCGAGTCGACCGATACTCCTCGCGCCGACTCTTCACGAAATTCCTCGTGCAGGCTCTACGTGAGTCCTCGAGTCGAGTTCGAGTCCAGGAGTCGACTGATACTCTTCGTTCTGACTCTTCACATGTCTCCTCGAGATGAATTCATTCCTCGAGTCGAGCTCTGAGTCCGAGAGTCGACCGATACTCCTCGCGCCGACTCTTCACGAAATTCCTCGTGTAGACTCTACGTGAGTCCTCGAGTCGAGTTCGAGTTCACGAGTCGACTGATACGCCTCGTGCCAACTCTTCACATGTCTCCTCGAGATGAATTCATTCCTCGAGTCGAGCCCCGAGTCCGCGAGTCGACCGATACTCCTCGCGCCGACTCTTCACAAAATTCCTCGTGCAGGCTCTACGTGAGTCCTCGAGTCGAGTTCGAGTCCACGAGTCGACTGATACTCCTCGTGCCGACTCTTCACATGTCTCCTCGAGATGAATTCATTCCTCGAGTCGAGCTCCTAGTCCGCGAGTCGACCGATACTCCTCCCGCCGACTCTTCACGAAATTCCTCGTGCAGGCTCTACGTGAGTCCTCGAGTCGAGTTCGAGTCCATGAGTCGACTGATACTCCTCGTGCCAACTCTTCACATGTCTCCTCGAGATGAATTCATTCCTCGAGTCGAGCTCCGAGTCCGCGAGTCGACCGATACTCCTCGCGCCGACTCTTCACGAAATTCCTCGTGCAGGCTCTACGTGAGTCCTCGAGTCGAGTTCGAGTCCACGAGTCGACTGATACTCCTCGTGCCGACTCTTCACATGTCTCCTCGAGATGAATTCATTCCTCGAGTCGAGCTCCGAGTCCGCGAGTTGACCGATACTCCTCGAGCCGACTCTTCAAGAAATTCCTCGTGCAGGCTCTACGTGAGTCCTCGAGTCGAGTTCGAGTCCATGAGTCGACTGATACTCCTCGTGCCAACTCTTCACATGTCTCCTCGAGATGAATTCATTCCTCGAGTCGAGCTCCGAGTCCGCGAGTCGACCGATACTCCTCGCGCCGACTCTTCACGAAATTCCTCGTGCAGGCTCTACGTGCGTCCTCGAGTCTAGTTCGAGTCCATGAGTCGACTGATACTCCTCGTGCCAACTCTTCACATGTCTCATCGAGATGAATTCATTCCTCGAGTCGAGCTCCGAGTCCGCGAGTCGACCGATACTCCTCGCGCCGACTCTTCACGAAATTCCTCGTGCAGGCTCTACGTGAGTCCTCGAATCGAGTTCGAGTCCACGAGTCGACTGATACTCTTCGTTCTGACTCTTCACATGTCTCCTCGAGATCAATTCATTCCTCGAGTCGAGCTCTGATTCCGCGAGTTGACCGATACTCCTCGCGCCGACTCTTCACGAAATTCCTCGTGCAGGCTCTACGTGAGTCCTCGAGTCGAGTTCGAGTTCACGAGTCGACTGATACTCCTCGTGCCAACTCTTCACATGTCTCCTCGAGATGAATTCATTCCTCGAGTCGAGCTCTGAGTCCGCGAGTCGACCGATACTCCTCGCGCCGACTCTTCTTAAAATTCCTCGTGCAGGCTCTACGTGAGTCCTCGAGTCGAGTTCAAGTCCACGAGTCGACTGATACTCCTCGTGCCGACTCTTCACATGTCTCCTCGAGATGAATTCATTCCTCGAGTCGAGCTCCGAGTCCGCGAGTCGACCGATACTCCTCGCGCCGACTCTTCACGAAATTCCTCGTGCAGGCTCTACGTGAGTCCTCGAGTCGAGTTCGAGTCCACGAGTCGACTGATACTCTTCGTGCCGACTCTTCACATGTCTCCTCGAGATGAATTGATTCCTCGAGTCGAGCTCCGAGTCCGCGAGTCGACCGATACTCATCGCGCCGACTCTTCACGAAATTCCTCGTGCAGGCTCTACGTGAGTCCTCGAGTCGAGTTCGAGTCCACGAGTCGACTGATACTCCTCGTGCCGACTCTTCACATGTCTCCTCGAGATGAATTCATTCCTCGAGTCGAGCTCCGAGTCCGCGAGTCGACCGATACTCATCGCGCCGACTCTTCACGAAATTCCTCGTGCAGGCTCTACGTGAGTCCTCTAGTCGAGTTCGAGTCCAGGAGTCGACTGATACTCTACGTTCTGACTCTTCACATGTCTCCTCGAGATGAATTCATTCCTCGAGTCGAGCTCCGACTCCGCGAGTCGACCGATACTCCTCCCGCCGACTCTTCACGAAATTCCTCGTGCAGGCTCTACGTTAGTCCTCGAGTCGAGTTCGAGTTCACGAGTCGACTGATACTCCTCGTGCCAACTCTTCACATGTCTCATCGAGATGAATTCATTCCTCGAGTCGAGCTCCGAGTCCGCGAGTCGACCGATACTCCTCGCGCCGACTCTTCACAAAATTCCTCGTGTAGACTCTACGTGAGTCCTCGAGTCGAGTTCGAGTTCACGAGTCGACTGATACGCCTCGTGCCAAATCTTCACATGTCTCCTCGAGATGAATTCATTCCTCGAGTCGAGCTCTGAGTCCGAGAGTCGACCGATACTCCTCGCGCCGACTCTTCACGAAATTCCTCGTGTAGACTCTACGTGAGTCCTCGAGTCGAGTTCGAGTTCACGAGTCGACTGATACTCCTCGTGCCAACTCTTCACATGTCTCCTCGAGATCAATTCATTCCTCGAGTCGAGCTCCGAGTCCGCGAGTCGACCGATACTCCTCGCGCCGACTCTTCACGAAATTCCTCGTGCAGGCTCTACGTGCGTCCTCGAGTCTAGTTCGAGTCCATGAGTCGACTGATACTCCTCGTGCCAACTCTTCACATGTCTCATCGAGATGAATTCATTCCTCGAGTCGAGCTCCGAGTCCGCGAGTCGACCGATACTCCTCGCGCCGACTCTTCACGAAATTCCTCGTGCAGGCTCTACGTGAGTCCTCGAGTCGAGTTCGAGTCCACGAGTCGACTGATACTCTTCGTTCTGACTCTTCACATGTCTCCTCGAGATCAATTCATTCCTCGAGTCGAGCTCTGATTCCGCGAGTCGACCGATACTCCTCGCGCCGACTCTTCACGAAATTCCTCGTGCAGGCTCTACGTGAGTCCTCGAGTCGAGTTCGAGTTCACGAGTCGACTGATACTCCTCGTGCCAACTCTTCACATGTCTCCTCGAGATGAATTCATTCCTCGAGTCGAGCTCCGAGTCCGCGAGTCGACCGATACTCCTCGCGCCGACTCTTCACAAAATTCCTCGTGCAGGCTCTACGTGAGTCCTCGAGTCGAGTTCGAGTCCACGAGTCGACTGATACTCCTCGTGCCGACTCTTCACATGTCTCCTCGAGATGAATTCATTCCTCGAGTCGAGGTCCGAGTCCGCGAGTCGACCGATACTCCTCGCGCCGACTCTTCACGAAATTCCTCGTGCAGGCTCTACGTGAGTCCTCGAGTCGAGTTCGAGTCCACGAGTCGACTGATACTCTTCGTGCCGACTCTTCACATGTCTCCTCGAGATGAATTGATTCCTCGAGTTGAGCTCCGAGTCCGCGAGTCGACCGATACTCATCGCGCCAACTCTTCACGAAATTCCTCGTGCAGGCTCTACGTGAGTCCTCGAGTCGAGTTCGAGTCCACAAGTCGACTGATACTCCTCGTGCCGACTCTTCACATGTCTCCTCGAGATGAATTCATTCCTCGAGTCGAGCTCCGAGTCCGCGAGTCGACCGATACTCATCGCGCCGACTCTTCACGAAATTCCTCGTGCAGGCTCTACGTGAGTCCTCTAGTCGAGTTCGAGTCCAGGAGTCGACTGATACTCTACGTTCTGACTCTTCACATGTCTCCTCGAGATGAATTCATTCCTCGAGTCGAGCTCCGATTCCGCGAGTCGACCGATACTCCTCGCGCCGACTCTTCACGAAATTCCTCGTGCAGGCTCTACGTGAGTCCTCGAGTCGAGTTCGAGTTCACGAGTCGACTGATACTCCTCGTGCCAACTCTTCACATGTCTCCTCGAGATGAAATTATTCCTCGAGTCGAGCTCCGAGTCCGCGAGTCGACCGATACTCCTCGCGCCGACTCTTCACAAAATTCCTCGTGCAGGCTCTACGTGAGTCCTCGAGTCGAGTTCGAGTCCACGAGTCGACTGATACTCCTCGTGCCAACTCTTCACATGTCTCCTCGAGATGAATTCATTCCTCGAGTCGAGCTCCGAGTCCGCGAGTCGACCGATACTCCTCGCGGCGACTCTTCACGAAATTCCTCGTGCAGGCTCTACGTGAGTCCTCGAGTCTAGTTCGAGTCCATGAGTCGACTGATACTCCTCGTGCCAACTCTTCACATGTCTCATCGAGATGAATTTATTCCTCGAGTCGAGCTCCGAGTCCGCGAGTCGACCGATACTCCTCGCACCGACTCTTCACGAAATTCCTCGTGCAGGCTCTACGTGAGTCCTCGTGTCGAGTTCGAGTCCAGGAGTCGACTGATACTCTACGTTCTGACTCTTCACATGTCTCCTCAAGATGAATTCATTCCTCGAGTCGAGCTCCGAGTCCGCGAGTCGACCGATACTCCTCGCGCCGACTCTTCACGAAATTCCTCGTGCAGGCTCTACGTGAGTCCTCGAGTCGAGTTCGAGTCCACGAGTCGACTGATACTCCTCGTGCCGACTCTTCACATGTCTCCTCGAGATGAATTCATTCCTTGAGTCGAGCTCCGAGTCCGCGAGTCGACCGATACTCCTCGCGCCGACTCTTCACGAAATTCCTCGTGCAGGCTCTACGTGAGTCCTCGAGTCGAGTTCGAGTCCACGAGTCGACTGATACTCCTCGTGCCGACTCTTCACATGTCTCCTCGAGATGAATTCATTCCTCGAGTCGAGCTCCGAGTCCGCGAGTCGACCGATACTCATCGCGCCGACTCTTCACGAAATTCCTCGTGCAGGCTCTACGTGAGTCCTCGAGTCGAGTTCGAGTCCAGGAGTCGACTGATACTCTACGTTCTGACTCTTCACATGTCTCCTCAAGATGAATTCATTCCTCGAGTCGAGCTCTGATTCCGCGAGTCGACCGATACTCCTCGCGCCGACTCTTCACGAAATTCCTCGTGCAGGCTCTACGTGAGTCCTCGAGTCGAGTTCGAGTCCACGAGTCGACTGATACTCCTCGTGCCGACTCTTCACATGTCTCCTCGAGATGAATTCATTCCTCGAGTCGAGCTCCGAGTCCGCGAGTCGACCGATCGTCATCGGGCCGACTCTTCACGAAATTCCTCGTGCAGGCTCTACGTGAGTCCTCGAGTGGAGTTCGAGTCCATGAGTCGACTGATACTCCTCGTGCCAACTCTTCACATGTCTCCTCGAGATGAATTCATTCCTCGAGTCGAGCTCCGAGTCCGCGAGTCGACCGATACTCCTCGCACCGACTCTTCACGAAATTCCTCGTGCAGGCTCTACGTGCGTCCTCGAGTCTAGTTCGAGTCCATGAGTCGACTGATACTCCTCGTGCCAACTCTTCACATGTCTCATCGAGATGAATTCATTCCTCGAGTCGAGCTCCGAGTCCGCGAGTCGACCGATACTCCTCGCGCCGACTCTTCACGAAATTCCTCGTGCAGGCTCTACGTGAGTCCTCGAGTCGAGTTCGAGTCCACGAGTCGACTGATACTCTTCGTTCTGACTCTTCACATGTCTCCTCGAGATCAATTCATTCCTCGAGTCGAGCTCTGATTCCGCGAGTCGACCGATACTCCTCGCGCCGACTCTTCACGAAATTCCTCGTGCAGGCTCTACGTGAGTCCTCGAGTCGAGTTCGAGTTCACGAGTCGACTGATACTCCTCGTGCCAACTCTTCACATGTCTCCTCGAGATGAATTCATTCCTCGAGTCGAGCTCCGAGTCCGCGAGTCGACCGATACTCCTCGCGCCGACTCTTCACAAAATTCCTCGTGCAGGCTCTACGTGAGTCCTCGAGTCGAGTTCGAGTCCACGAGTCGACTGATACTCCTCGTGCCGACTCTTCACATGTCTCCTCGAGAAGAATTCATTCCTCGAGTCGAGCTCCGAGTCCGCGAGTCGACCGATACTCCTCGCGCCGACTCTTCACGAAATTCCTCGTGCAGGCTCTACGTGAGTCCTCGAGTCTAGTTCGAGTCCATGAGTCGACTGATACTCCTCGTGCCAACTCTTCACATGTCTCATCGAGATGAATTTATTCCTCGAGTCGAGCTCCGAGTCCGCGAGTCGACCGATACTCCTCGCGCCGACTCTTCACGAAATTCCTCGTGCAGGCTCTACGTGAGTCCTTGAGTCGAGTTCGAGTCCACGAGTCGACTGATACTCTTCGTTCTGACTCTTCACATGTCTCCTCGAGATCAATTCATTCCTCGAGTCGAGCTCTGATTCCGCGAGTCGACCGATACTCCTCGCGCCGACTCTTCACGAAATTCCTCGTGCAGGCTCTACGTGAGTCCTCGAGTCGAGTTCGAGTTCAAGAGTCGACTGATACTCCTCGTGCCAACTCTTCACATGTCTCCTCGAGATGAATTCATTCCTCGAGTCGAGCTCCGAGTCCGCGAGTCGACCGATACTCCTCGCGCCGAATCTTCACAAAATTCGTCGTGCAGGCTCTACGTGAGTCCTCGAGTCGAGTTCGAGTCCACGAGTCGACTGATACTCCTCGTGCCGACTCTTCACATGTCTCCTCGAGATGAATTCATTCCTCGAGTCGAGCTCCGAGTCCGCGAGTCGACCGATACTCCTCGCGCCGACTCTTCACGAAATTCCTCGTGCAGGCTCTACGTGAGTCCTCGAGTCGAGTTCGAGTCCACGAGTCGACTGATACTCCTCGTGCCGACTCTTCACATGTCTCCTCGAGATGAATTCATTCCTCGAGTTGAGCTCCGAGTCCGCGAGTCGACCGATACTCATCGCGCCGACTCTTCACGAAATTCCTCGTGCAGGCTCTACGTGAGTCCTCGAGTCGAGTTCGAGTCCACGAGTCGACTGATACTCCTCGTGCCGACTCTTCACATGTCTCCTCGAGATGAATTCATTCCTCGAGTCGAGCTCCGAGTCCGCGAGTCGACCGATACTCATCGCGCCGACTCTTCACGAAATTCCTCGTGCAGGCTCTACGTGAGTCCTCGAGTCGAGTTCGAGTCCATGAGTCGACTGATACTCCTCGTGC
Source organism: Urtica dioica subsp. dioica (assembly GCF_054948205.1). Taxonomy (NCBI): domain Eukaryota; kingdom Viridiplantae; phylum Streptophyta; class Magnoliopsida; order Rosales; family Urticaceae; genus Urtica; species Urtica dioica. The sequence continues at coordinate 34,532,470 of NC_142756.1, read as the reverse complement.
CAACTCTTCACATGTCTCCTCGAGATGAATTCATTCCTCGAGTCGAGCTCCGAGTCCGCGAGTCGACCGATACTCCTCGCGCCGACTCTTCACGAAATTCCTCGTGCAGGCTCTACGTGAGTCCTCGAGTCGAGTTCGAGTCCAGGAGTCGACTGATACTCTTCGTTCTGACTCTTCACATGTCTCCTCGAGATGAATTCATTCCTCGAGTCGAGCTCTGAGTTCGAGAGTCGACCGATACTCCTCGCGCCGACTCTTCACGAAATTCCTCGTGTAGACTCTACGTGAGTCCTCGAGTCGAGTTCGAGTTCACGAGTCGACTGATACGCCTCGTGCCAACTCTTCACATGTCTCCTCGAGATGAATTCATTCCTCGAGTCGAGCCCCGAGTCCGCGAGTCGACCGATACTCCTCGCGCCGACTCTTCACGAAATTCCTCGTGCAGGCTCTACGTGAGTCGTCGAGTCGAGTTCGAGTCCACGAGTCGACTGATACTCCTCGTGCCGACTCTTCACATGTCTCCTCGAGATGAATTCATTCCTCGAGTCGAGCTCCGAGTCCGCGAGTCGACCGATACTCCTCCCGCCGACTCTTCACGAAATTCCTCGTGCAGGCTCTACGTGAGTCCTCGAGTCGAGTTCGAGTCCATGAGTCGACTGATACTCCTCGTGCCAACTCTTCACATGTCTCCTCGAGATGAATTCATTCCTCGAGTCGAGCTCCGAGTCCGCGAGTCGACCGATACTCCTCGCGCCGACTCTTCACGAAATTCCTCGTGCAGGCTCTACGTGAGTCCTCGAGTCGAGTTCGAGTCCACGAGTCGACTGATACTCCTCGTGCCGACTCTTCACAAGTCTCCTCGAGATGAATTCATTCCTCGAGTCGAGCTCCGAGTCCGCGAGTTGACCGATACTCCTCGAGCCGACTCTTCATGAAATTCCTCGTGCAGGCTCTACGTGAGTCCTCGAGTCGAGTTCGAGTCCATGAGTCGACTGATACTCCTCGTGCCAACTCTTCACATGTCTCCTCGAGATGAATTCATTCCTCGAGTCGAGCTCCGAGTCCGCGAGTCGACCGATACTCCTCGCGCCGACTCTTCACGAAATTCCTCGTGCAGGCTCTACGTGCGTCCTCGAGTCTAGTTCGAGTCCATGAGTCGACTGATACTCCTCGTGCCAACTCTTCACATGTCTCATCGAGATGAATTCATTCCTCGAGTCGAGCTCCGAGTCCGCGAGTCGACCGATACTCCTCGCGCCGACTCTTCACGAAATTCCTCGTGCAGGCTCTACGTGAGTCCTCGAGTCGAGTTCGAGTCCACGAGTCGACTGATACTCTTCGTTCTGACTCTTCACATGTCTCCTCGAGATCAATTCATTCCTCGAGTCGAGCTCTGATTCCGCGAGTTGACCGATACTCCTCGCGCCGACTCTTCACGAAATTCCTCGTGCAGGCTCTACGTGAGTCCTCGAGTCGAGTTCGAGTTCACGAGTCGACTGATACTCCTCGTGCCAACTCTTCACATGTCTCCTCGAGATGAATTCATTCCTCGAGTCGAGCTCTGAGTCCGCGAGTCGACCGATACTCCTCGCGCCGACTCTTCACAAAATTCCTCGTGCAGGCTCTACGTGAGTCCTCGAGTCGAGTTCAAGTCCACGAGTCGACTGATACTCCTCGTGCCAACTCTTCACATGTCTCCTCGAGATGAATTCATTCCTCGAGTCGAGCTCCGAGTCCGCGAGTCGACCGATACTCCTCGCGCCGACTCTTCACGAAATTCCTCGTGCAGGCTCTACGTGAGTCCTCGAGTCGAGTTCGAGTCCACGAGTCGACTGATACTCTTCGTGCCGACTCTTCACATGTCTCCTCGAGATGAATTGATTCCTCGAGTCGAGCTCCGAGTCCGCGAGTCGACCGATACTCATCGCGCCGACTCTTCACGAAATTCCTCGTGCAGGCTCTACGTGAGTCCTCGAGTCGAGTTCGAGTCCACGAGTCGACTGATACTCCTCGTGCCGACTCTTCACATGTCTCCTCGAGATGAATTCATTCCTCGAGTCGAGCTCCGAGTCCGCGAGTCGACCGATACTCATCGCGCCGACTCTTCACGAAATTCCTCGTGCAGGCTCTACGTGAGTCCTCGAGTCGAGTTCGAGTCCATGAGTCGACTGATACTCCTCGTGCCGACTCTTCACATGTCTCATCGAGATGAATTCATTCCTCGAGTCGAGCTCCGAGTCCGCGAGTCGACCGATACTCCTCGCGCCGACTCTTCACGAAATTCCTCGTGCAGGCTCTACGTGAGTCCTCGAGTCGAGTTCGAGTCCAGGAGTCGACTGATACTCTTCGTTCTGACTCTAGACATGTCTCGTCGAGATGAATTCATTCCTCGAGTCGAGCTCTGAGTCCGAGAGTCGACCGATACTCCTCGCGCCGACTCTTCACGAAATTCCTCGTGTAGACTCTACGTGAGTCCTCGAGTCGAGTTCGAGTTCACGAGTCGACTGATACGCCTCGTGCCAACTCTTCACATGTCTCCTCGAGATGAATTCATTCCTCGAGTCGAGCCCCGAGTCCGCGAGTCGACCGATACTCCTCGCGCCGACTCTTCACGAAATTCCTCGTGCAGGCTCTACGTGAGTCCTCGAGTCGAGTTCGAGTCCACGAGTCGACTGATACTCCTCGTGCCAACTCTTCACATGTCTCCTCGAGATGAATTCATTCCTCGAGTCGAGCTCCGAGTCCGCGAGTCGACCGATACTCCTCGCGGCGACTCTTCACGAAATTCCTCGTGCAGGCTCTACGTGAGTCCTCGAGTCTAGTTCGAGTCCATGAGTCGACTGATACTCCTCGTGCCAACTCTTCACATGTCTCATCGAGATGAATTTATTCCTCGAGTCGAGCTCCGAGTCCGCGAGTCGACCGATACTCCTCGCACCGACTCTTCACGAAATTCCTCGTGCAGGCTCTACGTGAGTCCTCGTGTCGAGTTCGAGTCCAGGAGTCGACTGATACTCTACGTTCTGACTCTTCACATGTCTCCTCAAGATGAATTCATTCCTCGAGTCGAGCTCCGAGTCCGCGAGTCGACCGATACTCCTCGCGCCGACTCTTCACGAAATTCCTCGTGCAGGCTCTACGTGAGTCCTCGAGTCGAGTTCGAGTCCACGAGTCGACTGATACTCCTCGTGCCGACTCTTCACATGTCTCCTCGAGATGAATTCATTCCTCGAGTCGAGCTCCGAGTCCGCGAGTCGACCGATACTCCTCGCGCCGACTCTTCACGAAATTCCTCGTGCAGGCTCTACGTGCGTCCTCGAGTCTAGTTCGAGTCCATGAGTCGACTGATACTCCTCGTGCCAACTCTTCACATGTCTCATCGAGATGAATTCATTCCTCGAGTCGAGCTCCGAGTCCGCGAGTCGACCGATACTCCTCGCGCCGACTCTTCACGAAATTCCTCGTGCAGGCTCTACGTGAGTCCTCGAGTCGAGTTCGAGTCCACGAGTCGACTGATACTCTTCGTTCTGACTCTTCACATGTCTCCTCGAGATCAATTCATTCCTCGAGTCGAGCTCTGATTCCGCGAGTTGACCGATACTCCTCGCGCCGACTCTTCACGAAATTCCTCGTGCAGGCTCTACGTGAGTCCTCGAGTCGAGTTCGAGTCCACGAGTCGACTGATACTCTTCGTTCTGACTCTTCACATGTCTCCTCGAGATCAATTCATTCCTCGAGTCGAGCTCTGATTCCGCGAGTTGACCGATACTCCTCGCGCCGACTCTTCACGAAATTCCTCGTGCAGGCTCTACGTGAGTCCTCGAGTCGAGTTCGAGTTCACGAGTCGACTGATACTCCTCGTGCCAACTCTTCACATGTCTCCTCGAGATGAATTCATTCCTCGAGTCGAGCTCTGAGTCCGCGAGTCGACCGATACTCCTCGCGCCGACTCTTCACAAAATTCCTCGTGCAGGCTCTACGTGAGTCCTCGAGTCGAGTTCAAGTCCACGAGTCGACTGATACTCCTCGTGCCAACTCTTCACATGTCTCCTCGAGATGAATTCATTCCTCGAGTCGAGCTCCGAGTCCGCGAGTCGACCGATACTCCTCGCGCCGACTCTTCACGAAATTCCTCGTGCAGGCTCTACGTGAGTCCTCGAGTCGAGTTCGAGTCCACGAGTCGACTGATACTCTTCGTGCCGACTCTTCACATGTCTCCTCGAGATGAATTGATTCCTCGAGTCGAGCTCCGAGTCCGCGAGTCGACCGATACTCATCGCGCCGACTCTTCACGAAATTCCTCGTGCAGGCTCTACGTGAGTCCTCGAGTCGAGTTCGAGTCCACGAGTCGACTGATACTCCTCGTGCCGACTCTTCACATGTCTCCTCGAGATGAATTCATTCCTCGAGTCGAGCTCCGAGTCCGCGAGTCGACCGATACTCATCGCGCCGACTCTTCACGAAATTCCTCGTGCAGGCTCTACGTGAGTCCTCGAGTCGAGTTCGAGTCCATGAGTCGACTGATACTCCTCGTGCCGACTCTTCACATGTCTCATCGAGATGAATTCATTCCTCGAGTCGAGCTCCGAGTCCGCGAGTCGACCGATACTCCTCGCGCCGACTCTTCACGAAATTCCTCGTGCAGGCTCTACGTGAGTCCTCGAGTCGAGTTCGAGTCCAGGAGTCGACTGATACTCTTCGTTCTGACTCTAGACATGTCTCGTCGAGATGAATTCATTCCTCGAGTCGAGCTCTGAGTCCGAGAGTCGACCGATACTCCTCGCGCCGACTCTTCACGAAATTCCTCGTGTAGACTCTACGTGAGTCCTCGAGTCGAGTTCGAGTTCACGAGTCGACTGATACGCCTCGTGCCAACTCTTCACATGTCTCCTCGAGATGAATTCATTCCTCGAGTCGAGCCCCGAGTCCGCGAGTCGACCGATACTCCTCGCGCCGACTCTTCACGAAATTCCTCGTGCAGGCTCTACGTGAGTCCTCGAGTCGAGTTCGAGTCCACGAGTCGACTGATACTCCTCGTGCCAACTCTTCACATGTCTCCTCGAGATGAATTCATTCCTCGAGTCGAGCTCCGAGTCCGCGAGTCGACCGATACTCCTCGCGGCGACTCTTCACGAAATTCCTCGTGCAGGCTCTACGTGAGTCCTCGAGTCTAGTTCGAGTCCATGAGTCGACTGATACTCCTCGTGCCAACTCTTCACATGTCTCATCGAGATGAATTTATTCCTCGAGTCGAGCTCCGAGTCCGCGAGTCGACCGATACTCCTCGCACCGACTCTTCACGAAATTCCTCGTGCAGGCTCTACGTGAGTCCTCGTGTCGAGTTCGAGTCCAGGAGTCGACTGATACTCTACGTTCTGACTCTTCACATGTCTCCTCAAGATGAATTCATTCCTCGAGTCGAGCTCCGAGTCCGCGAGTCGACCGATACTCCTCGCGCCGACTCTTCACGAAATTCCTCGTGCAGGCTCTACGTGAGTCCTCGAGTCGAGTTCGAGTCCACGAGTCGACTGATACTCCTCGTGCCGACTCTTCACATGTCTCCTCGAGATGAATTCATTCCTCGAGTCGAGCTCCGAGTCCGCGAGTCGACCGATACTCCTCGCGCCGACTCTTCACGAAATTCCTCGTGCAGGCTCTACGTGCGTCCTCGAGTCTAGTTCGAGTCCATGAGTCGACTGATACTCCTCGTGCCAACTCTTCACATGTCTCATCGAGATGAATTCATTCCTCGAGTCGAGCTCCGAGTCCGCGAGTCGACCGATACTCCTCGCGCCGACTCTTCACGAAATTCCTCGTGCAGGCTCTACGTGAGTCCTCGAGTCGAGTTCGAGTCCACGAGTCGACTGATACTCTTCGTTCTGACTCTTCACATGTCTCCTCGAGATCAATTCATTCCTCGAGTCGAGCTCTGATTCCGCGAGTTGACCGATACTCCTCGCGCCGACTCTTCACGAAATTCCTCGTGCAGGCTCTACGTGAGTCCTCGAGTCGAGTTCGAGTTCACGAGTCGACTGATACTCCTCGTGCCAACTCTTCACATGTCTCCTCGAGATGAATTCATTCCTCGAGTCGAGCTCTGAGTCCGCGAGTCGACCGATACTCCTCGCGCCGACTCTTCACAAAATTCCTCGTGCAGGCTCTACGTGAGTCCTCGAGTCGAGTTCAAGTCCACGAGTCGACTGATACTCCTCGTGCCGACTCTTCACATGTCTCCTCGAGATGAATTCATTCCTCGAGTCGAGCTCCGAGTCCGCGAGTCGACCGATACTCCTCGCGCCGACTCTTCACGAAATTCCTCGTGCAGGCTCTACGTGAGTCCTCGAGTCGAGTTCGAGTCCACGAGTCGACTGATACTCTTCGTGCCGACTCTTCACATGTCTCCTCGAGATGAATTGATTCCTCGAGTCGAGCTCCGAGTCCGCGAGTCGACCGATACTCATCGCGCCGACTCTTCACGAAATTCCTCGTGCAGGCTCTACGTGAGTCCTCGAGTCGAGTTCGAGTCCACGAGTCGACTGATACTCCTCGTGCCGACTCTTCACATGTCTCCTCGAGATGAATTCATTCCTCGAGTCGAGCTCCGAGTCCGCGAGTCGACCGATCGTCATCGGGCCGACTCTTCACGAAATTCCTCGTGCAGGCTCTACGTGAGTCCTCGAGTGGAGTTCGAGTCCATGAGTCGACTGATACTCCTCGTGCCAACTCTTCACATGTCTCCTCGAGATGAATTCATTCCTCGAGTCGAGCTCCGAGTCCGCGAGTCGACCGATACTCCTCGCGCCGACTCTTCACGAAATTCCTCGTGCAGGCTCTACGTGCGTCCTCGAGTCTAGTTCGAGTCCATGAGTCGACTGATACTCCTCGTGCCAACTCTTCACATGTCTCATCGAGATGAATTCATTCCTCGAGTCGAGCTCCGAGTCCGCGAGTCGACCGATACTCCTCGCGCCGACTCTTCACGAAATTCCTCGTGCAGGCTCTACGTGAGTCCTCGAGTCGAGTTCGAGTCCACGAGTCGACTGATACTCCTCGTGCCGACTCTTCACATGTCTCCTCGAGATGAATTCATTCCTCGAGTCGAGCTCCGAGTCCGCGAGTCGACCGATACTCCTCGCGCCGACTCTTCACGAAATTCCTCGTGCAGGCTCTACGTGAGTCCTCGAGTCGAGTTCGAGTCCACGAGTCGACTGATACTCCTCGTGCCGACTCTTCACATGTCTCCTCGAGATGAATTCATTCCTCGAGTTGAGCTCCGAGTCCGCGAGTCGACCGATACTCATCGCGCCGACTCTTCACGAAATTCCTCGTGCAGGCTCTACGTGAGTCCTCGAGTCGAGTTCGAGTCCACGAGTCGACTGATACTCCTCGTGCCGACTCTTCACATGTCTCCTCGAGATGAATTCATTCCTCGAGTCGAGCTCCGAGTCCGCGAGTCGACCGATACTCATCGCGCCGACTCTTCACGAAATTCCTCGTGCAGGCTCTACGTGAGTCCTCGAGTCGAGTTCGAGTCCATGAGTCGACTGATACTCCTCGTGCCAACTCTTCACATGTCTCCTCGAGATGAATTCATTCCTCGAGTCGAGCTCCGAGTCCGCGAGTCGACCGATACTCCTCGCGCCGACTCTTCACGAAATTCCTCGTGCAGGCTCTACGTGAGTCCTCGAGTCGAGTTCGAGTCCAGGAGTCGACTGATACTCTTCGTTCTGACTCTTCACATGTCTCCTCGAGATGAATTCATTCCTCGAGTCGAGCTCTGAGTCCGAGAGTCGACCGATACTCCTCGCGCCGACTCTTCACGAAATTCCTCGTGTAGACTCTACGTGAGTCCTCGAGTCGAGTTCGAGTTCACGAGTCGACTGATACGCCTCGTGCCAACTCTTCACATGTCTCCTCGAGATGAATTCATTCCTCGAGTCGAGCCCCGAGTCCGCGAGTCGACCGATACTCCTCGCGCCGACTCTTCACGAAATTCCTCGTGCAGGCTCTACGTGAGTCGTCGAGTCGAGTTCGAGTCCACGAGTCGACTGATACTCCTCGTGCCGACTCTTCACATGTCTCCTCAAGATGAATTCATTCCTCGAGTCGAGCTCCGAGTCCGCGAGTCGACCGATACTCCTCCCGCCGACTCTTCACGAAATTCCTCGTGCAGGCTCTACGTGAGTCCTCGAGTCGAGTTCGAGTCCATGAGTCGACTGATACTCCTCGTGCCAACTCTTCACATGTCTCCTCGAGATGAATTCATTCCTCGAGTCGAGCTCCGAGTCCGCGAGTCGACCGATACTCCTCGCGCCGACTCTTCACGAAATTCCTCGTGCAGGCTCTACGTGAGTCCTCGAGTCGAGTTCGAGTCCACGAGTCGACTGATACTCCTCGTGCCGACTCTTCACAAGTCTCCTCGAGATGAATTCATTCCTCGAGTCGAGCTCCGAGTCCGCGAGTTGACCGATACTCCTCGAGCCGACTCTTCATGAAATTCCTCGTGCAGGCTCTACGTGAGTCCTCGAGTCGAGTTCGAGTCCATGAGTCGACTGATACTCCTCGTGCCAACTCTTCACATGTCTCCTCGAGATGAATTCATTCCTCGAGTCGAGCTCCGAGTCCGCGAGTCGACCGATACTCCTCGCGCCGACTCTTCACGAAATTCCTCGTGCAGGCTCTACGTGCGTCCTCGAGTCTAGTTCGAGTCCATGAGTCGACTGATACTCCTCGTGCCAACTCTTCACATGTCTCATCGAGATGAATTCATTCCTCGAGTCGAGCTCCGAGTCCGCGAGTCGACCGATACTCCTCGCGCCGACTCTTCACGAAATTCCTCGTGCAGGCTCTACGTGAGTCCTCGAGTCGAGTTCGAGTCCACGAGTCGACTGATACTCTTCGTTCTGACTCTTCACATGTCTCCTCGAGATCAATTCATTCCTCGAGTCGAGCTCTGATTCCGCGAGTTGACCGATACTCCTCGCGCCGACTCTTCACGAAATTCCTCGTGCAGGCTCTACGTGAGTCCTCGAGTCGAGTTCGAGTTCACGAGTCGACTGATACTCCTCGTGCCAACTCTTCACATGTCTCCTCGAGATGAATTCATTCCTCGAGTCGAGCTCTGAGTCCGCGAGTCGACCGATACTCCTCGCGCCGACTCTTCACAAAATTCCTCGTGCAGGCTCTACGTGAGTCCTCGAGTCGAGTTCAAGTCCACGAGTCGACTGATACTCCTCGTGCCGACTCTTCACATGTCTCCTCGAGATGAATTCATTCCTCGAGTCGAGCTCCGAGTCCGCGAGTCGACCGATACTCCTCGCGCCGACTCTTCACGAAATTCCTCGTGCAGGCTCTACGTGAGTCCTCGAGTCGAGTTCGAGTCCACGAGTCGACTGATACTCTTCGTGCCGACTCTTCACATGTCTCCTCGAGATGAATTGATTCCTCGAGTCGAGCTCCGAGTCCGCGAGTCGACCGATACTCATCGCGCCGACTCTTCACGAAATTCCTCGTGCAGGCTCTACGTGAGTCCTCGAGTCGAGTTCGAGTCCACGAGTCGACTGATACTCCTCGTGCCGACTCTTCACATGTCTCCTCGAGATGAATTCATTCCTCGAGTCGAGCTCCGAGTCCGCGAGTCGACCGATACTCATCGCGCCGACTCTTCACGAAATTCCTCGTGCAGGCTCTACGTGAGTCCTCGAGTCGAGTTCGAGTCCATGAGTCGACTGATACTCCTCGTGCCGACTCTTCACATGTCTCATCGAGATGAATTCATTCCTCGAGTCGAGCTCCGAGTCCGCGAGTCGACCGATACTCCTCGCGCCGACTCTTCACGAAATTCCTCGTGCAGGCTCTACGTGAGTCCTCGAGTCGAGTTCGAGTCCAGGAGTCGACTGATACTCTTCGTTCTGACTCTAGACATGTCTCGTCGAGATGAATTCATTCCTCGAGTCGAGCTCTGAGTCCGAGAGTCGACCGATACTCCTCGCGCCGACTCTTCACGAAATTCCTCGTGTAGACTCTACGTGAGTCCTCGAGTCGAGTTCGAGTTCACGAGTCGACTGATACGCCTCGTGCCAACTCTTCACATGTCTCCTCGAGATGAATTCATTCCTCGAGTCGAGCCCCGAGTCCGCGAGTCGACCGATACTCCTCGCGCCGACTCTTCACGAAATTCCTCGTGCAGGCTCTACGTGAGTCCTCGAGTCGAGTTCGAGTCCACGAGTCGACTGATACTCCTCGTGCCAACTCTTCACATGTCTCCTCGAGATGAATTCATTCCTCGAGTCGAGCTCCGAGTCCGCGAGTCGACCGATACTCCTCGCGGCGACTCTTCACGAAATTCCTCGTGCAGGCTCTACGTGAGTCCTCGAGTCTAGTTCGAGTCCATGAGTCGACTGATACTCCTCGTGCCAACTCTTCACATGTCTCATCGAGATGAATTTATTCCTCGAGTCGAGCTCCGAGTCCGCGAGTCGACCGATACTCCTCGCACCGACTCTTCACGAAATTCCTCGTGCAGGCTCTACGTGAGTCCTCGTGTCGAGTTCGAGTCCAGGAGTCGACTGATACTCTATGTTCTGACTCTTCACATGTCTCCTCAAGATGAATTCATTCCTCTAGTCGAGCTCCGAGTCCGCGAGTCGACCGATACTCCTCGCGCCGACTCTTCACGAAATTCCTCGTGCAGGCTCTACGTGAGTCCTCGAGTCGAGTTCGAGTCCACGAGTCGACTGATACTCCTCGTGCCGACTCTTCACATGTCTCCTCGAGATGAATTCATTCCTCGAGTCGAGCTCCGAGTCCGCGAGTCGACCGATACTCCTCGCGCCGACTCTTCACGAAATTCCTCGTGCAGGCTCTACGTGCGTCCTCGAGTCTAGTTCGAGTCCATGAGTCGACTGATACTCCTCGTGCCAACTCTTCACATGTCTCATCGAGATGAATTCATTCCTCGAGTCGAGCTCCGAGTCCGCGAGTCGACCGATACTCCTCGCGCCGACTCTTCACGAAATTCCTCGTGCAGGCTCTACGTGAGTCCTCGAGTCGAGTTCGAGTCCACGAGTCGACTGATACTCTTCGTTCTGACTCTTCACATTTCTCCTCGAGATCAATTCATTCCTCGAGTCGAGCTCTGATTCCGCGAGTTGACCGATACTCCTCGCGCCGACTCTTCACGAAATTCCTCGTGCAGGCTCTACGTGAGTCCTCGAGTCGAGTTCGAGTTCACGAGTCGACTGATACTCCTCGTGCCAACTCTTCACATGTCTCCTCGAGATGAATTCATTCCTCGAGTCGAGCTCTGAGTCCGCGAGTCGACCGATACTCCTCGCGCCGACTCTTCACAAAATTCCTCGTGCAGGCTCTACGTGAGTCCTCGAGTCGAGTTCAAGTCCACGAGTCGACTGATACTCCTCGTGCCGACTCTTCACATGTCTCCTCGAGATGAATTCATTCCTCGAGTCGAGCTCCGAGTCCGCGAGTCGACCGATACTCCTCGCGCCGACTCTTCACGAAATTCCTCGTGCAGGCTCTACGTGAGTCCTCGAGTCGAGTTCGAGTCCACGAGTCGACTGATACTCTTCGTGCCGACTCTTCACATGTCTCCTCGAGATGAATTGATTCCTCGAGTCGAGCTCCGAGTCCGCGAGTCGACCGATACTCATCGCGCCGACTCTTCACGAAATTCCTCGTGCAGGCTCTACGTGAGTCCTCGAGTCGAGTTCGAGTCCACGAGTCGACTGATACTCCTCGTGCCGACTCTTCACATGTCTCCTCGAGATGAATTCATTCCTCGAGTCGAGCTCCGAGTCCGCGAGTCGACCGATCGTCATCGGGCCGACTCTTCACGAAATTCCTCGTGCAGGCTCTACGTGAGTCCTCGAGTGGAGTTCGAGTCCATGAGTCGACTGATACTCCTCGTGCCAACTCTTCACATGTCTCCTCGAGATGAATTCATTCCTCGAGTCGAGCTCCGAGTCCGCGAGTCGACCGATACTCCTCGCGCCGACTCTTCACGAAATTCCTCGTGCAGGCTCTACGTGCGTCCTCGAGTCTAGTTCGAGTCCATGAGTCGACTGATACTCCTCGTGCCAACTCTTCACATGTCTCATCGAGATGAATTCATTCCTCGAGTCGAGCTCTGAGTCCGCGAGTCGACCGATACTCCTCGCGCCGACTCTTCACGAAATTCCTCGTGCAGGCTCTACGTGAGTCCTCGAGTCGAGTTCGAGTCCACGAGTCGACTGATACTCTTCGTGCCGACTCTTCACATGTCTCCTCGAGATGAATTGATTCCTCGACTCGAGCTCCGAGTCCGCGAGTCGACCGATACTCATCGCGCCGACTCTTCACGAAATTCCTCGTGCAGGCTCTACGTGAGTCCTCGAGTCGAGTTCGAGTCCACGAGTCGACTGATACTCCTCGTGCCGACTCTTCACATGTCTCCTCGAGATGAATTCATTCCTCGAGTCGAGCTCCGAGTCCGCGAGTCGACCGATCGTCATCGGGCCGACTCTTCACGAAATTCCTCGTGCAGGCTCTACGTGAGTCCTCGAGTGGAGTTCGAGTCCATGAGTCGACTGATACTCCTCGTGCCAACTCTTCACATGTCTCCTCGAGATGAATTCATTCCTCGAGTCGAGCTCCGAGTCCGCGAGTCGACCGATACTCCTCGCGCCGACTCTTCACGAAATTCCTCGTGCAGGCTCTACGTGCGTCCTCGAGTCTAGTTCGAGTCCATGAGTCGACTGATACTCCTCGTGCCAACTCTTCACATGTCTCATCGAGATGAATTCATTCCTCGAGTCGAGCTCCGAGTCCGCGAGTCGACCGATACTCCTCGCGGCGACTCTTCACGAAATTCCTCGTGCAGGCTCTACGTGAGTCCTCGAGTCTAGTTCGAGTCCATGAGTCGACTGATACTCCTCGTGCCAACTCTTCACATGTCTCATCGAGATGAATTTATTCCTCGAGTCGAGCTCCGAGTCCGCGAGTCGACCGATACTCCTCGCACCGACTCTTCACGAAATTCCTCGTGCAGGCTCTACGTGAGTCCTCGTGTCGAGTTCGAGTCCAGGAGTCGACTGATACTCTACGTTCTGACTCTTCACATGTCTCCTCAAGATGAATTCATTCCTCTAGTCGAGCTCCGAGTCCGCGAGTCGACCGATACTCCTCGCGCCGACTCTTCACGAAATTCCTCGTGCAGGCTCTACGTGAGTCCTCGAGTCGAGTTCGAGTCCACGAGTCGACTGATACTCCTCGTGCCGACTCTTCACATGTCTCCTCGAGATGAATTCATTCCTCGAGTCGAGCTCCGAGTCCGCGAGTCGACCGATACTCCTCGCGCCGACTCTTCACGAAATTCCTCGTGCAGGCTCTACGTGCGTCCTCGAGTCTAGTTCGAGTCCATGAGTCGACTGATACTCCTCGTGCCAACTCTTCACATGTCTCATCGAGATGAATTCATTCCTCGAGTCGAGCTCCGAGTCCGCGAGTCGACCGATACTCCTCGCGCCGACTCTTCACGAAATTCCTCGTGCAGGCTCTACGTGAGTCCTCGAGTCGAGTTCGAGTCCACGAGTCGACTGATACTCTTCGTTCTGACTCTTCACATTTCTCCTCGAGATCAATTCATTCCTCGAGTCGAGCTCTGATTCCGCGAGTTGACCGATACTCCTCGCGCCGACTCTTCACGAAATTCCTCGTGCAGGCTCTACGTGAGTCCTCGAGTCGAGTTCGAGTTCACGAGTCGACTGATACTCCTCGTGCCAACTCTTCACATGTCTCCTCGAGATGAATTCATTCCTCGAGTCGAGCTCTGAGTCCGCGAGTCGACCGATACTCCTCGCGCCGACTCTTCACAAAATTCCTCGTGCAGGCTCTACGTGAGTCCTCGAGTCGAGTTCAAGTCCACGAGTCGACTGATACTCCTCGTGCCGACTCTTCACATGTCTCCTCGAGATGAATTCATTCCTCGAGTCGAGCTCCGAGTCCGCGAGTCGACCGATACTCCTCGCGCCGACTCTTCACGAAATTCCTCGTGCAGGCTCTACGTGAGTCCTCGAGTCGAGTTCGAGTCCACGAGTCGACTGATACTCTTCGTGCCGACTCTTCACATGTCTCCTCGAGATGAATTGATTCCTCGAGTCGAGCTCCGAGTCCGCGAGTCGACCGATACTCATCGCGCCGACTCTTCACGAAATTCCTCGTGCAGGCTCTACGTGAGTCCTCGAGTCGAGTTCGAGTCCACGAGTCGACTGATACTCCTCGTGCCGACTCTTCACATGTCTCCTCGAGATGAATTCATTCCTCGAGTCGAGCTCCGAGTCCGCGAGTCGACCGATCGTCATCGGGCCGACTCTTCACGAAATTCCTCGTGCAGGCTCTACGTGAGTCCTCGAGTGGAGTTCGAGTCCATGAGTCGACTGATACTCCTCGTGCCAACTCTTCACATGTCTCCTCGAGATGAATTCATTCCTCGGGTCGAGCTCCGAGTCCGCGAGTCGACCGATACTCCTCGCGCCGACTCTTCACGAAATTCCTCGTGCAGGCTCTACGTGCGTCCTCGAGTCTAGTTCGAGTCCATGAGTCGACTGATACTCCTCGTGCCAACTCTTCACATGTCTCATCGAGATGAATTCATTCCTCGAGTCGAGCTCTGAGTCCGCGAGTCGACCGATACTCCTCGCGCCGACTCTTCACGAAATTCCTCGTGCAGGCTCTACGTGAGTCCTCGAGTCGAGTTCGAGTCCACGAGTCGACTGATACTCTTCGTGCCGACTCTTCACATGTCTCCTCGAGATGAATTGATTCCTCGACTCGAGCTCCGAGTCCGCGAGTCGACCGATACTCATCGCGCCGACTCTTCACGAAATTCCTCGTGCAGGCTCTACGTGAGTCCTCGAGTCGAGTTCGAGTCCACGAGTCGACTGATACTCCTCGTGCCGACTCTTCACATGTCTCCTCGAGATGAATTCATTCCTCGAGTCGAGCTCCGAGTCCGCGAGTCGACCGATCGTCATCGGGCCGACTCTTCACGAAATTCCTCGTGCAGGCTCTACGTGAGTCCTCGAGTGGAGTTCGAGTCCATGAGTCGACTGATACTCCTCGTGCCAACTCTTCACATGTCTCCTCGAGATGAATTCATTCCTCGAGTCGAGCTCCGAGTCCGCGAGTCGACCGATACTCCTCGCGCCGACTCTTCACGAAATTCCTCGTGCAGGCTCTACGTGCGTCCTCGAGTCTAGTTCGAGTCCATGAGTCGACTGATACTCCTCGTGCCAACTCTTCACATGTCTCATCGAGATGAATTCATTCCTCGAGTCGAGCTCCGAGTCCGCGAGTCGACCGATACTCCTCGCGCCGACTCTTCACGAAATTCCTCGTGCAGGCTCTACGTGAGTCCTCGAGTCGAGTTCGAGTCCACGAGTCGACTGATACTCTTCGTTCTGACTCTTCACATGTCTCCTCGAGATCAATTCATTCCTCGAGTCGAGCTCTGATTCCGCGAGTCGACCGATACTCCTCGCGCCGACTCTTCACGAAATTCCTCGTGCAGGCTCTACGTGAGTCCTCGAGTCGAGTTCGAGTTCACGAGTCGACTGATACTCCTCGTGCCAACTCTTCACATGTCTCCTCGAGATGAATTCATTCCTCGAGTCGAGCTCCGAGTCCGCGAGTCGACCGATACTCCTCGCGCCGACTCTTCACAAAATTCCTCGTGCAGGCTCTACGTGAGTCCTCGAGTCGAGTTCGAGTCCACGAGTCGAATGATACTCCTCGTGCCGACTCTTCACATGTCTCCTCGAGAAGAATTCATTCCTCGAGTCGAGCTCCGAGTCCGCGAGTCGACCGATACTCCTCGCGCCGACTCTTCACGAAATTCCTCGTGCAGGCTCTACGTGAGTCCTCGAGTCTAGTTCGAGTCCATGAGTCGACTGATACTCCTCGTGCCAACTCTTCACATGTCTCATCGAGATGAATTTATTCCTCGAGTCGAGCTCCGAGTCCGCGAGTCGACCGATACTCCTCGCGCCGACTCTTCACGAAATTCCTCGTGCAGGCTCTACGTGAGTCCTTGAGTCGAGTTCGAGTCCACGAGTCGACTGATACTCTTCGTTCTGACTCTTCACATGTCTCCTCGAGATCAATTCATTCCTCGAGTCGAGCTCTGATTCCACGAGTCGACCGATACTCCTCGCGCCGACTCTTCACGAAATTCCTCGTGCAGGCTCTACGTGAGTCCTCGAGTCGAGTTCGAGTTCACGAGTCGACTGATACTCCTCGTGCCAACTCTTCACATGTCTCCTCGAGATGAATTCATTCCTCGAGTCGAGCTCCGAGTCCGCGAGTCGACCGATACTCCTCGCGCCGAATCTTCACAAAATTCGTCGTGCAGGCTCTACGTGAGTCCTCGAGTCGAGTTCGAGTCCACGAGTCGACTGATACTCCTCGTGCCGACTCTTCACATGTCTCCTCGAGATGAATTCATTCCTCGAGTCGAGCTCCGAGTCCGCGAGTCGACCGATACTCCTCGCGCCGACTCTTCACGAAATTCCTCGTGCAGGCTCTACGTGAGTCCTCGAGTCGAGTTCGAGTCCACGAGTCGACTGATACTCCTCGTCCCGACTCTTCACATGTCTCCTCGAGATGAATTCATTCCTCGAGTTGAGCTCCGAGTCCGCGAGTCGACCGATACTCATCGCGCCGACTCTTCACGAAATTCCTCGTGCAGGCTCTACGTGAGTCCTCGAGTCTAGTTCGAGTCCATGAGTCGACTGATACTCCTCGTGCCAACTCTTCACATGTCTCATCGAGATGAATTTATTCCTCGAGTCGAGCTCCGAGTCCGCGAGTCGACCGATACTCCTCGCGCCGACTCTTCACGAAATTCCTCGTGCAGGCTCTACGTGAGTCCTCGAGTCGAGTTCGAGTCCATGAGTCGACTGATACTCCTCGTGCCAACTCTTCACATGTCTCCTCGAGATGAATTCATTCCTCGAGTCGAGCTCCGAGTCCGCGAGTCGACCGATACTCCTCGCGCCGACTCTTCACGAAATTCCTCGTGCAGGCTCTACGTGAGTCCTCGAGTCGAGTTCGAGTCCAGGAGTCGACTGATACTCTTCGTTCTGACTCTTCACATGTCTCCTCGAGATGAATTCATTCCTCGAGTCGAGCTCTGAGTCCGAGAGTCGACCGATACTCCTCGCGCCGACTCTTCACGAAATTCCTCGTGTAGACTCTACGTGAGTCCTCGAGTCGAGTTCGAGTTCACGAGTCGACTGATACGCCTCGTGCCAACTCTTCACATGTCTCCTCGAGATGAATTCATTCCTCGAGTCGAGCCCCGAGTCCGCGAGTCGACCGATACTCCTCGCGCCGACTCTTCACGAAATTCCTCGTGCAGGCTCTACGTGAGTCCTCGAGTCGAGTTCGAGTCCACGAGTCGACTGATACTCCTCGTGCCGACTCTTCACATGTCTCCTCGAGATGAATTCATTCCTCGAGTCGAGCTCCGAGTCCGCGAGTCGACCGATACTCCTCCCGCCGACTCTTCACGAAATTCCTCGTGCAGGCTCTACGTGAGTCCTCGAGTCGAGTTCGAGTCCATGAGTCGACTGATACTCCTCGTGCCAACTCTTCACATGTCTCCTCGAGATGAATTCATTCCTCGAGTCGAGCTCCGAGTCCGCGAGTCGACCGATACTCCTCGCGCCGACTCTTCACGAAATTCCTCGTGCAGGCTCTACGTGAGTCCTCGAGTCGAGTTCGAGTCCACGAGTCGACTGATACTCCTCGTGCCGACTCTTCACATGTCTCCTCGAGATCAATTCATTCCTCGAGTCAAGCTCCGAGTCCGCGAGTTGACCGATACTCCTCGAGCCGACTCTTCATGAAATTCCTCGTGCAGGCTCTACGTGAGTCCTCGAGTCGAGTTCGAGTCCATGAGTCGACTGATACTCCTCGTGCCAACTCTTCACATGTCTCCTCGAGATGAATTCATTCCTCGAGTCGAGCTCCGAGTCCGCGAGTCGACCGATACTCCTCGTGCCGACTCTTCACGAAATTCCTCGTGCAGGCTCTACGTGCGTCCTCGAGTCTAGTTCGAGTCCATGAGTCGACTGATACTCCTCGTGCCAACTCTTCACATGTCTCATCGAGATGAATTCATTCCTCGAGTCGAGCTCCGACTCCGCGAGTCGACCGATACTCCTCGCGCCGACTCTTCACGAAATTCCTCGTGCAGGCTCTACGTGAGTCCTCGAGTCGAGTTCGAGTCCACGAGTCGACTGATACTCTTCGTTCTGACTCTTCACATGTCTCCTCGAGATCAATTCATTCCTCGAGTCGAGCTCTGATTCCGCGAGTTGACCGATACTCCTCGCGCCGACTCTTCACGAAATTCCTCGTGCAGGCTCTACGTGAGTCCTCGAGTCGAGTTCGAGTTCACGAGTCGACTGATACTCCTCGTGCCGACTCTTCACATGTCTCCTCGAGATGAATTCATTCCTCGAGTCGAGCTCTGAGTCCGCGAGTCGACCGATACTCCTCGCGCCGACTCTTCACAAAATTCCTCGTGCAGGCTCTACGTGAGTCCTCGAGTCGAGTTCAAGTCCACGAGTCGACTGATACTCCTCGTGCCGACTCTTCACATGTCTCCTCGAGATGAATTCATTCCTCGAGTCGAGCTCCGAGTCCGCGAGTCGACCGATACTCCTCGCGCCGACTCTTCACGAAATTCCTCGTGCAGGCTCTACGTGAGTCCTCGAGTCGAGTTCGAGTCCACGAGTCGACTGATACTCTTCGTGCCGACTCTTCACATGTCTCCTCGAGATGAATTGATTCCTCGAGTCGAGCTCCGAGTCCGCGAGTCGACCGATACTCATCGCGCCGACTCTTCACGAAATTCCTCGTGCAGGCTCTACGTGAGTCCTCGAGTCGAGTTCGAGTCCACGAGTCGACTGATACTCCTCGTGCCGACTCTTCACATGTCTCCTCGAGATGAATTCATTCCTCGAGTCGAGCTCCGAGTCCGCGAGTCGACCGATACTCATCGCGCCGACTCTTCACGAAATTCCTCGTGCAGGCTCTACGTGAGTCCTCGAGTCGAGTTCGAGTCCATGAGTCGACTGATACTCCTCGTGCCGACTCTTCACATGTCTCATCGAGATGAATTCATTCCTCGAGTCGAGCTCCGAGTCCGCGAGTCGACCGATACTCCTCGCGCCGACTCTTCACGAAATTCCTCGTGCAGGCTCTACGTGAGTCCTCGAGTCGAGTTCGAGTCCACGAGTCGACTGATACTCTTCGTTCTGACTCTTCACATGTCTCCTCGAGATGAATTCATTCCTCGAGTCGAGCTCTGAGTCCGAGAGTCGACCGATACTCCTCGCGCCGACTCTTCACGAAATTCCTCGTGTAGACTCTACGTGAGTCCTCGAGTCGAGTTCGAGTTCACGAGTCGACTGATACGCCTCGTGCCAACTCTTCACATGTCTCCTCGAGATGAATTCATTCCTCGAGTCGAGCCCCGAGTCCGCGAGTCGACCGATACTCCTCGCGCCGACTCTTCACGAAATTCATCGTGCAGGCTCTACGTGAGTCCTCGAGTCGAGTTCGAGTCCACGAGTCGACTGATACTCTTCGTGCCGACTCTTCACATGTCTCCTCGAGATGAATTGATTCCTCGAGTCGAGCTCCGAGTCCGCGAGTCGACCGATACTCATCGCGCCGACTCTTCATGAAATTCCTCGTGCAGGCTCTACGTGAGTCCTCGAGTCGAGTTCAAGTCCACGAGTCGACTGATACTCCTCGTGCCGACTCTTCACATGTCTCCTCGAGATGAATTCATTCCTCGAGTCGAGCTCCGAGTCCGCGAGTCGACCGATACTCCTCGCGCCGACTCTTCACGAAATTCCTCGTGCAGGCTCTACGTGAGTCCTCGAGTCGAGTTCGAGTCCACGAGTCGACTGATACTCTTCGTGCCGACTCTTCACATGTCTCCTCGAGATGAATTGATTCCTCGAGTCGAGCTCCGAGTCCGCGAGTCGACCGATGCTCATCGCGCCGACTCTTCACGAAATTCCTCGTGCAGGCTCTACGTGAGTCCTCGAGTCGAGTTCGAGTCCACGAGTCGACTGATACTCCTCGTGCCGACTCTTCACATGTCTCCTCGAGATGAATTCATTCCTCGAGTCGAGCTCCGAGTCCGCGAGTCGACCGATACTCATCGCGCCGACTCTTCACGAAATTCCTCGTGCAGGCTCTACGTGAGTCCTCGAGTCGAGTTCGAGTCCATGAGTCGACTGATACTCCTCGTGCCGACTCTTCACATGTCTCATCGAGATGAATTCATTCCTCGAGTCGAGCTCCGAGTCCGCGAGTCGACCGATACTCCTCGCGCCGACTCTTCACGAAATTCCTCGTGCAGGCTCTACGTGAGTCCTCGAGTCGAGTTCGAGTCCACGAGTCGACTGATACTCTTCGTTCTGACTCTTCACATGTCTCCTCGAGATGAATTCATTCCTCGAGTCGAGCTCTGAGTCCGAGAGTCGACCGATACTCCTCGCGCCGACTCTTCACGAAATTCCTCGTGTAGACTCTACGTGAGTCCTCGAGTCGAGTTCGAGTTCACGAGTCGACTGATACGCCTCGTGCCAACTCTTCACATGTCTCCTCGAGATGAATTCATTCCTCGAGTCGAGCCCCGAGTCCGCGAGTCGACCGATACTCCTCGCGCCGACTCTTCACGAAATTCCTCGTGCAGGCTCTACGTGAGTCCTCGAGTCGAGTTCGAGTCCACGAGTCGACTGATACTCCTCGTGCCAACTCTTCACATGTCTCCTCGAGATGAATTCATTCCTCGAGTCGAGCTCCGAGTCCGCGAGTCGACCGATACTCCTCGCGGCGACTCTTCACGAAATTCCTCGTGCAGGCTCTACGTGAGTCCTCGAGTCTAGTTCGAGTCCATGAGTCGACTGATACTCCTCGTGCCAACTCTTCACATGTCTCATCGAGATGAATTTATTCCTCGAGTCGAGCTCCGAGTCCGCGAGTCGACCGATACTCCTCGCACCGACTCTTCACGAAATTCCTCGTGCAGGCTCTACGTGAGTCCTCGTGTCGAGTTCGAGTCCAGGAGTCGACTGATACTCTACGTTCTGACTCTTCACATGTCTCCTCAAGATGAATTCATTCCTCGAGTCGAGCTCCGAGTCCGCGAGTCGACCGATACTCCTCGCGCCGACTCTTCACGAAATTCCTCGTGCAGGCTCTACGTGAGTCCTCGAGTCGAGTTCGAGTCCACGAGTCGACTGATACTCCTCGTGCCGACTCTTCACATGTCTCCTCGAGATGAATTCATTCCTCGAGTCGAGCTCCGAGTCCGCGAGTCGACCGATACTCCTCGCGCCGACTCTTCACGAAATTCCTCGTGCAGGCTCTACGTGCGTCCTCGAGTCTAGTTCGAGTCCATGAGTCGACTGATACTCCTCGTGCCAACTCTTCACATGTCTCATCGAGATGAATTCATTCCTCGAGTCGAGCTCCGAGTCCGCGAGTCGACCGACACTCCTCGCGCCGACTCTTCACGAAATTCCTCGTGCAGGCTCTACGTGAGTCCTCGAGTCGAGTTCGAGTCCACGAGTCGACTGATACTCTTCGTTCTGACTCTTCACATGTCTCCTCGAGATCAATTCATTCCTCGAGTCGAGCTCTGATTCCGCGAGTTGACCGATACTCCTCGCGCCGACTCTTCACGAAATTCCTCGTGCAGGCTCTACGTGAGTCCTCGAGTCGAGTTCGAGTTCACGAGTCGACTGATACTCCTCGTGCCAACTCTTCACATGTCTCCTCGAGATGAATTCATTCCCCGAGTCGAGCTCTGAGTCCGCGAGTCGACCGATACTCCTCGCGCCCACTCTTCACAAAATTCCTCGTGCAGGCTCTACGTGAGTCCTCGAGTCGAGTTCAAGTCCACGAGTCGACTGATACTCCTCGTGCCGACTCTTCACATGTCTCCTCGAGATGAATTCATTCCTCGAGTCGAGCTCCGAGTCCGCGAGTCGACCGATACTCCTCGCGCCGACTCTTCACAAAATTCCTCGTGCAGGCTCTACGTGAGTCCTCGAGTCGAGTTCGAGTCCACGAGTCGACTGATACTCTTCGTGCCGACTCTTCACATGTCTCCTCGAGATGAATTGATTCCTCAAGTCGAGCTCCGAGTCCGCGAGTCGACCGATACTCATCGCGCCGACTCTTCACGAAATTCCTCGTGCAGGCTCTACGTGAGTCCTCGAGTCGAGTTCGAGTCCACGAGTCGACTGATACTCCTCGTGCCGACTCTTCACATGTCTCCTCGAGATGAATTCATTCCTCGAGTCGAGCTCCGAGTCCGCGAGTCGACCGATACTCATCGCGCCGACTCTTCACGAAATTCCTCGTGCAGGCTCTACGTGAGTCCTCTAGTCGAGTTCGAGTCCAGGAGTCGACTGATACTCTACGTTCTGACTCTTCACATGTCTCCTCGAGATGAATTCATTCCTCGAGTCGAGCTCCGACTCCGCGAGTCGACCGATACTCCTCCCGCCGACTCTTCACGAAATTCCTCGTGCAGGCTCTACGTTAGTCCTCGAGTCGAGTTCGAGTTCACGAGTCGACTGATACTCCTCGTGCCAACTCTTCACATGTCTCCTCGAGATGAATTCATTCCTCGAGTCGAGCTCCGAGTCCGCGAGTCGACCGATACTCCTCGCGCCGACTCTTCACAAAATTCCTCGTGTAGACTCTACGTGAGTCCTCGAGTCGAGTTCGAGTTCACGAGTCGACTGATACGCCTCGTGCCAAATCTTCACATGTCTCCTCGAGATGAATTCATTCCTCGAGTCGAGCTCTGAGTCCGAGAGTCGACCGATACTCCTCGCGCCGACTCTTCACGAAATTCCTCGTGTAGACTCTACGTGAGTCCTCGAGTCGAGTTCGAGTTCACGAGTCGACTGATACTCCTCGTGCCAACTCTTCACATGTCTCCTCGAGATCAATTCATTCCTCGAGTCGAGCTCCGAGTCCGCGAGTCGACCGATACTCCTCGCGCCGACTCTTCACGAAATTCCTCGTGCAGGCTCTACGTGCGTCCTCGAGTCTAGTTCGAGTCCATGAGTCGACTGATACTCCTCGTGCCAACTCTTCACATGCCTCATCGAGATGAATTCATTTCTCGAGTCGAGCTCCGAGTCCGCGAGTCGACCGATACTCCTCGCGCCGACTCTTCACGAAATTCCTCGTGCAGGCTCTACGTGAGTCCTCGAGTCGAGTTCGAGTCCACGAGTCGACTGATACTCTTCGTTCTGACTCTTCACATGTCTCCTCGAGATCAATTCATTCCTCGAGTCGAGCTCTGATTCCGCGAGTCGACCGATACTCCTCGCGCCGACTCTTCACGAAATTCCTCGTGCAGGCTCTACGTGAGTCCTCGAGTCGAGTTCGAGTTCACGAGTCGACTGATACTCCTCGTGCCAACTCTTCACATGTCTCCTCGAGATGAATTCATTCCTCGAGTCGAGCTCCGAGTCCGCGAGTCGACCGATACTCCTCGCGCCGACTCTTCACGAAATTCCTCGTGCAGGCTCTACGTGAGTCCTCGAGTCGAGTTCGAGTCCACGAGTCGACTGATACTCTTCGTTCTGACTCTTCACATGTCTCCTCGAGATCAATTCATTCCTCGAGTCGAGCTCTGATTCCGCGAGTCGACCGATACTCCTCGCGCCGACTCTTCACGAAATTCCTCGTGCAGGCTCTACGTGAGTCCTCGAGTCGAGTTCGAGTTCACGAGTCGACTGATACTCCTCGTGCCAACTCTTCACATGTCTCCTCGAGATGAATTCATTCCTCGAGTCGAGCTCCGAGTCCGCGAGTCGACCGATACTCCTCGCGCCGACTCTTCACAAAATTCCTCGTGCAGGCTCTACGTGAGTCCTCGAGTCGAGTTCGAGTCCACGAGTCGACTGATACTCCTCGTGCCGACTCTTCACATGTCTCCTCGAGATGAATTCATTCCTCGAGTTGAGCTCCGAGTCCGCGAGTCGACCGATACTCATCGCGCCGACTCTTCACGAAATTCCTCGTGCAGGCTCTACGTGAGTCCTCGAGTCGAGTTCGAGTCCACGAGTCGACTGATACTCCTCGTGCCGACTCTTCACATGTCTCCTCGAGATGAATTCATTCCTCGAGTCGAGCTCCGAGTCCGCGAGTCGACCGATACTCCTCGCGCCGACTCTTCACGAAATTCCTCGTGCAGGCTCTACGTGAGTCCTCGAGTCGAGTTCGAGTCCACGAGTCGACTGATACTCTTCGTTCTGACTCTTCACATGTCTCCTCGAGATCAATTCATTCCTCGAGTCGAGCTCTGATTCCGCGAGTTGACCGATACTCCTCGCGCCGACTCTTCACGAAATTCCTCGTGCAGGCTCTACGTGAGTCCTCGAGTCGAGTTCGAGTTCACGAGTCGACTGATACTCCTCGTGCCAACTCTTCACATGTCTCCTCGAGATGAATTCATTCCTCGAGTCGAGCTCTGAGTCCGTGAGTCGACCGATACTCCTCGCGCCGACTCTTCACAAAATTCCTCGTGCAGGCTCTACGTGAGTCCTCGAGTCGAGTTCAAGTCCACGAGTCGACTGATACTCCTCGTGCCGACTCTTCACATGTCTCCTCGAGATGAATTCATTCCTCGAGTCGAGCTCCGAGTCCGCGAGTCGACCGATACTCCTCGCGCCGACTCTTCACGAAATTCCTCGTGCAGGCTCTACGTGAGTCCTCGAGTCGAGTTCGAGTCCACGAGTCGACTGATACTCTTCGTGCCGACTCTTCACATGTCTCCTCGAGATGAATTGATTTCTCGAGTCGAGCTCCGAGTCCGCGAGTCGACCGATACTCCTCGCGCCGACTCTTCACGAAATTCCTCGTGCAGGCTCTACGTGAGTCCTCGAGTCGAGTTCGAGTCCACGAGTCGACTGATACTCTTCGTTCTGACTCTTCACATGTCTCCTCGAGATCAATTCATTCCTCGAGTCGAGCTCTGATTCCGCGAGTCGACCGATACTCCTCGCGCCGACTCTTCACGAAATTCCTCGTGCAGGCTCTACGTGAGTCCTCGAGTCGAGTTCGAGTTCACGAGTCGACTGATACTCCTCGTGCCAACTCTTCACATGTCTCCTCGAGATGAATTCATTCCTCGAGTCGAGCTCCGAGTCCGCGAGTCGACCGATACTCCTCGCGCCGACTCTTCACGAAATTCCTCGTGCAGGCTCTACGTGAGTCCTCGAGTCGAGTTCGAGTCCACGAGTCGACTGATACTCTTCGTTCTGACTCTTCACATGTCTCCTCGAGATCAATTCATTCCTCGAGTCGAGCTCTGATTCCGCGAGTCGACCGATACTCCTGGCGCCGACTCTTCACGAAATTCCTCGTGCAGGCTCTACGTGAGTCCTCGAGTCGAGTTCGAGTTCACGAGTCGACTGATACTCCTCGTGCCAACTCTTCACATGTCTCCTCGAGATGAATTCATTCCTCGAGTCGAGCTCCGAGTCCGCGAGTCGACCGATACTCCTCGCGCCGACTCTTCACAAAATTCCTCGTGCAGGCTCTACGTGAGTCCTCGAGTCGAGTTCGAGTCCACGAGTCGACTGATACTCCTCGTGCCGACTCTTCACATGTCTCCTCGAGATGAATTCATTCCTCGAGTTGAGCTCCGAGTCCGCGAGTCGACCGATACTCATCGCGCCGACTCTTCACGAAATTCCTCGTGCAGGCTCTACGTGAGTCCTCGAGTCGAGTTCGAGTCCACGAGTCGACTGATACTCCTCGTGCCGACTCTTCACATGTCTCCTCGAGATGAATTCATTCCTCGAGTCGAGCTCCGAGTCCGCGAGTCGACCGATACTCCTCGCGCCGACTCTTCACGAAATTCCTCGTGCAGGCTCTACGTGAGTCCTCGAGTCGAGTTCGAGTCCACGAGTCGACTGATACTCTTCGTTCTGACTCTTCACATGTCTCCTCGAGATCAATTCATTCCTCGAGTCGAGCTCTGATTCCGCGAGTTGACCGATACTCCTCGCGCCGACTCTTCACGAAATTCCTCGTGCAGGCTCTACGTGAGTCCTCGAGTCGAGTTCGAGTTCACGAGTCGACTGATACTCCTCGTGCCAACTCTTCACATGTCTCCTCGAGATGAATTCATTCCTCGAGTCGAGCTCTGAGTCCGCGAGTCGACCGATACTCCTCGCGCCGACTCTTCACAAAATTCCTCGTGCAGGCTCTACGTGAGTCCTCGAGTCGAGTTCAAGTCCACGAGTCGACTGATACTCCTCGTGCCGACTCTTCACATGTCTCCTCGAGATGAATTCATTCCTCGAGTCGAGCTCCGAGTCCGCGAGTCGACCGATACTCCTCGCGCCGACTCTTCACGAAATTCCTCGTGCAGGCTCTACGTGAGTCCTCGAGTCGAGTTCGAGTCCACGAGTCGACTGATACTCTTCGTGCCGACTCTTCACATGTCTCCTCGAGATGAATTGATTCCTCGAGTCGAGCTCCGAGTCCGCGAGTCGACCGATACTCATCGCGCCGACTCTTCACGAAATTCCTCGTGCAGGCTCTACGTGAGTCCTCGAGTCGAGTTCGAGTCCACGAGTCGACTGATACTCCTCGTGCCGACTCTTCACATGTCTCCTCGAGATGAATTCATTCCTCGAGTCGAGCTCCGAGTCCGCGAGTCGACCGATACTCATCGCGCCGACTCTTCACGAAATTCCTCGTGCAGGCTCTACGTGAGTCCTCTAGTCGAGTTCGAGTCCAGGAGTCGACTGATACTCTACGTTCTGACTCTTCACATGTCTCCTCGAGATGAATTCATTCCTCGAGTCGAGCTCCGACTCCGCGAGTCGACCGATACTCCTCCCGCCGACTCTTCACGAAATTCCTCGTGCAGGCTCTACGTTAGTCCTCGAGTCGAGTTCGAGTTCACGAGTCGACTGATACTCCTCGTGCCAACTCTTCACATGTCTCCTCGAGATGAATTCATTCCTCGAGTCGAGCTCCGAGTCCGCGAGTCGACCGATACTCCTCGCGCCGACTCTTCACAAAATTCCTCGTGTAGACTCTACGTGAGTCCTCGAGTCGAGTTCGAGTTCACGAGTCGACTGATACGCCTCGTGCCAAATCTTCACATGTCTCCTCGAGATGAATTCATTCCTCGAGTCGAGCTCTGAGTCCGAGAGTCGACCGATACTCCTCGCGCCGACTCTTCACGAAATTCCTCGTGTAGACTCTACGTGAGTCCTCGAGTCGAGTTCGAGTTCACGAGTCGACTGATACTCCTCGTGCCAACTCTTCACATGTCTCCTCGAGATCAATTCATTCCTCGAGTCGAGCTCCGAGTCCGCGAGTCGACCGATACTCCTCGCGCCGACTCTTCACGAAATTCCTCGTGCAGGCTCTACGTGAGTCCTCGAGTCGAGTTCGAGTCCACGAGTCGACTGATACTCTTCGTTCTGACTCTTCACATGTCTCCTCGAGTCGAGCTCTGATTCCGCGAGTCGACCGATACTCCTCGCGCCGACTCTTCACGAAATTCCTCGTGCAGGCTCTACGTGAGTCCTCGAGTCGAGTTCGAGTTCACGAGTCGACTGATACTCCTCGTGCCAACTCTTCACATGTCTCCTCGAGATGAATTCATTCCTCGAGTCGAGCTCCGAGTCCGCGAGTCGACCGATACTCCTCGCGCCGACTCTTCACGAAATTCCTCGTGCAGGCTCTACGTGAGTCCTCGAGTCGAGTTCGAGTCCACGAGTCGACTGATACTCTTCGTTCTGACTCTTCACATGTCTCCTCGAGATCAATTCATTCCTCGAGTCGAGCTCTGATTCCGCGAGTCGACCGATACTCCTCGCGCCGACTCTTCACGAAATTCCTCGTGCAGGCTCTACGTGAGTCCTCGAGTCGAGTTCGAGTTCACGAGTCGACTGATACTCCTCGTGCCAACTCTTCACATGTCTCCTCGAGATGAATTCATTCCTCGAGTCGAGCTCCGAGTCCGCGAGTCGACCGATACTCCTCGCGCCGACTCTTCACAAAATTCCTCGTGCAGGCTCTACGTGAGTCCTCGAGTCGAGTTCGAGTCCACGAGTCGACTGATACTCCTCGTGCCGACTCTTCACATGTCTCCTCGAGATGAATTCATTCCTCGAGTTGAGCTCCGAGTCCGCGAGTCGACCGATACTCATCGCGCCGACTCTTCACGAAATTCCTCGTGCAGGCTCTACGTGAGTCCTCGAGTCGAGTTCGAGTCCACGAGTCGACTGATACTCCTCGTGCCGACTCTTCACATGTCTCCTCGAGATGAATTCATTCCTCGAGTCGAGCTCCGAGTCCGCGAGTCGACCGATACTCCTCGCGCCGACTCTTCACGAAATTCCTCGTGCAGGCTCTACGTGAGTCCTCGAGTCGAGTTCGAGTCCACGAGTCGACTGATACTCTTCGTTCTGACTCTTCACATGTCTCCTCGAGATCAATTCATTCCTCGAGTCGAGCTCTGATTCCGCGAGTTGACCGATACTCCTCGCGCCGACTCTTCACGAAATTCCTCGTGCAGGCTCTACGTGAGTCCTCGAGTCGAGTTCGAGTTCACGAGTCGACTGATACTCCTCGTGCCAACTCTTCACATGTCTCCTCGAGATGAATTCATTCCTCGAGTCGAGCTCTGAGTCCGCGAGTCGACCGATACTCCTCGCGCCGACTCTTCACAAAATTCCTCGTGCAGGCTCTACGTGAGTCCTCGAGTCGAGTTCAAGTCCACGAGTCGACTGATACTCCTCGTGCCGACTCTTCACATGTCTCCTCGAGATGAATTCATTCCTCGAGTCGAGCTCCGAGTCCGCGAGTCGACCGATACTCCTCGCGCCGACTCTTCACGAAATTCCTCGTGCAGGCTCTACGTGAGTCCTCGAGTCGAGTTCGAGTCCACGAGTCGACTGATACTCTTCGTGCCGACTCTTCACATGTCTCCTCGAGATGAATTGATTCCTCGAGTCGAGCTCCGAGTCCGCGAGTCGACCGATACTCATCGCGCCGACTCTTCACGAAATTCCTCGTGCAGGCTCTACGTGAGTCCTCGAGTCGAGTTCGAGTCCACGAGTCGACTGATACTCCTCGTGCCGACTCTTCACATGTCTCCTCGAGATGAATTCATTCCTCGAGTCGAGCTCCGAGTCCGCGAGTCGACCGATACTCATCGCGCCGACTCTTCACGAAATTCCTCGTGCAGGCTCTACGTGAGTCCTCTAGTCGAGTTCGAGTCCAGGAGTCGACTGATACTCTACGTTCTGACTCTTCACATGTCTCCTCGAGATGAATTCATTCCTCGAGTCGAGCTCCGACTCCGCGAGTCGACCGATACTCCTCCCGCCGACTCTTCACGAAATTCCTCGTGCAGGCTCTACGTTAGTCCTCGAGTCGAGTTCGAGTTCACGAGTCGACTGATACTCCTCGTGCCAACTCTTCACATGTCTCCTCGAGATGAATTCATTCCTCGAGTCGAGCTCCGAGTCCGCGAGTCGACCGATACTCCTCGCGCCGACTCTTCACAAAATTCCTCGTGTAGACTCTACGTGAGTCCTCGAGTCGAGTTCGAGTTCACGAGTCGACTGATACGCCTCGTGCCAAATCTTCACATGTCTCCTCGAGATGAATTCATTCCTCGAGTCGAGCTCTGAGTCCGAGAGTCGACCGATACTCCTCGCGCCGACTCTTCACGAAATTCCTCGTGTAGACTCTACGTGAGTCCTCGAGTCGAGTTCGAGTTCACGAGTCGACTGATACTCCTCGTGCCAACTCTTCACATGTCTCCTCGAGATCAATTCATTCCTCGAGTCGAGCTCCGAGTCCGCGAGTCGACCGATACTCCTCGCGCCGACTCTTCACGAAATTCCTCGTGCAGGCTCTACGTGAGTCCTCGAGTCGAGTTCGAGTCCACGAGTCGACTGATACTCTTCGTTCTGACTCTTCACATGTCTCCTCGAGATCAATTCATTCCTCGAGTCGAGCTCTGATTCCGCGAGTTGACCGATACTCCTCGCGCCGACTCTTCACGAAATTCCTCGTGCAGGCTCTACGTGAGTCCTCGAGTCGAGTTCGAGTTCACGAGTCGACTGATACTCCTCGTGCCAACTCTTCACATGTCTCCTCGAGATGAATTCATTCCTCGAGTCGAGCTCTGAGTCCGCGAGTCGACCGATACTCCTCGCGCCGACTCTTCACAAAATTCCTCGTGCAGGCTCTACGTGAGTCCTCGAGTCGAGTTCAAGTCCACGAGTCGACTGATACTCCTCGTGCCGACTCTTCACATGTCTCCTCGAGATGAATTCATTCCTCGAGTCGAGCTCCGAGTCCGCGAGTCGACCGATACTCCTCGCGCCGACTCTTCACGAAATTCCTCGTGCAGGCTCTACGTGAGTCCTCGAGTCGAGTTCGAGTCCACGAGTCGACTGATACTCTTCGTGCCGACTCTTCACATGTCTCCTCGAGATGAATTGATTTCTCGAGTCGAGCTCCGAGTCCGCGAGTCGACCGATACTCCTCGCGCCGACTCTTCACGAAATTCCTCGTGCAGGCTCTACGTGAGTCCTCGAGTCGAGTTCGAGTCCACGAGTCGACTGATACTCTTCGTTCTGACTCTTCACATGTCTCCTCGAGATCAATTCATTCCTCGAGTCGAGCTCTGATTCCGCGAGTCGACCGATACTCCTCGCGCCGACTCTTCACGAAATTCCTCGTGCAGGCTCTACGTGAGTCCTCGAGTCGAGTTCGAGTTCACGAGTCGACTGATACTCCTCGTGCCAACTCTTCACATGTCTCCTCGAGATGAATTCATTCCTCGAGTCGAGCTCCGAGTCCGCGAGTCGACCGATACTCCTCGCGCCGACTCTTCACGAAATTCCTCGTGCAGGCTCTACGTGAGTCCTCGAGTCGAGTTCGAGTCCACGAGTCGACTGATACTCTTCGTTCTGACTCTTCACATGTCTCCTCGAGATCAATTCATTCCTCGAGTCGAGCTCTGATTCCGCGAGTCGACCGATACTCCTCGCGCCGACTCTTCACGAAATTCCTCGTGCAGGCTCTACGTGAGTCCTCGAGTCGAGTTCGAGTTCACGAGTCGACTGATACTCCTCGTGCCAACTCTTCACATGTCTCCTCGAGATGAATTCATTCCTCGAGTCGAGCTCCGAGTCCGCGAGTCGACCGATACTCCTCGCGCCGACTCTTCACAAAATTCCTCGTGCAGGCTCTACGTGAGTCCTCGAGTCGAGTTCGAGTCCACGAGTCGACTGATACTCCTCGTGCCGACTCTTCACATGTCTCCTCGAGATGAATTCATTCCTCGAGTTGAGCTCCGAGTCCGCGAGTCGACCGATACTCATCGCGCCGACTCTTCACGAAATTCCTCGTGCAGGCTCTACGTGAGTCCTCGAGTCGAGTTCGAGTCCACGAGTCGACTGATACTCCTCGTGCCGACTCTTCACATGTCTCCTCGAGATGAATTCATTCCTCGAGTCGAGCTCCGAGTCCGCGAGTCGACCGATACTCCTCGCGCCGACTCTTCACGAAATTCCTCGTGCAGGCTCTACGTGAGTCCTCGAGTCGAGTTCGAGTCCACGAGTCGACTGATACTCTTCGTTCTGACTCTTCACATGTCTCCTCGAGATCAATTCATTCCTCGAGTCGAGCTCTGATTCCGCGAGTTGACCGATACTCCTCGCGCCGACTCTTCACGAAATTCCTCGTGCAGGCTCTACGTGAGTCCTCGAGTCGAGTTCGAGTTCACGAGTCGACTGATACTCCTCGTGCCAACTCTTCACATGTCTCCTCGAGATGAATTCATTCCTCGAGTCGAGCTCTGAGTCCGCGAGTCGACCGATACTCCTCGCGCCGACTCTTCACAAAATTCCTCGTGCAGGCTCTACGTGAGTCCTCGAGTCGAGTTCAAGTCCACGAGTCGACTGATACTCCTCGTGCCGACTCTTCACATGTCTCCTCGAGATGAATTCATTCCTCGAGTCGAGCTCCGAGTCCGCGAGTCGACCGATACTCCTCGCGCCGACTCTTCACGAAATTCCTCGTGCAGGCTCTACGTGAGTCCTCGAGTCGAGTTCGAGTCCACGAGTCGACTGATACTCTTCGTGCCGACTCTTCACATGTCTCCTCGAGATGAATTGATTCCTCGAGTCGAGCTCCGAGTCCGCGAGTCGACCGATACTCATCGCGCCGACTCTTCACGAAATTCCTCGTGCAGGCTCTACGTGAGTCCTCGAGTCGAGTTCGAGTCCACGAGTCGACTGATACTCCTCGTGCCGACTCTTCACATGTCTCCTCGAGATGAATTCATTCCTCGAGTCGAGCTCCGAGTCCGCGAGTCGACCGATACTCATCGCGCCGACTCTTCACGAAATTCCTCGTGCAGGCTCTACGTGAGTCCTCTAGTCGAGTTCGAGTCCAGGAGTCGACTGATACTCTACGTTCTGACTCTTCACATGTCTCCTCGAGATGAATTCATTCCTCGAGTCGAGCTCCGACTCCGCGAGTCGACCGATACTCCTCCCGCCGACTCTTCACGAAATTCCTCGTGCAGGCTCTACGTTAGTCCTCGAGTCGAGTTCGAGTTCACGAGTCGACTGATACTCCTCGTGCCAACTCTTCACATGTCTCCTCGAGATGAATTCATTCCTCGAGTCGAGCTCCGAGTCCGCGAGTCGACCGATACTCCTCGCGCCGACTCTTCACAAAATTCCTCGTGTAGACTCTACGTGAGTCCTCGAGTCGAGTTCGAGTTCACGAGTCGACTGATACGCCTCGTGCCAAATCTTCACATGTCTCCTCGAGATGAATTCATTCCTCGAGTCGAGCTCTGAGTCCGAGAGTCGACCGATACTCCTCGCGCCGACTCTTCACGAAATTCCTCGTGTAGACTCTACGTGAGTCCTCGAGTCGAGTTCGAGTTCACGAGTCGACTGATACTCCTCGTGCCAACTCTTCACATGTCTCCTCGAGATCAATTCATTCCTCGAGTCGAGCTCCGAGTCCGCGAGTCGACCGATACTCCTCGCGCCGACTCTTCACGAAATTCCTCGTGCAGGCTCTACGTGCGTCCTCGAGTCTAGTTCGAGTCCATGAGTCGACTGATACTCCTCGTGCCAACTCTTCACATGTCTCATCGAGATGAATTCATTCCTCGAGTCGAGCTCCGAGTCCGCGAGTCGACCGATACTCCTCGCGCCGACTCTTCACGAAATTCCTCGTGCAGGCTCTACGTGAGTCCTCGAGTCGAGTTCGAGTCCACGAGTCGACTGATACTCTTCGTTCTGACTCTTCACATGTCTCCTCGAGATCAATTCATTCCTCGAGTCGAGCTCTGATTCCGCGAGTCGACCGATACTCCTCGCGCCGACTCTTCACGAAATTCCTCGTGTAGGCTCTACGTGAGTCCTCGAGTCGAGTTCGAGTTCACGAGTCGACTGATACTCCTCGTGCCAACTCTTCACATGTCTCCTCGAGATGAATTCATTCCTCGAGTCGAGCTCCGAGTCCGCGAGTCGACCGATACTCCTCGCGCCGACTCTTCACAAAATTCCTCGTGCAGGCTCTACGTGAGTCCTCGAGTCGAGTTCGAGTCCACGAGTCGACTGATACTCCTCGTGCCGACTCTTCACATGTCTCCTCGAGATGAATTCATTCCTCGAGTTGAGCTCCGAGTCCGCGAGTCGACCGATACTCATCGCGCCGACTCTTCACGAAATTCCTCGTGCACGCTCTACGTGAGTCCTCGAGTCGAGTTCGAGTCCACGAGTCGACTGATACTCCTCGTGCCGACTCTTCACATGTCTCCTCGAGATGAATTCATTCCTCGAGTCGAGCTCCGAGTCCGCGAGTCGACCGATACTCCTCGCGCCGACTCTTCACGAAATTCCTCGTGCAGGCTCTACGTGAGTCCTCGAGTCGAGTTCGGCTCCACGAGTCGACTGATACTCTTCGTTCTGACGCTTCACATGTCTCCTCGAGATCAATTCATTCCTCGAGTCGAGCTCTGATTCCGCGAGTCGACCGATACTCCTCGCGCCGACTCTTCACGAAATTCCTCGTGCAGGCTCTACGTGAGTCCTCGAGTCGAGTTCGAGTTCACGAGTCGACTGATACACCTCGTGCCAACTCTTCACGAAATTCCTCGTGCAGGCTCTACGTGAGTCCTCGAGTCGAGTTCGGCTCCACGAGTCGACTGATACTCTTCGTTCTGACGCTTCACATGTCTCCTCGAGATCAATTCATTCCTCGAGTCGAGCTCTGATTCCGCGAGTCGACCGATACTCCTCGCGCCGACTCTTCACGAAATTCCTCGTGCAGGCTCTACGTGAGTCCTCGAGTCGAGTTCGAGTCCACGAGTCGACTGATACTCTTCGTGCCGACTCTTCACATGTCTCCTCGAGATGAATTGATTCCTCGAGTCGAGCTCCGAGTCCGCGAGTCGACCGATACTCATCGCGCCGACTCTTCACGAAATTCCTCGTGCAGGCTCTACGTGAGTCCTCAAGTCGAGTTCGAGTCCACGAGTCGACTGATACTCCTCGTGCCGACTCTTCACATGTCTCCTCGAGATGAATTCATTCCTCGAGTCGAGCTCCGAGTCCGCGAGTCGACCGATACTCATCGCGCCGACTCTTCACGAAATTCCTCGTGCAGGCTCTACGTGAGTCCTCTAGTCGAGTTCGAGTCCAGGAGTCGACTGATACTCTACGTTCTGACTCTTCACATGTCTCCTCGAGATGAATTCATTCCTCGAGTCGAGCTCCGACTCCGCGAGTCGACCGATACTCCTCCCGCCGACTCTTCACGAAATTCCTCGTGCAGGCTCTACGTTAGTCCTCGAGTCGAGTTCGAGTTCACGAGTCGACTGATACTCCTCGTGCCAACTCTTCACATGTCTCCTCGAGATGAATTCATTCCTCGAGTCGAGCTCCGAGTCCGCGAGTCGACCGATACTCCTCGCGCCGACTCTTCACAAAATTCCTCGTGTAGACTCTACGTGAGTCCTCGAGTCGAGTTCGAGTTCACGAGTCGACTGATACGCCTCGTGCCAAATCTTCACATGTCTCCTCGAGATGAATTCATTCCTCGAGTCGAGCTCTGAGTCCGAGAGTCGACCGATACTCCTCGCGCCGACTCTTCACGAAATTCCTCGTGTAGACTCTACGTGAGTCCTCGAGTCGAGTTCGAGTTCACGAGTCGACTGATACTCCTCGTGCCAACTCTTCACATGTCTCCTCGAGATCAATTCATTCCTCGAGTCGAGCTCCGAGTCCGCGAGTCGACCGATACTCCTCGCGCCGACTCTTCACGAAATTCCTCGTGCAGGCTCTACGTGAGTCCTCGAGTCGAGTTCGAGTCCACGAGTCGACTGATACTCCTCGTGCCGACTCTTCACATGTCTCCTCGAGATGAATTCATTCCTCGAGTCGAGCTCCGAGTCCGCGAGTCGACCGATACTCATCGCGCCGACTCTTCACGAAATTCCTCGTGCAGGCTCTACGTGAGTCCTCTAGTCGAGTTCGAGTCCAGGAGTCGACTGATACTCTACGTTCTGACTCTTCACATGTCTCCTCGAGATGAATTCATTCCTCGAGTCGAGCTCCGACTCCGCGAGTCGACCGATACTCCTCCCGCCGACTCTTCACGAAATTCCTCGTGCAGGCTCTACGTTAGTCCTCGAGTCGAGTTCGAGTTCACGAGTCGACTGATACTCCTCGTGCCAACTCTTCACATGTCTCCTCGAGATGAATTCATTCCTCGAGTCGAGCTCCGAGTCCGCGAGTCGACCGATACTCCTCGCGCCGACTCTTCACAAAATTCCTCGTGTAGACTCTACGTGAGTCCTCGAGTCGAGTTCGAGTTCACGAGTCGACTGATACGCCTCGTGCCAAATCTTCACATGTCTCCTCGAGATGAATTCATTCCTCGAGTCGAGCTCTGAGTCCGAGAGTCGACCGATACTCCTCGCGCCGACTCTTCACGAAATTCCTCGTGTAGACTCTACGTGAGTCCTCGAGTCGAGTTCGAGTTCACGAGTCGACTGATACTCCTCGTGCCAACTCTTCACATGTCTCCTCGAGATCAATTCATTCCTCGAGTCGAGCTCCGAGTCCGCGAGTCGACCGATACTCCTCGCGCCGACTCTTCACGAAATTCCTCGTGCAGGCTCTACGTGCGTCCTCGAGTCTAGTTCGAGTCCATGAGTCGACTGATACTCCTCGTGCCAACTCTTCACATGTCTCATCGAGATGAATTCATTCCTCGAGTCGAGCTCCGAGTCCGCGAGTCGACCGATACTCCTCGCGCCGACTCTTCACGAAATTCCTCGTGCAGGCTCTACGTGAGTCCTCGAGTCGAGTTCGAGTCCACGAGTCGACTGATACTCTTCGTTCTGACTCTTCACATGTCTCCTCGAGATCAATTCATTCCTCGAGTCGAGCTCTGATTCCGCGAGTCGACCGATACTCCTCGCGCCGACTCTTCACGAAATTCCTCGTGCAGGCTCTACGTGAGTCCTCGAGTCGAGTTCGAGTTCACGAGTCGACTGATACTCCTCGTGCCAACTCTTCACATGTCTCCTCGAGATGAATTCATTCCTCGAGTCGAGCTCCGAGTCCGCGAGTCGACCGATACTCCTCGCGCCGACTCTTCACGAAATTCCTCGTGCAGGCTCTACGTGAGTCCTCGAGTCGAGTTCGAGTCCAGGAGTCGACTGATACTCTACGTTCTGACTCTTCACATGTCTCCTCGAGATGAATTCATTCCTCGAGTCGAGCTCCGACTCCGCGAGTCGACCGATACTCCTCCCGCCGACTCTTCACGAAATTCCTCGTGCAGGCTCTACGTTAGTCCTCGAGTCGAGTTCGAGTTCACGAGTCGACTGATACTCCTCGTGCCAACTCTTCACATGTCTCCTCGAGATGAATTCATTCCTCGAGTCGAGCTCCGAGTCCGCGAGTCGACCGATACTCCTCGCGCCGACTCTTCACAAAATTCCTCGTGTAGACTCTACGTGAGTCCTCGAGTCGAGTTCGAGTTCACGAGTCGACTGATACGCCTCGTGCCAAATCTTCACATGTCTCCTCGAGATGAATTCATTCCTCGAGTCGAGCTCTGAGTCCGCGAGTCGACCGATACTCCTCGCGCCGACTCTTCACGAAATTCCTCGTGCAGGCTCTACGTGAGTCCTCGAGTCGAGTTCGAGTTCACGAGTCGACTGATACTCCTCGTGCCAACTCTTCACATGTCTCCTCGAGATGAATTCATTCCTCGAGTCGAGCTCCGAGTCCGCGAGTCGACCGATACTCCTCTCGCCGACTCTTCACGAAATTCCTCGTGCAGGCTCTACGTGCGTCCTCGAGTCTAGTTCGAGTCCATGAGTCGACTGATACTCCTCGTGCCAACTCTTCACATGTCTCATCGAGATGAATTCATTCCTCGAGTCGAGCTCCGAGTCCGCGAGTCGACCGATACTCCTCGCGCCGACTCTTCACGAAATTCCTCGTGCAGGCTCTACGTGAGTCCTCGAGTCGAGTTCGAGTCCACGAGTCGACTGATACTCTTCGTTCTGACTCTTCACATGTCTCCTCGAGATCAATTCATTCCTCGAGTCGAGCTCTGATTCCGCGAGTCGACCGATACTCCTCGCGCCGACTCTTCACGAAATTCCTCGTGCAGGCTCTACGTGAGTCCTCGAGTCGAGTTCGAGTTCACGAGTCGACTGATACTCCTCGTGCCAACTCTTCACATGTCTCCTCGAGATGAATTCATTCCTCGAGTCGAGCTCCGAGTCCGCGAGTCGACCGATACTCCTCGCGCCGACTCTTCACAAAATTCCTCGTGCAGGCTCTACGTGAGTCCTCGAGTCGAGTTCGAGTCCACGAGTCGACTGATACTCCTCGTGCCGACTCTTCACATGTCTCCTCGAGATGAATTCATTCCTCGAGTTGAGCTCCGAGTCCGCGAGTCGACCGATACTCATCGCGCCGACTCTTCACGAAATTCCTCGTGCAGGCTCTACGTGAGTCCTCGAGTCGAGTTCGAGTCCACGAGTCGACTGATACTCCTCGTGCCGACTCTTCACATGTCTCCTCGAGATGAATTCATTCCTCGAGTCGAGCTCCGAGTCCGCGAGTCGACCGATACTCCTCGCGCCGACTCTTCACGAAATTCCTCGTGCAGGCTCTACGTGAGTCCTCGAGTCGAGTTCGGCTCCACGAGTCGACTGATACTCTTCGTTCTGACGCTTCACATGTCTCCTCGAGATCAATTCATTCCTCGAGTCGAGCTCCGAGTCCGCGAGTCGACCGATACTCATCGCGCCGAATCTTCACAAAATTCCTCGTGCAGGCTCTACGTGAGTCCTCGAGTCGAGTTCGAGTCCACGAGTCGACTGATACTCCTCGTGCCAACTCTTCACATGTCTCCTCGAGATGAATTCATTCCTCGAGTTGAGCTCCGAGTCCGCGAGTCGACCGATACTCCTCGCGCCGACTCTTCACGAAATTCCTCGTGCAGGCTCTACGTGAGTCCTCGAGTCGAGTTCGAGTCCACGAGTCGACTGATACTCCTCGTGCCGACTCTTCACATGTCTCCTCGAGATGAATTCATTCCTCGAGTCGAGCTCCGAGTCCGCGAGTCGACCGATACTCCTCGCGCCGACTCTTCACGAAATTCCTCGTGCAGGCTCTACGTGAGTCCTCGAGTCTAGTTCGAGTCCATGAGTCGACTGATACTCCTCGT
This sequence comes from Urtica dioica subsp. dioica, assembly GCF_054948205.1. Classification (NCBI taxonomy): domain Eukaryota; kingdom Viridiplantae; phylum Streptophyta; class Magnoliopsida; order Rosales; family Urticaceae; genus Urtica; species Urtica dioica. The sequence continues at coordinate 34,493,596 of NC_142756.1, read as the reverse complement.
GCCAACTCTTCACATGTCTCATCGAGATGAATTTATTCCTCGAGTCGAGCTCCGACTCCGCGAGTCGACCGATACTCCTCGCGCCGACTCTTCACGAAATTCCTCGTGCAGGCTCTACGTGAGTCCTTGAGTCGAGTTCGAGTCCACGAGTCGACTGATACTCTTCGTTCTGACTCTTCACATGTCTCCTCGAGATCACTTCATTCCTCGAGTCGAGCTCTGATTCCGCGAGTCGACCGATACTCCTCGCGCCGACTCTTCACGAAATTCCTCGTGCAGGCTCTACGTGAGTCCTCGAGTCGAGTTCGAGTTCACGAGTCGACTGATACTCCTCGTGCCAACTCTTCACATGTCTCCTCGAGATGAATTCATTCCTCGAGTCGAGCTCCGAGTCCGCGAGTCGACCGATACTCCTCGCGCCGACTCTTCACGAAATTCCTCGTGCAGGCTCTACGTGAGAACTCGAGTCTAGTTCGAGTCCATGAGTCGACTGATACTCCTCGTGCCAACTCTTCACATGTCTCATCGAGATGAATTTATTCCTCGAGTCGAGCTCCGAGTCCGCGAGTCGACCGATACTCCTCGCGCCGACTCTTCACGAAATTCCTCGTGCAGGCTCTACGTGAGTCCTCGAGTCGAGTTCGAGTCCACGAGTCGACTGATACTCCTCGTGCCGACTCTTCACATGTCTCCTCGAGATGAATTCATTCCTCGAGTCGAGCTCCGAATCCGCGAGTCGACCGATACTCCTCGCGCCGACTCTTCACGAAATTCCTCGTGCAGGCTCTACGTGAGTCCTCGAGTCGAGTTCGGCTCCACGAGTCGACTGATACTCTTCGTTCTGACGCTTCACATGTCTCCTCGAGATCAATTCATTCCTCGAGTCGAGCTCTGATTCCGCGAGTCGACCGATACTCCTCGCGCCGACTCTTCACGAAATTCCTCGTGCAGGCTCTACGTGAGTCCTCGAGTCGAGTTCGAGTTCACGAGTCGACTGATACACCTCGTGCCAACTCTTCACATGTCTCCTCGAGATGAATTCATTCCTCGAGTTGAGCTCCGAGTCCGCGAGTCGACCGATACTCCTCGCGCCGACTCTTCACAAAATTCCTCGTGCAGGCTCTACGTGAGTCCTCGAGTCGAGTTCGAGTCCACGAGTCGACTGATACTCCTCGTGCCGACTCTTCACATGTCTCCTCGAGATGAATTCATTCCTCGAGTCGAGCTCCGAGTCCGCGAGTCGACCGATACTCCTCGCGCCGACTCTTCACGAAATTCCTCGTGCAGGCTCTACGTGAGTCCTCGAGTCTAGTTCGAGTCCACGAGTCGACTGATACTCCTCGTGCCGACTCTTCACATGTCTCCTCGAGATGAATTCATTCCTCGAGTCGAGCTCCGAGTCCGCGAGTCGACCGATACTCCTCGCGCCGACTCTTCACGAAATTCCTCGTGCAGGCTCTACGTGAGTCCTTGAGTCGAGTTCGAGTCCACGAGTCGACTGATACTCTTCGTTCTGACTCTTCACATGTCTCCTCGAGATCAATTCATTCCTCGAGTCGAGCTCTGATTCCGCGAGTCGACCGATACTCCTCGCGCCGACTCTTCACGAAATTCCTCGTGCAGGCTCTACGTGAGTCCTCGAGTCGAGTTCGAGTTCACGAGTCGACTGATACTCCTCGTGCCAACTCTTCACATGTCTCCTCGAGATGAATTCATTCCTCGAGTCGAGCTCCGAGTCCGCGAGTCGACCGATACTCCTCGCGCCGAATCTTCACAAAATTCCTCGTGCAGGCTCTACGTGAGTCCTCGAGTCGAGTTCGAGTCCACGAGTCGACTGATACTCCTCGTGCCGACTCTTCACATGTCTCCTCGAGATGAATTCATTCCTCGAGTTGAGCTCCGAGTCCGCGAGTCGACCGATACTCCTCGCGCCGACTCTTCACGAAATTCCTCGTGCAGGCTCTACGTGAGTCCTCGAGTCGAGTTCGAGTCCACGAGTCGACTGATACTCCTCGTGCCGACTCTTCACATGTCTCCTCGAGATGAATTCATTCCTCGAGTCGAGCTCCGAGTCCGCGAGTCGACCGATACTCATCGCGCCGAATCTTCACAAAATTCCTCGTGCAGGCTCTACGTGAGTCCTCGAGTCGAGTTCGAGTCCACGAGTCGACTGATACTCCTCGTGCCAACTCTTCACATGTCTCCTCGAGATGAATTCATTCCTCGAGTTGAGCTCCGAGTCCGCGAGTCGACCGATACTCCTCGCGCCGACTCTTCACGAAATTCCTCGTGCAGGCTCTACGTGAGTCCTCGAGTCGAGTTCGAGTCCACGAGTCGACTGATACTCCTCGTGCCGACTCTTCACATGTCTCCTCGAGATGAATTCATTCCTCGAGTCGAGCTCCGAGTCCGCGAGTCGACCGATACTCCTCGCGCCGACTCTTCACGAAATTCCTCGTGCAGGCTCTACGTGAGTCCTCGAGTCTAGTTCGAGTCCATGAGTCGACTGATACTCCTCGTGCCAACTCTTCACATGTCTCATCGAGATGAATTTATTCCTCGAGTCGAGCTCCGACTCCGCGAGTCGACCGATACTCCTCGCGCCGACTCTTCACGAAATTCCTCGTGCAGGCTCTACGTGAGTCCTTGAGTCGAGTTCGAGTCCACGAGTCGACTGATACTCTTCGTTCTGACTCTTCACATGTCTCCTCGAGATCACTTCATTCCTCGAGTCGAGCTCTGATTCCGCGAGTCGACCGATACTCCTCGCGCCGACTCTTCACGAAATTCCTCGTGCAGGCTCTACGTGAGTCCTCGAGTCGAGTTCGAGTTCACGAGTCGACTGATACTCCTCGTGCCAACTCTTCACATGTCTCCTCGAGATGAATTCATTCCTCGAGTCGAGCTCCGAGTCCGCGAGTCGACCGATACTCCTCGCGCCGACTCTTCACGAAATTCCTCGTGCAGGCTCTACGTGAGAACTCGAGTCTAGTTCGAGTCCATGAGTCGACTGATACTCCTCGTGCCAACTCTTCACATGTCTCATCGAGATGAATTTATTCCTCGAGTCGAGCTCCGAGTCCGCGAGTCGACCGATACTCCTCGCGCCGACTCTTCACGAAATTCCTCGTGCAGGCTCTACGTGAGTCCTCGAGTCGAGTTCGAGTCCACGAGTCGACTGATACTCCTCGTGCCGACTCTTCACATGTCTCCTCGAGATGAATTCATTCCTCGAGTCGAGCTCCGAGTCCGCGAGTCGACCGATACTCCTCGCGCCGACTCTTCACGAAATTCCTCGTGCAGGCTCTACGTGAGTCCTCGAGTCTAGTTCGAGTCCATGAGTCGACTGATACTCCTCGTGCCAACTCTTCACATGTCTCATCGAGATGAATTCATTCCTCGAGTCGAGCTCCGAGTCCGCGAGTCGACCGATACTCATCGCGCCGACTCTTCACGAAATTCCTCGTGCAGGCTCTACGTGAGTCCTCGAGTCGAGTTCGAGTCCAGGAGTCGACTGATACTCTACGTTCTGACTCTTCACATGTCTCCTCAAGATGAATTCATTCCTCGAGTCGAGCTCCGAGTCCGCGAGTCGACCGATACTCCTCGCGCCGACTCTTCACGAAATTCCTCGTGCAGGCTCTACGTGAGTCCTCGAGTCGAGTTCGAGTCCACGAGTCGACTGATACTCTTCGTTCTGACTCTTCACATGTCTCCTCGAGATCAATTCATTCCTCGAGTCGAGCTCTGATTCCGCGAGTCGACCGATACTCCTCGCGCTGACTCTTCACGAAATTCCTCATGCAGGCTCTACGTGAGTCCTCGAGTCGAGTTCGAGTTCACGAGTCGACTGATACACCTCGTGCCAACTCTTCACATGTCTCCTCGAGATGAATTCATTCCTCGAGTTGAGCTCCGAGTCCGCGAGTCGACCGATACTCCTCGCGCCGACTCTTCACAAAATTCCTCGTGCAGGCTCTACGTGAGTCCTCGAGTCGAGTTCGAGTCCACGAGTCGACTGATACTCCTCGTGCCGACTCTTCACATGTCTCCTCGAGATGAATTCATTCCTCGAGTCGAGCTCCGAGTCCGCGAGTCGACCGATACTCCTCGCGCCGACTCTTCACGAAATTCCTCGTGCAGGCTCTACGTGAGTCCTCGAGTCTAGTTCGAGTCCATGAGTCGACTGATACTCCTCGTGCCAACTCTTCACATGTCTCATCGAGATGAATTTATTCCTCGAGTCGAGCTCCGAGTCCGCGAGTCGACCGATACTCCTCGCGCCGACTCTTCACGAAATTCCTCGTGCAGGCTCTACGTGAGTCCTTGAGTCGAGTTCGAGTCCACGAGTCGACTGATACTCTTCGTTCTGACTCTTCACATGTCTCCTCGAGATCAATTCATTCCTCGAGTCGAGCTCTGATTCCGCGAGTCGACCGATACTCCTCGCGCCGACTCTTCACGAAATTCCTCGTGCAGGCTCTACGTGAGTCCTCGAGTCGAGTTCGAGTTCACGAGTCGACTGATACTCCTCGTGCCAACTCTTCACATGTCTCCTCGAGATGAATTCATTCCTCGAGTCGAGCTCCGAGTCCGCGAGTCGACCGATACTCCTCGCGCCGAATCTTCACAAAATTCCTCGTGCAGGCTCTACGTGAGTCCTCGAGTCGAGTTCGAGTCCACGAGTTGACTGATACTCCTCGTGCCGACTCTTCACATGTCTCCTCGAGATGAATTCATTCCTCGAGTCGAGCTCCGAGTCCGCGAGTCGACCGATACTCCTCGCGCCGACTCTTCACGAAATTCCTCGTGCAGGCTCTACGTGAGTCCTCGAGTCGAGTTCGAGTCCACGAGTCGACTGATACTCCTCGTGCCGACTCTTCACATGTCTCCTCGAGATGAATTCATTCCTCGAGTTGAGCTCCGAGTCCGCGAGTCGACCGATACTCATCGCGCCGACTCTTCACGAAATTCCTCGTGCAGGCTCTACGTGAGTCCTCGAGTCGAGTTCGAGTCCACGAGTCGACTGATACTCCTCGTGCCGACTCTTCACATGTCTCCTCGAGATGAATTCATTCCTCGAGTCGAGCTCCGAGTCCGCGAGTCGACCGATACTCATCGCGCCGACTCTTCACGAAATTCCTCGTGCAGGCTCTACGTGAGTCCTCGAGTCGAGTTCGAGTCCAGGAGTCGACTGATACTCTACGTTCTGACTCTTCACATGTCTCCTCAAGATGAATTCATTCCTCGAGTCGAGCTCCGAGTCCGCGAGTCGACCGATACTCCTCGCGCCGACTCTTCACGAAATTCCTCGTGCAGGCTCTACGTGAGTCCTCGAGTCGAGTTCGAGTCCACGAGTCGACTGATACTCCTCGTGCCGACTCTTCACTTGTCTCCTCGAGATGAATTCATTCCTCGAGTCGAGCTCCGAGTCCGCGAGTCGACCGATCGTCATCGGGCCGACTCTTCACGAAATTCCTCGTGCAGGCTCTACGTGAGTCCTCGAGTCGAGTTCGAGTCCATGAGTCGACTGATACTCCTCGTGCCAACTCTTCACATGTCTCCTCGAGATGAATTCATTCCTCGAGTCGAGCTCCGAGTCCGCGAGTCGACCGATACTCCTCGCGCCGACTCTTCACAAAATTCCTCGTGCAGGCTCTACGTGAGTCCTCGAGTCGAGTTCGAGTCCACGAGTCGACTGATACTCTTCGTTCTGACTCTTCACATGTCTCCTCGAGATCAATTCATTCCTCGAGTCGAGCTCTGATTCCGCGAGTCGACTGATACTCCTCGCGCCGACTCTTCACGAAATTCCTCGTGCAGGCTCTACGTGAGTCCTCGAGTCGAGTTCGAGTTCACGAGTCGACTGATACTCCTCGTGCCAACTCTTTACATGTCTCCTCGAGATGAATTCATTCCTCGAGTCGAGCTCCGAGTCCGCGAGTCGACCGATACTCCTCGCGCCGACTCTTCACAAAATTCCTCGTGCAGGCTCTACGTGAGTCCTCGAGTCGAGTTCGAGTCCACGAGTCGACTGATACTCCTCGTGCCGACTCTTCACATGTCTCCTCGAGATGAATTCATTCCTCGAGTCGAGCTCCGAGTCCGCGAGTCGACCGATACTCCTCGCGCCGACTCTTCACGAAATTCCTCGTGCAGGCTCTACGTGAGTCCTCGAGTCGAGTTCGAGTCCACGAGTCGAATGATACTCTTCGTTCTGACTCTTCACATGTCTCCTCGAGATCAATTCATTCCTCGAGTCGAGCTCTGATTCCGCGAGTCGACCGATACTCCTCGTGCCGACTCTTCACGAAATTCCTCGTGCAGGCTCTTCGTGAGTCCTCGAGTCGAGTTCGAGTTCACGAGTCGACTGATACTCCTCGTGCCAACTCTTTACATGTCTCCTCGAGATGAATTCATTCCTCGAGTCGAGCTCCGAGTCCGCGAGTCGACCGATACTCCTCGCGCCGACTCTTCACAAAATTCCTCGTGCAGGCTCTACGTGAGTCCTCGAGTCGAGTTCGAGTCCACGAGTCGACTGATACTCCTCGTGCCGACTCTTCACATGTCTCCTCGAGATGAATTCATTCCTCGAGTCGAGCTCCGAGTCCGCGAGTCCAACGATACTCCTCGCGCCGACTCTTCACGAAATTCCTCGTGCAGGCTCTACGTGAGTCCTCGAGTCTAGTTCGAGTCCATGAGTCGACTGATACTCCTCGTGCCAACTCTTCACATGTCTCATCGAGATGAATTTATTCCTCGAGTCGAGCTCCGAGTCCGCGAGTCGACCGATACTCCTCGCGCCGACTCTTCACGAAATTCCTCGTGCAGGCTCTACGTGAGTCCTCGAGTCGAGTTCGAGTCCACGAGTCGACTGATACTCCTCGTGCCGACTCTTCACATGTCTCCTCGAGATGAATTCATTCCTCGAGTCGAGCTCCGAGTCCGCGAGTCGACCGATACTCCTCGCGCCGACTCTTCACGAAATTCCTCGTGCAGGCTCTACGTGAGTCCTCGAGTCTAGTTCGAGTCCATGAGTCGACTGATACTCCTCGTGCCAACTCTTCACATGTCTCATCGAGATGAATTCATTCCTCGAGTCGAGCTCCGAGTCCGCGAGTCGACCGATACTCATCGCGCCGACTCTTCACGAAATTCCTCGTGCAGGCTCTACGTGAGTCCTCGAGTCGAGTTCGAGTCCAGGAGTCGACTGATACTCTACGTTCTGACTCTTCACATGTCTCCTCAAGATGAATTCATTCCTCGAGTCGAGCTCCGAGTCCGCGAGTCGACCGATACTCCTCGCGCCGACTCTTCACGAAATTCCTCGTGCAGGCTCTACGTGAGTCCTCGAGTCGAGTTCGAGTCCACGAGTCGACTGATACTCTTCGTTCTGACTCTTCACATGTCTCCTCGAGATCAATTCATTCCTCGAGTCGAGCTCTGATTCCGCGAGTCGACCGATACTCCTCGCGCCGACTCTTCACGAAATTCCTCATGCAGGCTCTACGTGAGTCCTCGAGTCGAGTTCGAGTTCACGAGTCGACTGATACACCTCGTGCCAACTCTTCACATGTCTCCTCGAGATGAATTCATTCCTCGAGTTGAGCTCCGAGTCCGCGAGTCGACCGATACTCCTCGCGCCGACTCTTCACAAAATTCCTCGTGCAGGCTCTACGTGAGTCCTCGAGTCGAGTTCGAGTCCACGAGTCGACTGATACTCCTCGTGCCGACTCTTCACATGTCTCCTCGAGATGAATTCATTCCTCGAGTCGAGCTCCGAGTCCGCGAGTCGACCGATACTCCTCGCGCCGACTCTTCACGAAATTCCTCGTGCAGGCTCTACGTGAGTCCTCGAGTCTAGTTCGAGTCCATGAGTCGACTGATACTCCTCGTGCCAACTCTTCACATGTCTCATCGAGATGAATTTATTCCTCGAGTCGAGCTCCGAGTCCGCGAGTCGACCGATACTCCTCGCGCCGACTCTTCACGAAATTCCTCGTGCAGGCTCTACGTGAGTCCTTGAGTCGAGTTCGAGTCCACGAGTCGACTGATACTCTTCGTTCTGACTCTTCACATGTCTCCTCGAGATCAATTCATTCCTCGAGTCGAGCTCTGATTCCGCGAGTCGACCGATACTCCTCGCGCCGACTCTTCACGAAATTCCTCGTGCAGGCTCTACGTGAGTCCTCGAGTCGAGTTCGAGTTCACGAGTCGACTGATACTCCTCGTGCCAACTCTTTATATGTCTCCTCGAGATGAATTCATTCCTCGAGTCGAGCTCCGAGTCCGCGAGTCGACCGATACTCCTCGCGCCGACTCTTCACAAAATTCCTCGTGCAGGCTCTACGTGAGTCCTCGAGTCGAGTTGGAGTCCACGAGTCGACTGATACTCCTCGTGCCGACTCTTCACATGTCTCCTCGAGATGAATTCATTCCTCGAGTCGAGCTCCGAGTCCGCGAGTCGACCGATACTCCTCGCGCCGACTCTTCACGAAATTCCTCGTGCAGGCTCTACGTGAGTCCTCGAGTCGAGTTCGAGTCCACGAGTCGACTGATACTCTTCGTTCTGACTCTTCACATGTCTCCTCGAGATCAATTCATTCCTCGAGTCGAGCTCTGATTCCGCGAGTCGACCGATACTCCTCGCGCCGACTCTTCACGAAATTCCTCGTGCAGGCTCTACGTGAGTCCTCGAGTCGAGTTCGAGTTCACGAGTCGACTGATACTCCTCGTGCCAACTCTTTACATGTCTCCTCGAGATGAATTCATTCCTCGAGTCGAGCTCCGAGTCCGCGAGTCGACCGATACTCCTCGCGCCGACTCTTCACAAAATTCCTCGTGCAGGCTCTACGTGAGTCCTCGAGTCGAGTTCGAGTCCACGAGTCGACTGATACTCCTCGTGCCGACTCTTCACATGTCTCCTCGAGATGAATTCATTCCTCGAGTCGAGCTCCGAGTCCGCGAGTCCAACGATACTCCTCGCGCCGACTCTTCACGAAATTCCTCGTGCAGGCTCTACGTGAGTCCTCGAGTCTAGTTCGAGTCCATGAGTCGACTGATACTCCTCGTGCCAACTCTTCACATGTCTCATCGAGATGAATTTATTCCTCGAGTCGAGCTCCGAGTCCGCGAGTCGACCGATACTCCTCGCGCCGACTCTTCACGAAATTCCTCGTGCAGGCTCTACGTGAGTCCTCGAGTCGAGTTCGAGTCCACGAGTCGACTGATACTCCTCGTGCCGACTCTTCACATGTCTCCTCGAGATGAATTCATTCCTCGAGTCGAGCTCCGAGTCCGCGAGTCGACCGATACTCCTCGCGCCGACTCTTCACGAAATTCCTCGTGCAGGCTCTACGTGAGTCCTCGAGTCTAGTTCGAGTCCATGAGTCGACTGATACTCCTCGTGCCAACTCTTCACATGTCTCATCGAGATGAATTCATTCCTCGAGTCGAGCTCCGAGTCCGCGAGTCGACCGATACTCATCGCGCCGACTCTTCACGAAATTCCTCGTGCAGGCTCTACGTGAGTCCTCGAGTCGAGTTCGAGTCCAGGAGTCGACTGATACTCTACGTTCTGACTCTTCACATGTCTCCTCAAGATGAATTCATTCCTCGAGTCGAGCTCCGAGTCCGCGAGTCGACCGATACTCCTCGCGCCGACTCTTCACGAAATTCCTCGTGCAGGCTCTACGTGAGTCCTCGAGTCGAGTTCGAGTCCACGAGTCGACTGATACTCTTCGTTCTGACTCTTCACATGTCTCCTCGAGATCAATTCATTCCTCGAGTCGAGCTCTGATTCCGCGAGTCGACCGATACTCCTCGCGCCGACTCTTCACGAAATTCCTCATGCAGGCTCTACGTGAGTCCTCGAGTCGAGTTCGAGTTCACGAGTCGACTGATACACCTCGTGCCAACTCTTCACATGTCTCCTCGAGATGAATTCATTCCTCGAGTTGAGCTCCGAGTCCGCGAGTCGACCGATACTCCTCGCGCCGACTCTTCACAAAATTCCTCGTGCAGGCTCTACGTGAGTCCTCGAGTCGAGTTCGAGTCCATGAGTCGACTGATACTCCTCGTGCCGACTCTTCACATGTCTCCTCGAGATGAATTCATTCCTCGAGTCGAGCTCCGAGTCCGCGAGTCGACCGATACTCCTCGCGCCGACTCTTCACGAAATTCCTCGTGCAGGCTCTACGTGAGTCCTCGAGTCTAGTTCGAGTCCATGAGTCGACTGATACTCCTCGTGCCAACTCTTCACATGTCTCATCGAGATGAATTTATTCCTCGAGTCGAGCTCCGAGTCCGCGAGTCGACCGATACTCCTCGCGCCGACTCTTCACGAAATTCCTCGTGCAGGCTCTACGTGAGTCCTTGAGTCGAGTTCGAGTCCACGAGTCGACTGATACTCTTCGTTCTGACTCTTCACATGTCTCCTCGAGATCAATTCATTCCTCGAGTCGAGCTCTGATTCCGCGAGTCGACCGATACTCCTCGCGCCGACTCTTCACGAAATTCCTCGTGCAGGCTCTACGTGAGTCCTCGAGTCGAGTTCGAGTTCACGAGTCGACTGATACTCCTCGTGCCAACTCTTCACATGTCTCCTCGAGATGAATTCATTCCTCGAGTCGAGCTCCGAGTCCGCGAGTCGACCGATACTCCTCGCGCCGAATCTTCACAAAATTCCTCGTGCAGGCTCTACGTGAGTCCTCGAGTTGAGTTCGAGTCCACGAGTCGACTGATACTCCTCGTGCCGACTCTTCACATGTCTCCTCGAGATGAATTCATTCCTCGAGTCGAGCTCCGAGTCCGCGAGTCGACCGATACTCCTCGCGCCGACTCTTCACGAAATTCCTCGTGCAGGCTCTACGTGAGTCCTCGAGTCGAGTTCGAGTCCACGAGTCGACTGATACTCCTCGTGCCGACTCTTCACATGTCTCCTCGAGATGAATTCATTCCTCGAGTTGAGCTCCGAGTCCGCGAGTCGACCGATACTCATCGCGCCGACTCTTCACGAAATTCCTCGTGCAGGCTCTACGTGAGTCCTCGAGTCGAGTTCGAGTCCACGAGTCGACTGATACTCCTCGTGCCGACTCTTCACATGTCTCCTCGAGATGAATTCATTCCTCGAGTCGAGCTCCGAGTCCGCGAGTCGACCGATACTCATCGCGCCGACTCTTCACGAAATTCCTCGTGCAGGCTCTACGTGAGTCCTCGAGTCGAGTTCGAGTCCAGGAGTCGACTGATACTCTACGTTCTGACTCTTCACATGTCTCCTCAAGATGAATTCATTCCTCGAGTCGAGCTCCGAGTCCGCGAGTCGACCGATACTCCTCGCGCCGACTCTTCACGAAATTCCTCGTGCAGGCTCTACGTGAGTCCTCGAGTCGAGTTCGAGTCCACGAGTCGACTGATACTCCTTGTGCCGACTCTTCACTTGTCTCCTCGAGATGAATTCATTCCTCGAGTCGAGCTCCGAGTCCGCGAGTCGACCGATCGTCATCGGGCCGACTCTTCACGAAATTCCTCGTGCAGGCTCTACGTGAGTCCTCGAGTCGAGTTCGAGTCCACGAGTCGACTGATACTCCTCGTGCCGACTCTTCACATGTCTCCTCGAGATGAATTCATTCCTCGAGTCGAGCTCCGAGTCCGCGAGTCGACCGATACTCCTCGCGCCGACTCTTCACGAAATTCCTCGTGCAGGCTCTACGTGAGTCCTCGAGTCGAGTTCGAGTCCACGAGTCGACTGATACTCCTTGTGCCGACTCTTCACTTGTCTCCTCGAGATGAATTCATTCCTCGAGTCGAGCTCCGACTCCGCGAGTCGACCGATCGTCATCGGGCCGACTCTTCACGAAATTCCTCGTGCAGGCTCTACGTGAGTCCTCGAGTCTAGTTCGAGTCCATGAGTCGACTGATACTCCTCGTGCCAACTCTTCACATGTCTCATCGAGATGAATTTATTCCTCGAGTCGAGCTCCGAGTCCGCGAGTCGACCGATACTCCTCGCGCCGACTCTTCACGAAATTCCTCGTGCAGGCTCTACGTGAGTCCTCGAGTCGAGTTCGAGTCCACGAGTCGACTGATACTCCTCGTGCCGACTCTTCACATGTCTCCTCGAGATGAATTCATTCCTCGAGTCGAGCTCCGAGTCCGCGAGTCGACCGATACTCCTCGCGCCGACTCTTCACGAAATTCCTCGTGCAGGCTCTACGTGAGTCCTCGAGTCTAGTTCGAGTCCATGAGTCGACTGATACTCCTCGTGCCAACTCTTCACATGTCTCATCGAGATGAATTCATTCCTCGAGTCGAGCTCCGAGTCCGCGAGTCGACCGATACTCATCGCGCCGACTCTTCACGAAATTCCTCGTGCAGGCTCTACGTGAGTCCTCGAGTCGAGTTCGAGTCCAGGAGTCGACTGATACTCTACGTTCTGACTCTTCACATGTCTCCTCAAGATGAATTCATTCCTCGAGTCGAGCTCCGAGTCCGCGAGTCGACCGATACTCCTCGCGCCGACTCTTCACGAAATTCCTCGTGCAGGCTCTACGTGAGTCCTCGAGTCGAGTTCGAGTCCACGAGTCGACTGATACTCTTCGTTCTGACTCTTCACATGTCTCCTCGAGATCAATTCATTCCTCGAGTCGAGCTCTGATTCCGCGAGTCGACCGATACTCCTCGCGCCGACTCTTCACGAAATTCCTCATGCAGGCTCTACGTGAGTCCTCGAGTCGAGTTCGAGTTCACGAGTCGACTGATACACCTCGTGCCAACTCTTCACATGTCTCCTCGAGATGAATTCATTCCTCGAGTTGAGCTCCGAGTCCGCGAGTCGACCGATACTCCTCGCGCCGACTCTTCACAAAATTCCTCGTGCAGGCTCTACGTGAGTCCTCGAGTCGAGTTCGAGTCCACGAGTCGACTGATACTCCTCGTGCCGACTCTTCACATGTCTCCTCGAGATGAATTCATTCCTCGAGTCGAGCTCCGAGTCCGCGAGTCGACCGATACTCCTCGCGCCGACTCTTCACGAAATTCCTCGTGCAGGCTCTACGTGAGTCCTCGAGTCTAGTTCGAGTCCATGAGTCGACTGATACTCCTCGTGCCAACTCTTCACATGTCTCATCGAGATGAATTTATTCCTCGAGTCGAGCTCCGAGTCCGCGAGTCGACCGATACTCCTCGCGCCGACTCTTCACGAAATTCCTCGTGCAGGCTCTACGTGAGTCCTTGAGTCGAGTTCGAGTCCACGAGTCGACTGATACTCTTCGTTCTGACTCTTCACATGTCTCCTCGAGATCAATTCATTCCTCGAGTCGAGCTCTGATTCCGCGAGTCGACCGATACTCCTCGCGCCGACTCTTCACGAAATTCCTCGTGCAGGCTCTACGTGAGTCCTCGAGTCGAGTTCGAGTTCACGAGTCGACTGATACTCCTCGTGCCAACTCTTTATATGTCTCCTCGAGATGAATTCATTCCTCGAGTCGAGCTCCGAGTCCGCGAGTCGACCGATACTCCTCGCGCCGACTCTTCACAAAATTCCTCGTGCAGGCTCTACGTGAGTCCTCGAGTCGAGTTGGAGTCCACGAGTCGACTGATACTCCTCGTGCCGACTCTTCACATGTCTCCTCGAGATGAATTCATTCCTCGAGTCGAGCTCCGAGTCCGCGAGTCGACCGATACTCCTCGCGCCGACTCTTCACGAAATTCCTCGTGCAGGCTCTACGTGAGTCCTCGAGTCGAGTTCGAGTCCACGAGTCGACTGATACTCTTCGTTCTGACTCTTCACATGTCTCCTCGAGATCAATTCATTCCTCGAGTCGAGCTCTGATTCCGCGAGTCGACCGATACTCCTCGCGCCGACTCTTCACGAAATTCCTCGTGCAGGCTCTACGTGAGTCCTCGAGTCGAGTTCGAGTTCACGAGTCGACTGATACTCCTCGTGCCAACTCTTTACATGTCTCCTCGAGATGAATTCATTCCTCGAGTCGAGCTCCGAGTCCGCGAGTCGACCGATACTCCTCGCGCCGACTCTTCACAAAATTCCTCGTGCAGGCTCTACGTGAGTCCTCGAGTCGAGTTCGAGTCCACGAGTCGACTGATACTCCTCGTGCCGACTCTTCACATGTCTCCTCGAGATGAATTCATTCCTCGAGTCGAGCTCCGAGTCCGCGAGTCCAACGATACTCCTCGCGCCGACTCTTCACGAAATTCCTCGTGCAGGCTCTACGTGAGTCCTCGAGTCTAGTTCGAGTCCATGAGTCGACTGATACTCCTCGTGCCAACTCTTCACATGTCTCATCGAGATGAATTTATTCCTCGAGTCGAGCTCCGAGTCCGCGAGTCGACCGATACTCCTCGCGCCGACTCTTCACGAAATTCCTCGTGCAGGCTCTACGTGAGTCCTCGAGTCGAGTTCGAGTCCACGAGTCGACTGATACTCCTCGTGCCGACTCTTCACATGTCTCCTCGAGATGAATTCATTCCTCGAGTCGAGCTCCGAGTCCGCGAGTCGACCGATACTCCTCGCGCCGACTCTTCACGAAATTCCTCGTGCAGGCTCTACGTGAGTCCTCGAGTCTAGTTCGAGTCCATGAGTCGACTGATACTCCTCGTGCCAACTCTTCACATGTCTCATCGAGATGAATTCATTCCTCGAGTCGAGCTCCGAGTCCGCGAGTCGACCGATACTCATCGCGCCGACTCTTCACGAAATTCCTCGTGCAGGCTCTACGTGAGTCCTCGAGTCGAGTTCGAGTCCAGGAGTCGACTGATACTCTACGTTCTGACTCTTCACATGTCTCCTCAAGATGAATTCATTCCTCGAGTCGAGCTCCGAGTCCGCGAGTCGACCGATACTCCTCGCGCCGACTCTTCACGAAATTCCTCGTGCAGGCTCTACGTGAATCCTCGAGTCGAGTTCGAGTCCACGAGTCGACTGATACTCTTCGTTCTGACTCTTCACATGTCTCCTCGAGATCAATTCATTCCTCGAGTCGAGCTCTGATTCCGCGAGTCGACCGATACTCCTCGCGCCGACTCTTCACGAAATTCCTCATGCAGGCTCTACGTGAGTCCTCGAGTCGAGTTCGAGTTCACGAGTCGACTGATACACCTCGTGCCAACTCTTCACATGTCTCCTCGAGATGAATTCATTCCTCGAGTTGAGCTCCGAGTCCGCGAGTCGACCGATACTCCTCGCGCCGACTCTTCACAAAATTCCTCGTGCAGGCTCTACGTGAGTCCTCGAGTCGAGTTCGAGTCCATGAGTCGACTGATACTCCTCGTGCCGACTCTTCACATGTCTCCTCGAGATGAATTCATTCCTCGAGTCGAGCTCCGAGTCCGCGAGTCGACCGATACTCCTCGCGCCGACTCTTCACGAAATTCCTCGTGCAGGCTCTACGTGAGTCCTCGAGTCTAGTTCGAGTCCATGAGTCGACTGATACTCCTCGTGCCAACTCTTCACATGTCTCATCGAGATGAATTTATTCCTCGAGTCGAGCTCCGAGTCCGCGAGTCGACCGATACTCCTCGCGCCGACTCTTCACGAAATTCCTCGTGCAGGCTCTACGTGAGTCCTTGAGTCGAGTTCGAGTCCACGAGTCGACTGATACTCTTCGTTCTGACTCTTCACATGTCTCCTCGAGATCAATTCATTCCTCGAGTCGAGCTCTGATTCCGCGAGTCGACCGATACTCCTCGCGCCGACTCTTCACGAAATTCCTCGTGCAGGCTCTACGTGAGTCCTCGAGTCGAGTTCGAGTTCACGAGTCGACTGATACTCCTCGTGCCAACTCTTCACATGTCTCCTCGAGATGAATTCATTCCTCGAGTCGAGCTCCGAGTCCGCGAGTCGACCGATACTCCTCGCGCCGAATCTTCACAAAATTCCTCGTGCAGGCTCTACGTGAGTCCTCGAGTTGAGTTCGAGTCCACGAGTCGACTGATACTCCTCGTGCCGACTCTTCACATGTCTCCTCGAGATGAATTCATTCCTCGAGTCGAGCTCCGAGTCCGCGAGTCGACCGATACTCCTCGCGCCGACTCTTCACGAAATTCCTCGTGCAGGCTCTACGTGAGTCCTCGAGTCGAGTTCGAGTCCACGAGTCGACTGATACTCCTCGTGCCGACTCTTCACATGTCTCCTCGAGATGAATTCATTCCTCGAGTTGAGCTCCGAGTCCGCGAGTCGACCGATACTCATCGCGCCGACTCTTCACGAAATTCCTCGTGCAGGCTCTACGTGAGTCCTCGAGTCGAGTTCGAGTCCACGAGTCGACTGATACTCCTCGTGCCGACTCTTCACATGTCTCCTCGAGATGAATTCATTCCTCGAGTCGAGCTCCGAGTCCGCGAGTCGACCGATACTCATCGCGCCGACTCTTCACGAAATTCCTCGTGCAGGCTCTACGTGAGTCCTCGAGTCGAGTTCGAGTCCAGGAGTCGACTGATACTCTACGTTCTGACTCTTCACATGTCTCCTCAAGATGAATTCATTCCTCGAGTCGAGCTCCGAGTCCGCGAGTCGACCGATACTCCTCGCGCCGACTCTTCACGAAATTCCTCGTGCAGGCTCTACGTGAGTCCTCGAGTCGAGTTCGAGTCCACGAGTCGACTGATACTCCTTGTGCCGACTCTTCACTTGTCTCCTCGAGATGAATTCATTCCTCGAGTCGAGCTCCGAGTCCGCGAGTCGACCGATCGTCATCGGGCCGACTCTTCACGAAATTCCTCGTGCAGGCTCTACGTGAGTCCTCGAGTCGAGTTCGAGTCCATGAGTCGACTGATACTCCTCGTGCCAACTCTTCACATGTCTCCTCGAGATGAATTCATTCCTCGAGTCGAGCTCCGAGTCCGCGAGTCGACCGATACTCCTCGCGCCGACTCTTCACGAAATTCCTCGTGCAGGCTCTACGTGAGTCCTCGAGTCGAGTTCGAGTCCACGAGTCGACTGATACTCTTTGTTCTGACTCTTCACATGTCTCCTCGAGATCAATTCATTCCTCGAGTCGAGCTCTGATTCGGCGAGTCGACCGATACTCCTCGCGCCGACTCTTCACGAAATTCCTCGTGCAGGCTCTACGTGAGTCCTCGAGTCGAGTTCGAGTTCACGAGTCGACTGATACTCCTCGTGCCAACTCTTTACATGTCTCCTCGAGATGAATTCATTCCTCGAGTCGAGCTCCGAGTCCGCGAGTCGACCGATACTCCTCGCGCCGACTCTTCACAAAATTCCTCGTGCAGGCTCTACGTGAGTCCTCGAGTCGAGTTCGAGTCCACGAGTCGACTGATACTCCTCGTGCCGACTCTTCACATGTCTCCTCGAGATGAATTCATTCCTCGAGTCGAGCTCCGAGTCCGCGAGTCCAACGATACTCCTCGCGCCGACTCTTCACGAAATTCCTCGTGCAGGCTCTACGTGAGTCCTCGAGTCTAGTTCGAGTCCATGAGTCGACTGATACTCCTCGTGCCAACTCTTCACATGTCTCATCGAGATGAATTTATTCCTCGAGTCGAGCTCCGAGTCCGCGAGTCGACCGATACTCCTCGCGCCGACTCTTCACGAAATTCCTCGTGCAGGCTCTACGTGAGTCCTTGAGTCGAGTTCGAGTCCACAAGTCGACTGATACTCTTCGTTCTGACTCTTCACATGTCTCCTCGAGATCAATTCATTCCTCGAGTCGAGCTCTGATTCCGCGAGTCGACCGATACTCCTCGCGCCGACTCTTCACGAAATTCCTCGTGCAGGCTCTACGTGAGTCCTCGAGTTGAGTTCGAGTTCACGAGTCGACTGATACTCCTCGTGCCAACTCTTCACATGTCTCCTCGAGATGAATTCATTCCTCGAGTCGAGCTCCGAGTCCGCGAGTCGACCGATACTCCTCGCGCCGAATCTTCACAAAATTCCTCGTGCAGGCTCTACGTGAGTCCTCGAGTCGAGTTCGAGTCCACGAGTCGACTGATACTCCTCGTGCCGACTCTTCACATGTCTCCTCGAGATGAATTCATTCCTCGAGTCGAGCTCCGAGTCCGCGAGTCGACCGATACTCCTCGCGCCGACTCTTCACGAAATTCCTCGTGCAGGCTCTACGTGAGTCCTCGAGTCGAGTTCGAGTCCACGAGTCGACTGATACTCCTCGTGCCGACTCTTCACATGTCTCCTCGAGATGAATTCATTCCTCGAGTTGAGCTCCGAGTCCGCGAGTCGACCGATACTCATCGCGCCGACTCTTCACGAAATTCCTCGTGCAGGCTCTACGTGAGTCCTCGAGTCGAGTTCGAGTCCACGAGTCGACTGATACTCCTCGTGCCGACTCTTCACATGTCTCCTCGAGATGAATTCATTCCTCGAGTCGAGCTCCGAGTCCGCGAGTCGACCGATACTCATCGCGCCGACTCTTCACGAAATTCCTCGTGCAGGCTCTACGTGAGTCCTCGAGTCGAGTTCGAGTCCAGGAGTCGACTGATACTCTACGTTCTGACTCTTCACATGTCTCCTCAAGATGAATTCATTCCTCGAGTCGAGCTCCGAGTCCGCAAGTCGACCGATACTCCTCGCGCCGACTCTTCACGAAATTCCTCGTGCAGGCTCTACGTGAGTCCTCGAGTCGAGTTCGAGTCCACGAGTCGACTGATACTCCTCGTGCCGACTCTTCACATGTCTCCTCGAGATGAATTCATTCCTCGAGTCGAGCTCCGAGTCCGCGAGTCGACCGATCGTCATCGGGCCGACTCTTCACGAAATTCCTCGTGCAGGCTCTACGTGAGTCCTCGAGTCGAGTTCGAGTCCACGAGTCGACTGATACTCCTCGTGCCAACTCTTCACATGTCTCCTCGAGATGAATTCATTCCTCGAGTCGAGCTCCGAGTCCGCGAGTCGACCGATACTCCTCGCGCCGACTCTTCACGAAATTCCTCGTCCAGGCTCTACGTGAGTCCTCGAGTCGAGTTCGAGTCCACGAGTCGACTGATACTCTTCGTTCTGACACTTC
The DNA here is from genome assembly GCF_054948205.1 of Urtica dioica subsp. dioica. Taxonomy (NCBI): domain Eukaryota; kingdom Viridiplantae; phylum Streptophyta; class Magnoliopsida; order Rosales; family Urticaceae; genus Urtica; species Urtica dioica. The sequence goes on along the minus strand of NC_142756.1, from coordinate 34,474,601 downwards.
ACATGTCTCCTCGAGATCAATTCATTCCTCGAGTCGAGCTCTGAGTCCGCGAGTCGACCGATACTCCTCGCGCCGACTCTTCACGAAATTCCTCGTGCAGGCTCTACGTGAGTCCTCGAGTCGAGTTCGAGTTCACGAGTTGACTGATACGCCTCGTGCCAACTCTTCACATGTCTCCTCGAGATGAATTCATTCCTCGAGTCGAGCCCCGAGTCCGCGAGTCGACCGATACTCCTCGCGCCGACTCTTCACGAAATTCCTCGTGCAGGCTCTACGTGAGTCCTCGAGTCGAGTTCGAGTCAACGAGTCGACTGATACTCCTCGTGCCGACTCTTCACATGTCTCCTCGAGATGAATTCATTCCTCGAGTCGAGCTCCGAGTCCGCGAGTCGACCGATACTCCTCGCGCCGACTCTTCACGAAATTCCTCGTGCAGGCTCTACGTGAGTCCTCGAGTCGAGTTCGAGTCCACGAGTCGACTGATACTCTTTGTTCTGACTCTTCACATGTCTCCTCGAGATCAATTCATTCCTCGAGTCGAGCTCTGATTCGGCGAGTCGACCGATACTCCTCGCGCCGACTCTTCACGAAATTCCTCGTGCAGGCTCTACGTGAGTCCTCGAGTCGAGTTCGAGTTCACGAGTCGACTGATACTCCTCGTGCCAACTCTTTACATGTCTCCTCGAGATGAATTCATTCCTCGAGTCGAGCTCCGAGTCCGCGAGTCGACCGATACTCCTCGCGCCGACTCTTCACAAAATTCCTCGTGCAGGCTCTACGTGAGTCCTCGAGTCGAGTTCGAGTCCACGAGTCGACTGATACTCCTCGTGCCGACTCTTCACATGTCTCCTCGAGATGAATTCATTCCTCGAGTCGAGCTCCGAGTCCGCGAGTCCAACGATACTCCTCGCGCCGACTCTTCACGAAATTCCTCGTGCAGGCTCTACGTGAGTCCTCGAGTCTAGTTCGAGTCCATGAGTCGACTGATACTCCTCGTGCCAACTCTTCACATGTCTCATCGAGATGAATTTATTCCTCGAGTCGAGCTCCGAGTCCGCGAGTCGACCGATACTCCTCGCGCCGACTCTTCACGAAATTCCTCGTGCAGGCTCTACGTGAGTCCTTGAGTCGAGTTCGAGTCCACGAGTTGACTGATACTCTTCGTTCTGACACTTCACATGTCTCCTCGAGATCAATTCATTCCTCGAGTCGAGCTCTGATTCTGCGAGTTGACCGATACTCCTCGCGCCGACTCTTCACGAAATTCCTCGTGCAGGCTCTACGTGAGTCCTCGAGTCGAGTTCGAGTTCACGAGTCGACTGATACTCCTCTTGCCAACTCTTCACATGTCTCCTCGAGATGAATTCATTCCTCGAGTCGAGCTCCGAGTCCGCGAGTCGACCGATACTCCTCGCGCCGACTCTTCACGAAATTCCTCGTGCAGGCTCTACGTGAGTCCTCGAGTCGAGTTCGAGTCCACGAGTCGACTGATACTCCTTGTTCCGACTCTTCACATGTCTCCTCGAGATGAATTCATTCCTCGAGTCGAGCTCCGAGTCCGCGAGTCGACCGATACTCCTCGCGCCGACTCTTCACGAAATTCCTCGTGCAGGCTCTACGTGAGTCCTCGAGTCGAGTTCGAGTCCACGAGTCGACTGATACTCCTCGTGCCGACTCTTCACATGTCTCCTCGAGATGAATTCATTCCTCGAGTCGAGCTCCGAGTCCGCGAGTTGACCGATACTCCTCGAGCCGACTCTTCACGAAATTCCTCGTGCAAGCTCTACGTGAGTCCTCGAGTCGAGTTCGAGTCCATGAGTCGACTGATACTCCTCGTGCCAACTCTTCATATGTCTCCTCGAGAAGAATTCATTCCTCAAGTCGAGCTCCGAGTCCGCGAGTCGACCGATACTCCTCGCGCCGACTCTTCACGAAATTCCTCGTGCAGGCTCTACGTGAGTCCTCGAGTCTAGTTCGAGTCCATGAGTCGACTGATACTCCTCGTGCCAACTCTTCACATGTCTCATCGAGATGAATTCATTCCTCGAGTCGAGCTCCGAGTCCGCGAGTCGACCGATACTCCTCGCGCCGACTCTTCACGAAATTCCTCGTGCAGGCTCTACGTGAGTCCTCGAGTCGAGTTCGAGTCCACGAGACGACTGATACTCTTCGTTCTGACACTTCACATGTCTCCTCGAGATCAATTCATTCCTCGAGTCGAGCTCTTATTCCGCGAGTCGACCGATACTCCTCGCGCCGACTCTTCATGAAATTCCTCGTGCAGGCTCTACGTGAGTCCTCGAGTCGAGTTCGAGTTCACGAGTCGACTGATACTCCTCTTGCCAACTCTTCACATGTCTCCTCGAGATGAATTCATTCCTCGAGTCGAGCTCCGAGTCCGCGAGTCGACCGATACTCCTCGCGCCGACTCTTAACGAAATTCCTCGTGCAGGCTCTACGTGAGTCCTGAGTCGAGTTCGAGTCCACGAGTCGACTGATACTCCTCGTGCCGACTCTTCACATGTCTCCTCGAGATGAATTCATTCCTCGAGTCGAGCTCCGAGTCCGCGAGTCGACCGATACTCCTCGCGCCGACTCTTCACGAAATTCCTCGTGCAGGCTCTACGTGAGTCCTCGAGTCGAGTTCGAGTCCATGAGTCGACTGATACTCCTCGTGCCAACTCTTCCCATGTCTCCTCGAGATGAATTCATTCCTCGAGACGAGCTCCGAGTCCGTGAGTCGACCGATACTCCGCGCGCCGACTCTTCACGAAATTCCTTGTGCAAGCTCTACGTGAGTCCTCGAGTCGAGTTCGAGTCCACGAGTCAACTGATACTCCTCGTGCCGACTCTTCACATGTCTCCTCGAGATGAATTCATTCCTCGAGTCGAGCTCCGAGTCCGCGAGTCGACCGATACTCCTCGAGCCGACTCTTCACGAAATTCCTCGTGCAGGCTCTACGTGAGTCCTCGAGTCGAGTTCGAGTCCATGAATCGACTGATACTCCTCGTGCCAACTCTTCACATGTCTCCTCGAGAGGAATTCATTCCTCGAGTCGAGCTCCGAGTCCGTGAGTCGACCGATACTCCTCGCGCCGACTCTTCACGAAATTCCTCGTGCAGGCTCTACGTGAGTCCTCGAGTCGAGTTCGAGTCCATGAGTCGACTGATACTCCTCGTGCCAACTCTTCACATGTCTCCTCAAGATGAATTCATTCCTCGAGAAGAGCTCCGAGTCCGCGAGTCGACCGATACTCCTCGCGCCGAATCTTCACGAAATTCCTTGTGCAAGCTCTACGTGAGTCCTCGAGTCGAGTTCGAGTCCACGAGTCGACTGATACTCCTCGTGCCGACTCTTCACATGTCTCCTCGAGATCAATTCATTCCTCGAGTCGAGCTCCGAGTCCACGAGTCGACCGATACTCCTCGCGCCGACTCTTCACGAAATTCCTCGTGCAGGCTCTACGTGAGTCCTCGAGTCGAGTTCGAGTTCACGAGTCGACTGATACTCCTCTTGCCAACTCTTCACATGTCTCCTCGAGATGAATTCATTCCTCGAGTCGAGCTCCGAGTCCGCGAGTCGACCGATACTCCTCGCGCCGACTCTTCACGAAATTCCTCGTGCAGGCTCTACGTGAGTCCTGGAGTCGAGTTCGAGTCCACGAGTCGACTGATACTCTTCGTTCTGACTCTTCACATGTCTCCTCGAGATCAATTCATTCCTCGAGTCGAGCTCTGATTCCGCGAGTCGACCGATACTCCTCGCGCCGACTCTTCACAAAATTCCTCGTGCAGGCTCTACGTGAGTCCTCGAGTCGAGTTCGAGTCCACGAGTCGACTGATACTCCTCGTGTCGACTCTTCACATGTCACCTCGAGATGAATTCATTCCTCGAGTCGAGCTCCGAGTCCGCGAGTCGACCGATACTCCTCGCGCCGACTCTTCACGAAATTCCTCGTGCAGGCTCTACGTGAGTCCTCGAGTCTAGTTCGAGTCCATGAGTCGACTGATACTCCTCGTGCCAACTCTTCACATGTCTCATCGAGATGAATTCATTCCTCGAGTCGAGCTCTGATTCCGCGAGTCGACCGATACTCCTCGCGCCGACTCTTCACGAAATTCCTCGTGCAGGCTCTACGTAAGTCCTCGAGTCGAGTTCGAGTCCACGAGTCGACTGATACTCTTCGTTCTGACTCTTCACATGTCTCCTCGAGATCAATTCATTCCTCGAGTCGAGCTCTGAGTCCGCGAGTCGACCGATACTCCTCGCGCCGACTCTTCACAAAATTCCTCGTGTAGACTCTACGTGAGTCCTCGAGTCGAGTTCGAGTTCACGAGTCGACTGATACGGCTCGTGCCAACTCTTCACATGTCTCCTCGAGATGAATTCATTCCTCGAGTCGAGCCCCGAGTCCGCGAGTCGACCGATACTCCTCGCGCCGACTCTTCACGAAATTCCTCGTGCAGGCTCTACGTGAGTCCTCGAGTCGAGTTCGAGTCCACGAGTCGACTGATACTCCTCGTGCCGACTCTTCACATGTCTCCTCGAGATGAATTCATTCCTCGAGTCGAGCTCCGAGTCCGCGAGTCGACCGATACTCCTCGCGCCGACTCTTCACAAAATTCCTCGTGCAGGCTCTACGTGAGTCCTCGAGTCGAGTTCGAGTCCACGAGTCGACTGATACTCCTCGTGCCGACTCTTCACATGTCTCCTTGAGATGAATTCATTCCTCGAGTCGAGCTCCGAGTCCGCGAGTCGACCGATACTCCTCGCGCCGACTCTTCACGAAATTCCTCGTGCAGGCTCTACGTGAGTCCTCGAGTCTAGTTCGAGTCCATGAGTCGACTGATACTCCTCGTGCCAACTCTTCACATGTCTCATCGAGATGAATTCATTCCTCGAGTCGAGCTCTGATTCCGCGAGTCGACCGATACTCCTCGCGCCGACTCTTCACGAAATTCCTCGTGCAGGCTCTACGTAAGTCCTCGAGTCGAGTTCGAGTCCACGAGTCGACTGATACTCTTCGTTCTGACTCTTCACATGTCTCCTCGAGATCAATTCATTCCTCGAGTCGAGCTCTGAGTCCGCGAGTCGACCGATACTCCTCGCGCCGACTCTTCACAAAATTCCTCGTGTAGACTCTACGTGAGTCCTCGAGTCGAGTTCGAGTTCACGAGTCGACTGATACGGCTCGTGCCAACTCTTCACATGTCTCCTCGAGATGAATTCATTCCTCGAGTCGAGCCCCGAGTCCGCGAGTCGACCGATACTCCTCGCGCCGACTCTTCACGAAATTCCTCGTGCAGGCTCTACGTGAGTCCTCGAGTCGAGTTCGAGTCCACGAGTCGACTGATACTCCTCGTGCCGACTCTTCACATGTCTCCTCGAGATGAATTCATTCCTCGAGTCGAGCTCCGATTCCGCTAGTCGACCGATACTCCTCGCGCCGACTCTTCACGAAATTCCTCGTGCAGGCTCTACGTGAGTCCTCGAGTCGAGTTCGAGTCCATGAGTCGACTGATACTCCTCGTGCCAACTCTTCACATGTCTCCTCGAGATGAATTCATTCCTCGAGTCGAGCTCCGAGTCCGCGAGTCGACTGATACTCCTCGCGCCGACTCTTCACGAAATTCCTCGTGCAGGCTCTACGTGAGTCCTCGAGTCGAGTTCGAGTCCACGAGTCGACTGATACTCCTCGTGCCGACTCTTCACATGTCTCCTAGAGATGAATTCATTCCTCGAGTCGAGCTCCGAGTCCGCGAGTCGACCGATACTCCTCGAGCCGACTCTTCACGAAATTCCTCGTGCAGGCTCTACGTGAGTCCTCGAGTCGAGTTCGAGTCCACGAGTCGACTGATACTCCTCATGCCGACTCTTCACATGTCTACTCGAGATGAATTCATTCCTCGAGTCGAGCTCCGAGTCCGCGAGTCGACCGATACTCCTCGCGCCGACTCTTCACGAAATTCCTCGTGCAGGCTCTACGTGAGTCCTCGAGTCGAGTTCGAGTCCATGAGTCGACTGATACTCCTCGTGCCAACTCTTCACATGTCTCCTCGAGATGAATTCATTCCTCGAGACGAGCTCCGAGTCCGCGAGTCGACCGATACTCCTCGCGCCGACTCTTCACGAAATTCTTTGTGCAAGCTCTACGTGAGTCCTCGAGTCGAGTTCGAGTCCACGAGTCGACTGATACTCCTCGTGCCGACTCTTCACATGTCTCCTCGAGATGAATTCATTCCTCGAGTCGAGCTCCGAGTCCGCGAGTGGACCGATACTCCTCGAGCCGACTCTTCACGAAATTCCTCGTGCAGGCTCTACGTGAGTCCTCGAGTCGAGTTCGAGTACATGAGTCGACTGATACTCCTCGTGCCAACTCTTCACATGTCTCCTCGAGATGAATTCATTCCTCGAGACGAGCTCCGAGTCCGCGAGTCGACCGATACTCCTCGCGCCGACTCTTCACGAAATTCTTTGTGCAAGCTCTACGTGAGTCCTCGAGTCGAGTTCGAGTCCACGAGTCGACTGATACTCCTCGTGCCGACTCTTCACATGTCTCCTCGAGATGAATTCATTCCCCGAGTCGAGCTCCGAGTCCGCGAGTCGACCGATACTCCTCGAGCCGACTCTTCACGAAATTCCTCGTGCAGGCTCTACGTGAGTCCTCGAGTCGAGTTCGAGTCCACGAGTCGACTGATACTCCTCGTGCCGACTCTTCACATGTCTCCTCGAGATGAATTCATTCCTCGAGTCGAGCTCCGAGTCCGCGAGTCGACCGATACTCCTCGCGCCGACTCTTCACGAAATTCCTCGTGCAGGCTCTACGTGAGTCCTCGAGTCGAGTTCGAGTCCACGAGTCGACTGATACTCCTCGTGTTGACTCTTCACATGTCTCCTCGAGATGAATTCATTCCTCGAGTCGAGCTCCGAGTCCGCGAGTCGACCGATACTCCTCGCGCCGACTCTTCACGAAATTCCTCGTGCAGGCTCTACGTGAGTCCTCGAGTCGAGTTCGAGTCCACGAGTTGACTGATACTCCTCGTGCCGACTCTTCACATGTCTCCTTGAGATGAATTCATTCCTCGAGTCGAGCTCCGAGTCCGCGAGTCGACCGATACTCCTCGCGCCGACTCTTCACGAAATTCCTCGTGCAGGCTCTACGTGAGTCCTCGAGTCTAGTTCGAGTCCATGAGTCGACTGATACTCCTCGTGCCAACTCTTCACATGTCTCATCGAGATGAATTCATTCCTCGAGTCGAGCTCTGATTCCGCGAGTCGACCGATACTCCTCGCGCTGACTCTTCACGAAATTCCTCGTGCAGGCTCTACGTAAGTCCTCGAGTCGAGTTCGAGTCCACGAGTCGACTGATACTCTTCGTTCTGACTCTTCACATGTCTCCTCGAGATCAATTCATTCCTCGAGTCGAGCTCTGAGTCCGCGAGTCGACCGATACTCCTCGCGCCGACTCTTCACAAAATTCCTCGTGTAGACTCTACGTGAGTCCTCGAGTCGAGTTCGAGTTCACGAGTCGACTGATACGGCTCGTGCCAACTCTTCACATGTCTCCTCGAGATGAATTCATTCCTCGAGTCGAGCCCCGAGTCCGCGAGTCGACCGATACTCCTCGCGCCGACTCTTCACGAAATTCCTCGTGCAGGCTCTACGTGAGTCCTCGAGTCGAGTTCGAGTCCACGAGTCGACTGATACTCCTCGTGCCGACTCTTCACATGTCTCCTCGAGATGAATTCATTCCTCGAGTCGAGCTCCGAGTCCGCGAGTCGACCGATACTCCTCGCGCCGACTCTTCACGAAATTCCTCGTGCAGGCTCTACGTGAGTCCTCGAGTCGAGTTCGAGTCCATGAGTCGACTGATACTCCTCGTGCCAACTCTTCACATGTCTCCTCGAGATGAATTCATTCCTCGAGTCGAGCTCCGAGTCCGCGAGTCGACCGATACTCCTCGCGCCGACTCTTCACGAAATTCCTCGTGCAGGCTCTACGTGAGTCCTCGAGTCGAGTTCGAGTCCACGAGTCGACTGATACTCCTCGTGCCGACTCTTCACATGTCTCCTAGAGATGAATTCATTCCTCGAGTCGAGCTCCGAGTCCGCGAGTCGACCGATACTCCTCGAGCCGACTCTTCACGAAATTCCTCGTGCAGGCTCTACGTGAGTCCTCGAGTCGAGTTCGAGTCCACGAGTCGACTGATACTCCTCATGCCGACTCTTCACATGTCTACTCGAGATGAATTCATTCCTCGAGTCGAGCTCCGAGTCCGCGAGTCGACCGATACTCCTCGCGCCGACTCTTCACGAAATTCCTCGTGCAGGCTCTACGTGAGTCCTCGAGTCGAGTTCGAGTCCATGAGTCGACTGATACTCCTCGTGCCAACTCTTCACATGTCTCCTCGAGATGAATTCATTCCTCGAGACGAGCTCCGAGTCCGCGAGTCGACCGATACTCCTCGCGCCGACTCTTCACGAAATTCTTTGTGCAAGCTCTACGTGAGTCCTCGAGTCGAGTTCGAGTCCACGAGTCGACTGATACTCCTCGTGCCGACTCTTCACATGTCTCCTCGAGATGAATTCATTCCTCGAGTCGAGCTCCGAGTCCGCGAGTCGACCGATACTCCTCGAGCCGACTCTTCACGAAATTCCTCGTGCAGGCTCTACGTGAGTCCTCGAGTCGAGTTCGAGTACATGAGTCGACTGATACTCCTCGTGCCAACTCTTCACATGTCTCCTCGAGATGAATTCATTCCTCGAGACGAGCTCCGAGTCCGCGAGTCGACCGATACTCCTCGCGCCGACTCTTCACGAAATTCTTTGTGCAAGCTCTACGTGAGTCCTCGAGTCGAGTTCGAGTCCACGAGTCGACTGATACTCCTCGTGCCGACTCTTCACATGTCTCCTCGAGATGAATTCATTCCCCGAGTCGAGCTCCGAGTCCGCGAGTCGACCGATACTCCTCGAGCCGACTCTTCACGAAATTCCTCGTGCAGGCTCTACGTGAGTCCTCGAGTCGAGTTCTGAGTCCACGAGTCGACTGATACTCCTCGTGCCGACTCTTCACATGTCTCCTCGAGATGAATTCATTCCTCGAGTCGAGCTCCGAGTCCGCGAGTCGACCGATACTCCTCGCGCCGACTCTTCACGAAATTCCTCGTGCAGGCTCTACGTGAGTCCTCGAGTCGAGTTCGAGTCCATGAGTCGACTGATACTCCTCGTGCCAACTCTTCACATGTCTCCTCGAGATGAATTCATTCCTCGAGACGAGCTCCGAGTCCGCGAGTCGACCGATACTCCTCGCGCCGACTCTTCACGAAATTCTTTGTGCAAGCTCTACGTGAGTCCTCGAGTCGAGTTCGAGTCCACGAGTCGACTGATACTCCTCGTGCCGACTCTTCACATGTCTCCTCGAGATGAATTCATTCCTCGAGTCGAGCTCCGAGTCCGCGAGTCGACCGATCCTCCTCGAGCCGACTCTTCACGAAATTCCTCGTGCAGGCTCTACGTGAGTCCTCGAGTCGAGTTCGAGTACATGAGTCGACTGATACTCCTCGTGCCAACTCTTCACATGTCTCCTCGAGATGAATTCATTCCTCGAGACGAGCTCCGAGTCCGCGAGTCGACCGATACTCCTCGCGCCGACTCTTCACGAAATTCTTTGTGCAAGCTCTACGTGAGTCCTCGAGTCGAGTTCGAGTCCACGAGTCGACTGATACTCCTCGTGCCGACTCTTCACATGTCTCCTCGAGATGAATTCATTCCCCGAGTCGAGCTCCGAGTCCGCGAGTCGACCGATACTCCTCGAGCCGACTCTTCACGAAATTCCTCGTGCAGGCTCTACGTGAGTCCTCGAGTCGAGTTCGAGTCCACGAGTCGACTGATACTCCTCGTGCCGACTCTTCACATGTCTCCTCGAGATGAATTCATTCCTCGAGTCGAGCTCCGAGTCCGCGAGTCGACCGATACTCCTCGCGCCGACTCTTCACGAAATTCCTCGTGCAGGCTCTACGTGAGTCCTCGAGTCGAGTTCGAGTCCACGAGTCGACTGATACTCCTCGTGTTGACTCTTCACATGTCTCCTCGAGATGAATTCATTCCTCGAGTCGAGCTCCGAGTCCGCGAGTCGACCGATACTCCTCGCGCCGACTCTTCACGAAATTCCTCGTGCAGGCTCTACGTGAGTCCTCGAGTCTAGTTCGAGTCCATGAGTCGACTGATACTCCTCGTGCCAACTCTTCACATGTCTCATCGAGATGAATTCATTCCTCGAGTCGAGCTCTGATTCCGCGAGTCGACCGATACTCCTCGCGCCGACTCTTCACGAAATTCCTCGTGCAGGCTCTACGTAAGTCCTCGAGTCGAGTTCGAGTCCACGAGTCGACTGATACTCTTCGTTCTGACTCTTCACATGTCTCCTCGAGATCAATTCATTTCTCGAGTCGAGCTCTGAGTCCGCGAGTCGACCGATACTCCTCGCGCCGACTCTTCACAAAATTCCTCGTGTAGACTCTACGTGAGTCCTCGAGTCGAGTTCGAGTTCACGAGTCGACTGATACGGCTCGTGCCAACTCTTCACATGTCTCCTCGAGATGAATTCATTCCTCGAGTCGAGCCCCGAGTCCGCGAGTCGACCGATACTCCTCGCGCCGACTCTTCACGAAATTCCTCGTGCAGGCTCTACGTGAGTCCTCGAGTCGAGTTCGAGTCCACGAGTCGACTGATACTCCTCGTGCCGACTCTTCCCATGTCTCCTCGAGATGAATTCATTCCTCGAGTCGAGCTCCGAGTCCGCGAGTCGACCGATACTCCTCGCGCCGACTCTTCACAAAATTCCTCGTGCAGGCTCTACGTGAGTCCTCGAGTCGAGTTCGAGTCCACGAGTCGACTGATACTCCTCGTGCCGACTCTTCACATGTCTCCTCGAGATGAATTCATTCCTCGAGTCGAGCTCCGAGTCCGCGAGTCGACCGATACTCCTCGCGCCGACTCTTCACGAAATTCCTCGTGCAGGCTCTACGTGAGTCCTCGAGTCTAGTTCGAGTCCATGAGTCGACTGATACTCCTCGTGCCAACTCTTCACATGTCACATCGAGATGAATTCATTCCTCGAGTCGAGCTCTGATTCCGCGAGTCGACCGATACTCCTCGCGCCGACTCTTCACGAAATTCCTCGTGCAGGCTCTACGTAAGTCCTCGAGTCGAGTTCGAGTCCACGAGTCGACTGATACTCTTCGTTCTGACTCTTCACATGTCTCCTCGAGATCAATTCATTCCTCGAGTCGAGCTCTGAGTCCGCGAGTCGACCGATACTCCTCGCGCCGACTCTTCACAAAATTCCTCGTGTAGACTCTACGTGAGTCCTCGAGTCGAGTTCGAGTTCACGAGTCGACTGATACGGCTCGTGCCAACTCTTCACATGTCTCCTCGAGATGAATTCATTCCTCGAGTCGAGCCCCGAGTCCGCGAGTCGACCGATACTCCTCGCGCCGACTCTTCACGAAATTCCTCGTGCAGGCTCTACGTGAGTCCTCGAGTCGAGTTCGAGTCCACGAGTCGACTGATACTCCTCGTGCCGACTCTTCACATGTCTCCTCGAGATGAATTCATTCCTCAAGTCGAGCTCCGAGTCCGCGAGTCGACCGATACTCCTCGCGCCGACTCTTCACGAAATTCCTCGTGCAGGCTCTACGTGAGTCCTCGAGTCGAGTTCGAGTCCATGTGTCGACTGATACTCCTCGTGCCAACTCTTCACATGTCTCCTCGAGATGAATTCATTCCTCGAGACGAGCTCCGAGTCCGCGAGTCGACCGATACTCCTCGAGCCGACTCTTCACGAAATTCTTTGTGCAAGCTCTACGTGAGTCCTCGAGTCGAGTTCGAGTCCACGAGTCGACTGATACTCCTCGTGCCGACTCTTCACATGTCTCCTCGAGATGAATTCATTCCTCGAGTCGAGCTCCGAGTCCGCGAGTCGACCGATACTCCTCCAGCCGACTCTTCACGAAATTCCTCGTGCAGGCTCTACGTGAGTCCTCGAGTCGAGTTCGAGTCCATGAGTCGACTGATACTCCTCGTGCCAACTCTTCACATGTCTCCTCGAGATGAATTCATTCCTCGAGACGAGCTCCGAGTCCGCGAGTCGACCGATACTCCTCGCGCCGACTCTTCACGAAATTCTTTGTGCAAGCTCTACGTGAGTCCTCGAGTCGAGTTCGAGTCCACGAGTCGACTGATACTCCTCGTGCCGACTCTTCACATGTCTCCTCGAGATGAATTCATTCCTCGAGTCGAGCTCCGAGTCCGCGAGTCGACCGATACTCCTCGAGCCGACTCTTCACGAAATTCCTCGTGCAGGCTCTACGTGAGTCCTCGAGTCGAGTTCGAGTCCACGAGTCGACTGATACTCCTCGTGCCGACTCTTCACATGTCTCCTCGAGATGAATTCATTCCTCGAGTCGAGCTCCGAGTCCGCGAGTCGACCGATACTCCTCGCGCCGACTCTTCACGAAATTCCTCGTGCAGGCTCTACGTGAGTCCTCGAGTCGAGTTCGAGTCCACGAGTCGACTGATACTCCTCATGCCGACTCTTCACATGTCTACTCGAGATGAATTCATTCCTCGAGTCGAGCTCCGAGTCCGCGAGTCGACCGATACTCCTCGCGCCGACTCTTCACGAAATTCCTCGTGCAGGCTCTACGTGAGTCCTCGAGTCGAGTTCGAGTCCATGTGTCGACTGATACTCCTCGTGCCAACTCTTCACATGTCTCCTCGAGATGAATTCATTCCTCGAGACGAGCTCCGAGTCCGCGAGTCGACCGATACTCCTCGCGCCGACTCTTCACGAAATTTTTTGTGCAAGCTCTACGTGAGTCCTCGAGTCGAGTTCGAGTCCACGAGTCGACTGATACTCTTCGTGCCGACTCTTCACATGTCTCCTAGAGATGAATTCATTCCTCGAATCGAGCTCCGAGTCCGCGAGTCGACCGATACTCCTCGAGCCGACTCTTCACGAAATTCCTCGTGCAGGCTCTACGTGAGTCCTCGAGTCGAGTTCGAGTCCACGAGTCGACTGATACTCCTCATGCCGACTCTTCACATGTCTACTCGAGATGAATTCATTCCTCGAGTCGAGCTCCGAGTCCGCGAGTCGACCGATACTCCTCGCGCCGACTCTTCACGAAATTCCTCGTGCAGGCTCTACGTGAGTCCTCGAGTCGAGTTCGAGTCCATGTGTCGACTGATACTCCTCGTGCCAACTCTTCACATGCCTCCTCGAGATGAATTCATTCCTCGAGACGAGCTCCGAGTCCGCGAGTCGACCGATACTCCTCGCGCCGACTCTTCACGAAATTCTTTGTGCAAGCTCTACGTGAGTCCTCGAGTCGAGTTCGAGTCCACGAGTCGACTGATACTCCTCGTGCCGACTCTTCACATGTCTCCTCGAGATGAATTCATTCCTCGAGTCGAGCTCCGAGTCCGCGAGTCGACCGATACTCCTCGAACCGACTCTTCACGAAATTCCTCGTGCAGGCTCTACGTGAGTCCTCGAGTCGAGTTCGAGTCCATGAGTCGACTGATACTCCTCGTGCCAACTCTTCACATGTCTCCTCGAGATGAATTTATTCCTCGAGACGAGCTCCGAGTCCGCGAGTCGACCGATACTCCTCGCGCCGACTCTTCACGAAATTCTTTGTGCAAGCTCTACGTGAGTCCTCGAGTCGAGTTCGAGTCCACGAGTCGACTGATACTCCTCGTGCCGACTCTTCACATGTCTCCTCGAGATGAATTCATTCCTCGAGTCGAGCTCCGAGTCCGCGAGTCGACCGATACTCCTCGAGCCGACTCTTCACGAAATTCCTCGTGCAGGCTCTACGTGAGTCCTCGAGTCGAGTTCGAGTCCACGAGTCGACTGATACTCCTCGTGCCGACTCTTCACATGTCTCCTCGAGATGAATTCATTCCTCGAGTCGAGCTCCGAGTCCGCGAGTCGACCGATACTCCTCGCGCCGACTCTTCACGAAATTCCTCGTGCAGGCTCTACGTGAGTCCTCGAGTCTAGTTCGAGTCCATGAGTCGACTGATACTCCTCGTGCCAACTCTTCACATGTCTCATCGAGATGCATTCATTCCTCGAGTCGAGCTCTGATTCCGCGAGTCGACCGATACTCCTCGCGCCGACTCTTCACGAAATTCCTCGTGCAGGCTCTACGTAAGTCCTCGAGTCGAGTTCGAGTCCACGAGTCGACTGATACTCTTCGTTCTGACTCTTCACATGTCTCCTCGAGATCAATTCATTCCTCGAGTCGAGCTCTGAGTCCGCGAGTCGACCGATACTCCTCGCGCCGACTCTTCACAAAATTCCTCGTGTAGACTCTACGTGAGTCCTCGAGTCGAGTTCGAGTTCACAAGTCGACTGATACGGCTCGTGCCAACTCTTCACATGTCTCCTCGAGATGAATTCATTCCTCGAGTCGAGCCCCGAGTCCGCGAGTCGACCGATACTCCTCGCGCCGACTCTTCACGAAATTCCTCGTGCAGGCTCTACGTGAGTCCTCGAGTCGAGTTCGAGTCCACGAGTCGACTGATACTCCTCGTGCCGACTCTTCACATGTCTCCTCGAGATGAATTCATTCCTCGAGTCGAGCTCCGAGTCCGCGAGTCGACCGATACTCCTCGCGCCGACTCTTCACAAAATTCCTCGTGCAGGCTCTACGTGAGTCCTCGAGTCGAGTTCGAGTCCACGAGTCGACTGATACTCCTCGTGCCGACTCTTCACATGTCTCCTCGAGATGAATTCATTCCTCGAGTCGAGCTCTGAGTCCGCGAGTTGACCGATACTCCTCGCGCCGACTCTTCACGAAATTCCTCGTGCAGGCTCTACGTGAGTCCTCGAGTCTAGTTCGAGTCCATGAGTCGACTGATACTCCTCGTGCCAACTCTTCACATGTCACATCGAGATGAATTCATTCCTCGAGTCGAGCTCTGATTCCGCGAGTCGACCGATACTCCTCGTGCCGACTCTTCACGAAATTCCTCGTGCAGGCTCTACGTAAGTCCTCGAGTCGAGTTCGAGTCCACGAGTCGACTGATACTCTTCGTTCTGACTCTTCACATGTCTCCTCGAGAACAATTCATTCCTCGAGTCGAGCTCTGAGTCCGCGAGTCGACCGATACTCCTCGCGCCGACTCTTCACAAAATTCCTTGTGTAGACTCTACGTGAGTCCTCGAGTCGAGTTCGAGTTCACGAGTCGACTGATACGGCTCGTGCCAACTCTTCACATGTCTCCTCGAGATGAATTCATTCCTCGAGTCGAGCCCCGAGTCCGCGAGTCGACCGATACTCCTCGCGCCGACTCTTCACGAAATTCCTCGTGCAGGCTCTACGTGAGTCCTCGAGTCGAGTTCGAGTCCATGAGTCGACTGATACTCCTCGTGCCAACTCTTCACATGTCTCCTCGAGATGAATTCATTCCTCGAGTCGAGCTCCGAGTCCGCGAGTCGACCGATACTCCTCGCGCCGACTCTTCACGAAATTCCTCGTGCAGGCTCTACGTGAGTCCTCGAGTCGAGTTCGAGTCCACGAGTCGACTGATACTCCTCGTGCCGACTCTTCACATGTCTCCTAGAGATGAATTCATTCCTCGAGTCGAGCTCCGAGTCCGCGAGTCGACCGATACTCCTCGAGCCGACTCTTCACGAAATTCCTCGTGCAGGCTCTACGTGAGTCCTCGAGTCGAATTCGAGTCCACGAGTCGACTGATACACCTCATGCCGACTCTTCACATGTCTACTCGAGATGAATTCATTCCTCGAGTCGAGCTCCGAGTCCGCGAGTCGACCGATACTCCTCGCGCCGACTCTTCACGAAATTCCTCGTGCAGGCTCTACGTGAGTCCTCGAGTCGAGTTCGAGTCCATGAGTCGACTGATACTCCTCGTGCCAACTCTTCACATGTCTCCTCGAGATGAATTCATTCCTCGAGACGAGCTCCGAGTCCGCGAGTCGACCGATACTCCTCGCGCCGACTCTTCACGAAATTCTTTGTGCAAGCTCTACGTGAGTCCTCGAGTCGAGTTCGAGTCCACGAGTCGACTGATACTCCTCGTGCCGACTCTTCACATGTCTCCTCGAGATGAATTCATTCCTCGAGTCGAGCTCCGAGTCCGCGAGTCGACCGATACTCCTCGAGCCGACTCTTCACGAAATTCCTCGTGCAGGCTCTACGTGAGTCCTCGAGTCTAGTTCGAGTCCATGAGTCGACTGATACTCCTCGTGCCAACTCTTCACATGTCTCATCGAGATGAATTCATTCCTCGAGTCGAGCTCCGAGTCCGCGAGTCGACCGATACTCCTCGCGCCGACTCTTCACGAAATTCCTCGTGCAGGCTCTACGTGAGTCCTCGAGTCGAGTTCGAGTCCACGAGTCGACTGATACTCTTCGTGCCGACTCTTCACATGTCTCCTCGAGATGAATTCATTCCTCGAGTCGAGCTCCGAGTCCGCGAGTCGACCGATACTCCTCGCGCCGACTCTTCACGAAATTCCTCGTGCAGGCTCTACGTGAGTCCTCGAGTCGAGTTCGAGTCCACGAGTCTACTGATACTCCTCGTGCCGACTCTTCACATGTCTCCTCGAGATGAATTCATTCCTCGAGTCGAGCTCCGAGTCCGCGAGTTGACCGATACTCCTCGAGCCGACTCTTCACAAAATTCCTCGTGCAGGCTCTACGTGAGTCCTCGAGTCGAGTTCGAGTCCATGAGTCGACTGATACTCCTCGTGCCAACTCTTCACATGTCTCCTCGAGATGAATTCATTCCTCAAGTCGAGCTCCGAGTCCGCGAGTCGACCGATACTCCTCGCGCCGACTCTTCACGAAATTCCTCGTGCAGGCTCTACGTGAGTCCTCGAGTCTAGTTCGAGTCCATGAGTCGACTGATACTCCTCGTGCCAACTCTTCACATGTCTCATCGAGATGAATTCATTCCTCGAGTCGAGCTCCGAGTCCGCGAGTCGACCGATACTCCTCGCGCCGACTCTTCACGAAATTCCTCGTGCAGGCTCTACGTGAGTCCTCGAGTCGAGTTCGAGTCCACGAGTCGACTGATACTCTTCGTTCTGACACTTCACATGTCTCCTCGAGATCAATTCATTCCTCGAGTCGAGCTCTGATTCCGCGAGTCGACCGATACTCCTCGCGCCGACTCTTCATGAACTTCCTCGTGCAGGCTCTACGTGAGTCCTCGAGTCGAGTTCGAGTTCACGAGTCCACTGATACTCCTCTTGCCAACTCTTCACATGTCTCCTCGAGATGAATTCATTCCTCGAGTCGAGCTCCGAGTCCGCGAGTCGACCGATACTCCTCGCGCCGACTCTTCACGAAATTCCTCGTGCAGGCTCTACGTGAGTCCTCGAGTCGAGTTCGAGTCCACGAGTCAACTGATACTCCTCGTGCTGACTCTTCACATGTCTCCTCGAGAAGAATTCATTCCTCGAGTCGAGCTCCGAGCCCGCGAGTCGACCGATACTCCTCGCGCCGACTCTTCACGAAATTCCTCGTGCAGGCTCTACGTGAGTCCTCGAGTCTAGTTCGAGTCCATGAGTCGACTGATACTCCTCGTGCCAACTCTTCACATGTCTCATCGAGATGAATTCATTCCTCGAGTCGAGCTCCGAGTCCGCGAGTCGACCGATACTCCTCGCGCCGACTCTTCACGAAATTCCTCGTGCAGGCTCTACGTGAGTCCTCGAGTCGAGTTCGAGTCCACGAGTCGACTGATACTCTTCGTGCCGACACTTCACATGTCTCCTCGAGATGAATTCATTCCTCGAGTCGAGCTCCGAGTCCGCGAGTCGACCGATACTCCTCGCGCCGACTCTTCACGAAATTCCTCGTGCAGGCTCTACGTGAGTCCTCGAGTCGAGTTCGAGTCCATGAGTCGACTGATACTCCTCGTGCCAACTCTTCACATGTCTCCTCGAGATGAATTCATTCCTCGAGTCGAGCTCCGAGTCCGCGAGTCGACCGATACTCCTCGCGCCAACTCTTCACGAAATTCCTCGTGCAGGCTCTACGTGAGTCCTCGAGTCGAGTTCGAGTCCACGAGTCGACTGATACTCCTCGTGCCGACTCTTCACATGTCTCCTCAAGATGAATTCATTCCTCGAGTCGAGCTCCGAGTCCGCAAGTCGACCGATACTCCTCGCGCCGACTCTTCACGAAATTCCTCGTGCAGGCTCTACGTGAGTCCTCGAGTCGAGTTCGAGTCCATGATTCGACTGATACTCCTCGTGCCAACTCTTCACATGTCTCCTCGAGATGAATTCATTCCTCGAGTCGAGCTCCGAGTCCGCGAGTCGACCGATACTCCTCGCGCCGACTCTTCCCGAAATTCCTCGTGCAGGCTCTACGTGAGTCCTCGAGTCGAGTTCGAGTCCACGAGTCTACTGATACTCCTCGTGCCGACTCTTCACATGTCTCCTCGAGATGAATTCATTCCTCGAGTCGAGCTCCGAGTCCGCGAGTTGACCGATACTCCTCGAGCCGACTCTTCACGAAATTCCTCGTGCAGGCTCTACGTGAGTCCTCGAGTCGAGTTCGAGTCCATGAGTCGACTGATACTCCTCGTGCCAACTCTTCACATGTCTCCTCGAGATGAATTCATTCCTCAAGTCGAGCTCCTAGTCCGCGAGTCGACCGATACTCCTCGCGCCGACTCTTCACGAAATTCCTCGTGTAGGCTCTACGTGAGTCCTCGAGTCTAGTTCGAGTCCATGAGTCAACTGATACTCCTCGTGCCAACTCTTCACATGTCTCATCGAGATGAATTCATTCCTCGAGTCGAGCTCCGAGTCCGCGAGTAGACCGATACTCCTCGCGCCGACTCTTCACGAAATTCCTCGTGCAGGCTCTACGTGAGTCCTCGAGTCGAGTTCGAGTCCACGAGTCGACTGATACTCTTCGTTCTGACACTTCACATGTCTCCTCGAGATCAATTCATTTCTCGAGTCGAGCTCTGATTCCGCGAGTCGACCGATACTCCTCGCGCCGACTCTTCATGAAATTCCTCGTGCAGGCTCTACCTGAGTCCTCGAGTCGAGTTCGAGTTCACGAGTCCACTGATACTCCTCTTGCCAACTCTTCACATGTCTCCTCGAGATGAATTCATTCCTCGAGTCGAGCTCCGAGTCCGCGAGTCGACCGATACTCCTCGCGCCGACTCTTCACAAAATTCCTCGTGCAGGCTCTACGTGAGTCCTCGAGTCGAGTTCGAGTCCACGAGTCGACTGATACTCCTCGTGCCGACTCTTCACATGTCTCCTCGAGAAGAATTCATTCCTCGAGTCGAGCTCCGAGTCCGCGAGTCGACCGATACTCCTCGCGCCGACTCTTCACGAAATTCCTCGTGCAGGCTCTACGTGAGTCCTCGAGTCGAGTTCGAGTCCACGAGTTGACTGATACTCCTCGTGCCGACTCTTCACATGTCTCCTTGAGATGAATTCATTCCTCGAGTTGAGCTCCGAGTCCGCGAGTCGACCGATACTCATCGCTCCGACTCTTCACGAAATTCCTCGTGCAGGCTCTACGTGAGTCCTCGAGTCGAGTTCGAGTCCACGAGTCGACTGATACTCCTCGTGCCAACTCTTCACATGTCTCCTCGAGATGAATTCATTCCTCGAGTCGAGCTCCGAGTCCGCGAGTCGACCGATACTCCTCGCGCCGACTCTTCACGAAATTCCTCGTGCAGGATCTACGTGAGTCCTCGAGTCGAGTTCGAGTCCACGAGTCGACTGATACTCCTCGTGCCGACTCTTCACATGTCTCCTAGAGATGAATTCATTCCTCGAGTCGAGCTCCGAGTCCGCGAGTCGACCGATACTCCTCGAGCCGACTCTTCACGAAATTCCTCGTGCAGGCTCTACGTGAGTCCTCGAGTCGAGTTCGAGTCCACGAGTCGACTGATACTCCTCATGCCGACTCTTCACATGTCTCCTCGAGATGAATTCATTCCTCGAGTCGAGCTCCGAGTCCGCGAGTCGACCGATACTCCTCGCGCCGACTCTTCACGAAATTCCTCGTGCAGGCTCTACGTGAGTCCTCGAGTCGAGTTCGAGTCCATGAGTCGACTGATACTCCTCGTGCCAACTCTTCACATGTCTCCTCGAGATGAATTCATTCCTCGAGACGAGCTCCGAGTCCGCGAGTCGACCGATACTCCTCACGCCGACTCTTCACGAAATTCTTTGTGCAAGCTCTACGTGAGTCCTCGAGTCGAGTTCGAGTCCACGAGTCGACTGATACTCCTCGTGCCGACTCTTCACATGTCTCCTCGAGATGAATTCATTCCTCGAGTCGAGCTCCGAGTCCGCGAGTCGACCGATACTCCTCGCGCCGACTCTTCACGAAATTCCTCGTGCAGGCTCTACGTGAGTCCTCGAGTCGAGTTCGAGTCCATGAGTCGACTGATACTCCTCGTGCCAACTCTTCACATGTCTCCTCGAGATGAATTCATTCCTCGAGTCGAGCTCCGAGTCCGCGAGTCGACCGATACTCCTCGCGCCGACTCTTCACGAAATTCCTCGTGCAGGCTCTACGTGAGTCCTCGAGTCGAGTTCGAGTCCACGAGTCGACTGATACTCCTCGTGCCGACTCTTCACATGTCTCCTCGAGATGAATTCATTCCTCGAGTCGAGCTCCGAGTCCGCGAGTCGACCGATACTCCTCGCGCCGACTCTTCACGAAATTCCTCGTGCAGGCTCTACGTGAGTCCTCGAGTCGAGTTCGAGTCCATGAGTCGACTGATACTCCTCGTGCCAACTCTTCACATGTCTCCTCGAGATGAATTCATTCCTCGAGTCGAGCTCCGAGTCCGCGAGTCGACCGATACTCCTCGCGCCGACTCTTCACGAAATTCCTCGTGCAGGCTCTACGTGAGTCCTCGAGTCGAGTTCGAGTCCACGAGTCTACTGATACTCCTCGTGCCGACTCTTCACATGTCTCCTCGAGATGAATTCATTCCTCGAGTCAAGCTCCGAGTCCGCGAGTTGACCGATACTCCTCGAGCCGACTCTTCACGAAATTCCTCGTGCAGGCTCTACGTGAGTCCTCGAGTCGAGTTCGAGTCCATGAGTCGACTGATACTCCTCGTGCCAACTCTTCACATGTCTCCTCGAGATGAATTCATTCCTCAAGTCGAGCTCCGAGTCCGCGAGTCGACCGATACTCCTCGCGCCGACTCTTCACGAAATTCCTCGTGCAGGCTCTACGTGAGTCCTCGAGTCGAGTTCGAGTCAACGAGTCGACTGATACTCCTCGTGCCGACTCTTCACATGTCTCCTCGAGATGAATTCATTCCTCGAGTCGAGCTCCGAGTCCGCGAGTCGACCGATACTCCTCGCGCCGACTCTTCATGAAATTCCTCGTGCAGGCTCTACGTGAGTCCTCGAGTCGAGTTCGAGTCCATGAGTCGACTGATACTCCTCGTGCCGACTCTTCACATGTCTCCTCGAGATGAATTCATTCCTCGAGTCGAGCTCCGAGTCCGCGAGTCGACCGATACTCCTCGCGCCGACTCTTCACGAAATTCCTCGTGCAGGCTCTACGTGAGTCCTCGAGTCGAGTTCGAGTCCACGAGTCGACTGATACTCTTCGTTCTGACACTTCACATGTCTCCTCGAGATCAATTCATTCCTCGAGTCGAGCTCTGATTCCGCGAGTCGACCGATACTCCTCGCGCCGACTCTTCATGAAATTCCTCGTGCAGGCTCTACGTGAGTCCTCGAGTCGAGTTCGAGTTCACGAGTCCACTGATACTCCTCTTGCCAACTCTTCACATGTCTCCTCGAGATGAATTCATTCCTCGAGTCGAGCTCCGAGTCCGCGAGTCGACCGATACTCCTCGCGCCGACTCTTCACGAAATTCCTCGTGCAGGCTCTACGTGAGTCCTCGAGTCGAGTTCGAGTCCACGAGTCGACTGATACTCCTCGTGCCGACTCTTCACATGTCTCCTCGAGAAGAATTCATTCCTCGAGTCGAGCTCCGAGCCCGCGAGTCGACCGATACTCCTCGCGCCGACTCTTCACGAAATTCCTCGTGCAGGCTCTACGTGAGTCCTCGAGTCGAGTTCGAGTCCACGAGTCGACTGATACTCCTCGTGCCAACTCTTCACATGTCTCATCGAGATGAATTCATTCCTCGAGTCGAGCTCCGAGTCCGCGAGTCGACCGATACTCCTCGCGCCGACTCTTCACGAAATTCCTTGTGCAGGCTCTACGTGAGTCCTCGAGTCGAGTTTGAGTCCACGAGTCGACTGATACTCTTCGTGCCGACTCTTCACATGTCTCCTCGAGATGAATTCATTCCTCGAGTCGAGCTCCGAGTCCGCGAGTCGACCGATACTCCTCGCGCCGACTCTTCACGAAATTCCTCGTGCAGGCTCTACGTGAGTCCTCGAGTCGATTTCGAGTCAACGAGTCGACTGATACTCCTCGTGCCGACTCTTGACATGTCTCCTCGAGATGAATTCATTCCTCGAGTCGAGCTCCGAGTCCGCGAGTCGACCGATACTCCTCGCGCCGACTCTTCACGAAATTCCTCGTGCAGGCTCTACGTGAGTCCTCGAGTCGAGTTCGAGTCCATGAGTCGACTGATACTCCTCGTGCCGACTCTTCACATGTCTCCTCGAGATGAATTCATTCCTCGAGTCGAGCTCTGAGTCCGCGAGTCGACCGATACTCCTCGCGCCGACTCTTCACGAAATTCCTCGTGCAGGCTCTACGTGAGTCCTCGAGTCGAGTTCGAGTCCACGAGTCTACTGATACTCCTCGTGCCGACTCTTCACATGTCTCCTCGAGATGAATTCATTCCTCGAGTCGAGCTCCGAGTCCGCGAGTTGACCGATACTCCTCGAGCCGACTCTTCACGAAATTCCTCGTGCAGGCTCAACGTGAGTCCTCGAGTCGAGTTCGAGTCCATGAGTCGACTGATACTCCTCGTGCCAACTCTTCACATGTCTCCTCAAGATGAATTCATTCCTCAAGTCGAGCTCCGAGTCCGCGAGTCGACCGATACTCCTCGCGCCGACTCTTCACGAAATTCCTCGTGCAGGCTCTACGTGAGTCCTCGAGTCTAGTTCGAGTCCATGAGTCGACTGATACTCCTCGTGCCAACTCTTCACATGTCTCATCGAGATGAATTCATTCCTCGAGTCGAGCTCCGAGTCCGCGAGTCGACCGATACTCCTCGCGCCGACTCTTCACGATATTCCTCGTGCAGGCTCTACGTGAGTCCTCGAGTCGAGTTCGAGTCCACGAGTCGACTGATACTCTTCGTTCTGACACTTCACATGTCTCCTCGAGATGAATTCATTCCTCGAGTCGAGCTCCGAGTCCGCGAGTCGACCGATACTCCTCGCGCCGACTCTTCACGAAATTCCTCGTGCAGGCTCTACGTGAGTCCTCGAGTCGAGTTCGAGTCAACGAGTCGACTGATACTCCTCGTGCCGACTCTTCACATGTCTCCTCGAGATGAATTCATTCCTCGAGTCGAGCTCCGAGTCCGCGAGTCGACCGATACTCCTCGTGCCGACTCTTCACGAAATTCCTCGTGCAGGCTCTACGTGAGTCCTCGAGTCGAGTTCGAGTCCATGAGTCGACTGATACTCCTCGTGCCGACTCTTCACATGTCTCCTCGAGATGAATTCATTCCTCGAGTCGAGCTCCGAGTCCGCGAGTCGACCGATACTCCTCGCGCCGACTCTTCACGAAATTCCTCGTGCAGGCTCTACGTGAGTCCTCGAGTCGAGTTCGAGTCCACGAGTCTACTGATACTCCTCGTGCCGACTCTTCACATGTCTCCTCGAGATGAATTCATTCCTCGAGTCGAGCTCCGAGTCCACGAGTTGACCGATACTCCTCGAGCCGACTCTTCACGAAATTCCTCGTGCAGGCTCAACGTGAGTCCTCGAGTCGAGTTCGAGTCCATGAGTCGACTGATACTCCTCGTGCCAACTCTTCACATGTCTCCTCGAGATGAATTCATTCCTCAAGTCGAGCTCCGAGTCCGCGAGTCGACCGATACTCCTCGCGCCGACTCTTCACGAAATTCCTCGTGCAGGCTCTACGTGAGTCCTCGAGTCTAGTTCAAGTCCATGAGTCGACTGATACTCCTCGTGCCAACTCTTCACATGTCTCATCGAGATGAATTCATTCCTCGAGTCGAGCTCCGAGTCCGCGAGTCGACCGATACTCCTCGCGCCGACTCTTCACGAAATTCCTCGTGCAGGCTCTACGTGAGTCCTCGAGTCGAGTTCGAGTCCACGAGTTGACTGATACTCCTCGTGCCGACTCTTCACATGTCTCCTTGAGATGAATTCATTCCTCGAGTTGAGCTCCGAGTCCGCGAGTCGACCGATACTCATCGCGCCGACTCTTCACGAAATTCCTCGTGCAGGCTCTACGTGAGTCCTCGAGTCGAGTTCGAGTCCACGAGTCGACTGATACTCCTCGTGCCAACTCTTCACATGTCTCCTCGAGATGAATTCATTCCTCGAGTCGAGCTCCGAGTCCGCGAGTCGACCGATACTCCTCGCGCCGACTCTTCACGAAATTCCTCGTGCAGGCTCTACGTGAGTCCTCGAGTCGAGTTCGAGTCCACGAGTCGACTGATACTCTTCGTTCTGACTCTTCACATGTCTCCTCGAGATGAATTCATTCCTCGAGTCGAGCTCCGAGTCCGCGAGTCGACCGATACTCCTCGCGCCAACTCTTCACATGTCTCATCGAGATGAATTCATTCCTCGAGTCGAGCTCTGAGTCCGCGAGTCAACCGATACTCCTCGCGGCGACTCTTCATGAAATTCCTCGTGCAGGCTCTACGTGAGTCCTCGAGTCGAGTTCGAGTTCACGAGTCGACTGATACTCCTCGTGCCAATTCTTCACGTGTCTCCTCGAGATGAATTCATTCCTCGAGTCGAGCTCCGAGTCCGCGAGTCGACCGATACTCCTCGCGCCGACTCTTCACGAAATTCCTCGTGCAGGCTCTACGTGAGTCCTCGAGTCGAGTTCGAGTCCACGAGTCGACTGATACTCCTCGTGCCGACTCTTCACATGTCTCCTCGAGATGAATTCATTCCTCGAGTCGAGCTCCGAGTCCGCGAGTCGACCGATACTCCTCGCGCCGACTCTTCACGAAATTCCTCGTGCAGGCTCTACGTGAGTCCTCGAGTCGAGTTCGAGTCCATGAGTCGACTGATACTCCTCGTGCCAACTCTTCACATGTCTCCTCGAGATGAATTCATTCCTCGAGACGAGCTCCGAGTCCGCGAGTCGACCGATACTCCTCGCGCCGACTCTTCACGAAATTCCTTGTGCAAGCTCTACGTGAGTCCTCGAGTCGAGTTCGAGTCCACGAGTCAACTGATACTCCTCGTGCCGACTCTTCACATGTCTCCTCGAGATGAATTCATTCCTCGAGTCGAGCTCCGAGTCCGCGAGTCGACCGATACTCCTCGCGCCGACTCTTCACGAAATTCCTCGTGCAGGCTCTACGTGAGTCCTCGAGTCGATTTCGAGTCAACGAGTCGACTGATACTCCTCGTGCCGACTCTTGACATGTCTCCTCGAGATGAATTCATTCCTCGAGTCGAGCTCCGAGTCCGCGAGTCGACCGATACTCCTCGCGCCGACTCTTCACGAAATTCCTCGTGCAGGCTCTACGTGAGTCCTCGAGTCGAGTTCGAGTCCATGAGTCGACTGATACTCCTCGTGCCGACTCTTCACATGTCTCCTCGAGATGAATTCATTCCTCGAGTCGAGCTCTGAGTCCGCGAGTCGACCGATACTCCTCGCGCCGACTCTTCACGAAATTCCTCGTGCAGGCTCTACGTGAGTCCTCGAGTCGAGTTCGAGTCCACGAGTCTACTGATACTCCTCGTGCCGACTCTTCACATGTCTCCTCGAGATGAATTCATTCCTCGAGTCGAGCTCCGAGTCCGCGAGTTGACCGATACTCCTCGAGCCGACTCTTCACGAAATTCCTCGTGCAGGCTCAACGTGAGTCCTCGAGTCGAGTTCGAGTCCATGAGTCGACTGATACTCCTCGTGCCAACTCTTCACATGTCTCCTCAAGATGAATTCATTCCTCAAGTCGAGCTCCGAGTCCGCGAGTCGACCGATACTCCTCGCGCCGACTCTTCACGAAATTCCTCGTGCAGGCTCTACGTGAGTCCTCGAGTCTAGTTCGAGTCCATGAGTCGACTGATACTCCTCGTGCCAACTCTTCACATGTCTCATCGAGATGAATTCATTCCTCGAGTCGAGCTCCGAGTCCGCGAGTCGACCGATACTCCTCGCGCCGACTCTTCACGATATTCCTCGTGCAGGCTCTACGTGAGTCCTCGAGTCGAGTTCGAGTCCACGAGTCGACTGATACTCTTCGTTCTGACACTTCACATGTCTCCTCGAGATGAATTCATTCCTCGAGTCGAGCTCCGAGTCCGCGAGTCGACCGATACTCCTCGCGCCGACTCTTCACGAAATTCCTCGTGCAGGCTCTACGTGAGTCCTCGAGTCGAGTTCGAGTCAACGAGTCGACTGATACTCCTCGTGCCGACTCTTCACATGTCTCCTCGAGATGAATTCATTCCTCGAGTCGAGCTCCGAGTCCGCGAGTCGACCGATACTCCTCGTGCCGACTCTTCACGAAATTCCTCGTGCAGGCTCTACGTGAGTCCTCGAGTCGAGTTCGAGTCCATGAGTCGACTGATACTCCTCGTGCCGACTCTTCACATGTCTCCTCGAGATGAATTCATTCCTCGAGTCGAGCTCCGAGTCCGCGAGTCGACCGATACTCCTCGCGCCGACTCTTCACGAAATTCCTCGTGCAGGCTCTACGTGAGTCCTCGAGTCGAGTTCGAGTCCACGAGTCTACTGATACTCCTCGTGCCGACTCTTCACATGTCTCCTCGAGATGAATTCATTCCTCGAGTCGAGCTCCGAGTCCACGAGTTGACCGATACTCCTCGAGCCGACTCTTCACGAAATTCCTCGTGCAGGCTCAACGTGAGTCCTCGAGTCGAGTTCGAGTCCATGAGTCGACTGATACTCCTCGTGCCAACTCTTCACATGTCTCCTCGAGATGAATTCATTCCTCAAGTCGAGCTCCGAGTCCGCGAGTCGACCGATACTCCTCGCGCCGACTCTTCACGAAATTCCTCGTGCAGGCTCTACGTGAGTCCTCGAGTCTAGTTCAAGTCCATGAGTCGACTGATACTCCTCGTGCCAACTCTTCACATGTCTCATCGAGATGAATTCATTCCTCGAGTCGAGCTCCGAGTCCGCGAGTCGACCGATACTCCTCGCGCCGACTCTTCACGAAATTCCTCGTGCAGGCTCTACGTGAGTCCTCGAGTCGAGTTCGAGTCCACGAGTTGACTGATACTCCTCGTGCCGACTCTTCACATGTCTCCTTGAGATGAATTCATTCCTCGAGTTGAGCTCCGAGTCCGCGAGTCGACCGATACTCATCGCGCCGACTCTTCACGAAATTCCTCGTGCAGGCTCTACGTGAGTCCTCGAGTCGAGTTCGAGTCCACGAGTCGACTGATACTCCTCGTGCCAACTCTTCACATGTCTCCTCGAGATGAATTCATTCCTCGAGTCGAGCTCCGAGTCCGCGAGTCGACCGATACTCCTCGCGCCGACTCTTCACGAAATTCCTCGTGCAGGCTCTACGTGAGTCCTCGAGTCGAGTTCGAGTCCACGAGTCGACTGATACTCTTCGTTCTGACTCTTCACATGTCTCCTCGAGATGAATTCATTCCTCGAGTCGAGCTCCGAGTCCGCGAGTCGACCGATACTCCTCGCGCCAACTCTTCACATGTCTCATCGAGATGAATTCATTCCTCGAGTCGAGCTCTGAGTCCGCGAGTCAACCGATACTCCTCGCGGCGACTCTTCATGAAATTCCTCGTGCAGGCTCTACGTGAGTCCTCGAGTCGAGTTCGAGTTCACGAGTCGACTGATACTCCTCGTGCCAATTCTTCACGTGTCTCCTCGAGATGAATTCATTCCTCGAGTCGAGCTCCGAGTCCGCGAGTCGACCGATACTCCTCGCGCCGACTCTTCACGAAATTCCTCGTGCAGGCTCTACGTGAGTCCTCGAGTCGAGTTCGAGTCCACGAGTCGACTGATACTCCTCGTGCCGACTCTTCACATGTCTCCTCGAGATGAATTCATTCCTCGAGTCGAGCTCCGAGTCCGCGAGTCGACCGATACTCCTCGCGCCGACTCTTCACGAAATTCCTCGTGCAGGCTCTACGTGAGTCCTCGAGTCGAGTTCGAGTCCATGAGTCGACTGATACTCCTCGTGCCAACTCTTCACATGTCTCCTCGAGATGAATTCATTCCTCGAGACGAGCTCCGAGTCCGCGAGTCGACCGATACTCCTCGCGCCGACTCTTCACGAAATTCCTTGTGCAAGCTCTACGTGAGTCCTCGAGTCGAGTTCGAGTCCACGAGTCAACTGATACTCCTCGTGCCGACTCTTCACATGTCTCCTCGAGATGAATTCATTCCTCGAGTCGAGCTCCGAGTCCGCGAGTCGACCGATACTCCTCGAGCCGACTCTTCACGAAATTCCTCGTGCAGGCTCTACGTGAGTCCTCGAGTCGAGTTCGAGTCCATGAATCGACTGATACTCCTCGTGCCAACTCTTCACATGTCTCCTCGAGATGAATTCATTCCTCGAGTCGAGCTCCGAGTCCGCGAGTCGACCGATACTCCTCGCACCGACTCTTCAAGAAATTCCTCGTGCAGGCTCTACGTGAGTCCTCGAGTCGAGTTCGAGTCCATGAG
Organism: Urtica dioica subsp. dioica; assembly: GCF_054948205.1. NCBI lineage: Eukaryota > Viridiplantae > Streptophyta > Magnoliopsida > Rosales > Urticaceae > Urtica > Urtica dioica. Next base: position 34,445,738 of record NC_142756.1, on the reverse strand, counting down.
TCGACTGATACTCCTCGTGCCAACTCTTCACATGTCTCCTCGAGATGAATTCATTCCTCGAGACGAGCTCCGAGTCCGCGAGTCGACCGATACTCCTCGCGCCGACTCTTCACGAAATTCCTTGTGCAAGCTCTACGTGAGTCCTCGAGTCGAGTTCGAGTCCACGAGTCGACTGATACTCCTCGTGCCGACTCTTCACATGTCTCCTCGAGATGAATTCATTCCTCGAGTCGAGCTCCGAGTCCGCGAGTCGACCGATACTCCTCGAGCCGACTCTTCACGAAATTCCTCGTGCAGGCTCTACGTGAGTCCTCGAGTCTAGTTCGAGTCCATGAGTCGACTGATACTCCTCGTGCCAACTCTTCACATGTCTCATCGAGATGAATTCATTCCTCGAGTCGAGCTTCGAGTCCGCGAGTTGACCGATACTCCTCGAGCCGACTCTTCACGAAATTCCTCGTGCAGGCTCTACGTGAGTCCTCGAGTCGAGTTCGAGTCCATGAGTCGACTGATACTCCTCGTGCCAACTCTTCACATGTCTCCTCGAGATGAATTCATTCCTCAAGTCGAGCTCCGAGTCCGCGAGTCGACCGATACTCCTCGCGCCGACTCTTCACGAAATTCCTCGTGCAGGCTCTACGTGAGTCCTCGAGTCTAGTTCGAGTCCATGAGTCGACTGATACTCCTCGTGCCAACTCTTCACATGTCTCATCGAGATGAATTCATTCCTCGAGTCGAGCTCCGAGTCCGCGAGTCGACCGATACTCCTCGCGCCGACTCTTCACGAAATTCCTCGTGCAGGCTCTACGTGAGTCCTCGAGTCGAGTTCGAGTCCACGAGTCGACTGATACTCTTCGTTCTGACACTTCACATGTCTCCTCGAGATCAATTCATTCCTCGAGTCGAGCTCTGATTCCGCGAGTCGACCGATACTCCTCGCGCCGACTCTTCATGAAATTCCTCGTGCAGGCTCTACGTGAGTCCTCGAGTCGAGTTCGAGTTCACGAGTCCACTGATACTCCTCTTGCCAACTCTTCACATGTCTCCTCGAGATGAATTCATTCCTCGAGTCGAGCTCCGAGTCCGCGAGTCGACCGATACTCCTCGCGCCGACTCTTCACGAAATTCCTCGTGCAGGCTCTACGTGAGTCCTCGAGTCGAGTTCGAGTCCACGAGTCGACTGATACTCCTCGTGCCGACTCTTCACATGTCTCCTCGAGAAGAATTCATTCCTCGAGTCGAGCTCCGAGTCCGCGAGTCGACCGATACTCCTCGCGCCGACTCTTCACGAAATTCCTCGTGCAGGCTCTACGTGAGTCCTCGAGTCTAGTTCGAGTCCATGAGTCGACTGATACTCCTCGTGCCAACTCTTCACATGTCTCATCGAGATGAATTCATTCCTCGAGTCGAGCTCCGAGTCCGCGAGTCGACCGATACTCCTCGAGCCGACTCTTCACGAAATTCCTCGTGCAGGCTCTACGTGAGTCCTCGAGTCGAGTTCGAGTCCATGAATCGACTGATACTCCTCGTGCCAACTCTTCACATGTCTCCTCGAGATGAATTCATTCCTCGAGTCGAGCTCCGAGTCCGCGAGTCGACCGATACTCCTCGCACCGACTCTTCAAGAAATTCCTCGTGCAGGCTCTACGTGAGTCCTCGAGTCGAGTTCGAGTCCATGAGTCGACTGATACTCCTCGTGCCAACTCTTCACATGTCTCCTCGAGATGAATTCATTCCTCGAGACGAGCTCCGAGTCCGCGAGTCGACCGATACTCCTCGCGCCGACTCTTCACGAAATTCCTTGTGCAAGCTCTACGTGAGTCCTCGAGTCGAGTTCGAGTCCACGAGTCGACTGATACTCCTCGTGCCGACTCTTCACATGTCTCCTCGAGATGAATTCATTCCTCGAGTCGAGCTCCGAGTCCGCGAGTCGACCGATACTCCTCGAGCCGACTCTTCACGAAATTCCTCGTGCAGGCTCTACGTGAGTCCTCGAGTCTAGTTCGAGTCCATGAGTCGACTGATACTCCTCGTGCCAACTCTTCACATGTCTCATCGAGATGAATTCATTCCTCGAGTCGAGCTCCGAGTCCGCGAGTTGACCGATACTCCTCGAGCCGACTCTTCACGAAATTCCTCGTGCAGGCTCTACGTGAGTCCTCGAGTCGAGTTCGAGTCCATGAGTCGACTGATACTCCTCGTGCCAACTCTTCACATGTCTCCTCGAGATGAATTCATTCCTCAAGTCGAGCTCCGAGTCCGCGAGTCGACCGATACTCCTCGCGCCGACTCTTCACGAAATTCCTCGTGCAGGCTCTACGTGAGTCCTCGAGTCTAGTTCGAGTCCATGAGTCGACTGATACTCCTCGTGCCAACTCTTCACATGTCTCATCGAGATGAATTCATTCCTCGAGTCGAGCTCCGAGTCCGCGAGTCGACCGATACTCCTCGCGCCGACTCTTCACGAAATTCCTCGTGCAGGCTCTACGTGAGTCCTCGAGTCGAGTTCGAGTCCACGAGTCGACTGATACTCTTCGTTCTGACACTTCACATGTCTCCTCGAGATCAATTCATTCCTCGAGTCGAGCTCTGATTCCGCGAGTCGACCGATACTCCTCGCGCCGACTCTTCATGAAATTCCTCGTGCAGGCTCTACGTGAGTCCTCGAGTCGAGTTCGAGTTCACGAGTCCACTGATACTCCTCTTGCCAACTCTTCACATGTCTCCTCGAGATGAATTCATTCCTCGAGTCGAGCTCCGAGTCCGCGAGTCGACCGATACTCCTCGCGCCGACTCTTCACGAAATTCCTCGTGCAGGCTCTACGTGAGTCCTCGAGTCGAGTTCGAGTCCACGAGTCGACTGATACTCCTCGTGCCGACTCTTCACATGTCTCCTCGAGAAGAATTCATTCCTCGAGTCGAGCTCCGAGTCCGCGAGTCGACCGATACTCCTCGCGCCGACTCTTCACGAAATTCCTCGTGCAGGCTCTACGTGAGTCCTCGAGTCTAGTTCTAGTCCATGAGTCGACTGATACTCCTCGTGCCAACTCTTCACATGTCTCATCGAGATGAATTCATTCCTCGAGTCGAGCTCCGAGTCCGCGAGTCGACCGATACTCCTCGCGCCGACTCTTCACGAAATTCCTCGTGCAGGCTCTACGTGAGTCCTCGAGTCGAGTTCGAGTCCACGAGTCGACTGATACTCTTCGTGCCGACTCTTCACATGTCTCCTCGAGATGAATTCATTCCTCGAGTCGAGCTCCGAGTCCGCGAGTCGACCGATACTCCTCGCGCCGACTCTTCACGAAATTCCTCGTGCAGGCTCTACGTGAGTCCTCGAGTCGAGTTCGAGTCCACGAGTCGACTGATACTCTTCGTTCTGACACTTCACATGTCTCCTCGAGATCAATTCATTCCTCGAGTCGAGCTCTGATTCCGCGAGTCGACCGATACTCCTCGCGCCGACTCTTCATGAAATTCCTCGTGCAGGCTCTACGTGAGTCCTCGAGTCGAGTTCGAGTTCACGAGTCCACTGATACTCCTCTTGCCAACTCTTCACATGTCTCCTCGAGATGAATTCATTCCTCGAGTCGAGCTCCGAGTCCGCGAGTCGACCGATACTCCTCGCGCCGACTCTTCACGAAATTCCTCGTGCAGGCTCTACGTGAGTCCTCGAGTCGAGTTCGAGTCCATGAGTCGACTGATACTCCTCGTGCCAACTCTTCACATGTCTCCTCGAGATGAATTCATTCCTCGAGTAGAGCTCCGAGTCCGCGAGTCGACCGATACTCCTCGCGCCGACTCTTCACGAAATTCCTCGTGCAGGCTCTACGTGAGTCCTCGAGTCGAGTTCGAGTCCACGAGTCGACTGATACTCCTCGTGCCGACTCTTCACATGTCTCCTCGAGAAGAATTCATTCCTCGAGTCGAGCTCCGAGTCCGCGAGTCGACCGATACTCCTCGCGCCGACTCTTCACGAAATTCCTCGTGCAGGCTCTACGTGAGTCCTCGAGTCTAGTTCGAGTCCATGAGTCGACTGATACTCCTCGTGCCAACTCTTCACATGTCTCATCGAGATGAATTCATTCCTCGAGTCGAGCTCCGAGTCCGCGAGTCGACCGATACTCCTCGCGCCGAGTCTTCACGAAATTCCTCGTGCAGGCTCTACGTGAGTCCTCGAGTCGAGTTCGAGTCCACGAGTCGACTGATACTCTTCGTGCCGACTCTTCACATGTCTCCTCGAGATGAATTCATTCCTCGAGTCGAGCTCCGAGTCCGCGAGTCGACCGATACTCCTCGCGCCGACTCTTCACGAAATTCCTCGTGCAGGCTCTACGTGAGTCCTCGAGTCGAGTTCGAGTCCACGAGTCGACTGATACTCCTCGTGCCAACTCTTCACATGTCTCCTCGAGATGAATTCATTCCTCGAGTCGAGCTCCGAGTCCGCGAGTCGACCGATACTCCTCGCGCCGACTCTTCACGAAATTCCTCGTGCAGGCTCTACGTGAGTCCTCGAGTCGAGTTCGAGTCCACGAGTCGACTGATACTCCTCGTGCCGACTCTTCACATGTCTCCTCGAGATGAATTCATTCCTCGAGTCGAGCTCCGAGTCCGCGAGTCGACCGATACTCCTCGCGCCGACTCTTCACGAAATTCCTCGTGCAGGCTCTACGTGTGTCCTCGAGTCGAGTTCGAGTCCATGAGTCGACTGATACTCCTCGTGCCAACTCTTCACATGTCTCCTCGAGATGAATTCATTCCTCGAGTGGAGCTCCGAGTCCGCGAGTCGACCGATACTCCTCGCGCCGACTCTTCACGAAATTCCTCGTGCAGGCTCTACGTGAGTCCTCGAGTCGAGTTCGAGTCCACAAGTCTACTGATAGTCCTCGTGCCGACTCTTCACATGTCTCCTCGAGATGAATTCATTCCTCGAGTCGAGCTCCGAGTCCGCGAGTTGACCGATACTCCTCGAGCCGACTCTTCACGAAATTCCTCGTGCAGGCTCTACTTGAGTCCTCGAGTCGAGTTCGAGTCCATGAGTCGACTGATACTCCTCGTGCCAACTCTTCACATGTCTCCTCGAGATGAATTCATTCCTCAAGTCGAGCTCCGAGTCCGCGAGTCGACCGATACTCCTCGCGCCGACTCTTCACGAAATTCCTCGTGCAGGCTCTACGTGAGTCCTCGAGTCTAGTTCGAGTCCATGAGTCGACTCATACTCCTCGTGCCAACTCTTCACATGTCTCATCGTGATGAATTCATTCCTCGAGTCGAGCTCCGAGTCCGCGAGTCGACCGATACTCCTCGCGCCGACTCTTCACGAAATTCCTCGTGCAGGCTCTACGTGAGTCCTCGAGTCGAGTTCGAGTCCACGAGTCGACTGATACTCTTCGTTCTGACACTTCACATGTCTCCTCGAGATCAATTCATTCCTCGAGTCGAGCTCTGATTCCGCGAGTCGACCGATACTCCTCGCGCCGACTCTTCATGAAATTCCTCGTGCAGGCTCTACGTGAGTCCTCGAGTCGAGTTCGAGTTCACGAGTCCACTGATACTCCTCTTGCCAACTCTTCACATGTCTCCTCGAGATGAATTCATTCCTCGAGTCGAGCTCCGAGTCCGCGAGTCGACCGATACTCCTCGCGCCGACTCTTCACGAAATTCCTCGTGCAGGCTCTACGTGAGTCCTCGAGTCGAGTTCGAGTCCACGAGTCGACTGATACTCCTCGTGCCGACTCTTCACATGTCTCCTCGAGAAGAATTCATTCCTCGAGTCGAGCTCCGAGTCCGCGAGTCGACCGATACTCCTCGCGCCGACTCTTCACGAAATTCCTCGTGCAGGCTCTACGTGAGTCCTCGAGTCGAGTTCGAGTCCACGAGTCGACTGATACTCCTCGTGCCGACTCTTCACATGTCTCCTTGAGATGAATTCATTCCTCGAGTTGAGCTCCGAGTCCGCGAGTCGACCGATACTCATCGCGCCGACTCTTCACGAAATTCCTCGTGCAGGCTCTACGTGAGTCCTCGAGTCGAGTTCGAGTCCACGAGTCGACTGATACTCCTCGTGCCAACTCTTCACATGTCTCCTCGAGATGAATTCATTCCTCGAGTCGAGCTCCGAGTCCGCGAGTCGACCGATACTCCTCGCGCCGACTCTTCACGAAATTCCTCGTGCAGGCTCTACGTGAGTCCTCGAGTCGAGTTCGAGTCCACGAGTCGACTGATACTCCTCGTGCCGACTCTTCACATGTCTCCTCGAGATGAATTCATTCCTCGAGTCGAGCTCCGAGTCCGCGAGTCGACCGATACTCCTCGCGCCGACTCTTCACGAAATTCCTCGTGCAGGCTCTACGTGTGTCCTCGAGTCGAGTTCGAGTCCATGAGTCGACTGATACTCCTCGTGCCAACTCTTCACATGTCTCCTCGAGATGAATTCATTCCTCGAGTGGAGCTCCGAGTCCGCGAGTCGACCGATACTCCTCGCGCCGACTCTTCACGAAATTCCTCGTGCAGGCTCTACGTGAGTCCTCGAGTCGAGTTCGAGTCCACAAGTCTACTGATAGTCCTCGTGCCGACTCTTCACATGTCTCCTCGAGATGAATTCATTCCTCGAGTCGAGCTCCGAGTCCGCGAGTCGACCGATACTCCTCGCGCCGACTCTTCACGAAATTCCTCGTGCAGGCTCTACGTGAGTCCTCGAGTCGAGTTCGAGTCCATGAGTCGACTGATACTCCTCGTGCCAACTCTTCACATGTCTCCTCGAGATGAATTCATTCCTCGAGTGGAGCTCCGAGTCCGCGAGTCGACCGATACTCCTCGCGCCGACTCTTCACGAAATTCCTCGTGCAGGCTCTACGTGAGTCCTCGAGTCGAGTTCGAGTCCACGAGTCGACTGATACTCCTCGTGCCGACTCTTCACATGTCTCCTCGAGAAGAATTCATTCCTCGAGTCGAGCTCCGAGTCCGCGAGTCGACCGATACTCCTCGCGCCGACTCTTCACGAAATTCCTCGTGCAGGCTCTACGTGAGTCCTCGAGTCTAGTTCGAGTCCATGAGTCGACTGATACTCCTCGTGCCAACTCTTCACATGTCTCATCGAGATGAATTCATTCCTCGAGTCGAGCTCCGAGTCCGCGAGTTGACCGATACTCCTCGAGCCGACTCTTCACGAAATTCCTCGTGCAGGCTCTACGTGAGTCCTCGAGTCGAGTTCGAGTCCATGAGTCGACTGATACTCCTCGTGCCAACTCTTCACATGTCTCCTCGAGATGAATTCATTCCTCAAGTCGAGCTCCGAGTCCGCGAGTCGACCGATACTCCTCGCGCCGACTCTTCACGAAATTCCTCGTGCAGGCTCTACGTGAGTCCTCGAGTCTAGTTCGAGTCCATGAGTCGACTGATACTCCTCGTGCCAACTCTTCACATGTCTCATCGAGATGAATTCATTCCTCGAGTCGAGCTCCGAGTCCGCGAGTCGACCGATACTCCTCGCGCCGACTCTTCACGAAATTCCTCGTGCAGGCTCTACGTGAGTCCTCGAGTCGAGTTCGAGTCCACGAGTCGACTGATACTCTTCGTTCTGACACTTCACATGTCTCCTCGAGATCAATTCATTCCTCGAGTCGAGCTCTGATTCCGCGAGTCGACCGATACTCCTCGCGCCGACTCTTCATGAAATTCCTCGTGCAGGCTCTACGTGAGTCCTCGAGTCGAGTTCGAGTTCACGAGTCCACTGATACTCCTCTTGCCAACTCTTCACATGTCTCCTCGAGATGAATTCATTCCTCGAGTCGAGCTCCGAGTCCGCGAGTCGACCGATACTCCTCGCGCCGACTCTTCACGAAATTCCTCGTGCAGGCTCTACGTGAGTCCTCGAGTCGAGTTCGAGTCCACGAGTCGACTGATACTCCTCGTGCCGACTCTTCACATGTCTCCTCGAGAAGAATTCATTCCTCGAGTCGAGCTCCGAGTCCGCGAGTCGACCGATACTCCTCGCGCCGACTCTTCACGAAATTCCTCGTGCAGGCTCTACGTGAGTCCTCGAGTCTAGTTCTAGTCCATGAGTCGACTGATACTCCTCGTGCCAACTCTTCACATGTCTCATCGAGATGAATTCATTCCTCGAGTCGAGCTCCGAGTCCGCGAGTCGACCGATACTCCTCGCGCCGACTCTTCACGAAATTCCTCGTGCAGGCTCTACGTGAGTCCTCGAGTCGAGTTCGAGTCCACGAGTCGACTGATACTCTTCGTGCCGACTCTTCACATGTCTCCTCGAGATGAATTCATTCCTCGAGTCGAGCTCCGAGTCCGCGAGTCGACCGATACTCCTCGCGCCGACTCTTCACGAAATTCCTCGTGCAGGCTCTACGTGAGTCCTCGAGTCGAGTTCGAGTCCACGAGTCGACTGATACTCTTCGTTCTGACACTTCACATGTCTCCTCGAGATCAATTCATTCCTCGAGTCGAGCTCTGATTCCGCGAGTCGACCGATACTCCTCGCGCCGACTCTTCATGAAATTCCTCGTGCAGGCTCTACGTGAGTCCTCGAGTCGAGTTCGAGTTCACGAGTCCACTGATACTCCTCTTGCCAACTCTTCACATGTCTCCTCGAGATGAATTCATTCCTCGAGTCGAGCTCCGAGTCCGCGAGTCGACCGATACTCCTCGCGCCGACTCTTCACGAAATTCCTCGTGCAGGCTCTACGTGAGTCCTCGAGTCGAGTTCGAGTCCATGAGTCGACTGATACTCCTCGTGCCAACTCTTCACATGTCTCCTCGAGATGAATTCATTCCTCGAGTAGAGCTCCGAGTCCGCGAGTCGACCGATACTCCTCGCGCCGACTCTTCACGAAATTCCTCGTGCAGGCTCTACGTGAGTCCTCGAGTCGAGTTCGAGTCCACGAGTCGACTGATACTCCTCGTGCCGACTCTTCACATGTCTCCTCGAGAAGAATTCATTCCTCGAGTCGAGCTCCGAGTCCGCGAGTCGACCGATACTCCTCGCGCCGACTCTTCACGAAATTCCTCGTGCAGGCTCTACGTGAGTCCTCGAGTCTAGTTCGAGTCCATGAGTCGACTGATACTCCTCGTGCCAACTCTTCACATGTCTCATCGAGATGAATTCATTCCTCGAGTCGAGCTCCGAGTCCGCGAGTCGACCGATACTCCTCGCGCCGAGTCTTCACGAAATTCCTCGTGCAGGCTCTACGTGAGTCCTCGAGTCGAGTTCGAGTCCACGAGTCGACTGATACTCTTCGTGCCGACTCTTCACATGTCTCCTCGAGATGAATTCATTCCTCGAGTCGAGCTCCGAGTCCGCGAGTCGACCGATACTCCTCGCGCCGACTCTTCACGAAATTCCTCGTGCAGGCTCTACGTGAGTCCTCGAGTCGAGTTCGAGTCCACGAGTCGACTGATACTCCTCGTGCCAACTCTTCACATGTCTCCTCGAGATGAATTCATTCCTCGAGTCGAGCTCCGAGTCCGCGAGTCGACCGATACTCCTCGCGCCGACTCTTCACGAAATTCCTCGTGCAGGCTCTACGTGAGTCCTCGAGTCGAGTTCGAGTCCACGAGTCGACTGATACTCCTCGTGCCGACTCTTCACATGTCTCCTCGAGATGAATTCATTCCTCGAGTCGAGCTCCGAGTCCGCGAGTCGACCGATACTCCTCGCGCCGACTCTTCACGAAATTCCTCGTGCAGGCTCTACGTGTGTCCTCGAGTCGAGTTCGAGTCCATGAGTCGACTGATACTCCTCGTGCCAACTCTTCACATGTCTCCTCGAGATGAATTCATTCCTCGAGTGGAGCTCCGAGTCCGCGAGTCGACCGATACTCCTCGCGCCGACTCTTCACGAAATTCCTCGTGCAGGCTCTACGTGAGTCCTCGAGTCGAGTTCGAGTCCACAAGTCTACTGATAGTCCTCGTGCCGACTCTTCACATGTCTCCTCGAGATGAATTCATTCCTCGAGTCGAGCTCCGAGTCCGCGAGTTGACCGATACTCCTCGAGCCGACTCTTCACGAAATTCCTCGTGCAGGCTCTACTTGAGTCCTCGAGTCGAGTTCGAGTCCATGAGTCGACTGATACTCCTCGTGCCAACTCTTCACATGTCTCCTCGAGATGAATTCATTCCTCAAGTCGAGCTCCGAGTCCGCGAGTCGACCGATACTCCTCGCGCCGACTCTTCACGAAATTCCTCGTGCAGGCTCTACGTGAGTCCTCGAGTCTAGTTCGAGTCCATGAGTCGACTCATACTCCTCGTGCCAACTCTTCACATGTCTCATCGTGATGAATTCATTCCTCGAGTCGAGCTCCGAGTCCGCGAGTCGACCGATACTCCTCGCGCCGACTCTTCACGAAATTCCTCGTGCAGGCTCTACGTGAGTCCTCGAGTCGAGTTCGAGTCCACGAGTCGACTGATACTCTTCGTTCTGACACTTCACATGTCTCCTCGAGATCAATTCATTCCTCGAGTCGAGCTCTGATTCCGCGAGTCGACCGATACTCCTCGCGCCGACTCTTCATGAAATTCCTCGTGCAGGCTCTACGTGAGTCCTCGAGTCGAGTTCGAGTTCACGAGTCCACTGATACTCCTCTTGCCAACTCTTCACATGTCTCCTCGAGATGAATTCATTCCTCGAGTCGAGCTCCGAGTCCGCGAGTCGACCGATACTCCTCGCGCCGACTCTTCACGAAATTCCTCGTGCAGGCTCTACGTGAGTCCTCGAGTCGAGTTCGAGTCCACGAGTCGACTGATACTCCTCGTGCCGACTCTTCACATGTCTCCTCGAGAAGAATTCATTCCTCGAGTCGAGCTCCGAGTCCGCGAGTCGACCGATACTCCTCGCGCCGACTCTTCACGAAATTCCTCGTGCAGGCTCTACGTGAGTCCTCGAGTCGAGTTCGAGTCCACGAGTCGACTGATACTCCTCGTGCCGACTCTTCACATGTCTCCTTGAGATGAATTCATTCCTCGAGTTGAGCTCCGAGTCCGCGAGTCGACCGATACTCATCGCGCCGACTCTTCACGAAATTCCTCGTGCAGGCTCTACGTGAGTCCTCGAGTCGAGTTCGAGTCCACGAGTCGACTGATACTCCTCGTGCCAACTCTTCACATGTCTCCTCGAGATGAATTCATTCCTCGAGTCGAGCTCCGAGTCCGCGAGTCGACCGATACTCCTCGCGCCGACTCTTCACGAAATTCCTCGTGCAGGCTCTACGTGAGTCCTCGAGTCGAGTTCGAGTCCACGAGTCGACTGATACTCCTCGTGCCGACTCTTCACATGTCTCCTCGAGATGAATTCATTCCTCGAGTCGAGCTCCGAGTCCGCGAGTCGACCGATACTCCTCGCGCCGACTCTTCACGAAATTCCTCGTGCAGGCTCTACGTGTGTCCTCGAGTCGAGTTCGAGTCCATGAGTCGACTGATACTCCTCGTGCCAACTCTTCACATGTCTCCTCGAGATGAATTCATTCCTCGAGTGGAGCTCCGAGTCCGCGAGTCGACCGATACTCCTCGCGCCGACTCTTCACGAAATTCCTCGTGCAGGCTCTACGTGAGTCCTCGAGTCGAGTTCGAGTCCACAAGTCTACTGATAGTCCTCGTGCCGACTCTTCACATGTCTCCTCGAGATGAATTCATTCCTCGAGTCGAGCTCCGAGTCCGCGAGTCGACCGATACTCCTCGCGCCGACTCTTCACGAAATTCCTCGTGCAGGCTCTACGTGAGTCCTCGAGTCGAGTTCGAGTCCATGAGTCGACTGATACTCCTCGTGCCAACTCTTCACATGTCTCCTCGAGATGAATTCATTCCTCGAGTGGAGCTCCGAGTCCGCGAGTCGACCGATACTCCTCGCGCCGACTCTTCACGAAATTCCTCGTGCAGGCTCTACGTGAGTCCTCGAGTCGAGTTCGAGTCCACGAGTCGACTGATACTCCTCGTGCCGACTCTTCACATGTCTCCTCGAGAAGAATTCATTCCTCGAGTCGAGCTCCGAGTCCGCGAGTCGACCGATACTCCTCGCGCCGACTCTTCACGAAATTCCTCGTGCAGGCTCTACGTGAGTCCTCGAGTCTAGTTCGAGTCCATGAGTCGACTGATACTCCTCGTGCCAACTCTTCACATGTCTCATCGAGATGAATTCATTCCTCGAGTCGAGCTCCGAGTCCGCGAGTCGACCGATACTCCTCGCGCCGAGTCTTCACGAAATTCCTCGTGCAGGCTCTACGTGAGTCCTCGAGTCGAGTTCGAGTCCACGAGTCGACTGATACTCTTCGTGCCGACTCTTCACATGTCTCCTCGAGATGAATTCATTCCTCGAGTCGAGCTCCGAGTCCGCGAGTCGACCGATACTCCTCGCGCCGACTCTTCACGAAATTCCTCGTGCAGGCTCTACGTGAGTCCTCGAGTCGAGTTCGAGTCCACGAGTCGACTGATACTCCTCGTGCCAACTCTTCACATGTCTCCTCGAGATGAATTCATTCCTCGAGTCGAGCTCCGAGTCCGCGAGTCGACCGATACTCCTCGCGCCGACTCTTCACGAAATTCCTCGTGCAGGCTCTACGTGAGTCCTCGAGTCGAGTTCGAGTCCACGAGTCGACTGATACTCCTCGTGCCGACTCTTCACATGTCTCCTCGAGATGAATTCATTCCTCGAGTCGAGCTCCGAGTCCGCGAGTCGACCGATACTCCTCGCGCCGACTCTTCACGAAATTCCTCGTGCAGGCTCTACGTGTGTCCTCGAGTCGAGTTCGAGTCCATGAGTCGACTGATACTCCTCGTGCCAACTCTTCACATGTCTCCTCGAGATGAATTCATTCCTCGAGTGGAGCTCCGAGTCCGCGAGTCGACCGATACTCCTCGCGCCGACTCTTCACGAAATTCCTCGTGCAGGCTCTACGTGAGTCCTCGAGTCGAGTTCGAGTCCACAAGTCTACTGATAGTCCTCGTGCCGACTCTTCACATGTCTTCTCGAGATGAATTCATTCCTCGAGTCGAGCTCCGAGTCCGCGAGTTGACCGATACTCCTCGAGCCGACTCTTCACGAAATTCCTCGTGCAGGCTCTACTTGAGTCCTCGAGTCGAGTTCGAGTCCATGAGTCGACTGATACTCCTCGTGCCAACTCTTCACATGTCTCCTCGAGATGAATTCATTCCTCAAGTCGAGCTCCGAGTCCGCGAGTCGACCGATACTCCTCGCGCCGACTCTTCACGAAATTCCTCGTGCAGGCTCTACGTGAGTCCTCGAGTCTAGTTCGAGTCCATGAGTCGACTCATACTCCTCGTGCCAACTCTTCACATGTCTCATCGTGATGAATTCATTCCTCGAGTCGAGCTCCGAGTCCGCGAGTCGACCGATACTCCTCGCGCCGACTCTTCACGAAATTCCTCGTGCAGGCTCTACGTGAGTCCTCGAGTCGAGTTCGAGTCCACGAGTCGACTGATACTCTTCGTTCTGACACTTCACATGTCTCCTCGAGATCAATTCATTCCTCGAGTCGAGCTCTGATTCCGCGAGTCGACCGATACTCCTCGCGCCGACTCTTCATGAAATTCCTCGTGCAGGCTCTACGTGAGTCCTCGAGTCGAGTTCGAGTTCACGAGTCCACTGATACTCCTCTTGCCAACTCTTCACATGTCTCCTCGAGATGAATTCATTCCTCGAGTCGAGCTCCGAGTCCGCGAGTCGACCGATACTCCTCGCGCCGACTCTTCACGAAATTCCTCGTGCAGGCTCTACGTGAGTCCTCGAGTCGAGTTCGAGTCCACGAGTCGACTGATACTCCTCGTGCCGACTCTTCACATGTCTCCTCGAGAAGAATTCATTCCTCGAGTCGAGCTCCGAGTCCGCGAGTCGACCGATACTCCTCGCGCCGACTCTTCACGAAATTCCTCGTGCAGGCTCTACGTGAGTCCTCGAGTCGAGTTCGAGTCCACGAGTCGACTGATACTCCTCGTGCCGACTCTTCACATGTCTCCTTGAGATGAATTCATTCCTCGAGTTGAGCTCCGAGTCCGCGAGTCGACCGATACTCATCGCGCCGACTCTTCACGAAATTCCTCGTGCAGGCTCTACGTGAGTCCTCGAGTCGAGTTCGAGTCCACGAGTCGACTGATACTCCTCGTGCCAACTCTTCACATGTCTCCTCGAGATGAATTCATTCCTCGAGTCGAGCTCCGAGTCCGCGAGTCGACCGATACTCCTCGCGCCGACTCTTCACGAAATTCCTCGTGCAGGCTCTACGTGAGTCCTCGAGTCGAGTTCGAGTCCACGAGTCGACTGATACTCCTCGTGCCGACTCTTCACATGTCTCCTCGAGATGAATTCATTCCTCGAGTCGAGCTCCGAGTCCGCGAGTCGACCGATACTCCTCGCGCCGACTCTTCACGAAATTCCTCGTGCAGGCTCTACGTGTGTCCTCGAGTCGAGTTCGAGTCCATGAGTCGACTGATACTCCTCGTGCCAACTCTTCACATGTCTCCTCGAGATGAATTCATTCCTCGAGTGGAGCTCCGAGTCCGCGAGTCGACCGATACTCCTCGCGCCGACTCTTCACGAAATTCCTCGTGCAGGCTCTACGTGAGTCCTCGAGTCGAGTTCGAGTCCACAAGTCTACTGATAGTCCTCGTGCCGACTCTTCACATGTCTCCTCGAGATGAATTCATTCCTCGAGTCGAGCTCCGAGTCCGCGAGTTGACCGATACTCCTCGAGCCGACTCTTCACGAAATTCCTCGTGCAGGCTCTACTTGAGTCCTCGAGTCGAGTTCGAGTCCATGAGTCGACTGATACTCCTCGTGCCAACTCTTCACATGTCTCCTCGAGATGAATTCATTCCTCAAGTCGAGCTCCGAGTCCGCGAGTCGACCGATACTCCTCGCGCCGACTCTTCACGAAATTCCTCGTGCAGGCTCTACGTGAGTCCTCGAGTCTAGTTCGAGTCCATGAGTCGACTCATACTCCTCGTGCCAACTCTTCACATGTCTCATCGTGATGAATTCATTCCTCGAGTCGAGCTCCGAGTCCGCGAGTCGACCGATACTCCTCGCGCCGACTCTTCACGAAATTCCTCGTGCAGGCTCTACGTGAGTCCTCGAGTCGAGTTCGAGTCCACGAGTCGACTGATACTCTTCGTTCTGACACTTCACATGTCTCCTCGAGATCAATTCATTCCTCGAGTCGAGCTCTGATTCCGCGAGTCGACCGATACTCCTCGCGCCGACTCTTCATGAAATTCCTCGTGCAGGCTCTACGTGAGTCCTCGAGTCGAGTTCGAGTTCACGAGTCCACTGATACTCCTCTTGCCAACTCTTCACATGTCTCCTCGAGATGAATTCATTCCTCGAGTCGAGCTCCGAGTCCGCGAGTCGACCGATACTCCTCGCGCCGACTCTTCACGAAATTCCTCGTGCAGGCTCTACGTGAGTCCTCGAGTCGAGTTCGAGTCCACGAGTCGACTGATACTCCTCGTGCCGACTCTTCACATGTCTCCTCGAGAAGAATTCATTCCTCGAGTCGAGCTCCGAGTCCGCGAGTCGACCGATACTCCTCGCGCCGACTCTTCACGAAATTCCTCGTGCAGGCTCTACGTGAGTCCTCGAGTCGAGTTCGAGTCCACGAGTCGACTGATACTCCTCGTGCCGACTCTTCACATGTCTCCTTGAGATGAATTCATTCCTCGAGTTGAGCTCCGAGTCCGCGAGTCGACCGATACTCATCGCGCCGACTCTTCACGAAATTCCTCGTGCAGGCTCTACGTGAGTCCTCGAGTCGAGTTCGAGTCCACGAGTCGACTGATACTCCTCGTGCCAACTCTTCACATGTCTCCTCGAGATGAATTCATTCCTCGAGTCGAGCTCCGAGTCCGCGAGTCGACCGATACTCCTCGCGCCGACTCTTCACGAAATTCCTCGTGCAGGCTCTACGTGAGTCCTCGAGTCGAGTTCGAGTCCACGAGTCGACTGATACTCTTCGTTCTGACTCTTCACATGTCTCCTCGAGATCAATTCATTCCTCGAGTCGAGATCTGAGTCCGCGAGTCAACCGATACTCCTCGCGCCGACTCTTCATGAAATTCCTCGTGCAGGCTCTACGTGAGTCCTCGAGTCGAGTTCGAGTTCACGAGTCGACTGATACTCCTCGTGCCAATTCTTCACATGTCTCCTCGAGATGAATTCATTCCTCGAGTCGAGCTCCGAGTCCGCGAGTCGACCGATACTCCTCGCGCTGACTCTTCACGAAATTCCTCGTGCAGGCTCTACGTGAGTCCTCGAGTCGAGTTCGAGTCCACGAGTCGACTGATACTCCTCGTGCCGACTCTTCACATGTCTCCTCGAGATGAATTCATTCCTCGAGTCGAGCTCCGAGTCCGCGAGTCGACCGATACTCCTCGCGTCGACTCTTCACGAAATTCCTCGTGCAGGCTCTATGTGAGTCCTCGAGTCGAGTTCGAGTCGATGAGTCGACTGATACTCCTCGTGCCAACTCTTCACACGTCTCCTCGAGATGAATTCATTCCTCGAGACGAGCTCCGAGTCCGCGAGTCGACCGATACTCCTCGCGCCGTCGCTTCACGAAATTCCTTGTGCAAGCTCTACGTGAGTCCTCGAGTCGAGTTCGAGTCCACGAGTCAACTGATACTCCTCGTGCCGACTCTTCACATGTCTCCTCGAGATGAATTCATTCCTCGAGTCGAGCTCCGAGTCCGCGAGTCGACCGATACTCCTCGAGCCGACTCTTCACGAAATTCCTCGTGCAGGCTCTACGTGAGTCCTCGAGTCGAGTTCGAGTCCATGAATCGACTGATACTCCTCGTGCCAACTCTTCACATGTCTCCTCGAGAGGAATTCATTCCTCGAGTCGAGCTCCGAGTCCGCGAGTCGACCGATACTCCTCGCACCGACTCTTCACGAAATTCCTCGTGCAGGCTCTACGTGAGTCCTCGAGTCGAGTTCGAGTCCATGAGTCGACTGATACTCCTCGTGCCGACTCTTCACATGTCTCCTCGAGATGAATTCATTCCTCGAGTCGAGCTCCGAGTCCGCGAGTTGACCGATACTCCTCGAGCCGACTCTTCACGAAATTCCTCGTGCAGGCTCTACGTGAGTCCTCGAGTCGAGTTCGAGTCCATGAGTTGACTGATACTCCTCGTGCCAACTCTTCACATGTCTCCTCGAGATGAATTCATTCCTCAAGTCGAGCTCCGAGTCCGCGAGTCGACCGATACTCCTCGCGCCGACTCTTCACGAAATTCCTCGTGCAGGCTCTACGTGAGTCCTCGAGTCTAGTTCGAGTCCATGAGTCGACTGATACTCCTCGTGCCAACTCTTCACATGTCTCATCGAGATGAATTCATTCCTCGAGTCGAGCTCCGAGTCCGCGAGTCGACCGATACTCCTCGCGCCGACTCTTCACGAAATTCCTCGTGCAGGCTCTACGTGAGTCCTCGAGTCGAGTTCGAGTCCACGAGTCGACTGATAAACTTCGTTCTGACACTTCACATGTCTCCTCGAGATCAATTCACTCCTCGAGTCGAGCTCTGATTCCGCGAGTCGACCGATACTACTCGCGCCGACTCTTCATGAAATTCCTCGTGCAGGCTCTACGTGAGTCCTCGAGTCGAGTTCGAGTTCACGAGTCCACTGATACTCCTCTTGCCAACTCTTCACATGTCTCCTCGAGATGAATTCATTCCTCGAGTCGAGCTCCGAGTCCGCGAGTCGACCGATACTCCTCGCGCCGACTCTTCACGAAATTCCTCGTGCAGGCTCTACGTGAGTCCTCGAGTTGAGTTCGAGTCCACGAGTCGACTGATACTCCTCGTGCCGACTCTTCACATGTCTCCTCGAGAAGAATTCATTCCTCGAGTCGAGCTCCGAGTCCGCGAGTCGACCGATACTCCTCGCGCCGACTCTTCACGAAATTCCTCGTGCAGGCTCTACGTGAGTCCTCGAGTCGAGTTCGAGTCCACGAGTCGACTGATACTCCTCGTGCCGACTCTTCACATGTCTCCTTGAGATGAATTCATTCCTCGAGTTGAGCTCCGAGTCCGCGAGTCGACCGATACTCATCGCGCCGACTCTTCACGAAATTCCTCGTGCAGGCTCTACGTGAGTCCTCGAGTCGAGTTCGAGTCCACGAGTCGACTGATACTCCTCGTGCCAACTCTTCACATGTCTCCTCGAGATGAATTCATTCCTCGAGTCGAGCTCCGAGTCCGCGAGTCGACCGATACTCCTCGCGCCGACTCTTCACGAAATTCCTCGTGCAGGCTCTACGTGAGTCCTCGAGTCGAGTTCGAGTCCACGAGTCGACTGATACTCTTCGTTCTGACTCTTCACATGTCTCCTCGAGATCAATTCATTCCTCGAGTCGAGCTCTGAGTCCGCGAGTCAACCGATACTCCTCGCGCCGACTCTTCATGAAATTCCTCGTGCAGGCTCTACGTGAGTCCTCAAGTCGAGTTCGAGTTCACGAGTTGACTGATACTCCTCGTGCCAATTCTTCACATGTCTCCTCGAGATGAATTCATTCCTCGAGTCGAGCTCCGAGTCCGCGAGTCGACCGATACTCCTCGCGCCGACTCTTCATGAAATTCCTCGTGCAGGCTCTACGTGAGTCCTCGAGTCGAGTTCGAGTCCACGAGTCGACTGATACTCCTCGTGCCGACTCTTCACATGTCTCCTCGAGATGAATTCATTCCTCGAGTCGAGCTCCGAGTCCGCGAGTCGACCGATACTCCTCGCGCCGACTCTTCACGAAATTCCTCGTGCAGGCTCTACGTGAGTCCTCGAGTCGAGTTCGAGTCCATGAGTCGACTGATACTCCTCGTGCCAACTCTTCACATGTCTCCTCGAGATGAATTCATTCCTCGAGACGAGCTCCGAGTCCGCGAGTCGACCGATACTCCTCGCGCCGTCTCTTCACGAAATTCCTTGTGCAAGCTCTACGTGAGTCCTCGAGTCGAGTTCGAGTCCACGAGTCAACTGATACTCCTCGTGCCGACTCTTCACATGTCTCCTCGAGATGAATTCATTCCTCGAGTCGAGTTCCGAGTCCGCGAGTCGACCGATACTCCTCGCGCCGACTCTTCATGAAATTCCTCGTGCAGGCTCTACGTGAGTCCTCGAGTCGAGTTCGAGTCCACGAGTCGACTGATACTCCTCGTGCCGACTCTTCACATGTCTCCTCGAGATGAATTCATTCCTCGAGTCGAGCTCCGAGTCCGCGAGTCGACCGATACTCCTCGCGCCGACTCTTCACGAAATTCCTCGTGCAGGCTCTACGTGAGTCCTCGAGTCGAGTTCGAGTCCATGAGTCGACTGATACTCCTCGTGCCAACTCTTCACATGTCTCCTCGAGATGAATTCATTCCTCGAGACGAGCTCCGAGTCCGCGAGTCGACCGATACTCCTCGCGCCGTCTCTTCACGAAATTCCTTGTGCAAGCTCTACGTGAGTCCTCGAGTCGAGTTCGAGTCCACGAGTCAACTGATACTCCTCGTGCCGACTCTTCACATGTCTCCTCGAGATGAATTCATTCCTCGAGTCGAGCTCCGAGTCCGCGAGTCGACCGATACTCCTCGAGCCGACTCTTCACGAAATTCCTCGTGCAGGCTCTACGTGAGTCCTCGAGTCGAGTTCGAGTCCATGAATCGACTGATACTCCTCGTGCCAACTCTTCACATGTCTCCTCGAGAGGAATTCATTCCTCGAGTCGAGCTCCGAGTCCGCGAGTCCACCGATACTCCTCGCACCGACTCTTCACGAAATTCCTCGTGCAGGCTCTACGTGAGTCCTCGAGTCGAGTTCGAGTCCATGAGTCGACTGATACTCCTCGTGCCAACTCTTCACATGTCTCCTCGAGATGAATTCATTCCTCGAGACGAGCTCCGAGTCCGCGAGTCGACCGATACTCCTCGCGCCGACTCTTCACGAAATTCCTTGTGCAAGCTCTACGTGAGTCCTCGAGTCGAGTTCGAGTCCACGAGTCGACTGATACTCCTCGTGCCGACTCTTCACATGTCTCCTCGAGATGAATTCATTCCTCGAGTCGAGCTCCGAGTCCGCGAGTCGACCGATACTCCTCGAGCCGACTCTTCACGAAATTCCTCGTGCAGGCTCTACGTGAGTCCTCGAGTCTAGTTCGAGTCCATGAGTCGACTGATACTCCTCGTGCCAACTCTTCACATGTCTCATCGAGATGAATTCATTCCTCGAGTCGAGCTCCGAGTCCGCGAGTCGACCGATACTCCTCGCGCCGACTCTTCACGAAATTCCTCGTGCAGGCTCTACGTGAGTCCTGGAGTCGAGTTCGAGTCCACGAGTCGACTGATACTCTTCGTTCTGACTCTTCACATGTCTCCTCGAGATCAATTCATTCCTCGAGTCGAGCTCTGATTCCGCGAGTCGCCCGATACTCCTCGCGCCGACTCTTCACGAAATTCCTCGTGCAGGCTCAACCTGAGTCCTCGAGTCGAGTTCGAGTTCACGAGTCGACTGATACTCCTCGTGCCAACTCTTCACATGTCTCCTCGAGATGAATTCATTCCTCGAGTCGAGCTCCGAGTCCGCGAGTCGACCGATACTCCTCGCGCCGACTCTTCACAAAATTCCTCGTGCAGGCTCTACGTGAGTCCTCGAGTCGAGTTCGAGTCCACGAGTTGACTGATACTCCTCGTGCCGACTCTTCACATGTCTCCTCGAGATGAATTCATTCCTCGAGTCGAGCTCCGAGTCCGCGAGTCGACCGATACTCCTCGCGCCGACTCTTCACGAAATTCCTCGTGCAGGCTCTACGTGAGTCCTCGAGTCTAGTTCGAGTCCATGAGTCGACTGATACTCCTCGTGCCAACTCTTCACATGTCTCATCGAGATGAATTCATTTCTTGAGTCGAGCTCTGATTCCGCGAGTCGACCGATACTCCTCGCGCCGACTCTTCACGAAATTCCTCGTGCAGGCTCTACGTAAGTCCTCGAGTCGAGTTCGAGTCCACGAGTCGACTGATACTCTTCGTTCTGACTCTTCACATGTCTCCTCGAGATCAATTCATTCCTCGAGTCGAGCTCTGAGTCCGCGAGTCGACCGATACTCCTCGCGCCGACTCTTCACGAAATTCCTCGTGTAGACTCTACGTGAGTCCTCGAGTCGAGTTCGAGTTCACGAGTCGACTGATACGGCTCGTGCCAACTCTTCACATGTCTCCTCGAGATGAATTCATTCCTCGAGTCGAGCTCTGAGTCCGCGAGTCGACCGATACTCCTCGCGCCGACTCTTCACGAAATTCCTCGTGTAGACTCTACGTGAGTCCTCGAGTCGAGTTCGAGTTCACGAGTCGACTGATACGGCTCGTGCCAACTCTTCACATGTCTCCTCGAGATGAATTCATTCCTCGAGTCGAGCCCCGAGTCCGCGAGTCGACCGATACTCCTCGCGCCGACTCTTCACGAAATTCCTCGTGCAGGCTCTACGTGAGTCCTCGAGTCGAGTTCGAGTCCACGAGTCAACTGATACTCCTCGTGCCGACTCTTCACATGTCTCCTCGAGATGAATTCATTCCTCGAGTCGAGCTCCGAGTCCGCGAGTCGACCGATACTCCTCGAGCCGACTCTTCACGAAATTCCTCGTGCAGGCTCTACGTGAGTCCTCGAGTCGAGTTCGAGTCCATGAATCGACTGATACTCCTCGTGCCAACTCTTCACATGTCTACTCGAGAGGAATTCATTCCTCGAGTCGAGCTCCGAGTCCGCGAGTCGACCGATACTCCTCGCACCGACTCTTCACGAAATTCCTCGTGCAGGCTCTACGTGAGTCCTCGAGTCGAGTTCGAGTCCATGAGTCGACTGATACTCCTCGTGCCAACTCTTCACATGTCTCCTCGAGATGAATTCATTCCTCGAGACGAGCTCCGAGTCCGCGAGTCGACCGATACTCCTCGCGCCGACTCTTCACGAAATTCCTTGTGCAAGCTCTACGTGAGTCCTCGAGTCGAGTTCGAGTCCACGAGTCGACTGATACTCCTCGTGCCGACTCTTCACATGTCTCCTCGAGATGAATTCATTCCTCGAGTCGAGCTCCGAGTCCGCGAGTCGACCGATACTCCTCGAGCCGACTCTTCACGAAATTCCTCGTGCAGGCTCTACGTGAGTCCTCGAGTCTAGTTCGAGTCCATGAGTCGACTGATACTCCTCGTGCCAACTCTTCACATGTCTCATCGAGATGAATTCATTCCTCGAGTCGAGCTCCGAGTCCGCGAGTCGACCGATACTCCTCGCGCCGACTCTTCACGAAATTCCTCGTGCAGGCTCTATGTGAGTCCTGGAGTCGAGTTCGAGTCCACGAGTCGACTGATACTCTGCGTTCTGACTCTTCACATGTCTCCTCGAGATCAATTCATTCCTCGAGTCGAGCTCTGATTCCGCGAGTCGACCGATACTCCTCGCGCCGACTCTTCACGAAATTCCTCGTGCAGGCTCAACGTGAGTCCTCGAGTCGAGTTCGAGTTCACGAGTCGACTGTTACTCCTCGTGCCAACTCTTCACATGTCTCCTCGAGATGAATTCATTCCTCGAGTCGAGCTCCGAGTCCGCGAGTCGACCGATACTCCTCGAGCCGACTCTTCACGAAATTCCTCGTGCAGGCTCTACGTGAGTCCTCGAGTCGAGTTCGAGTCCATGAATCGACTGATACTCCTCGTGCCAACTCTTCACATGTCTACTCGAGAGGAATTCATTCCTCGAGTCGAGCTCCGAGTCCGCGAGTCGACCGATACTCCTCGCACCGACTCTTCACGAAATTCCTCGTGCAGGCTCTACGTGAGTCCTCGAGTCGAGTTCGAGTCCATGAGTCGACTGATACTCCTCGTGCCAACTCTTCACATGTCTCCTCGAGATGAATTCATTCCTCGAGACGAGCTCCGAGTCCGCGAGTCGACCGATACTCCTCGCGCCGACTCTTCACGAAATTCCTTGTGCAAGCTCTACGTGAGTCCTCGAGTCGAGTTCGAGTCCACGAGTCAACTAATACTCCTCGTGCCGACTCTTCACATGTCTCCTGGAGATGAATTCATTCCTCGAGTCGAGCTCCGAGTCCGCGAGTCGACCGATACTCCTCGAGCCGACTCTTCACGAAATTCCTCGTGCAGGCTCTACGTGAGTCCTCGAGTCTAGTTCGAGTCTATGAGTCGACTGATACTCCTCGTGCCAACTCTTCACATGTCTCATCGAGATGAATTCATTCCTCGAGTCGAGCTCCGAGTCCGCGAGTCGACCGATACTCCTCGCGCCGACTCTTCACGAAATTCCTCGTGCAGGCTCTACGTGAGTCCTGGAGTCGAGTTCGAGTCCACGAGTCGACTGATACTCTTCGTTCTGACTCTTCACATGTCTCCTCGAGATCAATTCATTCCTCGAGTCGAGCTCTGATTCCGCGAGTCGACCGATACTCCTCGCGCCGACTCTTCACGAAATTCCTCGTGCAGGCTCAACGTGAGTCCTCGAGTCGAGTTCGAGTTCACGAGTCGACTGATACTCCTCGTGCCAACTCTTCACATGTCTCCTCGAGATGAATTCATTCCTCGAGTCGCGCTCCGAGTCCGCGAGTCGACCGATACTCCTCGCGCCGACTCTTCACAAAATTCCTCGTGCAGGCTCTACGTGAGTCCTCGAGTCGAGTTCGAGTCCACGAGTCGACTGATACTCCTCGTGCCGACTCTTCACATGTCTCCTCGAGATGAATTCATTCCTCGAGTCGAGCTCCGAGTCCGCGAGTCGACCGATACTCCTCGCGCCGACTCTTCACGAAATTCCTCGTGCAGGCTCTACGTGAGTCCTCGAGTCTAGTTCGAGTCCATGAGTCGACTGATACTCCTCGTGCCAACTCTTCACATGTCTCATCGAGATGAATTCATTTCTTGAGTCGAGCTCTGATTCCGCGAGTCGACCGATACTCCTCGCGCCGACTCTTCACGAAATTCCTCGTGCAGGCTCTACGTAAGTCCTCGAGTCGAGTTCGAGTCCACGAGTCGACTGATACTCTTCGTTCTGACTCTTCACATGTCTCCTCGAGATCAATTCATTCCTCGAGTCGAGCTCTGAGTCCGCGAGTCGACCGATACTCCTCGCGCCGACTCTTCACGAAATTCCTCGTGTAGACTCTACGTGAGTCCTCGAGTCGAGTTCGAGTTCACGAGTCGACTGATACGGCTCGTGCCAACTCTTCACATGTCTCCTCGAGATGAATTCATTCCTCGAGTCGAGCCCCGAGTCCGCGAGTCGACCGATACTCCTCGCGCCGACTCTTCACGAAATTCCTCGTGCAGGCTCTACGTGAGTCCTCGAGTCGAGTTCGAGTCCACGAGTCAACTGATACTCCTCGTGCCGACTCTTCACATGTCTCCTCGAGATGAATTCATTCCTCGAGTCGAGCTCCGAGTCCGCGAGTCGACCGATACTCCTCGAGCCGACTCTTCACGAAATTCCTCGTGCAGGCTCTACGTGAGTCCTCGAGTCGAGTTCGAGTCCATGAATCGACTGATACTCCTCGTGCCAACTCTTCACATGTCTACTCGAGAGGAATTCATTCCTCGAGTCGAGCTCCGAGTCCGCGAGTCGACCGATACTCCTCGCACCGACTCTTCACGAAATTCCTCGTGCAGGCTCTACGTGAGTCCTCGAGTCGAGTTCGAGTCCATGAGTCGACTGATACTCCTCGTGCCAACTCTTCACATGTCTCCTCGAGATGAATTCATTCCTCGAGACGAGCTCCGAGTCCGCGAGTCGACCGATACTCCTCGCGCCGACTCTTCACGAAATTCCTTGTGCAAGCTCTACGTGAGTCCTCGAGTCGACTGATACTCCTCGTGCCAACTCTTCACATGTCTCCTCGAGATGAATTCATTCCTCGAGTCGCGCTCCGAGTCCGCGAGTCGACCGATACTCCTCGCGCCGACTCTTCACAAAATTCCTCGTGCAGGCTCTACGTGAGTCCTCGAGTCGAGTTCGAGTCCACGAGTCGACTGATACTCCTCGTGCCGACTCTTCACATGTCTCCTCGAGATGAATTCATTCCTCGAGTCGAGCTCCGAGTCCGCGAGTCGACCGATACTCCTCGCGCCGACTCTTCACGAAATTCCTCGTGCAGGCTCTACGTGAGTCCTCGAGTCTAGTTCGAGTCCATGAGTCGACTGATACTCCTCGTGCCAACTCTTCACATGTCTCATCGAGATGAATTCATTTCTTGAGTCGAGCTCTGATTCCGCGAGTCGACCGATACTCCTCGCGCCGACTCTTCACGAAATTCCTCGTGCAGGCTCTACGTAAGTCCTCGAGTCGAGTTCGAGTCCACGAGTCGACTGATACTCTTCGTTCTGACTCTTCACATGTCTCCTCGAGATCAATTCATTCCTCGAGTCGAGCTCTGAGTCCGCGAGTCGACCGATACTCCTCGCGCCGACTCTTCACGAAATTCCTCGTGTAGACTCTACGTGAGTCCTCGAGTCGAGTTCGAGTTCACGAGTCGACTGATACGGCTCGTGCCAACTCTTCACATGTCTCCTCGAGATGAATTCATTCCTCGAGTCGAGCCCCGAGTCCGCGAGTCGACCGATACTCCTCGCGCCGACTCTTCACGAAATTCCTCGTGCAGGCTCTACGTGAGTCCTCGAGTCGAGTTCGAGTCCACGAGTCAACTGATACTCCTCGTGCCGACTCTTCACATGTCTCCTCGAGATGAATTCATTCCTCGAGTCGAGCTCCGAGTCCGCGAGTCGACCGATACTCCTCGAGCCGACTCTTCACGAAATTCCTCGTGCAGGCTCTACGTGAGTCCTCGAGTCGAGTTCGAGTCCATGAATCGACTGATACTCCTCGTGCCAACTCTTCACATGTCTACTCGAGAGGAATTCATTCCTCGAGTCGAGCTCCGAGTCCGCGAGTCGACCGATACTCCTCGCACCGACTCTTCACGAAATTCCTCGTGCAGGCTCTACGTGAGTCCTCGAGTCGAGTTTGAGTCCATGAGTCGACTGATACTCCTCGTGCCAACTCTTCACATGTCTCCTCGAGATGAATTCATTCCTCGAGACGAGCTCCGAGTCCGCGAGTCGACCGATACTCCTCGCGCCGACTCTTCACGAAATTCCTTGTGCAAGCTCTACGTGAGTCCTCGAGTCGAGTTCGAGTCCACGAGTCGACTGATACTCCTCGTGTCGACTCTTCACATGTCTCCTCGAGATGAATTCATTCCTCGAGTCGAGCTCCGAGTCCGCGAGTCGACCGATACTCCTCGAGCCGACTCTTCACGAAATTCCTCGTGCAGGCTCTACGTGAGTCCTCGAGTCTAGTTCGAGTCCATGAGTCGACTGATACTCCTCGTGCCAACTCTTTACATGTCTCATCGAGATGAATTCATTCCTCGAGTCGAGCTCCGAGTCCGCGAGTCGACCGATACTCCTCGCGCCGACTCTTCACGAAATTCCTCGTGCAGGCTCTACGTGAGTCCTGGAGTCGAGTTCGAGTCCACGAGTCGACTGATACTCTTCGTTCTGACTCTTCACATGTCTCCTCGAGATCAATTCATTCCTCGAGTCGAGCTCTGATTCCGCGAGTCGACCGATACTCCTCGCGCCGACTCTTCACGAAATTCCTCGTGCAGGCTCAACGTGAGTCCTCGAGTCGAGTTCGAGTTCACGAGTCGACTGATACTCCTCGTGCCAACTCTTCACATGTCTCCTCGAGATGAATTCATTCCTCGAGTCGAGCTCCGAGTCCGCGAGTCGACCGATACTCCTCGAGCCGACTCTTCACGAAATTCCTCGTGCAGGCTCTACGTGAGTCCTCGAGTCGAGTTCGAGTCCATGAATCGACTGATACTCCTCGTGCCAACTCTTCACATGTCTACTCGAGAGGAATTCATTCCTCGAGTCGAGCTCCGAGTCCGCGAGTCGACCGATACTCCTCGCACCGACTCTTCACGAAATTCCTCGTGCAGGCTCTACGTGAGTCCTCGAGTCGAGTTCGAGTCCATGAGTCGACTGATACTCCTCGTGCCAACTCTTCACATGTCTCCTCGAGATGAATTCATTCCTCGAGACGAGCTCCGAGTCCGCGAGTCGACCGATACTCCTCGCGCCGACTCTTCACGAAATTCCTTGTGCAAGCTCTACGTGAGTCCTCGAGTCGAGTTCGAGTCCACGAGTCAACTGATACTCCTCGTGCCGACTCTTCACATGTCTCCTCGAGATGAATTCATTCCTCGAGTCGAGCTCCGAGTCCGCGAGTCGACCGATACTCCTCGAGCCGACTCTTCACGAAATTCCTCGTGCAGGCTCTACGTGAGTCCTCGAGTCTAGTTCGAGTCCATGAGTCGACTGATACTCCTCGTGCCAACTCTTCACATGTCTCATCGAGATGAATTCATTCCTCGAGTCGAGCTCCGAGTCCGCGAGTCGACCGATACTCCTCGCGCCGACTCTTCACGAAATTCCTCGTGCAGGCTCTACGTGAGTCCTGGAGTCGAGTTCGAGTCCACGAGTCGACTGATACTCTTCGTTCTGACTCTTCACAATTCTCCTCGAGATCAATTCATTCCTCGAGTCGAGCTCTGAGTCCGCGAGTCGACCGATACTCCTCGCGCCGACTCTTCACGAAATTCCTCGTGTAGACTCTACGTGAGTCCTCGAGTCGAGTTCGAGTTCACGAGTCGACTGATACGGCTCGTGCCAACTCTTCACATGTCTCCTCGAGATGAATTCATTCCTCGAGTCGAGCCCCGAGTCCGCGAGTCGACCGATACTCCTCGCGCCGACTCTTCACGAAATTCCTCGTGCAGGCTCTACGTGAGTCCTCGAGTCGAGTTCGAGTCCACGAGTCAACTGATACTCCTCGTGCCGACTCTTCACATGTCTCCTCGAGATGAATTCATTCCTCGAGTCGAGCTCCGAGTCCGCGAGTCGACCGATACTCCTCGAGCCGACTCTTCACGAAATTCCTCGTGCAGGCTCTACGTCAGTCCTCGAGTCGAGTTCGAGTCCATGAATCGACTGATACTCCTCATGCCAACTCTTCACATGTCTACTCGAGAGGAATTCATTCCTCGAGTCGAGCTCCGAGTCCGCGAGTCGACCGATACTCCTCGCACCGACTCTTCACGAAATTCCTCGTGCAGGCTCTACGTGAGTCCTCGAGTCGAGTTCGAGTCCATGAGTCGACTGATACTCCTCGTGCCAACTCTTCACATGTCTCCTCGAGATGAATTCATTCCTCGAGACGAGCTCCGAGTCCGCGAGTCGACCGATACTCCTCGCGCCGACTCTTCACGAAATTCCTTGTGCAAGCTCTACGTGAGTCCTCGAGTCGAGTTCGAGTCCACGAGTCGACTGATACTCCTCGTGCCGACTCTTCACATGTCTCCTCGAGATGAATTCATTCCTCGAGTCGAGCTCCGAGTCCGCGAGTCGACCGATACTCCTCGAGCCGACTCTTCACGAAATTCCTCGTGCAGGCTCTACGTGAGTCCTCGAGTCTAGTTCGAGTCCATGAGTCGACTGATACTCCTCGTGCCAACTCTTCACATGTCTCATCGAGATGAATTCATTCCTCGAGTCGAGCTCCGAGTCCGCGAGTCGACCGATACTCCTCGCGCCGACTCTTCACGAAATTCCTCGTGCAGGCTCTACGTGAGTCCGGGAGTCGAGTTCGAGTCCACGAGTCGACTGATACTCTTCGTTCTGACTCTTCACATGTCTCCTCGAGATCAATTCATTCCTCGAGTCGAGCTCTGAGTCCGCGAGTCGACCGATACTCCTCGCGCCGACTCTTCACGAAATTCCTCGTGTAGACTCTACGTGAGTCCTCGAGTCGAGTTCGAGTTCACGAGTCGACTGATACGGCTCGTGCCAACTCTTCACATGTCTCCTCGAGATGAATTCATTCCTCGAGTCGAGCCCCGAGTCCGCGAGTCGACCGATACTCCTCGCGCCGACTCTTCACGAAATTCCTCGTGCAGGCTCTACGTGAGTCCTCGAGTCGATTTCGAGTCCACGAGTCAACTGATACTCCTCGTGCCGACTCTTCACATGTCTCCTCGAGATGAATTCATTCCTCGAGTCGAGCTCCGAGTCCGCGAGTCGACCGATACTCCTCGAGCCGACTCTTCACGAAATTCCTCGTGCAGGCTCTACGTGAGTCCTCGAGTCGAGTTCGAGTCCATGAATCGACTGATACTCCTCGTGCCAACTCTTCACATGTCTACTCGAGAGGAATTCATTCCTCGAGTCGAGCTCCGAGTCCGCGAGTCGACCGATACTCCTCGCACCGACTCTTCACGAAATTCCTCGTGCAGGCTCTACGTGAGTCCTCGAGTCGAGTTCGAGTCCATGAGTCGACTGATACTCCTCGTGCCAACTCTTCACATGTCTCCTCGAGATGAATTCATTCCTCGAGACGAGCTCCGAGTCCGCGAGTCGACCGATACTCCTCGCGCCGACTCTTCACGAAATTCCTTGTGCAAGCTCTACGTGAGTCCTCGAGTCGAGTTCGAGTCCACGAGTCGACTGATACTCCTCGTGCCGACTCTTCACATGTCTCCTCGAGATGAATTCATTCCTCGAGTCGAGCTCCGAGTCCGCGAGTCGACCGATACTCCTCGAGCCGACTCTTCACGAAATTCCTCGTGCAGGCTCTACGTGAGTCCTCGAGTCGAGTTCGAGTCCATGAGTCGACTGATACTCCTCGTGCCAACTCTTCACATGTCTCCTCGAGATGAATTCATTCCTCGAGACGAGCTCCGAGTCCGCGAGTCGACCGATACTCCTCGCGCCGACTCTTCACGAAATTCCTTGTGCAAGCTCTACGTGAGTCCTCGAGTCGAGTTCGAGTCCACGAGTCGACTGATACTCCTCGTGCCGACTCTTCACATGTCTCCTCGAGATGAATTCATTCCTCGAGTCGAGCTCCGAGTCCGCGAGTCGACCGATACTCCTCGAGCCGACTCTTCACGAAATTCCTCGTGCAGGCTCTACGTGAGTCCTCGAGTCTAGTTCGAGTCCATGAGTCGACTGATACTCCTCGTGCCAACTCTTCACATGTCTCATCGAGATGAATTCATTCCTCGAGTCGAGCTCCGAGTCCGCGAGTCGACCGATACTCCTCGCGCCGACTCTTCACGAAATTCCTCGTGCAGGCTCTACGTGAGTCCTGGAGTCGAGTTCGAGTCCACGAGTCGACTGATACTCTTCGTTCTGACTCTTCACATGTCTCCTCGAGATCAATTCATTCCTCGAGTCGAGCTCTGAGTCCGCGAGTCGACCGATACTCCTCGCGCCGACTCTTCACGAAATTCCTCGTGTAGACTCTACGTGAGTCCTCGAGTCGAGTTCGAGTTCACGAGTCGACTGATACGGCTCGTGCCAACTCTTCACATGTCTCCTCGAGATGAATTCATTCCTCGAGTCGAGCCCCGAGTCCGCGAGTCGACCGATACTCCTCGCGCCGACTCTTCACGAAATTCCTCGTGCAGGCTCTACGTGAGTCCTCGAGTCGAGTTCGAGTCCACGAGTCAACTGATACTCCTCGTGCCGACTCTTCACATGTCTCCTCGAGATGAATTCATTCCTCGAGTCGAGCTCCGAGTCCGCGAGTCGACCGATACTCCTCGAGCCGACTCTTCACGAAATTCCTCGTGCAGGCTCTACGTCAGTCCTCGAGTCGAGTTCGAGTCCATGAATCGACTGATACTCCTCATGCCAACTCTTCACATGTCTACTCGAGAGGAATTCATTCCTCGAGTCGAGCTCCGAGTCCGCGAGTCGACCGATACTCCTCGCACCGACTCTTCACGAAATTCCTCGTGCAGGCTCTACGTGAGTCCTCGAGTCGAGTTCGAGTCCATGAGTCGACTGATACTCCTCGTGCCAACTCTTCACATGTCTCCTCGAGATGAATTCATTCCTCGAGACGAGCTCCGAGTCCGCGAGTCGACCGATACTCCTCGCGCCGACTCTTCACGAAATTCCTTGTGCAAGCTCTACGTGAGTCCTCGAGTCGAGTTCGAGTCCACGAGTCGACTGATACTCCTCGTGCCGACTCTTCACATGTCTCCTCGAGATGAATTCATTCCTCGAGTCGAGCTCCGAGTCCGCGAGTCGACCGATACTCCTCGAGCCGACTCTTCACGAAATTCCTCGTGCAGGCTCTACGTGAGTCCTCGAGTCTAGTTCGAGTCCATGAGTCGACTGATACTCCTCGTGCCAACTCTTCACATGTCTCATCGAGATGAATTCATTCCTCGAGTCGAGCTCCGAGTCCGCGAGTCGACCGATACTCCTCGCGCCGACTCTTCACGAAATTCCTCGTGCAGGCTCTACGTGAGTCCGGGAGTCGAGTTCGAGTCCACGAGTCGACTGATACTCTTCGTTCTGACTCTTCACATGTCTCCTCGAGATCAATTCATTCCTCGAGTCGAGCTCTGAGTCCGCGAGTCGACCGATACTCCTCGCGCCGACTCTTCACGAAATTCCTCGTGTAGACTCTACGTGAGTCCTCGAGTCGAGTTCGAGTTCACGAGTCGACTGATACGGCTCGTGCCAACTCTTCACATGTCTCCTCGAGATGAATTCATTCCTCGAGTCGAGCCCCGAGTCCGCGAGTCGACCGATACTCCTCGCGCCGACTCTTCACGAAATTCCTCGTGCAGGCTCTACGTGAGTCCTCGAGTCGATTTCGAGTCCACGAGTCAACTGATACTCCTCGTGCCGACTCTTCACATGTCTCCTCGAGATGAATTCATTCCTCGAGTCGAGCTCCGAGTCCGCGAGTCGACCGATACTCCTCGAGCCGACTCTTCACGAAATTCCTCGTGCAGGCTCTACGTGAGTCCTCGAGTCGAGTTCGAGTCCATGAATCGACTGATACTCCTCGTGCCAACTCTTCACATGTCTACTCGAGAGGAATTCATTCCTCGAGTCGAGCTCCGAGTCCGCGAGTCGACCGATACTCCTCGCACCGACTCTTCACGAAATTCCTCGTGCAGGCTCTACGTGAGTCCTCGAGTCGAGTTCGAGTCCATGAGTCGACTGATACTCCTCGTGCCAACTCTTCACATGTCTCCTCGAGATGAATTCATTCCTCGAGACGAGCTCCGAGTCCGCGAGTCGACCGATACTCCTCGCGCCGACTCTTCACGAAATTCCTTGTGCAAGCTCTACGTGAGTCCTCGAGTCGAGTTCGAGTCCACGAGTCGACTGATACTCCTCGTGCCGACTCTTCACATGTCTCCTCGAGATGAATTCATTCCTCGAGTCGAGCTCCGAGTCCGCGAGTCGACCGATACTCCTCGAGCCGACTCTTCACGAAATTCCTCGTGCAGGCTCTACTTGAGTCCTCGAGTCTAGTTCGAGTCCATGAGTCGACTGATACTCCTCGTGCCAACTCTTCACATGTCTCATCGAGATGAATTCATTCCTCGAGTCGAGCTCCGAGTCCGCGAGTCGACCGATACTCCTCGCGCCGACTCTTCACGAAATTCCTCGTGCATGCTCTACGTGAGTCCTGGAGTCGAGTTCGAGTCCACGAGTCGACTGATACTCTTCGTTCTGACTCTTCACATGTCTCCTCGAGATCAATTCATTCCTCGAGTCGAGCTCTGATTCCGCGAGTCGACCGATACTCCTCGCGCCGACTCTTCACGAAATTCCTCGTGCAGGCTCAACGTGAGTCCTCGAGTCGAGTTCGAGTTCACGAGTCGACTGATACTCCTCGTGCCAACTCTTCACATGTCTCCTCGAGATGAATTCATTCCTCGAGTCGAGCTCCGAGTCCGCGAGTCGACCGATACTCCTCGAGCCGACTCTTCACGAAATTCCTCGTGCAGGCTCTACGTGAGTCCTCGAGTCGAGTTCGAGTCCATGAATCGACTGATACTCCTCGTGCCAACTCTTCACATGTCTACTCGAGAGGAATTCATTCCTCGAGTCGAGCTCCGAGTCCGCGAGTGGACCGATACTCCTCGCACCGACTCTTCACGAAATTCCTCGTGCAGGCTCTACGTGAGTCCTCGAGTCGAGTTCGAGTCCATGAGTCGACTGATACTCCTCGTGCCAACTCTTCACATGTCTCCTCGAGATGAATTCATTCCTCGAGACGAGCTCCGAGTCCGCGAGTCGACCGATACTCCTCGCGCCGACTCTTCACGAAATTCCTTGTGCAAGCTCTACGTGAGTCCTCGAGTCGAGTTCAAGTCCACGAGTCGACTGATACTCCTCGTGCCGACTCTTCACATGTCTCCTCGAGATGAATTCGTTCCTCGAGTCGAGCTCCGAGTCCGCGAGTCGACCGATACTCCTCGAGACGACTCTTCACGAAATTCCTCGTGCAGGCTCTACGTGAGTCCTCGAGTCTAGTTCGAGTCCATGAGTCGACTGATACTCCTCGTGCCAACTCTTCACATGTCTCATCGAGATGAATTCATTCCTCGAGTCGAGCTCCGAGTCCGCGAGTCGACCGATACTCCTCGCGCCGACTCTTCACGAAATTCCTCGTGCAGGCTCTACGTGAGTCCTGGAGTCGAGTTCGAGTCCACGAGTCGACTGATACTCTTCGTTTTGACTCTTCACATGTCTCCTCGAGATCAATTCATTCCTCGAGTCGAGCTCTGATTCCGCGAGTCGACCGATACTCCTCGCGCCGACTCTTCACGAAATTCCTCGTGCAGGCTCAACGTGAGTCCTCGAGTCGAGTTCGAGTTCACGAGTCGACTGATACTCCTCGTGCCAACTCTTCACATGTCTCCTCGAGATGAATTCATTCCTCGAGTCGAGCTCCGAGTCCGCGAGTCGACCGATACTCCTCGCGCCGACTCTTCACAAAATTCCTCGTGCAGGCTCTACGTGAGTCCTCGAGTCGAGTTCGAGTCCACGAGTCGACTGATACTCCTCGTGCCGACTCATCACATGTCTCCTCGAGATGAATTCATTCCTCGAGTCGAGCTCCGAGTCCGCGAGTTGACCGATACTCCTCGCGCCGACTCTTCACGAAATTCCTCGTGCAGGCTCTACGTGAGTCCTCGAGTCTAGTTCGAGTCCATGAGTCGACTGATACTCCTCGTGCCAACTCTTCACATGTCTCATCGAGATGAATTCATTTCTTGAGTCGAGCTCTGATTCCGCGAGTCGACCGATACTCCTCGCGCCGACTCTTCAAGAAATTCCTCGTGCAGGCTCTACGTAAGTCCTCGAGTCGAGTTCGAGTCCACGAGTCGACTGATACTCTTCGTTCTGACTCTTCACATGTCTCCTCGAGATCAATTCATTCCTCGAGTCGAGCTCTGAGTCCGCGAGTCGACCGATACTCCTCGCGCCGACTCTTCACGAAATTCCTCGTGTAGACTCTACGTGAGTCCTCGAGTCGAGTTCGAGTTCACGAGTCGACTGATACGGCTCGTGCCAACTCTTCACATGTCTCCTCGAGATGAATTCATTCCTCGAGTCGAGCCCCGAGTCCGCGAGTCGACCGATACTCCTCGCGCCGACTCTTCACGAAATTCCTCGTGCAGGCTCTACGTGATTCCTCGAGTCGAGTTCGAGTCCACGAGTCGACTGATACTCCTCGTGCCGACTCTTCACATGTCTCCTCGAGATGAATTCATTCCTCGAGTCGAGCTCCGAGTCCGCGAGTCGACCGATACTCCTCGCGCCGACTCTTCACGAAATTCCTCGTGCAGGCTCTACGTGAGTCCTCGAGTCGAGTTCGAGTCCACGAGTCGACTGATACTCCTCGTGCCGACTCTTCACATGTCTCCTCGAGATGAATTCATTCCTCGAGTCGAGCTCCGAGTCCGCGAGTCGACCGATACTCCTCGAGCCGACTCTTCACGAAATTCCTCGTGCAGGCTCTACGTGAGTCCTCGAGTCTAGTTCGAGTCCATGAGTCGACTGATACTCCTCGTGCCAACTCTTCACATGTCTCATCGAGATGAATTCATTCCTCGAGTCGAGCTCCGAGTCCGCGAGTCGACCGATACTCCTCGCGCCGACTCTTCACGAAATTCCTCGTGCAGGCTCTACGTGAGTCCTGGAGTCGAGTTCGAGTCCACGAGTTGACTGATACTCTTCGTTCTGACTCTTCACATGTCTCCTCGAGATCAATTCATTCCTCGAGTCGAGCTCTGATTCCGCGAGTCGACCGATACTCCTCGCGCCTACTCTTCACGAAATTCCTCGTGCAGGCTCAACGTGAGTTCTCGAGTCGAGTTCGAGTTCACGAGTCGACTGATACTCCTCGTGCCAACTCTTCACATGTCTCCTCGAGATGAATTCATTCCTCGAGTCGAGCTCCGAGTCCGCGAGTCGACCGATACTCCTCGCGCCGACTCTTCACAAAATTCCTCGTGCAGGCTCTACGTGAGTCCTCGAGTCGAGTTCGAGTCCACGAGTCGACTGATACTCCTCGTGCCGACTCTTCACATGTCTCCTCGAGATGAATTCATTCCTCGAGTCGAGCTCCGAGTCCGCGAGTCGACCGATACTCCTCGCGCCGACTCTTCACGAAATTCCTCGTGCAGGCTCTACGTGAGTCCTCGAGTCTAGTTCGAGTCCATGAGTCGACTGATACTCCTCGTGCCAACTCTTCACATGTCTCATCGAGATGAATTCATTTCTTGAGTCGAGCTCTGATTCCGCGAGTCGACCGATACTCCTCGCGCCGACTCTTCAAGAAATTCCTCGTGCAGGCTCTACGTAAGTCCTCGAGTCGAGTTCGAGTCCACGAGTCGACTGATACTCTTCGTTCTGACTCTTCACATGTCTCCTCGAGATCAATTCATTCCTCGAGTCGAGCTCTGAGTCCGCGAGTCGACCGATACTCCTCGCGCCGACTCTTCACGAAATTCCTCGTGCAGGCTCTACGTGAGTCCTCGAGTCTAGTTCGAGTCCATGAGTCCACTGATACTCCTCGTGCCAACTCTTCACATGTCTCATCGAGATGAATTCATTCCTCGAGTCGAGCTCCGAGTCCGCGAGTCGACCGATACTCCTCGCGCCGACTCTTCACGAAATTCCTCGTGCAGGCTCTACGTGAGTCCGGGAGTCGAGTTCGAGTCCACGAGTCGACTGATACTCTTCGTTCTGACTCTTCACATGTCTCCTCGAGATCAATTCATTCCTCGAGTCGAGCTCTGAGTCCGCGAGTCGACCGATACTCCTCGCGCCGACTCTTCACGAAATTCCTCGTGTAGACTCTACGTGAGTCCTCGAGTCGAGTTCGAGTTCACGAGTCGACTGATACGGCTCGTGCCAACTCTTCACATGTCTCCTCGAGATGAATTCATTCCTCGAGTCGAGCCCCGAGTCCGCGAGTCGACCGATACTCCTCGCGCCGACTCTTCACGAAATTCCTCGTGCAGGCTCTACGTGAGTCCTCGAGTCGATTTCGAGTCCACGAGTCAACTGATACTCCTCGTGCCGACTCTTCACATGTCTCCTCGAGATGAATTCATTCCTCGAGTCGAGCTCCGAGTCCGCGAGTCGACCGATACTCCTCGAGCCGACTCTTCACGAAATTCCTCGTGCAGGCTCTACGTGAGTCCTCGAGTCGAGTTCGAGTCCATGAATCGACTGATACTCCTCGTGCCAACTCTTCACATGTCTACTCGAGAGGAATTCATTCCTCGAGTCGAGCTCCGAGTCCGCGAGTCGACCGATACTCCTCGCACCGACTCTTCACGAAATTCCTCGTGCAGGCTCTACGTGAGTCCTCGAGTCGAGTTCGAGTCCATGAGTCGACTGATACTCCTCGTGCCAACTCTTCACATGTCTCCTCGAGATGAATTCATTCCTCGAGACGAGCTCCGAGTCCGCGAGTCGACCGATACTCCTCGCGCCGACTCTTCACGAAATTCCTTGTGCAAGCTCTACGTGAGTCCTCGAGTCGAGTTCGAGTCCACGAGTCGACTGATACTCCTCGTGCCGACTCTTCACATGTCTCCTCGAGATGAATTCATTCCTCGAGTCGAGCTCCGAGTCCGCGAGTCGACCGATACTCCTCGAGCCGACTCTTCACGAAATTCCTCGTGCAGGCTCTACTTGAGTCCTCGAGTCTAGTTCGAGTCCATGAGTCGACTGATACTCCTCGTGCCAACTCTTCACATGTCTCATCGAGATGAATTCATTCCTCGAGTCGAGCTCCGAGTCCGCGAGTCGACCGATACTCCTCGCGCCGACTCTTCACGAAATTCCTCGTGCATGCTCTACGTGAGTCCTGGAGTCGAGTTCGAGTCCACGAGTCGACTGATACTCTTCGTTCTGACTCTTCACATGTCTCCTCGAGATCAATTCATTCCTCGAGTCGAGCTCTGATTCCGCGAGTCGACCGATACTCCTCGCGCCGACTCTTCACGAAATTCCTCGTGCAGGCTCAACGTGAGTCCTCGAGTCGAGTTCGAGTTCACGAGTCGACTGATACTCCTCGTGCCAACTCTTCACATGTCTCCTCGAGATGAATTCATTCCTCGAGTCGAGCTCCGAGTCCGCGAGTCGACCGATACTCCTCGAGCCGACTCTTCACGAAATTCCTCGTGCAGGCTCTACGTGAGTCCTCGAGTCGAGTTCGAGTCCATGAATCGACTGATACTCCTCGTGCCAACTCTTCACATGTCTACTCGAGAGGAATTCATTCCTCGAGTCGAGCTCCGAGTCCGCGAGTGGACCGATACTCCTCGCACCGACTCTTCACGAAATTCCTCGTGCAGGCTCTACGTGAGTCCTCGAGTCGAGTTCGAGTCCATGAGTCGACTGATACTCCTCGTGCCAACTCTTCACATGTCTCCTCGAGATGAATTCATTCCTCGAGACGAGCTCCGAGTCCGCGAGTCGACCGATACTCCTCGTGCCGACTCTTCACGAAATTCCTTGTGCAAGCTCTACGTGAGTCCTCGAGTCGAGTTCAAGTCCACGAGTCGACTGATACTCCTCGTGCCGACTCTTCACATGTCTCCTCGAGATGAATTCGTTCCTCGAGTCGAGCTCCGAGTCCGCGAGTCGACCGATACTCCTCGAGACGACTCTTCACGAAATTCCTCGTGCAGGCTCTACGTGAGTCCTCGAGTCTAGTTCGAGTCCATGAGTCGACTGATACTCCTCGTGCCAACTCTTCACATGTCTCATCGAGATGAATTCATTCCTCGAGTCGAGCTCCGAGTCCGCGAGTCGACCGATACTCCTCGCGCCGACTCTTCACGAAATTCCTCGTGCAGGCTCTACGTGAGTCCTGGAGTCGAGTTCGAGTCCACGAGTCGACTGATACTCTTCGTTTTGACTCTTCACATGTCTCCTCGAGATCAATTCATTCCTCGAGTCGAGCTCTGATTCCGCGAGTCGACCGATACTCCTCGCGCCGACTCTTCACGAAATTCCTCGTGCAGGCTCAACGTGAGTCCTCGAGTCGAGTTCGAGTTCACGAGTCGACTGATACTCCTCGTGCCAACTCTTCACATGTCTCCTCGAGATGAATTCATTCCTCGAGTCGAGCTCCGAGTCCGCGAGTCGACCGATACTCCTCGCGCCGACTCTTCACAAAATTCCTCGTGCAGGCTCTACGTGAGTCCTCGAGTCGAGTTCGAGTCCACGAGTCGACTGATACTCCTCGTGCCGACTCATCACATGTCTCCTCGAGATGAATTCATTCCTCGAGTCGAGCTCCGAGTCCGCGAGTCGACCGATACTCCTCGCGCCGACTCTTCACGAAATTCCTCGTGCAGGCTCTACGTGAGTCCTGGAGTCGAGTTCGAGTCCACGAGTCGACTGATACTCTTCGTTTTGACTCTTCACATGTCTCCTCGAGATCAATTCATTCCTCGAGTCGAGCTCTGATTCCGCGAGTCGACCGATACTCCTCGCGCCGACTCTTCACGAAATTCCTCG
The DNA here is from genome assembly GCF_054948205.1 of Urtica dioica subsp. dioica. Taxonomy (NCBI): domain Eukaryota; kingdom Viridiplantae; phylum Streptophyta; class Magnoliopsida; order Rosales; family Urticaceae; genus Urtica; species Urtica dioica. The sequence goes on along the minus strand of NC_142756.1, from coordinate 34,406,825 downwards.
TGCAGGCTCTACGTGAGTCCTCGAGTCTAGTTCGAGTCCATGAGTCGACTGATACTCCTCGTGCCAACTCTTCACATGTCTCATCGAGATGAATTCATTTCTTGAGTCGAGCTCTGATTCCGCGAGTCGACCGATACTCCTCGCGCCGACTCTTCAAGAAATTCCTCGTGCAGGCTCTACGTAAGTCCTCGAGTCGAGTTCGAGTCCACGAGTCGACTGATACTCTTCGTTCTGACTCTTCACATGTCTCCTCGAGATCAATTCATTCCTCGAGTCGAGCTCTGAGTCCGCGAGTCGACCGATACTCCTCGCGCCGACTCTTCACGAAATTCCTCGTGTAGACTCTACGTGAGTCCTCGAGTCGAGTTCGAGTTCACGAGTCGACTGATACGGCTCGTGCCAACTCTTCACATGTCTCCTCGAGATGAATTCATTCCTCGAGTCGAGCCCCGAGTCCGCGAGTCGACCGATACTCCTCGCGCCGACTCTTCACGAAATTCCTCGTGCAGGCTCTACGTGATTCCTCGAGTCGAGTTCGAGTCCACGAGTCGACTGATACTCCTCGTGCCGACTCTTCACATGTCTCCTCGAGATGAATTCATTCCTCGAGTCGAGCTCCGAGTCCGCGAGTCGACCGATACTCCTCGCGCCGACTCTTCACGAAATTCCTCGTGCAGGCTCTACGTGAGTCCTCGAGTCGAGTTCGAGTCCACGAGTCGACTGATACTCCTCGTGCCGACTCTTCACATGTCTCCTCGAGATGAATTCATTCCTCGAGTCGAGCTCCGAGTCCGCGAGTCGACCGATACTCCTCGAGCCGACTCTTCACGAAATTCCTCGTGCAGGCTCTACGTGAGTCCTCGAGTCTAGTTCGAGTCCATGAGTCGACTGATACTCCTCGTGCCAACTCTTCACATGTCTCATCGAGATGAATTCATTCCTCGAGTCGAGCTCCGAGTCCGCGAGTCGACCGATACTCCTCGCGCCGACTCTTCACGAAATTCCTCGTGCAGGCTCTACGTGAGTCCTGGAGTCGAGTTCGAGTCCACGAGTTGACTGATACTCTTCGTTCTGACTCTTCACATGTCTCCTCGAGATCAATTCATTCCTCGAGTCGAGCTCTGATTCCGCGAGTCGACCGATACTCCTCGCGCCTACTCTTCACGAAATTCCTCGTGCAGGCTCAACGTGAGTTCTCGAGTCGAGTTCGAGTTCACGAGTCGACTGATACTCCTCGTGCCAACTCTTCACATGTCTCCTCGAGATGAATTCATTCCTCGAGTCGAGCTCCGAGTCCGCGAGTCGACCGATACTCCTCGCGCCGACTCTTCACAAAATTCCTCGTGCAGGCTCTACGTGAGTCCTCGAGTCGAGTTCGAGTCCACGAGTCGACTGATACTCCTCGTGCCGACTCTTCACATGTCTCCTCGAGATGAATTCATTCCTCGAGTCGAGCTCCGAGTCCGCGAGTCGACCGATACTCCTCGCGCCGACTCTTCACGAAATTCCTCGTGCAGGCTCTACGTGAGTCCTCGAGTCTAGTTCGAGTCCATGAGTCGACTGATACTCCTCGTGCCAACTCTTCACATGTCTCATCGAGATGAATTCATTTCTTGAGTCGAGCTCTGATTCCGCGAGTCGACCGATACTCCTCGCGCCGACTCTTCAAGAAATTCCTCGTGCAGGCTCTACGTAAGTCCTCGAGTCGAGTTCGAGTCCACGAGTCGACTGATACTCTTCGTTCTGACTCTTCACATGTCTCCTCGAGATCAATTCATTCCTCGAGTCGAGCTCTGAGTCCGCGAGTCGACCGATACTCCTCGCGCCGACTCTTCACGAAATTCCTCGTGTAGACTCTACGTGAGTCCTCGAGTCGAGTTCGAGTTCACGAGTCGACTGATACGGCTCGTGCCAACTCTTCACATGTCTCCTCGAGATGAATTCATTCCTCGAGTCGAGCCCCGAGTCCGCGAGTCGACCGATACTCCTCGCGCCGACTCTTCACGAAATTCCTCGTGCAGGCTCTACGTGATTCCTTGAGTCGAGTTCGAGTCCACGAGTCGACTGATACTCCTCGTGCCGACTCTTCACATGTCTCCTCGAGATGAATTCATTCCTCGAGTCGAGCTCCGAGTCCGCGAGTCGACCGATACTCCTCGCGCCGACTCTTCACGAAATTCCTCGTGCAGGCTCTACGTGAGTCCTCGAGTCGAGTTCGAGTCCACGAGTCGACTGATACTCCTCGTGCCGACTCTTCACATGTCTCCTCGAGATGAATTCATTCCTCGAGTCGAGCTCCGAGTCCGCGAGTCGACCGATACTCCTCGAGCCGACTCTTCACGAAATTCCTCGTGCAGGCTCTACGTGAGTCCTCGAGTCTAGTTCGAGTCCATGAGTCGACTGATACTCCTCGTGCCAACTCTTCACATGTCTCATCGAGATGAATTCATTCCTCGAGTCGAGCTCCGAGTCCGCGAGTCGACCGATACTCCTCGCGCCGACTCTTCACGAAATTCCTCGTGCAGGCTCTACGTGAGTCCTGGAGTCGAGTTCGAGTCCACGAGTCGACTGATACTCTTCGTTCTGACTCTTCACATGTCTCCTCGAGATCAATTCATTCATCGAGTCGAGCTCTGATTCCGCGAGTCGATCGATACTCCTCGCGCCGACTCTTCACGAAATTCCTCGTGCAGGCTCAACGTGAGTCCTCGAGTCGAGTTCGAGTTCACGAGTCGACTGATACTCCTCGTGCCAACTCTTCACATGTCTCCTCGAGATGAATTCATTCCTCGAGTCGAGCTCCGAGTCCGCGAGTCGACCGATACTCCTCGCGCCGACTCTTCACAAAATTCCTCGTGCAGGCTCAACGTGAGTCCTCGAGTCGAGTTCGAGTCCACGAGTCGACTGATACTCCTCGTGCCGACTCTTCACATGTCTCCTCGAGATGAATTCATTCCTCGAGTCGAGCTCCGAGTCCGCGAGTCGACCGATACTCCTCGCGCCGACTCTTCACGAAATTCCTCGTGCAGGCTCTACGTGAGTCCTCGAGTCTAGTTCGAGTCCATGAGTCGACTGATACTCCTCGTGCCAACTCTTCACATGTCTCATCGAGATGAATTCATTTCTTGAGTCGAGCTCTGATTCCGCGAGTCGACCGATACTCCTCGCGCCGACTCTTCAAGAAATTCCTCGTGCAGGCTCTACGTAAGTCCTCGAGTCGAGTTCGAGTCCACGAGTCGACTGATACTCTTCGTTCTGACTCTTCACATGTCTCCTCGAGATCAATTCATTCCTCGAGTCGAGCTCTGAGTCCGCGAGTCGACCGATACTCCTCGAGCCGACTCTTCACGAAATTCCTCGTGTAGACTCTACGTGAGTCCTCGAGTCGAGTTCGAGTTCACGAGTCGACTGATACGGCTCGTGCGAACTCTTCACATGTCTCCTCGAGATGAATTCATTCCTCGAGTCGAGGCCCGAGTCCGCGAGTCGACCGATACTCCTCGCGCCGACTCTTCATGAAATTCCTCGTGCAGGCTCTACGTGATTCCTCGAGTCGAGTTCGAGTCCACGAGTCGACTGATACTCCTCGTGCCGACTCTTCACATGTCTCCTCGAGATGAATTCATTCCTCGAGTCGAGCTCCGAGTCCGCGAGTCGACCGATACTCCTCGCGCCGACTCTTCACGAAATTCCTCGTGCAGGCTCTACGTGAGTCCTCGAGTCGAGTTCGAGTCCATGAGTCGACTGATACTCCTCGTGCCAACTCTTCACATGTCTCCTCGAGATGAATTCATTCGTCGAGTCGAGCTCCGAGTCCGCGAGTCGACCGATACTCCTCGCGCCGACTCTTCACGAAATTCCTCGTGCAGGCTCTACGTGAGTCCTCGAGTCGAGTTCGAGTCCACGAGTCGACTGATACTCCTCGTGCCCACTCTTCACATGTCTCCTAGAGATGAATTCATTCCTCGAGTCGAGCTCCGAGTCCGCGAGTCGACCGATACTCCTCGAGCCGACTCTTCACGAAATTCCTCGTGCAGGCCTACGTGAGTCCTCGAGTCGAGTTCGAGTCCACGAGTCGACTGATACTCCTCGTGCCGACTCTTCACATGTCTCCTCGAGATGAATTCATTCCTCGAGTCGAGCTCCGAGTCCGCGAGTCGACCGATACTCCTCGCGCCGACTCTTCACGAAATTCCTCGTGCAGGCTCTATGTGAGTCCTCTAGTCGAGTTCGAGTCCATGAGTCGACTGATATTTCTCGTGCCAACTCTTCACATGTCTCCTCGAGATGAATTCATTCCTCGAGACGAGCTCCGAGTCCGCGAGTCGACCGATACTCCTCGCGCCGACTCTTCACGAAATTCTTTGTGCAAGCTCTACGTGAGTCCTCGAGTCGAGTTCGAGTCCACGAGTCGACTGATACTCCTCGTGCCGACTCTTCACATGTCTCCTCGAGATGAATTCATTCCTCGAGTCGAGCTCCGAGTCCGCGAGTCGACCGATACTCCTCGAGCCGACTCTTCACGAAATTCCTCGTGCAGGCTCTACGTGAGTCCTCGAGTCTAGTTCGAGTCAATGAGTCGACTGATACTCCTCGTGCCAACTCTTCACATGTCTCATCGAGATGAATTCATTCCTCGAGTCGAGCTCCGAGTCCGCGAGTCGACCGATACTCCTCGCGCCGACTCTTCACGAAATTCCTCGTGCAGGCTCTACGTGAGTCCTGGAGTCGAGTTCGAGTCCACGAGTTGACTGATACTCTTCGTTCTGACTCTTCACATGTCTCCTCGAGATCAATTCATTCCTCGAGTCGAGCTCTGAGTCCGCGAGTCGACCGATACTCCTCGCGCCGACTCTTCACGAAATTCCTCGTGTAGGCTCTACGTGAGTCCTCGAGTCGAATTCGAGTTCACGAGTCGACTGATACTCCTCGTGCCAACTCTTCACATGTCTCCTCGAGATGAATTCATTCCTCGAGTCGAGCTCCGAGTCCGCGAGTCGACCGATACTCCTCGCGCCGACTCTTCACGAAATTCCTCGTGCAGGCTCAACGTGAGTCCTCGAGTCGAGTTCGAGTTCACGAGTCGACTGATACTCCTCGTGCCAACTCTTCACATGTCTCCTCGAGATGAATTCATTCCTGGAGTCGAGCTCCGAGTCCGCGAGTCGACCGATACTCCTCGCGCCGACTCTTCACAAAATTCCTCGTGCAGGCTCTACGTGAGTCCTCGAGTCGAGTTCGAGTCTACGAGTCGACTGATACTCCTCGTGCCGACTCTTCACATGTCTCCTCGAGATGAATTCATTCCTCGAGTCGAGCTCCGAGTCCGCGAGTCGACCGATACTCCTCGCGCCGACTCTTCACGAAATTCCTCGTGCAGGCTCTACGTGAGTCCTCGAGTCTAGTTCGAGTCCATGAGTCGACTGATACTCCTCGTGCCAACTCTTCACATGTCTCATCGAGATGAATTCATTTCTTGAGTCGAGCTCTGATTCCGCGAGTCGACCGATACTCCTCGCGCCGACTCTTCAAGAAATTCCTCGTGCAGGCTCTACGTAAGTCCTCGAGTCGAGTTCGAGTCCACGAGTCGACTGATACTCTTCGTTCTGACTCTTCACATGTCTCCTCGAGATCAATTCATTCCTCGAGTCGAGCTCTGAGTCCGCGAGTCGACCGATACTCCTCGCGCCGACTCTTCACGAAATTCCTCGTGTAGACTCTACGTGAGTCCTCGAGTCGAGTTCGAGTTCACGAGTCGACTGATACGGCTCGTGCCAACTCTTCACATGTCTCCTCGAGATCAATTCATTCCTCGAGTCGAGCTCTGAGTCCGCGAGTCGACCGATACTCCTCGCGCCGACTCTTCACGAAATTCCTCGTGTAGACTCTACGTGAGTCCTCGAGTCGAGTTCGAGTTCACGAGTCGACTGATACGGCTCGTGCCAACTCTTCACATGTCTCCTCGAGATGAATTCATTCCTCGAGTCGAGCCCCGAGTCCGCGAGTCGACCGATACTCCTCGCGCCGACTCTTCACGAAATTCCTCGTGCAGGCTCTACGTGATTCCTCGAGTCGAGTTCGAGTCCACGAGTCGACTGATACTCCTCGTGCCGACTCTTCACATGTCTCCTCGAGATGAATTCATTCCTCGAGTCGAGCTCCGAGTCCGCGAGTCGACCGATACTCCTCGCGCCGACTCTTCACGAAATTCCTCGTGCAGGCTCTACGTGAGTCCTCGAGTCGAGTTCGAGTCCATGAGTCGACTGATACTCCTCGTGCCAACTCTTCACATGTCTCCTCGAGATGAATTCATTCCTCGAGTCGAGCTCCGAGTCCGCGAGTCGACCGATACTCCTCGCGCCGACTCTTCACGAAATTCCTCGTGCAGGCTCTACGTGAGTCCTCGAGTCGAGTTCGAGTCCACGAGTCGACTGATACTCCTCGTGCCCACTCTTCACATGTCTCCTAGAGATGAATTCATTCCTCGAGTCGAGCTCCGAGTCCGCGAGTCGACCGATACTCCTCGAGCCGACTCTTCACGAAATTCCTCGTGCAGGCTCTACGTGAGTCCTCGAGTCGAGTTCGAGTCCACGAGTCGACTGATACTCCTCGTGCCGACTCTTCACATGTCTCCTCGAGATGAATTCATTCCTCGAGTCGAGCTCCGAGTCCGTGAGTCGACCGATACTCCTCGCGCCGACTCTTCACGAAATTCCTCGTGCAGGCTCAACGTGAGTCCTCGAGTCGAGTTCGAGTTCACGAGTCGACTGATACTCCTCGTGCCAACTCTTCACATGTCTCCTCGAGATGAATTCATTCCTCGAGTCGAGCTCCGAGTCCGCGAGTCGACCGATACTCCTCGCGCCGACTCTTCACAAAATTCCTCGTGCAGGCTCTACGTGAGTCCTCGAGTCGAGTTCGAGTCCACGAGTCGACTGATACTCCTCGTGCCGACTCTTCACATGTCTCCTCGAGATGAATTCATTCCTCGAGTCGAGCTCCGAGTCCGCGAGTCGACCGATACTCCTCGCGCCGACTCTTCACGAAATTCCTCGTGCAGGCTCTACGTGAGTCCTCGAGTCTAGTTCGAGTCCATGAGTCGACTGATACTCCTCGTGCCAACTCTTCACATGTCTCATCGAGATGAATTCATTTCTTGAGTCGAGCTCTGATTCCGCGAGTCGACCGATACTCCTCGCGCCGACTCTTCAAGAAATTCCTCGTGCAGGCTCTACGTAAGTCCTCGAGTCGAGTTCGAGTCCACGAGTCGACTGATACTCTTCGTTCTGACTCTTCACATGTCTCCTCGAGATCAATTCATTCCTCGAGTCGAGCTCTGAGTCCGCGAGTCGACCGATACTCCTCGCGCCGACTCTTCACGAAATTCCTCGTGTAGACTCTACGTGAGTCCTCGAGTCGAGTTCGAGTTCACGAGTCGACTGATACGGCTCGTGCCAACTCTTCACATGTCTCCTCGAGATGAATTCATTCCTCGAGTCGAGCCCCGAGTCCGCGAGTCGACCGATACTCCTCGCGCCGACTCTTCACGAAATTCCGCGTGCAGGCTCTACGTGATTCCTCGAGTCGAGTTCGAGTCCACGAGTCGACTGATACTCCTCGTGCCGACTCTTCACATGTCTCCTCGAGATGAATTCATTCCTCGAGTCGAGCTCCGAGTCCGCGAGTCGACCGATACTCCTCGCGCCGACTCTTCACGAAATTCCTCGTGCAGGCTCTACGTGAGTCCTCGAGTCGAGTTCGAGTCTATGAGTCGACTGATACTCCTCGTGCCAACTCTTCACATGTCTCCTCGAGATGAATTCATTCCTCGAGTCGAGCTCCGAGTCCGCGAGTCGACCGATACTCCTCGCGCCGACTCTTCACGATATTCCTCGTGCAGGCTCTACGTGAGTCCTCGAGTCGAGTTCGAGTCCACGAGTCGACTGATACTCCTCGTGCCCACTCTTCACATGTCTCCTAGAGATGAATTCATTCCTCGAGTCGAGCTCCGAGTCCGCGAGTCGACCGATACTCCTCGAGCCGACTCTTCACGAAATTCCTCGTGCAGGCTCTACGTGAGTCCTCGAGTCGAGTTCGAGTCCACGAGTCGACTGATACTCCTCGTGCCGACTCTTCACATGTCTCCTCGAGATGAATTCATTCCTCGAGTCGAGCTCCGAGTCCGCGAGTCGACCGATACTCCTCGCGCCGACTCTTCACGAAATTCCTCGTGCAGGCTCTATGTGAGTCCTCGAGTCTAGTTCGAGTCCATGAGTCGACTGATACTCCTCGTGCCAACTCTTCACATGTCTCCTCGAGATGAATTCATTCCTCGAGACGAGCTCCGAGTCCGCGAGTCGATCGATACTCCTCGCGCCGACTCTTCACGAAATTCTTTGTGCAAGCTCTACGTGAGTCCTCGAGTCGAGTTCGAGTCCACGAGTCGACTGATACTCCTCGTGCCGACTCTTCACATGTCTCCTCGAGATGAATTCATTCCTCGAGTCGAGCTCCGAGTCCGCGAGTCGACCGATACTCCTCGAGCCGACTCTTCACGAAATTCCTCGTGCAGGCTCTACGTGAGTCCTCGAGTCTAGTTCGAGTCAATGAGTCGACTGATACTCCTCGTGCCAACTCTTCACATGTCTCATCGAGATGAATTCATTCCTCGAGTCGAGCTCCGAGTCCGCGAGTCGACCGATACTCCTCGCGCCGACTCTTCACGAAATTCCTCGTGCAGGCTCTACGTGAGTCCTGGAGTCGAGTTCGAGTCCACGAGTTGACTGATACTCTTCGTTCTGACTCTTCACATGTCTCCTCGAGATCAATTCATTCCTCGAGTCGAGCTCTGAGTCCGCGAGTCGACCGATACTCCTCGCGCCGACTCTTCACGAAATTCCTCGTGTAGGCTCTACGTGAGTCCTCGAGTCGAGTTCGAGTTCACGAGTCGACTGATACTCCTCGTGTCAACTCTTCACATGTCTCCTCGAGATGAATTCATTCCTCGAGTCGAGCTCCGAGTCCGCGAGTCGACCGATACTCCTCGCGCCGACTCTTCACGAAATTCCTCGTGCAGGCTCAACGTGAGTCCTCGAGTCGAGTTCGAGTTCACGAGTCGACTGATACTCCTCGTGCCAACTCTTCACATGTCTCCTCGAGATGAATTCATTCCTCGAGTCGAGCTCCGAGTCCGCGAGTCGACCGATACTCCTCGCGCCGACTCTTCACAAAATTCCTCGTGCAGGCTCTACGTGAGTCCTCGAGTCGAGTTCGAGTCCACGAGTCGACTGATACTCCTCGTGCCGACTCTTCACATGTCTCCTCGAGATGAATTCATTCCTCGAGTCGAGCTCCGAGTCCGCGAGTCGACCGATACTCCCTGCGCCGACGCTTCACGAAATTCCTCGTGCAGGCTCTACGTGAGTCCTCGAGTCTAGTTCGAGTCCATGAGTCGACTGATACTCCTCGTGCCAACTCTTCACATGTCTCATCGAGATGAATTCATTTCTTGAGTCGAGCTCTGATTCCGCGAGTCGACCGATACTCCTCGCGCCGACTCTTCAAGAAATTCCTCGTGCAGGCTCTACGTAAGTCCTCGAGTCGAGTTCGAGTCCACGAGTCGACTGATACTCTTCGTTCTGACTCTTCACATGTCTCCTCGAGATCAATTCATTCCTCGAGTCGAGCTCTGAGTCCGCGAGTCGACCGATACTCCTCGCGCCGACTCTTCACGAAATTCCTCGTGTAGACTCTACGTGAGTCCTCGAGTCGAGTTCGAGTTCACGAGTCGACTGATACGGCTCGTGCCAACTCTTCACATGTCTCCTCGAGATGAATTCATTCCTCGAGTCGAGCCCCGAGTCCGCGAGTCGACCGATACTCCTCGCGCCGACTCTTCACGAAATTCCTCGTGCAGGCTCTACGTGATTCCTCGAGTCGAGTTCGAGTCCACGAGTCGACTGATACTCCTCGTGCCGACTCTTCACATGTCTCCTCGAGATGAATTCATTCCTCGAGTCGAGCTCCGAGTCCGCGAGTCGACCGATACTCCTCGCGCCGACTCTTCACGAAATTCCTCGTGCAGGCTCTACGTGAGTCCTCGAGTCGAGTTCGAGTCCATGAGTCGACTGATACTCCTCGTGCCAACTCTTCACATGTCTCCTCGAGATGAATTCATTCCTCGAGTCGAGCTCCGAGTCCGCGAGTCGACCGATACTCCTCGCGCCGACTCTTCACGAAATTCCTCGTGCAGGCTCTACGTGAGTCCTCGAGTCGAGTTCGAGTCCACGAGTCGACTGATACTCCTCGTGCCCACTCTTCACATGTCTCCTAGAGATGAATTCATTCCTCGAGTTGAGCTCCGAGTCCGGGAGTCGACCGATACTCCTCGCGCCGACTCTTCACGAAATTCCTCGTGCAGGCTCTACGTGAGTCCTCGAGTCGAGTTCGAGTCCATGAGTCGACTGATACTCCTCGTGCCAACTCTTCACATGTCTCCTCGAGATGAATTCATTCCTCGAGTCGAGCTCCGAGTCCGCGAGTCGACCGATACTCCTCGCGCCGACTCTTCACGAAATTCCTCGTGCAGGCTCTACGTGAGTCCTCGAGTCGAGTTCGAGTCCACGAGTCGACTGATACTCCTCGTGCCGACTCTTCACATGTCTCCTAGAGATGAATTCATTCCTCGAGTCGAGCTCCGAGTCCGCGAGTCGACCGATACTCCTCGAGCCGACTCTTCACGAAATTCCTCGTGCAGGCTCTACGTGAGTCCTCGAGTCGAGTTCGAGTCCACGAGTCGACTGATACTCCTCGTGCCGACTCTTCACATGTCTCCTCGAGATGAATTCATTCCTCGAGTCGAGCTCCGAGTCCGCGAGTCGACCGATACTCCTCGCGCCGACTCTTCACGAAATTCCTCGTGCAGGCTCTATGTGAGTCCTCGAGTCGAGTTCGAGTCCATGAGTCGACTGATACTCCTCGTGCCAACTCTTCACATGTCTCCTCGAGATGAATTCATTCCTCGAGACGAGCTCCGAGTCCGCGAGTCGACCGATACTCCTCGCGCCGACTCTTCACGAAATTCTTTGTGCAAGCTCTACGTGAGTCCTCGAGTCGAGTTCGAGTCCACGAGTCGACTGATACTCCTCGTGCCGACTCTTCACATGTCTCCTCGAGATGAATTCATTCCTCGAGTCGAGCTCCGAGTCCGCGAGTCGACCGATACTCCTCGAGCCGACTCTTCACGAAATTCCTCGTGCAGGCTCTACGTGAGTCCTCGAGTCTAGTTCGAGTCAATGAGTCGACTGATACTCCTCGTGCCAACTCTTCACATGTCTCATCGAGATGAATTCATTCCTCGAGTCGAGCTCCGAGTCCGCGAGTCGACCGATACTCCTCGCGCCGACTCTTCACGAAATTCCTCGTGCAGGCTCTACGTGAGTCCTGGAGTCGAGTTCGAGTCCACGAGTCGACTGATACTCTTCGTTCTGACTCTTCACATGTCTCCTCGAGATCAATTCATTCCTCGAGTCGAGCTCTGAGTCCGCGAGTCGACCGATACTCCTCGCGCCGACTCTTCACGAAATTCCTCGTGTAGGCTCTACGTGAGTCCTCGAGTCGAGTTCGAGTTCACGAGTCGACTGATACGCCTCGTGCCAACTCTTCACATTTCTCCTCGAGATGAATTCATTCCTCGAGTCGAGCCCCGAGTCCGCGAGTCGACCGATACTCCTCGCGCCGACTCTTCACGAAATTCCTCGTGCAGGCTCTACGTGAGTCCTCGAGTCGAGTTCGAGTCCACGAGTCGACTGATACTCCTCGTGCCGACTCTTCACATGTCTCCTCGAGATGAATTCATTCCTCGAGTCGAGCTCCGAGTCCGCGAGTCGACCGATACTCCTCGCGCCGACTCTTCACGAAATTCCTCGTGCAGGCTCTACGTGAGTCCTCGAGTCGAGTTCGAGTCCACGAATCGACTGATACTCCTCGTGCCAACTCTTCACATGTCTCCTCGAGATGAATTCATTCCTCGAGTCGAGCTCCGAGTCCGCGAGTCGACCGATACTCCTCGCGCCGACTCTTCACGAAATTCCTCGTGCAGGCTCTACGTGAGTCCTCGAGTCGAGTTCGAGTCCACGAGTCGACTGATACTCCTCGTGCCGACTCTTCACATGTCTCCTCGAGATGAATTCATTCCTCGAGTCGAGCTCCGAGTCCGCGAGTCGACCGATACTCCTCGCGCCGACTCTTCACGAAATTCCTCGTGCAGGCTCTACGTGAGTCCTCGAGTCGAGTTCGAGTCCATGAGTCGACTGATACTCCTCGTGCCAACTCTTCACATGTCTCCTCGAGATGAATTCATTCCTCGAGTCGAGCTCCGAGTCCGCGAGTCGACCGATACTCCTCGCGCCGACTCTTCACGAAATTCCTCGTGCAGGCTCTACGTGAGTCCTCGAGTCGAGTTCGAGTCCACGAGTCGACTGATACTCCTCGTGCCGACTCTTCACATGTCTCCTAGAGATGAATTCATTCCTCGAGTCGAGCTCCGAGTCCGCGATTCGACCGATACTCCTCGAGCCGACTCTTCACGAAATTCCTCGTGCAGGCTCTACGTGAGTGCTCGAGTCGAGTTCGAGTCCACGAGTCGACTGATACTCCTCGTGCCGACTCTTCACATGTCTCCTCGAGATGAATTCATTCCTCGAGTCGATCTCCGAGTCCGCGAGTCGACCGATACTCCTCGCGCCGACTCTTCACGAAATTCTTTGTGCAAGCTCTACGTGAGTCCTCGAGTCGAGTTCGAGTCCACGAGTCGACTGATACTCCTCGTGCCGACTCTTCACATGTCTCCTCGAGATGAATTCATTCCTCGAGTCGAGCTCCGAGTCCGCGAGTCGACCGATACTCCTCGCGCCGACTCTTCACGAAATTCCTCGTGCAGGCTCTATGTGAGTCCTCGAGTCGAGTTCGAGTCCATGAGTCGACTGATACTCCTCGTGCCAACTCTTCACATGTCTCCTCGAGATGAATTCATTCCTCGAGACGAGCTCCGAGTCCGCGAGTCGACCGATACTCCTCGCGCCGACTCTTCACGAAATTCTTTGTGCAAGCTCTACGTGAGTCCTCGAGTCGAGTTCGAGTCCACGAGTCGACTGATACTCCTCGTGCCGACTCTTCACATGTCTCCTCGAGATGAATTCATTCCTCGAGTCGAGCTCCGAGTCCGCGAGTCGACCGATACTCCTCGAGCCGACTCTTCACGAAATTCCTCGTGCAGGCTCTACGTGAGTCCTCGAGTCTAGTTCGAGTCAATGAGTCGACTGATACTCCTCGTGCCAACTCTTCACATGTCTCATCGAGATGAATTCATTCCTCGAGTCGAGCTCCGAGTCCGCGAGTCGACCGATACTCCTCGCGCCGACTCTTCACGAAATTCCTCGTGCAGGCTCTACGTGAGTCCTGGAGTCGAGTTCGAGTCCACGAGTTGACTGATACTCTTCGTTCTGACTCTTCACATGTCTCCTCGAGATCAATTCATTCCTCGAGTCGAGCTCTGAGTCCGCGAGTCGACCGATACTCCTCGCGCCGACTCTTCACGAAATTCCTCGTGTAGGCTCTACGTGAGTCCTCGAGTCGAGTTCGAGTTCACGAGTCGACTGATACGCCTCGTGCCAACTCTTCACATTTCTCCTCGAGATGAATTCATTCCTCGAGTCGAGCCCCGAGTCCGCGAGTCGACCGATACTCCTCGCGCCGACTCTTCACGAAATTCCTCGTGCAGGCTCTACGTGAGTCCTCGAGTCGAGTTCGAGTCCACGAGTCGACTGATACTCCTCGTGCCGACTCTTCACATGTCTCCTCGAGATGAATTCATTCCTCGAGTCGAGCTCCGAGTCCGCGAGTCGACCGATACTCCTCGCGCCGACTCTTCACGAAATTCCTCGTGCAGGCTCTACGTGAGTCCTCGAGTCGAGTTCGAGTCCACGAATCGACTGATACTCCTCGTGCCAACTCTTCACATGTCTCCTCGAGATGAATTCATTCCTCGAGTCGAGCTCCGAGTCCGCGAGTCGACCGATACTCCTCGCGCCGACTCTTCACGAAATTCCTCGTGCAGGCTCTACGTGAGTCCTCGAGTCGAGTTCGAGTCCACGAGTCGACTGATACTCCTCGTGCCGACTCTTCACATGTCTCCTCGAGATGAATTCATTCCTCGAGTCGAGCTCCGAGTCCGCGAGTCGACCGATACTCCTCGCGCCGACTCTTCACGAAATTCCTCGTGCAGGCTCTACGTGAGTCCTCGAGTCGAGTTCGAGTCCATGAGTCGACTGATACTCCTCGTGCCAACTCTTCACATGTCTCCTCGAGATGAATTCATTCCTCGAGTCGAGCTCCGAGTCCGCGAGTCGACCGATACTCCTCGCGCCGACTCTTCACGAAATTCCTCGTGCAGGCTCTACGTGAGTCCTCGAGTCGAGTTCGAGTCCACGAGTCGACTGATACTCCTCGTGCCGACTCTTCACATGTCTCCTAGAGATGAATTCATTCCTCGAGTCGAGCTCCGAGTCCGCGATTCGACCGATACTCCTCGAGCCGACTCTTCACGAAATTCCTCGTGCAGGCTCTACGTGAGTGCTCGAGTCGAGTTCGAGTCCACGAGTCGACTGATACTCCTCGTGCCGACTCTTCACATGTCTCCTCGAGATGAATTCATTCCTCGAGTCGAGCTCCGAGTCCGCGAGTCGACCGATACTCCTCGCGCCGACTCTTCACGAAATTCCTCGTGTAGGCTCTACGTGAGTCCTCGAGTCGAGTTCGAGTTCACGAGTCGACTGATACGCCTCGTGCCAACTCTTCACATTTCTCCTCGAGATGAATTCATTCCTCGAGTCGAGCCCCGAGTCCGCGAGTCGACCGATACTCCTCGCGCCGACTCTTCACGAAATTCCTCGTGCAGGCTCTACGTGAGTCCTCGAGTCGAGTTCGAGTCCACGAGTCGACTGATACTCCTCGTGCCGACTCTTCACATGTCTCCTCGAGATGAATTCATTCCTCGAGTCGAGCTCCGAGTCCGCGAGTCGACCGATACTCCTCGCGCCGACTCTTCACGAAATTCCTCGTGCAGGCTCTATGTGAGTCCTCGAGTCGAGTTCGAGTCCATGAGTCGACTGATACTCCTCGTGCCAACTCTTCACATGTCTCCTCGAGATGAATTCATTCCTCGAGACGAGCTCCGAGTCCGCGAGTCGACCGATACTCCTCGCGCCGACTCTTCACGAAATTCTTTGTGCAAGCTCTACGTGAGTCCTCGAGTCGAGTTCGAGTCCACGAGTCGACTGATACTCCTCGTGCCGACTCTTCACATGTCTCCTCGAGATGAATTCATTCCTCGAGTCGAGCTCCGAGTCCGCGAGTCGACCGATACTCCTCGAGCCGACTCTTCACGAAATTCCTCGTGCAGGCTCTACGTGAGTCCTCGAGTCTAGTTCGAGTCAATGAGTCGACTGATACTCCTCGTGCCAACTCTTCACATGTCTCATCGAGATGAATTCATTCCTCGAGTCGAGCTCCGAGTCCGCGAGTCGACCGATACTCCTCGCGCCGACTCTTCACGAAATTCCTCGTGCAGGCTCTACGTGAGTCCTGGAGTCGAGTTCGAGTCCACGAGTCGACTGATACTCTTCGTTCTGACTCTTCACATGTCTCCTCGAGATCAATTCATTCCTCGAGTCGAGCTCTGAGTCCGCGAGTCGACCGATACTCCTCGCGCCGACTCTTCACGAAATTCCTCGTGTAGGCTCTACGTGAGTCCTCGAGTCGAGTTCGAGTTCACGAGTCGACTGATACGCCTCGTGCCAACTCTTCACATTTCTCCTCGAGATGAATTCATTCCTCGAGTCGAGCCCCGAGTCCGCGAGTCGACCGATACTCCTCGCGCCGACTCTTCACGAAATTCCTCGTGCAGGCTCTACGTGAGTCCTCGAGTCGAGTTCGAGTCCACGAGTCGACTGATACTCCTCGTGCCGACTCTTCACATGTCTCCTCGAGATGAATTCATTCCTCGAGTCGAGCTCCGAGTCCGCGAGTCGACCGATACTCCTCGCGCCGACTCTTCACGAAATTCCTCGTGCAGGCTCTACGTGAGTCCTCGAGTCGAGTTCGAGTCCACGAATCGACTGATACTCCTCGTGCCAACTCTTCACATGTCTCCTCGAGATGAATTCATTCCTCGAGTCGAGCTCCGAGTCCGCGAGTCGACCGATACTCCTCGCGCCGACTCTTCACGAAATTCCTCGTGCAGGCTCTACGTGAGTCCTCGAGTCGAGTTCGAGTCCACGAGTCGACTGATACTCCTCGTGCCGACTCTTCACATGTCTCCTCGAGATGAATTCATTCCTTGAGTCGAGCTCCGAGTCCGCGAGTCGACCGATACTCCTCGCGCCGACTCTTCACGAAATTCCTCGTGCAGGCTCTACGTGAGTCCTCGAGTCGAGTTCGAGTCCATGAGTCGACTGATACTCCTCGTGCCAACTCTTCACATGTCTCCTCGAGATGAATTCATTCCTCGAGTCGAGCTCCGAGTCCGCGAGTCGACCGATACTCCTCGCGCCGACTCTTCACGAAATTCCTCGTGCAGGCTCTACGTGAGTCCTCGAGTCGAGTTCGAGTCCACGAGTCGACTGATACTCCTCGTGCCGACTCTTCACATGTCTCCTAGAGATGAATTCATTCCTCGAGTCGAGCTCCGAGTCCGCGATTCGACCGATACTCCTCGAGCCGACTCTTCACGAAATTCCTCGTGCAGGCTCTACGTGAGTGCTCGAGTCGAGTTCGAGTCCACGAGTCGACTGATACTCCTCGTGCCGACTCTTCACATGTCTCCTCGAGATGAATTCATTCCTCGAGTCGAGCTCCGAGTCCGCGAGTCGACCGATACTCCTCGCGCCGACTCTTCACGAAATTCCTCGTGTAGGCTCTACGTGAGTCCTCGAGTCGAGTTCGAGTTCACGAGTCGACTGATACGCCTCGTGCCAACTCTTCACATTTCTCCTCGAGATGAATTCATTCCTCGAGTCGAGCCCCGAGTCCGCGAGTCGACCGATACTCCTCGCGCCGACTCTTCACGAAATTCCTCGTGCAGGCTCTACGTGAGTCCTCGAGTCGAGTTCGAGTCCACGAGTCGACTGATACTCCTCGTGCCGACTCTTCACATGTCTCCTCGAGATGAATTCATTCCTCGAGTCGAGCTCCGAGTCCGTGAGTCGACCGATACTCCTCGCGCCGACTCTTCACGAAATTCCTCGTGCAGGCTCTACGTGAGTCCTCGAGTCGAGTTCGAGTCCACGAATCGACTGATACTCCTCGTGCCAACTCTTCACATGTCTCCTCGAGATGAATTCATTCCTCGAGTCGAGCTCCGAGTCCGCGAGTCGACCGACACTCCTCGCGCCGACTCTTCACGAAATTCCTCGTGCAGGCTCTACGTGAGTCCTCGAGTCGAGTTCGAGTCCACGAGTCGACTGATACTCTTCGTTCTGACTCTTCACATGTCTCCTCGAGATCAATTCATTCCTCGAGTCGAGCTCTGAGTCCGCGAGTCGACCGATACTCCTCGCGCCGACTCTTCACGAAATTCCTCGTGTAGGCTCTACGTGAGTCCTCGAGTCGAGTTCGAGTTCACGAGTCGACTGATACGCCTCGTGCCAACTCTTCACATTTCTCCTCGAGATGAATTCATTCCTCGAGTCGAGCCCCGAGTCCGCGAGTCGACCGATACTCCTCGCGCCGACTCTTCACGAAATTCCTCGTGCAGGCTCTACGTGAGTCCTCGAGTCGAGTTCGAGTCCACGAGTCGACTGATACTCCTCGTGCCGACTCTTCACATGTCTCCTCGAGATGAATTCATTCCTCGAGTCGAGCTCCGAGTCCGCGAGTCGACCGATACTCCTCGCGCCGACTCTTCACGAAATTCCTCGTGCAGGCTCTATGTGAGTCCTCGAGTCGAGTTCGAGTCCATGAGTCGACTGATACTCCTCGTGCCAACTCTTCACATGTCTCCTCGAGATGAATTCATTCCTCGAGACGAGCTCCGAGTCCGCGAGTCGACCGATACTCCTCGCGCCGACTCTTCACGAAATTCTTTGTGCAAGCTCTACGTGAGTCCTCGAGTCGAGTTCGAGTCCACGAGTCGACTGATACTCCTCGTGCCGACTCTTCACATGTCTCCTCGAGATGAATTCATTCCTCGAGTCGAGCTCCGAGTCCGCGAGTCGACCGATACTCCTCGAGCCGACTCTTCACGAAATTCCTCGTGCAGGCTCTACGTGAGTCCTCGAGTCTAGTTCGAGTCAATGAGTCGACTGATACTCCTCGTGCCAACTCTTCACATGTCTCATCGAGATGAATTCATTCCTCGAGTCGAGCTCCGAGTCCGCGAGTCGACCGATACTCCTCGCGCCGACTCTTCACGAAATTCCTCGTGCAGGCTCTACGTGAGTCCTGGAGTCGAGTTCGAGTCCACGAGTCGACTGATACTCTTCGTTCTGACTCTTCACATGTCTCCTCGAGATCAATTCATTCCTCGAGTCGAGCTCTGAGTCCGCGAGTCGACCGATACTCCTCGCGCCGACTCTTCACGAAATTCCTCGTGTAGGCTCTACGTGAGTCCTCGAGTCGAGTTCGAGTTCACGAGTCGACTGATACGCCTCGTGCCAACTCTTCACATTTCTCCTCGAGATGAATTCATTCCTCGAGTCGAGCCCCGAGTCCGCGAGTCGACCGATACTCCTCGCGCCGACTCTTCACGAAATTCCTCGTGCAGGCTCTACGTGAGTCCTCGAGTCGAGTTCGAGTCCACGAGTCGACTGATACTCCTCGTGCCGACTCTTCACATGTCTCCTCGAGATGAATTCATTCCTCGAGTCGAGCTCCGAGTCCGCGAGTCGACCGATACTCCTCGCGCCGACTCTTCACGAAATTCCTCGTGCAGGCTCTACGTGAGTCCTCGAGTCGAGTTCGAGTCCACGAATCGACTGATACTCCTCGTGCCAACTCTTCACATGTCTCCTCGAGATGAATTCATTCCTCGAGTCGAGCTCCGAGTCCGCGAGTCGACCGATACTCCTCGCGCCGACTCTTCACGAAATTCCTCGTGCAGGCTCTACGTGAGTCCTCGAGTCGAGTTCGAGTCCACGAGTCGACTGATACTCCTCGTGCCGACTCTTCACATGTCTCCTCGAGATGAATTCATTCCTCGAGTCGAGCTCCGAGTCCGCGAGTCGACCGATACTCCTCGCGCCGACTCTTCACGAAATTCCTCGTGCAGGCTCTACGTGAGTCCTCGAGTCGAGTTCGAGTCCATGAGTCGACTGATACTCCTCGTGCCAACTCTTCACATGTCTCCTCGAGATGAATTCATTCCTCGAGTCGAGCTCCGAGTCCGCGAGTCGACCGATACTCCTCGCGCCGACTCTTCACGAAATTCCTCGTGCAGGCTCTACGTGAGTCCTCGAGTCGAGTTCGAGTCCACGAGTCGACTGATACTCCTCGTGCCGACTCTTCACATGTCTCCTAGAGATGAATTCATTCCTCGAGTCGAGCTCCGAGTCCGCGATTCGACCGATACTCCTCGAGCCGACTCTTCACGAAATTCCTCGTGCAGGCTCTACGTGAGTGCTCGAGTCGAGTTCGAGTCCACGAGTCGACTGATACTCCTCGTGCCGACTCTTCACATGTCTCCTCGAGATGAATTCATTCCTCGAGTCGAGCTCCGAGTCCGCGAGTCGACCGATACTCCTCGCGCCGACTCTTCACGAAATTCCTCGTGTAGGCTCTACGTGAGTCCTCGAGTCGAGTTCGAGTTCACGAGTCGACTGATACGCCTCGTGCCAACTCTTCACATTTCTCCTCGAGATGAATTCATTCCTCGAGTCGAGCCCCGAGTCCGCGAGTCGACCGATACTCCTCGCGCCGACTCTTCACGAAATTCCTCGTGCAGGCTCTACGTGAGTCCTCGAGTCGAGTTCGAGTCCACGAGTCGACTGATACTCCTCGTGCCGACTCTTCACATGTCTCCTCGAGATGAATTCATTCCTCGAGTCGAGCTCCGAGTCCGTGAGTCGACCGATACTCCTCGCGCCGACTCTTCACGAAATTCCTCGTGCAGGCTCTACGTGAGTCCTCGAGTCGAGTTCGAGTCCACGAATCGACTGATACTCCTCGTGCCAACTCTTCACATGTCTCCTCGAGATGAATTCATTCCTCGAGTCGAGCTCCGAGTCCGCGAGTCGACCGATACTCCTCGCGCCGACTCTTCACGAAATTCCTCGTGCAGGCTCTACGTGAGTCCTCGAGTCGAGTTCGAGTCCACGAGTCGACTGATACTCTTCGTTCTGACTCTTCACATGTCTCCTCGAGATCAATTCATTCCTCGAGTCGAGCTCTGAGTCCGCGAGTCGACCGATACTCCTCGCGCCGACTCTTCACGAAATTCCTCGTGTAGGCTCTACGTGAGTCCTCGAGTCGAGTTCGAGTTCACGAGTCGACTGATACGCCTCGTGCCAACTCTTCACATTTCTCCTCGAGATGAATTCATTCCTCGAGTCGAGCCCCGAGTCCGCGAGTCGACCGATACTCCTCGCGCCGACTCTTCACGAAATTCCTCGTGCAGGCTCTACGTGAGTCCTCGAGTCGAGTTCGAGTCCACGAGTCGACTGATACTCCTCGTGCCGACTCTTCACATGTCTCCTCGAGATGAATTCATTCCTCGAGTTGAGCTCCGAGTCCGCGAGTCGACCGATACTCCTCGCGCCGACTCTTCACGAAATTCCTCGTGCAGGCTCTACGTGAGTCCTCGAGTCGAGTTCGAGTCCACGAGTCGACTGATACTCCTCGTGCCGACTCTTCACATGTCTCCTAGAGATGAATTCATTCCTCGAGTCGAGCTCCGAGTCCGCGAGTCGACCGATACTCCTCGAGCCGACTCTTCACGAAATTCCTCGTGCAGGCTGTACGTGAGTGCTCGAGTCGAGTTCGAGTCCACGAGTCGACTGATACTCCTCGTGCCGACTCTTCACATGTCTCCTCGAGATGAATTCATTCCTCGAGTCGAGCTCCGAGTCCGCGAGTCGACCGATACTCCTCGCGCCGACTCTTCACGAAATTCCTCGTGTAGGCTCTACGTGAGTCCTCGAGTCGAGTTCGAGTTCACGAGTCGACTGATACGCCTCGTGCCAACTCTTCACATTTCTCCTCGAGATGAATTCATTCCTTGAGTCGAGCCCCGAGTCCGCGAGTCGACCGATACTCCTCACGCCGACTCTTCACGAAATTCCTCGTGCAGGCTCTACGTGAGTCCTCGAGTCGAGTTCGAGTCCACGAGTCGACTGATACTCCTCGTGCCGACTCTTCACATGTCTCCTCGAGATGAATTCATTCCTCGAGTCGAGCTCCGAGTCCGCGAGTCGACCGATACTCCTCGCGCCGACTCTTCACGAAATTCCTCGTGCAGGCTCTACGTGAGTCCTCGAGTCGAGTTCGAGTTCACGAATCGACTGATACTCCTCGTGCCAACTCTTCACATGTCTCCTCGAGATGAATTCATTCCTCGAGTCGAGCTCCGAGTCCGCGAGTCGACCGATACTCCTCGCGCCGACTCTTCACGAAATTCCTCGTGCAGGCTCTACGTGAGTCCTCGAGTCGAGTTCGAGTCCACGAGTCGACTGATACTCTTCGTTCTGACTCTTCACATGTCTCCTCGAGATCAATTCATTCCTCGAGTCGAGCTTTGAGTCCGCGAGTCAACCGATACTCCTCGCGCCGACTCTTCACGAAATTCCTCGTGTAGGCTCTACGTGAGTCCTCGAGTCGAGTTCGAGTTCACGAGTCGACTGATACGCCTCGTGCCAACTCTTCACATTTCTCCTCGAGATGAATTCATTCCTCGAGTCGAGCCCCGAGTCCACGAGTCGACCGATACTCCTCGCGCCGACTCTTCACGAAATTCCTCGTGCAGGCTCTACGTGAGTCCTCGAGTCGAGTTCGAGTCCACGAGTCGACTGATACTCCTCGTGCCGACTCTTCACATGTCTCCTCGAGATGAATTCATTCCTCGAGTTGAGCTCCGAGTCCGCGAGTCGACCGATACTCCTCGCGCCGACTCTTCACGAAATTCCTCGTGCAGGGTCTACGTGAGTCCTCGAGTCGAGTTCGAGTCCACGAATCGACTGATACTCCTCGTGCCAACTCTTCACATGTCTCCTCGAGATGAATTCATTCCTCGAGTCGAGCTCCGAGTCCGCGAGTCGACCGATACTCCTCGCGCCGACTCTTCACGAAATTCCTCGTGCAGGCTCTACGTGAGTCCTCGAGTCGAGTTCGAGTCCACGAGTCGACTGATACTCCTCGTGCCGACTCTTCACATGTCTCCTCGAGATGAATTCATTCCTCGAGTCGAGCTCCGAGTCCGCGAGTCGACCGATACTCCTCGCGCCGACTCTTCACGAAATTCTTCGTGCAGGCTCTACGTGAGTCCTCGAGTCGAGTTCGAGTCCATGAGTCGACTGATACTCCTCGTGCCAACTCTTCACATGTCTCCTCGAGATGAATTCATTCCTCGAGTCGAGCTCCGAGTCCGCGAGTCAACCGATACTCCTCGCGCCGACTCTTCACGAAATTCCTCGTGCAGGCTCTACGTGAGTCCTCGAGTCGAGTTCGAGTCCACGAGTCGACTGATACTCCTCGTGCCGACTCTTCACATGTCTCCTAGAGATGAATTCATTCCTCGAGTCGAGCTCTGAGTCCGCGAGTAGACCGATACTCCTCGCGCCGACTCTTCACGAAATTCCTCGTGTAGGCTCTACGTGAGTCCTCGAGTCGAGTTCGAGTTCACGAGTCGACTGATACGCCTCGTGCCAACTCTTCACATTTCTCCTAGAGATGAATTCATTCCTCGAGTCGAGCCCCGAGTCCGCGAGTCGACCGATACTCCTCGCGCCGACTCTTCACGAAATTCCTCGTGCAGGCTCTACGTGAGTCCTCGAGTCGAGTTCGAGTCCACGAGTCGACTGATACTCCTCGTGCCGACTCTTCACATGTCTCCTCGAGATGAATTCATTCCTCGACTTGAGCTCCGAGTCCGCGAGTCGACCGATACTCCTCGCGCCGACTCTTCACGAAATTCCTCGTGCAGGCTCTACGTGAGTCCTCGAGTCGAGTTCGAGTCCACGAGTCGACTGATACTCCTCGTGCCGACTCTTCACATGTCTCCTAGAGATGAATTCATTCCTCGAGTCGAGCTCCGAGTCCGCGAGTCGACCGATACTCCTCGAGCCGACTCTTCACGAAATTCCTCGTGCAGGCTCTACGTGAGTGCTCGAGTCGAGTTCGAGTCCACGAGTCGACTGATACTCCTCGTGCCGACTCTTCACATGTCTCCTCGAGATGAATTCATTCCTCGAGTCGAGCTCCGAGTCCGCGAGTCGACCGATACTCCTCGCGCCGACTCTTCACGAAATTCCTCGTGTAGGCTCTACGTGAGTCCTCGAGTCGAGTTCGAGTTCACGAGTCGACTGATACGCCTCGTGCCAACTCTTCACATTTCTCCTCGAGATGAATTCATTCCTCGAGTCGAGCCCTGAGTCCGCGAGTCGACCGATACTCCTCGCGCCGACTCTTCAAGAAATTCCTCGTGCAGGCTCTACGTGAGTCCTCGAGTCGAGTTCGAGTCCACGAGTCGACTGATACTCCTCGTGCCGACTCTTCACATGTCTCCTCGAGATGAATTCATTCCTCGAGTCGAGCTCCGAGTCCGCGAGTCGACAGATACTCCTCGCGCCGACTCTTCACGAAATTCCTCGTGCAGGCTCTACGTGAGTCCTCGAGTCGAGTTCGAGTCCACGAATCGACTGATACTCCTCGTGCCAACTCTTCACATGTCTCCTCGAGATGAATTCATTCCTTGAGTCGAGCTCCGAGTCCGCGAGTCGACCGATACTCCTCGCGCCGACTCTTCACGAAATTCCTCGTGCAGGCTCTACGTGAGTCCTCGAGTCGAGTTCGAGTCCACGAGTCGACTGATACTCTTCGTTCTGACTCTTCACATGTCTCCTCGAGATCAATTCATTCCTCGAGTCGAGCTCTGAGTCCGCGAGTCAACCGATACTCCTCGCGCCGACTCTTCACGAAATTCCTCGTGTAGGCTCTACGTGAGTCCTCGAGTCGAGTTCGAGTTCACGAGTCGACTGATACGCCTCGTGCCAACTCTTCACATTTCTCCTCGAGATGAATTCATTCCTCGAGTCGAGCCCCGAGTCCGCGAGTCGACCGATACTCCTCGCGCCGACTCTTCACGAAATTCCTCGTGCAGGCTCTACGTGAGTCCTCGAGTCGAGTTCGAGTCCACGAGTCGACTGATACTCCTCGTGCCGACTCTTCACATGTCTCCTCGAGATGAATTCATTCTTCGAGTTGAGCTCCGAGTCCGCGAGTCGACCGATACTCCTCGCGCCGACTCTTCACGAAATTCCTCGTGCAGGGTCTACGTGAGTCCTCGAGTCGAGTTCGAGTCCACGAATCGACTGATACTCCTCGTGCCAACTCTTCACATGTCTCCTCGAGATGAATTCATTCCTCGAGTCGAGCTCCGAGTCCGCGAGTCGACCGATACTCCTCGCGCCGACTGTTCACGAAATTCCTCGTGCAGGCTCTACGTGAGTCCTCGAGTCGAGTTCGAGTCCACGAGTCGACTGATACTCCTCGTGCCGACTCTTCACATGTCTCCTCGAGATGAATTCATTCCTCGAGTCGAGCTCCGAGTCCGCGAGTCGACCGATACTCCTCGCGCCGACTCTTCACGAAATTCTTCGTGCAGGCTCTACGTGAGTCCTCGAGTCGAGTTCGAGTCCATGAGTCGACTGATACTCCTCGTGCCAACTCTTCACATGTCTCCTCGAGATGAATTCATTCCTCGAGTCGAGCTCCGAGTCCGCGAGTCAACCGATACTCCTCGCGCCGACTCTTCACGAAATTCCTCGTGCAGGCTCTACGTGAGTCCTCGAGTCGAGTTCGAGTCCACGAGTCGACTGATACTCCTCGTGCCGACTCTTCACATGTCTCCTAGAGATGAATTCATTCCTCGAGTCGAGCTCCGAGTCCGCGAGTCGACCGATACTCCTCGAGCCGACTCTTCACGAAATTCCTCGTGCAGGCTCTACGTGAGTCCTCGAGTCGAGTTCGAGTCCACGAGTCGACTGATACTCCTCGTGCCGACTCTTCACATGTCTCCTCGAGATGAATTCATTCCTCGAGTCGAGCTCCGAGTCCGCGAGTCGACCGATACTCCTCGCGCCGACTCTTCACGAAATTCCTCGTGTAGGCTCTACGTGAGTCCTCGAGTCGAGTTCGAGTTCACGAGTCGACTGATACGCCTCGTGCCAACTCTTCACATTTCTCCTCGAGATGAATTCATTCCTCGAGTCGAGCCCCGAGTCCGCGAGTCGACCGATACTCCTCGCGCCGACTCTTCACGAAATTCCTCGTGCAGGCTCTACGTGAGTCCTCGAGTCGAGTTCGAGTCCACGAGTCGACTGATACTCCTCGTGCCGACTCTTCACATGTCTTCTCGAGATGAATTCATTCCTCGAGTCGAGCTCCGAGTCCGCGAGTCGACCAATACTCCTCGCGCCGACTCTTCACGAAATTCCTCGTGCAGGCTCTACGTGAGTCCTCGAGTCGAGTTCGAGTCCACGAATCGACTGATACTCCTCGTGCCAACTCTTCACATGTCTCCTCGAGATGAATTCATTCCTCGAGTCGAGCTCCGAGTCCGCGAGTCGACCGATACTCCTCGCGCCGACTCTTCACGAAATTCCTCGTGCAGGCTCTACGTGAGTCCTCGAGTCGAGTTCGAGTCCACGAGTCGACTGATACTCTTCGTTCTGACTCTTCACATGTCTCCTCGAGATCAATTCATTCCTCGAGTCGAGCTCTGAGTCCGCGAGTCGACCGATACTCCTCGCGCCGACTCTTCACGAAATTCCTCGTGTAGGCTCTACGTGAGTCCTCGAGTCGAGTTCGAGTTCACGAGTCGACTGATACGCCTCGTGCCAACTCTTCACATTTCTCCTCGAGATGAATTCATTCCTCGAGTCGAGCCCCGAGTCCGCGAGTCGACCGATACTCCTCGCGCCGACTCTTCACGAAATTCCTCGTGCAGGCTCTACGTGAGTCCTCGAGTCGAGTTCGAGTCCACGAGTCGACTGATACTCCTCGTGCCGACTCTTCACATGTCTCCTCGAGATGAATTCATTCCTCGAGTTGAGCTCCGAGTCCGCGAGTCGACCGATACTCCTCGCGCCGACTCTTCACGAAATTCCTCGTGCAGGCTCTACGTGAGTCCTCGAGTCGAGTTCGAGTCCACGAATCGACTGATACTCCTCGTGCCAACTCTTCACATGTCTCCTCGAGATGAATTCATTCCTCGAGTCGAGCTCCGAGTCCGCGAGTCGACCGATACTCCTCGCGCCGACTCTTCACGAAATTCCTCGTGCAGGCTCTACGTGAGTCCTCGAGTCGAGTTCGAGTCCACGAGTCGACTGATACTCCTCGTGCCGACTCTTCACATGTCTCCTCGAGATGAATTCATTCCTCGAGTCGAGCTCCGAGTCCGCGAGTCGACCGATACTCCTCGCGCCGACTCTTCACGAAATTCCTCGTGCAGGCTCTACGTGAGTCCTCGAGTCGAGTTCGAGTCCATGAGTCGACTGATACTCCTCGTGCCAACTCTTCACATGTCTCCTCGAGATGAATTCATTCCTCGAGTCGAGCTCCGAGTCCGCGAGTCGACCGATACTCCTCGCGCCGACTCTTCACGAAATTCCTCGTGCAGGCTCTACGTGAGTCCTCGAGTCGAGTTCGAGTCCACGAGTCGACTGATACTCCTCGTGCCGACTCTTCACATGTCTCCTAGAGATGAATTCATTCCTCGAGTCGAGCTCCGAGTCCGCGAGTCGACCGATACTCCTCGAGCCGACTCTTCACGAAATTCCTCGTGCAGGCTCTACGTGAGTCCTCGAGTCGAGTTCGAGTCCACGAGTCGACTGATACTCCTCATGCCGACTCTTCACATGTCTCCTCGAGATGAATTCATTCCTCGAGTCGAGCTCCGAGTCCGCGAGTCGACCGATACTCCTCGCGCCGACTCTTCACGAAATTCCTCGTGTAGGCTCTACGTGAGTCCTCGAGTCGAGTTCGAGTTCACGAGTCGACTGATACGCCTCGTGCCAACTCTTCACATTTCTCCTCGAGATGAATTCATTCCTCGAGTCGAGCCCCGAGTCCGCGAGTCGACCGATACTCCTCGCGCCGACTCTTCACGAAATTCCTCGTGCAGGCTCTACGTGAGTCCTCGAGTCGAGTTCGAGTCCACGAGTCGACTGATACTCCTCGTGCCGACTCTTCACATGTCTCCTCGAGATGAATTCATTCCTCGAGTCGAGCTCCGAGTCCGCGAGTCGACCGATACTCCTCGCGCCGACTCTTCACGAAATTCCTCGTGCAGGCTCTACGTGAGTCCTCGAGTCGAGTTCGAGTCCACGAGTCGACTGATACTCCTCGTGCCGACTCTTCACATGTCTCCTCGAGATGAATTCATTCCTCGAGTCGAGCTCCGAGTCCGCGAGTCGACCGATACTCCTCGCGCCGACTCTTCACGAAATTCCTCGTGCAGGCTCTACGTGAGTCCTCGAGTCGAGTTCGAGTCCATGAGTCGACTGATACTCCTCGTGCCAACTCTTCACATGTCTCCTCGAGATGAATTCATTCCTCGAGTCGAGCTCCGAGTCCGCGAGTCGACCGATACTCCTCGCGCCGACTCTTCACGAAATTCCTCGTGCAGGCTCTACGTGAGTCCTCGAGTCGAGTTCGAGTCCACGAGTCGACTGATACTCTTCGTTCTGACTCTTCACATGTCTCCTCGAGATCAATTCATTCCTCGAGTCGAGCTCTGAGTCCGCGAGTCGACCGATACTCCTCGCGCCGACTCTTCACGAAATTCCTCGTGTAGGCTCTACGTGAGTCCTCGAGTCGAGTTCGAGTTCACGAGTCGACTGATACGCCTCGTGCCAACTCTTCACATTTCTCCTCGAGATGAATTCATTCCTCGAGTCGAGCCCCGAGTCCGCGAGTCGACCGATACTCCTCGCGCCGACTCTTCACGAAATTCCTCGTGCAGGCTCTACGTGAGTCCTCGAGTCGAGTTCGAGTCCACGAGTCGACTGATACTCCTCGTGCCGACTCTTCACATGTCTCCTCGAGATGAATTCATTCCTCGAGTTGAGCTCCGAGTCCGCGAGTCGACCGATACTCCTCGCGCCGACTCTTCACGAAATTCCTCGTGCAGGCTCTACGTGAGTCCTCGAGTCGAGTTCGAGTCCACGAATCGACTGATACTCCTCGTGCCAACTCTTCACATGTCTCCTCGAGATGAATTCATTCCTCGAGTCGAGCTCCGAGTCCGCGAGTCGACCGATACTCCTCGCGCCGACTCTTCACGAAATTCCTCGTGCAGGCTCTACGTGAGTCCTCGAGTCGAGTTCGAGTCCACGAGTCGACTGATACTCCTCGTGCCGACTCTTCACATGTCTCCTCGAGATGAATTCATTCCTCGAGTCGAGCTCCGAGTCCGCGAGTCGACCGATACTCCTCGCGCCGACTCTTCACGAAATTCCTCGTGCAGGCTCTACGTGAGTCCTCGAGTCGAGTTCGAGTCCATGAGTCGACTGATACTCCTCGTGCCAACTCTTCACATGTCTCCTCGAGATGAATTCATTCCTCGAGTCGAGCTCCGAGTCCGCGAGTCGACCGATACTCCTCGCGCCGACTCTTCACGAAATTCCTCGTGCAGGCTCTACGTGAGTCCTCGAGTCGAGTTCGAGTCCACGAGTCGACTGATACTCCTCGTGCCGACTCTTCACATGTCTCCTAGAGATGAATTCATTCCTCGAGTCGAGCTCCGAGTCCGCGAGTCGACCGATACTCCTCGAGCCGACTCTTCACGAAATTCCTCGTGCAGGCTCTACGTGAGTCCTCGAGTCGAGTTCGAGTCCACGAGTCGACTGATACTCCTCATGCCGACTCTTCACATGTCTCCTCGAGATGAATTCATTCCTCGAGTCGAGCTCCGAGTCCGCGAGTCGACCGATACTCCTCGCGCCGACTCTTCACGAAATTCCTCGTGTAGGCTCTACGTGAGTCCTCGAGTCGAGTTCGAGTTCACGAGTCGACTGATACGCCTCGTGCCAACTCTTCACATTTCTCCTCGAGATGAATTCATTCCTCGAGTCGAGCCCCGAGTCCGCGAGTCGACCGATACTCCTCGCGCCGACTCTTCACGAAATTCCTCGTGCAGGCTCTACGTGAGTCCTCGAGTCGAGTTCGAGTCCACGAGTCGACTGATACTCCTCGTGCCGACTCTTCACATGTCTCCTCGAGATGAATTCATTCCTCGAGTCGAGCTCCGAGTCCGCGAGTCGACCGATACTCCTCGCGCCGACTCTTCACGAAATTCCTCGTGCAGGCTCTACGTGAGTCCTCGAGTCGAGTTCGAGTCCACGAATCGACTGATACTCCTCGTGCCAACTCTTCACATGTCTCCTCGAGATGAATTCATTCCTCGAGTCGAGCTCCGAGTCCGCGAGTCGACCGATACTCCTCGCGCCGACTCTTCACGAAATTCCTCGTGCAGGCTCTACGTGAGTCCTCGAGTCGAGTTCGAGTCCACGAGTCGACTGATACTCTTCGTTCTGACTCTTCACATGTCTCCTCGAGATCAATTCATTCCTCGAGTCGAGCTCTGAGTCCGCGAGTCGACCGATACTCCTCGCGCCGACTCTTCACGAAATTCCTCGTGTAGGCTCTACGTGAGTCCTCGAGTCGAGTTCGAGTTCACGAGTCGACTGATACGCCTCGTGCCAACTCTTCACATTTCTCCTCGAGATGAATTCATTCCTCGAGTCGAGCCCCGAGTCCGCGAGTCGACCGATACTCCTCGCGCCGACTCTTCACGAAATTCCTCGTGCAGGCTCTACGTGAGTCCTCGAGTCGAGTTCGAGTCCACGAGTCGACTGATACTCCTCGTGCCGAATCTTCACATGTCTTCTCGAGATGAATTCATTCCTCGAGTTGAGCTCCGAGTCCGCGAGTCGACCGATACTCCTCGCGCCGACTCTTCACGAAATTCCTCGTGCAGGCTCTACGTGAGTCCTCGAGTCGAGTTCGAGTCCACGAATCGACTGATACTCCTCGTGCCAACTCTTCACATGTCTCCTCGAGATGAATTCATTCCTCGAGTCGAGCTCCGAGTCCGCGAGTCGACCGATACTCCTCGCGCCGACTCTTCACGAAATTCCTCGTGCAGGCTCTACGTGAGTCCTCGAGTCGAGTTCGAGTCCACGAGTCGACTGATACTCCTCGTGCCGACTCTTCACATGTCTCCTCGAGATGAATTCATTCCTCGAGTCGAGCTCCGAGTCCGCGAGTCGACCGATACTCCTCGCGCCGACTCTTCACGAAATTCCTCGTGCAGGCTCTACGTGAGTCCTCGAGTCGAGTTCGAGTCCATGAGTCGACTGATACTCCTCGTGCCAACTCTTCACATGTCTCCTCGAGATGAATTCATTCCTCGAGTCGAGCTCCGAGTCCGCGAGTCGACCGATACTCCTAGCGCCGACTCTTCACGAAATTCCTCGTGCAGGCTCTACGTGAGTCCTCGAGTCGAGTTCGAGTCCACGAGTCGACTGATACTCCTCGTGCCGACTCTTCACATGTCTCCTAGAGATGAATTCATTCCTCGAGTCGAGCTCCGAGTCCGCGAGTCGACCGATACTCCTCGCGCCGACTCTTCACGAAATTCCTCGTGCAGGCTCTACGTGAGTCCTCGAGTCGAGTTCGAGTCCACGAGTCGACTGATACTCTTCGTTCTGACTCTTCACATGTCTCCTCGAGATCAATTCATTCCTCGAGTCGAGCTCTGAGTCCGCGAGTCGACCGATACTCCTCGCGCCGACTCTTCACGAAATTCCTCGTGTAGGCTCTACGTGAGTCCTCGAGTCGAGTTCGAGTTCACGAGTCGACTGATACGCCTCGTGCCAACTCTTCACATTTCTCCTCGAGATGAATTCATTCCTCGAGTCGAGCCCCGAGTCCGCGAGTCGACCGATACTCCTCGCGCCGACTCTTCACGAAATTCCTCGTGCAGGCTCTACGTGAGTCCTCGAGTCGAGTTCGAGTCCACGAGTCGACTGATACTCCTCGTGCCGACTCTTCACATGTCTCCTCGAGATGAATTCATTCCTCGAGTTGAGCTCCGAGTCCGCGAGTCGACCGATACTCCTCGCGCCGACTCTTCACGAAATTCCTCGTGCAGGCTCTACGTGAGTCCTCGAGTCGAGTTCGAGTCCACGAATCGACTGATACTCCTCGTGCCAACTCTTCACATGTCTCCTCGAGATGAATTCATTCCTCGAGTCGAGCTCCGAGTCCGCGAGTCGACCGATACTCCTCGCGCCGACTCTTCACGAAATTCCTCGTGCAGGCTCTACGTGAGTCCTCGAGTCGAGTTCGAGTCCACGAGTCGACTGATACTCCTCGTGCCGACTCTTCACATGTCTCCTCGAGATGAATTCATTCCTCGAGTCGAGCTCCGAGTCCGCGAGTCGACCGATACTCCTCGCGCCGACTCTTCACGAAATTCCTCGTGCAGGCTCTACGTGAGTCCTCGAGTCGAGTTCGAGTCCATGAGTCGACTGATACTCCTCGTGCCAACTCTTCACATGTCTCCTCGAGATGAATTCATTCCTCGAGTCGAGCTCCGAGTCCGCGAGTCGACCGATACTCCTCGCGCCGACTCTTCACGAAATTCCTCGTGCAGGCTCTACGTGAGTCCTCGAGTCGAGTTCGAGTCCACGAGTCGACTGATACTCTTCGTTCTGACTCTTCACATGTCTCCTCGAGATCAATTCATTCCTCGAGTCGAGCTCTGAGTCCGCGAGTCGACCGATACTCCTCGCGCCGACTCTTCACGAAATTCCTCGTGTAGGCTCTACGTGAGTCCTCGAGTCGAGTTCGAGTTCACGAGTCGACTGATACGCCTCGTGCCAACTCTTCACATTTCTCCTCGAGATGAATTCATTCCTCGAGTCGAGCCCCGAGTCCGCGAGTCGACCGATACTCCTCGCGCCGACTCTTCACGAAATTCCTCGTGCAGGCTCTACGTGAGTCCTCGAGTCGAGTTCGAGTCCACGAGTCGACTGATACTCCTCGTGCCGACTCTTCACATGTCTCCTCGAGATGAATTCATTCCTCGAGTTGAGCTCCGAGTCCGCGAGTCGACCGATACTCCTCGCGCCGACTCTTCACGAAATTCCTCGTGCAGGCTCTACGTGAGTCCTCGAGTCGAGTTCGAGTCCACGAATCGACTGATACTCCTCGTGCCAACTCTTCACATGTCTCCTCGAGATGAATTCATTCCTCGAGTCGAGCTCCGAGTCCGCGAGTCGACCGATACTCCTCGCGCCGACTCTTCACGAAATTCCTCGTGCAGGCTCTACGTGAGTCCTCGAGTCGAGTTCGAGTCCACGAGTCGACTGATACTCCTCGTGCCGACTCTTCACATGTCTCCTCGAGATGAATTCATTCCTCGAGTCGAGCTCCGAGTCCGCGAGTCGACCGATACTCCTCGCGCCGACTCTTCACGAAATTCCTCGTGCAGGCTCTACGTGAGTCCTCGAGTCGAGTTCGAGTCCATGAGTCGACTGATACTCCTCGTGCCAACTCTTCACATGTCTCCTCGAGATGAATTCATTCCTCGAGTCGAGCTCCGAGTCCGCGAGTCGACCGATACTCCTAGCGCCGACTCTTCACGAAATTCCTCGTGCAGGCTCTACGTGAGTCCTCGAGTCGAGTTCGAGTCCACGAGTCGACTGATACTCCTCGTGCCGACTCTTCACATGTCTCCTAGAGATGAATTCATTCCTCGAGTCGAGCTCCGAGTCCGCGAGTCGACCGATACTCCTCGAGCCGACTCTTCACGAAATTCCTCGTGCAGGCTCTACGTGAGTCCTCGAGTCGAGTTCGAGTCCACGAGTCGACTGATACTCCTCGTGCCGACTCTTCACATGTCTCCTCGAGATGAATTCATTCCTCGAGTCGAGCTCCGAGTCCGCGAGTCGACCGATACTCCTCGCGCCGACTCTTCACGAAATTCCTCGTGCAGGCTCTACGTAAGTCCTCGAGTCGAGTTCGAGTCCACGAGTCGACTGATACTCTTCGTTCTGACTCTTCACATGTCTCCTCGAGATCAATTCATTCCTCGAGTCGAGCTCTGAGTCCGCGAGTCGACCGATACTCTTCGCGCCGACTGTTCACGAAATTCCTCGTGCAGGCTCTACGTGAGTCCTCGAGTCGAGTTCGAGTCCACGAGTCGACTGATACTCTTCGTTCTGACTCTTCACATGTCTCCTCGAGATCAATTCATTCCTCGAGTCGAGCTCTGAGTCCGCGAGTCGACCGATACTCTTCGCGCCGACTCTTCACGAAATTCCTCGTGTAGGCTCTACGTGAGTCCTCGAGTCGAGTTCGAGTTCATGAGTCGACTGATACGCCTCGTGCCAACTCTTCACATGTCTCCTCGAGATGAATTCATTCCTCGAGTCGAGCCCCGAGTCCGCGAGTCGACCGATACTCCTCGCGCCGACTCTTCACGAAATTCCTCGTGCAGGCTCTACGTGAGTCCTCGAGTCGAGTTCGAGTCCACGAGTCGACTGATACTCCTCGTGCCGACTCTTCACATGTCTCCTCGAGATGAATTCATTCCTCGAGTCGAGCTCCGAGTCCGCGAGTCGACCGATACTCCTCGCGCCGACTCTTCACGAAATTCCTCGTGCAGGCTCTACGTGAGTCCTCGAGTCGAGTTCGAGTCCATGAGTCGACTGATACTCCTCGTGCCAACTCTTCACATGTCTCCTCGAGATGAATTCATTCCTCGAGTCGAGCTCCGAGTCCGCGAGTCGACCGATACTCCTCGCGCCGACTCTTCACGAAATTCCTCGTGCAGGCTCTACGTGAGTCCTCGAGTCGAGTTCGAGTCCACGAGTCGACTGATACTCCTCGTGCCGACTCTTCACATGTCTCCTCGAGATGAATTCATTCCTCGAGTCGAGCTCCGAGTCCGCGAGTTGACCGATACTCCTCGCGCCGACTCTTCACGAAATTCCTCGTGCAGGCTCTACGTGAGTCCCCGAGTCTAGTTCGAGTCCATGAGTCGACTGATACTCCTCGTGCCAACTCTTCACATGTCTCATCGAGATGAATTCATTCCTCGAGTCGAGCTCTGATTCCGCGAGTCGACCGATACTCCTCGCGCCGACTCTTCACGAAATTCCTCGTGCAGGCTCTACGTAAGTCCTCGAGTCGAGTTCGAGTCCACGAGTCGACTGATACTCTTCGTTCTGACTCTTCACATGTCTCCTCGAGATCAATTCATTCCTCGAGTCGAGCTCTGAGTCCGCGAGTCGACCGATACTCCTCGCGCCGACTCTTCACGAAATTCCTCGTGTAGGCTCTACGTGAGTCCTCGAGTCGAGTTCGAGTTCACGAGTCGACTGATACGCCTCGTGCCAACTCTTCACATGTCTCCTCGAGATGAATTCATTCCTCGAGTCGAGCCCCAAGTCCGCGAGTCGACCGATACTCCTCGCGCCGACTCTTCATGAAATTCCTCGTGCAGGCTCTACGTGAGTCCTCGAGTCGAGTTCGAGTCCACGAGTCGACTGATACTCCTCGTGCCGACTCTTCACATGTCTCCTCGAGATGAATTCATTCCTCGAGTCGAGTTCCGAGTCCGCGAGTCGACCGATACTCCTCGCGCCGACTCTTCACGAAATTCCTCGTGCAGGCTCTACGTAAGTCCTCGAGTCGAGTTCGAGTCCACGAGTCGACTGATACTCTTCGTTCTGACTCTTCACATGTCTCCTCGAGATCAATTCATTCCTCGAGTCGAGCTCTGAGTCCGCGAGTCGACCGATACTCTTCGCGCCGACTGTTCACGAAATTCCTCGTGCAGGCTCTACGTGAGTCCTCGAGTCGAGTTCGAGTCCACGAGTCGACTGATACTCTTCGTTCTGACTCTTCACATGTCTCCTCGAGATCAATTCATTCCTCGAGTCGAGCTCTGAGTCCGCGAGTCGACCGATACTCTTCGCGCCGACTCTTCACGAAATTCCTCGTGTAGGCTCTACGTGAGTCCTCGAGTCGAGTTCGAGTTCATGAGTCGACTGATACGCCTCGTGCCAACTCTTCACATGTCTCCTCGAGATGAATTCATTCCTCGAGTCGAGCCCCGAGTCCGCGAGTCGACCGATACTCCTCGCGCCGACTCTTCACGAAATTCCTCGTGCAGGCTCTACGTGAGTCCTCGAGTCGAGTTCGAGTCCACGAGTCGACTGATACTCCTCGTGCCGACTCTTCACATGTCTCCTCGAGATGAATTCATTCCTCGAGTCGAGCTCCGAGTCCGCGAGTCGACCGATACTCCTCGCGCCGACTCTTCACGAAATTCCTCGTGCAGGCTCTACGTGAGTCCTCGAGTCGAGTTCGAGTCCATGAGTCGACTGATACTCCTCGTGCCAACTCTTCACATGTCTCCTCGAGATGAATTCATTCCTCGAGTCGAGCTCCGAGTCCGCGAGTCGACCGATACTCCTCGCGCCGACTCTTCACGAAATTCCTCGTGCAGGCTCTACGTGAGTCCTCGAGTCGAGTTCGAGTCCACGAGTCGACTGATACTCCTCGTGCCGACTCTTCACATGTCTCCTCGAGATGAATTCATTCCTCGAGTCGAGCTCCGAGTCCGCGAGTTGACCGATACTCCTCGCGCCGACTCTTCATGAAATTCCTCGTGCAGGCTCTACGTGAGTCCCCGAGTCTAGTTCGAGTCCATGAGTCGACTGATACTCCTCGTGCCAACTCTTCACATGTCTCATCGAGATGAATTCATTCCTCGAGTCGAGCTCTGATTCCGCGAGTCGACCGATACTCCTCGCGCCGACTCTTCACGAAATTCCTCGTGCAGGCTCTACGTAAGTCCTCGAGTCGAGTTCGAGTCCACGAGTCGACTGATACTCTTCGTTCTGACTCTTCACATGTCTCCTCGAGATCAATTCATTCCTCGAGTCGAGCTCTGAGTCCGCGAGTCGACCGATACTCCTCGCGCCGACTCTTCACGAAATTCCTCGTGTAGGCTCTACGTGAGTCCTCGAGTCGAGTTCGAGTTCACGAGTCGACTGATACGCCTCGTGCCAACTCTTCACATGTCTCCTCGAGATGAATTCATTCCTCGAGTCGAGCCCCAAGTCCGCGAGTCGACCGATACTCCTCGCGCCGACTCTTCATGAAATTCCTCGTGCAGGCTCTACGTGAGTCCTCGAGTCGAGTTCGAGTCCACGAGTCGACTGATACTCCTCGTGCCGACTCTTCACATGTCTCCTCGAGATGAATTCATTCCTCGAGTCGAGCTCCGAGTCCGCGAGTCGACCGGTACTCCTCGCGCCGACTCTTCACGAAATTCCTCGTGCAGGCTCTACGTGAGTCCTCAAGTCGAGTTCGAGTCCACGAGTCGACTGATACTTCTCGTGCCGACTCTTGACATGACTCCTCGAGATGAATTCATTCCTCGAGACGAGCTCCGAGTCCGCGAGTCGACCGTAACTCCTCGCGCCGACTCTTCACGAAATTCCTCGTGCAGGCTCTACGTAAGTCCTCGAGTCGAGTTCGAGTCCACGAGTCGACTGATACTCTTCGTTCTGACTCTTCACATGTCTCCTCGAGATCAATTCATTCCTCGAGTCGAGCTCTGAGTCCGCGAGTCGACCGATACTCTTCGCGCCGACTCTTCACGAAATTCCTCGTGTAGGCTCTACGTGAGTCCTCGAGTCGAGTTCGAGTTCATGAGTCGACTGATACGCCTCGTGCCAACTCTTCACATGTCTCCTCGAGATGAATTCATTCCTCGAGTCGAGCCCCGAGTCCGCGAGTCGACCGATACTCCTCGCGCCGACTCTTCACGAAATTCCTCGTGCAGGCTCTACGTGAGTCCTCGAGTCGAGTTCGAGTCCACGAGTCGACTGATACTCCTCGTGCCGACTCTTCACATGTCTCCTCGAGATGAATTCATTCCTCGAGTCGAGCTCCGAGTCCGCGAGTCGACCGATACTCCTCGCGCCGACTCTTCACGAAATTCCTCGTGCAGGCTCTACGTGAGTCCTCGAGTCGACTTCGAGTCCATGAGTCGACTGATACTCCTCGTGCCAACTCTTCACATGTCTCCTCGAGATGAATTCATTCCTCGAGACGAGCTCCGAGTCCGCGAGTCGACCGATACTCCTCGCGCCGACTCTTCACGAAATTCTTTGTGCAAGCTCTACGTGAGTCCTCGAGTCGAGTTCGAGTCCACGAGTCGACTGATACTCCTCGTGCCGACCCTTCACATGTCTCCTCGAGATGAATTCATTCCTCGAGTCGAGCTCCGAGTCCGCGAGTCGACCGATACTCCTCGAGCCGACTCTTCACGAAATTCCTCGTGCAGGCTCTACGTGAGTCCTCGAGTCTAGTTCGAGTCCATGAGTCGACTGATACTCCTCGTGCCAACTCTTCACATGTCTCATCGAGATGAATTCATTCCTCGAGTCGAGCTCCGAGTCTGCTAGTCGACCGATACTCCTCACGCCGACTCTTCACGAAATTCCTCGTGCAGGCTCTACGTGAGTCCTGGAGTCGAGTTCGAGTCCACGAGTCGACTGATACTCTTCGTTCTGACTCTTCACATGTCTCCTCGAGATCAATTCATTCCTCGAGTCGAGCTCTGATTCCGGGAGTCGACCGATACTCCTCGCGCCGACTCTTCACGAAATTCCTCGTGCAGGCTCTACGTGAGTCCTCGAGTCGAGTTCGAGTTCACGAGACGACTGATACTCCTCGTGCCAACTCTTCACATGTCTCCTCGAGATGTATTCATTCCTCGAGTCGAGCTCCGAGTCCGCGAGTCGACCGATACTCCTCGCGCCGACTCTTCACAAAATTCCTCGTGCAGGCTCTACGTGAGTCCTCGAGTCGAGTTCGAGTCCACGAGTCGACTGATACTCCTCGTGCCGACTCTTCACATGTCTCCTCGAGATGAATTCATTCCTCGAGTCGAGCTCCGAGTCCGCAAGTTGACCGATACTCCTCGCGCCGACTCTTCACGAAATTCCTCGTGCAGGCTCTACGTGAGTCCCCGAGTCTAGTTCGAGTCCATGAGTCGACTGATACTCCTCGTGCCAACTCTTCACATGTCTCATCGAGATGAATTCATTCCTCGAGTCGAGCTCTGATTCCGCGAGTCGACCGATACTCCTCGCGCCGACTCTTCACGAAATTCCTCGTGCAGGCTCTACGTAAGTCCTCGAGTCGAGTTCGAGTCCACGAGTCGACTGATACTCTTCGTTCTGACTCTTCACATGTCTCCTCGAGATCAATTCATTCCTCGAGTCGAGCTCTGAGTCCGCGAGTCGACCGATACTCCTCGCGCCGACTCTTCACGAAATTCCTCGTGTAGGCTCTACGTGAGTCCTCGAGTCGAGTTCGAGTTCACGAGTCGACTGATACGCCTCGTGCCAACTCTTCACATGTCTCCTCGAGATGAATTCATTCCTCGAGTCGAGCCCCGAGTCCGCGAGTCGACCGATACTCCTCGCGCCGACTCTTCACGAAATTCCTCGTGCAGGCTCTACGTGAGTCCTCGAGTCGAGTTCGAGTCCACGAGTCGACTGATACTCCTCGTGCCGGCTCTTCACATGTCTCCTCGAGATGAATTCATTCCTCGAGTCGAGCTCCGAGTCCGCGAGTCGACCGATACTCCTCGCGCCGACTCTTCACGAAATTCCTCGTGCAGGCTCTACGTGAGTCCTCGAGTCGAGTTCGAGTCCATGAGTCGACTGATACTCCTCGTGCCAACTCTTCACATGTCTCCTCGAGATGAATTCATTCCTCGAGTCGAGCTCCGAGTCCGCGAGTCGACCGATACTCCTCGCGCCGACTCTTCACGAAATTCCTCGTGCAGGCTCTACGTGAGTCCTCGAGTCGAGTTCGAGTCCACGAGTCGACTGATACTCCTCGTGCCGACTCCTCACATGTCTCCTCGAGATTAATTCATTCCTCGAGTCGAGCTCAGAGTCCGCGAGTTGACCGATACTCCTCGAGCCGACTCTTCACGAAATTCCTCGTGCAGGCTCTACGTGAGTCCTCGAGTCGAGTTCGAGTCCACGAGTCGACTGATACTCCTCGTGCCGACTCTTCACATGTCTCCTCGAGATGAATTCATTCCTCGAGTCGAGCTCCGAGTCCGCGAGTCGACCGATACTCCTCGCGCCGACTCTTCACGAAATTCCTCGTGCAGGCTCTACGTGAGTCCTCGAGTCGAGTTCGAGTCTACGAGTCGACTGATACTCCTCGTGCCGACTCTTCACATGACTCCTCGAGATGAATTCATTCCTCGAGACGAGCTCCGAGTCCGCGAGTCGACCGTAACTCCTCGCGCCGACTCTTCACGAAATTCCTCGTGCAGGCTCTACGTAAGTCCTCGAGTCGAGTTCGAGTCCACGAGTCGACTGATACTCTTCGTTCTGACTCTTCACATGTCTCCTCGAGATCAATTCATTCCTCGAGTCGAGCTCTGAGTCCGCGAGTCGAC
Organism: Urtica dioica subsp. dioica; assembly: GCF_054948205.1. Classification (NCBI taxonomy): domain Eukaryota; kingdom Viridiplantae; phylum Streptophyta; class Magnoliopsida; order Rosales; family Urticaceae; genus Urtica; species Urtica dioica. The sequence continues at coordinate 34,367,047 of NC_142756.1, read as the reverse complement.
CGATACTCTTCGCGCCGACTCTTCACGAAATTCCTCGTGTAGGCTCTACGTGAGTCCTCGAGTCGAGTTCGAGTTCATGAGTCGACTGATACGCCTCGTGCCAACTCTTCACATGTCTCCTCGAGATGAATTCATTCCTCGAGTCGAGCCCCGAGTCCGCGAGTCGACCGATACTCCTCGCGCCGACTCTTCACGAAATTCCTCGTGCAGGCTCTACGTGAGTCCTCGAGTCGAGTTCGAGTCCACGAGTCGACTGATACTCCTCGTGCCGACTCTTCACATGTCTCCTCGAGATGAATTCATTCCTCGAGTCGAGCTCCGAGTCCGCGAGTCGACCGATACTCCTCGCGCCGAGTCTTCACGAAATTCCTCGTGCAGGCTCTACGTGAGTCCTCGAGTCGAGTTCGAGTCCATGAGTCGACTGATACTCCTCGTGCCAACTCTTCACATGTCTCCTCGAGTCGAGCTCCGAGTCCGCGAGTCGACCGATACTCCTCGCGCCGACTCTTCACGAAATTCCTCGTGCAGGCTCTACGTGAGTCCTCGAGTCGAGTTCGAGTCCACGAGTCGACTGATACTCCTCGTGCCGACTCTTCACATGTCTCCTCGAGATGAATTCATTCCTCGAGACGAGCTCCGATTCCGCGAGTCGACCGATACTCCTCGCGCCGACTCTTCACGAAATTCCTCGTGCAGGCTCTACGTAAGTCCTTGAGTCGAGTTCGAGTCCACGAGTCGACTGATACTCCTCGTGCCAACTCTTCACATGTCTCATCGAGATGAATTCATTCCTCTAGTCGAGCTCCGAGTCCGCGAGTCGACCGATACTCCTCGCGCCGACTCTTCACGAAATTCCTCGTGCAGGCTCTACGTGAGTCCTTGAGTCGAGTTCGAGTCCACGAGTCGACTGATACTCTTCGTTCTGACTCTTCACATGTCTCCTCGAGATCAATTCATTCCTCGAGTCGAGCTCTGATTCCGCGAGTCGACCGATACTCCTCGCGCCGACTCTTCACGAAATTCCTCGTGCAGGCTCTACGTGAGTCCTCGAGTCGAGTTCGAGTTCACGAGTCGACTGATACTCCTCGTGCCAACTCTTCACATGTCTCCTCGAGATGAATTCATTCCTCGAGTCGAGCTCCGAGTCCGCGAGTCGGCCGATACTCTTCGCGCCGACTCTTCACAAAATTCCTCGTGCAGGCTCTACGTGAGTCCTCGAGTCGAGTTCGAGTCCACGAGTCGACTGATACTCCTCGTGCCGACTCTTCACATGTCTCCTCGAGATGAATTCATTCCTCGAGTCGAGCTCCGAGTCCGCGAGTCGACCGATACTCCTCGCGCCGACTCTTCACGAAATTCCTCGTGCAGGCTCTACGTGAGTCCTCGAGTCTAGTTCGAGTCCATGAGTCGACTGATACTCCTCGTGCCAACTCTTTACATGTCTCATCGAGATGAATTCATTCCTCGAGTCGAGCTCCGAGTCCGCGAGTTGACCGATACTCCTCACGCCGACTCTTCACGAAATTCCTCGTGCAGGCTCTACGTGAGTCCTTGAGTCGAGTTCGAGTCCACGAGTCGACTGATACTCTTCGTTCTGACTCTTCACATGTCTCCTCGAGATCAATTCATTCCTCGAGTCGAGCTCTGATTCCGCGTGTCGACCGATACTCCTCGCGCCGACTCTTCACGAAATTCCTCGTGCAGGCTCTACGTGAGTCCTCGAGTCGAGTTCGAGTTCACGAGTCGACTGATACTCCTCGTGCCAACTCTTCACATGTCTCCTCGAGATGAATTCATTCCTCGAGTCGAGCTCCGAGTCCGCGAGTTGACCGATACTCCTCGAGCCGACTCTTCACGAAATTCCTCGTGCAGGCTCTACGTGAGTCCTCGAGTCGAGTTCGAGTCCATGAGTCGACTGATACTCCTCGTGCCAACTCTTCACATGTCTCCTCGAGATGAATTCATTCCTCGAGTCGAGCTCCGAGTCCGCGAGTCGACCGATACTCCTCGCGCCGACTCTTCACGAAATTCCTCGTGCAGGCTCTACGTGAGTCCTCGAGTCTAGTTCGAGTCCATGAGTCGACTGATACTCCTCGTGCCAACTCTTCACATGTCTCATCGAGATGAATTCATTCCTCTAGTCGAGCTCCGAGTCCGCGAGTCGACCGATACTCCTCGCGCCGACTCTTCACGAAATTCCTCGTGCAGGGTCTACGTGAGTCCTTGAGTCGAGTTCGAGTCCACGAGTCGACTGATACTCTTCGTTCTGACTCTTCACATGTCTCCTCGAGATCAATTCATTCCTCGAGTCGAGCTCTGATTCCGCGAGTCGACCGATACTCCTCGCGCCGACTCTTCACGAAATTCCTCGTGCAGGCTCTACGTGAGTCCTCGAGTCGAGTTCGAGTTCACGAGTCGACTGATACTCCTCGTGCCAACTCTTCACATGTCTCCTCGAGATGAATTCATTCCTCGAGTCGAGCTCCGAGTCCGCGAGTCGACCGATACTCCTCGCGCCGACTCTTCACAAAATTCCTCGTGCAGGCTCTACGTGAGTCCTCGAGTCGAGTTCGAGTCCACGAGTCAACTGATACTCCTCGTGCCGACTCTTCACATGTCTCCTCGAGATGAATTCATTCCTCGAGTCGAGCTCCGAGTCCGCGAGTCGACCGATACTCCTCGCGCCGACTCTTCACGAAATTCCTCGTGCAGGCTCTACGTGAGTCCTCGAGTCTAGTTCGAGTCCATGAGTCGACTGATACTCCTCGTGCCAACTCTTCACATGTCTCATCGAGATGAATTCATTCCTCGAGTCGAGCTCCGAGTCCGCGAGTCGACCGATACTCCTCGCGCCGACTCTTCACGAAATTCCTCGTGCAGGCTCTACGTGAGTCCTTGAGTCGAGTTCGAGTCCACGAGTCGACTGATACTCTTCGTTCTGACTCTTCACATGTCTCCTCGAGATCAATTCATTCCTCGAGTCGAGCTCTGATTCCACGAGTCGACCGATACTCCTCGCGCCGACTCTTCACGAAATTCCTCGTGCAGGCTCTACGTGAGTCCTCGAGTCGAGTTCGAGTTCACGAGTCGACTGATACTCCTCCTGCCAACTCTTCACATGTCTCCTCGAGATGAATTCATTCCTCGAGTCGAGCTCCGAGTCCGCGAGTTGACCGATACTCCTCGAGCCGACTCTTCACGAAATTCCTCGTGCAGGCTCTACGTGACTCCTCGAGTCGAGTTCGAGTCCATGAGTCGACTGATACTCCTCGTGCCAACTCTTCACATGTCTCCTCGAGATGAATTCATTCCTCGAGTCGAGCTCCGAGTCCGCGAGTCGACCGATACTCCTCGCGCCGACTCTTCACGAAATTCCTCGTGCAGGCTCTACGTGAGTCCTCGAGTCTAGTTCGACTCCATGAGTCGACTGATACTCCTCGTGCCAACTCTTCACATGTCTCATCGAGATGAATTCATTCCTCTAGTCGAGCTCCGAGTCCGCGAGTCGACCGATACTCCTCGCGCCGACTCTTCACGAAATTCCTCGTGCAGGCTCTACGTGAGTCCTTGAGTCGAGTTCGAGTCCACGAGTCGACTGATACTCTTCGTTCTGACTCTTCACATGTCTCCTCGAGATCAATTCATTCCTCGAGTCGAGCTCTGATTCCGCGAGTCGACCGATACTCCTCGCGCCGACTCTTCACGAAATTCCTCGTGCAGGCCCTACGTGAGTCCTCGAGTCGAGTTCGAGTTCACGAGTCGACTGATACTCCTCGTGCCAATTCTTCACATGTCTCCTCGAGATGAATTCATTCCTCGAGTCGAGCTCCGAGTCCGCGAGTCGACCGATACTCCTCGCGCCGACTCTTCACAAAATTCCTCGTGCAGGCTCTACGTGAGTCCTCGAGTCGAGTTCGAGTCCACGAGTCAACTGATACTCCTCGTGCCGACTCTTCACATGTCTCCTCGAGATGAATTCATTCCTCTAGTCGAGCTCCGAGTCCGCGAGTCGACCGATACTCCTCGCGCCGACTCTTCACGAAATTCCTCGTGCAGGCTCTACGTGAGTCCTTGAGTCGAGTTCGAGTCCACGAGTCGACTGATACTCTTCGTTCTGACTCTTCACATGTCTCCTCGAGATCAATTCATTCCTCGAGTCGAGCTCTGATTCCGCGAGTCGACCGATACTCCTCGCGCCGACTCTTCACGAAATTCCTCGTGCAGGCTCTACGTGAGTCCTCGAGTCGAGTTCGAGTCCATGAGTCGACTGATACTCCTCGTGCCAACTCTTCACATGTCTCCTCGAGATGAATTCATTCCTCGAGTCGAGCTCCGAGTCCGCGAGTCGACCGATACTCCTCGCGCCGACTCTTCACGAAATTCCTCGTGCAGGCTCTACGTGAGTCCTCGAGTCTAGTTCGAGTCCATGAGTCGACTGATACTCCTCGTGCCAACTCTTCACATGTCTCATCGAGATGAATTCATTCCTCTAGTCGAGCTCCGAGTCCGCGAGTCGACCGATACTCCTCGCGCCGACTCTTCACGAAATTCCTCGTGCAGGCTCTACGTGAGTCCTTGAGTCGAGTTCGAGTCCACGAGTCGACTGATACTCTTCGTTCTGACTCTTCACATGTCTCCTCGAGATCAATTCATTCCTCGAGTCGAGCTCTGATTCCGCGAGTCGACCGATACTCCTCGCGCCGACTCTTCACGAAATTCCTCGTGCAGGCTCTACGTGAGTCCTCGAGTCGAGTTCGAGTTCACGAGTCGACTGATACTCCTCGTGCCAACTCTTCACATGTCTCCTCGAGATGAATTCATTCCTCGAGTCGAGCTCCGAGTCCGCGAGTCGACCGATACTCCTCGCGCCGACTCTTCACAAAATTCCTCGTGCAGGCTCTACGTGAGTCCTCGAGTCGAGTTCGAGTCCACGAGTCAACTGATACTCCTCGTGCCGACTCTTCACATGTCTCCTCGAGATGAATTCATTCCTCGAGTCGAGCTCCGAGTCCGCGAGTCGACCGATACTCCTCGCGCCGACTCTTCACGAAATTCCTCGTGCAGGCTCTACGTGAGTCCTCGAGTCTAGTTCGAGTCCATGAGTCGACTGATACTCCTCGTGCCAACTCTTCACATGTCTCATCGAGATGAATTCATTCCTCGAGTCGAGCTCCGAGTCCGCGAGTCGACCGATACTCCTCGCGCCGACTCTTCACGAAATTCCTCGTGCAGGCTCTACGTGAGTCCTTGAGTCGAGTTCGAGTCCACGAGTCGACTGATACTCTTCGTTCTGACTCTTCACATGTCTCCTCGAGATCAATTCATTCCTCGAGTCGAGCTCTGATTCCACGAGTCGACCGATACTCCTCGCGCCGACTCTTCACGAAATTCCTCGTGCAGGCTCTACGTGAGTCCTCGAGTCGAGTTCGAGTTCACGAGTCGACTGATACTCCTCCTGCCAACTCTTCACATGTCTCCTCGAGATGAATTCATTCCTCGAGTCGAGCTCCGAGTCCGCGAGTTGACCGATACTCCTCGAGCCGACTCTTCACGAAATTCCTCGTGCAGGCTCTACGTGACTCCTCGAGTCGAGTTCGAGTCCATGAGTCGACTGATACTCCTCGTGCCAACTCTTCACATGTCTCCTCGAGATGAATTCATTCCTCGAGTCGAGCTCCGAGTCCGCGAGTCGACCGATACTCCTCGCGCCGACTCTTCACGAAATTCCTCGTGCAGGCTCTACGTGAGTCCTCGAGTCTAGTTCGACTCCATGAGTCGACTGATACTCCTCGTGCCAACTCTTCACATGTCTCATCGAGATGAATTCATTCCTCTAGTCGAGCTCCGAGTCCGCGAGTCGACCGATACTCCTCGCGCCGACTCTTCACGAAATTCCTCGTGCAGGCTCTACGTGAGTCCTTGAGTCGAGTTCGAGTCCACGAGTCGACTGATACTCTTCGTTCTGACTCTTCACATGTCTCCTCGAGATCAATTCATTCCTCGAGTCGAGCTCTGATTCCGCGAGTCGACCGATACTCCTCGCGCCGACTCTTCACGAAATTCCTCGTGCAGGCTCTACGTGAGTCCTCGAGTCGAGTTCGAGTTCACGAGTCGACTGATACTCCTCGTGCCAACTCTTCACATGTCTCCTCGAGATGAATTCATTCCTCGAGTCGAGCTCCGAGTCCGCGAGTTGACCGATACTCCTCGAGCCGACTCTTCACGAAATTCCTCGTGCAGGCTCTACGTGAGTCCTCGAGTCGAGTTCGAGTCCATGAGTCGACTGATACTCCTCGTGCCAACTCTTCACATGTCTCCTCGAGATGAATTCATTCCTCGAGTCGAGCTCCGAGTCCGCGAGTCGACCGATACTCCTCGCGCCGACTCTTCACGAAATTCCTCGTGCAGGCTCTACGTGAGTCCTCGAGTCTAGTTCGAGTCCATGAGTCGACTGATACTCCTCGTGCCAACTCTTCACATGTCTCATCGAGATGAATTCATTCCTCTAGTCGAGCTCCGAGTCCGCGAGTCGACCGATACTCCTCGCGCCGACTCTTCACGAAATTCCTCGTGCAGGCTCTACGTGAGTCCTCGAGTCGAGTTCGAGTCCACGAGTCAACTGATACTCCTCGTGCCGACTCTTCACATGTCTCCTCAAGATGAATTCATTCCTCGAGTCGAGCTCCGAGTCCGCGAGTCGACCGATACTCCTCGCGCCGACTCTTCACAAAATTCCTCGTGCAGGCTCTACGTGAGTCCTCGAGTCTAGTTCGAGTCCATGAGTCGACTGATACTCCTCGTGCCAACTCTTCACATGTCTCATCGAGATGAATTCATTCCTCGAGTCGACTCCGAGTCCGCGAGTCGACCGATATTCCTCGCGCCGACTCTTCACGAAATTCCTCGTGCAGGCTCTACGTGAGTCCTTTAGTCGAGTTTGAGTCCACGAGTCGACTGATACTCTTCGTTCTGACTCTTCACATGTCTCCTCGAGATCAATTCATTCCTCGAGTCGAGCTCTGATTCCGCGAGTCGACCGATACTCCTCGCGCCGACTCTTCACGAAATTCCTCGTGCAGGCTCTACGTGAGTCCTCGAGTCGAGTTCGAGTTCACGAGTCGACTGATACTCCTCGTGCCAACTCTTCACATGTCTCCTCGAGATGAATTCATTCCTCGAGTCGAGCTCCGAGTCCGCGAGTTGACCGATACTCCTCGAGCCGACTCTTCACGAAATTCCTCGTGCAGGCTCTACGTGAGTCCTCGAGTCGAGTTCGAGTCCATGAGTCGACTGATACTCCTCGTGCCAACTCTTCACATGTCTCCTCGAGATGAATTCATTCCTCGAGTCGAGCTCCGAGTCCGCGAGTCGACCGATACTCCTCGCGCCGACTCTTCACGAAATTCCTCGTGCAGGCTCTACGTGAGTCCTCGAGTCTAGTTCGAGTCCATGAGTCGACTGATACTCCTCGTGCCAACTCTTCACATGTCTCATCGAGATGAATTCATTCCTCTAGTCGAGCTCCGAGTCCGCGAGTCGACCGATACTCCTCGCGCCGACTCTTCACGAAATTCCTCGTGCAGGCTCTACGTGAGTCCTTGAGTCGAGTTCGAGTCCACGAGTCGACTGATGCTCTTCGTTCTGACTCTTCACATGTCTCCTCGAGATCAATTCATTCCTCGAGTCGAGCTCTGATTCCGCGAGTCGACCGATACTCCTCGCGCCGACTCTTCACGAAATTCCTCGTGCAGGCTCTACGTGAGTCCTCGAGTCGAGTTCGAGTTCACGAGTCGACTGATACTCCTCGTGCCAATTCTTCACATGTCTCCTCGAGATGAATTCATTCCTCGAGTCGAGCTCCGAGTCCGCGAGTCGACCGATACTCCTCGCGCCGACTCTTCACAAAATTCCTCGTGCAGGCTCTACGTGAGTCCTCGAGTCGAGTTCGAGTCCACGAGTCAACTGATACTCCTCGTGCCGACTCTTCACATGTCTCCTCGAGATGAATTCATTCCTCGAGTCGAGCTCCGAGTCCGCGAGTCGACCGATACTCCTCGCGCCGACTCTTCACGAAATTCCTCGTGCAGGCTCTACGTGAGTCCTCGAGTCTAGTTCGAGTCCATGAGTCGACTGATACTCCTCGTGCCAACTCTTCACATGTCTCATCGAGATGAATTCATTCCTCGAGTCGACTCCGAGTCCGCGAGTCGACCGATATTCCTCGCGCCGACTCTTCACGAAATTCCTCGTGCAGGCTCTACGTGAGTCCTTTAGTCGAGTTTGAGTCCACGAGTCGACTGATACTCTTCGTTCTGACTCTTCACATGTCTCCTCGAGATCAATTCATTCCTCGAGTCGAGCTCTGATTCCGCGAGTCGACCGATACTCCTCGCGCCGACTCTTCACGAAATTCCTCGTGCAGGCTCTACGTGAGTCCTCGAGTCGAGTTCGAGTTCACGAGTCGACTGATACTCCTCGTGCCAACTCTTCACATGTCTCCTCGAGATGAATTCATTCCTCGAGTCGAGCTCCGAGTCCGCGAGTTGACCGATACTCCTCGAGCCGACTCTTCACGAAATTCCTCATGCAGGCTCTACGTGAGTCCTCGAGTCGAGTTCGAGTCCATGAGTCGACTGATACTCCTCGTGCCAACTCTTCACATGTCTCCTCGAGATGAATTCATTCCTCGAGTCGAGCTCCGAGTCCGCGAGTCGACCGATACTCCTCGCGCCGACTCTTCACGAAATTCCTCGTGCAGGCTCTACGTGAGTCCTCGAGTCTAGTTCGAGTCCATGAGTCGACTGATACTCCTCGTGCCAACTCTTCACATGTCTCATCGAGATGAATTCATTCCTCTAGTCGAGCTCCGAGTCCGCGAGTCGACCGATACTCCTCGCGCCGACTCTTCACGAAATTCCTCGTGCAGGCTCTACGTGAGTCCTTGAGTCAAGTTCGAGTCCACGAGTCGACTGATACTCTTCGTTCTGACTCTTCACATGTCTCCTCGAGATCAATTCATTCCTCGAGTCGAGCTCTGATTCCGCGAGTCGACCGATACTCCTCGCGCCGACTCTTCACAAAATTCCTCGTGCAGGCTCTACGTGAGTCCTTTAGTCGAGTTCGAGTCCACGAGTCGACTGATACTCCTCGCGCCGACTCTTCACAAAATTCCTCGTGCAGGCTCTACGTGAGTCCTCGAGTCGAGTTCGAGTCCGCGAGTCGACCGATACTCCTCGCGCCGACTCTTCACAAAAATCCTCGTGCAGGCTCTACGTGAGTCCTTTAGTCGAGTTTGAGTCCACGAGTCGACTGATACTCTTCGTTCTGACTCTTCACATGTCTCCTCGAGATCAATTCATTCCTCGAGTCGAGCTCTGATTCCGCGAGTCGACCGATACTCCTCGCGCCGACTCTTCACGAAATTCCTCGTGCAGGCTCTACGTGAGTCCTCGAGTCGAGTTCGAGTTCACGAGTCGACTGATACTCCTCGTGCCAACTCTTCACATGTCTCCTCGAGATGAATTCATTCCTCGAGTCGAGCTCCGAGTCCGCGAGTTGACCGATACTCCTCGAGCCGACTCTTCACGAAATTCCTCGTGCAGGCTCTACGTGAGTCCTCGAGTCGAGTTCGAGTCCATGAGTCGACTGATACTCCTCGTGCCAACTCTTCACATGTCTCCTCGAGATGAATTCATTCCTCGAGTCGAGCTCCGAGTCCGCGAGTCGACCGATACTCCTCGCGCCGACTCTTCACGAAATTCCTCGTGCAGGCTCTACGTGAGTCCTCGAGTCTAGTTCGAGTCCATGAGTCGACTGATACTCCTCGTGCCAACTCTTCACATGTCTCATCGAGATGAATTCATTCCTCTAGTCGAGCTCCGAGTCCGCGAGTCGACCGATACTCCTCGCGCCGACTCTTCACGAAATTCCTCGTGCAGGCTCTACGTGAGTCCTTGAGTCGAGTTCGAGTCCACGAGTCGACTGATACTCTTCGTTCTGACTCTTCACATGTCTCCTCGAGATCAATTCATTCCTCGAGTCGAGCTCTGATTCCGCGAGTCGACCGATACTCCTCGCGCCGACTCTTCACGAAATTCCTCGTGCAGGCTCTACGTGAGTCCTCGAGTCGAGTTCGAGTTCACGAGTCGACTGATACTCCTCGTGCCAACTCTTCACATGTCTCCTCGAGATGAATTCATTCCTCGAGTCGAGCTCCGAGTCCGCGAGTCGACCGATACTCCTCGCGCCGACTCTTCACAAAATTCCTCGTGCAGGCTCTACGTGAGTCCTCGAGTCGAGTTCGAGTCCACGAGTCAACTGATACTCCTCGTGCCGACTCTTCACATGTCTCCTCGAGATGAATTCATTCCTCGAGTCGAGCTCCGAGTCCGCGAGTCGACCGATACTCCTCGCGCCGACTCTTCACGAAATTCCTCGTGCAGGCTCTACGTGAGTCCTCGAGTCTAGTTCGAGTCCATGAGTCGACTGATACTCCTCGTGCCAACTCTTCACATGTCTCATCGAGATGAATTCATTCCTCGAGTCGAGCTCCGAGTCCGCGAGTCGACCGATACTCCTCGCGCCGACTCTTCACGAAATTCCTCGTGCAGGCTCTACGTGAGTCCTTTAGTCGAGTTCGAGTCCACGAGTCGACTGATACTCTTCGTTCTGACTCTTCACATGTCTCCTCGAGATCAATTCATTCCTCGAGTCGAGATCTGATTCCGCGAGTCGACCGATACTCCTCGCGCCGACTCTTCACGAAATTCCTCGTGCAGGCTCTACGTGAGTCCTCGAGTCGAGTTCGAGTTCACGAGTCGACTGATACTCCTCGTGCCAACTCTTCACATGTCTCCTCGAGATGAATTCATTCCTCGAGTCGAGCTCCGAGTCCGCGAGTCGACCGATACTCCTCGCGCCGACTCTTCACAAAATTCCTCGTGCAGGCTCTACGTGAGTCCTCGAGTCGAGTTCGAGTCCACGAGTCGACTGATACTCCTCGTGCCGACTCTTCACATGTCTCCTCGAGATGAATTCATTCCTCGAGTCGAGCTCCGAGTCCGCGAGTCGACCGATACTCCTCGCGCCGACTCTTCACGAAATTCCTCGTGCAGGCTCTACGTGAGTCCTCGAGTCGAGTTCGAGTCCACGAGTCGACTGATACTCCTCGTGCCGACTCTTCACATGTCTCCTCGAGATGAATTCATTCCTCGAGTTGAGCTCCGAGTCCGCGAGTCGACCGATACTCATCGCGCCGACTCTTCACGAAATTCCTCGTGCAGGCTCTACGTGAGTCCTCGAGTCGAGTTCGAGTCCACGAGTCGACTGATACTCCTCGTGCCGACTCTTCACATGTCTCCTCGAGATGAATTCATTCCTCGAGTTGAGCTCCGAGTCCGTGAGTCGACCGATACTCATCGCGCCGACTCTTCACGAAATTCCTCGTGCAGGCTCTACGTGAGTCCTTGAGTCGAGTTCGAGTCCACGAGTCGACTGATACTCTTCGTTTTGACTCTTCACATGTCTCCTCGAGATCAATTCATTCCTCGAGTCGAGCTCTGATTCCGCGAGTCGACCGATACTCCTCGCGCCGACTCTTCACGAAATTCCTCGTGCAGGCTCTACGTGAGTCCTCGAGTCGAGTTCGAGTTCACGAGTCGACTGATACTCCTCGTGCCAACTCTTCACATGTCTCCTCGAGATGAATTCATTCCTCGAGTCGAGCTCCGAGTCCGCGAGTCGACCGATACTCCTCGCGCCGACTCTTCACAAAATTCCTCGTGCAGGCTCTACGTGAGTCCTCGAGTCGAGTTCGAGTCCACGAGTCAACTGATACTTCTCGTGCCGACTCTTCACATGTCTCCTCGAGATCAATTCATTCCTCGAGTCGAGCTCTGATTCCGCGAGTCGACCGATACTCCTCGCGCCGACTCTTCACGAAATTCCTCGTGCAGGCTCTACGTGAGTCCTCGAGTCGAGTTCGAGTTCACGAGTCGACTGATACTCCTCGTGCCAACTCTTCACATGTCTCCTCGAGATGAATTCATTCCTCGAGTCGAGCTCCGAGTCCGCGAGTCGACCGATACTCCTCGCGCCGACTCTTCACAAAATTCCTCGTGCAGGCTCTACGTGAGTCCTAGAGTCGAGTTCGAGTCCACGAGTCAACTGATACTCTTCGTGCCGACTCTTCACATGTCTCCTCGAGATGAATTCATTCCTCGAGTCGAGCTCCGAGTCCGCGAGTCGACCGATACTCCTCGCGCCGACTCTTCACGAAATTCCTCGTGCAGGCTCTACGTGAGTCCTCGAGTCTAGTTCGAGTCCATGAGTCGACTGATACTCCTCGTGCCAACTCTTCACATGTCTCATCGAGATGAATTCATTCCTCGAGTCGAGCTCCGAGTCCGCGAGTCGACCGATACTCCTCGCGCCGACTCTTCACGAAATTCCTCGTGCAGGCTCTACGTGAGTCCTTTAGTCGAGTTCGAGTCCACGAGTCGACTGATACTCTTCATTCTGACTCTTCACATGTCTCCTCCAGATCAATTCATTCCTCGAGTCGAGCTCTGATTCCGCGAGTCGACCGATACTCCTCGCGCCGACTCTTCACGAAATTCCTCGTGCAGGCTCTACGTGAGTCCTCGAGTCGAGTTCGAGTTCACGAGTCGACTGATACTCCTCGTGCCAACTCTTCACATGTCTCCTCGAGATGAATTCATTCCTCGAGTCGAGCTCTGAGTCCGCGAGTCGACCGATACTCCTCGCGCCGACTCTTCACAAAATTCCTCGTGCAGGCTCTACGTGAGTCCTCGAGTCGAGTTCGAGTCCACGAGTCGACTGATACTCCTCGTGCCGACTCTTCACATGTCTCCTCGAGATGAATTCATTCCTCGAGTCGAGCTCCGAGTTCGCGAGTCGACCGATACTCCTCACGCCGACTCTTCACGAAATTCCTCGTGCAGGCTCTACGTGAGTCCTCGAGTCGAGTTCGAGTCCGCGAGTCGACTGATACTCCTCGTGCCGACTCTTCACATGTCTCCTCGAGATGAATTCATTCCTCGAGTTGAGCTCCGAGTCCGCGAGTCGACCGATACTCATCGCGCCGACTCTTCACGAAATTCCTCGTGCAGGCTCTACGTGAGTCCACGAGTCGAGTTCGAGTCCACGAGTCGACTGATACTCCTCGTGCCGACTCTTCACATGTCTCCTCGAGATGAATTCATTCCTCAAGTTGAGCTCCGAGTCCGCGAGTCGACCGATACTCATCGCGCCGACTCTTCACGAAATTCCTCGTGCAGGCTCTACGTGAGTCCTCGAGTCGAGTTCGAGTCCAGGAGTCGACTGATACTCTACGTTCTGACTCTTCACATGTCTCCTCGAGATGAATTCATTCCTCGAGTCGAGCTCCGAGTCCGCGAGTCGACCGATACTCCTCGCGCCGACTCTTCACGAAATTCCTCGTGCAGGCTCTACGTGAGTCCTTTAGTCGAGTTCGAGTCCACGAGTCGACTGATACTCTTCGTTCTGACTCTTCACATGTCTCCTCGAGATCAATTCATTCCTCGAGTCGAGATCTGATTCCGCGAGTCGACCGATACTCCTCGCGCCGACTCTTCACGAAATTCCTCGTGCAGGCTCTACGTGAGTCCTCGAGTCGAGTTCGAGTTCACGAGTCGACTGATACTCCTCGTGCCAACTCTTCACATGTCTCCTCGAGATGAATTCATTCCTCGAGTCGAGCTCCGAGTCCGCGAGTCGACCGATACTCCTCGCGCCGACTCTTCACGAAATTCCTCGTGCAGGCTCTACGTGAGTCCTCGAGTCGAGTTCGAGTCCACGAGTCGACTGATACTCCTCGTGCCGACTCTTCACATGTCTCCTCGAGATGAATTCATTCCTCGAGTTGAGCTCCGAGTCCGCGAGTCGACCGATACTCATCGCGCCGACTCTTCACGAAATTCCTCGTGCAGGCTCTACGTGAGTCCTCGAGTCGAGTTCGAGTCCACGAGTCGACTGATACTCCTCGTGCCGACTCTTCACATGTCTCCTCGAGATGAATTCATTCCTCGAGTTGAGCTCCGAGTCCGTGAGTCGACCGATACTCATCGCGCCGACTCTTCACGAAATTCCTCGTGCAGGCTCTACGTGAGTCCTCGAGTCGAGTTCGAGTCCACGAGTCGACTGATACTCCTCGTGCCGACTCTTCACATGTCTCCTCGAGATGAATTCATTCCTCGAGTTGAGCTCCGAGTCCGTGAGTCGACCGATACTCATCGCGCCGACTCTTCACGAAATTCCTCGTGCAGGCTCTACGTGAGTCCTTGAGTCGAGTTCGAGTCCACGAGTCGACTGATACTCTTCGTTCTGACTCTTCACATGTCTCCTCGAGATCAATTCATTCCTCGAGTCAAGCTCTGATTCCGAGAGTCGACCGATACTCCTCGCGCCGAATCTTCACGAAATTCCTCGTGCAGGCTCTACGTGAGTCCTCGAGTCGAGTTCGAGTTCACGAGTCGACTGATACTCCTCGTGCCAACTCTTCACATGTCTCCTCGAGATGAATTCATTCCTCGAGTCGAGCTCCGAGTCCGCGAGTCGACCGATACTCCTCGCGCCGACTCTTCACAAAATTCCTCGTGCAGGCTCTACGTGAGTCCTCGAGTCGAGTTCGAGTCCACGAGTCAACTGATACTCCTCGTGCCGACTCTTCACATGTCTCCTCGAGATGAATTCATTCCTCGAGTCGAGCTCCGAGTCCGCGAGTCGACCGATACTCCTCGCGCCGACTCTTCACGAAATTCCTCGTGCAGGCTCTACGTGAGTCCTCGAGTCTAGTTCGAGTCCACGAGTCGACTGATACTCTTCGTTCTGACGCTTCACATGTCTCCTCGAGATCAATTCATTCCTCGTGTCGAGCTCTGATTCCGCGAGTCGAACGATACTCCTCGCGCCGACTCTTCACGAAATTCCTCGTGCAGGCTCTACGTGAGTCCTCGAGTCGAGTTCGAGTTCACGAGTCGACTGATACTCGTCGTGCCGACTCTTCACATGTCTCCTCGAGATGAATTCATTCCTCGAGTCGAGCTCCGAGTCCGCGAGTCGACCGATACTCCTCGCGCCGACTCTTCACGAAATTCCTCGTGCAGGCTCTACGTGAGTCCTCGAGTCGAGTTCGAGTTCACGAGTCGACTGATACTCCTCGTGCCAACTCTTCACATGTCTCCTCGAGATGAATTCATTCCTCGAGTCGAGCTCTGAGTCCGCGAGTCGACCGATACTCCTCGCGCCGACTCTTCACAAAATTCCTCGTGCAGGCTCTACGTGAGTCCTCGAGTCGAGTTCGAGTCCACGAGTCGACTGATACTCTTCGTTCTGACTCTTCACATGTCTCCTCGAGATCAATTCATTCCTCGTGTCGAGCTCTGATTCCGCGAGTCGAACGATACTCCTCGCGCCGACTCTTCATGAAATTCCTCGTGCAGGCTCTACGTGAGTCCTCGAGTCGAGTTCGAGTTCACGAGTCGACTGATACTCGTCGTGCCGACTCTTCACATGTCTCCTTGAGATGAATTCATTCCTCGAGTCGAGCTCCGAGTCCGCGAGTCGACCGATACTCCTCGCGCCGACTCTTCACGAAATTCCTCGTGCAGGCTCTACGTGAGTCCTCGAGTCGAGTTCGAGTCCAGGAGTCGACTGATACTCTACGTTCTGACTCTTCACATGTCTCCTCGAGATGAATTCATTCCTCGAGTCGAGCTCTGAGTCCGCGAGTCGACCGATACTCCTCGCGCCGACTCTTCACGAAATTCCTCGTGCAGGCTCTACGTGAGTCCTCGAGTCGAGTTCGAGTCCACGAGTCGACTGATACTCGTCGTGCCGACTCTTCACATGTCTCCTTGAGATGAATTCATTCCTCGAGTCGAGCTCCGAGTCCGCGAGTCGACCGATAGTCATCGGGCCGACTCTTCACGAAATTCCTCGTGCAGGCTCTACGTGAGTCCTCGAGTCGAGTTCGAGTCCACGAGTCGACTGATACTCCTCGTGCCAACTCTTCACATGTCTCCTCAAGATGAATTCATTCCTCGAGTCGAGCTCCGAGTCCGCGAGTCGACCGATACTCCTCGCGCCGACTCTTCACGAAATTCCTCGTGCAGGCTCTACGTGAGTCCTCGAGTCGAGTTCGAGTCCACGAGTCGACTGATACTCTTCGTTCTGACTCTTCACATGTCTCCTCGAGATCAATTCATTCCTCGTGTCGAGCTCTGATTCCGCGAGTCGAACGATACTCCTCGCGCCGACTCTTCACGAAATTCCTCGTGCAGGCTCTACGTGAGTCCTCGAGTCGAGTTCGAGTTCACGAGTCGACTGATACTCCTCGTGCCAACTCTTCACATGTCTCCTCGAGATGAATTCATTCCTCTAGTCGAGCTCCGAGTCCGCGAGTCGACCGATACTCCTCGCGCCGACTCTTCACAAAATTCCTCGTGCAGGCTCTACGTGAGTCCTCGAGTCGAGTTCGAGTCCACGAGTCGACTGATACTCCTCCTGCCGACTCTTCACATGTCTCCTCGAGATGAATTCATTCCTCGAGTCGAGCTCCGAGTCCGCGAGTCGACCGTTACTCCTCGCGCCGACTCTTCACAAAATTCCTCGTGCAGGCTCTACGTGAGTCCTTGAGTCGAGTTCGAGTCCACGAGTCGACTGATACTCTTCGTTCTGACTCTTCACATGTCTCCTCGAGATCAATTCATTCCTCGAGTCGAGCTCTTATTCCGCGAGTCGACCGATACTCCTCGCGCCGACTCTTCACGAAATTCCTCGTGCAGGCTCTACGTGAGTCCTCGAGTCGAGTTCGAGTTCACGAGTCGACTGATACTCCTCGTCCCAACTCTTCACATGTCTCCTCGAGATGAATTCATTCCTCGAGTCGAGCTCCGAGTCCGCGAGTCGACCGATACTCCTCGCGCCGACTCTTCACAAAATTCCTCGTGCAGGCTCTACGTGAGTCCTCGAGTCGAGTTCGAGTCCACGAGTCAACTGATACTCCTCGTGCCGACTCTTCACATGTCTCCTCGAGATGAATTCATTCCTCGAGTCGAGCTCCGAGTCCGCGAGTCGACCGATACTCCTCGCGCCGACTCTTCACGAAATTCCTCGTGCAGGCTCTACGTGAGTCCTCGAGTCGAGTTCGAGTCCACGAGTCGACTGATACTCCTCGTGCCAACTCTTCACATGTCTCCTCGAGATGAATTCATTCCTCGAGTCGAGCTCCGAGTCCGCGAGTCGACCGATACTCCTCGCGCCGACTCTTCACGAAATTCCTCGTGCAGGCTCTACGTGAGTCCTCGAGTCGAGTTTGAGTCCACGAGTCGACTGATACTCCTCGTGCCGACTCTTCACATGTCTCCTCGAGATGAATTCATTCCTCGAGTTGAGCTCCGAGTCCGCGAGTCGACCGATACTCATCGCGCCGACTCTTCACGAAATTCCTCGTGCAGGCTCTACGTGAGTCCTCGAGTCGAGTTCGAGTCCACGAGTCGACTGATACTCCTCGTGCCGACTCTTCACATGTCTCCTCGAGATGAATTCATTCCTCGAGTTGAGCTCCGAGTCCGCGAGTCGACCGATACTCATCGCGCCGACTCTTCACGAAATTCCTCGTGCAGGCTCTACGTGAGTCCTCGAGTCGAGTTCGAGTCCAGGAGTCGACTGATACTCTACGTTCTGACTCTTCACATGTCTCCTCGAGATGAATTCATTCCTCGAGTCGAGCTCCGAGTCCGCGAGTCGACCGATACTCCTCGCGCCGACTCTTCACGAAATTCCTCGTGTAGGCTCTACGTGAGTCCTCGAGTCGAGTTCGAGTCCACGAGTAGACTGATACTCCTCGTGCCGACTCTTCACATGTCTCCTCGAGATGAATTCATTCCTCGAGTCGAGCTCCGAGTCCGCGAGTCGACCGATAGTTATCGGGCCGACTCTTCACGAAATTCCTCGTGCAGGCTCTACGTGAGTCCTCGAGTCGAGTTCGAGTCCACGAGTCGACTGATACTCCTCGTGCCAACTCTTCACATGTCTCCTCGAGATGAATTCATTCCTCGAGTCGAGCTCCGAGTCCTCGAGTCGACCGATACTCCTCGCGCCGACTCTTCACGAAATTCCTCGTGCAGGCTCTACGTGAGTCCTCGAGTCCAGTTCGAGTCCACGAGTCGACTGATACTCCTCGTGCCGAGTCTTCACATGTCTCCTCGAGATGAATTCATTCCTCGAGTCGAGCTCCGAGTCCGCGAGTTGCCCGATACTCCTCGAGCCGACTCTTCACGAAATTCCTCGTGCAGGCTCTACGTGAGTCCTCGATTCGAGTTCGAGTCCACGAGTCGACTGATGCTCCTCGTGCCGACTCTTCACATGTCTCCTCGAGATGAATTCATTCCTCGAGTCGAGCTCCGAGTCCGCGAGTCGACCGATACTCCTCGCGCCGACTCTTCACGAAATTCCTCGTGTAGGCTCTACGTGAGTCCTCGAGTCGAGTTCGAGTCCACGAGTCGACTGATACTCCTCGTGGCGACTCTTCACATGTCTCCTCGAGATGAATTCATTCCTCGAGACGAGCTCCGAGTCCGCGAGTCGACCGATACTCCTCGCGCCGACTCTTCACGAAATTCCTCGTGCAGGCTCTACGTAAGTCCTCGAGTCGAGTTCGAGTCCACGAGTCGACTGATACTCTTCGTTCTGACTCTTCACATGTCTCCTCGAGATCAATTCATTCCTCGAGTCGAGCTCTGAGTCCGCGAGTCGACCGATACTCCTCGCGCCGACTCTTCACGAAATTCCTCGTGTAGGCTCTACGTGAGTCCTCGAGTCGAGTTCGAGTTCACGAGTCGACTGATACGCCTCGTGCCAACTCTTCACATGTCTCCTCGAGATGAATTCATTCCTCGAGTCGAGCCCCGAGTCCGCGAGTCGACCGATACTCCTCGCGCCGACTCTTCACGAAATTCCTCGTGCAGGCTCTACGTGAGTCCTCGAGTCGAGTTCGAGTCCACGAGTCGACTGATACTCCTCGTGCCGACTCTTCACATGTCTCCTCGAGATGAATTCATTCCTCGAGTCGAGCTCCGAGTCCGCGAGTCGACCGATACTCCTCGCGCCGACTCTTCACGAAATTCCTCGTGCAGGCTCTACGTGAGTCCTCGAGTCGAGTTCGAGTCCATGAGTCGACTGATACTCCTCGTGCCAACTCTTCACATGTCTCCTCGAGAAGAATTCATTCCTCGAGTCGAGCTCCGAGTCCGCGAGTCGACCGATAGTCATCGGGCCGACTCTTCACGAAATTCCTCGTGCAGGCTCTACGTGAGTCCTCGAGTCGAGTTCGAGTCCACGAGTCGACTGATACTCCTCGTGCCAACTCTTCACATGTCTCCTCGAGATGAATTCATTCCTCGAGTCGAGCTCCGAGTCCGCGAGTCGACCGATACTCCTCGCGCCGACTCTTCACGAAATTCCTCGTGCAGGCTCTACGTGAGTCCTCGAGTCCAGTTCGAGTCCACGAGTCGACTGATACTCCTCGTGCCGACTCTTCACATGTCTCCTCGAGATGAATTCATTCCTCGAGTAGAGCTCCGAGTCCGCGAGTTGACCGATACTCCTCGAGCCGACTCTTCACGAAATTCCTCGTGCAGGCTCTACGTGAGTCCTCGATTCGAGTTCGAGTCCACGAGTCGACTGATACTCCTCGTGCCGACTCTTCACATGTCTCCTCGAGATGAATTCATTCCTCGAGTCGAGCTCCGAGTCCGCGAGTCGACCGATACTCCTCGCGCCGACTCTTCACGAAATTCCTCGTGCAGGCTCTACGTGAGTCCTCGAGTCGAGTTCGAGTCCACGAGTCGACTGATACTCCTCGTGCCGACTCTTCACATGTCTCCTCGAGATGAATTCATTCCTCGAGACGAGCTCCGAGTCCGCGAGTCGACCGATACTCCTCGCGCCGACTCTTCACGAACTTCCTCGTGCAGGCTCTACGTAAGTCCTCGAGTCGAGTTCGAGTCCACGAGTCGACTGATACTCTTCGTTCTGACTCTTCACATGTCTCCTCGAGATCAATTCATTCCTCGAGTCGAGCTCTGAGTCCGCGAGTCGACCGATACTCCTCGCGCCGACTCTTCACGAAATTCCTCGTGTAGGCTCTACGTGAGTCCTCGAGTCGAGTTCGAGTTCACGAGTCGACTGATACGCCTCGTGCCAACTCTTCACATGTCTCCTCGAGATGAATTCATTCCTCGAGTCGAGCCCCGAGTCCGCGAGTCGACCGATACTCCTCGCGCCGACTCTTCACGAAATTCCTCGTGCAGGCTCTACGTGAGTCCTCGAGTCGAGTTCGAGTCCACGAGTCGACTGATACTCCTCGTGCCGACTCTTCACATGTCTCCTCGAGATGAATTCATTCCTCGAGTCGAGCTCCGAGTCCGCGAGTCGACCGATACTCCTCGCGCCGACTCTTCACGAAATTCCTCGTGCAGGCTCTACGTGAGTCCTCGAGTCGAGTTCGAGTCCATGAGTCGACTGATACTCCTCGTGCCAACTCTTCACATGTCTCCTCGAGATGAATTCATTCCTCGAGTCGATCTCCGAGTCCGCGAGTCGACCGATACTCCTCGCGCCGACTCTTCACAAAATTCCTCGTGCAGGCTGTACGTGAGTCCTCGAGTCGAGTTCGAGTCCACGAGTCGACTGATACTCCTCGTGCCGACTCTTCACATGTCTCCTCGAGATGAATTCATTCCTCGAGTCGAGCTCCGAGTCCGCGAGTCGACCGATACTCCTCGCGCCGACTCTTCACGAAATTCCTCGTGCAGGCTCTACGTGAGTCCTCGAGTCGAGTTCGAGTCCACGAGTCGACTGATACTCCTCGTGCCGACTCTTCACATGTCTCCTCGAGATGAATTCATTCCTCGAGTTGAGCTCCGAGTCCACGAGTCGACCGATACTCATCGCGCCGACTCTTCACGAAATTCCTCGTGCAGGCTCTACGTGAGTCCTCGAGTCGAGTTCGAGTCCACGAGTCGACTGATACTCCTCGTGCCGACTCTTCACATGTCTCCTCGAGATGAATTCATTCCTCGAGTCGAGCTCCGAGTCCGCGAGTCTACCGATACTCCTCGCGCCGACTCTTCACGAAATTCCTCGTGCAGGCTCTACGTGAGTCCTCGAGTCGAGTTCGAGTCCACGAGTCGACTGATACTCCTCGTGCCGACTCTTCACATGTCTCCTCGAGATGAATTCATTCCTCGAGTTGAGCTCCGAGTCCGCGAGTCGACCGATACTCATCGCGCCGACTCTTCACGAAATTCCTCGTGCAGGCTCTACGTGAGTCCTCGAGTCGAGTTCGAGTCCACGAGTCGACTGATACTCCTCGTGCCGACTCTTCACATGTCTCCTCGAGATGAATTCATTCCTCGAGTTGAGGTCCGAGTCCGCGAGTCGACCGATACTCATCGCGCCGAGTCTTCACGAAATTCCTCGTGCAGGCTCTACGTGAGTCCTCGAGTCGAGTTCGAGTCCACGAGTCAACTGATACTCCTCGTGCCGACTCTTCACATGTCTCCTCGAGATGAATTCATTCCTCGAGTCGAGCTCCGAGTCCGCGAGTCGACCGATACTCCTCGCGCCGACTCTTCACGAAATTCCTCGTGCAGGCTCTACGTGAGTCCTCGAGTCGAGTTCGAGTCCACGAGTAGACTGATACTCCTCGTGCCGGCTCTTCACATGTCTCCTCGAGATGAATTCATTCCTCGAGTCGAGCTCCGAGTCCGCGAGTCGACCGATAGTCATCGGGCCGACTCTTCACGAAATTCCTCGTGCAGGCTCTACGTGAGTCCTCGAGTCGAGTTCGAGTCCACGAGTCGACTGATACTCCTCGTGCCAACTCTTCACATGTCTCCTCGAGATGAATTCATTCCTCGAGTCGAGCTCCGAGTCCGCGAGTCGACCGATACTCCTCGCGCCGACTCTTCACGAAATTCCTCGCGCAGGCTCTACGTGAGTCCTCGAGTCCAGTTCGAGTCCACGAGTCGACTGATACTCCTCGTGCCGACTCTTCACATGTCTCCTCGAGACGAATTCATTCCTCGAGTCGAGCTCCGAGTCCGCGAGTTGACCGATACTCCTCGAGCCGACTCTTCACGAAATTCCTCGTGCAGGCTCTACGTGAGTCCTCGATTCGAGTTCGAGTCCACGAGTCGACTGATACTCCTCGTGCCGACTCTTCACATGTCTCCTCGAGATGAATTCATTCCTCGAGTCGAGCTCCGAGTCCGCGAGTCGACCGATACTCCTCGCGCCGACTCTTCACGAAATTCCTCGTGCAGGCTCTACGTGAGTCCTCGAGTCGAGTTCGAGTCCACGAGTAGACTGATACTCCTCGTGCCGGCTCTTCACATGTCTCCTCGAGATGAATTCATTCCTCGAGTCGAGCTCCGAGTCCGCGAGTCGACCGATAGTCATCGGGCCGACTCTTCACGAAATTCCTCGTGCAGGCTCTACGTGAGTCCTCGAGTCGAGTTCGAGTCCACGAGTCGACTGATACTCCTCGTGCCAACTCTTCACATGTCTCCTCGAGATGAATTCATTCCTCGAGTCGAGCTCCGAGTCCGCGAGTCGACCGATACTCCTCGCGCCGACTCTTCACGAAATTCCTCGTGCAGGCTCTACGTGAGTCCTCGAGTCCAGTTCGAGTCCACGAGTCGACTGATACTCCTCGTGCCGACTCTTCACATGTCTCCTCGAGACGAATTCATTCCTCGAGTCGAGCTCCGAGTCCGCGAGTTGACCGATACTCCTCGAGCCGACTCTTCACGAAATTCCTCGTGCAGGCTCTACGTGAGTCCTCGATTCGAGTTCGAGTCCACGAGTCGACTGATACTCCTCGTGCCGACTCTTCACATGTCTCCTCGAGATGAATTCATTCCTCGAGTCGAGCTCCGAGTCCGCGAGTCGACCGATACTCCTCGCGCCGACTCTTCACGAAATTCCTCGTGCAGGCTCTACGTGAGTCCTCGAGTCGAGTTCGAGTCCACGAGTCGACTGATACTCCTCGTGCCGACTCTTCACATGTCTCCTCGAGATGAATTCATTCCTCGAGACGAGCTCCGAGTCCGCGATTCGACCGATACTCCTCGCGCCGACTCTTCACGAAATTCCTCGTGCAGGCTCTACGTAAGTCCTCGAGTCGAGTTCGAGTCCACGAGTCGACTGATACTCTTCGTTCTGACTCTTCACATGTCTCCTCGAGATCAATTCATTCCTCGAGTCGAGCTCTGAGTCCGCGAGTCGACCGATACTCCTCGCGCCGACTCTTCACGAAATTCCTCGTGTAGGCTCTACGTGAGTCCTCGAGTCGAGTTCGAGTTCACGAGTCGACTGATACGCCTCGTGCCAACTCTTCACATGTCTCCTCGAGATGAATTCATTCCTCGAGTCGAGCCCCGAGTTCGCGAGTCGACCGATACTCCTCGCGCCGACTCTTTACGAAATTCCTCGTGCAGGCTCTACGTGAGTCCTCGAGTCGAGTTCGAGTCCACGAGTCGACTGATACTCCTCGTGCCGACTCTTCACATGTCTCCTCGAGATGAATTCATTCCTCGAGTCGAGCTCCGAGTCCGCGAGTCGACCGATACTCCTCGCGCCGACTCTTCACGAAATTCCTCGTGCAGGCTCTACGTGAGTCCTCGAGTCGAGTTCGAGTCCACGAGTCGACTGATACTCCTCGTGCCGACTCTTCACATGTCTCCTCGAGATGAATTCATTCCTCGAGTTGAGCTCCGAGTCCACGAGTCGACCGATACTCATCGCGCCGACTCTTCACGAAATTCCTCGTGCAGGCTCTACGTGAGTCCTCGAGTCGAGTTCGAGTCCACGAGTCGACTGATACTCCTCGTGCCGACTCTTCACATGTCTCCTCGAGATGAATTCATTCCTCGAGTCGAGCTCCGAGTCCGCGAGTCGACCGATACTCCTCGCGCCGACTCTTCACGAAATTCCTCGTGCAGGCTCTACGTGAGTCCTCGAGTCGAGTTCGAGTCCACGAGTCGACTGATACTCCTCGTGCCGACACTTCACATGTCTCCTCGAGATGAATTCATTCCTCGAGTTGAGCTCCGAGTCCGCGAGTCGACCGATACTCATCGCGCCGACTCTTCACGAAATTCCTCGTGCAGGCTCTACGTGAGTCCTCGAGTCGAGTTCGAGTCCACGAGTCGACTGATACTCCTCGTGCCGACTCTTCACATGTCTCCTCGAGATGAATTCATTCCTCGAGTTGAGCTCCGAGTCCGCGAGTCGACCGATACTCATCGCGCCGAGTCTTCACGAAATTCCTCGTGCAGGCTCTACGTGAGTCCTCGAGTCGAGTTCGAGTCCACGAGTCAACTGATACTCCTCGTGCCGACTCTTCACATGTCTCCTCGAGATGAATTCATTCCTCGAGTCGAGCTCCGAGTCCGCGAGTCGACCGATACTCCTCGCGCCGACTCTTCACGAAATTCCTCGTGCAGGCTCTACGTGAGTCCTCGAGTCGAGTTCGAGTCCACGAGTAGACTGATACTCCTCGTGCCGGCTCTTCACATGTCTCCTCGAGATGAATTCATTCCTCGAGTCGAGCTCCGAGTCCGCGAGTCGACCGATAGTCATCGGGCCGACTCTTCACGAAATTCCTCGTGCAGGCTCTACGTGAGTCCTCGAGTCGAGTTCGAGTCCACGAGTCGACTGATACTCCTCGTGCCAACTCTTCACATGTCTCCTCGAGATGAATTCATTCCTCGAGTCGAGCTCCGAGTCCGCGAGTCGACCGATACTCCTCGCGCCGACTCTTCACGAAATTCCTCGTGCAGGCTCTACGTGAGTCCTCGAGTCCAGTTCGAGTCCACGAGTCGACTGATACTCCTCGTGCCGACTCTTCACATGTCTCCTCGAGACGAATTCATTCCTCGAGTCGAGCTCCGAGTCCGCGAGTTGACCGATACTCCTCGAGCCGACTCTTCACGAAATTCCTCGTGCAGGCTCTACGTGAGTCCTCGATTCGAGTTCGAGTCCACGAGTCGACTGATACTCCTCGTGCCGACTCTTCACATGTCTCCTCGAGATGAATTCATTCCTCGAGTCGAGCTCCGAGTCCGCGAGTCGACCGATACTCCTCGCGCCGACTCTTCACGAAAATCCTCGTGCAGGCTCTACGTGAGTCCTCGAGTCGAGTTCGAGTCCACGAGTAGACTGATACTCCTCGTGCCGGCTCTTCACATGTCTCCTCGAGATGAATTCATTCCTCGAGTCGAGCTCCGAGTCCGCGAGTCGACCGATAGTCATCGGGCCGACTCTTCACGAAATTCCTCGTGCAGGCTCTACGTGAGTCCTCGAGTCGAGTTCGAGTCCACGAGTCGACTGATACTCCTCGTGCCAACTCTTCACATGTCTCCTCGAGATGAATTCATTCCTCGAGTCGAGCTCCGAGTCCGCGAGTCGACCGATACTCCTCGCGCCGACTCTTCACGAAATTCCTCGTGCAGGCTCTACGTGAGTCCTCGAGTCCAGTTCGAGTCCACGAGTCGACTGATACTCCTCGTGCCGACTCTTCACATGTCTCCTCGAGACGAATTCATTCCTCGAGTCGAGCTCCGAGTCCGCGAGTTGACCGATACTCCTCGAGCCGACTCTTCACGAAATTCCTCGTGCAGGCTCTACGTGAGTCCTCGATTCGAGTTCGAGTCCACGAGTCGACTGATACTCCTCGTGCCGACTCTTCACATGTCTCCTCGAGATGAATTCATTCCTCGAGTCGAGCTCCGAGTCCGCGAGTCGACCGATACTCCTCGCGCCGACTCTTCACGAAATTCCTCGTGCAGGCTCTACGTGAGTCCTCGAGTCGAGTTCGAGTCCACGAGTCGACTGATACTCCTCGTGCCAACTCTTCACATGTCTCCTCGAGATGAATTCATTCCTCGAGTCGAGCTCCGAGTCCGCGAGTCGACCGATACTCCTCGCGCCGACTCTTCACGAAATTCCTCGTGCAGGCTCTACGTGAGTCCTCGAGTCCAGTTCGAGTCCACGAGTCGACTGATACTCCTCGTGCCGACTCTTCACATGTCTCCTCGAGACGAATTCATTCCTCGAGTCGAGCTCCGAGTCCGCGAGTTGACCGATACTCCTCGAGCCGACTCTTCACGAAATTCCTCGTGCAGGCTCTACGTGAGTCCTCGATTCGAGTTCGAGTCCACGAGTCGACTGATACTCCTCGTGCCGACTCTTCACATGTCTCCTCGAGATGAATTCATTCCTCGAGTCGAGCTCCGAGTCCGCGAGTCGACCGATACTCCTCGCGCCGACTCTTCACGAAAATCCTCGTGCAGGCTCTACGTGAGTCCTCGAGTCGAGTTCGAGTCCACGAGTAGACTGATACTCCTCGTGCCGGCTCTTCACATGTCTCCTCGAGATGAATTCATTCCTCGAGTCGAGCTCCGAGTCCGCGAGTCGACCGATAGTCATCGGGCCGACTCTTCACGAAATTCCTCGTGCAGGCTCTACGTGAGTCCTCGAGTCGAGTTCGAGTCCACGAGTCGACTGATACTCCTCGTGCCAACTCTTCACATGTCTCCTCGAGATGAATTCATTCCTCGAGTCGAGCTCCGAGTCCGCGAGTCGACCGATACTCCTCGCGCCGACTCTTCACGAAATTCCTCGTGCAGGCTCTACGTGAGTCCTCGAGTCCAGTTCGAGTCCACGAGTCGACTGATACTCCTCGTGCCGACTCTTCACATGTCTCCTCGAGACGAATTCATTCCTCGAGTCGAGCTCCGAGTCCGCGAGTTGACCGATACTCCTCGAGCCGACTCTTCACGAAATTCCTCGTGCAGGCTCTACGTGAGTCCTCGATTCGAGTTCGAGTCCACGAGTCGACTGATACTCCTCGTGCCGACTCTTCACATGTCTCCTCGAGATGAATTCATTCCTCGAGTCGAGCTCCGAGTCCGCGAGTCGACCGATACTCCTCGCGCCGACTCTTCACGAAATTCCTCGTGCAGGCTCTACGTGAGTCCTCGAGTCGAGTTCGAGTCCACGAGTCGACTGATACTCCTCGTGCCGACTCTTCACATGTCTCCTCGAGATGAATTCATTCCTCGAGACGAGCTCCGAGTCCGCGATTCGACCGATACTCCTCGCGCCGACTCTTCACGAAATTCCTCGTGCAGGCTCTACGTAAGTCCTCGAGTCGAGTTCGAGTCCACGAGTCGACTGATACTCTTCGTTCTGACTCTTCACATGTCTCCTCGAGATCAATTCATTCCTCGAGTCGAGCTCTGAGTCCGCGAGTCGACCGATACTCCTCGCGCCGACTCTTCACGAAATTCCTCGTGTAGGCTCTACGTGAGTCCTCGAGTCGAGTTCGAGTTCACGAGTCGACTGATACGCCTCGTGCCAACTCTTCACATGTCTCCTCGAGATGAATTCATTCCTCGAGTCGAGCCCCGAGTTCGCGAGTCGACCGATACTCCTCGCGCCGACTCTTTACGAAATTCCTCGTGCAGGCTCTACGTGAGTCCTCGAGTCGAGTTCGAGTCCACGAGTCGACTGATACTCCTCGTGCCGACTCTTCACATGTCTTCTCGAGATGAATTCATTCCTCGAGTCGAGCTCCGAGTCCGCGAGTCGACCGATACTCCTCGCGCCGACTCTTCACGAAATTCCTCGTGCAGGCTCTACGTGAGTCCTCGAGTCGAGTTCGAGTCCACGAGTCGACTGATACTCCTCGTGCCGACTCTTCACATGTCTCCTCGAGATGAATTCATTCCTCGAGTCGAGCTCCGAGTCCGCGAGTCGAGTTCGAGTCCACGAGTCGACTGATACTCTTCGTTCTGACTCTTCACATGTCTCCTCGAGATCAATTCATTCCTCGAGTCGAGCTCTGAGTCCGCGAGTCGACCGATACTCCTCGCGCCGACTCTTCACGAAATTCCTCGTATAGGCTCTACGTGAGTCCTCGAGTCGAGTTCGAGTTCACGAGTCGACTGATACGCCTCGTGCCAACTCTTCACATGTCTCCTCGAGATGAATTCATTCCTCGAGTCGAGCCCCGAGTCCGCGAGTCGACCGATACTCCTCGCGCCGACTCTTCACGAAATTCCTCGTGCAGGCTCTACGTGAGTCCTCGAGTCGAGTTCGAGTCCACGAGTCGACTGATACTCCTCGTGCCGACTCTTCACATGTCTCCTCGAGATGAATTCATTCCTCGAGTCGAGCTCCGAGTCCGCGAGTCGACCGATACTCCTCGCGCCGACTCTTCACGAAATTCCTCGTGCAGGCTCTACGTGAGTCCTCGAGTCGAGTTCGAGTCCATGAGTCGACTGATACTCCTCGTGCCAACTCTTCACATGTCTCCTCGAGATGAATTCATTCCTCGAGTCGAGCTCCGAGTCCGCGAGTCGACCGATACTCCTCGCGCCGACTCTTCACGAAATTCCTCGTGCAGGCTCTACGTGAGTCCTCGAGTCGAGTTCGAGTCCACGAGTCGACTGATACTCCTCGTGCCGACTCTTCACATGTCTCCTCGAGATGAATTCATTCCTCGAGTCGAGCTCCGAGTCCGCGAGTCGACCGATACTCCTCGCGCCGACTCTTCACGAAATTCCTCGTGCAGGCTCTACGTGAGTCCTCGAGTCGAGTTCGAGTCCACGAGTCGACTGATACTCCTCGTGCCGACTCTTCACATGTCTCCTCGAGACGAGCTCCGAGTCCGCGATTCGACCGATACTCCTCGCGCCGACTCTTCACGAAATTCCTCGTGTAGGCTCTACGTGAGTCCTCGAGTCGAGTTCGAGTTCACGAGTCGACTGATACGCCTCGTGCCAACTCTTCACATGTCTCCTCGAGATGAATTCATTCCTCGAGTCGAGCCCCGAGTTCGCGAGTCGACCGATACTCCTCGCGCTGACTCTTTACGAAATTCCTCGTGCAGGCTCTACGTGAGTCCTCGAGTCGAGTTCGAGTCCACGAGTCGACTGATACTCCTCGTGCCGACTCTTCACATGTCTCCTCGAGATGAATTCATTCCTCGAGTCGAGCTCCGAGTCCGCGAGTCGACCGATACTCCTCGCGCCGACTCTTCACGAAATTCCTCGTGCAGGCTCTACGTGAGTCCTCGAGTCGAGTTCGAGTCCATGAGTCGACTGATACTCCTCGTGCCAACTCTTCACATGTCTCCTCGAGATGAATTCATTCCTCGAGTCGAGCTCCGAGTCCGCGAGTCGACCGATACTCCTCGCGCCGACTCTTCACGAAATTCCTCGTGCAGGCTCTACGTGAGTCCTCGAGTCGAGTTCGAGTCCACGAGTCGACTGATACTCCTCGTGCCGACTCTTCACATGTCTCCTCGAGATGAATTCATTCCTCGAGTCGAGCTCCGAGTCCGCGAGTCGAGTTCGAGTCCACGAGTCGACTGATACTCTTCGTTCTGACTCTTCACATGTCTCCTCGAGATCAATTCATTCCTCGAGTCGAGCTCTGAGTCCGCGAGTCGACCGATACTCCTCGCGCCGAATATTAACGAAATTCCTCGTATAGGCTCTACGTGAGTCCTCGAGTCGAGTTCGAGTTCACGAGTCGACTGATACGCCTCGTGCCAACTCTTCACATGTCTCCTCGAGATGAATTCATTCCTCGAGTCGAGCCCCGAGTCCGCGAGTCGACCGATACTCCTCGCGCCGACTCTTCACGAAATTCCTGGTGCAGGCTCTACGTGAGTCCTCGAGTCGAGTTCGAGTCCACGAGTCGACTGATACTCCTCGTGCCGACTCTTCACATGTCTCCTCGAGATGAATTCATTCCTCGAGTCGAGCTCCGAGTCCGCGAGTCGACCGATACTCCTCGCGCCGACTCTTCACGAAATTCCTCGTGCAGGCTCTACGTGAGTCCTCGAGTCGAGTTCGAGTCCACGAGTCGACTGATACTCCTCGTGCCGACTCTTCACATGTCTCCTCGAGATGAATTCATTCCTCGAGTCGAGCTCCGAGTCCGCGAGTCGACCGTTACTCCTCGCGCCGACTCTTCACGAAATTCCTCGTGCAGGCTCTACGTGAGTCCTCGAGTCGAGTTCGAGTCCATGAGTCGACTGATACTCCTCGTGCCAACTCTTCACATGTCTCCTCGAGATGAATTCATTCCTCGAGTCGAGCTCCGAGTCCGCGAGTCGACCGATACTCCTCGCGCCGACTCTTCACGAAATTCCTCGTGCAGGCTCTACGTGAGTCCTTTAGTCGAGTTCGAGTCCACGAGTCGACTGATACTCTTCGTTCTGACTCTTCACATGTCTCCTCGAGATGAATTCATTCCTCGAGTCGAGCTCTGATTCCGCGAGTCGACCGATACTCCTCGCGCCGACTCTTCACGAAATTCCTCGTGCAGGCTCTACGTGAGTCCTCGAGTCGAGTTCGAGTTCACGAGTCGACTGATACTCCTCGTGCCAACTCTTCACATGTCTCCTCGAGATGAATTCATTCCTCGAGTCGAGTTCCGAGTCCGCGAGTCGACCGATACTCCTCGCGCCGACTCTTCACAAAATTCCTCGTGCAGGCTCTACGTGAGTCCTCGAGTCGAGTTCGAGTCCACGAGTCGACTTATACTCCTCGTGCCGACTCTTCACATGTCTCCTCGAGATGAATTCATTCCTCGAGTCGAGCTCCGAGTCCGCGAGTCGACCGATACTCCTCGCGCCGACTCTTCACGAAATTCCTCGTGCAGGCTCTACGTGAGTCCTCGAGTCTAGTTCGAGTCCATGAGTCGACTGATACTCCTCGTGCCAACTCTTCACATGTCTCCTCGAGATGAATTCATTCCTCGAGTCGAGCTCCGAGTCCGCGAGTCGACCGATACTCATCGCGCCGACTCTTCACGAAATTCCTCGTGCAGGCTCTACGTGAGTCCTCGAGTCGAGTTCGAGTCCACGAGTCGACTGATACTCCTCGTGCCGACTCTTCACATGTCTCCTCAAGATGAATTCATTCCTCGAGTTGAGCTCCGAGTCCGCGAGTCGACCGATACTCATCGCGCCGACTCTTCACGAAATTCCTCGTGCAGGCTCTACGTGAGTCCTCGAGTCGAGTTCGAGTCCAGGAGTCGACTGATACTCTACGTTCTGACTCTTCACATGTCTCCTCGAGATGAATTCATTCCTCGAGTCGAGCTCCGAGTCCGCGAGTCGACCGATACTCCTCGCGCCGACTCTTCACGAAATTCCTCGTGCAGGCTCTACGTGAGTCCTCGATTCGAGTTCGAGTCCACGAGTCGACTGATACTCCTCGTGCCGACTCTTCACATGTCTCCTCGAGATGAATTCATTCCTCGAGTCGAGCTCCGAGTCCGCGAGTCGACCGATACTCCTCGCGCCGACTCTTCACGAAATTCCTCGTGCAGGCTCTACGTGAGTCCTCGAGTCGAGTTCGAGTCCACGAGTCGACTGATACTCCTCGTGCCGACTCTTCACATGTCTCCTCGAGATGAATTCATTCCTCTAGTCGAGCTCCGAGTCCGCGAGTCGACCGATAGTCATCGGGCCGACTCTTCACGAAATTCCTCGTGCAGGCTCTACGTGAGTCCTCGAGTCGAGTTCGAGTCCACGAGTCGACTGATACTCCTCGTGCCGACTCTTCACATGTCTCCTCGAGATGAATTCATTCCTCGAGTCGAGCTCCGAGTCCGCGAGTTGACCGATACTCCTCGAGCCGACACTTCACGAAATTCCTCGTGCAGGCTCTACGTGAGTCCTCGATTCGAGTTCGAGTCCACGAGTCGACTGATACTCCTCGTGCCGACTCTTCACATGTCTCCTCGAGATGAATTCATTCCTCGAGTCGAGCTCCGAGTCCGCGAGTCGACCGATACTCCTCGCGCCGACTCTTCACGAAATTCCTCGTGCAGGCTCTACGTGAGTCCTCGAGTCGAGTTCGAGTCCACGAGTCGACTGATACTCCTCGTGCCGACTCTTCACATGTCTCCTCGAGATGAATTCATTCCTCGAGTCGAGCTCCGAGTCCGCGAGTCGACCGTTACTCCTCGCGCCGACTCTTCACGAAATTCCTCGTGCAGGCTCTACGTGAGTCCTCGAGTCGAGTTCGAGTCCATGAGTCGACTGATACTCCTCGTGCCAACTCTTCACATGTCTCCTCGAGATGAATTCATTCCTCGAGTCGAGCTCCGAGTCCGCGAGTCGACCGATACTCCTCGCGCCGACTCTTCACGAAATTCCTCGTGCAGGCTCTACGTGAGTCCTTTAGTCGAGTTCGAGTCCACGAGTCGACTGATACTCTTCGTTCTGACTCTTCACATGTCTCCTCGAGATGAATTCATTCCTCGAGTCGAGCTCTGATTCCGCGAGTCGACCGATACTCCTCGCGCCGACTCTTCACGAAATTCCTCGTGCAGGCTCTACGTGAGTCCTCGAGTCGAGTTCGAGTTCACGAGTCCACTGATACTCCTCGTGCCAACTCTTCACATGTCTCCTCGAGATGAATTCATTCCTCGAGTCGAGTTCCGAGTCCGCGAGTCGACCGATACTCCTCGCGCCGACTCTTCACAAAATTCCTCGTGCAGGCTCTACGTGAGTCCTCGAGTCGAGTTCGAGTCCACGAGTCGACTTATACTCCTCGTGCCGACTCTTCACATGTCTCCTCGAGATGAATTCATTCCTCGAGTCGAGCTCCGAGTCCGCGAGTCGACCGATACTCCTCGCGCCGACTCTTCACGAAATTCCTCGTGCAGGCTCTACGTGAGTCCTCGAGTCTAGTTCGAGTCCATGAGTCGACTGATACTCCTCGTGCCAACTCTTCACATGTCTCCTCGAGATGAATTCATTCCTCGAGTCGAGCTCCGAGTCCGCGAGTCGACCGATACTCATCGCGCCGACTCTTCACGAAATTCCTCGTGCAGGCTCTACGTGAGTCCTCGAGTCGAGTTCGAGTCCACGAGTCGACTGATACTCCTCGTGCCGACTCTTCACATGTCTCCTCAAGATGAATTCATTCCTCGAGTTGAGCTCCGAGTCCGCGAGTCGACCGATACTCATCGCGCCGACTCTTCACGAAATTCCTCGTGCAGGCTCTACGTGAGTCCTCGAGTCGAGTTCGAGTCCAGGAGTCGACTGATACTCTACGTTCTGACTCTTCACATGTCTCCTCGAGATGAATTCATTCCTCGAGTCGAGCTCCGAGTCCGCGAGTCGACCGATACTCCTCGCGCCGACTCTTCACGAAATTCCTCGTGCAGGCTCTACGTGAGTCCTCGATTCGAGTTCGAGTCCACGAGTCGACTGATACTCCTCGTGCCGACTCTTCACATGTCTCCTCGAGATGAATTCATTCCTCGAGTCGAGCTCCGAGTCCGCGAGTCGACCGATACTCCTCGCGCCGACTCTTCACGAAATTCCTCGTGCAGGCTCTACGTGAGTCCTCGAGTCGAGTTCGAGTCCACGAGTCGACTGATACTCCTCGTGCCGACTCTTCACATGTCTCCTCGAGATGAATTCATTCCTCTAGTCGAGCTCCGAGTCCGCGAGTCGACCGATAGTCATCGGGCCGACTCTTCACGAAATTCCTCGTGCAGGCTCTACGTGAGTCCTCGAGTCGAGTTCGAGTCCACGAGTCGACTGATACTCCTCGTGCCGACTCTTCACATGTCTCCTCGAGATGAATTCATTCCTCGAGTCGAGCTCCGAGTCCGCGAGTTGACCGATACTCCTCGAGCCGACACTTCACGAAATTCCTCGTGCAGGCTCTACGTGAGTCCTCGATTCGAGTTCGAGTCCACGAGTCGACTGATACTCCTCGTGCCGACTCTTCACATGTCTCCTCGAGATGAATTCATTCCTCGAGTCGAGCTCCGAGTCCGCGAGTCGACCGATACTCCTCGCCCCGACTCTTCACGAAATTCCTCGTGCAGGCTCAACGTGAGTCCTCGAGTCGAGTTCGAGTCCACGAGTCGACTGATACTCCTCGTGCCGACTCTTCACATGTCTCCTCGAGATGAATTCATTCCTCGAGACGAGCTCCGAGTCCGCGAGTCGACCGATACTCCTCGCGCCGACTCTTCACGAAATTCCTCGTGCAGGCTCTACGTAAGTCCTCGAGTCGAGTTCGAGTCCACGAGTCGACTGATACTCTTCGTTCTGACTCTTCACATGTCTCCTCGAGATCAATTCATTCCTCGAGTCGAGCTCTGATTCCGCGAGTCGACCGATACTCCTCGCGCCGACTCTTCACGAAATTCCTCGTGTAGGCTCTACGTGAGTCCTCGAGTCGAGTTCAAGTTCACGAGTCGACTGATACTCCTCGTGCCAACTCTTCACATGTCTCCTCGAGATGAATTCATTCCTCGAGTCGAGCTCCGAGTCCGCGAGTCGACCGATACAACTCGCGCCGACTCTTCACAAAATTCCTCGTGCAGGCTCTACGTGAGTCCTCGAGTCGAGTTCGAGTCCACGAGTCGACTGATACTCCTCGTGCCGACTCTTCACATGTCTCCTCGAGATGAATTCATTCCTCGAGTCGAGCTCCGAGTCCGCGAGTCGACCGATACTCCTCGCGCCGACTCTTCACGAAATTCCTCGTGCAGGCTCTACATGAGTCCTTGAGTCGAGTTCGAGTCCACGAGTCGACTGATACTCTTCGTTCTGACTCTTCACATGTCTCCTCGAGATCAAGTCATTCCTCGAGTCGAGCTCTGATTCCGCGAGTCGACCGATACTCCTCGCGCCGACTCTTCACGAAATTCCTCGTGCAGGCTCTACGTGAGTCCTCGAGTCGAGTTCGAGTTCACGAGTCGACTGATACTCCTCGTGCCAACTCTTCACATGTCTCCTCGAGATGAATTCATTCCTCGAGTCGAGCTCCGAGTCCGCGAGTCGACCGATACTCCTCGCGCCGACTCTTCACAAAATTCCTCGTGCAGGCTCTACGTGAGTCCTCGAGTCGAGTTCGAGTCCACGAGTCGACTGATACTCCTCGTGCCGACTCTTCACATGTCTCCTCGAGATGAATTCATTCCTCGAGTCGAGCTCCGAGTCCGCGAGTCGACCGATACTCCTCGCGCCGACTCTTCACGAAATTCCTCGTGCAGGCTCTACGTGAGTCCTCGAGTCTAGTTCGAGTCCATGAGTCGACTGATACTCCTTGTGCCAACTCTTCACATGTCTCATCGAGATGAATTCATTCCTCGAGTCGAGCTCCGAGTCCGCGAGTCGACCGATACTCCTCGCGCCGACTCTTCACGAAATTCCTCGTGCAGGCTCTACGTGAGTCCTTGAGTCGAGTTCGAGTCCACGAGTCGACTGATACTCTTCGTTCTGACTCTTCACATGTCTCCTCGAGATCAATTCATTCCTCGAGTCGAGCTCTGATTCCGCGAGTCGACCGATACTCCTCGCGCCGACTCTTCACGAAATTCCTCGTGCAGGCTCTACGTGAGTCCTCGAGTTGAGTTCGAGTTCACGAGTCGACTGATACTCCTCGTGCCAACTCTTCACATGTCTCCTCGAGATGAATTCATTCTTCGAGTCGAGCTCCGAGTCCGCGAGTCGACCGATACTCCTCGCGCCGACTCTTCACAAAATTCCTCGTGCAGGCTCTACGTGAGTCCTCGAGTCGAGTTCGAGTCCACGAGTCGACTGATACTCCTCGTGCCGACTCTTCACATGTCTCCTCGAGATGAATTCATTCCTCGAGTCGAGCTCCGAGTCCGCGAGTCGACCGATACTCCTCGCGCCGACTCTTCACGAAATTCCTCGTGCAGGCTCTACGTGAGTCCTCGAGTCGAGTTCGAATCCACGAGTCGACTGATACTCCTCGTGCCGATTCTTCACATGTCTCCTCGAGATGAATTCATTCCTCGAGTTGAGCTCTGAGTCCGCGAGTCGACCGATACTCATCGCGCCGACTCTTCACGAAATTCCTCGTGCAGGCTCTACGTGAGTCCTCGAGTCGAGTTCGAGTCCACGAGTCGACTGATACTCCTCGTGCCGACTCTTCACATGTCTCCTCGAGATGAATTCATTCCTCGAGTTGAGCTCCGAGTCCGCGAGTCGACCGATACTCATCGCGCCGACTCTTCACGAAATTCCTCGTGCAGGCTCTACGTGAGTCCTCGAGTCGAGTTCGAGTCCAGGAGTCGACTGATACTCTACGTTCTGACTCTTCACATGTCTCCTCGAGATGAATTCATTCCTCGAGTCGAGCTCCGAGTCCGCGAGTCGACCGATACTCCTCGCGCCGACTCTTCACGAAATTCCTCGTGCAGGCTCTACGTGAGTCCTCGAGTCGAGTTCGAGTTCACGAGTCGACTGATACTCCTCGTGCAAACTCTTCAAATGTCTCCTCGAGATGAATTCATTCCTCGAGTCGAGCTCCGAGCCCGCGAGTCGACCGATACTCCTCGCGCCGACTCTTCACGAAATTCCTCGTGCAGGCTCTACGTGAGTCCTCGAGTCTAGTTCGAGTCCATGAGTCGACTGATACTCCTCGTGCCAACTCTTCACATGTCTCATCGAGATGAATTCATTCCTCTAGTCGAGCTCCGAGTCCGCGAGTCGACCGATACTCCTCGCGCCGACTCTTCACGAAATTCCTCGTGCAGGCTCTATGTGAGTCCTTGAGTCGAGTTCGAGTCCACGAGTCGACTGATACTCTTCGTTCTGACTCTTCACATGTCTCCTCGAGATCAATTCATTCCTCGAGTCGAGCTCTGATTCCGCGAGTCGACCGATACTCCTCGCGCCGACTCTTCACGAAATTCCTCGTGCAGGCTCTACGTGAGTCCTCGAGTCGAGTTCGAGTTCACGAGTCGACTGATACTCCTCGTGCCAACTCTTCACATGTCTCCTCGAGATGAATTCATTCCTCGAGTCGAGCTCCGAGTCCGCGAGTCGACCGATACTCCTCGCGCCGACTCTTCACGAAATTCCTCGTGCAGCCTCTACGTGAGTCCTCGAGTCTAGTTCGAGTCCATGAGTCGACTGATACTCCTCGTGCCAACTCTTCACATGTCTCATCGAGATGAATTCATTCCTCTAGTCGAGCTCCGAGTCCGCGAGTCGACCGATACTCCTCGCGCCGACTCTTCACGAAATTCCTCGTGCGGGCTCTACGTGAGTCCTTGAGTCGAGTTCGAGTCCACGAGTCGACTGATACTCTTCGTTCTGACTCTTCACATGTCTCCTCGAGATCAATTCATTCCTCGAGTCGAGCTCTGATTCCGCGAGTCGACCGATACTCCTCGCGCCGACTCTTCACGAAATTCCTCGTGCAGGCTCTACGTGAGTCCTCGAGTTGAGTTCGAGTTCACGAGTCAACTGATACTCCTCGTGCCAACTCTTCACATGTCTCCTCGAGATGAATTCATTCTTCGAGTCGAGCTCCGAGTCCGCGAGTCGACCGATACTCCTCGCGCCGACTCTTCACAAAATTCCTCGTGCAGGCTCTACGTGAGTCCTCGAGTCGAGTTCGAGTCCACGAGTCGACTGATACTCCTCGTGCCGACTCTTCACATGTCTCCTCGAGATGAATTCATTCCTCGAGTCGAGCTCCGAGTCCGCGAGTCGACCGATACTCCTCGCGCCGACTCTTCACGAAATTCCTCGTGCAGGCTCTACGTGAGTCCTCGAGTCGAGTTCGAGTCCACGAGTCGACTGATACTCCTCGTGCCGATTCTTCACATGTCTCCTCGAGATGAATTCATTCCTCGAGTTGAGCTCCGAGTCCGCGAGTCGACCGATACTCATCGCGCCGACTCTTCACGAAATTCCTCGTGCAGGCTCTACGTGAGTCCTCGAGTCGAGTTCGAGTCCACGAGTCGACTGATACTCCTCGTGCCGACTCTTCACATGTCTCCTCGAGATGAATTCATTCCTCGAGTTGAGCTCCGAGTCCGCGAGTCGACCGATACTCATCGCGCCGACTCTTCACGAAATTCCTCGTGCAGGCTCTACGTCAGTCCTCGAGTCGAGTTCGAGTCCAGGAGTCGACTGATACTCTACGTTCTGACTCTTCACATGTCTCCTCGAGATGAATTCATTCCTCGAGTCGAGCTCCGAGTCCGCGAGTCGACCGATACTCCTCGCGCCGACTCTTCACGAAATTCCTCGTGCAGGCTCTACGTGAGTCCTCGAGTCGAGTTCGAGTTCACGAGTCGACTGATACTCCTCGTGCCAACTCTTCAAATGTCTCCTCGAGATGAATTCATTCCTCGAGTCGAGCTCCGAGTCCGCGAGTCGACCGATACTCCTCGCGCCGACTCTTCACGAAATTCCTCGTGCAGGCTCTACGTGAGTCCTCGAGTCTAGTTCGAGTCCATGAGTCGACTGATACTCCTCGTGCCAACTCTTCACATGTCTCATCGAGATGAATTCATTCCTCTAGTCGAGCTCCGAGTCCGCGAGTCGACCGATACTCCTCGCGCCGACTCTTCACGAAATTCCTCGTGCAGGCTCTATGTGAGTCCTTGAGTCGAGTTCGAGTCCACGAGTCGACTGATATTCTTCGTTCTGACTCTTCA
This sequence comes from Urtica dioica subsp. dioica, assembly GCF_054948205.1. Taxonomy (NCBI): domain Eukaryota; kingdom Viridiplantae; phylum Streptophyta; class Magnoliopsida; order Rosales; family Urticaceae; genus Urtica; species Urtica dioica. The sequence goes on along the minus strand of NC_142756.1, from coordinate 34,328,464 downwards.
CATGTCTCCTCGAGATCAATTCATTCCTCGAGTCGAGCTCTGATTCCGCGAGTCGACCGATACTCCTCGCGCCGACTCTTCACGAAATTCCTCGTGCAGGCTCTACGTGAGTCCTCGAGTCGAGTTCGAGTTCACGAGTCGACTGATACTCCTCGTGCCAACTCTTCACATGTCTCCTCGAGATGAATTCATTCCTCGAGTCGAGCTCCGAGTCCGCGAGTCGACCGATACTCCTCGCGCCGACTCTTCACAAAATTCCTCGTGCAGGCTCTACGTAAGTCCCCGAGTCGAGTTCGAGTCCACGAGTCAACTGATACTCTTCGTGCCGACTCTTCACATGTCTCCTCGAGATGAATTCATTCCTCGAGTCGAGCTCCGAGTCCGCGAGTCGACCGATACTCCTCGCGCCGACTCTTCACGAAATTCCTCGTGCAGGCTCTACGTGAGTCCTCGAGTCTAGTTCGAGTCCATGAGTCGACTGATACTCCTCGTGCCAACTCTTCACATGTCTCATCGAGATGAATTCATTCCTCGAGTCGAGCTCCGAGTCCGCGAGTCGACCGATACTCCTCGCGCCGACTCTTCACGAAATTCCTCGTGCAGGCTCTACGTGAGTCCTTGAGTCGAGTTCGAGTCCACGAGTCGACTGATACTCTTCGTTCTGACTCTTCACATGTCTCCTCGAGATCAATTCATTCCTCGAGTCGAGCTCTGATTCCGCGAGTCGACCGATACTCCTCGCGCCGACTCTTCACGAAATTCCTCGTGCAGGCTCTACGTGAGTCCTCGAGTCGAGTTCGAGTCCACGAGTCGACTGATACTCCTCGTGCCGACTCTTCACATGTCTCCTCGAGATGAATTCATTCCTCGAGTTGAGCTCCGAGTCCGCGAGTCGACCGATACTCATCGCGCCGACTCTTCACGAAATTCCTCGTGCAGGCTCTACGTGAGTCCTCGAGTCGAGTTCGAGTCCACGAGTCGACTGATACTCCTCGTGCCGACTCTTCACATGTCTCCTCGAGATGAATTCATTCCTCGAGTTGAGCTCCGAGTCCGCGAGTCGACCGAAACTCATCGCGCCGACTCTTCACGAAATTCCTCGTGCAGGCTCTACGTGAGTCCTCTAGTCGAGTTCGAGTCCAGGAGTCGACTGATACTCTACGTTCTGACTCTTCACATGTCTCCTCGAGATGAATTCATTCCTCGAGTCGAGCTCCGAGTCCGCGAGTCGACCGATACTCCTCGCGCCGACTCTTCACGAAATTCCTCGTGCAGGCTCTACGTGAGTCCTCGAGTCGAGTTCGAGTTCACGAGTCGACTGATACTCCTCGTGCTAACTCTTCAAATGTCTCCTCGAGATGAATTCATTCCTCGAGTCGAGCTCCGAGTCCGCGAGTCGACCGATACTCCTCGCGCCGACTCTTCACGAAATTCCTCGTGCAGGCTCTACGTGAGTCCCCGAGTCGAGTTCGAGTCCACGAGTCAACTGATACTCCTCGTGCCGACTCTTCACATGTCTCCTCGAGATGAATTCATTCCTCGAGTCGAGCTCCGAGTCCGCGAGTCGACCGATACTCCTCGCGCCGACTCTTCACGAAATTCCTCGTGCAGGCTCTACGTGAGTCCTCGAGTCTAGTTCGAGTCCATGAGTCGACTGATACTCCTCGTGCCAACTCTTCACATGTCTCATCGAGATGAATTCATTCCTCGAGTCGAGCTCCGAGTCCGCGAGTCGACCGATACTCCTCGCGCCGACTCTTCACGAAATTCCTCGTGCAGGCTCTACGTGAGTCCTCGAGTCGAGTTCGAGTTCACGAGTCGACTGATACTCCTCGTGCCAACTCTTCAAATGTCTCCTCGAGATGAATTCATTCCTCGAGTCGAGCTCCGAGTCCGCGAGTCGACCGATACTCCTCGCGCCGACTCTTCACGAAATTCCTTGTGTAGGCTCTACGTGAGTCCTCGAGTCTAGTTCGAGTCCATGAGTCGACTGATACTCCTCGTGCCAACTCTTCACATGTCTCATCGAGATGAATTCATTCCTCTAGTCGAGCTCCGAGTCCGCGAGTCGACTGATACTCCTCGCGCCGACTCTTCACGAAATTCCTCGTGCAGGCTCTGTGTGAGTCCTTGAGTCGAGTTCGAGTCCACGAGTCGACTGATACTCTTCGTTCTGACTCTTCACATGTCTCCTCGAGATCAATTCATTCCTCGAGTCGAGCTCTGATTCCGCGAGTCGACCGATACTCCTCGCGCCGACTCTTCACGAAATTCCTCGTGCAGGCTCTACGTGAGTCCTCGAGTCGAGTTCGAGTTCACGAGTCGACTGATACTCCTCGTGCCAACTCTTCACATGTCTCCTCGAGATGAATTCATTCCTCTAGTCGAGCTCCGAGTCCGCGAGTCGACCGATAATCCTCGCGCCGACTCTTCACGAAATTCCTCGTGCAGGCTCTACGTGAGTCCTCGAGTCTAGTTCGAGTCCATGAGTCGACTGATACTCCTCGTGCCAACTCTTCACATGTCTCATCGAGATGAATTCATTCCTCTAGTCGAGCTCCGAGTCCGCGAGTCGACCGATACTCCTCGCGCCGACTCTTCACGAAATTCCTCGTGCAGGCTCTATGTGAGTCCTTGAGTCGAGTTCGAGTCCACGAGTCGACTGATACTCTTCGTTCTGACTCTTCACATGTCTCCTTGAGATCAATTCATTCCTCGAGTCGAGCTCTGATTCCGCGAGTCGACCGATACTCCTCGCGCCGACTCTTCACGAAATTCCTCGTGCACGCTCTACGTGAGTCCTCGAGTCGAGTTCGAGTTCACGAGTCGACTGATACTCCTCGTGCCAACTCTTCACATGTCTCCTCGAGATGAATTCATTCCTCGAGTCGAGCTCCGAGTCCGCGAGTCGACCGATACTCCTCTCGCCGACTCTTCACAAAATTCCTCGTGCAGGCTCTACGTAAGTCCCCGAGTCGAGTTCGAGTCCACGAGTCAACTGATACTCCTCGTGCCGACTCTTCACATGTCTCCTCGAGATGAATTCATTCCTCGAGTCGAGCTCCGAGTCCGCGAGTCGACCGATACTCCTCGCGCCGACTCTTCACGAAATTCCTCGTGCAGGCTCTACGTGAGTCCTCGAGTCGAGTTCGAGTCCACGAGTCGACTGATACTCCTCGTGCCGACTCTTCAGATGTCTCCTCGAGATGAATTCATTCCTCGAGTTGAGCTCCGAGTCCGCGAGTCGACCGATACTCATCGCGCCGACTCTTCACGAAATTCCTCGTGCAGGCTCTACGTGAGTCCTCGAGTCGAGTTCGAGTCCACGAGTCGACTGATACTCCTCGTGCCGACTCTTCACATGTCTCCTCGAGATGAATTCATTCCTCGAGTTGAGCTCCGAGTCCGCGAATCGACCGAAACTCATCGCGCCGACTCTTCACGAAATTCCTCGTGCAGGCTCTACGTGAGTCCTCGAGTCGAGTTCGAGTCCAGGAGTCGACTGATACTCTACGTTCTGACTCTTCACATGTCTCCTCGAGATGAATTCATTCCTCGAGTCGAGCTCCGAGTCCGCGAGTCGACCGATACTCCTCGCGCCGACCCTTCACGAAATTCCTCGTGCAGGCTCTACGTGAGTTCTCGAGTCGAGTTCGAGTTCACGAGTCGACTGATACTCCTCGTGCCAACTCTTCACATGTCTCCTCGAGATGAATTCATTCCTCGAGTCGAGCTCCGAGTCCGCGAGTCGACCGATACTCCTCGCGCCGACTCTTCACGAAATTCCTCGTGCAGGCTCTACGTGAGTCCTCGAGTCTAGTTCGAGTCCATGAGTCGACTGATACTCCTCGTGCCAACTCTTCACATGTCTCATCGAGATGAATTCATTCCTCTAGTCGAGCTCCGAGTCCGCGAGTCGACCGATACTCCTCGCGCCGACTCTTCACGAAATTCCTCGTGCAGGCTCTATGTGAGTCCTTGAGTCGAGTTCGAGTCCACGAGTCGACTGATACTCTTCGTTCTGACTCTTCACATGTCTCCTTGAGATCAATTCATTCCTCGAGTCGAGCTCTGATTCCGCGAGTCGACCGATACTCCTCGCGCCGACTCTTCACGAAATTCCTCGTGCACGCTCTACGTGAGTCCTCGAGTCGAGTTCGAGTTCACGAGTCGACTGATACTCCTCGTGCCAACTCTTCACATGTCTCCTCGAGATGAATTCATTCCTCGAGTCGAGCTCCGAGTCCGCGAGTCGACCGATACTCCTCGCGCCGACTCTTCACAAAATTCCTCGTGCAGGCTCTACGTAAGTCCCCGAGTCGAGTTCGAGTCCACGAGTCAACTGATACTCCTCGTGCCGACTCTTCACATGTCTCCTCGAGATGAATTCATTCCTCGAGTCGAGCTCCGAGTCCGCGAGTCGACCGATACTCCTCGCGCCGACTCTTCACGAAATTCCTCGTGCAGGCTCTACGTGAGTCCTCGAGTCGAGTTCGAGTCCACGAGTCGACTGATACTCCTCGTGCCGACTCTTCAGATGTCTCCTCGAGATGAATTCATTCCTCGAGTTGAGCTCCGAGTCCGCGAGTCGACCGATACTCATCGCGCCGACTCTTCACGAAATTCCTCGTGCAGGCTCTACGTGAGTCCTCGAGTCGAGTTCGAGTCCACGAGTCGACTGATACTCCTCGTGCCGACTCTTCACATGTCTCCTCGAGATGAATTCATTCCTCGAGTTGAGCTCCGAGTCCGCGAATCGACCGAAACTCATCGCGCCGACTCTTCACGAAATTCCTCGTGCAGGCTCTACGTGAGTCCTCGAGTCGAGTTCGAGTCCAGGAGTCGACTGATACTCTACGTTCTGACTCTTCACATGTCTCCTCGAGATGAATTCATTCCTCGAGTCGAGCTCCGAGTCCGCGAGTCGACCGATACTCCTCGCGCCGACCCTTCACGAAATTCCTCGTGCAGGCTCTACGTGAGTTCTCGAGTCGAGTTCGAGTTCACGAGTCGACTGATACTCCTCGTGCCAACTCTTCACATGTCTCCTCGAGATGAATTCATTCCTCGAGTCGAGCTCCGAGTCCGCGAGTCGACCGATACTCCTCGCGCCGACTCTTCACGAAATTCCTCGTGCAGGCTCTACGTGAGTCCTCGAGTCTAGTTCGAGTCCATGAGTCGACTGATACTCCTCGTGCCAACTCTTCACATGTCTCATCGAGATGAATTCATTCCTCTAGTCGAGCTCCGAGTCCGCGAGTCGACCGATACTCCTCGCGCCGACTCTTCACGAAATTCCTCGTGCAGGCTCTATGTGAGTCCTTGAGTCGAGTTCGAGTCCACGAGTCGACTGATACTCTTCGTTCTGACTCTTCACATGTCTCCTTGAGATCAATTCATTCCTCGAGTCGAGCTCTGATTCCGCGAGTCGACCGATACTCCTCGCGCCGACTCTTCACGAAATTCCTCGTGCACGCTCTACGTGAGTCCTCGAGTCGAGTTCGAGTTCACGAGTCGACTGATACTCCTCGTGCCAACTCTTCACATGTCTCCTCGAGATGAATTCATTCCTCGAGTCGAGCTCCGAGTCCGCGAGTCGACCGATACTCCTCGCGCCGACTCTTCACAAAATTCCTCGTGCAGGCTCTACGTAAGTCCCCGAGTCGAGTTCGAGTCCACGAGTCAACTGATACTCCTCGTGCCGACTCTTCACATGTCTCCTCGAGATGAATTCATTCCTCGAGTCGAGCTCCGAGTCCGCGAGTCGACCGATACTCCTCGCGCCGACTCTTCACGAAATTCCTCGTGCAGGCTCTACGTGAGTCCTCGAGTCGAGTTCGAGTCCACGAGTCGACTGATACTCCTCGTGCCGACTCTTCAGATGTCTCCTCGAGATGAATTCATTCCTCGAGTTGAGCTCCGAGTCCGCGAGTCGACCGATACTCATCGCGCCGACTCTTCACGAAATTCCTCGTGCAGGCTCTACGTGAGTCCTCGAGTCGAGTTCGAGTCCACGAGTCGACTGATACTCCTCGTGCCGACTCTTCACATGTCTCCTCGAGATGAATTCATTCCTCGAGTTGAGCTCCGAGTCCGCGAATCGACCGAAACTCATCGCGCCGACTCTTCACGAAATTCCTCGTGCAGGCTCTACGTGAGTCCTCGAGTCGAGTTCGAGTCCAGGAGTCGACTGATACTCTACGTTCTGACTCTTCACATGTCTCCTCGAGATGAATTCATTCCTCGAGTCGAGCTCCGAGTCCGCGAGTCGACCGATACTCCTCGCGCCGACCCTTCACGAAATTCCTCGTGCAGGCTCTACGTGAGTTCTCGAGTCGAGTTCGAGTTCACGAGTCGACTGATACTCCTCGTGCCAACTCTTCACATGTCTCCTCGAGATGAATTCATTCCTCGAGTCGAGCTCCGAGTCCGCGAGTCGACCGATACTCCTCGCGCCGACTCTTCACGAAATTCCTCGTGCAGGCTCTACGTGAGTCCTCGAGTCTAGTTCGAGTCCATGAGTCGACTGATACTCCTCGTGCCAACTCTTCACATGTCTCATCGAGATGAATTCATTCCTCTAGTCGAGCTCCGAGTCCGCGAGTCGACCGATACTCCTCGCGCCGACTCTTCACGAAATTCCTCGTGCAGGCTCTATGTGAGTCCTTGAGTCGAGTTCGAGTCCACGAGTCGACTGATACTCTTCGTTCTGACTCTTCACATGTCTCCTTGAGATCAATTCATTCCTCGAGTCGAGCTCTGATTCCGCGAGTCGACCGATACTCCTCGCGCCGACTCTTCACGAAATTCCTCGTGCACGCTCTACGTGAGTCCTCGAGTCGAGTTCGAGTTCACGAGTCGACTGATACTCCTCGTGCCAACTCTTCACATGTCTCCTCGAGATGAATTCATTCCTCGAGTCGAGCTCCGAGTCCGCGAGTCGACCGATACTCCTCGCGCCGACTCTTCACGAAATTCCTCGTGCAGGCTCTACGTGAGTCCTCGAGTCGAGTTCGAGTCCACGAGTCGACTGATACTCCTCGTGCCGACTCTTCACATGTCTCCTCGAGATGAATTCATTCCTCGAGTGGAGCTCCGAGTCCGCGAGTCGACCGATACTCATCGCGCCGACTCTTCACGAAATTCCTCGTGCAGGCTCTACGTGAGTCCTCGAGTCGAGTTCGAGTCCACGAGTCGACTGATACTCCTCGTGCCGACTCTTCACATGTCTCCTCGAGATGAATTCATTCCTCGAGTTGAGCTCCGAGTCCGCGAATCGACCGAAACTCATCGCGCCGACTCTTCACGAAATTCCTCGTGCAGGCTCTACGTGAGTCCTCGAGTCGAGTTCGAGTCCAGGAGTCGACTGATACTCTACGTTCTGACTCTTCACATGTCTCCTCGAGATGAATTCATTCCTCGAGTCGAGCTCCGAGTCCGCGAGTCGACCGATACTCCTCGCGCCGACTCTTCACGAAATTCCTCGTGCAGGCTCTACGTGAGTTCTCGAGTCGAGTTCGAGTTCACGAGTCGACTGATACTCCTCGTGCCAACTCTTCACATGTCTCCTCGAGATGAATTCATTCCTCGAGTCGAGCTCCGAGTCCGCGAGTCGACCGATACTCCTCGCGCCGACTCTTCACGAAATTCCTCGTGCAGGCTCTACGTGAGTCCTCGAGTCTAGTTCGAGTCCATGAGTCGACTGATACTCCTCGTGCCAACTCTTCACATGTCTCATCGAGATGAATTCATTCCTCTAGTCGAGCTCCGAGTCCGCGAGTCGACCGATACTCCTCGCGCCGACTCTTCACGAAATTCCTCGTGCAGGCTCTATGTGAGTCCTTGAGTCGAGTTCGAGTCCACGAGTCGACTGATACTCTTCGTTCTGACTCTTCACATGTCTCCTTGAGATCAATTCATTCCTCGAGTCGAGCTCTGATTCCGCGAGTCGACCGATACTCCTCGCGCCGACTCTTCACGAAATTCCTCGTGCACGCTCTACGTGAGTCCTCGAGTCGAGTTCGAGTTCACGAGTCGACTGATACTCCTCGTGCCAACTCTTCACATGTCTCCTCGAGATGAATTCATTCCTCGAGTCGAGCTCCGAGTCCGCGAGTCGACCGATACTCCTCGCGCCGACTCTTCACGAAATTCCTCGTGCAGGCTCTACGTGAGTCCTCGAGTCGAGTTCGAGTCCACGAGTCGACTGATACTCCTCGTGCCGACTCTTCACATGTCTCCTCGAGATGAATTCATTCCTCGAGTTGAGCTCCGAGTCCGCGAGTCGACCGATACTCATCGCGCCGACTCTTCACGAAATTCCTCGTGCAGGCTCTACGTGAGTCCTCGAGTCGAGTTCGAGTCCACGAGTCGACTGATACTCCTCGTGCCGACTCTTCACATGTCTCCTCGAGATGAATTCATTCCTCGAGTTGAGCTCCGAGTCCGCGAATCGACCGAAACTCATCGCGCCGACTCTTCACGAAATTCCTCGTGCAGGCTCTACGTGAGTCCTCGAGTCGAGTTCGAGTCCAGGAGTCGACTGATACTCTACGTTCTGACTCTTCACATGTCTCCTCGAGATGAATTCATTCCTCGAGTCGAGCTCCGAGTCCGCGAGTCGACCGATACTCCTCGCGCCGACTCTTCACGAAATTCCTCGTGCAGGCTCTACGTGAGTTCTCGAGTCGAGTTCGAGTTCACGAGTCGACTGATACTCCTCGTGCCAACTCTTCACATGTCTCCTCGAGATGAATTCATTCCTCGAGTCGAGCTCCGAGTCCGCGAGTCGACCGATACTCCTCGCGCCGACTCTTCACGAAATTCCTCGTGCAGGCTCTACGTGAGTCCTCGAGTCTAGTTCGAGTCCATGAGTCGACTGATACTCCTCGTGCCAACTCTTCACATGTCTCATCGAGATGAATTCATTCCTCTAGTCGAGCTCCGAGTCCGCGAGTCGACCGATACTCCTCGCGCCGACTCTTCACGAAATTCCTCGTGCAGGCTCTATGTGAGTCCTTGAGTCGAGTTCGAGTCCACGAGTCGACTGATACTCTTCGTTCTGACTCTTCACATGTCTCCTTGAGATCAATTCATTCCTCGAGTCGAGCTCTGATTCCGCGAGTCGACCGATACTCCTCGCGCCGACTCTTCACGAAATTCCTCGTGCACGCTCTACGTGAGTCCTCGAGTCGAGTTCGAGTTCACGAGTCGACTGATACTCCTCGTGCCAACTCTTCACATGTCTCCTCGAGATGAATTCATTCCTCGAGTCGAGCTCCGAGTCCGCGAGTCGACCGATACTCCTCGCGCCGACTCTTCACAAAATTCCTCGTGCAGGCTCTACGTAAGTCCCCGAGTCGAGTTCGAGTCCACGAGTCAACTGATACTCCTCGTGCCGACTCTTCACATGTCTCCTCGAGATGAATTCATTCCTCGAGTCGAGCTCCGAGTCCGCGAGTCGACCGATACTCCTCGCGCCGACTCTTCACGAAATTCCTCGTGCAGGCTCTACGTGAGTCCTCGAGTCTAGTTCGAGTCCATGAGTCGACTGATACTCCTCGTGCCAACTCTTCACATGTCTCCTCGAGATGAATTCATTCCTCTAGTCGAGCTCCGAGTCCGCGAGTCGACCGATACTCCTCGCGCCGACTCTTCACGAAATTCCTCGTGCAGGCTCTATGTGAGTCCTTGAGTCGAGTTCGAGTCCACGAGTCGACTGATACTCTTCGTTCTGACTCTTCACATGTCTCCTTGAGATCAATTCATTCCTCGAGTCGAGCTCTGATTCCGCGAGTCGACCGATACTCCTCGCGCCGACTCTTCACGAAATTCCTCGTGCACGCTCTACGTGAGTCCTCGAGTCGAGTTCGAGTTCACGAGTCGACTGATACTCCTCGTGCCAACTCTTCACATGTCTCCTCGAGATGAATTCATTCCTCGAGTCGAGCTCCGAGTCCGCGAGTCGACCGATACTCCTCGCGCCGACTCTTCACAAAATTCCTCGTGCAGGCTCTACGTAAGTCCCCGAGTCGAGTTCGAGTCCAGGAGTCAACTGATACTCCTCGTGCCGACTCTTCACATGTCTCCTCGAGATGAATTCATTCCTCGAGTCGAGCTTCGAGTCCGCGAGTCGACCGATACTCCTCGCGCCGACTCTTCACGAAATTCCTCGTGCAGGCTCTACGTGAGTCCTCGAGTCGAGTTCGAGTCCACGAGTCGACTGATACTCCTCGTGCCGACTCTTCACATGTCTCCTCGAGATGAATTCATTCCTCGAGTTGAGCTCCGAGTCCGCGAGTCGACCGATACTCATCGCGCCGACTCTTCACGAAATTCCTCGTGCAGGCTCTACGTGAGTCCTCGAGTCGAGTTCGAGTCCACGAGTCGACTGATACTCCTCGTGCCGACTCTTCACATGTCTCCTCGAGATGAATTCATTCCTCGAGTTGAGCTCCGAGTCCGCGAATCGACCGAAACTCATCGCGCCGACTCTTCACGAAATTCCTCGTGCAGGCTCTACGTGAGTCCTCGAGTCGAGTTCGAGTCCAGGAGTCGACTGATACTCTACGTTCTGACTCTTCACATGTCTCCTCGAGATGAATTCATTCCTCGAGTCGAGCTCCGAGTCCGCGAGTCGACCGATACTCCTCGCGCCGACTCTTCACGAAATTCCTCGTGCAGGCTCTACGTGAGTTCTCGAGTCGAGTTCGAGTTCACGAGTCGACTGATACTCCTCGTGCCAACTCTTCACATGTCTCCTCGAGATGAATTCATTCCTCGAGTCGAGCTCCGAGTCCGCGAGTCGACCGATACTCCTCGCGCCGACTCTTCACGAAATTCCTCGTGCAGGCTCTACGTGAGTCCTCGAGTCTAGTTCGAGTCCATGAGTCGACTGATACTCCTCGTGCCAACTCTTCACATGTCTCATCGAGATGAATTCATTCCTCTAGTCGAGCTCCGAGTCCGCGAGTCGACCGATACTCCTCGCGCCGACTCTTCACGAAATTCCTCGTGCAGGCTCTATGTGAGTCCTTGAGTCGAGTTCGAGGCCACGAGTCGACTGATACTCTTCGTTCTGACTCTTCACATGTCTCCTTGAGATCAATTCATTCCTCGAGTCGAGTTCTGATTCCGCGAGTCGACCGATACTCCTCGCGCCGACTCTTCACGAAATTCCTCGTGCACGCTCTACGTGAGTCCTCGAGTCGAGTTCGAGTTCACGAGTCGACTGATACTCCTCGTGCCAACTCTTCACATGTCTCCTAGAGATGAATTCATTCCTCGAGTCGAGCTCCGAGTCCGCGAGTCGACCGATACTCCTCGCGCCGACTCTTCACAAAATTCCTCGTGCAGGCTCTACGTAAGTCCCCGAGTCGAGTTCGAGTCCACGAGTAAACTGATACTCCTCGTGCCGACTCTTCACATGTCTCCTCGAGATGAATTCATTCCTCGAGTCGAGCTCCGAGTCCGCGAGTCGACCGATACTCCTCGCGCCGACTCTTCACGAAATTCCTCGTGCAGGCTCTACGTGAGTCCTCGAGTCTAGTTCGACTCCATGAGTCGACTGATACTCCTCGTGCCAACTCTTCACATGTCTCATCGAGATGAATTCATTCCTCGAGTCGAGCTCCGAGTCCGCGAGTCGACCGATACTCCTCGCGCCGACTCTTCACGAAATTCCTCGTGCAGGCTCTACGTGAGTCCTTGAGTCGAGTTCGAGTCCACGAGTCGACTGATACTCTTCGTTCTGACTCTTCACATGTCTCCTCGAGATCAATTCATTCCTCGAGTCGAGCTCTGATTCCGCGAGTCGACCGATACTCCTCGCGCCGACTCTTCACGAAATTCCTCGTGCAGGCTCTACGTGAGTCCTCGAGTCGAGTTCGAGTTCACGAGTCGACTGATACTCCTCGTGCCAACTCTTCACATGTCTCCTCGAGATGAATTCATTCCTCGAGTCGAGCTCCGAGTCCGCGAGTCGACCGATACTCCTCGCGCCGACTCTTCACAAAATTCCTCGTGCAGGCTCTACGTGAGTCCTCGAGTCGAGTTCGAGTCCACGAGTCGACTGATACTCCTGGTGCCGACTCTTCACATGTCTCCTCGAGATGAATTCATTCCTCGAGTCGAGCTCCGAGTCCGCGAGTCGACCGATACTCCTCGCGCCGACTCTTCACGAAATTCCTCGTGCAGGCTCTACGTGAGTCCTCGAGTCGAGTTCGAGTCCACGAGTCGACTGATACTCCTCGTGCCGACTCTTCACATGTCTCCTCGAGATGAATTCATTCCTCGAGTTGAGCTCCGAGTCCGCGAGTCGACCGATACTCATCGCGCCGACTCTTCACGAAATTCCTCGTGCAGGCTCTACGTGAGTCCTCGAGTCGAGTTCGAGTCCACGAGTCGACTGATACTCCTCGTGCCGACTCTTCACATGTCTCCTCGAGATGAATTCATTCCTCGAGTTGAGCTCCGAGTCCGCGAGTCGACCGATACTCATCGCGCCGACTCTTCACGAAATTCCTCGTGCAGGCTCTACGTGAGTCCTCGAGTCGAGTTCGAGTCCAGGAGTCGACTGATACTCTACGTTCTGACTCTTCACATGTCTCCTCGAGATGAATTCATTCCTCGAGTCGAGCTCCGAGTCCGCGAGTCGACCGATACTCCTCGCGCCGACTCTTCACGAAATTCCTCGTGCAGGCTCTACGTGAGTCCTCGAGTCGAGTTCGAGTCCACGAGTCGACTGATACTCCTCGTGCCGACTCTTCACATGTCTCCTCGAGATGAATTCATTCCTCGAGTCGAGCTCCGAGTCCGCGAGTCGACCGATAGTCATCGGGCCGACTCTTCACGAAATTCCTCGTGCAGGCTCTACGTGAGTCCTCGAGTCGAGTTCGAGTCCACGAGTCGACTGATACTCCTCGTGCCGACTCTTCACATGTCTCCTCGAGATGAATTCATTCCTCGAGTTGAGCTCCGAGTCCGCGAGTCGACCGATACTCATCGCGCCGACTCTTCACGAAATTCCTCGTGCAGGCTCTACGTGAGTCCTCGAGTCGAGTTCGAGTCCACGAGTCGACTGATACTCCTCGTGCCGACTCTTCACATGTCTCCTCGAGATGAATTCATTCCTCGAGTTGAGCTCCGAGTCCGCGAGTCGACCGATACTCATCGCGCCGACTCTTCACGAAATTCCTCGTGCAGGCTCTACGTGAGTCCTCGAGTCGAGTTCGAGTCCACGAGTCGACTGATACTCCTCGTGCCGACTCTTCACATGTCTCCTCGAGATGAATTCATTCCTCGAGTCGAGCTCCGAGTCCGCGAGTCGACCGATAGTCATCGGGCCGACTCTTCACGAAATTCCTCGTGCAGGCTCTACGTGAGTCCTCGAGTCGAGTTCGAGTCCACGAGTCGACTGATACTCCTCGTGCCGACTCTTCACATGTCTCCTCGAGATGAATTCATTCCTCGAGTTGAGCTCCGAGTCCGCGAGTCGACCGATACTCATCGCGCCGACTCTTCACGAAATTCCTCGTGCAGGCTCTACGTGAGTCCTCGAGTCGAGTTCGAGTCCACGAGTCGACTGATACTCCTCGTGCCGACTCTTCACATGTCTCCTCGAGATGAATTCATTCCTCGAGTTGAGCTCCGAGTCCGCGAGTCGACCGATACTCCTCGCGCCGACTCTTCACGAAATTCCTCGTGCAGGCTCTACGTGAGTCCTCGAGTCGAGTTCGAGTCCAGGAGTCGACTGATACTCTACGTTCTGACTCTTCACATGTCTCCTCGAGATGAATTCATTCCTCGAGTCGAGCTCCGAGTCCGCGAGTCGACCGATACTCCTCGCGCCGACTCTTCACGAAATTCCTCGTGCAGGCTCTACGTGAGTCCTCGAGTCGAGTTCGAGTCCACGAGTCGACTGATACTCCTCGTGCCGACTCTTCACATGTCTCCTCGAGATGAATTCATTCCTCGAGTCGAGCTCCGAGTCCGCGAGTCGACCGATAGTCATCGGGCCGACTCTTCACGAAATTCCTCGTGCAGGCTCTACGTGAGTCCTCGAGTCGAGTTCGAGTCCACGAGTCGACTGATACTCCTCGTGCCAACTCTTTACATGTCTCCTCGAGATGAATTCATTCCTCGAGTCGAGCTCCGAGTCCGCGAGTCGACCGATACTCCTCGCGCCGACTCTTCACGAAATTCCTCGTGCAGGCTCTACGTGAGTCCTCGAGTCGAGTTCGAGTCCACGAGTCGACTGATACTCTTCGTTCTGACTCTTCACATGTCTCCTTAAGATCAATTCATTCCTCGAGTCGAGCTCTGAGTCCGCGAGTCGACCGATACTCCTCGCGCCGACTCTTCACGAAATTCCTCGTGTAGGCTCTACGTGAGTCCTCGAGTCGAGTTCGAGTTCACGAGTTGACTGATACGCCTCGTGCCAACTCTTCACATGTCTCCTCGAGATGAATTCATTCCTCGAGTCGAGCCCCGAGTCCGCGAGTCGACCGATACTCCTCGCGCCGACTCTTCACGAAATTCCTCGTGCAGGCTCTACGTGAGTCCTCGAGTCGAGTTCGAGTCCACGAGTCGACTGATACTCCTCGTGCCGACTCTTCACATGTTTCCTCGAGATGAATTCATTCCTCGAGTCGAGCTCCGAGTCCGCGAGTCGACCGATACTCCTCGCGCCGACTCTTCACGAAATTCCTCGTGCAGGCTCTACGTGAGTCCTCGAGTCGAGTTCGAGTCCATGAGTCGACTGATACTCCTCGTGCCAACTCTTCACATGTCTCCTCCAGATGAATTCATTCCTCGAGTCGAGCTCCGAGTCCGCGAGTCGACCGATACTCCTCGCGCCGACTCTTCACGAAATTCCTCGTGCAGGCTCTACGTGAGTCCTCGAGTCGAGTTCGAGTCCACGAGTCGACTGATACTCCTCGTGCCGACTCTTCACATGTCTCCTCGAGATGAATTCATTCCTCGAGTCGAGCTCCTAGTCCGCGAGTCGACCGATACTCCTCGCGCCGACTCTTCACGAAATTCCTCGTGCAGGCTCTACGTGAGTCCTCGAGTCGAGTTCGAGTCCACGAGTCGACTGATACTCCTCGTGCCGACTCTTCAAATGTCTCCTCGAGATGAATTCATTCCTCGAGTCGAGCTCCGAGTCCGCGAGTCGACCGATACTCCTCGCGCCGACTCTTCACGAAATTCCTCGTGCAGGCTCTACGTGAGTCCTCGAGTCGAGTTCGAGTCCACGAGTCGACTGATACTCCTCGTGCCGACTCTTCACATGTCTCCTCGAGATGAATTCATTCCTCAAGTTGAGCTCCGAGTCCGCGAGTCGACCGATACTCATCGCGCCGACTCTTCACGAAATTCCTCGTGCAGGCTCTACGTGAGTCCTCGAGTCGAGTTCGAGTCCACGAGTCGACTGATACTCCTCGTGCCAACTCTTCACATGTCTCCTCGACATGAATTCATTCCTCAAGTCGAGCTCCGAGTCCGCGAGTCGACCGATACTCCTTGCGCCGACTCTTCACGAAATTCCTCGTGCAGGCTCTACGTGAGTCCTCGAGTCGAGTTCGAGTCCATGAGTCGACTGATACTCCTCGTGCCAACTCTTCACATGTCTCCTCGAGATGAATTCATTCCTCGAGTCGAGCTCCGAGTCCGCGAGTCGACCGATACTCCTCGCGCCGACTCTTCACGAAATTCCTCATGCAGGCTCTACGTGAGTCCTCGAGTCGAGTTCGAGTCCACGAGTCGACTGATACTCCTCGTGCCGACTCTTCACATGTCTCCTCGAGATGAATTCATTCCTCGAGTCGAGCTCCGAGTCCGCGAGTTGACCGATACTCCTCGAGCCGAATCTTCACGAAATTCCTCGTGCAGGCTCTACGTGAGTCCTCGAGTCGAGTTCGAGTCCATGAGTCGACTGATACTCCTCGTGCCAACTCTTCACATGTCTCCTCGAGATGAATTCATTCCTCAAGTCGAGCTCCGAGTCCGCGAGTCGACCGATACTCCTCGCGCCGACTCTTCACGAAATTCCTCGTGCAGGCTCTACGTGAGTCCTCGAGTCTAGTTCGAGTCCATGAGTTGACTGATACTCCTCGTGCCAACTCTTCACATGTCTCATCGAGATGAATTCATTCCTCGAGTCGAGCTCCGAGTCAGCGAGTCGACCGATACTCCTCGCGCCGACTCTTCATGAAATTCCTCGTGCAGGCTCTACGTGAGTCCTCGAGTCGAGCTCCGAGTCCGCGAGTCGACCGATACTCCTCGTGCCAACTCTTCACATGTCTCCTCGAGAGGAATTCATTCCTCGAGTCGAGCTCCGAGTCCGCGAGTCGACCGATACTCCTCGCGCCGACTCTTCACGAAATTCCTCGTGCAGGCTCTACGTGAGTCCTCGAGTCGAGTTCGAGTCCATGAATCGACTGATACTCCTCGTGCCAACTCTTCACATGTCTCCTCGAGAGGAATTCATTCCTCGAGTCGAGCTCCGAGTCCGCGAGTCAACCGATACTCCTCGCGCCGACTCTTCACGAAATTCCTCGTGCAGGCTCTACGTGAGTCCTCGAGTCGAGTTCGAGTCCATGAG
This sequence comes from Urtica dioica subsp. dioica, assembly GCF_054948205.1. Classification (NCBI taxonomy): domain Eukaryota; kingdom Viridiplantae; phylum Streptophyta; class Magnoliopsida; order Rosales; family Urticaceae; genus Urtica; species Urtica dioica. Next base: position 34,311,861 of record NC_142756.1, on the reverse strand, counting down.
TCGACTGATACTCCTCGTGCCAACTCTTCACATGTCTCCTCGAGATGAATTCATTCCTCGAGACGAGCTCCGAGTCCGCGAGTCGACCGATACTCCTCGCACCGACTCTTCACGAAATTCCTTGTGCAAGCTCTACGTGAGTCCTCGAGTCGAGTTCGAGTCCACGAGTCGACTGATACTCCTCGTGCCGACTCTTCACATGTCTCCTCGAGATGAATTCATTCCTCGAGTCGAGCTCCGAGTCCGCGAGTCGACCGATACTCCTCGAGCCGACTCTTCACGAAATTCCTCGTGCAGGCTCTACGTGAGTCCTCGAGTCGAGTTCGAGTCCATGAGTCGACTGATACTCCTCGTGCCAACTCTTCACATGTCTCCTCGACATGAATTCATTCCTCAAGTCGAGCTCCGAGTCCGCGAGTCAACCGATACTCCTTGCGCCGACTCTTCACGAAATTCCTCGTGCAGGCTCTACGTGAGTCCTCGAGTCGAGTTCGAGTCCACGAGTCGACTGATACTCCTCGTGCCAATTCTTCACATGTCTCCTCGAGATCAATTCATTCCTCGAGTCGAACTCTGAGTCCGCGAGTCGACCGATACTCCTCGCGCCGACTCTTCATGAAATTCCTCGTGCAGGCTCTACGTGAGTCCTCGAGTCGAGTTCGAGTTCACGAGTCGACTGATACTCCTCGTGCCAATTCTTCACATGTCTCCTCGAGATGAATTCATTCCTCGAGTCGAGCTCCGAGTCCGCGAGTCGACCGATACTCCTCGCGCCGATTCTTCACGAAATTCCTCGTGCAGGCTCTACGTGAGTCCTCGAGTCGAGTTCGAGTACACGAGTCGACTGATACTCTTCGTTCTGACTCTTCACATGTCTCCTCGAGATGAATTCATTCCTCGAGTCGAGCTCCGATTCCGCGAGTCGACCGATACTCCTCGCGCCGACTCTTCACGAAATTCCTCGTGCAGGCTCTACGTGACTCCTCGAGTCTAGTTCGAGTCCATGAGTCGACTGATACTCCTCGTGCCAACTCTTCACATGTCTCATCGAGATGAATTCATTCCTCGAGTCGAGCTCCGAGTCCGCGAGTCGACCGATACTCCTCGCGCCGACTCTTCACCAAATTCCTCGTGCAGGCTCTACGTGAGTCCTCGAGTCGAGTTCGAGTCCACGAGTCGACTGATACTCTTCGTTCTGACACTTCACATGTCTCCTCGAGATCAATTCATTCCTTGAGTCGAGCTCTGATTCCGCGAGTCGACCGATACTCCTCGCGCCGACTCTTCACGAAATTCCTCGTGCAGGCTCTACGTGAGTCCTCGAGTCGAGTTCGAGTTCACGAGTCGACTGATACTCCTCTTGCCAACTCTTCACATGTCTCCTCGAGATGAATTCATTCCTCGAGTCGAGCTCCGAGTCCGCGAGTCGACCGATACTCCTCGCGCCGACTCTTCACGAAATTCCTCGTGCAGGCTCTACGTGAGTCCTCGAGTCGAGTTCGAGTCCACGAGTCGACTGATACTCCTCGTGCCGACTCTTCACATGTCTCCTCGAGATGAATTCATTCCTCGAGTCGAGCTCCGAGTCCGCGAGTCGACCGATACTCCTCGCGCCGACTCTTCACGAAATTCCTCGTGCAGGCTCTACGTGAGTCCTCGAGTCGAGTTCGAGTCCACGAGTCGACTGATACTCCTCGTGCCGACTCTTCACATGTCTCCTCGAGATGAATTCATTCCTCAAGTTGAGCTCCGAGTCCGCGAGTCGACCGATACTCATCGCGCCGACTCTCCACGAAATTCCTCGTGCAGGCTCTACGTGAGTCCTCGAGTCGAGTTCGAGTCCACGAGTCGACTGATACTCCTCGTGCCAACTCTTCACATGTCTCCTCGAGATGAATTCATTCCTCGAGTCGAGCTCCGAGTCCGCGAGTCGACCGATACTCCTCGCGCCGACTCTTCACGAAATTCCTCGTGCAGGCTCTACGTGAGTCCTCGAGTCTAGTTCGAGTCCATGAGTCGACTGATACTCCTCGTGCCAACTCTTCACATGTCTCATCGAGATGAATTCATTCCTCTAGTCGAGCTCCGAGTCCGCGAGTCGACCGATACTCCTCGCGCCGACTCTTCACGAAATTCCTCGTGCAGGCTCTACGTGAGTCCTCGAGTCGAGTTCGAGTCCACGAGTCGACTGATACTCTTCGTTCTGACTCTTCACATGTCTCCTCGAGATGAATTCATTCCTCGAGTCGAGCTCCGAGTCCGCGAGTCGACCGATACTCCTCGCGCCGACTCTTCACGAAATTCCTCGTGCAGGCTCTACGTGAGTCCTCGAGTCGAGTTCAAGTCCATGAGTCGACTGATACTCCTTGTGCCAACTCTTCACATGTCTCATCGAGATGAATTCATTCCTCGACTCGAGCTCCGAGTCCGCGAGTCGACCGATACTCCTCGCGCCGACTGTTCACGAAATTCCTCGTGCAGGCTCTACGTGAGTCCTTGAGTCGAGTTCGAGTCCACGAGTCGACGGATACTCTTCGTTCTGACTCTTCACATGTCTCCTCAAGATCAATTCATTCCTCGAGTCGAGCTCTGATTCCGCGAGTCGACCGATACTCCTCGCGCCGACTCTTCACGAAATTCGTCGTGCAGGCTCTACGTGAGTCCTCGAGTCGAGTTCGAGTCCACGAGTCGACTGATACTCTTCGTTCTGACTCTTCACATGTCTCCTCGAGATCAATTCATTCCTAGAGTCGAGCTCTGAGTCCGCGAGTCGACCGATACTCCTCACGCCGACTCTTCATGAAATTCCTCGTGCAGGCTCTACGTGAGTCCTCGAGTCGAGTTCGAGTTCACGAGTCGACTGATACTCCTCGTGCCAATTCTTCACATGTCTCATCGAGATGAATTCATTCCTCGAGTCGAGCTCCGAGTCCGCGAGTCGACCGATACTCCTCGCGCCGACTCTTCACGAAATTCCTCGTGCAGGCTCTACGTGAGTCCTCGAGTCGAGTTCGAGTCCACGAGTCGACTGATACTCTTCGTTCTGACTCTTCACATGTCTCCTCGAGATGAATTCATTCCTCGAGTCGAGCTCCGAGTCCGCGAGTCGACCGATACTCCTCGCGCCGACTCTTCACGAAATTCCTCGTGCAGGCTCTACGTGAGTCCTCGAGACGAGTTCGAGTCCATGAGTCGACTGATACTCCTCGTGCCAACTCTTCACATGTCTCATCGAGATGAATTCATTCCTCGACTCGAGCTCCGAGTCCGCGAGTCGACCGATACTCCTCGCGCCGACTGTTCACGAAATTCCTCGTGCAGGCTCTACGTGAGTCCTTGAGTCGAGTTCGAGTCCACGAGTCGACTGATACTCTTCGTTCTGACTCTTCACATGTCTCCTCGAGATCAATTCATTCCTCGAGTCGAGCTCTGATTCCGCGAGTCGACCGATACTCCTCGCGCCGACTCTTCACGAAATTCCTCGTGCAGGCTCTACGTGAGTCCTCGAGTCGAGTTCGAGTTCACGAGTCGACTGATACTCCTCGTGCCAACTCTTCACATGTCTCCTCGAGATGAATTCATTCCTCGAGTCGAGCTCCGAGTCCGCGAGTTGACCGATACTCCTCGAGCCGAATCTTCACGAAATTCCTCGTGCAGGCTCTACGTGAGTCCTCGAGTCGAGTTCGAGTCCATGAGTCGACTGATACTCCTCGTGCCAACTCTTCACATGTCTCCTCGAGATGAATTCATTCCTCGAGTCGAGCTCCGAGTCCGCGAGTCGACCGATACTCCTCGCGCCGACTCTTCACGAAATTCCTCGTGCAGGCTCTACGTGAGTCCTCGAGTCTAGTTCGAGTCCATGAGTCGACTGATACTCCTCGTGCCAACTCTTCACATGTCTCATCGAGATGAATTCATTCCTCTAGTCGAGCTCCGAGTCCGCGAGTCGACCGATACTCCTCGCGCCGACTCTTCACGAAATTCCTCGTGCAGGCTCTATGTGAGTCCTTGAGTCGAGTTCGAGTCCACGAGTCGACTGATACTCTTCGTTCTGACTCTTCACATGTCTCCTCGAGATCAATTCATTCCTCGAGTCGAGCTCTGATTCCGCGAGTCGACCGATACTCCTCGCGCCGACTCTTCACGAAATTCCTCGTGCAGGCACTACGTGAGTCCTCGAGTCGAGTTTGAGTTCACGAGTCGACTGATACTCCTCGTGCCAACTCTTCACATGTCTCCTCGAGATGAATTCATTCCTCGAGTCGAGCTCCGAGTCCGCGAGTCGACCGATACTCCTCGCGCCGACTCTTCACAAAATTCCTCGTGCAGGCTCTACGTAAGTCCCCGAGTCGAGTTCGAGTCCACGAGTCAACTGATACTCCTCGTGCCGACTCTTCACATGTCTCCTCGAGATGAATTCATTCCTCGAGTCGAGCTCCGAGTCCGCGAGTCGACCGATACTCCTCGCGCCGACTCTTCACGAAATTCCTCGTGCAGGCTCTACGTGAGAATTCGAGTCGAGTTCGAGTCCACGAGTCGACTGATACTCTTCGTTCTGACTCTTCACATGTCTCCTCGAGATGAATTCATTCCTCGAGTCGAGCTCCGAGTCCGCGAGTCGACCGATACTCCTCGCGCCGACTCTTCACGAAATTCCTCGTGCAGGCTCTACGTGAGTCCTCGAGTCTAGTTCGAGTCCATGAGTCGACTGATACTCCTCGTGCCAACTCTTCACATGTCTCATCGAGATGAATTCATTCCTCGAGTCGAGCTCCGAGTCCGCGAGTCGACCGATACTCCTCGCGCCGACTCTTCACGAAATTCCTCGTGCAGGCTCTACGTGAGTCCTCGAGTCGAGTTCGAGTCCACGAGTCGACTGATACTCTTCGTTCTGACACTTCACATGTCTCCTCGAGATCAATTCATTCCTTGAGTCGAGCTCTGATTCCGCGAGTCGACCGATACTCCTCGCGCCGACTCTTCACGAAATTCCTCGTGCAGGCTCTACGTGAGTCCTCGAGTCGAGTTCGAGTTCACGAGTCGACTGATACTCCTCTTGCCAACTCTTCACATGTCTCCTCGAGATGAATTCATTCCTCGAGTCGAGCTCCGAGTCCGCGAGTCGACCGATACTCCTCGCGCCGACTCTTCACGAAATTCCTCGTGCAGGCTCTACGTGAGTCCTCGAGTCGAGTTCGAGTCCACGAGTCGACTGATACTCCTCGTGCCGACTCTTCACATGTCTCCTCGAGATCAATTCATTCCTCGAGTCGAGCTCCGAGTCCGCGAGTCGACCGATACTCCTCGCGCCGACTCTTCACGAAATTCCTCGTGCAGGCTCTACGTGAGTCCTCGAGTCGAGTTCGAGTCCACGAGTCGACTGATACTCCTCGTGCCGACTCTTCACATGTCTCCTCGAGATGAATTCATTCCTCAAGTTGAGCTCCGAGTCCGCGAGTCGACCGATACTCATCGCGCCGACTCTTCACGAAATTCCTCGTGCAGGCTCTACGTGAGTCCTCGAGTCGAGTTCGAGTCCACGAGTCGACTGATACTCCTCGTGCCAACTCTTCACATGTCTCCTCGAGATGAATTCATTCCTCGAGTCGAGCTCCGAGTCCGCGAGTCGACCGATACTCCTCGCGCCGACTCTTCACGAAATTCCTCGTGCAGGCTCTACGTGAGTCCTCGAGTCGAGTTCGAGTCCACGAGTCGACTGATTCTCTTCGTTCTGACTCTTCACATGTCTCCTCGAGATCAATTCATTCCTCGAGTCGAGCTCTGAGTCCGCGAGTCGACCGATACTCCTCGCGCCGACTCTTCATGAAATTCCTCGTGCAGGCTCTACGTGAGTCCTCGAGTCGAGTTCGAGTTCACGAGTCGACTGATACTCCTCGTGCCAATTCTTCACATGTCTCCTCGAGATGAATTCATTCCTCGAGTCGAGCTCCGAGTCCGCGAGTCGACCGATACTCCTCGCGCCGACTCTTCACGAAATTCCTCGTCCAGGCTCTACGTGAGTCCTCGAGTCGAGTTCGAGTCCACGAGTCGACTGATACTCTTCGTTCTGACTCTTCACATGTCTCCTCGAGATGAATTCATTCCTCGAGTCGAGCTCCGAGTCCACGAGTCGACCGATACTCCTCGCGCCGACTCTTCACGAAATTCCTCGTGCAGGCTCTACGTGAGTCCTCGAGTCGAGTTCGAGTCCATGAGTCGACTGATACTCCTCGTGCCAACTCTTCACATGTCTCATCGAGATGAATTCATTCCTCGAGTCGAGCTCCGAGTCCGCGAGTCGACCGATACTCCTCGCGCCGACTGTTCACGAAATTCTTCGTGCAGGCTCTACGTGAGTCCTTGAGTCGAGTTCGAGTCCACGAGTCGACTGATACTCTTCGTTCTGACTCTTCACATGTCTCCTCGAGATCAATTCATTCCTCGAGTCGAGCTCTGATTCCGCGAGTCGACCGATACTCCTCGCGCCGACTCTTCACGAAATTCCTCGTGCAGGCTCTACGTGAGTCCTCGAGTCGAGTTCGAGTTCACGAGTCGACTGATACTCCTCGTGCCAACTCTTCACATGTCTCCTCGAGATGAATTCATTCCTCGAGTCGAGCTCCGAGTCCGCGAGTTGACCGATACTCCTCGAGCCGACTCTTCACGAAATTCCTCGTGCAGGCTCTACGTGAGTCCTCGAGTCGAGTTCGAGTCCATGAGTCGACTGATACTCCTCGTGCCAACTCTTCACATGTCTCCTCGAGATGAATTCATTCCTCGAGTCGAGCTCCGAGTCCGCGAGTCGACCGATACTCCTCGCGCCGACTCTTCACGAAATTCCTCGTGCAGGCTCTACGTGAGTCCTCGAGTCTAGTTCGAGTCCATGAGTCGACTGATACTCCTCGTGCCAACTCTTCACATGTCTCATCGAGATGAATTCATTCCTCTAGTCGAGCTCCGAGTCCGTGAGTCGACCGATACTCCTCGCGCCGACTCTTCACGAAATTCCTCGTGCAGGCTCTATGTGAGTCCTTGAGTCGAGTTCGAGTCCACGAGTCGACTGATACTCTTCGTTCTGACTCTTCACATGTCTCCTCGAGATCAATTCATTCCTCGAGTCGAGCTCTGATTCCGCGAGTCGACCGATACTCCTCGCGCCGACTCTTCACGAAATTCCTCGTGCAGGCTCTACGTGAGTCCTCGAGTCGAGTTCGAGTTCACGAGTCTACTGATACTCCTCGTGCGAACTCTTCACATGTCTCCTCGAGATGAATTCATTCCTCGAGTCGAGCTCCGAGTCCGCGAGTCGACCGATACTCCTCGCGCCGACTCTTCACAAAATTCCTCGTGCAGGCTCTACGTAAGTCCCCGAGTCGAGTTCGAGTCCACGAGTCAACTGATACTCCTCGTGCCGACTCTTCACATGTCTCCTCGAGATGAATTCATTCCTCGAGTCGAGCTCCGAGTCCGCGAGTCGACCGATACTCCTCGCGCCGACTCTTCACGAAATTCCTCGTGCAGGCTCTACGTGAGTCCTCGAGTCTAGTTCGAGTCCATGAGTCGACTGATACTCCTTGTGCCAACTCTTCACATGTCTCATCGAGATGAATTCATTCCTCGAGTCGAGCTCCGAGTCCGCGAGTCGACCGATACTCCTCGCGCCGACTCTTCACGAAATTCCTCGTGCAGGCTCTACGTGAGTCCTTGAGTCGAGTTCGAGTCCACGAGTCGACTGATACTCTTCGTTCTGACTCTTCACATGTCTCCTCGAGATCAATTCATTCCTCGAGTCGAGCTCTGATTCCGCGAGTCGACCGATACTCCTCGCGCCGACTCTTCACGAAATTCCTCGTGCAGGCTCTACCTGAGTCCTCGAGTCGAGTTCGAGTTCACGAGTCGACTGATACTCCTCGTGCCAACTCTTCACATGTCTCCTCGAGATGAATTCATTCCTCGAGTCGAGCTCTGACTCCGCGAGTCGACCGATACTCCTCGCGCCGACTCTTCACAAAATTCCTCGTGCAGGCTCTACGTGAGTCCTCGAGTCGAGTTCGAGTCCACGAGTCGACTGATACTCCTCGTGCCGACTCTTCACATGTCTCCTCGAGATGAATTCATTCCTCGAGTCGAGCTCCGAGTCCGCGAGTCGACCGATACTCCTCGCGCCGACTCTTCACGAAATTCCTCGTGCAGGCTCTACGTGAGTTTTCGAGTCGAGTTCGAGTCCACGAGTCGACTGATACTCCTCGTGCCGACTCTTCACATGTCTCCTCGAGATGAATTCATTCCTCGAGTTGCTCCGAGTCCGCGAGTCGACCGATACTCATCGCGCCGACTCTTCACGAAATTCCTCGTGCAGGCTCTACGTGAGTCCTCGAGTCGAGTTCGAGTCCACGAGTCGACTGATACTCCTCGTGCCGACTCTTCACATGTCTCCTCGAGATGAATTCATTCCTCGAGTTGAGCTCCGAGTCCGCGAGTCGACCGATACTCATCGCGCCGACTCTTCACGAAATTCCTCGTGCAGGCTCTACGTGAGTCGTCGAGTCGAGTTCGAGTCCAGGAGTCGACTGATACTCTACGTTCTAACTCTTCACATGTCTCCTCGAGATGAATTCATTCCTCGAGTCGAGCTCCGAGTCCGCGAGTCGACCGATACTCCTCGCGCCGAGTCTTCACGAAATTCCTCGTGCAGGCTCTACGTGAGTCCTCGAGTCGAGTTCGAGTCCACGAGTCGACTGATACTCCTCGTGCTGACTCTTCACATGTCTCCTCGAGATGAATTCATTCCTCGAGTCGAGCTCCGAGTCCGCGAGTCGACCGATACTCCTCGCGCCGACTCTTCACGAAATTCCTCGTGCAGGCTCTACGTGAGTCCTCGAGTCGAGTTCGAGTCCACGAGTCGACTGATACTCCTCGTGCCGACTCTTCACATGTCTCCTCAAGATGAATTCATTCCTCGAGTTGAGCTCCGAGTCCGCGAGTCGACCGATACTCATCGCGCCGACTCTTCACGAAATTCCTCGTGCAGGCTCTACGTGAGTCCTCGAGTCGAGTTCGAGTCCACGAGTCGACTGATACTCCTCGTGCCGACTCTTCACATGTCTCCTCGAGATGAATTCATTCCTCGAGTTGAGCTCCGAGTTCGCGAGTCGAGCGATACTCATCGCGCCGACTCTTCACGAAATTCCTCGTGCAGGCTCTACGTGAGTCCTCGAGTCGAGTTCGAGTCCAGGAGTCGACTGATACTCTACGTTCTGACTCTTCACATGTCTCCTCGAGATGAATTCATTCCTCGAGTCGAGCTCCGAGTCCGCGAGTCGACCGATACTCCTCGCGCCGATTCTTCACGAAATTCCTCGTGCAGGCTCTACGTGAGTCCTCGAGTCGAGTTCGAGTCCACGAGTCGACTGATACTCCTCGTGCCGACTCTTCACATGTCTCCTCGAGATGAATTCATTCCTCGAGTCGAGCTCCGAGTCCGCGAGTCGACCGATAGTCATCGGGCCGACTCTTCACGAAATTCCTCGTGCAGGCTCTACGTGAGTCCTCGAGTCGAGTTCGAGTCCACGAGTCGACTGATACTCCTCGTGCCAACTCTTCACATGTCTCCTCGAGATGAATTCATTCCTCGAGTCGAGCTCCGAGTCCGCGAGTCGACCGATACTCCTCACGCCGACTCTTCACGAAATTCCTCGTGCAGGCTCTACGTGAGTCCTCGAGTCGAGTTCGAGTCCACGAGTCGACTGATACTCTTCGTTCTGACTCTTCACATGTCTCCTCAAGATCAATTCATTCCTCGAGTCGAGCTCTGAGTCCGCGAGTCGACCGATACTCCTCGCGCCGACTCTTCACGAAATTCCTCGTGTAGGCTCTACGTGAGTCCTCGAGTCGAGTTCGAGTTCACGAGTTGACTGATACACCTCGTGCCAACTCTTCACATGTCTCCTCGAGATGAATTCATTCCTCGAGTCGAGCCCCGAGTCCGCGAGTCGACCGATACTCCTCGCGCCGACTCTTCACGAAATTCCTCGTGCAGGCTCTACGTGAGTCCTCGAGTCGAGTTCGAGTCCACGAGTCGACTGATACTCCTCGTGCCGACTCTTCACATGTTTCCTCGAGATGAATTCATTCCTCGAGTCGAGCTCCGAGTCCGCGAGTCGACCGATACTCCTCGCGCCGACTCTTCACGAAATTCCTCGTGCAGGCTCTACGTGAGTCCTCGAGTCGAGTTCGAGTCCATGAGTCGACTGATACTCCTCGTGCCAACTCTTCACATGTCTCCTCCAGATGAATTCATTCCTCGAGTCGAGCTCCGAGTCCGCGAGTCGACCGATACTCCTCGCGCCGACTCTTCACGAAATTCCTCGTGCAGGCTCTACGTGAGTCCTCGAGTCGAGTTCGAGTCCACGAGTCGACTGATACTCCTCGTGCCGACTCTTCACATGTCTCCTCGAGATGAATTCATTCCTCGAGTCGAGCTCCGAGTCCGCGAGTTGACCGATACTCCTCGAGCCGAATCTTCACGAAATTCCTCGTGCAGGCTCTACGTGAGTCCTCGAGTCGAGTTCGAGTCCATGAGTCGACTGATACTACTCGTGCCAACTCTTCACATGTCTCCTCGAGATGAATTCATTCCTCAAGTCGAGCTCCGAGTCCGCGAGTCGACCGATACTCCTCGCGCCGACTCTTCACGAAATTCCTCGTGCTGGCTCTACGTGAGTCCTCGAGTCTAGTTCGAGTCCATGAGTCGACTGATACTCCTCGTGCCAACTCTTCACATGTCTCATCGAGATGAATTCATTCCTCGAGTCGAGCTCCGAGTCCGCGAGTCGACCGATACTCCTCGCGCCGACTCTTCATGAAATTCCTCGTGCAGGCTCTACGTGAGTCCTCGAGTCGAGCTCCGAGTCCGCGAGTCGACCGATACTCCTCGTGCCAACTCTTCACATGTCTCCTCGAGAGGAATTCATTCCTCGAGTTGAGCTCCGAGTCCGCGAGTCGACCGATACTCCTCGCACCGACTCTTCACGAAATTCCTTGTGCAAGCTCTACGTGAGTCCTCGAGTCGAGTTCGAGTCCACGAGTCGACTGATACTCCTCGTGCCGACTCTTCACATGTCTCCTCGAGATGAATTCATTCCTCGAGTCGAGCTCCGAGTCCGCGAGTCGACCGATACTCCTCGAGCCGACTCTTCACGAAATTCCTCGTGCAGGCTCTATGTGAGTCCTTGAGTCGAGTTCGAGTCCACGAATCGACTGATACTCTTCGTTCTGACTCTTCACATGTCTCCTCGAGATCAATTCATTCCTCGAGTCGAGCTCTGATTCCGCGAGTCGACCGATACTCCTCGCGCCGACTCTTCACGAAATTCCTCGTGCAGGCTCTACGTGAGTCCTCGAGTCGAGTTCGAGTTCACGAGTCGACTGATACTCCTCGTGCCAACTCTTCACATGTCTCCTCGAGATGAATTCATTCCTCGAGTCGAGCTCCGAGTCCGCGAGTCGACCGATACTCCTCGCGCCGACTCTTCACGAAATTCCTCGTGCAGGCTCTACGTGAGTCGTCGAGTCGAGTTCGAGTCCAGGAGTCGACTGATACTCTACGTTCTAACTCTTCACATGTCTCCTCGAGATGAATTCATTCCTCGAGTCGAGCTCCGAGTCCGCGAGTCGACCGATACTCCTCGCGCCGACTCTTCACGAAATTCCTCGTGCAGGCTCTACGTGAGTCCTCGAGTCGAGTTCGAGTCCACGAGTCGACTGATACTCCTCGTGCTGACTCTTCACATGTCTCCTCGAGATGAATTCATTCCTCGAGTCGAGCTCCGAGTCCGCGAGTCGACCGATACTCCTCGCGCCGACTCTTCACGAAATTCCTCGTGCAGGCTCTACGTGAGTCCTCGAGTCGAGTTCGAGTCCACGAGTCGACTGATACTCCTCGTGCCGACTCTTCACATGTCTCCTCAAGATGAATTCATTCCTCGAGTTGAGCTCCGAGTCCGCGAGTCGACCGATACTCATCGCGCCGACTCTTCACGAAATTCCTCGTGCAGGCTCTACGTGAGTCCTCGAGTCGAGTTCGAGTCCACGAGTCGACTGATACTCCTCGTGCCGACTCTTCACATGTCTCCTCGAGATGAATTCATTCCTCGAGTTGAGCTCCGAGTTCGCGAGTCGAGCGATACTCATCGCGCCGACTCTTCACGAAATTCCTCGTGCAGGCTCTACGTGAGTCCTCGAGTCGAGTTCGAGTCCAGGAGTCGACTGATACTGTACGTTCTGACTCTTCACATGTCTCCTCGAGATGAATTCATTCCTCGAGTCGAGCTCCGAGTCCGCGAGTCGACCGATACTCCTCGCGCCGATTCTTCACGAAATTCCTCGTGCAGGCTCTACGTGAGTCCTCGAGTCGAGTTCGAGTCCACGAGTCGACTGATACTCCTCGTGCCGACTCTTCACATGTCTCCTCGAGATGAATTCATTCCTCGAGTCGAGCTCCGAGTCCGCGAGTCGACCGATAGTCATCGGGCCGACTCTTCACGAAATTCCTCGTGCAGGCTCTACGTGAGTCCTCGAGTCGAGTTCGAGTCCACGAGTCGACTGATACTCCTCGTGCCAACTCTTCACATGTCTCCTCGAGATGAATTCATTCCTCGAGTCGAGCTCCGAGTCCGCGAGTCGACCGATACTCCTCGCGCCGACTCTTCACGAAATTCCTCGTGCAGGCTCTACGTGAGTCCTCGAGTCGAGTTCGAGTCCACGAGTCGACTGATACTCTTCGTTCTGACTCTTCACATGTCTCCTCAAGATCAATTCATTCCTCGAGTCGAGCTCTGAGTCCGCGAGTCGACCGATACTCCTCGCGCCGACTCTTCACGAAATTCCTCGTGTAGGCTCTACGTGAGTCCTCGAGTCGAGTTCGAGTTCACGAGTTGACTGATACACCTCGTGCCAACTCTTCACATGTCTCCTCGAGATGAATTCATTCCTCGAGTCGAGCCCCGAGTCCGCGAGTCGACCGATACTCCTCGCGCCGACTCTTCACGAAATTCCTCGTGCAGGCTCTACGTGAGTCCTCGAGTCGAGTTCGAGTCCACGAGTCGACTGATACTCCTCGTGCCGACTCTTCACATGTTTCCTCGAGATGAATTCATTCCTCGAGTCGAGCTCCGAGTCCGCGAGTCGACCGATACTCCTCGCGCCGACTCTTCACGAAATTCCTCGTGCAGGCTCTACGTGAGTCCTCGAGTCGAGTTCGAGTCCATGAGTCGACTGATACTCCTCGTGCCAACTCTTCACATGTCTCCTCCAGATGAATTCATTCCTCGAGTCGAGCTCCGAGTCCGCGAGTCGACCGATACTCCTCGCGCCGACTCTTCACGAAATTCCTCGTGCAGGCTCTACGTGAGTCCTCGAGTCGAGTTCGAGTCCACGAGTCGACTGATACTCCTCGTGCCGACTCTTCACATGTCTCCTCGAGATGAATTCATTCCTCGAGTCGAGCTCCGAGTCCGCGAGTTGACCGATACTCCTCGAGCCGAATCTTCACGAAATTCCTCGTGCAGGCTCTACGTGAGTCCTCGAGTCGAGTTCGAGTCCATGAGTCGACTGATACTACTCGTGCCAACTCTTCACATGTCTCCTCGAGATGAATTCATTCCTCAAGTCGAGCTCCGAGTCCGCGAGTCGACCGATACTCCTCGCGCCGACTCTTCACGAAATTCCTCGTGCTGGCTCTACGTGAGTCCTCGAGTCTAGTTCGAGTCCATGAGTCGACTGATACTCCTCGTGCCAACTCTTCACATGTCTCATCGAGATGAATTCATTCCTCGAGTCGAGCTCCGAGTCCGCGAGTCGACCGATACTCCTCGCGCCGACTCTTCATGAAATTCCTCGTGCAGGCTCTACGTGAGTCCTCGAGTCGAGCTCCGAGTCCGCGAGTCGACCGATACTCCTCGTGCCAACTCTTCACATGTCTCCTCGAGAGGAATTCATTCCTCGAGTTGAGCTCCGAGTCCGCGAGTCGACCGATACTCCTCGCGCCGACTCTTCACGAAATTCCTCGTGCAGGCTCTACGTGAGTCCTCGAGTCGAGTTCGAGTCCATGAATCGACTGATACTCCTCGTGCCAACTCTTCACATGTCTCCTCGAGAGGAATTCATTCCTCGAGTCGAGCTCCGAGTCCGCGAGTCGACCGATACTCCTCGCGCCGACTCTTCACGAAATTCCTCGTGCAGGCTCTACGTGAGTCCTCGAGTCGAGTTCGAGTCCATGAGTCGACTGATACTCCTCGTGCCAACTCTTCAAATGTCTCCTCGAGATGAATTCATTCCTCGAGACGAGCTCCGAGTCCGCGAGTCGACCGATACTCCTCGCACCGACTCTTCACGAAATTCCTTGTGCAAGCTCTACGTGAGTCCTCGAGTCGAGTTCGAGTCCACGAGTCGACTGATACTCCTCGTGCCGACTCTTCACATGTCTCCTCGAGATGAATTCATTCCTCGAGTCGAGCTCCGAGTCCGCGAGTCGACCGATACTCCTCGAGCCGACTCTTCACGAAATTCCTCGTGCAGGCTCTATGTGAGTCCTTGAGTCGAGTTCGAGTCCACGAATCGACTGATACTCTTCGTTCTGACTCTTCACATGTCTCCTCGAGATCAATTCATTCCTCGAGTCGAGCTCTGATTCCGCGAGTCGACCGATACTCCTCGCGCCGACTCTTCACGAAATTCCTCGTGCAGGCTCTACGTGAGTCCTCGAGTCGAGTTCGAGTCCACGAGTCGACTGATACTCCTCGTGCCGACTCTTCACATGTCTCCTCAAGATGAATTCATTCCTCGAGTTGAGCTCCGAGTCCGCGAGTCGACCGATACTCATCGCGCCGACTCTTCACGAAATTCCTCGTGCAGGCTCTACGTGAGTCCTCGAGTCGAGTTCGAGTCCACGAGTCGACTGATACTCCTCGTGCCGACTCTTCACATGTCTCCTCGAGATGAATTCATTCCTCGAGTTGAGCTCCGAGTTCGCGAGTCGAGCGATACTCATCGCGCCGACTCTTCACGAAATTCCTCGTGCAGGCTCTACGTGAGTCCTCGAGTCGAGTTCGAGTCCAGGAGTCGACTGATACTCTACGTTCTGACTCTTCACATGTCTCCTCGAGATGAATTCATTCCTCGAGTCGAGCTCCGAGTCCGCGAGTCGACCGATACTCCTCGCGCCGATTCTTCACGAAATTCCTCGTGCAGGCTCTACGTGAGTCCTCGAGTCGAGTTCGAGTCCACGAGTCGACTGATACTCCTCGTGCCGACTCTTCACATGTCTCCTCGAGATGAATTCATTCCTCGAGTCGAGCTCCGAGTCCGCGAGTCGACCGATAGTCATCGGGCCGACTCTTCACGAAATTCCTCGTGCAGGCTCTACGTGAGTCCTCGAGTCGAGTTCGAGTCCACGAGTCGACTGATACTCCTCGTGCCAACTCTTCACATGTCTCCTCGAGATGAATTCATTCCTCGAGTCGAGCTCCGAGTCCGCGAGTCGACCGATACTCCTCGCGCCGACTCTTCACGAAATTCCTCGTGCAGGCTCTACGTGAGTCCTCGAGTCGAGTTCGAGTCCACGAGTCGACTGATACTCTTCGTTCTGACTCTTCACATGTCTCCTCAAGATCAATTCATTCCTCGAGTCGAGCTCTGAGTCCGCGAGTCGACCGATACTCCTCGCGCCGACTCTTCACGAAATTCCTCGTGTAGGCTCTACGTGAGTCCTCGAGTCGAGTTCGAGTTCACGAGTTGACTGATACACCTCGTGCCAACTCTTCACATGTCTCCTCGAGATGAATTCATTCCTCGAGTCGAGCCCCGAGTCCGCGAGTCGACCGATACTCCTCGCGCCGACTCTTCACGAAATTCCTCGTGCAGGCTCTACGTGAGTCCTCGAGTCGAGTTCGAGTCCACGAGTCGACTGATACTCCTCGTGCCGACTCTTCACATGTTTCCTCGAGATGAATTCATTCCTCGAGTCGAGCTCCGAGTCCGCGAGTCGACCGATACTCCTCGCGCCGACTCTTCACGAAATTCCTCGTGCAGGCTCTACGTGAGTCCTCGAGTCGAGTTCGAGTCCATGAGTCGACTGATACTCCTCGTGCCAACTCTTCACATGTCTCCTCCAGATGAATTCATTCCTCGAGTCGAGCTCCGAGTCCGCGAGTCGACCGATACTCCTCGCGCCGACTCTTCACGAAATTCCTCGTGCAGGCTCTACGTGAGTCCTCGAGTCGAGTTCGAGTCCACGAGTCGACTGATACTCCTCGTGCCGACTCTTCACATGTCTCCTCGAGATGAATTCATTCCTCGAGTCGAGCTCCGAGTCCGCGAGTTGACCGATACTCCTCGAGCCGAATCTTCACGAAATTCCTCGTGCAGGCTCTACGTGAGTCCTCGAGTCGAGTTCGAGTCCATGAGTCGACTGATACTACTCGTGCCAACTCTTCACATGTCTCCTCGAGATGAATTCATTCCTCAAGTCGAGCTCCGAGTCCGCGAGTCGACCGATACTCCTCGCGCCGACTCTTCACGAAATTCCTCGTGCTGGCTCTACGTGAGTCCTCGAGTCTAGTTCGAGTCCATGAGTCGACTGATACTCCTCGTGCCAACTCTTCACATGTCTCATCGAGATGAATTCATTCCTCGAGTCGAGCTCCGAGTCCGCGAGTCGACCGATACTCCTCGCGCCGACTCTTCATGAAATTCCTCGTGCAGGCTCTACGTGAGTCCTCGAGTCGAGCTCCGAGTCCGCGAGTCGACCGATACTCCTCGTGCCAACTCTTCACATGTCTCCTCGAGAGGAATTCATTCCTCGAGTTGAGCTCCGAGTCCGCGAGTCGACCGATACTCCTCGCGCCGACTCTTCACGAAATTCCTCGTGCAGGCTCTACGTGAGTCCTCGAGTCGAGTTCGAGTCCATGAATCGACTGATACTCCTCGTGCCAACTCTTCACATGTCTCCTCGAGAGGAATTCATTCCTCGAGTCGAGCTCCGAGTCCGCGAGTCGACCGATACTCCTCGCGCCGACTCTTCACGAAATTCCTCGTGCAGGCTCTACGTGAGTCCTCGAGTCGAGTTCGAGTCCATGAGTCGACTGATACTCCTCGTGCCAACTCTTCAAATGTCTCCTCGAGATGAATTCATTCCTCGAGACGAGCTCCGAGTCCGCGAGTCGACCGATACTCCTCGCACCGACTCTTCACGAAATTCCTTGTGCAAGCTCTACGTGAGTCCTCGAGTCGAGTTCGAGTCCACGAGTCGACTGATACTCCTCGTGCCGACTCTTCACATGTCTCCTCGAGATGAATTCATTCCTCGAGTCGAGCTCCGAGTCCGCGAGTCGACCGATACTCCTCGAGCCGACTCTTCACGAAATTCCTCGTGCAGGCTCTATGTGAGTCCTTGAGTCGAGTTCGAGTCCACGAATCGACTGATACTCTTCGTTCTGACTCTTCACATGTCTCCTCGAGATCAATTCATTCCTCGAGTCGAGCTCTGATTCCGCGAGTCGACCGATACTCCTCGCGCCGACTCTTCACGAAATTCCTCGTGCAGGCTCTACGTGAGTCCTCGAGTCGAGTTCGAGTTCACGAGTCGACTGATACTCCTCGTGCCAACTCTTCACATGTCTCCTCGAGATGAATTCATTCCTCGAGTCGAGCTCCGAGTCCGCGAGTCGACCGATACTCCTCGCGCCGACTCTTCACGAAATTCCTCGTGCAGGCTCTACGTGAGTCCTCGAGTCTAGTTCGAGTCCATGAGTCGACTGATACTCCGTGTGCCAACTCTTCACATGTCTCATCGAGATGAATTCATTCCTCGAGTAGAGCTCCGAGTCCGCGAGTCGACCGATACTCCTCGCGCCGATCTTCACGAAATTCCTCGTGCAGGCTCTACGTGAGTCCTTGAGTCGAGTTCGAGTCCACGAGTCGACTGATACTCTTCGTTCTGACTCTACACATGTCTCCTCGAGATCAATTCATTCCTCGAGTCGAGCTCTGATTCCGCGAGTCGACCGATACTCCTCGCGCCGACTCTTCACGAAATTCCTCGTGCAGGCTCTACGTGAGTCCTCGAGTCGAGTTCGAGTTCACGAGTCGACTGATACTCCTCGTGCCAACTCTTCACATGTCTCCTCGAGATGAATTCATTCCTCGAGTCGAGCTCCGAGTCCGCGAGTCGACCGATACTCCTCGCGCCGACTCTTCACGAAATTCCTCGTGCAGGCTCTACGTGAGTCCTCGAGTCGAGTTCGAGTCCACGAGTCGACTGATACTCCTCGTGCCGACTCTTCACATGTCTCCTCGAGATGAATTCATTCCTCGAGTTGAGCTCCGAGTTCGCGAGTCGAGCGATACTCATCGCGCCGACTCTTCACGAAATTCCTCGTGCAGGCTCTACGTGAGTCCTCGAGTCGAGTTCGAGTCCAGGAGTCGACTGATACTCTACGTTCTGACTCTTCACATGTCTCCTCGAGATGAATTCATTCCTCGAGTCGAGCTCCGAGTCCGCGAGTCGACCGATACTCCTCGCGCCGATTCTTCACGAAATTCCTCGTGCAGGCTCTACGTGAGTCCTCGAGTCGAGTTCGAGTCCACGAGTCGACTGATACTCCTCGTGCCGACTCTTCACATGTCTCCTCGAGATGAATTCATTCCTCGAGTCGAGCTCCGAGTCCGCGAGTCGACCGATAGTCATCGGGCCGACTCTTCACGAAATTCCTCGTGCAGGCTCTACGTGAGTCCTCGAGTCGAGTTCGAGTCCACGAGTCGACTGATACTCCTCGTGCCAACTCTTCACATGTCTCCT
This sequence comes from Urtica dioica subsp. dioica, assembly GCF_054948205.1. NCBI lineage: Eukaryota > Viridiplantae > Streptophyta > Magnoliopsida > Rosales > Urticaceae > Urtica > Urtica dioica. The sequence continues at coordinate 34,293,005 of NC_142756.1, read as the reverse complement.
CGAGATGAATTCATTCCTCGAGTCGAGCTCCGAGTCCGCGAGTCGACCGATACTCCTCGCGCCGACTCTTCACGAAATTCCTCGTGCAGGCTCTACGTGAGTCCTCGAGTCGAGTTCGAGTCCACGAGTCGACTGATACTCTTCGTTCTGACTCTTCACATGTCTCCTCAAGATCAATTCATTCCTCGAGTCGAGCTCTGAGTCCGCGAGTCGACCGATACTCCTCGCGCCGACTCTTCACGAAATTCCTCGTGTAGGCTCTACGTGAGTCCTCGAGTCGAGTTCGAGTTCACGAGTTGACTGATACACCTCGTGCCAACTCTTCACATGTCTCCTCGAGATGAATTCATTCCTCGAGTCGAGCCCCGAGTCCGCGAGTCGACCGATACTCCTCGCGCCGACTCTTCACGAAATTCCTCGTGCAGGCTCTACGTGAGTCCTCGAGTCGAGTTCGAGTCCACGAGTCGACTGATACTCCTCGTGCCGACTCTTCACATGTTTCCTCGAGATGAATTCATTCCTCGAGTCGAGCTCCGAGTCCGCGAGTCGACCGATACTCCTCGCGCCGACTCTTCACGAAATTCCTCGTGCAGGCTCTACGTGAGTCCTCGAGTCGAGTTCGAGTCCATGAGTCGACTGATACTCCTCGTGCCAACTCTTCACATGTCTCCTCCAGATGAATTCATTCCTCGAGTCGAGCTCCGAGTCCGCGAGTCGACCGATACTCCTCGCGCCGACTCTTCACGAAATTCCTCGTGCAGGCTCTACGTGAGTCCTCGAGTCGAGTTCGAGTCCACGAGTCGACTGATACTCCTCGTGCCGACTCTTCACATGTCTCCTCGAGATGAATTCATTCCTCGAGTCGAGCTCCGAGTCCGCGAGTTGACCGATACTCCTCGAGCCGAATCTTCACGAAATTCCTCGTGCAGGCTCTACGTGAGTCCTCGAGTCGAGTTCGAGTCCATGAGTCGACTGATACTACTCGTGCCAACTCTTCACATGTCTCCTCGAGATGAATTCATTCCTCAAGTCGAGCTCCGAGTCCGCGAGTCGACCGATACTCCTCGCGCCGACTCTTCACGAAATTCCTCGTGCTGGCTCTACGTGAGTCCTCGAGTCTAGTTCGAGTCCATGAGTCGACTGATACTCCTCGTGCCAACTCTTCACATGTCTCATCGAGATGAATTCATTCCTCGAGTCGAGCTCCGAGTCCGCGAGTCGACCGATACTCCTCGCGCCGACTCTTCATGAAATTCCTCGTGCAGGCTCTACGTGAGTCCTCGAGTCGAGCTCCGAGTCCGCGAGTCGACCGATACTCCTCGTGCCAACTCTTCACATGTCTCCTCGAGAGGAATTCATTCCTCGAGTTGAGCTCCGAGTCCGCGAGTCGACCGATACTCCTCGCGCCGACTCTTCACGAAATTCCTCGTGCAGGCTCTACGTGAGTCCTCGAGTCGAGTTCGAGTCCATGAATCGACTGATACTCCTCGTGCCAACTCTTCACATGTCTCCTCGAGAGGAATTCATTCCTCGAGTCGAGCTCCGAGTCCGCGAGTCGACCGATACTCCTCGCGCCGACTCTTCACGAAATTCCTCGTGCAGGCTCTACGTGAGTCCTCGAGTCGAGTTCGAGTCCATGAGTCGACTGATACTCCTCGTGCCAACTCTTCAAATGTCTCCTCGAGATGAATTCATTCCTCGAGACGAGCTCCGAGTCCGCGAGTCGACCGATACTCCTCGCACCGACTCTTCACGAAATTCCTTGTGCAAGCTCTACGTGAGTCCTCGAGTCGAGTTCGAGTCCACGAGTCGACTGATACTCCTCGTGCCGACTCTTCACATGTCTCCTCGAGATGAATTCATTCCTCGAGTCGAGCTCCGAGTCCGCGAGTCGACCGATACTCCTCGAGCCGACTCTTCACGAAATTCCTCGTGCAGGCTCTATGTGAGTCCTTGAGTCGAGTTCGAGTCCACGAATCGACTGATACTCTTCGTTCTGACTCTTCACATGTCTCCTCGAGATCAATTCATTCCTCGAGTCGAGCTCTGATTCCGCGAGTCGACCGATACTCCTCGCGCCGACTCTTCACGAAATTCCTCGTGCAGGCTCTACGTGAGTCCTCGAGTCGAGTTCGAGTTCACGAGTCGACTGATACTCCTCGTGCCAACTCTTCACATGTCTCCTCGAGATGAATTCATTCCTCGAGTCGAGCTCCGAGTCCGCGAGTCGACCGATACTCCTCGCGCCGACTCTTCACGAAATTCCTCGTGCAGGCTCTACGTGAGTCCTCGAGTCTAGTTCGAGTCCATGAGTCGACTGATACTCCGTGTGCCAACTCTTCACATGTCTCATCGAGATGAATTCATTCCTCGAGTAGAGCTCCGAGTCCGCGAGTCGACCGATACTCCTCGCGCCGATCTTCACGAAATTCCTCGTGCAGGCTCTACGTGAGTCCTTGAGTCGAGTTCGAGTCCACGAGTCGACTGATACTCTTCGTTCTGACTCTACACATGTCTCCTCGAGATCAATTCATTCCTCGAGTCGAGCTCTGATTCCGCGAGTCGACCGATACTCCTCGCGCCGACTCTTCACGAAATTCCTCGTGCAGGCTCTACGTGAGTCCTCGAGTCGAGTTCGAGTTCACGAGTCGACTGATACTCCTCGTGCCAACTCTTCACATGTCTCCTCGAGATGAATTCATTCCTCGAGTCGAGCTCCGAGTCCGCGAGTCGACCGATACTCCTCGCGCCGACTCTTCACAAAATTCCTCGTGCAGGCTCTACGTGAGTCCTCGAGTCGAGTTCGAGTCCACGAGTCGACTGATACTCCTCGTGCCGACTCTTCACATGTCTCCTCGAGATGAATTCATTCCTCGAGTCGAGCTCCGAGTCCGCGAGTCGACCGATACTCCTCGCGCCGACTCTTCACGAAATTCCTCGTGCAGGCTCTACGTGAGTCCTCGAGTCGAGTTCGAGTCCACGAGTCGACTGATACTCCTCGTGCCGACTCTTCACATGTCTCCTCGAGATGAATTCATTCCTCGAGTTGAGCTCCGAGTCCGCGAGTCGACCGATACTCATCGCGCCGACTCTTCACGAAATTCCTCGTGCAGGCTCTACGTGAGTCCTCGAGTCGAGTTCGAGTCCACGAGTCGACTGATACTCCTCGTGCCGACTCTTCACATGTCTCCTCGAGATGAATTCATTCCTCGAGTCGAGCTCCGAGTCCGCGAGTCGACCGATACTCCTCGAGCCGACTCTTCACGAAATTCCTCGTGCAGGCTCTACGTGAGTCCTCGAGTCGAGTTCGAGTCCATGAGTCGACTGATACTCCTCGTGCCGACTCTTCACATGTCTCCTCGAGATGAATTCATTCCTCGAGTTGAGCTCCGAGTCCGCGAGTCGACCGATACTCATCGCGCCGACTCTTCACGAAATTCCTCGTGCAGGCTCTACGTGAGTCCTCGAGTCGAGTTCGAGTCCACGAGTCGACTGATACTCCTCGTGCCGACTCTTCACATGTCTCCTCGAGATGAATTCATTCCTCGAGTTGAGCTCCGAGTCCGCGAGTCGACCGATACTCATCGCGCCGACTCTTCACGAAATTCCTCGTGCAGGCTCTACGTGAGTCCTCGAGTCGAGTTCGAGTCCAGGAGTCGACTGATACTCTACGTTCTGACTCTTCACATGTCTCCTCGAGATGAATTCATTCCTCAAGTCGAGCTCCGAGTCCGCGAGTCGACCGATACTCCTCGCGCCGACTCTTCACGAAATTCCTCGTGCAGGCTCTACGTGAGTCCTCGTGTCGAGTTCGAGTCCACGAGTCGACTGATACTCCTCGTGCCGACTCTTCACATGTCTCCTCGAGATGAATTCATTCCTCGAGTCGAGCTCCGAGTCCGCGAGTCGACCGATAGTCATCGGGCCGACTCTTCACGAAATTCCTCGTGCAGGCTCTACGTGAGTCCTCGAGTCGAGTTCGAGTCCACGAGTCGACTGATACTCCTCGTGCCAACTCTTCACATGTCTCCTCGAGATGAATTCATTCCTCGAGTCGAGCTCCGAGTCCGCGAATCGACCGATACTCCTCGCGCCGACTCTTCACGAAATTCCTCGTGCAGGCTCTACGTGAGTCCTCGAGTCGAGTTCGAGTCCACGAGTCGACTGATACTCTTCGTTCTGACTCTTCACATGTCTCCTCAAGATCAATTCATTCCTCGAGTCGAGCTCTGAGTCCGCGAGTCGACCGATACTCCTCGCGCCGACTCTTCACGAAATTCCTCGTGTAGGCTCTACGTGAGTCCTCGAGTCGAGTTCGAGTTCACGAGTTGACTGATACGCCTCGTGCCAACTCTTCACATGTCTCCTCGAGATGAATTCATTCCTCGAGTCGAGCCCCGAGTCCGCGAGTCGACCGATACTCCTCGCGCCGACTCTTCACGAAATTCCTCGTGCAGGCTCTACGTGAGTCCTCGAGTCGAGTTCGAGTCCACGAGTCGACTGATACTCCTCGTGCTGACTCTTCACATGTTTCCTCGAGATGAATTCATTCCTCGAGTCGAGCTCCGAGTCCGCGAGTCGACCGATACTCCTCGCGCCGACTCTTCACGAAATTCCTCGTGCAGGCTCTACGTGAGTCCTCGAGTCGAGTTCGAGTCCATGAGTCGACTGATACTCCTCGTGCCAACTCTTCACATGTCTCCTCGAGATGAATTCATTCCTCGAGTCGAGCTCCGAGTCCGCGAGTCGACCGATACTCCTCGCGCCGACTCTTCACGAAATTCCTCGTGCAGGCTCTACGTGAGTCCTCGAGTCGAGTTCGAGTCCACGAGTCGACTGATACTCCTCGTGCCGACTCTTCACATGTCTCCTAGAGATGAATTCATTCCTCGAGTCGAGCTCCGAGTCCGCGAGTTGACCGATACTCCTCGAGCCGAATCTTCACGAAATTCCTCGTGCAGGCTCTACGCGAGTCCTCGAGTCGAGTTCGAGTCCATGAGTCGACTGATACTCCTCCTGCCAACTCTTCACATGTCTCCTCGAGATGAATTCATTCCTCAAGTCGAGCTCCGAGTCCGCGAGTCGACCGATACTCCTCGCGCCGACTCTTCACGAAATTCCTCGTGCAGGCTCTACGTGAGTCCTCGAGTCTAGTTCGAGTCCATGAGTCGACTCATACTCCTCGTGCCAACTCTTCACATGTCTCATCGAGATGAATTCATTCCTCGAGTCGAGCTCCGAGTCCGCGAGTCGACCGATACTCCTCGCGCCGACTCTTCATGAAATTCCTCGTGCAGGCTCTACGTGAGTCCTCGAGTCGAGCTCCGAGTCCGCGAGTCGACCGATACTCCTCGTGCCAACTCTTCACATGTCTCCTCGAGAGGAATTCATTCCTCGAGTCGAGCTCCGAGTCCGCGAGTCGACCGATACTCCTCGCGCCGACTCTTCACGAAATTCCTCGTGCAGGCTCTACGTGAGTCCTCGAGTCGAGTTCGAGTCCATGAGTCGACTGATACTCCTCGTGCCAACTCTTCACATGTCTCCTCGAGAGGAATTCATTCCTCGAGTCGAGCTCCGAGTCCGCGAGTCGACCGATACTCCTCGCGCCGACTCTTCACGAAATTCCTCGTGCAGGCTCTACGTGAGTCCTCGAGTCGAGTTCGAGTCCACGAGTCGACTGATACTCCTCGTGCCGACTCTTCACATGTCTCCTCGAGATGAATTCATTCCTCGAGTCGAGCTCCGAGTCCGCGAGTCGACCGATACTCCTCGAGCCGACTCTTCACGAAATTCCTCGTGCAGGCTCTACGTGAGTCCTCGAGTCGAGTTCGAGTCCATGAGTCGACTGATACTCCTCGTGCCAACTCTTCACATGTCTCCTCGACATGAATTCATTCCTCAAGTCGAGCTCCGAGTCCGCGAGTCGACCGATACTCCTTGCGCCGACTCTTCACGAAATTCCTCGTGCACGCTCTACGTGAGTCCTCGAGTCTAGTTCGAGTCCATGAGTCGACTGATACTCCTCGTGCCAACTCTTCACATGTCTCATCGAGATGAATTCATTCCTCGAGTCGAGCTCCGAGTCCGCGAGTCGACCGATACTCCTCGCGCCGACTCTTCACGAAATTCCTCGTGCAGGCTCTACGTGAGTCCTCGAGTCGAGTTCGAGTCCACGAGTCGACTGATACTCTTCGTTCTGACACTTCACATGTCTCCTCGAGATCAATTCATTCCTCGAGTCGAGCTCTGATTCCGCGAGTCGACCGATACTCCTCGCGCCGACTCTTCACGAAATTCCTCGTGCAGGCTCTACGTGAGTCCTCGAGTCGAGTTCGAGTTCACGAGTCGACTGATACTCCTCTTGCCAACTCTTCACATGTCTCCTCGAGATGAATTCATTCCTCGAGTCGAGCTCCGAGTCCGCGAGTCGACCGATACTCCTCGCGCCGACTCTTCACGAAATTCCTCGTGCAGGCTCTACGTGAGTCCTCGAGTCGAGTTCGAGTCCACGAGTCGACTGATACTCCTCGTGCCGACTCTTCACATGTCTCCTCGAGATGAATTCATTCCTCGAGTCGAGCTCCGAGTCCGCGAGTCGACCGATACTCCTCGCGCCGACTCTTCACGAAATTTCTCGTGCAGGCTCTACGTGAGTCCTCGAGTCGAGTTCGAGTCCACGAGTCGACTGATACTCCTCGTGCCGACTCTTCACATGTCTCCTCGAGATGAATTCATTCCTCAAGTTGAGCTCCGAGTCCGCGAGTCGACCGATACTCATCGCGCCGAGTCTTCACGAAATTCCTCGTGCAGGCTCTACGTGAGTCCTCGAGTCGAGTTCGAGTCCACGAGTCGACTGATACTCCTCGTGCCAACTCTTCACACGTCTCCTCGAGATGAATTCATTCCTGGAGTCGAGCTCCGAGTCCGCGAGTCGACCGATACTCCTCGCGCCGACTCTTCACGAAATTCCTTGTGCAGGCTCTACGTGAGTCCTCGAGTCGAGTTCGAGTCCACGAGTCGACTGATACTCTTCGTTCTGACTCTTCACATGTCTCCTCGAGATCAATTCATTCCTCGAGTCGAGCTCTGAGTCCGCGAGTCGACCGATACTCCTCGCGCCGACTCTTCATGAAATTCCTCGTGCAGGCTCTACGTGAGTCCTCGAGTCGAGTTCGAGTTCACGAGTCGACTGATACTCCTCGTGCCAATTCTTCACATGTCTCCTCGAGATGAATTCATTCCTCGAGTCGAGCTCCGAGTCCGCGAGTCGACCGATACTCCTCGCGCCGACTCTTCACGAAATTCCTCGTGCAGGCTCTACGTGAGTCCTCGAGTCGAGTTCGAGTCCACGAGTCGACTGATACTCCTCGTGCCGACTCTTCACATGTCTCCTCGAGATGAATTCATTCCTCGAGTTGAGCTCCGAGTCCGCGAGTCGACCGATACTCATCGCGCCGACTCTTCACGAAATTCCTCGTGCAGGCTCTACGTGAGTCCTCGAGTCGAGTTCGAGTCCAGGAGTCGACTGATACTCTACGTTCTGACTCTTCACATGTCTCCTCGAGATGAATTCATTCCTCGAGTCGAGCTCCGAGTCCGCGAGTCGACCGATACTCCTCGCGCCGACTCTTCACGAAATTCCTCGTGCAGGCTCTACGTGAGTCCTCGAGTCGAGTTCGAGTCCATGAGTCGACTGATACTCCTCGTGCCAACTCTTCACATGTCTCCTCGAGATGAATTCATTCCTCGAGACGAGCTCCGAGTCCGCGAGTCGACCGATACTCCTCGCACCGACTCTTCACGAAATTCCTTGTGCAAGCTCTACGTGAGTCCTAGAGTCGAGTTCGAGTCCACGAGTCGACTGATACTCCTCGTGCCGACTCTTCACATGTCTCCTCGAGATGAATTCATTCCTCGAGTCGAGCTCCGAGTCCGCGAGTCGACCGATACTCCTCGAGCCGACTCTTCACGAAATTCCTCGTGCAGGCTCTACGTGAGTCCTCGAGTCGAGTTCGAGTCCATGAGTCGACTGATACTCCTCGTGCCAACTCTTCACATGTCTCCTCGACATGAATTCATTCCTCAAGTCGAGCTCCGAGTCCGCGAGTCGACCGATACTCCTTGCGCCGACTCTTCACGAAATTCCTCGTGCACGCTCTACGTGAGTCCTCGAGTCTAGTTCGAGTCCATGAGTCGACTGATACTCCTCGTGCCAACTCTTCACATGTCTCATCGAGATGAATTCATTCCTCGAGTCGAGCTCCGAGTCCGCGAGTCGACCGATACTCCTCGCGCCGACTCTTCACGAAATTCCTCGTGCAGGCTCTACGTGAGTCCTCGAGTCGAGTTCGAGTCCACGAGTCGACTGATACTCTTCGTTCTGACACTTCACATGTCTCCTCGAGATCAATTCATTCCTCGAGTCGAGCTCTGATTCCGCGAGTCGACCGATACTCCTCGCGCCGACTCTTCACGAAATTCCTCGTGCAGGCTCTACGTGAGTCCTCGAGTCGAGTTCGAGTTCACGAGTCGACTGATACTCCTCTTGCCAACTCTTCACATGTCTCCTCGAGATGAATTCATTCCTCGAGTCGAGCTCCGAGTCCGCGAGTCGACCGATACTCCTCGCGCCGACTCTTCACGAAATTCCTCGTGCAGGCTCTACGTGAGTCCTCGAGTCGAGTTCGAGTCCACGAGTCGACTGATACTCCTCGTGCCGACTCTTCACATGTCTCCTCGAGATGAATTCATTCCTCGAGTCGAGCTCCGAGTCCGCGAGTCGACCGATACTCCTCGCGCCGACTCTTCACGAAATTCCTCGTGCAGGCTCTACGTGAGTCCTCGAGTCGAGTTCGAGTCCACGAGTCGACTGATACTCCTCGTGCCGACTCTTCACATGTCTCCTCGAGATGAATTCATTCCTCAAGTTGAGCTCCGAGTCCGCGAGTCGACCGATACTCATCGCGCCGAGTCTTCACGAAATTCCTCGTGCAGGCTCTACGTGAGTCCTCGAGTCGAGTTCGAGTCCACGAGTCGACTGATACTCCTCGTGCCAACTCTTCACATGTCTCCTCGAGATGAATTCATTCCTCGAGTCGAGCTCCGAGTCCGCGAGTCGACCGATACTCCTCGCGCCGACTCTTCACGAAATTCCTTGTGCAGGCTCTACGTGAGTCCTCGAGTCGAGTTCGAGTCCACGAGTCGACTGATACTCTTCGTTCTGACTCTTCACATGTCTCCTCCAGATCAATTCATTCCTCGAGTCGATCTCTGAGTCCGCGAGTCGACCGATACTCCTCGCGCCGACTCTTCATGAAATTCCTCGTGCAGGCTCTACGTGAGTCCTCGAGTCGAGTTCGAGTTCACGAGTCGACTGATACTCCTCGTGCCAATTCTTCACATGTCTCCTCGAGATGAATTCATTCCTCGAGTCGAGCTCCGAGTCCGCGAGTCGACCGATACTCCTCGCGCCGACTCTTCACGAAATTCCTCGTGCAGGCTCTACTTGAGTCCTCGAGTCGAGTTCGAGTCCACGAGTCGACTGATACTCCTCGTGCCGACTCTTCACATGTCTCCTCGAGATGAATTCATTCCTCGAGTTGAGCTCCGAGTCCGCGAGTCGACCGATACTCATCGCGCCGACTCTTCACGAAATTCCTCGTGCAGGCTCTACGTGAGTCCTCGAGTCGAGTTCGAGTCCAGGAGTCGACTGATACTCTACGTTCTGACTCTTCACATGTCTCCTCGAGATGAATTCATTCCTCGAGTCGAGCTCCGAGTCCGCGAGTCGACCGATACTCCTCGCGCCGACTCTTCACGAAATTCCTCGTGCAGGCTCTACGTGAGTCCTCGAGTCGAGTTCGAGTCCACGAGTCGACTGATACTCCTCGTGCCAACTCTTCACATGTCTCCTCGAGATGAATTCATTCCTCGAGTCGAGCTCCGAGTCCGCGAGTCGACCGATACTCCTCGCGCCGACTCTTCACGAAATTCCTTGTGCAGGCTCTACGTGAGTCCTCGAGTCGAGTTCGAGTCCACGAGTCGACTGATACTCTTCGTTCTGACTCTTCACATGTCTCCTCGAGATCAATTCATTCCTCGAGTCGAGCTCTGAGTCCGCGAGTCGACCGATACTCCTCGCGCCGACTCTTCATGAAATTCCTCGTGCAGGCTCTACGTGAGTCCTCGAGTCGAGTTCGAGTTCACGAGTCGACTGATACTCCTCGTGCCAATTCTTCACATGTCTCCTCGAGATGAATTCATTCCTCGAGTCGAGCTCCGAGTCCGCGAGTCGACCGATACTCCTCGCGCCGACTCTTCACGAAATTCCTCGTGCAGGCTCTACGTGAGTCCTCGAGTCGAGTTCGAGTCCACGAGTCGACTGATACTCCTCGTGCCGACTCTTCACATGTCTCCTCGCGATGAATTCATTCCTCGAGTTGAGCTCCGAGTCCGCGAGTCGACCGATACTCATCGCGCCGACTCTTCACGAAATTCCTCGTGCAGGCTCTACGTGAGTCCTCGAGTCGAGTTCGAGTCCAGGAGTCGACTGATACTCTACGTTCTGACTCTTCACATGTCTCCTCGAGATTAATTCATTCCTCGAGTCGAGCTCCGAGTCCGCGAGTCGACCGATACTCCTCGCGCCGACTCTTCACGAAATTCCTCGTGCAGGCTCTACGTGAGTCCTCGAGTCGAGTTCGAGTCCACGAGTCGACCGATACTCATCGCGCCGACTCTTCACGAAATTCCTCGTGCAGGCTCTACGTGAGTCCTCGAGTCGAGTTCGAGTCCAGGAGTCGACTGATACTCTACGTTCTGACTCTTCACATGTCTCCTCGAGATGAATTCATTCCTCGAGTCGAGCTCCGAGTCCGCGAGTCGACCGATACTCCTCGCGCCGACTCTTCACGAAATTCCTCGTGCAGGCTCTACGTGAGTCCTCGAGTCGAGTTCGAGTCCACGAGTCGACTGATACTCCTCGTGCCGACTCTTCACATGTCTCCTCGAGATGAATTCATTCCTCGAGTCGAGCTCCGAGTCCGCGAGTCGACCGATACTCCTCGCGCCGACTCTTCACGAAATTCCTCGTGCAGGCTCTACGTGAGTCCTCGAGTCGAGTTCGAGTCCACGAGTCGACTGATACTCTTCGTTCTGACACTTCACATGTCTCCTCGAGATCAATTCATTCCTCGAGTCGAGCTCTGATTCCGCGAGTCGACCGATACTCCTCGCGCCGACTCTTCACGAAATTCCTCGTGCAGGCTCTACGTGAGTCCTCGAGTCGAGTTCGAGTTCACGAGTCGACTGATACTCCTCTTGCCAACTCTTCACATGTCTCCTCGAGATGAATTCATTCCTCGAGTCGAGCTCCGAGTCCGCGAGTCGACCGATACTCCTCGCGCCGACTCTTCACGAAATTCCTCGTGCAGGCTCTACGTGAGTCCTCGAGTCGAGTTCGAGTCCACGAGTCGACTGATACTCCTCGTGCCGACTCTTCACATGTCTCCTCGAGATGAATTCATTCCTCGAGTCGAGCTCCGAGTCCGCGAGTCGACCGATACTCCTCGCGCCGACTCTTCACGAAATTCCTCGTGCAGGCTCTACGTGAGTCCTCGAGTCGAGTTCGAGTCCACGAGTCGACTGATACTCCTCGTGCCGACTCTTCACATGTCTCCTCGAGATGAATTCATTCCTCAAGTTGAGCTCCGAGTCCGCGAGTCGACCGATACTCATCGCGCCGAGTCTTCACGAAATTCCTCGTGCAGGCTCTACGTGAGTCCTCGAGTCGAGTTCGAGTCCACGAGTCGACTGATACTCCTCGTGCCAACTCTTCACATGTCTCCTCGAGATGAATTCATTCCTCGAGTCGAGCTCCGAGTCCGCGAGTCGACCGATACTCCTCGCGCCGACTCTTCACGAAATTCCTTGTGCAGGCTCTACGTGAGTCCTCGAGTCGAGTTCGAGTCCACGAGTCGACTGATACTCTTCGTTCTGACTCTTCACATGTCTCCTCCAGATCAATTCATTCCTCGAGTCGATCTCTGAGTCCGCGAGTCGACCGATACTCCTCGCGCCGACTCTTCATGGAATTCCTCGTGCAGGCTCTACGTGAGTCCTCGAGTCGAGTTCGAGTTCACGAGTCGACTGATACTCCTCGTGCCAATTCTTCACATGTCTCCTCGAGATGAATTCATTCCTCGAGTCGAGCTCCGAGTCCGCGAGTCGACCGATACTCCTCGCGCCGACTCTTCACGAAATTCCTCGTGCAGGCTCTACTTGAGTCCTCGAGTCGAGTTCGAGTCCACGAGTCGACTGATACTCCTCGTGCCGACTCTTCACATGTCTCCTCGAGATGAATTCATTCCTCGAGTTGAGCTCCGAGTCCGCGAGTCGACCGATACTCATCGCGCCGACTCTTCACGAAATTCCTCGTGCAGGCTCTACGTGAGTCCTCGAGTCGAGTTCGAGTCCAGGAGTCGACTGATACTCTACGTTCTGACTCTTCACATGTCTCCTCGAGATGAATTCATTCCTCGAGTCGAGCTCCGAGTCCGCGAGTCGACCGATACTCCTCGCGCCGACTCTTCACGAAATTCCTCGTGCAGGCTCTACGTGAGTCCTCGAGTCGAGTTCGAGTCCACGAGTCGACTGATACTCCTCGTGCCAACTCTTCACATGTCTCCTCGAGATGAATTCATTCCTCGAGTCGAGCTCCGAGTCCGCGAGTCGACCGATACTCCTCGCGCCGACTCTTCACGAAATTCCTTGTGCAGGCTCTACGTGAGTCCTCGAGTCGAGTTCGAGTCCACGAGTCGACTGATACTCTTCGTTCTGACTCTTCACATGTCTCCTCGAGATCAATTCATTCCTCGAGTCGAGCTCTGAGTCCGCGAGTCGACCGATACTCCTCGCGCCGACTCTTCATGAAATTCCTCGTGCAGGCTCTACGTGAGTCCTCGAGTCGAGTTCGAGTTCACGAGTCGACTGATACTCCTCGTGCCAATTCTTCACATGTCTCCTCGAGATGAATTCATTCCTCGAGTCGAGCTCCGAGTCCGCGAGTCGACCGATACTCCTCGCGCCGACTCTTCACGAAATTCCTCGTGCAGGCTCTACGTGAGTCCTCGAGTCGAGTTCGAGTCCACGAGTCGACTGATACTCCTCGTGCCGACTCTTCACATGTCTCCTCGCGATGAATTCATTCCTCGAGTTGAGCTCCGAGTCCGCGAGTCGACCGATACTCATCGCGCCGACTCTTCACGAAATTCCTCGTGCAGGCTCTACGTGAGTCCTCGAGTCGAGTTCGAGTCCAGGAGTCGACTGATACTCTACGTTCTGACTCTTCACATGTCTCCTCGAGATTAATTCATTCCTCGAGTCGAGCTCCGAGTCCGCGAGTCGACCGATACTCCTCGCGCCGACTCTTCACGAAATTCCTCGTGCAGGCTCTACGTGAGTCCTCGAGTCGAGTTCGAGTCCACGAGTCGACCGATACTCATCGCGCCGACTCTTCACGAAATTCCTCGTGCAGGCTCTACGTGAGTCCTCGAGTCGAGTTCGAGTCCAGGAGTCGACTGATACTCTACGTTCTGACTCTTCACATGTCTCCTCGAGATGAATTCATTCCTCGAGTCGAGCTCCGAGTCCGCGAGTCGACCGATACTCCTCGCGCCGACTCTTCACGAAATTCCTCGTGCAGGCTCTACGTGAGTCCTCGAGTCGAGTTCGAGTCCACGAGTCGACTGATACTCCTCGTGCCGACTCTTCACATGTCTCCTCGAGATGAATTCATTCCTCGAGTCGAGCTCCGAGTCCGCGAGTCGACCGATACTCCTCGCGCCGACTCTTCACGAAATTCCTCGTGCAGGCTCTACGTGAGTCCTCGAGTCGAGTTCGAGTCCACGAGTCGACTGATACTCCTCGTGCCGACTCTTCACATGTCTCCTCGAGATGAATTCATTCCTCAAGTTGAGCTCCGAGTCCGCGAGTCGACCGATACTCATCGCGCCGAGTCTTCACGAAATTCCTCGTGCAGGCTCTACGTGAGTCCTCGAGTCGAGTTCGAGTCCACGAGTCGACTGATACTCCTCGTGCCAACTCTTCACATGTCTCCTCGAGATGAATTCATTCCTCGAGTCGAGCTCCGAGTCCGCGAGTCGACCGATACTCCTCGCGCCGACTCTTCACGAAATTCCTTGTGCAGGCTCTACGTGAGTCCTCGAGTCGAGTTCGAGTCCACGAGTCGACTGATACTCTTCGTTCTGACTCTTCACATGTCTCCTCGAGATCAATTCATTCCTCGAGTCGAGCTCTGAGTCCGCGAGTCGACCGATACTCCTCGCGCCGACTCTTCATGAAATTCCTCGTGCAGGCTCTACGTGAGTCCTCGAGTCGAGTTCGAGTTCACGAGTCGACTGATACTCCTCGTGCTAATTCTTCACATGTCTCCTCGAGATGAATTCATTCCTCGAGTCGAGCTCCGAGTCCGCGAGTCGACCGATACTCCTCGCGCCGACTCTTCACAAAATTCCTCGTGCAGGCTCTACGTGAGTCCTCGAGTCGAGTTCGAGTCCACGAGTCGACTGATACTCCTCGTGCCGACTCTTCACATGTCTCCTCGCGATGAATTCATTCCTCGAGTTGAGCTCCGAGTCCGCGAGTCGACCGATACTCATCGCGCCGACTCTTCACGAAATTCCTGGTGCAGGCTCTAGGTGAGTCCTCGAGTCGAGTTCGAGTCCAGGAGTCGACTGATACTCTACGTTCTGACTCTTCACATGTCTCCTCGAGATTAATTCATTCCTCGAGTCGAGCTCCGAGTCCGCGAGTCGACCGATACTCCTCGCGCCGACTCTTCACGAAATTCCTCGTGCAGGCTCTACGTGAGTCCTCGAGTCGAGTTCGAGTCCACGAGTCGACTGATACTCCTCGTGCCGACTCTTCACATGTCTCCTCGAGATGAATTCATTCCTCGAGTCGAGCTCCGAGTCCGCGAGTCGACCGATAGTCATCGGGCCGACTCTTCACGAAATTCCTCGTGCAGGCTCTACGTGAGTCCTCGAGTCGAGTTCGAGTCCACGAGTCGACTGATACTCCTCGTGCCAACTCTTCACATGTCTCCTCGAGATGAATTCATTCCTCGAGTCGAGCTCCGAGTCCGCGAGTCGACCGATACTCCTCGCGCCGACTCTTCACGAAATTCCTCGTGCAGGCTCTACGTGAGTCCTCGAGTCGAGTTCGAGTCCACGAGTCGACTGATACTCTTCGTTCTGACTCTTCACATGTCTCCTCAAGATCAATTCATTCCTCGAGTCGAGCTCTGAGTCCGCGAGTCGACCGATACTCCTCGCGCCGACTCTTCACGAAATTGCTCGTGTAGGCTCTACGTGAGTCCTCGAGTCGAGTTCGAGTTCACGAGTTGACTGATACGCCTCGTGCCAACTCTTCACATGTCTCCTCGAGATGAATTCATTCCTCGAGTCGAGCCCCGAGTCCGCGAGTCGACCGATACTCCTCGCGCCGACTCTTCACGAAATTCCTCGTGCAGGCTCTACGTGAGTCCTCGAGTCGAGTTCGAGTCCACGAGTCGACTGATACTCCTCGTGCTGACTCTTCACATGTTTCCTCGAGATGAATTCATTCCTCGAGTCGAGCTCCGAGTCCGCGAGTCGACCGATACTCCTCGCGCCGACTCTTCACGAAATTCCTCGTGCAGGCTCTACGTGAGTCCTCGAGTCGAGTTCGAGTCCATGAGTCGACTGATACTCCTCGTGCCAACTCTTCACATGTCTCCTCGAAATGAATTCATTCCTCGAGTCGAGCTCCGAGTCCGCGAGTCGACCGATACTCCTCGCGCCGACTCTTCACGAAATTCCTCGTGCAGGCTCTACGTGAGTCCTCGAGTCGAGTTCGAGTCCACGAGTCGACTGATACTCCTCGTGCCGACTCTTCACATGTCTCCTCGAGATGAATTCATTCCTCGAGTCGAGCTCCGAGTCCGCGAGTTGACCGATACTCCTCGAGCCGAATCTTCACGAAATTCCTCGTGCAGGCTCTACGTGAGTCCTCGAGTCGAGTTCGAGTCCATGAGTCGACTGATACTCCTCGTGCCAACTCTTCACATGTCTCCTCGGGATGAATTCATTCCTCAAGTCGAGCTCCGAGTCCGCGAGTCGACCGATACTCCTCGCGCCGACTCTTCACGAAATTCCTCGTGCAGGCTCTACGTGAGTCCTCGAGTCTAGTTCGAGTCCATGAGTCGACTGATACTCCTCGTGCCAACTCTTCACATGTCTCATCGAGATGAATTCATTCCTCGAGTCGAGCTCCGAGTCCGCGAGTCGACCGATACTCCTCGCGCCGACTCTTCATGAAATTCCTCGTGCAGGCTCTACGTGAGTCCTCGAGTCGAGCTCCGAGTCCGCGAGTCGACCGATACTCCTCGTGCCAACTCTTCACATGTCTCCTCGAGAGGAATTCATTCCTCGAGTCGAGCTCCGAGTCCGCGAGTCGACCGATACTCCTCGCGCCGACTCTTCACGAAATTCCTCGTGCAGGCTCTACGTGAGTCCTCGAGTCGAGTTCGAGTCCATGAATCGACTGATACTCCTCGTGCCAACTCTTCACATGTCTCCTCGAGAGGAATTCATTCCTCGAGTCGAGCTCCGAGTCCGCGAGTCGACCGATACTCCTCGCGCCGACTCTTCACGAAATTCCTCGTGCAGGCTCTACGTGAGTCCTCGAGTCGAGTTCGAGTCCATGAGTCGACTGATACTCCTCGTGCCAACTCTTCACATGTCTCCTCGAGATGAATTCATTCCTCGAGACGAGCTCCAAGTCCGCGAGTCGACCGATATTCCTCGCACCGACTCTTCACGAAATTCCTTGTGCAAGCTCTACGTGAGTCCTCGAGTCGAGTTCGAGTCCACGAGTCGACTGATACTCCTCGTGCCGACTCTTCACATGTCTCCTCGAGATGAATTCATTCCTCGAGTCGAGCTCCGAGTCCGCGAGTCGACCGATACTCCTCGAGCCGACTCTTCACGAAATTCCTCGTGCAGGCTCTACGTGAGTCCTCGAGTCGAGTTCGAGTCCATGAGTCGACTGATACTCCTCGTGCCAACTCTTCACATGTCTCCTCGACATGAATTCATTCCTCAAGTCGAGCTCCGAGTCCGCGAGTCGACCGATACTCCTTGCGCCGACTCTTCACGAAATTCCTCGTGCAGGCTCTACGTGAGTCCTCGAGTCTAGTTCGAGTCCATGAGTCGACTGATACCCCTCGTGCCAACTCTTCACATGTCTCATCGAGATGAATTCATTCCTCGAGTCGAGCTCCGAGTCCGCGAGTCGATCGATACTCCTCGCGCCGACTCTTCACGAAATTCCTCGTGCAGGCTCTACGTGAGTCCTCGAGTCGAGTTCGAGTCCACGACTCGACTGATACTCTTCGTTCTGACACTTCACATGTCTCCTCGAGATCAATTCATTCCTCGAGTCGAGCTCTGATTCCGCGAGTCGACCGATACTCCTCGCGCCGACTCTTCACGAAATTCCTCGTGCAGGCTCTACGTGAGTCCTCGAGTCGAGTTCGAGTTCACGAGTCGACTGATACTCCTCTTGCCAACTCTTCACATGTCTCCTCCAGATGAATTCATTCCTCGAGTCGAGCTCCGAGTCCGCGAGTCGACCGATACTCCTCGCGCCGACTCTTCACGAAATTCCTCGTGCAGGCTCTACGTGAGTCCTCGAGTCGAGTTCGAGTCCACGAGTCGACTGATACTCCTCGTGCCGACTCTTCACATGTCTCCTCGAGATGAATCCATTCCTCGAGTCGAGCTCCGAGTCCGCGAGTCGACCGATACTCCTCGCGCCGACTCTTCACGAAATTCCTCGTGCAGGCTCTACGTGAGTCCTCGAGTCGAGTTCGAGTCCACGAGTCGACTGATACTCCTCGTGCCGACTCTTCACATGTCTCCTCGAGATGAATTCATTCCTCAAGTTGAGCTCCGAGCCCGCGAGTCGACCGATACTCATCGCGCCGAGTCTTCACGAAATTCCTCGTGCAGGCTCTACGTGAGTCCTCGAGTCGAGTTCGAGTCCACGAGTCGACTGATACTCCTCGTGCCAACTCTTCACATGTCTCCTCGAGATGAATTCATTCCTCGAGTCGAGCTCCGAGTCCGCGAGTCGACCGATACTCCTCGCGCCGACTCTTCACGAAATTCCTTGTGCAGGTTCTACGTGAGTCCTCGAGTCGAGTTCGAGTCCACGAGTCGACTGATACTCTTCGTTCTGACTCTTCACATGTCTCCTCGAGATCAATTCATTCCTCGAGTCGAGCTCTGAGTCCGCGAGTCGACCGATACTCCTCGCGCCGACTCTTCATGAAATTCCTCGTGCAGGCTCTACGTGAGTCCTCGAGTCGAGTTCGAGTTCACGAGTCGACTGATACTCCTCTTGCCAACTCTTCACATGTCTCCTCGAGATGAATTCATTCCTCGAGTCGAGCTCCGAGTCCGCGAGTCGACCGATACTCCTCGCGCCGACTCTTCACGAAATTCCTCGTGCAGGCTCTACGTGAGACCTCGAGTCGAGTTCGAGTCCATGAGTCGACTGATACTCCTCGTGCCGACTCTTCACATGTCTCCTCTAGATGAATTCATTCCTCGAGTCGAGCTCCGAGTCCGCGAGTCGACCGATACTCCTCGAGCCGACTCTTCACGAAATTCCTCGTGCAGGCTCTACGTGAGTCCTCGAGTCTAGTTCGAGTCCATGAGTCGACTGATACTCCTCGTGCCAACTCTTCACATGTCTCCTCGACATGAATTCATTCCTCAAGTCGAGCTCCGAGTCCGCGAGTCGACCGATACTCCTTGCGCCGACTCTTCACGAAATTCCTCGTGCAGGCTCTACGTGAGTCCTCGAGTCGAGTTCGAGTCCATGAGTCGACTGATACTCCTCGTGCCAACTCTTCACATGTCTCATCGAGATGAATTCATTCCTCGAGTCGAGCTCCGAGTCCGCGAGTCGACCGATACTCCTCGCGCCGACTCTTCACGAAATTCCTCGTGCAGGCTCTACGTAGGTCCTCGAGTCGAGTTCGAGTCCACGAGTCGACTGATACTCTTCGTTCTGACACTTCACATGTCTCCTCGAGATCAATTCATTCCTCGAGTCGAGCTCTGATTCCGCGAGTCGACCGATACTCCTCGCGCCGACTCTTCACGAAATTCCTCGTGCAGGCTCTACGTGAGTCCTCGAGTCGAGTTCGAGTTCACGAGTCGACTGATACTCCTCTTGCCAACTCTTCACATGTCTCCTCGAGATGAATTCATTCCTCGAGTCGAGCTCCGAGTCCGCGAGTCGACCGATACTCCTCGCGCCGACTCTTCACGAAATTCCTCGTGCAGGCTCTACGTGAGTCCTCGAGTCGAGTTCGAGTCCATGAGTCGACTGATACTCCTCGTGCCGACTCTTCACATGTCTCCTCGAGATGAATTCATTCCTCGAGTCGAGCTCCGAGTCCGCGAGTCGACCGATACTCCTCGCGCCGACTCTTCACGAAATTCCTCGTGCAGGCTCTACGTGAGTCCTCGAGTCGAGTTCGAGTCCACGAGTCGACTGATACTCCTCGTGCCGACTCTTCACATGTCTCCTCGAGATGAATTCATTCCTCAAGTTGGGCTCCGAGTCCGCGAGTCGACCGATACTCATCGCGCCGAGTCTTCACGAAATTCCTCGTGCAGGCTCTACGTGAGTCCTCGAGTCGAGTTCGAGTCCACGAGTCGACTGATACTCCTCGTGCCAACTCTTCACATGTCTCCTCGAGATGAATTCATTCCTCGAGTCGAGCTCCGAGTCCGCGAGTCGACCGATACTCCTCGCGCCGACTCTTCACGAAATTCCTTGTGCAGGCTCTACGTGAGTCCTCGAGTCGAGTTCGAGTCCACGAGTCGACTGATACTCTTTGTTCTGACTCTTCACATGTCTCCTCGAGATCAATTCATTCCTCGAGTCGAGCTCTGAGTCCGCGAGTCGACCGATACTCCTCGCGCCGACTCTTCATGAAATTCCTCGTGCAGGCTCTACGTGAGTCCTCGAGTCGAGTTCGAGTTCACGAGTCGACTGATACTCCTCTTGCCAACTCTTCACATGTCTCCTCGAGATGAATTCATTCCTCGAGTCGAGCTCCGAGTCCGCGAGTCGACCGATACTCCTCGCGCCGACTCTTCACGAAATTCCTCGTGCAGGCTCTACGTGAGTCCTCGAGTCGAGTTCGAGTCCATGAGTCGACTGATACTCCTCGTGCCGACTCTTCACATGTCTCCTCGAGATGAATTCATTCCTCGAGTCGAGCTCCGAGTCCGCGAGTCGACCGATACTCCTCGAGCCGACTCTTCACGAAATTCCTCGTGCAGGCTCTACGTGAGTCCTCGAGTCGAGTTCGAGTTCACGAGTCGACTGATACTCCTCGTGCCAACTCTTCACATGTCTCCTCGAGATGAATTCATTCCTCGAGTCGAGCTCCGAGTCCGCGAGTCGACCGATACTCCTCGCGCCGACTCTTCACGAAATTCCTCGTGCAGGCTCTACGTGAGTCCTCGAGTCGAGTTCGAGTCCATGAGTCGACTGATACTCCTCGTGCCGACTCTTCACATGTCTCCTCTAGATGAATTCATTCCTCGAGTCGAGCTCCAAGTCCGCGAGTCGACCGATACTCCTCGAGCCGACTCTTCACGAAATTCCTCGTGCAGGCTCTACGTGAGTCCTCGAGTCTAGTTCGAGTCCATGAGTCGACTGATACTCCTCGTGCCAACTCTTCACATGTCTCCTCGACATGAATTCATTCCTCAAGTCGAGCTCCGAGTCCGCGAGTCGACCGATACTCCTTGCGCCGACTCTTCACGAAATTCCTCGTGCAGGCTCTACGTGAGTCCTCGAGTCGAGTTCGAGTCCATGAGTCGACTGATACTCCTCGTGCCAACTCTTCACATGTCTCATCGAGATGAATTCATTCCTCGAGTCGAGCTCCGAGTCCGCGAGTCGACCGATACTCCTCGCGCCGACTCTTCACGAAATTCCTCGTGCAGGCTCTACGTAGGTCCTCGAGTCGAGTTCGAGTCCACGAGTCGACTGATACTCTTCGTTCTAACACTTCACATGTCTCCTCGAGATCAATTCATTCCTCGAGTCGAGCTCTGATTCCGCGAGTCGACCGATACTCCTCGCGCCGACTCTTCACGAAATTCCTCGTGCAGGCTCTACGTGAGTCCTCGAGTCGAGTTCGAGTTCACGAGTCGACTGATACTCCTCTTGCCAACTCTTCACATGTCTCCTCGAGATGAATTCATTCCTCGAGTCGAGCTCCGAGTCCGCGAGTCGACCGATACTCCTCGCGCCGACTCTTCACGAAATTCCTCGTGCAGGCTCTACGTGAGTCCTCGAGTCGAGTTCGAGTCCATGAGTCGACTGATACTCCTCGTGCCGACTCTTCACATGTCTCCTCGAGATGAATTCATTCCTCGAGTCGAGCTCCGAGTCCGCGAGTCGACCGATACTCCTCGCGCCGACTCTTCACGAAATTCCTCGTGCAGGCTCTACGTGAGTCCTCGAGTCGAGTTCGAGTCCACGAGTCGACTGATACTCCTCGTGCCGACTCTTCACATGTCTCCTCGAGATGAATTCATTCCTCAAGTTGGGCTCCGAGTCCGCGAGTCGACCGATACTCATCGCGCCGAGTCTTCACGAAATTCCTCGTGCAGGCTCTACGTGAGTCCTCGAGTCGAGTTCGAGTCCACGAGTCGACTGATACTCCTCGTGCCAACTCTTCACATGTCTCCTCGAGATGAATTCATTCCTCGAGTCGAGCTCCGAGTCCGCGAGTTGACCGATACTCCTCGCGCCGACTCTTCACGAAATTCCTTGTGCAGGCTCTACGTGAGTCCTCGAGTCGAGTTGGAGTCCACGAGTCGACTGATACTCTTTATTCTGACTCTTCACATGTCTCCTCGAGATCAATTCATTCCTCGAGTCGAGCTCTGAGTCCGCGAGTCGACCGATACTCCTCGCGCCGACTCTTCATGAAATTCCTCGTGCAGGCTCTACGTGAGTCCTCGAGTCGAGTTCGAGTTCACGAGTCGACTGATACTCCTCTTGCCAACTCTTCACATGTCTCCTCGAGATGAATTCATTCCTCGAGTCGAGCTCCGAGTCCGCGAGTCGACCGATACTCCTCGCGCCGACTCTTCACGAAATTCCTCGTGCAGGCTCTACGTGAGTCCTCGAGTCGAGTTCGAGTCCATGAGTCGACTGATACTCCTCGTGCCGACTCTTCACATGTCTCCTCGAGATGAATTCATTCCTCGAGTCGAGCTCCGAGTCCGCGAGTCGACCGATACTCCTCGAGCCGACTCTTCACGAAATTCCTCGTGCAGGCTCTACGTGAGTCCTCGAGTCTAGTTCGAGTCCATGAGTCGACTGATACTCCTCGTGCCAACTCTTCACATGTCTCCTCGACATGAATTCATTCCTCAAGTCGAGCTCCGAGTCCGCGAGTCGACCGATACTCCTTGCGCCGACTCTTCACGAAATTCCTCGTGCAGGCTCTACGTGAGTCCTCGAGTCGAGTTCGAGTCCATGAGTCGACTGATACTCCTCGTGCCAACTCTTCACATGTCTCATCGAGATGAATTCATTCCTCGAGTCGAGCTCCGAGTCCGCGAGTCGACCGATACTCCTCGCGCCGACTCTTCACGAAATTCCTCGTGCAGGCTCTACGTGAGTCCTCGAGTCGAGTTCGAGTCCACGAGTCGACTGATACTCTTCGTTCTGACACTTCACATGTCTCCTCGAGATCAATTCATTCCTCGAGTCGAGCTCTGATTCCGCGAGTCGACCGATACTCCTCGCGCCGACTCTTCACGAAATTCCTCGTGCAGGCTCTACGTGAGTCCTCGAGTCTAGTTCGAGTCCATGAGTCGACTGATACTCCTCGTGCCAACTCTTCACATGTCTCCTCGACATGAATTCATTCCTCAAGTCGAGCTCCGAGTCCGCGAGTCGACCGATACTCCTCGCGCCGACTCTTCACGAAATTCCTCGTGCAGGCTCTACGTGAGTCCTCGAGTCGAGTTCGAGTCCATGAGTCGACTGATACTCCTCGTGCCAACTCTTCACATGTCTCATCGAGATGAATTCATTCCTCGAGTCGAGCTCCGAGTCCGCGAGTCGACCGATACTCCTCGCGCCGACTCTTCACGAAATTCCTCGTGCAGGCTCTACGTGAGTCCTCGAGTCGAGTTCGAGTCCACGAGTCGACTGATACTCTTCGTTCTGACACTTCACATGTCTCCTCGAGATCAATTCATTCCTCGAGTCGAGCTCTGATTCCGCGAGTCGACCGATACTCCTCGCGCCGACTCTTCATGAAATTCCTCGTGCAGGCTCTACGTGAGTCCTCGAGTCGAGTTCGAGTTCACGAGTCGACTGATACTCCTCTTGCCAACTCTTCACATGTCTCCTCGAGATGAATTCATTCCTCGAGTCGAGCTCCGAGTCCGCGAGTCGACCGATACTCCTCGCGCCGACTCTTCACGAAATTCCTCGTGCAGGCTCTACGTGAGTCCTCGAGTCGAGTTCGAGTCCATGAGTCGACTGATACTCCTCGTGCCGACTCTTCACATGTCTCCTCGAGATGAATTCATTCCTCGAGTCGAGCTCCGAGTCCGCGAGTCGACCGATACTCCTCGAGCCGACTCTTCACGAAATTCCTCGTGCAGGCTCTACGTGAGTCCTCGAGTCTAGTTCGAGTCCATGAGTCGACTGATACTCCTCGTGCCAACTCTTCACATGTCTCCTCGACATGAATTCATTCCTCAAGTCGAGCTCCGAGTCCGCGAGTCGACCGATACTCCTTGCGCCGACTCTTCACGAAATTCCTCGTGCAGGCTCTACGTGAGTCCTCGAGTCGAGTTCGAGTCCATGAGTCGACTGATACTCCTCGTGCCAACTCTTCACATGTCTCATCGAGATGAATTCATTCCTCGAGTCGAGCTCCGAGTCCGCGAGTCGACCGATACTCCTCGCGCCGACTCTTCACGAAATTCCTCGTGCAGGCTCTACGTGAGTCCTCGAGTCGAGTTCGAGTCCACGAGTCGACTGATACTCTTCGTTCTGACACTTCACATGTCTCCTCGAGATCAATTCATTCCTCGAGTCGAGCTCTGATTCCGCGAGTCGACCGATACTCCTCGCGCCGACTCTTCACGAAATTCCTCGTGCAGGCTCTACGTGAGTCCTCGAGTCTAGTTCGAGTCCATGAGTCGACTGATACTCCTCGTGCCAACTCTTCACATGTCTCCTCGACATGAATTCATTCCTCAAGTCGAGCTCCGAGTCCGCGAGTCGACCGATACTCCTCGCGCCGACTCTTCACGAAATTCCTCGTGCAGGCTCTACGTGAGTCCTCGAGTCGAGTTCGAGTCCATGAGTCGACTGATACTCCTCGTGCCAACTCTTCACATGTCTCATCGAGATGAATTCATTCCTCGAGTCGAGCTCCGAGTCCGCGAGTCGACCGATACTCCTCGCGCCAACTCTTCACGAAATTCCTCGTGCAGGCTCTACGTGAGTCCTCGAGTCGAGTTCGAGTCCACGAGTCGACTGATACTCTTCGTTCTGACACTTCACATGTCTCCTCGAGATCAATTCATTCCTCGAGTCGAGCTCTGATTCCGCGAGTCGACCGATACTCCTCGCGCCGACTCTTCACGAAATTCCTCGTGCAGGCTCTACGTGAGTCCTCGAGTCGAGTTCGAGTTCACGAGTCGACTGATACTCCTCTTGCCAACTCTTCACATGTCTCCTCGAGATGAATTCATTCCTCGAGTCGAGCTCCGAGTCCGCGAGTCGACCGATACTCCTCGCGCCGACTCTTCACGAAATTCCTCGTGCAGGCTCTACGTGAGTCCTCGAGTCGAGTTCGAGTCCACGAGTCGACTGATACTCCTCGTGCCGACTCTTCACATGTCTCCTCGAGATGAATTCATTCCTCGAGTCGAGCTCCGAGTCCGCGAGTCGACCGATACTCCTCGCGCCGACTCTTCACGAAATTCCTCGTGCAGGCTCTACGTGAGTCCTCGCGTCGAGTTCGAGTCCACGAGTCGACTGATACTCCTCGTGCCGACTCTTCACATGTCTCCTCGAGATGAATTCATTCCTCAAGTTGAGCTCCGAGTCCGCGAGTCGACCGATACTCATCGCGCCGAGTCTTCACGAAATTCCTCGTGCAGGCTCTACGTGAGTCCTCGAGTCGAGTTCGAGTCCACGAGTCGACTGATACTCCTCGTGCCAACTCTTCACATGTCTCCTCGAGATGAATTCATTCCTCGAGTCGAGCTCCGAGTCCGCGAGTCGACCGATACTCCTCGCGCCGACTCTTCACGAAATTCCTTGTGCAGGCTCTACGTGAGTCCTCGAGTCGAGTTCGAGTCCACGAGTCGACTGATACTCTTCGTTCTGACTCTTCACATGTCTCCTCGAGATCAATTCATTCCTCGAGTCGAGCTCTGAGTCCGCGAGTCGACCGATACTCCTCGCGCCGACTCTTCATGAAATTCCTCGTGCAGGCTCTACGTGAGTCCTCGAGTCGAGTTCGAGTTCACGAGTCGACTGATACTCCTCGTGCCAATTCTTCACATGTCTCCTCGAGATGAATTCATTCCTCGAGTCGAGCTCCGAGTCCGCGAGTCGACCGATACTCCTCGCGCCGACTCTTCACGAAATTCCTCGTGCAGGCTCTACGTGAGTCCTCGAGTCGAGTTCGAGTCCACGAGTCGACTGATACTCCTCGTGCCAACTCTTCACATGTCTCCTCGAGATGAATTCATTCCTCGAGTCGAGCTCCGAGTCCGCGAGTCGACCGATACTCCTCGCGCCGACTCTTCACGAAATTCCTCGTGCAGGCTCTACGTGAGTCCTCGAGTCGAGTTCGAGTCCAAGAGTCGACTGATACTCCTCGTGCCAACTCTTCACATGTCTCCTCGAGATGAATTCATTCCTCGAGACGAGCTCCGAGTCCGCGAGTCGACCGATACTCCTCGCGCCGACTCTTCACGAAATTCCTTGTGCAAGCTCTACGTGAGTCCTCGAGTCGAGTTCGAGTCCACGAGTCAACTGATACTCCTCGTGCCGACTCTTCACATGTCTCCTCGAGATGAATTCATTCCTCGAGTCGAGCTCCGAGTCCGCGAGTCGACCGATACTCCTCGAGCCGACTCTTCACGAAATTCCTCGTGCAGGCTCTACGTGAGTCCTCGAGTCGAGTTCGAGTCCATGAATCGACTGATACTCCTCGTGCCAACTCTTCACATGTCTCCTCGAGAGGAATTCATTCCTCGAGTCGAGCTCCGAGTCCGCGAGTCGACCGATACTCCTCGTGCCAAGTCTTCACATGTCTCCTCGAGAGGAATTCATTCCTCGAGTCGAGCTCCGAGTCCGCGAGTCGACCGATACTCCTCGAGCCGACTCTTCACGAAATTCCACGTGCAGGCTCTACGTGAGTCCTCGAGTCGAGTTCGAGTCCATGAATCGACTAATACTCCTCGTGCCAACTCTTCACATGTCTCCTCGAGAGGAATTCATTCCTCGAGTCGAGCTCCGAGTCCGCGAGTCGACCGATACTCCTCGCGCCGACTCTTCACGAAATTCCTCGTGCAAGCTCTACGTGAGTCCTCGAGTCGAGTTCGAGTCCATGAGTCGACTGATACTCCTCGTGCCAACTCTTCACATGTCTCCTCGAGATGAATTCATTCCTCGAGACGAGCTCCGAGTCCGCGAGTCGACCGATACTCCTCGCACCGACTCTTCACGAAATTCCTTGTGCAAGCTCTACGTGAATCCTCGAGTCGAGTTCGAGTCCACGAGTCGACTGATACTCCTCGTGCCGACTCTTCACATGTCTCCTCGAGATGAATTCATTCCTCGAGTCGAGCTCCGAGTCCGCGAGTCGACCGATACTCCTCGAGCCGACTCTTCACGAAATTCCACGTGCAGGCTCTACGTGAGTCCTCGAGTCGAGTTCGAGTCCATGAGTCGACTGATACTCCTCGTGCCAACTCTTCACATGTCTCCTCGAGAGGAATTCATTCCTCGAGTCGAGCTCCGAGTCCGCGAGTCGACCGATACTCCTCGCGCCGACTCTTCACGAAATTCCTCGTGCAGGCTCTAAGTGAGTCCTCGAGTCGAGTTCGAGTCCAAGAGTCGACTGATACTCCTCGTGCCAACTCTTCACATGTCTCCTCGAGATGAATTCATTCCTCGAGACGAGCTCCGAGTCCGCGAGTCGACCGATACTCCTCGCGCCGACTCTTCACGAAATTCCTTGTGCAAGCTCTACATGAGTCCTCGAGTCGAGTTCGAGTCCACGAGTCAACTGATACTCGTCGTGCCGACTCTTCACATGTCTCCTCGAGATGAATTCATTCCTTGAGTCGAGCTCCGAGTCCGCGAGTCGACCGATACTCCTCGAGCCGACTCTTCACGAAATTCCTCGTGCAGGCTCTACGTGAGTCCTCGAGTCGAGTTTGAGTCCACGAGTCGACTGATACTCCTCGTGCCGACTCTTCACATGTCTCCTCGAGATGAATTCATTCCTCGAGTCGAGCTCCGAGTCCGCGAGTCGACCGATACTCCTCGCGCCGACTCTTCACGAAATTCCTCGTGCATGCTCTACGTGAGTCCTCGAGTCGAGTTCGAGTCCACGAGTCGACTGATACTCCTCGTGCCGACTCTTCACATGTCTCCTCGAGATGAATTCATTCCTCGAGTCGAGCTCCGAGTCCGCGAGTCGACCGATACTCCTCGAGCCGACTCTTCACGAAATTCCTCGTGCAGGCTCTACGTGAGTCCTCGAGTCGAGTTCGAGTCCATGAGTCGACTGATACTCCTCGTGCCAACTCTTCACATGTCTCCTCGAGAGGAATTCATTCCTCGAGTCGAGCTCCGAGTCCGCGAGTCGACCGATACTCCTCGCGCCGACTCTTCACGAAATTCCTCGTGCAGGCTCTACGTGAGTCCTCGAGTCGAGTTCGAGTCCATGAGTCGACTGATACTCCTCGTGCCAACTCTTCACATGTCTCATCGAGATGAATTCATTCCTCGAGTCGAGCTCCGAGTCCGCGAGTCGACCGATACTCCTCGCGCCGACTCTTCACGAAATTCCTCGTGCAGGCTCTACGTAAGTCCTCGAGTCGAGTTCGAGTCCACGAGTCGACTGATACTCCTCGTGCCAACTCTTCACATGTCTCCTCAAGATGAATTCATTCCTCGAGTCGAGCTCCGAGTCCGCGAGTCGACCGATACTCCTCGCGCCGACTCTTCACGAAATTCCTCGTGCAGGCTATACGTGAGTCCTCGAGTCGAGTTTGAGTCCACGAGTCGACTGATACTCCTCGTGCCGACTCTTCACATGTCTCCTCGAGATGAATTCATTCCTCGAGTCGAGCTCCGAGTCCGCGAGTCGACCGATACTCCTCGCGCCGACTCTTCACGAAATTCCTCGTGCAGGCTCTACGTGAGTCCTCGAGTCGAGTTCGAGTCCATGAGTCGACTGATACTCCTCGTGCCAACTCTTCACATGTCTCATCGAGATGAATTCATTCCTCGAGTCGAGCTCCGAGTCCGCGAGTCGACCGATACTCCTCGCGCCGACTCTTCACGAAATTCCTCGTGGAGGCTCTACGTGAGTCCTCGAGTCGAGTTCGAGTCCACGAGTCGACTGATACTCCTCGTTCCAACTCTTCACATGTCTCCTCGAGATGAATTCATTCCTCGAGTCGAGCTCCGAGTCCGCGAGTCGACCGATACTCCTCGCGCCGACTCTTCACGAAATTCCTCGTGCAGGCTCTACGTGAGTCCTCGAGTCGAGTTTGAGTCCACGAGTCGACTGATACTCCTCGTGCCGACTCTTCACATGTCTCCTCGAGATGAATTCATTCCTCGAGTCGAGCTCCGAGTCCGCGAGTCGACCGATACTCCTCGCGCCGACTCTTCACGAATTTCCTCGTGCAGGCTCTACGTGAGTCCTCGAGTCGAGTTCGAGTCCACGAGTCGACTGATACTCCTCGTGCCGACTCTTCACATGTCTCCTCGAGATGAATTCATTCCTCGAGTCGAGCTCCGAGTCCGCGAGTCGACCGATACTCCTCGCGCCGACTCTTCACGAAATTCCTCGTGCATGCTCTACGTGAGTCCTCGAGTCGAGTTCGAGTCCACGAGTCGACTGATACTCCTCGTGCCGACTCTTCACATGTCTCCTCGAGATGAATTCATTCCTCGAGTCGAGCTCCGAGTCCGCGAGTCGACCGATACTCCTCGCGCCGACTCTTCACGAAATTCCTCGTGGAGGCTCTACGTGAGTCCTCGAGTCGAGTTCGAGTCCACGAGTCGACTGATACTCCTCGTGCCAACTCTTCACATGTCTCCTCGAGATGAATTCATTCCTCGAGTCGAGCTCCGAGTCCGCGAGTCGACCGATACTCCTCGCGCCGACTCTTCACGAAATTCCTCGTGCAGGCTCTACGTGAGTCCTCGAGTCGAGTTTGAGTCCACGAGTCGACTGATACTCCTCGTGCCGACTCTTCACATGTCTCCTCGAGATGAATTCATTCCTCGAGTCGAGCTCCGAGTCCGCGAGTCGCCCGATACTCCTCGCGCCGACTCTTCACGAATTTCCTCGTGCAGGCTCTACGTGAGTCCTCGAGTCGAGTTCGAGTCCACGAGTCGACTGATACTCCTCGTGCCGACTCTTCACATGTCTCCTCGAGATGAATTCATTCCTCGAGTCGAGCTCCGAGTCCGCGAGTCGACCGATACTCCTCGCGCCGACTCTTCACGAAATTCCTCGTGCATGCTCTACGTGAGTCCTCGAGTCGAGTTCGAGTCCACGAGTCGACTGATACTCCTCGTGCCCACTCTTCACATGTCTCCTCGAGATGAATTCATTCCTCGAGTCGAGCTCCGAGTCCGCGAGTCGACCGATACTCCTCGCGCCGACTCTTCACGAAATTCCTCGTGGAGGCTCTACGTGAGTCCTCGAGTCGAGTTCGAGTCCACGAGTCGACTGATACTCCTCGTGTCGACTCTTCACATCTCTCCTCGAGATGAATTCATTCCTCGAGTCGAGCTCCGAGTCCGCGAGTCGACCGATACTCCTCGCGCCGACTCTTCACGAATTTCCTCGTGCAGGCTCTACGTGAGTCCTCGAGTCGAGTTCGAGTCCACGAGTCGACTGATACTCCTCGTGCCGACTCTTCACATGTCTCCTCGAGATGAATTCATTCCTCGAGTCGAGCTCCGAGTCCGCGAGTCGACCGATACTCCTCGCGCCGTCTCTTCACGAAATTCCTCGTGCAGGCTCTACGTGAGTCCTCGAGTCGAGTTCGAGTCCATGAGTCGACTGATACTCCTCGTGCCAACTCTTCACATGTCTCATCGAGATGAATTCATTCCTCGAGTCGGGCTCCGAGTCCGCGAGTCGACCGATACTCCTCGAGCCGACTCTTCACGAAATTCCTCGTGCAGGCTCTACGTGAGTCCTCGAGTCGAGTTTGAGTCCACGAGTCGACTGATACTCCTCGTGCCGACTCTTCACATGTCTCCTCGAGATGAATTCATTCCTCGAGTCGAGCTCCGAGTCCGCGAGTCGACCGATACTCCTCGCGCCGACTCTTCACGAAATTCCTCGTGCATGCTCTACGTGAGTCCTCGAGTCGAGTTCGAGTCCACGAGTCGACTGATACTCCTCGTGCCGACTCTTCACATGTCTCCTCGAGATGAATTCATTCCTCGAGTCGAGCTCCGAGTCCGCGAGTCGACCGATACTCCTCGAGCCGACTCTTCACGAAATTCCTCGTGCAGGCTCTACGTGAGTCCTCGAGTCGAGTTCGAGTCCATGAGTCGACTGATACTCCTCGTGCCAACTCTTCACATGTCTCCTCGAGAGGAATTCATTCCTCGAGTCGAGCTCCGAGTCCGCGAGTCGACCGATACTCCTCGCGCCGACTCTTCACGAAATTCCTCGTGCAGGCTCTACATGAGTCCTCGAGTCGAGTTCGAGTCCATGAGTCGACTGATACTCCTCGTGCCAACTCTTCACATGTCTCATCGAGATGAATTCATTCCTCGAGTCGAGCTCCGAGTCCGCGAGTCGACCGATACTCCTCGCGCCGACTCTTCACGAAATTCCTCGTGCAGGCTCTACGTAAGTCCTCGAGTCGAGTTCGAGTCCACGAGTCGACTGATACTCCTCGTGCCGACTCTTCACATGTCTCCTCGAGATGAATTCATTCCTCGAGTCGAGCTCCGAGTCCGCGAGTCGACCGATACTCCTCGAGCCGACTCTTCACGAAATTCCTCGTGCAGGCTCTACGTGAGTCCTCGAGTCGAGTTCGAGTCCATGAGTCGACTGATACTCCTCGTGCCAACTCTTCACATGTCTCCTCGAGAGGAATTCATTCCTCGAGTCGAGCTCCGAGTCCGCGAGTCGACCGATACTCCTCGCGCCGACTCTTCACGAAATTCCTCGTGCAGGCTCTACGTGAGTCCTCGAGTCGAGTTCGAGTCCATGAGTCGACTGATACTCCTCGTGCCAACTCTTCACATGTCTCATCGAGATGAATTCATTCCTCGAGTCGAGCTCCGAGTCCGCGAGTCGACCGATACTCCTCGCGCCGACTCTTCACGAAATTCCTCGTGCAGGCTCTACGTAAGTCCTCGAGTCGAGTTCGAGTCCACGAGTCGACTGATACTCCTCGTGCCAACTCTTCACATGTCTCCTCGAGATGAATTCATTCCTCGAGTCGAGCTCCGAGTCCGCGAGTCGACCGATACTCCTCGCGCCGACTCTTCACGAAATTCCTCGTGCAGGCTCTACGTAAGTCCTCGAGTCGAGTTCGAGTCCACGAGTCGACTGATACTCCTCGTGCCAACTCTTCACATGTCTCCTCGAGATGAATTCATTCCTCGAGTCGAGCTCCGAGTCCGCGAGTCGACCGATACTCCTCGCGCCGACTCTTCACGAAATTCCTCGTGCAGGCTATACGTGAGTCCTCGAGTCGAGTTTGAGTCCACGAGTCGACTGATACTCCTCGTGCCGACTCTTCACATGTCTCCTCGAGATGAATTCATTCCTCGAGTCGAGCTCCGAGTCCGCGAGTCGACCGATACTCCTCGAGCCGACTCTTCACGAAATTCCTCGTGCAGGCTCTACGTGAGTCCTCGAGTCGAGTTTGAGTCCACGAGTCGACTGATACTCCTCGTGCCGACTCTTCACATGTCTCCTCGAGATGAATTCATTCCTCGAGTCGAGCTCCGAGTCCGCGAGTCGACCGATACTCCTCGCGCCGACTCTTCACGAATTTCCTCGTGCAGGCTCTACGTGAGTCCTCGAGTCGAGTTCGAGTCCACGAGTCGACTGATACTCCTCGTGCCGACTCTTCACATGTCTCCTCGAGATGAATTCATTCCTCGAGTCGAGCTCCGAGTCCGCGAGTCGACCGATACTCCTCGCGCCGACTCTTCACGAAATTCCTCGTGCATGCTCTACGTGAGTCCTCGAGTCGAGTTCGAGTCCACGAGTCGACTGATACTCCTCGTGCCGACTCTTCACATGTCTCCTCGAGATGAATTCATTCCTCGAGTCGAGCTCCGAGTCCGCGAGTCGACCGATACTCCTCGCGCCGACTCTTCACGAAATTCCTCGTGGAGGCTCTACGTGAGTCCTCGAGTCGAGTTCGAGTCCACGAGTCGACTGATACTCCTCGTGTCGACTCTTCACATGTCTCCTCGAGATGAATTCATTCCTCGAGTCGAGCTCCGAGTCCGCGAGTCGACCGATACTCCTCGCGCCGACTCTTCACGAATTTCCTCGTGCAGGCTCTACGTGAGTCCTCGAGTCGAGTTCGAGTCCACGAGTCGACTGATACTCCTCGTGCCGACTCTTCACATGTCTCCTCGAGATGAATTCATTCCTCGAGTCGAGCTCCGAGTCCGCGAGTCGACCGATACTCCTCGCGCCGTCTCTTCACGAAATTCCTCGTGCAGGCTCTACGTGAGTCCTCGAGTCGAGTTCGAGTCCATGAGTCGACTGATACTCCTCGTGCCAACTCTTCACATGTCTCATCGAGATGAATTCATTCCTCGAGTCGAGCTCCGAGTCCGCGAGTCGACCGATACTCCTCGAGCCGACTCTTCACGAAATTCCTCGTGCAGGCTCTACGCGAGTCCTCGAGTCGAGTTTGAGTCCACGAGTCGACTGATACTCCTCGTGCCGACTCTTCACATGTCTCCTCGAGATGAATTCATTCCTCGAGTCGAGCTCCGAGTCCGCGAGTCGACCGATACTCCTCGCGCCGACTCTTCACGAAATTCCTCGTGCATGCTCTACGTGAGTCCTCGAGTCGAGTTCGAGTCCACGAGTCGACTGATACTCCTCGTGCCGACTCTTCACATGTCTCCTCGAGATGAATTCATTCCTCGAGTCGAGCTCCGAGTCCGCGAGTCGACCGATACTCCTCGAGCCGACTCTTCACGAAATTCCTCGTGCAGGCTCTACGTGAGTCCTCGAGTCGAGTTCGAGTCCATGAGTCGACTGATACTCCTCGTGCCAACTCTTCACATGTCTCCTCGAGAGGAATTCATTCCTCGAGTCGAGCTCCGAGTCCGCGAGTCGACCGATACTCCTCGCGCCGACTCTTCACGAAATTCCTCGTGCAGGCTCTACGTGAGTCCTCGAGTCGAGTTCGAGTCCATGAGTCGACTGATACTCCTCGTGCCAACTCTTCACATGTCTCATCGAGATGAATTCATTCCTCGAGTCGAGCTCCGAGTCCGCGAGTCGACCGATACTCCTCGCGCCGACTCTTCACGAAATTCCTCGTGCAGGCTCTACGTGAGTCGTCGAGTCGAGTTCGAGTCCACGAGTCGACTGATACTCCTCGTGCCAACTCTTCACATGTCTCCTCGAGATGAATTCATTCCTCGAGTCGAGCTCCGAGTCCGCGAGTCGACCGATACTCCTCGAGCCGACTCTTCACGAAATTCCTCGTGCAGGCTCTACGTGAGTCCTCGAGTCGAGTTCGAGTCCATGAGTCGACTGATACTCCTCGTGCCAACTCTTCACATGTCTCATCGAGATGAATTCATTCCTCGAGTCGAGCTCCGAGTCCGCGAGTCGACCGATACTCCTCGCGCCGACTCTTCACGAAATTCCTCGTGCAGGCTCTACGTGAGTCCTCGAGTCGAGTTCGAGTCCATGAGTCGACTGATACTCCTCGTGCCAACTCTTCACATGTCTCATCGAGATGAATTCATTCCTCGAGTCGAGCTCCGAGTCCGCGAGTCGACCGATACTCCTCGCGCCGACTCTTCACGAAATTCCTCGTGCAGGCTCTACGTGAGTCCTCGAGTCGAGTTCGAGTCCACGAGTCGACTGATACTCCTCGTGCCAACTCTTCACATGTCTCCTCGAGATGAATTCATTCCTCGAGTCGAGCTCCGAGTCCGCGAGTCGACCGATACTCCTCGCGCCGTCTCTTCACGAAATTCCTTGTGCAGGCTCTACGTGAGTCCTCGAGTCGAGTTTGAGTCCACGAGTCGACTGATACTCCTCGTGCCGACTCTTCACATGTCTCCTCGAGATGAATTCATTCCTCGAGTCGAGCTCCGAGTCCGCGAGTCGACCGATACTCCTCGCGCCGACTCTTCACGAAATTCCTCGTGCATGCTCTACGTGAGTCCTCAAGTCGAGTTCGAGTCCACGAGTCGACTGATACTCCTCGTGCCGACTCTTCACATGTCTCCTCGAGATGAATTCATTCCTCGAGTCGAGCTCCGAGTCCGCGAGTCGACCGATACTCCTCGAGCCGACTCTTCACGAAATTCCTCGTGCAGGCTCTACGTGAGTCCTCGAGTCGAGTTCGAGTCCATGAGTCGACTGATACTCCTCGTGCCAACTCTTCACATGTCTCCTCGAGAGGAATTCATTCCTCGAGTCGAGCTCCGAGTCCGCGAGTCGACCGATACTCCTCGCGCCGACTCTTCACGAAATTCCTCGTGCAGGCTCTACGTGAGTCCTCGAGTCGAGTTCGAGTCCATGAGTCGACTGATACTCCTCGTGCCAACTCTTCACATGTCTCATCGAGATGAATTCATTCCTCGAGTCGAGCTCCGAGTCCGCGAGTCGACCGATACTCCTCGCGCCGACTCTTCACGAAATTCCTCGTGCAGGCTCTACGTGAGTCGTCGAGTCGAGTTCGAGTCCACGAGTCGACTGATACTCCTCGTGCCAACTCTTCACATGTCTCCTCGAGATGAATTCATTCCTCGAGTCGAGCTCCGAGTCCGCGAGTCGACCGATACTCCTCGCGCCGACTCTTCACGAAATTCCTCGTGCAGGCTATACGTGAGTCCTCGAGTCGAGTTTGAGTCCACGAGTCGACTGATACTCCTCGTGCCGACTCTTCACATGTCTCCTCGAGATGAATTCATTCCTCGAGTCGAGCTCCGAGTCCGCGAGTCGACCGATACTCCTCGCGCCGACTCTTCACGAAAT
This sequence comes from Urtica dioica subsp. dioica, assembly GCF_054948205.1. Lineage (NCBI taxonomy): Eukaryota > Viridiplantae > Streptophyta > Magnoliopsida > Rosales > Urticaceae > Urtica > Urtica dioica. The sequence goes on along the minus strand of NC_142756.1, from coordinate 34,257,391 downwards.
TCCTCGTGCAGGCTCTACGTGAGTCCTCGAGTCGAGTTCGAGTCCATGAGTCGACTGATACTCCTCGTGCCAACTCTTCACATGTCTCATCGAGATGAATTCATTCCTCGAGTCGAGCTCCGAGTCCGCGAGTCGACCGATACTCCTCGAGCCGACTCTTCGCGAAATTCCTCGTGCAGGCTCTACGTGAGTCCTCGAGTCGAGTTCGAGTCCATGAGTCGACTGATACTCCTCGTGCCAACTCTTCACATGTCTCCTCGAGAGGAATTCATTCCTCGAGTCGAGCTCCGAGTCCGCTAGTCGACAGATACTCCTCGCGCCGACTCTTCACGAAATTCCTCGTGCAGGCTCTACGTGAGTCCTCGAGTCGAGTTCGAGTCCATGAGTCGACTGATACTCCTCGTGCCAACTCTTCACATGTCTCCTCGAGAGGAATTCATTCCTCGAGTCGAGCTCCGAGTCCGCAAGTCGACCGATACTCCTCGCGCCGACTCTTCACGAAATTCCTCGTGCAGGCTCTACGTGAGTCCTCGAGTCGAGTTCGAGTCCATGAGTCGACTGATACTCCTCGTGCCAACTCTTCACATGTCTCATCGAGATGAATTCATTCCTCGAGTCGAGCTCCGAGTCCGCGAGTCGACCGATACTCCTCGCGCCGACTCTTCACGAAATTCCTCGTGCAGGCTCTACGTGAGTCGTCGAGTCGAGTTCGAGTCCACGAGTCGACTGATACTCCTCGTGCCAACTCTTCACATGTCTCCTCGAGATGAATTCATTCCTCGAGTCGAGCTCCGAGTCCGCGAGTCGACCGATACTCCTCGCGCCGACTCTTCACGAAATTCCTCGTGCAGGCTATACGTGAGTCCTCGAGTCGAGTTTGAGTCCACGAGTCGACTGATACTCCTCGTGCCGACTCTTCACATGTCTCCTCGAGATGAATTCATTCCTCGAGTCGAGCTCCGAGTCCGCGAGTCGACCGATACTCCTCGCGCCGACTCTTCACGAAATTCCTCGTGCAGGCTCTACGTGAGTCCTCGAGTCGAGTTCGAGTCCATGAGTCGACTGATACTCCTCGTGCCAACTCTTCACATGTCTCATCGAGATGAATTCATTCCTCGAGTCGAGCTCCGAGTCCGCGAGTCGACCGATACTCCTCGAGCCGACTCTTCGCGAAATTCCTCGTGCAGGCTCTACGTGAGTCCTCGAGTCGAGTTCGAGTCCATGAGTCGACTGATACTCCTCGTGCCAACTCTTCACATGTCTCCTCGAGAGGAATTCATTCCTCGAGTCGAGCTCCGAGTCCGCTAGTCGACAGATACTCCTCGCGCCGACTCTTCACGAAATTCCTCGTGCAGGCTCTACGTGAGTCCTCGAGTCGAGTTCGAGTCCACGAGTCGACTGATACTCCTCGTGCTAACTCTTCACATGTCTCCTCGAGATGAATTCATTCCTCGAGTCGAGCTCCGAGTCCGTGAGTCGACCGATACTCATCGCGCCGACTCTTCACGAAATTCCTCGTGCAGGCTCTATGTGAGTCCTCGAGTCGAGTTTGAGTCCACGAGTCGACTGATACTCCTCGTGCCGACTCTTCACATGTCTCCTCGAGATGAATTCATTCCTCGAGTCGAGCTCCGAGTCCGCGAGTCGACCGATACTCCTCGAGCCGACTCTTCACGAAATTCCTCGTGCAGGCTCTACGTGAGTCCTCGAGTCGAGTTCGAGTCCATGAGTCGACTGATACTCCTCGTGCCAACTCTTCACATGTCTCCTCGAGAGGAATTCATTCCTCGAGTCGAGCTCCGAGTCCGCGAGTCGACCGATACTCCTCGCGCCGACTCTTCACGAAATTCCTCGTGCAGGCTCTACGTGAGTCCTCGAGTCGAGTTCGAGTCCATGAGTCGACTGATACTCCTCGTGCCAACTCTTCACATGTCTCATCGAGATGAATTCATTCCTCGAGTCGAGCTCCGAGTCCGCGAGTCGACCGATACTCCTCGCGCCGACTCTTCACGAAATTCCTCGTGCAGGCTCTACGTGAGTCCTCGAGTCGAGTTCGAGTCCACGAGTCGACTGATACTCCTCGTGCCAACTATTCACATGTCTCCTCGAGATGAATTCATTCCTCGAGTCGAGCTACGAGTCCACGAGTCGACCGATACTCCTCGCGCCGACTCTTCACGAAATTCCTCGTGCAGGCTATACGTGAGTCCTCGAGTCGAGTTTGAGTCCACGAGTCGACTGATACTCCTCGTGCCGACTCTTCACATGTCTCCTCGAGATGAATTCATTCCTCGAGTCGAGCTCCGAGTCCGCGAGTCGACCGATACTCCTCGCGCCGACTCTTCACGAAATTCCTCGTGCAGGCACTACGTGAGTCCTCGAGTCGAGTTCGAGTCCATGAGTCGACTGATACTCCTCGTGCCAACTCTTCACATGTCTCCTCGAGAGGAATTCATTCCTCGAGTCGAGCTCCGAGTCCGCGAGTCGACAGATACTCCTCGCGCCGACTCTTCACGAAATTCCTCGTGCAGGCTCTACGTGAGTCCTCGAGTCGAGTTCGAGTCCACGAGTCGACTAATACTCCTCGTGCTAACTCTTCACATGTCTCCTCGAGATGAATTCATTCCTCGAGTCGAGCTCCGAGTCCGTGAGTCGACCGATACTCATCGCGCCGACTCTTCACGAAATTCCTCGTGCAGGCTCTATGTGAGTCCTCGAGTCGAGTTCGAGTCCACGAGTCGACTGATACTCCTCGTGCCAACTCTTCACATGTCTCCTCGAGATGAATTCATTCCTCGAGTCGAGCTCCGAGTCCGCGAGTCGACCGATACTCCTCGCGCCGACTCTTCACGAAATTCCTCGTGCAGGCTCTACGTGAGTCCTCGAGTCGAGTTCGAGTCCATGAGTCGACTGATACTCCTCGTGCCAACTCTTCACATGTCTCATCGAGATGAATTCATTCCTCGAGTCGAGCTCCGAGTCCGCGAGTCGACCGATACTCCTCGCGCCGACTCTTCACGAAATTCCTCGTGCAGGCTCTACGTGAGTCCTCGAGTCGAGTTCGAGTCCACGAGTCGACTGATACTCCTCGTGCCAACTATTCACATGTCTCCTCGAGATGAATTCATTCCTCGAGTCGAGCTACGAGTCCACGAGTCGACCGATACTCCTCGCGCCGACTCTTCACGAAATTCCTCGTGCAGGCTATACGTGAGTCCTCGAGTCGAGTTTGAGTCCACGAGTCGACTGATACTCCTCGTGCCGACTCTTCACATGTCTCCTCGAGATGAATTCATTCCTCGAGTCGAGCTCCGAGTCCGCGAGTCGACCGATACTCCTCGCGCCGACTCTTCACGAAATTCCTCGTGCAGGCACTACGTGAGTCCTCGAGTCGAGTTCGAGTCCATGAGTCGACTGATACTCCTCGTGCCAACTCTTCACATGTCTCCTCGAGAGGAATTCATTCCTCGAGTCGAGCTCCGAGTCCGCGAGTCGACAGATACTCCTCGCGCCGACTCTTCACGAAATTCCTCGTGCAGGCTCTACGTGAGTCCTCGAGTCGAGTTCGAGTCCACGAGTCGACTAATACTCCTCGTGCTAACTCTTCACATGTCTCCTCGAGATGAATTCATTCCTCGAGTCGAGCTCCGAGTCCGTGAGTCGACCGATACTCATCGCGCCGACTCTTCACGAAATTCCTCGTGCAGGCTCTATGTGAGTCCTCGAGTCGAGTTCGAGTCCACGAGTCGACTGATACTCCTCGTGCCAACTCTTCACATGTCTCCTCGAGATGAATTCATTCCTCGAGTCGAGCTCCGAGTCCGCGAGTCGACCGATACTCCTCGAGCCGACTCTTCACGAAATTCCTCGTGCAGGCTCTACGTGAGTCCTCGAGTCGAGTTCGAGTCCATGAGTCGACTGATACTCCTCGTGCCAACTCTTCACATGTCTCCTCGAGAGGAATTCATTCCTCGAGTCGAGCTCCGAGTCCGCGAGTCGACCGATACTCCTCGCGCCGACTCTTCACGAAATTCCTCGTGCAGGCTCTACGTGAGTCCTCGAGTCGAGTTCGAGTCCATGAGTCGACTGATACTCCTCGTGCCAACTCTTCACATGTCTCATCGAGATGAATTCATTCCTCGAGTCGAGCTCCGAGTCCGCGAGTCGACCGATACTCCTCGCGCCGACTCTTCACGAAATTCCTCGTGCAGGCTCTACGTGAGTCCTCGAGTCGAGTTCGAGTCCATGAGTCGACTGATACTCCTCGTGCCAACTCTTCACATGTCTCATCGAGATGAATTCATTCCTCGAGTCGAGCTCCGAGTCCGCGAGTCGACCGATACTCCTCGCGCCGACTCTTCACGAAATTCCTCGTGCAGGCTCTACGTGAGTCCTCGAGTCGAGTTCGAGTCTACGAGTCGACTGATACTCCTCGTGCCAACTATTCACATGTCTCCTCGAGATGAATTCATTCCTCGAGTCGAGCTACGAGTCCACGAGTCGACCGATACTCCTCGCGCCGACTCTTCACGAAATTCCTCGTGCAGGCTATACGTGAGTCCTCGAGTCGAGTTTGAGTCCACGAGTCGACTGATACTCCTCGTGCCGACTCTTCACATGTCTCCTCGAGATGAATTCATTCCTCGAGTCGAGCTCCGAGTCCGCGAGTCGACCGATACTCCTCGCGCCGACTCTTCACGAAATTCCTCGTGCAGGCACTACGTGAGTCCTCGAGTCGAGTTCGAGTCCATGAGTCGACTGATACTCCTCGTGCCAACTCTTCACATGTCTCCTCGAGAGGAATTCATTCCTCGAGTCGAGCTCCGAGTCCGCGAGTCGACAGATACTCCTCGCGCCGACTCTTCACGAAATTCCTCGTGCAGGCTCTACGTGAGTCCTCGAGTCGAGTTCGAGTCCACGAGTCGACTAATACTCCTCGTGCTAACTCTTCACATGTCTCCTCGAGATGAATTCATTCCTCGAGTCGAGCTCCGAGTCCGTGAGTCGACCGATACTCATCGCGCCGACTCTTCACGAAATTCCTCGTGCAGGCTCTATGTGAGTCCTCGAGTCGAGTTCGAGTCCACGAGTCGACTGATACTCCTCGTGCCAACTCTTCACATGTCTCCTCGAGATGAATTCATTCCTCGAGTCGAGCTCCGAGTCCGCGAGTCGACCGATACTCCTCGAGCCGACTCTTCACGAAATTCCTCGTGCAGGCTCTACGTGAGTCCTCGAGTCGAGTTCGAGTCCATGAGTCGACTGATACTCCTCGTGCCAACTCTTCACATGTCTCCTCGAGAGGAATTCATTCCTCGAGTCGAGCTCCGAGTCCGCGAGTCGACAGATACTCCTCGCGCCGACTCTTCACGAAATTCCTCGTGCAGGCTCTACGTGAGTCCTCGAGTCGAGTTCGAGTCCACGAGTCGACTAATACTCCTCGTGCTAACTCTTCACATGTCTCCTCGAGATGAATTCATTCCTCGAGTCGAGCTCCGAGTCCGTGAGTCGACCGATACTCATCGCGCCGACTCTTCACGAAATTCCTCGTGCAGGCTCTATGTGAGTCCTCGAGTCGAGTTCGAGTCCACGAGTCGACTGATACTCCTCGTGCCAACTCTTCACATGTCTCCTCGAGATGAATTCATTCCTCGAGTCGAGCTCCGAGTCCGCGAGTCGACCGATACTCCTCGCGCCGACTCTTCACGAAATTCCTCGTGCAGGCTCTACGTGAGTCCTCGAGTCGAGTTCGAGTCCATGAGTCGACTGATACTCCTCGTGCCAACTCTTCACATGTCTCATCGAGATGAATTCATTCCTCGAGTCGAGCTCCGAGTCCGCGAGTCGACCGATACTCCTCGCGCCGACTCTTCACGAAATTCCTCGTGCAGGCTCTACGTGAGTCCTCGAGTCGAGTTCGAGTCCACGAGTCGACTGATACTCCTCGTGCCAACTATTCACATGTCTCCTCGAGATGAATTCATTCCTCGAGTCGAGCTACGAGTCCACGAGTCGACCGATACTCCTCGCGCCGACTCTTCACGAAATTCCTCGTGCAGGCTATACGTGAGTCCTCGAGTCGAGTTTGAGTCCACGAGTCGACTGATACTCCTCGTGCCGACTCTTCACATGTCTCCTCGAGATGAATTCATTCCTCGAGTCGAGCTCCGAGTCCGCGAGTCGACCGATACTCCTCGCGCCGACTCTTCACGAAATTCCTCGTGCAGGCACTACGTGAGTCCTCGAGTCGAGTTCGAGTCCATGAGTCGACTGATACTCCTCGTGCCAACTCTTCACATGTCTCCTCGAGAGGAATTCATTCCTCGAGTCGAGCTCCGAGTCCGCGAGTCGACAGATACTCCTCGCGCCGACTCTTCACGAAATTCCTCGTGCAGGCTCTACGTGAGTCCTCGAGTCGAGTTCGAGTCCACGAGTCGACTAATACTCCTCGTGCTAACTCTTCACATGTCTCCTCGAGATGAATTCATTCCTCGAGTCGAGCTCCGAGTCCGTGAGTCGACCGATACTCATCGCGCCGACTCTTCACGAAATTCCTCGTGCAGGCTCTATGTGAGTCCTCGAGTCGAGTTCGAGTCCACGAGTCGACTGATACTCCTCGTGCCAACTCTTCACATGTCTCCTCGAGATGAATTCATTCCTCGAGTCGAGCTCCGAGTCCGCGAGTCGACCGATACTCCTCGAGCCGACTCTTCACGAAATTCCTCGTGCAGGCTCTACGTGAGTCCTCGAGTCGAGTTCGAGTCCATGAGTCGACTGATACTCCTCGTGCCAACTCTTCACATGTCTCCTCGAGAGGAATTCATTCCTCGAGTCGAGCTCCGAGTCCGCGAGTCGACCGATACTCCTCGCGCCGACTCTTCACGAAATTCCTCGTGCAGGCTCTACGTGAGTCCTCGAGTCGAGTTCGAGTCCATGAGTCGACTGATACTCCTCGTGCCAACTCTTCACATGTCTCATCGAGATGAATTCATTCCTCGAGTCGAGCTCCGAGTCCGCGAGTCGACCGATACTCCTCGCGCCGACTCTTCACGAAATTCCTCGTGCAGGCTCTACGTGAGTCCTCGAGTCGAGTTCGAGTCCATGAGTCGACTGATACTCCTCGTGCCAACTCTTCACATGTCTCATCGAGATGAATTCATTCCTCGAGTCGAGCTCCGAGTCCGCGAGTCGACCGATACTCCTCGCGCCGACTCTTCACGAAATTCCTCGTGCAGGCTCTACGTGAGTCCTCGAGTCGAGTTCGAGTCCACGAGTCGACTGATACTCCTCGTGCCAACTATTCACATGTCTCCTCGAGATGAATTCATTCCTCGAGTCGAGCTACGAGTCCACGAGTCGACCGATACTCCTCGCGCCGACTCTTCACGAAATTCCTCGTGCAGGCTATACGTGAGTCCTCGAGTCGAGTTTGAGTCCACGAGTCGACTGATACTCCTCGTGCCGACTCTTCACATGTCTCCTCGAGATGAATTCATTCCTCGAGTCGAGCTCCGAGTCCGCGAGTCGACCGATACTCCTCGCGCCGACTCTTCACGAAATTCCTCGTGCAGGCACTACGTGAGTCCTCGAGTCGAGTTCGAGTCCATGAGTCGACTGATACTCCTCGTGCCAACTCTTCACATGTCTCCTCGAGAGGAATTCATTCCTCGAGTCGAGCTCCGAGTCCGCGAGTCGACAGATACTCCTCGCGCCGACTCTTCACGAAATTCCTCGTGCAGGCTCTACGTGAGTCCTCGAGTCGAGTTCGAGTCCACGAGTCGACTAATACTCCTCGTGCTAACTCTTCACATGTCTCCTCGAGATGAATTCATTCCTCGAGTCGAGCTCCGAGTCCGTGAGTCGACCGATACTCATCGCGCCGACTCTTCACGAAATTCCTCGTGCAGGCTCTATGTGAGTCCTCGAGTCGAGTTCGAGTCCACGAGTCGACTGATACTCCTCGTGCCAACTCTTCACATGTCTCCTCGAGATGAATTCATTCCTCGAGTCGAGCTCCGAGTCCGCGAGTCGACCGATACTCCTCGAGCCGACTCTTCACGAAATTCCTCGTGCAGGCTCTACGTGAGTCCTCGAGTCGAGTTCGAGTCCATGAGTCGACTGATACTCCTCGTGCCAACTCTTCACATGTCTCCTCGAGAGGAATTCATTCCTCGAGTCGAGCTCCGAGTCCGCGAGTCGACCGATACTCCTCGCGCCGACTCTTCACGAAATTCCTCGTGCAGGCTCTACGTGAGTCCTCGAGTCGAGTTCGAGTACATGAGTCGACTGATACTCCTCGTGCCAACTCTTCACATGTCTCATCGAGATGAATTCATTCCTCGAGTCGAGCTCCGAGTCCGCGAGTCGACCGATACTCCTCGCGCCGACTCTTCACGAAATTCCTCGTGCAGGCTCTACGTGAGTCCTCGAGTCGAGTTCGAGTCCATGAGTCGACTGATACTCCTCGTGCCAACTCTTCACATGTCTCATCGAGATGAATTCATTCCTCGAGTCGAGCTCCGAGTCCGCGAGTCGACCGATACTCCTCGCGCCGACTCTTCACGAAATTCCTCGTGCAGGCTCTACGTGAGTCCTCGAGTCGAGTTCGAGTCCACGAGTCGACTGATACTCCTCGTGCCAACTATTCACATGTCTCCTCGAGATGAATTCATTCCTCGAGTCGAGCTACGAGTCCACGAATCGACCGATACTCCTCGCGCCGACTCTTCACGAAATTCCTCGTGCAGGCTATACGTGAGTCCTCGAGTCGAGTTTGAGTCCACGAGTCGACTGATACTCCTCGTGCCGACTCTTCACATGTCTCCTCGAGATGAATTCATTCCTCGAGTCGAGCTCCGAGTCGCGAGTCGACCGATACTCCTCGCGCCGACTCTTCACGAAATTCCTCGTGCAGGCACTACGTGAGTCCTCGAGTCGAGTTCGAGTCCATGAGTCGACTGATACTCCTCGTGCCAACTCTTCACATGTCTCCTCGAGAGGAATTCATTCCTCGAGTTGAGCTCCGAGTCCGCGAGTCGACAGATACTCCTCGCGCCGACTCTTCACGAAATTCCTCGTGCAGGCTCTACGTGAGTCCTCGAGTCGAGTTCGAGTCCACGAGTCGACTGATACTCCTCGTGCTAACTCTTCACATGTCTCCTCGAGATGAATTCATTCCTCGAGTCGAGCTCCGAGTCCGTGAGTCGACCGATACTCATCGCGCCGACTCTTCACGAAATTCCTCGTGCAGGCTCTATGTGAGTCCTCGAGTCGAGTTCGAGTCCACGAGTCGACTGATACTCCTCGTGCCGACTCTTCACATGTCTCCTCGAGATGAATTCATTCCTCGAGTCGAGCTCCGAGTCCGCGAGTCGACCGATACTCCTCGAGCCGACTCTTCACGAAATTCCTCGTGCAGGCTCTACGTGAGTCCTCGAGTCGAGTTCGAGTCCACGAGTCGAATGATACTCCTCGTGCTAACTCTTCACATGTCTAATCGAGATGAATTCATTCCTCGAGTCGAGCTCCGAGTCCGCGAGTCGACCGATACTCCTCGCGCCGACTCTTCACGAATTTCCTCGTGCAGGCTCTACGTGAGTCCTCGAGTCGAGTTCGAGTCCACGAGTCGACTGATACTCCTCGTGCCGACTCTTCACATGTCTCCTCGAGATGAATTCATTCCTCGAGTCGAGCTCCGAGTCCGCGAGTCGACCGATACTCCTCGCGCCGACTCTTCACGAAATTCCTCGTGCATGCTCTACGTGAGTCCTCGAGTCGAGTTCGAGTCCACGAGTCGACTGATACTCCTCGTGCCGACTCTTCACATGTCTCCTCGAGATGAATTCATTCCTCGAGTCGAGCTCCGAGTCCGCGAGTCGACCGATACTCCTCGCGCCGACTCTTCACGAAATTCCTCGTGGAGGCTCTACGTGAGTCCTCGAGTCGAGTTCGAGTCCACGAGTCGACTGATACTCCTCGTGTCGACTCTTCACATGTCTCCTCGAGATGAATTCATTCCTCGAGTCGAGCTCCGAGTCCGCGAGTCGACCGATACTCCTCGCGCCGACTCTTCACGAATTTCCTCGTGCAGGCTCTACGTGAGTCCTCGAGTCGAGTTCGAGTCCACGAGTCGACTGATACTCCTCGTGCCGACTCTTCACATGTCTCCTCGAGATGAATTCATTCCTCGAGTCGAGCTCCGAGTCCGCGAGTCGACCGATACTCCTCGCGCCGTCTCTTCACGAAATTCCTCGTGCAGGCTCTACGTGAGTCCTCGAGTCGAGTTCGAGTCCATGAGTCGACTGATACTCCTCGTGCCAACTCTTCACATGTCTCATCGAGATGAATTCATTCCTCGAGTCGAGCTCCGAGTCCGCGAGTCGACCGATACTCCTCGAGCCGACTCTTCACGAAATTCCTCGTGCAGGCTCTACGTGAGTCCTCGAGTCGAGTTCGAGTCCACGAGTCGACTGATACTCCTCGTGCCGACTCTTCACATGTCTCCTCGAGATGAATTCATTCCTCGAGTCGAGCTCCGAGTCCGCGAGTCGACCGATACTCCTCGCGCCGACTCTTCACGAAATTCCTCGTGCATGCTCTACGTGAGTCCTCGAGTCGAGTTCGAGTCCACGAGTCGACTGATACTCCTCGTGCCGACTCTTCACATGTCTCCTCGAGATGAATTCATTCCTCGAGTCGAGCTCCGAGTCCGCGAGTCGACCGATACTCCTCGAGCCGACTCTTCACGAAATTCCTCGTGCAGGCTCTACGTGAGTCCTCGAGTCGAGTTCGAGTCCACGAGTCGAATGATACTCCTCGTGCCAACTCTTCACATGTCTCCTCGAGAGGAATTCATTCCTCGAGTCGAGCTCCGAGTCCGCGAGTCGACCGATACTCCTCGCGTCGACTCTTCACGAATTTCCTCGTGCAGGCTCTACGTGAGTCCTCGAGTCGAGTTCGAGTCCACGAGTCGACTGATACTCCTCGTGCCAACTCTTCACATGTCTCCTCGAGATGAATTCATTCCTCGAGTCGAGCTCCGAGTCCGCGAGTCGACCGATACTCCTCGCGCCGACTCTTCACGAAATTCCTCGTGCATGCTCTACGTGAGTCCTCGAGTCGAGTTCGAGTCCACGAGTCGACTGATACTCCTCGTGCCGACTCTTCACATGTCTCCTCGAGATGAATTCATTCCTCGAGTCGAGCTCCGAGTCCGCGAGTCGACCGATACTCCTCGCGCCGACTCTTCACGAAATTCCTCGTGCAGGCTCTACGTGAGTCCTCGAGTCGAGTTCGAGTCCACGAGTCGACTGATACTCCTCGTGTCGACTCTTCACATGTCTCCTCGAGATGAATTCATTCCTCGAGTCGAGCTCCGAGTCCGCGAGTCGACCGATACTCCTCGCGCCGACTCTTCACGAATTTCCTCGTGCAGGCTCTACGTGAGTCCTCGAGTCGAGTTCGAGTCCACGAGTCGACTGATACTCCTCGTGCCGACTCTTCACATGTCTCCTCGAGATGAATTCATTCCTCGAGTCGAGCTCCGAGTCCGCGAGTCGACCGATACTCCTCGCGCCGACTCTTCACGAAATTCCTCGTGCAGGCTCTACGTGAGTCCTCGAGTCGAGTTCGAGTCCATGAGTCGACTGATACTCCTCGTGCCAACTCTTCACATGTCTCATCGAGATGAATTCATTCCTCGAGTCGAGCTCCGAGTCCGCGAGTCGACCGATACTCCTCGAGCCGACTCTTCACGAAATTCCTCGTGCAGGCTCTACGTGAGTCCTCGAGTCGAGTTTGAGTCCACGAGTCGACTGATACTCCTCGTGCCGACTCTTCACATGTCTCCTCGAGATGAATTCATTCCTCGAGTCGAGCTCCGAGTCCGCGAGTCGACCGATACTCCTCGCGCCGACTCTTCACGAAATTCCTCGTGCATGCTCTACGTGAGTCCTCGAGTCGAGTTCGAGTCCACGAGTCGACTGATACTCCTCGTGCCGACTCTTCACATGTCTCCTCGAGATGAATTCATTCCTCGAGTCGAGCTCCGAGTCCGCGAGTCGACCAATACTCCTCGAGCCGACTCTTCACGAAATTCCTCGTGCAGGCTCTACGTGAGTCCTCGAGTCGAGTTCGAGTCCATGAGTCGACTGATACTCCTCGTGCCAACTCTTCACATGTCTCCTCGAGAGGAATTCATTCCTCGAGTCGAGCTCCGAGTCCGCGAGTCGACCGATACTCCTCGCGCCGACTCTTCACGAATTTCCTCGTGCAGGCTCTACGTGAGTCCTCGAGTCGAGTTCGAGTCCACGAGTCGACTGATACTCCTCGTGCCGACTCTTCACATGTCTCCTCGAGATGAATTCATTCCTCGAGTCGAGCTCCGAGTCCGCGAGTCGACCGATACTCCTCGCGCCGACTCTTCACGAAATTCCTCGTGCATGCTCTACGTGAGTCCTCGAGTCGAGTTCGAGTCCACGAGTCGACTGATACTCCTCGTGCCGACTCTTCACATGTCTCCTCGAGATGAATTCATTCCTCGAGTCGAGCTCCGAGTCCGCGAGTCGACCGATACTCCTCGAGCCGACTCTTCACGAAATTCCTCGTGCAGGCTCTACGTGAGTCCTCGAGTCGAGTTCGAGTCCACGAGTCGAATGATACTCCTCGTGCCAACTCTTCACATGTCTCCTCGAGAGGAATTCATTCCTCGAGTCGAGCTCCGAGTCCGCGAGTCGACCGATACTCCTCGCGTCGACTCTTCACGAATTTCCTCGTGCAGGCTCTACGTGAGTCCTCGAGTCGAGTTCGAGTCCACGAGTCGACTGATACTCCTCGTGCCAACTCTTCACATGTCTCCTCGAGATGAATTCATTCCTCGAGTCGAGCTCCGAGTCCGCGAGTCGACCGATACTCCTCGCGCCGACTCTTCACGAAATTCCTCGTGCATGCTCTACGTGAGTCCTCGAGTCGAGTTCGAGTCCACGAGTCGACTGATACTCCTCGTGCCGACTCTTCACATGTCTCCTCGAGATGAATTCATTCCTCGAGTCGAGCTCCGAGTCCGCGAGTCGACCGATACTCCTCGCGCCGACTCTTCACGAAATTCCTCGTGCAGGCTCTACGTGAGTCCTCGAGTCGAGTTCGAGTCCACGAGTCGACTGATACTCCTCGTGTCGACTCTTCACATGTCTCCTCGAGATGAATTCATTCCTCGAGTCGAGCTCCGAGTCCGCGAGTCGACCGATACTCCTCGCGCCGACTCTTCACGAATTTCCTCGTGCAGGCTCTACGTGAGTCCTCGAGTCGAGTTCGAGTCCACGAGTCGACTGATACTCCTCGTGCCGACTCTTCACATGTCTCCTCGAGATGAATTCATTCCTCGAGTCGAGCTCCGAGTCCGCGAGTCGACCGATACTCCTCGCGCCGACTCTTCACGAAATTCCTCGTGCAGGCTCTACGTGAGTCCTCGAGTCGAGTTCGAGTCCATGAGTCGACTGATACTCCTCGTGCCAACTCTTCACATGTCTCATCGAGATGAATTCATTCCTCGAGTCGAGCTCCGAGTCCGCGAGTCGACCGATACTCCTCGAGCCGACTCTTCACGAAATTCCTCGTGCAGGCTCTACGTGAGTCCTCGAGTCGAGTTTGAGTCCACGAGTCGACTGATACTCCTCGTGCCGACTCTTCACATGTCTCCTCGAGATGAATTCATTCCTCGAGTCGAGCTCCGAGTCCGCGAGTCGACCGATACTCCTCGCGCCGACTCTTCACGAAATTCCTCGTGCATGCTCTACGTGAGTCCTCGAGTCGAGTTCGAGTCCACGAGTCGACTGATACTCCTCGTGCCGACTCTTCACATGTCTCCTCGAGATGAATTCATTCCTCGAGTCGAGCTCCGAGTCCGCGAGTCGACCAATACTCCTCGAGCCGACTCTTCACGAAATTCCTCGTGCAGGCTCTACGTGAGTCCTCGAGTCGAGTTCGAGTCCATGAGTCGACTGATACTCCTCGTGCCAACTCTTCACATGTCTCCTCGAGAGGAATTCATTCCTCGAGTCGAGCTCCGAGTCCGCGAGTCGACCGATACTCCTCGCGCCGACTCTTCATGAAATTCCTCGTGCAGGCTCTACGTGAGTCCTCGAGTCGAGTTCGAGTCCATGAGTCGACTGATACTCCTCGTGCCAACTCTTCACATGTCTCCTCGAGAGGAATTCATTCCTCGAGTCGAGCTCCGAGTCCGCGAGTCGACCGATACTCCTCGCGCCGACTCTGCACGAAATTCCTCGTGCAGGCTCTACGTGAGTCCTCGAGTCGAGTTCGAGTCCATGAGTCGACTGATACTCCTCGTGCCAACTCTTCACATGTCTCATCGAGATGAATTCATTCCTCGAGTCGAGCTCCGAGTCCGCGAGTCGACCGATACTCCTCGCGCCGACTCTTCACGAAATTCCTCGTGCAGGCTCTACGTGAGTCCTCGAGTCGAGTTCGAGTCCACGAGTCGACTGATACTCCTCGTGCCAACTCTTCACATGTCTCCTCGAGATGAATTCATTCCTCGAGTCGAGCTCCGAGTCCGCGAGTCGACCGATACTCCTCGCGCCGTCTCTTCACGAAATTCCTTGTGCAGGCTCTACGTGAGTCCTCGAGTCGAGTTTGAGTCCACGAGTCGACTGATACTCCTCGTGCCGACTCTTCACATGTCTCCTCGAGATGAATTCATTCCTCGAGTCGAGCTCCGAGTCCGCGAGTCGACCGATACTCCTCGCGCCGACTCTTCACGAAATTCCTCGTGCATGCTCTACGTGAGTCCTCGAGTCGAGTTCGAGTCCACGAGTCGACTGATACTCCTCGTGCCGACTCTTCACATGTCTCCTCAAGATGAATTCATTCCTCGAGTCGAGCTCCGAGTCCGCGAGTCGACCGATACTCATCGAGCCGACTCTTCACGAAATTCCTCGTGCAGGCTCTACGTGAGTCCTCGAGTCGAGTTCGAGTCCATGAGTCGACTGATACTCCTCGTGCCAACTCTTCACATGTCTCCTCGAGAGGAATTCATTCCTCGAGTCGAGCTCCGAGTACGCGAGTCGACCGATACTCCTCGCGCCGACTCTTCACGAAATTCCTCGTGCAGGCTCTACGTGAGTCCTCGAGTCGAGTTCGAGTCCATGAGTCGACTGATACTCCTCGTGCCAACTCTTCACATGTCTCATCGAGATGAATTCATTCCTCGAGTCGAGCTCCGAGTCCGCGAGTCGACCGATACTCCTCGCGCCGACTCTTCACGAAATTCCTCGTGCAGGCTCTACGTGAGTCGTCGAGTCGAGTTCGAGTCCACGAGTCGACTGATACTCCTCGTGCCAACTCTTCACATGTCTCCTCGAGATGAATTCATTCCTCGAGTCGAGCTCCGAGTCCGCGAGTCGACCGATACTCCTCGCGCCGACTCTTCACGAAATTCCTCGTGCAGGCTATACGTGAGTCCTCGAGTCGAGTTTGAGTCCACGAGTCGACTGATACTCCTCGTGCCGACTCTTCACATGTCTCCTCGAGATGAATTCATTCCTCGAGTCGAGCTCCGAGTCCGCGAGTCGACCGATACTCCTCGCGCCGACTCTTCACGAAATTCCTCGTGCAGGCACTACGTGAGTCCTCGAGTCGAGTTCGAGTCCATGAGTCGACTGATACTCCTCGTGCCAACTCTTCACATGTCTCATCGAGATGAATTCATTCCTCGAGTCGAGCTCCGAGTCCGCGAGTCGACCGATACTCCTCGAGCCGACTCTTCGCGAAATTCCTCGTGCAGGCTCTACGTGAGTCCTCGAGTCGAGTTCGAGTCCATGAGTCGACTGATACTCCTCGTGCCAACTCTTCACATGTCTCCTCGAGAGGAATTCATTCCTCGAGTCGAGCTCCGAGTCCGCGAGTCGACAGATACTCCTCGCGCCGACTCTTCACGAAATTCCTCGTGCAGGCTCTACGTGAGTCCGCGAGTCGAGTTCGAGTCCACGAGTCGACTGATACTCCTCGTGCTAACTCTTCACATGTCTCCTCGAGATGAATTCATTCCTCGAGTCGAGCTCCGAGTCCGTGAGTCGACCGATACTCATCGCGCCGACTCTTCACGAAATTCCTCGTGCAGGCTCTATGTGAGTCCTCGAGTCGAGTTCGAGTCCACGAGTCGACTGATACTCCTCGTGCCGACTCTTCACATGTCTCCTCGAGATGAATTCATTCCTCGAGTCGAGCTCCGAGTCCGCGAGTCGACCGATACTCCTCGAGCCGACTCTTCACGAAATTCCTCGTGCAGGCTCTACGTGAGTCCTCGAGTCGAGTTCGAGTCCATGAGTCGACTGATACTCCTCGTGCCAACTCTTCACATGTCTCCTCGAGAGGAATTCATTCCTCGAGTCGAGCTCCGAGTCCGCGAGTCGACCGATACTCCTCGCGCCGACTCTTCACGAAATTCCTCGTGCAGGCTCTACGTGAGTCCTCGAGTCGAGTTCGAGTCCACGAGTCGACTGATACTCCTCGTGCCAACTCTTCACATGTCTCCTCGAGATGAATTCATTCCTCGAGTCGAGCTCCGAGTCCGCGAGTCGACCGATACTCCTCGCGCCGTCTCTTCACGAAATTCCTTGTGCAGGCTCTACGTGAGTCCTCGAGTCGAGTTTGAGTCCACGAGTCGACTGATACTCCTCATGCCGACTCTTCACATGTCTCCTCGAGATGAATTCATTCCTCGAGTCGAGCTCCGAGTCCGCGAGTCGACCGATACTCCTCGCGCCGACTCTTCACGAAATTCCTCGTGCATGGTCTACGTGAGTCCTCGAGTCGAGTTCGAGTCCACGAGTCGACTGATACTCCTCGTGCCGACTCTTCACATGTCTCCTCGAAATGAATTCATTCCTCGAGTCGAGCTCCGAGTCCGCGAGTCGACCGATACTCCTCGAGCCGACTCTTCACGAAATTCCTCGTGCAGGCTCTACGTGAGTCCTCGAGTCGAGTTCGAGTCCATGAGTCGACTGATACTCCTCGTGCCAACTCTTCACATGTCTCCTCGAGAGGAATTCATTCCTCGAATCGAGCTCCGAGTCCGCGAGTCGACCGATACTCCTCGCGCCGACTCTTCACGAAATTCCTCGTGCAGGGTCTACGTGAGTCCTCGAGTCGAGTTCGAGTCCATGAGTCGACTGATACTCCTCGTGCCAACTCTTCACATGTCTCATCGAGATGAATTCATTCCTCGAGTCGAGCTCCGAGTCCGCGAGTCGACCGATACTCCTCGCGCCGACTCTTCACGAAATTCCTCGTGCAGGCTCTACGTGAGTCGTCGAGTCGAGTTCGAGTCCACGAGTCGACTGATACTCCTCGTGCCAACTCTTCACATGTCTCCTCGAGATGAATTCATTCCTCGAGTCGAGCTCCGAGTCCGCGAGTCGACCGATACTCCTCGCGCCGACTCTTCACGAAATTCCTCGTGCAGGTTATACGTGAGTCCTCGAGTCGAGTTTGAGTCCACGAGTCGACTGATACTCCTCGTGCCGACTCTTCACATGTCTCCTCGAGATGAATTCATTCCTCGAGTCGAGCTCCGAGTCCGCGAGTCGACCGATACTCCTCGCGCCGACTCTTCACGAAATTCCTCGTGCAGGCTCTACGTGAGTCCTCGAGTCGAGTTCGAGTCCATGAGTCGACTGATACTCCTCGTGCCAACTCTTCACATGTCTCATCGAGATGAATTCATTCCTCGAGTCGAGCTCTGAGTCCGCGAGTCGACCGATACTCCTCGAGCCGACTCTTCGCGAAATTCCTCGTGCAGGCTCTACGTGAGTCCTCGAGTCGAGTTCGAGTCCATGAGTCGACTGATACTCCTCGTGCCAACTCTTCACATGTCTCCTCGAGAGGAATTCATTCCTCGAGTCGAGCTCCGAGTCCGCGAGTCGACAGATACTCCTCGCGCCGACTCTTCACGAAATTCCTCGTGCAGGCTCTACGTGAGTCCTCGAGTCGAGTTCGAGTCCACGAGTCGACTGATACTCCTCGTGCTAACTCTTCACATGTCTCCTCGAGATGAATTCATTCCTCGAGTCGAGCTCCGAGTCCGTGAGTCGACCGATACTCATCGCGCCGACTCTTCACGAAATTCCTCGTGCAGGCTCTATGTGAGTCCTCGAGTCGAGTTCGAGTCCACGAGTCGACTGATACTCCTCGTGCCGACTCTTCACATGTCTCCTCGAGATGAATTCATTCCTCGAGTCGAGCTCCGAGTCCGCGAGTCGACCGATACTCCTCGAGCCGACTCTTCACGAAATTCCTCGTGCAGGCTCTACGTGAGTCCTCGAGTCGAGTTCGAGTCCATGAGTCGACTGATACTCCTCGTGCCAACTCTTCACATGTCTCCTCGAGAGGAATTCATTCCTCGAGTCAAGCTCCGAGTCCGCGAGTCGACCGATACTCCTCGCGCCGACTCTTCACGAAATTCCTCGTGCAGGCTCTACGTGAGTCCTCGAGTCGAGTTCGAGTCCATGAGTCGACTGATACTCCTCGTGCCAACTCTTCACATGTCTCATCGAGATGAATTCATTCCTCGAGTCGAGCTCCGAGTCCGCGAGTCGACCGATACTCCTCGCGCCGACTCTTCACGAAATTCCTCGTGCAGGCTCTACGTGAGTCCTCGAGTCGAGTTCGAGTCCATGAGTCGACTGATACTCCTCGTGCCAACTCTTCACATGTCTCATCGAGATGAATTCATTCCTCGAGTCGAGCTCCGAGTCCGCGAGTCGACCGATACTCCTCGCGCCGACTCTTCACGAAATTCCTCGTGCAGGCTCTACGTGAGTCCTCGAGTCGAGTTCGAGTCCACGAGTCGACTGATACTCCTCGTGCCAACTATTCACATGTCTCCTCGAGATGAATTCATTCCTCGAGTCGAGCTACGAGTCCACGAGTCGACCGATACTCCTCGCGCCGACTCTTCACGAAATTCCTCGTGCAGGCTATACGTGAGTCCTCGAGTCGAGTTTGAGTCCACGAGTCGACTGATACTCCTCGTGCCGACTCTTCACATGTCTCCTCGAGATGAATTCATTCCTCGAGTCGAGCTCCGAGTCCGCGAGTCGACCGATACTCCTCGCGCCGACTCTTCACGAAATTCCTCGTGCAGGCACTACGTGAGTCCTCGAGTCGAGTTCGAGTCCATGAGTCGACTGATACTCCTCGTGCCAACTCTTCACATGTCTCCTCGAGAGGAATTCATTCCTCGAGTCGAGCTCCGAGTCCGCGAGTCGACAGATACTCCTCGCGCCGACTCTTCACGAAATTCCTCGTGCAGGCTCTACGTGAGTCCTCGAGTCGAGTTCGAGTCCACGAGTCGACTGATACTCCTCGTGCTAACTCTTCACATGTCTCCTCGAGATGAATTCATTCCTCGAGTCGAGCTCCGAGTCCGTGAGTCGACCGATACTCATCGCGCCGACTCTTCACGAAATTCCTCGTGCAGGCTCTATGTGAGTCCTCGAGTCGAGTTCGAGTCCACGAGTCGACTGATACTCCTCGTGCCGACTCTTCACATGTCTCCTCGAGATGAATTCATTCCTCGAGTCGAGCTCCGAGTCCGCGAGTCGACCGATACTCCTCGAGCCGACTCTTCACGAAATTCCTCGTGCAGGCTCTACGTGAGTCCTCGAGTCGAGTTCGAGTCCATGAGTCGACTGATACTCCTCGTGCCAACTCTTCACATGTCTCCTCGAGAGGAATTCATTCCTCGAGTCGAGCTCCGAGTCCGCGAGTCGACCGATACTCCTCGCGCCGACTCTTCACGAAATTCCTCGTGCAGGCTCTACGTGAGTCCTCGAGTCGAGTTCGAGTCCATGAGTCGACTGATACTCCTCGTGCCAACTCTTCACATGTCTCATCGAGATGAATTCATTCCTCGAGTCGAGCTCCGAGTCCGCGAGTCGACCGATACTCCTCGCGCCGACTCTTCACGAAATTCCTCGTGCAGGCTCTACGTGAGTCCTCGAGTCGAGTTCGAGTCCATGAGTCGACTGATACTCCTCGTGCCAACTCTTCACATGTCTCATCGAGATGAATTCATTCCTCGAGTCGAGCTCCGAGTCCGCGAGTCGACCGATACTCCTCGCGCCGACTCTTCACGAAATTCCTCGTGCAGGCTCTACGTGAGTCCTCGAGTCGAGTTCGAGTCCACGAGTCGACTGATACTCCTCGTGCCAACTATTCACATGTCTCCTCGAGATGAATTCATTCCTCGAGTCGAGCTACGAGTCCACGAGTCGACCGATACTCCTCGCGCCGACTCTTCACGAAATTCCTCGTGCAGGCTATACGTGAGTCCTCGAGTCGAGTTTGAGTCCACGAGTCGACTGATACTCCTCGTGCCGACTCTTCACATGTCTCCTCGAGATGAATTCATTCCTCGAGTCGAGCTCCGAGTCCGCGAGTCGACCGATACTCCTCGCGCCGACTCTTCACTAAATTCCTCGTGCAGGCACTACGTGAGTCCTCGAGTCGAGTTCGAGTCCATGAGTCGACTGATACTCCTCGTGCCAACTCTTCACATGTCTCCTCGAGAGGAATTCATTCCTCGAGTCGAGCTCCGAGTCCGCGAGTCGACAGATACTCCTCGCGCCGACTCTTCACGAAATTCCTCGTGCAGGCTCTACGTGAGTCCTCGAGTCGAGTTTGAGTCCACGAGTCGACTGATACTCCTCGTGCTAACTCTTCACATGTCTCCTCGAGATGAATTCATTCCTCGAGTCGAGCTCCGAGTCCGCGAGTCGACCGATACTCCTCGCGCCGACTCTTCACGAAATTCCTCGTGCAGGCACTACGTGAGTCCTCGAGTCGAGTTCGAGTCCATGAGTCGACTGATACTCCTCGTGCCAACTCTTCACATGTCTCCTCGAGAGGAATTCATTCCTCGAGTCGAGCTCCGAGTCCGCGAGTCGACAGATACTCCTCGCGCCGACTCTTCACGAAATTCCTCGTGCAGGCTATACGTGAGTCCTCGAGTCGAGTTTGAGTCCACGAGTCGACTGATACTCCTCGTGCCGACTCTTCACATGTCTCCTCGAGATGAATTCATTCCTCGAGTCGAGCTCCGAGTCCGCGAGTCGACCGATACTCCTCGCGCCGACTCTTCACGAAATTCCTCGTGCAGGCTCTACGTGAGTCCTCGAGTCGAGTTCGAGTCCATGAGTCGACTGATACTCCTCGTGCCAACTCTTCACATGTCTCATCGAGATGAATTCATTCCTCGAGTCGAGCTCCGAGTCCGCGAGTCGACCGATACTCCTCGCGCCGACTCTTCACGAAATTCCTCGTGCAGGCTCTACGTGAGTCCTCGAGTCGAGTTCGAGTCCATGAGTCGACTGATACTCCTCGTGCCGACTCTTCACATGTCTCATCGAGATGAATTCATTCCTCGAGTCGAGCTCCGAGTCCGCGAGTCGACCGATACTCCTCGCGCCGACTCTTCACGAAATTCCTCGTGCAGGCTCTACGTGAGTCCTCGAGTCGAGTTCGAGTCCACGAGTCGACTGATACTCCTCGTGCCAACTCTTCACATGTCTCCTCGAGATGAATTCATTCCTCGAGTCGAGCTACGAGTCCACGAGTCGACCGATACTCCTCGCGCCGACTCTTCACGAAATTCCTCGTGCAGGCTATACGTGAGTCCTCGAGTCGAGTTTGAGTCCACGAGTCGACTGATACTCCTCGTGCCGACTCTTCACATGTCTCCTCGAGATGAATTCATTCCTCGAGTCGAGCTCCGAGTCCGCGAGTCGACCGATACTCCTCGCGCCGACTCTTCACGAAATTCCTCGTGCAGGCACTACGTGAGTCCTCGAGTCGAGTTCGAGTCCATGAGTCGACTGATACTCCTCGTGCCAACTCTTCACATGTCTCCTCGAGAGGAATTCATTCCTCGAGTCGAGCTCCGAGTCCGCGAGTCGACAGATACTCCTCGCGCCGACTCTTCACGAAATTCCTCGTGCAGGCTCTACGTGAGTCCTCGAGTCGAGTTCGAGTCCACGAGTCGAATGATACTCCTCGTGCTAACTCTTCACATGTCTCCTCGAGATGAATTCATTCCTCGAGTCGAGCTCCGAGTCCGTGAGTCGACCGATACTCATCGCGCCGACTCTTCACGAAATTCCTCGTGCAGGCTCTATGTGAGTCCTCGAGTCGAGTTCGAGTCCACGAGTCGACTGATACTCCTCGTGCCGACTCTTCACATGTCTCCTCGAGATGAATTCATTCCTCGAGTCGAGCTCCGAGTCCGCGAGTCGACCGATACTCCTCGAGCCGACTCTTCACGAAATTCCTCGTGCAGGCTCTACGTGAGTCCTCGAGTCGAGTTCGAGTCCATGAGTCGACTGATACTCCTCGTGCCAACTCTTCACATGTCTCCTCGAGATGAATTCATTCCTCGAGTCGAGCTCCGAGTCCGCGAGTCGACCGATACTCCTCGAGCCGACTCTTCGCGAAATTCCTCGTGCAGGCTCTACGTGAGTCCTCGAGTCGAGTTCGAGTCCATGAGTCGACTGATACTCCTCGTGCCAACTCTTCACATGTCTCCTCGAGAGGAATTCATTCCTCGAGTCGAGCTCCGAGTCCGCGATTCGACAGATACTCCTCGCGCCGACTCTTCACGAAATTCCTCGTGCAGGCTCTACGTGAGTCCTCGAGTCGAGTTCGAGTCCACGAGTCGACTGATACTCCTCGTGCTAACTCTTCACATGTCTCCTCGAGATGAATTCATTCCTCGAGTCGAGCTCCGAGTCCGTGAGTCGACCGATACTCATCGCGCCGACTCTTCACGAAATTCCTCGTGCAGGCTCTATGTGAGTCCTCGAGTCGAGTTCGAGTCCACGAGTCGACTGATACTCCTCGTGCCGACTCTTCACATGTCTCCTCGAGATGAATTCATTCCTCGAGTCGAGCTCCGAGTCCGCGAGTCGACCGATACTCCTCGAGCCGACTCTTCACGAAATTCCTCGTGCAGGCTCTACGTGAGTCCTCGAGTCGAGTTCGAGTCCATGAGTCGACTGATACTCCTCGTGCCAACTCTTCACATGTCTCCTCGAGAGGAATTCATTCCTCGAGTCGAGCTCCGAGTCCGCGAGTCGACTGATACTCCTCGCGCCGACTCTTCACGAAATTCCTCGTGCAGGCTCTACGTGAGTCCTCGAGTCGAGTTCGAGTCCATGAGTCGACTGATACTCCTCGTGCCAACTCTTCACATGTCTCATCGAGATGAATTCATTCCTCGAGTCGAGCTCCGAGTCCGCGAGTCGACCGATACTCCTCGCGCCGACTCTTCACGAAATTCCTCGTGCAGGCTCTACGTGAGTCCTCGAGTCGAGTTCGAGTCCATGAGTCGACTGATACTCCTCGTGCCAACTCTTCACATGTCTCATCGAGATGAATTCATTCCTCGAGTCGAGCTCCGAGTCCGCGAGTCGACCGATACTCCTCGCGCCGACTCTTCACGAAATTCCTCGTGCAGGCTCTACGTGAGTCCTCGAGTCGAGTTCGAGTCCACGAGTCGACTGATACTCCTCGTGCCAACTCTTCACATGTCTCCTCGAGATGAATTCATTCCTCGAGTCGAGCTACGAGTCCACGAGTCGACCGATACTCCTCGCGCCGACTCTTCACGAAATTCCTCGTGCAGGCTATACGTGAGTCCTCGAGTCGAGTTTGAGTCCACGAGTCGACTGATACTCCTCGTGCCGACTCTTCACATGTCTCCTCGAGATGAATTCATTCCTCGAGTCGAGCTCCGAGTCCGCGAGTCGACCGATACTCCTCGCGCCGACTCTTCACGAAATTCCTCGTGCAGGCACTACGTGAGTCCTCGAGTCGAGTTCGAGTCCATGAGTCGACTGATACTCCTCGTGCCAACTCTTCACATGTCTCCTCGAGAGGAATTCATTCCTCGAGTCGAGCTCCGAGTCCGCGAGTCGACAGATACTCCTCGCGCCGACTCTTCACGAAATTCCTCGTGCAGGCTCTACGTGAGTCCTCGAGTCGAGTTCGAGTCCACGAGTCGAATGATACTCCTCGTGCTAACTCTTCACATGTCTCCTCGAGATGAATTCATTCCTCGAGTCGAGCTCCGAGTCCGTGAGTCGACCGATACTCATCGCGCCGACTCTTCACGAAATTCCTCGTGCAGGCTCTATGTGAGTCCTCGAGTCGAGTTCGAGTCCACGAGTCGACTGATACTCCTCGTGCCGACTCTTCACATGTCTCCTCGAGATGAATTCATTCCTCGAGTCGAGCTCCGAGTCCGCGAGTCGACCGATACTCCTCGAGCCGACTCTTCACGAAATTCCTCGTGCAGGCTCTACGTGAGTCCTCGAGTCGAGTTCGAGTCCATGAGTCGACTGATACTCCTCGTGCCAACTCTTCACATGTCTCCTCGAGATGAATTCATTCCTCGAGTCGAGCTCCGAGTCCGCGAGTCGACCGATACTCCTCGAGCCGACTCTTCGCGAAATTCCTCGTGCAGGCTCTACGTGAGTCCTCGAGTCGAGTTCGAGTCCATGAGTCGACTGATACTCCTCGTGCCAACTCTTCACATGTCTCCTCGAGAGGAATTCATTCCTCGAGTCGAGCTCCGAGTCCGCGAGTCGACAGATACTCCTCGCGCCGACTCTTCACGAAATTCCTCGTGCAGGCTCTACGTGAGTCCTCGAGTCGAGTTCGAGTCCACGAGTCGACTGATACTCCTCGTGCTAACTCTTCACATGTCTCCTCGAGATGAATTCATTCCTCGAGTCGAGCTCCGAGTCCGTGAGTCGACCGATACTCATCGCGCCGACTCTTCACGAAATTCCTCGTGCAGGCTCTATGTGAGTCCTCGAGTCGAGTTCGAGTCCACGAGTCGACTGATACTCCTCGTGCCGACTCTTCACATGTCTCCTCGAGATGAATTCATTCCTCGAGTCGAGCTCCGAGTCCGCGAGTCGACCGATACTCCTCGAGCCGACTCTTCACGAAATTCCTCGTGCAGGCTCTACGTGAGTCCTCGAGTCGAGTTCGAGTCCATGAGTCGACTGATACTCCTCGTGCCAACTCTTCACATGTCTCCTCGAGAGGAATTCATTCCTCGAGTCGAGCTCCGAGTCCGCGAGTCGACCGATACTCCTCGCGCCGACTCTTCACGAAATTCCTCGTGCAGGCTCTACGTGAGTCCTCGAGTCGAGTTCGAGTCCATGAGTCGACTGATACTCCTCGTGCCAACTCTTCACATGTCTCATCGAGATGAATTCATTCCTCGAGTCGAGCTCCGAGTCCGCGAGTCGACCGATACTCCTCGCGCCGACTCTTCACGAAATTCCTCGTGCAGGCTCTACGTGAGTCCTCGAGTCGAGTTCGAGTCCATGAGTCGACTGATACTCCTCGTGCCAACTCTTCACATGTCTCATCGAGATGAATTCATTCCTCGAGTCGAGCTCCGAGTCCGCGAGTCGACCGATACTCCTCGCGCCGACTCTTCACGAAATTCCTCGTGCAGGCTCTACGTGAGTCCTCGAGTCGAGTTCGAGTCCACGAGTCGACTGATACTCCTCGTGCCAACTCTTCACATGTCTCCTCGAGATGAATTCATTCCTCGAGTCGAGCTACGAGTCCACGAGTCGACCGATACTCCTCGCGCCGACTCTTCACGAAATTCCTCGTGCAGGCTATACGTGAGTCCTCGAGTCGAGTTTGAGTCCACGAGTCGACTGATACTCCTCGTGCCGACTCTTCACATGTCTCCTCGAGATGAATTCATTCCTCGAGTCGAGCTCCGAGTCCGCGAGTCGACCGATACTCCTCGCGCCGAATCTTCACGAAATTCCTCGTGCAGGCACTACGTGAGTCCTCGAGTCGAGTTCGAGTCCATGAGTCGACTGATACTCCTCGTGCCAACTCTTCACATGTCTCCTCGAGAGGAATTCATTCCTCGAGTCGAGCTCCGAGTCCGCGAGTCGACAGATACTCCTCGCGCCGACTCTTCACGAAATTCCTCGTGCAGGCTCTACGTGAGTCCTCGAGTCGAGTTCGAGTCCACGAGTCGACTGATACTCCTCGTGCTAACTCTTCACATGTCTCCTTGAGATGAATTCATTCCTCGAGTCGAGCTCCGAGTCCGTGAGTCGACCGATACTCATCGCGCCGACTCTTCACGAAATTCCTCGTGCAGGCTCTATGTGAGTCCTCGAGTCGAGTTCGAGTCCACGAGTCGACTGATACTCCTCGTGCCGACTCTTCACATGTCTCCTCGAGATGAATTCATTCCTCGAGTCAAGCTCCGAGTCCGCGAGTCGACCGATACTCCTCGAGCCGACTCTTCACGAAATTCCTCGTGCAGGCTCTACGTGAGTCCTCGAGTCGAGTTCGAGTCCATGAGTCGACTGATACTCCTCGTGCCAACTCTTCACATGTCTCCTCGAGAGGAATTCATTCCTCGAGTCGAGCTCCGAGTCCGCGAGTCGACCGATACTCCTCGCGCCGACTCTTCACGAAATTCCTCGTGCAGGCTCTACGTGAGTCCTCGAGTCGAGTTCGAGTCCATGAGTCGACTGATACTCCTCGTGCCAACTCTTCACATGTCTCATCGAGATGAATTCATTCCTCGAGTCGAGCTCCGAGTCCGCGAGTCGACCGATACTCCTCGCGCCGACTCTTCACGAAATTCCTCGTGCAGGCTCTACGTGAGTCCTCGAGTCGAGTTCGAGTCCATGAGTCGACTGATACTCCTCGTGCCAACTCTTCACATGTCTCCTCGAGAGGAATTCATTCCTCGAGTCGAGCTCCGAGTCCGCGAGTCGACAGATACTCCTCGCGCCGACTCTTCACGAAATTCCTCGTGCAGGCTCTACGTGAGTCCTCGAGTCGAGTTCGAGTCCACGAGTCGACTGATACTCCTCGTGCTAACTCTTCACATGTCTCCTCGAGATGAATTCATTCCTCGAGTCGAGCTCCGAGTCCGTGAGTCGACCGATACTCATCGCGCCGACTCTTCACGAAATTCCTCGTGCAGGCTCTATGTGAGTCCTCGAGTCGAGTTCGAGTCCACGAGTCGACTGATACTCCTCGTGCCGACTCTTCACATGTCTCCTCGAGATGAATTCATTCCTCGAGTCGAGCTCCGAGTCCGCGAGTCGACCGATACTCCTCGAGCCGACTCTTCACGAAATTCCTCGTGCAGGCTCTACGTGAGTCCTCGAGTCGAGTTCGAGTCCATGAGTCGACTGATACTCCTCGTGCCAACTCTTCACATGTCTCCTCGAGAGGAATTCATTCCTCGAGTCGAGCTCCGAGTCCGCAAGTCGACCGATACTCCTCGCGCCGACTCTTCACGAAATTCCTCGTGCAGGCTATACGTGAGTCCTCGAGTCGAGTTTGAGTCCACGAGTCGACTGATACTCCTCGTGCCGACTCTTCACATGTCTCCTCGAGATGAATTCATTCCTCGAGTCGAGCTCCGAGTCCGCGAGTCGACCGATACTCCTCGCGCCGACTCTTCACGAAATTCCTCGTGCAGGCACTACGTGAGTCCTCGAGTCGAGTTCGAGTCCATGAGTCGACTGATACTCCTCGTGCCAACTCTTCACATGTCTCCTCGAGAGGAATTCATTCCTCGAGTCGAGCTCCGAGTCCGCGAGTCGACAGATACTCCTCGCGCCGACTCTTCACGAAATTCCTCGTGCAGGCTCTACGTGAGTCCTCGAGTCGAGTTCGAGTCCACGAGTCGACTGATACTCCTCGTGCTAACTCTTCACATGTCTCCTCGAGATGAATTCATTCCTCGAGTCGAGCTCCGAGTCCGTGAGTCGACCGATACTCATCGCGCCGACTCTTCACGAAATTCCTCGTGCAGGCTCTATGTGAGTCCTCGAGTCGAGTTCGAGTCCACGAGTCGACTGATACTCCTCGTGCCGACTCTTCACATGTCTCCTCGAGATGAATTCATTCCTCGAGTCGAGCTCCGAGTCCGCGAGTCGACCGATACTCCTCGAGCCGACTCTTCACGAAATTCCTCGTGCAGGCTCTACGTGAGTCCTCGAGTCGAGTTCGAGTCCATGAGTCGACTGATACTCCTCGTGCCAACTCTTCACATGTCTCCTCGAGAGGAATTCATTCCTCGAGTCGAGCTCCGAGTCCGCGAGTCGACAGATACTCCTCGCGCCGACTCTTCACGAAATTCCTCGTGCAGGCTCTACGTGAGTCCTCGAGTCGAGTTCGAGTCCACGAGTCGACTGATACTCCTCGTGCTAACTCTTCACATGTCTCCTCGAGATGAATTCATTCCTCGAGTCGAGCTCCGAGTCCGTGAGTCGACCGATACTCATCGCGCCGACTCTTCACGAAATTCCTCGTGCAGGCTCTATGTGAGTCCTCGAGTCGAGTTCGAGTCCACGAGTCGACTGATACTCCTCGTGCCGACTCTTCACATGTCTCCTCGAGATGAATTCATTCCTCGAGTCGAGCTCCGAGTCCGCGAGTCGACCGATACTCCTCGAGCCGACTCTTCACGAAATTCCTCGTGCAGGCTCTACGTGAGTCCTCGAGTCGAGTTCGAGTCCACGAGTCGACTGATACTCCTCGTGCTAACTCTTCACATGTCTCCTCGAGATGAATTCATTCCTCGAGTCGAGCTCCGAGTCCGTGAGTCGACCGATACTCATCGCGCCGACTCTTCACGAAATTCCTCGTGCAGGCTCTATGTGAGTCCTCGAGTCGAGTTCGAGTCCACGAGTCGACTGATACTCCTCGTGCCGACTCTTCACATGTCTCCTCGAGATGAATTCATTCCTCGAGTCGAGCTCCGAGTCCGCGAGTCGACCGATACTCCTCGAGCCGACTCTTCACGAAATTCCTCGTGCAGGCTCTACGTGAGTCCTCGAGTCGAGTTCGAGTCCATGAGTCGACTGATACTCCTCGTGCCAACTCTTCACATGTCTCCTCGAGAGGAATTCATTCCTCGAGTCGAGCTCCGAGTCCGCGAGTCGACCGATACTCCTCGCGCCGACTCTTCACGAAATTCCTCGTGCAGGCTATACGTGAGTCCTCGAGTCGAGTTTGAGTCCATGAGTCGACTGATACTCCTCGTGCCGACTCTTCACATGTCTCCTCGAGATGAATTCATTCCTCGAGTCGAGCTCCGAGTCCGCGAGTCGACCGATACTCCTCGCGCCGACTCTTCACGAAATTCCTCGTGCAGGCACTACGTGAGTCCTCGAGTCGAGTTCGAGTCCATGAGTCGACTGATACTCCTCGTGCCAACTCTTCACATGTCTCCTCGAGAGGAATTCATTCCTCGAGTCGAGCTCCGAGTCCGCGAGTCGACAGATACTCCTCGCGCCGACTCTTCACGAAATTCCTCGTGCAGGCTCTACGTGAGTCCTCGAGTCGAGTTCGAGTCCACGAGTCGACTGATACTCCTCGTGCTAACTCTTCACATGTCTCCTCGAGATGAATTCATTCCTCGAGTCGAGCTCCGAGTCCGTGAGTCGACCGATACTCATCGCGCCGACTCTTCACGAAATTCCTCGTGCAGGCTCTATGTGAGTCCTCGAGTCGAGTTCGAGTCCACGAGTCGACTGATACTCCTCGTGCCGACTCTTCACATGTCTCCTCGAGATGAATTCATTCCTCGAGTCGAGCTCCGAGTCCGCGAGTCGACCGATACTCCTCGAGCCGACTCTTCACGAAATTCCTCGTGCAGGCTCTACGTGAGTCCTCGAGTCGAGTTCGAGTCCATGAGTCGACTGATACTCCTCGTGCCAACTCTTCACATGTCTCCTCGAGAGGAATTCATTCCTCGAGTCGAGCTCCGAGTCCGCGAGTCGACCGATACTCCTCGCGCCGACTCTTCACGAAATTCCTCGTGCAGGCTCTACGTGAGTCCTCGAGTCGAGTTCGAGTCCATGAGTCGACTGATACTCCTCGTGCCAACTCTTCACATGTCTCATCGAGATGAATTCATTCCTCGAGTCGAGCTCCGAGTCCGCGAGTCGACCGATACTCCTCGCGCCGACTCTTCACGAAATTCCTCGTGCAGGCTCTACGTGAGTCCTCGAGTCGAGTTCGAGTCCATGAGTCGACTGATACTCCTCGTGCCAACTCTTCACATGTCTCATCGAGATGAATTCATTCCTCGAGTCGAGCTCCGAGTCCGCGAGTCGACCGATACTCCTCGCGCCGACTCTTCACGAAATTCCTCGTGCAGGCTCTACGTGAGTCCTCGAGTCGAGTTCGAGTCCACGAGTCGACTGATACTCCTCGTGCCAACTCTTCACATGTCTCCTCGAGATGAATTCATTCCTCGAGTCGAGCTACGAGTCCACGAGTCGACCGATACTCCTCGCGCCGACTCTTCACGAAATTCCTCGTGCAGGCTATACGTGAGTCCTCGAGTCGAGTTTCAGTCCACGAGTCGACTGATACTCCTCGTGCCGACTCTTCACATGTCTCCTCGAGATGAATTCATTCCTCGAGTCGAGCTCCGAGTCCGCGAGTCGACCGATACTCCTCGCGCCGACTCTTCACGAAATTCCTCGTGCAGGCTCTACGTGAGTCGTCGAGTCGAGTTCGAGTCCATGAGTCGACTGATACTCCTTGTGCCAACTCTTCACATGTCTCATCGAGATGAATTCATTCCTCGAGTCGAGCTCCGAGTCCGCGAGTCGACCGATACTCCTCGCGCCGACTCTTCACGAAATTCCTCGTGCAGGCTCTACGTGAGTCCTCGAGTCGAGTTCGAGTCCACGAGTCGACTGATACTCCTCGTGCCAACTCTTCACATGTCTCCTCGAGATGAATTCATTCCTCGAGTCGAGCTCCGAGTCCGCGAGTCGACCGATACTCCTCGCGCCGACTCTTCACGAAATTCCTCGTGCAAGCTCTACGTTAGTCCTCGAGTCGAGTTCGAGTCCATGAGTCGACTGATACTCCTCGTGCCGACTCTTCACATGTCTCCTCGAGATGAATTCATTCCTCGAGTCGAGCTCCGAGTCCGGGAGTCGACCGATACTCCTCGCGCCGACTCTTCACGAAATTCCTCGTGCAGGCTCTACGTGAGTCCTCGAGTCGAGTTCGAGTCCACGAGTCGACTGATACTCCTCGTGCCGACTCTTCACATGTCTCCTCGAGATGAATTCATTCCTCGAGTCGAGCTCCGAGTCCGCGAGTCGACCGATACTCCTCGCGCCGACTCTTCACGAAATTCCTCGTGCAGGCTCTACGTTAGTCCTCGAGTCGAGTTCGAGTCCATGAGTCGACTGATACTCCTCGTGCCGACTCTTCACATGTCTCCTCGAGATGAATTCATTCCTCGAGTCGAGCTCCGAGTCCGGGAGTCGACCGATACTCCTCGCGCCGACTCTTCACGAAATTCCTCGTGCAGGCTCTACGTGAGTCCTCGAGTCGAGTTCGAGTCCACGAGTCGACTGATACTCCTCGTGCCAACTCTTCACATGTCTCCTCGAGATGAATTCATTCCTCGAGTCGAGCTCCGAGTCCGCGAGTCGACCGATACTCCTCGCGCCGACTCTTCACGAAATTCCTCGTGCAGGCTATACGTGAGTCCTCGAGTCGAGTTTGAGTCCACGAGTCGACTGATACTCCTCGTGCCGACTCTTCACATGTCTCCTCGAGATGAATTCATTCCTCGAGTCGAGCTCCGAGTCCGCGAGTCGACCGATACTCCTCGCGCCGGCTCTTCACGAAATTCCTCGTGGAGGCTCTACGTGAGTCGTCGAGTCGAGTTCGAGTCCACGAGTCGACTGATACTCCTCGTGTCGACTCTTCACATGTCTCCTCGAGATGAAGTCATTCCTCGAGTCGAGCTCCGAGTCCGCGAGTCGACCGATACTCCTCGCGCCGACTCTTCACGAAATTCCTCGTGCAGGCTCTACGTGAGTCCTCGAGTCGAGTTCGAGTCCACGAGTCGACTGATACTCCTCGTGCCGACTCTTCTCATGTCTCCTCGAGATGAATTCATTCCTCGACTCGAGCTCGGAGTCCGCGAGTCGACCGATACTCCTCGCGCCGACTCTTCACGAAATTCCTTGTGCAGGTTCTACGTGAGTCCTCGAGTCGAGTTTGAGTCCACGAGTCGACTGATACTCCTCCTGCCAACTCTTCACATGTCTCCTCGAGATGAATTCATTCCTCGAGTCGAGCTCCGAGTCCGCGAGTCGACCGATACTCCTCGCGCCGACTCTTCACGAAATTCCTCGTGCAGGCTCTACGTGAGTCCTCGAGTCGAGTTCGAGTCCACGAGTCGACTGATACTCCTCGTGCCGACTCTTCACATGTCTCCTCGAGATGAATTCATTCCTCGAGTCGAGCTCCGAGTCCGCGAGTCGACCGATACTCCTCGCGCCGTCTCTTCACGAAATTCCTCGTGCAGGCTCTACGTGAGTCCTCGAGTCGAGTTCGAGTCCACGAGTCGACTGATACTCCTCGTGCTAACTCGTCACATGTCTCCTCGAGATGAATTCATTCCTCGAGTCGAGCTCCGAGTCCGTGAGTCGACCGATACTCATCGCGCCGACTCTTCACGAAATTCCTCGTGCAGGCTCTACGTGAGTCCTCGAGTCGAGTTCGAGTCCATGAATCGACTGATACTCCTCGTGCCAACTCTTCACATGTCTCCTCGAGAGGAATTCATTCCTCGAGTCGAGCTCCGAGTCCGCGAGTCGACCGATACTCCTCGCGCCGACTCTTCACGAAATTCCTCGTGCAGGCTCTACGTGAGTCCTCGAGTCGAGTTCGAGTCCACGAGTCGACTGATACTCCTCGTGCCAACTCTTCACATGTCTCCTCGAGATGAATTCATTCCTCGAGTCGAGCTCCGAGTCCGCGAGTCGACCGATACTCCTCGAGCCGACTCTTCACGAAATTCCTCGTGCAGGCTCTACGTTAGTCCTCGAGTCGAGTTCGAGTCCACGAGTCGACTGATACTCCTCGTGCCAACTCTTCACATGTCTCCTCGAGATGAATTCATTCCTCGAGTCGAGCTCCGAGTCCGCGAGTCGACCGATACTCCTCGCGCCGACTCTTCACGAAATTCCTCGTGCAGGCTCTACGTGAGTCCTCGAGTCGAGTTTGAGTCCACGAGTCGACTGATACTCCTCGTGCCGACTCTTCACATGTCTCCTCGAGATGAATTCATTCCTCGAGTCGAGCTCCGAGTCCGCGAGTCGACCGATACTCCTCGCGCCGACTCTTCACGAAATTCCTCGTGCAGGCTCTACGTTAGTCCTCGAGTCGAGTTCGAGTCCATGAGTCGACTGATACTCCTCGTGCCGACTCTTCACATGTCTCCTCGAGATGAATTCATTCCTCGAGTCGAGCTCCGAGTCCGGGAGTCGACCGATACTCCTCGCGCCGACTCTTCACGAAATTCCTCGTGCAGGCTCTACGTGAGTCCTCGAGTCGAGTTCGAGTCCACGAGTCGACTGATACTCCTCGTGCCGACTCTTCACATGTCTCCTCGAGATGAATTCATTCCTCGAGTCGAGCTCCGAGTCCGCGAGTCGACCGATACTCCTCGCGCCGACTCTTCACGAAATTCCTCGTGCAGGCTCTACGTTAGTCCTCGAGTCGAGTTCGAGTCCATGAGTCGACTGATACTCCTCGTGCCGACTCTTCACATGTCTCCTCGAGATGAATTCATTCCTCGAGTCGAGCTCCGAGTCCGGGAGTCGACCGATACTCCTCGCGCCGACTCTTCACGAAATTCCTCGTGCAGGCTCTACGTGAGTCCTCGAGTCGAGTTCGAGTCCACGAGTCGACTGATACTCCTCGTGCCAACTCTTCACATGTCTCCTCGAGATGAATTCATTCCTCGAGTCGAGCTCCGAGTCCGCGAGTCGACCGATACTCCTCGCGCCGACTCTTCACGAAATTCCTCGTGCAGGCTATACGTGAGTCCTCGAGTCGAGTTTGAGTCCACGAGTCGACTGATACTCCTCGTGCCGACTCTTCACATGTCTCCTCGAGATGAATTCATTCCTCGAGTCGAGCTCCGAGTCCGCGAGTCGACCGATACTCCTCGCGCCGGCTGTTCACGAAATTCCTCGTGGAGGCTCTACGTGAGTCGTCGAGTCGAGTTCGAGTCCACGAGTCGACTGATACTCCTCGTGTCGACTCTTCACATGTCTCCTCGAGATGAAGTCATTCCTCGAGTCGAGCTCCGAGTCCGCGAGTCGACCGATACTCCTCGCGCCGACTCTTCACGAAATTCCTCGTGCAGGCTCTACGTGAGTCCTCGAGTCGAGTTCGAGTCCACGAGTCGACTGATACTCCTCGTGCCGACTCTTCTCATGTCTCCTCGAGATGAATTCATTCCTCGACTCGAGCTCGGAGTCCGCGAGTCGACCGATACTCCTCGCGCCGACTCTTCACGAAATTCCTTGTGCAGGTTCTACGTGAGTCCTCGAGTCGAGTTTGAGTCCACGAGTCGACTGATACTCCTCCTGCCAACTCTTCACATGTCTCCTCGAGATGAATTCATTCCTCGAGTCGAGCTCCGAGTCCGCGAGTCGACCGATACTCCTCGCGCCGACTCTTCACGAAATTCCTCGTGCAGGCTCTACGTGAGTCCTCGAGTCGAGTTCGAGTCCACGAGTCGACTGATACTCCTCGTGCCGACTCTTCACATGTCTCCTCGAGATGAATTCATTCCTCGAGTCGAGCTCCGAGTCCGCGAGTCGACCGATACTCCTCGCGCCGTCTCTTCACGAAATTCCTCGTGCAGGCTCTACGTGAGTCCTCGAGTCGAGTTCGAGTCCACGAGTCGACTGATACTCCTCGTGCTAACTCGTCACATGTCTCCTCGAGATGAATTCATTCCTCGAGTCGAGCTCCGAGTCCGTGAGTCGACCGATACTCATCGCGCCGACTCTTCACGAAATTCCTCGTGCAGGCTCTACGTGAGTCCTCGAGTCGAGTTCGAGTCCATGAATCGACTGATACTCCTCGTGCCAACTCTTCACATGTCTCCTCGAGAGGAATTCATTCCTCGAGTCGAGCTCCGAGTCCGCGAGTCGACCGATACTCCTCGCGCCGACTCTTCACGAAATTCCTCGTGCAGGCTCTACGTGAGTCCTCGAGTCGAGTTCGAGTCCACGAGTCGACTGATACTCCTCGTGCCGACTCTTCACATGTCTACTCGAGTTGAATTCATTCCTCGAGTCGAGCTCCGAGTCCGCGAGTCGACCGATACTCCTCGAGCCGACTCTTCACGAAATTCCTCGTGCAGGCTCTACGTGAGTCCTCGAGTCGAGTTCGAGTCCATGAGTCGACTGATACTCCTCGTGCCAACTCTTCACATGTCTCCTCGAGAGGAATTCATTCCTCGAGTTGAGCTCCGAGTCCGCGAGTCGACCGATACTCCTCGCGCCGACTCTTCACGAAATTCCTCGTGCAGGCTCTACGTGAGTCCTCGAGTCAAGTTCGAGTCCATGAGTCGACTGATACTCCTCGTGCCAACTCTTCACATGTCTCATCGAGATGAATTCATTCCTCGAGTCGAGCTCCGAGTCCGCGAGTCGACCGATACTCCTCGCGCCCACTCTTCACGAAATTCCTCGTGCAGGCTCTACGTGAGTCCTCGAGTCGAGTTCGAGTCCACGAGTCGACTGATACTCCTCGTGCCAACTCTTCACATGTCTCCTCGAGATGAATTCATTCCTCGAGTCGAGCTCCGAGTCCGCGAGTCGACCGATACTCCTCGCGCCGACTCTTCACGAAATTCCTCGTGCAGGCTCTACGTGAGTCCTCGAGTCGAGTTTGAGTCCACGAGTCGACTGATACTCCTCGTGCCGACTCTTCACATGTCTCCTCGAGATGAATTCATTCCTCGAGTCGAGCTCCGAGTCCGCGAGTCGACCGATACTCCTCGCGCTGACTCTTCACGAAATTCGTCGTGCAGGCTCTACGTTAGTCCTCGAGTCGAGTTCGAGTCCATGAGTCGACTGATACTCCTCGTGCCAACTCTTCACATGTCTCATCGAGATGAAGTCATTCCTCGAGTCGAGCTCCGAGTCCGCGAGTCGACCGATACTCCTCGCGCCGACTCTTCACGAAATTCCTCGTGCAGGCTCTACGTGAGTCCTCGAGTCGAGTTCGAGTCCACGAGTCGACTGATACTCCTCGTGCCGACTCTTCTCATGTCTCCTCGAGATGAATTCATTCCTCGACTCGAGCTCGGAGTCCGCGAGTCGACCGATACTCCTCGCGCCGACTCTTCACGAAATTCCTTGTGCAGGTTCTACGTGAGTCCTCGAGTCGAGTTTGAGTCCACGAGTCGACTGATACTCCTCCTGCCAACTCTTCACATGTCTCCTCGAGATGAATTCATTCCTCGAGTCGAGCTCCGAGTCCGCGAGTCGACCGATACTCCTCGCGCCGACTCTTCACGAAATTCCTCGTGCAGGCTCTACGTGAGTCCTCGAGTCGAGTTCGAGTCCACGAGTCGACTGATACTCCTCGTGCCGACTCTTCACATGTCTCCTCGAGATGAATTCATTCCTCGAGTCGAGCTCCGAGTCCGCGAGTCGACCGATACTCCTCGCGCCGTCTCTTCACGAAATTCCTCGTGCAGGCTCTACGTGAGTCCTCGAGTCGAGTTCGAGTCCACGAGTCGACTGATACTCCTCGTGCTAACTCGTCACATGTCTCCTCGAGATGAATTCATTCCTCGAGTCGAGCTCCGAGTCCGTGAGTCGACCGATACTCATCGCGCCGACTCTTCACGAAATTCCTCGTGCAGGCTCTACGTGAGTCCTCGAGTCGAGTTCGAGTCCATGAATCGACTGATACTCCTCGTGCCAACTCTTCACATGTCTCCTCGAGAGGAATTCATTCCTCGAGTCGAGCTCCGAGTCCGCGAGTCGACCGATACTCCTCGCGCCGACTCTTCACGAAATTCCTCGTGCAGGCTCTACGTGAGTCCTCGAGTCGAGTTCGAGTCCACGAGTCGACTGATACTCCTCGTGCCGACTCTTCACATGTCTCCTCGAGTTGAATTCATTCCTCGAGTCGAGCTCCGAGTCCGCGAGTCGACCGATACTCCTCGAGCCGACTCTTCACGAAATTCCTCGTGCAGGCTCTACGTGAGTCCTCGAGTCGAGTTCGAGTCCATGAGTCGACTGATACTCCTCGTGCCAACTCTTCACATGTCTCCTCGAGAGGAATTCATTCCTCGAGTTGAGCTCCGAGTCCGCGAGTCGACCGATACTCCTCGCGCCGACTCTTCACGAAATTCCTCGTGCAGGCTCTACGTGAGTCCTCGAGTCGAGTTCGAGTCCATGAGTCGACTGATACTCCTCGTGCCAACTCTTCACATGTCTCATCGAGATGAATTCATTCCTCGAGTCGAGCTCCGAGTCCGCGAGTCGACCGATACTCCTCGCGCCCACTCTTCACGAAATTCCTCGTGCAGGCTCTACGTGAGTCCTCGAGTCGAGTTCGAGTCCACGAGTCGACTGATACTCCTCGTGCCAACTCTTCACATGTCTCCTCGAGATGAATTCATTCCTCGAGTCGAGCTCCGAGTCCGCGAGTCGACCGATACTCCTCGCGCCGACTCTTCACGAAATTCCTCGTGCAGGCTCTACGTGAGTCCTCGAGTCGAGTTTGAGTCCACGAGTCGACTGATACTCCTCGTGCCGACTCTTCACATGTCTCCTCGAGATGAATTCATTCCTCGAGTCGAGCTCCGAGTCCGCGAGTCGACCGATACTCCTCGCGCTGACTCTTCACGAAATTCCTCGTGCAGGCTCTACGTTAGTCCTCGAGTCGAGTTCGAGTCCATGAGTCGACTGATACTCCTCGTGCCAACTCTTCACATGTCTCATCGAGATGAATTCATTCCTCGAGTCGAGCTCCGAGTCCGCGAGTCGACCGATACTCCTCGCGCCGACTCTTCACGAAATTCCTCGTGCAGGCTCTACGTGAGTCCTCGAGTCGAGTTCGAGTCCACGAGTCGACTGATACTCCTCGTGCCAACTCTTCACATGTCTCCTCGAGATGAATTCATTCCTCGAGTCGAGCTCCGAGTCCGCGAGTCGACCGATACTCCTCGCGCCGACTCTTCACGAAATTCCTCGTGCAGGCTATACGTGAGTCCTCGAGTCGAGTTTGAGTCCACGAGTCGACTGATACTCCTCGTGCCGACTCTTCACATGTCTCCTCGAGATGAATTCATTCCTCGAGTCGAGCTCCGAGTCCGCGAGTCGACCGATACTCCTCGCGCCGACTCTTCACGAAATTCCTCGTGCAGGCTCTACGTGAGTCCTCGAGTCGAGTTCGAGTCCATGAGTCGACTGATACTCCTCGTGCCAACTCTTCACATGTCTCATCGAGATGAATTCATTCCTCGAGTCGAGCTCCGAATCCGCGAGTC
Organism: Urtica dioica subsp. dioica; assembly: GCF_054948205.1. NCBI lineage: Eukaryota > Viridiplantae > Streptophyta > Magnoliopsida > Rosales > Urticaceae > Urtica > Urtica dioica. Next base: position 34,218,954 of record NC_142756.1, on the reverse strand, counting down.
GACCGATACTCCTCGCGCCGACTCTTCACGAAATTCCTCGTGCAGGCTCTACGTGAGTCCTCGAGTCGAGTTCGAGTCCACGAGTCGACTGATACTCCTCGTGCCGACTCTTCACATGTATCCTCGAGATGAATTCATTCCTCGAGTCGAGCTCCGAGTCCGCGAGTCGACCGATACTCCTCGCGCCGTCTCTTCACGAAATTCCTCGTGCAGGCTCTACGTGAGTCCTCGAGTCGAGTTCGAGTCCATGAGTCGACTGATACTCCTCGTGCCAACTCTTCACATGTCTCATCGAGATGAATTCATTCCTCGAGTCGAGCTCCGAGTCCGCGAGTCGACCGATACTCCTCGCGCCGACTCTTCACGAAATTCCTCGTGGAGGCTCTACGTGAGTCGTCGAGTCGAGTTCGAGTCCACGAGTCGACTGATACTCCTCGTGTCGACTCTTCACATGTCTCCTCGAGATGAAGTCATTCCTCGAGTCGAGCTCCGAGTCCGCGAGTCGACCGATACTCCTCGCGCCGACTCTTCACGAAATTCCTCGTGCAGGCTCTACGTGAATCCTCGAGTCGAGTTCGAGTCCACGAGTCGACTGATACTCCTCGTGCCGACTCTTCACATGTCTCCTCGAGATGAATTCATTCCTCGACTCGAGCTCGGAGTCCGCGAGTCGACCGATACTCCTCGCGCCGACTCTTCACGAAATTCCTTGTGCAGGTTCCATGTGAGTCCTCGAGTCGAGTTCGAGTCCATGAGTCGACTGATACTCCTCGTGCCAACTCTTCACATGTCTCATCGAGATGAATTCATTCCTCGAGTCGAGCTCCGAGTCCGCGAGTCGACCGATACTCCTCGCGCCGACTCTTCACGAAATTCCTCGTGGAGGCTCTACGTGAGTCCTCGAGTCGAGTTCGAGTCCACGAGTCGACTGATACTCCTCGTGTCGACTCTTCACATGTCTCCTCGAGATGAATTCATTCCTCGAGTCGAGCTCCGAGTCCGCGAGTCGACCGATACTCCTCGCGCCGACTCTTCACGAAATTCCTCGTGCAGGCTCTACGTGAGTCCTCGAGTCGAGTTCGAGTCCACGAGTCGACTGATACTCCTCGTGCCGACTCTTCACATGTATCCTCGAGATGAATTCATTCCTCGAGTCGAGCTCCGAGTCCGCGAGTCGACCGATACTCCTCGCGCCGTCTCTTCACGAAATTCCTCGTGCAGGCTCTACGTGAGTCCTCGAGTCGAGTTCGAGTCCATGAGTCGACTGATACTCCTCGTGCCAACTCTTCACATGTCTCATCAAGATGAATTCATTCCTCGAGTCGAGCTCCGAGTCCGCGAGTCGACCGATACTCCTCGCGCCGACTCTTCACGAAATTCCTCGTGGAGGCTCTACGTGAGTCGTCGAGTCGAGTTCGAGTCCACGAGTCGACTGATACTCCTCGTGTCGACTCTTCACATGTCTCCTCGAGATGAAGTCATTCCTCGAGTCGAGCTCCGAGTCCGCGAGTCGACCGATACTCCTCGCGCCGACTCTTCACGAAATTCCTCGTGCAGGCTCTACGTGAGTCCTCGAGTCGAGTTCGAGTCCACGAGTCGACTGATACTCCTCGTGCCGACTCTTCACATGTCTCCTCGAGATGAATTCATTCCTCGACTCGAGCTCGGAGTCCGCGAGTCGACCGATACTCCTCGCGCCGACTCTTCACGAAATTCCTTGTGCAGGTTCTACGTGAGTCCTCGAGTCGAGTTCGAGTCCACGAGTCGACTGATACTCCTCCTGCCAACTCTTCACATGTCTCCTCGAGATGAATTCATTCCTCGAGTCGAGCTCCGAGTCCGCGAGTCGACCGATACTCCTCGCGCCGACTCTTCACGAAATTCCTCGTGCAGGCTCTACGTGAGTCCTCGAGTCGAGTTCGAGTCCACGAGTCGACTGATACTCCTCGTGCTAACTCTTCACATGTCTCCTCGAGATGAATTCATTCCTCGAGTCGAGCTCCGAGTCCGTGAGTCGACCGATACTCATCGCGCCGACTCTTCACGAAATTCCTCGTGCAGGCTCTACGTGAGTCCTCGAGTCGAGTTCGAGTCCATGAATCGACTGATACTCCTCGTGCCAACTCTTCACATGTCTCCTCGAGAGGAATTCATTCCTCGAGTCGAGCTCCGAGTCCGCGAGTCGACCGATACTCCTCGCGCCGACTCTTCACGAAATTCCTCGTGCAGGCTCTACGTGAGTCCTCGAGTCGAGTTCGAGTCCACGAGTCGACTGATACTCCTCGTGCCGACTCTTCACATGTCTCCTCGAGTTGAATTCATTCCTCGAGTCGAGCTCCGAGTCCGCGAGTCGACCGATACTCCTCGAGCCGACTCTTCACGAAATTCCTCGTGCAGGCTCTACGTGAGTCCTCGAGTCGAGTTCGAGTCCATGAGTCGACTGATACTCCTCGTGCCAACTCTTCACATGTCTCCTCGAGAGGAATTCATTCCTCGAGTCGAGCTCCGAGTCCGCGAGTCGACCGATACTCCTCGCGCCGACTCTTCACGAAATTCCTCGTGCAGGCTCTACGTGAGTCCTCGAGTCGAGTTCGAGTCCATGAGTCGACTGATACTCCTCGTGCCAACTCTTCACATGTCTCATCGAGATGAATTCATTCCTCGAGTCGAGCTCCGAGTCCGCGAGTCGACCGATACTCCTCGCGCCGACTCTTCACGAAATTCCTCGTGCAGGCTCTACGTGAGTCCTCGAGTCGAGTTCGAGTCCACGAGTCGACTGATACTCCTCGTGCCGACTCTTCACATGTCTCCTCGAGATGAATTCATTCCTCGACTCGAGCTCGGAGTCCGCGAGTCGACCGATACTCCTCGCGCCGACTCTTCACGAAATTCCTTGTGCAGGTTCTACGTGAGTCCTCGAGTCGAGTTCGAGTCCACGAGTCGACTGATACTCCTCGTGCCGACTCTTCACATGTCTCCTCGAGATGAATTCATTCCTCGAGTCGAGCTCCGAGTCCGCGAGTCGACCGATACTCCTCGCGCCGACTCTTCACGAAATTCCTCGTGCAGGCTCTACGTGAGTCCTCGAGTCGAGTTCGAGTCCACGAGTCGACTGATACTCCTCGTGCTAACTCTTCACATGTCTCCTCGAGATGAATTCATTCCTCGAGTCGAGCTCCGAGTCCGTGAGTCGACCGATACTCATCGCGCCGACTCTTCACGAAATTCCTCGTGCAGGCTCTACGTGAGTCCTCGAGTCGAGTTCGAGTCCATGAATCGACTGATACTCCTCGTGCCAACTCTTCACATGTCTCCTCGAGAGGAATTCATTCCTCGAGTCGAGCTCCGAGTCCGCGAGTCGACCGATACTCCTCGCGCCGACTCTTCACGAAATTCCTCGTGCAGGCTCTACGTGAGTCCTCGAGTCGAGTTCGAGTCCACGAGTCGACTGATACTCCTCGTGCCGACTCTTCACATGTCTCCTCGAGTTGAATTCATTCCTCGAGTCGAGCTCCGAGTCCGCGAGTCGACCGATACTCCTCGAGCCGACTCTTCACGAAATTCCTCGTGCAGGCTCTACGTGAGTCCTCGAGTCGAGTTCGAGTCCATGAGTCGACTGATACTCCTCGTGCCAACTCTTCACATGTCTCCTCGAGAGGAATTCATTCCTCGAGTCGAGCTCCGAGTCCGCGAGTCGACCGATACTCCTCGCGCCGACTCTTCACGAAATTCCTCGTGCAGGCTCTACGTGAGTCCTCGAGTCGAGTTCGAGTCCATGAGTCGACTGATACTCCTCGTGCCAACTCTTCACATGTCTCATCGAGATGAATTCATTCCTCGAGTCGAGCTCCGAGTCCGCGAGTCGACCGATACTCCTCGCGCCGACTCTTCACGAAATTCCTCGTGCAGGCTCTACGTGAGTCCTCGAGTCGAGTACGAGTCCACGAGTCGACTGATACTCCTCGTGCCAACTCTTCACATGTCTCCTCGAGATGAATTCATTCCTCGAGTCGAGCTCCGAGTCCGCGAGTCGACCGATACTCCTCGCGCCGACTCTTCACGAAATTCCTCGTGCAGGCTCTACGTGAGTCCTCGAGTCGAGTTTGAGTCCACGAGTCGACTGATACTCCTCGTGCCGACTCTTCACATGTCTCCTCGAGATGAATTCATTCCTCGAGTCGAGCTCCGAGTCCGCGAGTCGACCGATACTCCTCGCGCCGACTCTTCACGAAATTCCTCGTGCAGGCTCTACGTTAGTCCTCGAGTCGAGTTCGAGTCCATGAGTCGACTGATACTCCTCGTGCCAACTCTTCACATGTCTCCTCGAGATGAATTCATTCCTCGAGACGAGCTCCGAGTCCGCGAGTCGACCGATACTCCTCGCGCCGACTCTTCACGAAATTCCTTGTGCAAGCTCTACGTGAGTCCTCGAGTCGAGTTCGAGTCCACGAGTCGACTGATACTCCTCGTGCCGACTCTTCACATGTCTCCTCGAGATGAATTCATTCCTCGAGTCGAGCTCTGAGTCCGCGAGTCGACCGACACTCCTCGAGCCGACTCTTCACGAAATTCCTCGTGCAGGCTCTACGTGAGTCCTCGAGTCGAGTTCTAGTCCATGAGTCGACTGATACTCCTCGTGCCAACTCTTCACATGTCTCCTCGAGAGGAATTCATTCCTCGAGTCGAGCTCCGAGTCCGCGAGTCGACCGATACTCCTCGCGCCGACTCTTCACGAAATTCCTCGTGCAGGCTCTACGTGAGTCCTCGAGTCGAGTTCGAGTCCATGAGTCGACTGATACACCTCATGCCAACTCTTCACATGTCTCATCGAGATGAATTCATTCCTCGAGTCGAGCTCCGAGTCCGCGAGTCGACCGATACTCCTCGCGCCGACTCTTCACGAAATTCCTCGTGCAGGCTCTACGTGAGTCCTCGAGTCGAGTTCGAGTCCACGAGTCGACTGATACTCCTCGTGCCAACTCTTCACATGTCTCCTCGAGATGAATTCATTCCTCGAGTCGAGCTCCGAGTCCGCGAGTCGACCGATACTCCTTGTGCCGACTCTTCACGAAATTCCTCGTGCAGGCTCTACGTGAGTCCTCGAGTCGAGTTCGAGTCCACGAGTCGACTGATACTCCTCGTGTCGACTCTTCACATGTCTCCTCGAGATGAATTCATTCCTCGAGTCGAGCTCCGAGTCCGCGAGTCGACCGATACTCCTCGCGCCGACTCTTCACGAAATTCCTCGTGCAGGCTCTACGTGAGTCCTCGAGTCGAGTTCGAGTCCACGAGTCGACTGATACTCCTCGTGCCGACTCTTCACATGTCTCCTCGAGATGAATTCATTCCTCGAGTCGAGCTCCGAGTCCGCGAGTCGACCGATACTCCTCGCGCCGACTCTTCACGAAATTCCTCGTGCAGGCTCTACGTGAGTCCTCGAGTCGAGTTCGAGTCCATGAGTCGACTGATACTCCTCGTGCCAACTCTTCACATGTCTCATCGAGATGAATTCATTCCTCGAGTCGAGCTCCGAGTCCGCGAGTCGACCGATACTCCTCGCGCCGACTCTTCACGAAATTCCTCGTGGAGGCTCTACGTGAGTCGTCGAGTCGAGTTCGAGTCCACGAGTCGACTGATACTCCTCGTGTCGACTCTTCACATGTCTCCTCGAGATGAAGTCATTCCTCGAGTCGAGCTCTGAGTCCGCGAGTCGACCGATACTCCTCGCGCCGACTCTTCACGAAATTCCTCGTGCAGGCTCTACGTGAGTCCTCGAGTCGAGTTCGAGTCCACGAGTCGACTGAAACTCCTCGTGCCGACTCTTCACATGTCTCCTCGAGATGAATTCATTTCTCGAGTCGAGCTCCGAGTCCGCGAGTCGACCGATACTCCTCGTGCCGACTCTTCACGAAATTCCTTGTGCAGGCTCTACGTGAGTCCTCGAGTCGAGTTCGAGTCCACGAGTCGACTGATACTCCTCCTGCCAACTCTTCACATGTCTCCTCGAGATGAATTCATTCCTCGAGTCGAGCTCCGAGTCCGCGAGTCGACCGATACTCCTCGCGCCGACTCTTCACGAAATTCCTCGTGCAGGCTCTACGTGAGTCCTCGAGTCGAGTTCGAGTCCACGAGTCGACTGATACTCCTCGTGCCAACTCTTCACATGTCTCCTCGAGATGAATTCATTCCTCGAGTCGAGCTCCGAGTCCGCGAGTCGACCGATACTCATCGCGCCGACTCTTCACGAAATTCCTCGTGCAGGCTCTACGTGAGTCCTCGAGTCGAGTTCGAGTCCACGAGTCGACTGATACTCCTCGTGCCGACTCTTCACATGTCTCCTCGAGATGAATTCATTCCTCGAGTCGAGCTCCGAGTCCGCGAGTCGACCGATACTCCTCGCGCCGACTCTTCACGAAATTCCTCGTGCAGGCTCTACGTGAGTCCTCGAGTCGAGTTCGAGTCTACGAATCGACTGATACTCCTCGTGCCGACTCTTCACATGTCTCCTCGAGATGAATTCATTCCTCGAGTCGAGCTCCGAGTCCGCGAGTCGACCGATACTCCTCGAGCCGACTCTTCACGAAATTCCTCGTGCAGGCTCTACGTGAGTCCTCGAGTCGAGTTCGAGTCCATGAGTCGACTGATACTCCTCGTGCCAACTCTTCACATGTCTCCTCGAGAGGAATTCATTCCTCGAGTCGAGCTCCGAGTCCGCGAGTCGACCGATACTCCTCGCGCCGACTCTTCACGAAATTCCTCGTGCAAGCTCTACGTGAGTCCTCGAGTCGAGTTCGAGTCCATGAGTCGACTGATACTCCTCGTGCCAACTCTTCACATGTCTCATCGAGATGAATTCATTCCTCGAGTCGAGCTCCGAGTCCGCGAGTCGACCGATACTCCTCGCGCCGACTCTTCACGAAATTCCTCGTGCAGGCTCTACGTGAGTCCTCGAGTCGAGTTCGAGTCCACGAGTCGACTGATACTCCTCGTGTCGACTCTTCACATGTCTCCTCGAGATGAAGTCATTCCTCGAGTCGAGCTCTGAGTCCGCGAGTCGACCGATACTCCTCGCGCCGACTCTTCACGAAATTCCTCGTGCAGGCTCTACGTGAGTCCTCGAGTCGAGTTCGAGTCCACGAGTCGACTGAAACTCCTCGTGCCGACTCTTCACATGTCTCCTCGAGATGAATTCATTTCTCGAGTCGAGCTCCGAGTCCGCGAGTCGACCGATACTCCTCGTGCCGACTCTTCACGAAATTCCTTGTGCAGGCTCTACGTGAGTCCTCGAGTCGAGTTCGAGTCCACGAGTCGACTGATACTCCTCCTGCCAACTCTTCACATGTCTCCTCGAGATGAATTCATTCCTCGAGTCGAGCTCCGAGTCCGCGAGTCGACCGATACTCCTCGCGCCGACTCTTCACGAAATTCCTCGTGCAGGCTCTACGTGAGTCCTCGAGTCGAGTTCGAGTCCACGAGTCGACTGATACTCCTCGTGCCGACTCTTCACATGTCTCCTCGAGTTGAATTCATTCCTCGAGTCGAGCTCCGAGTCCGCGAGTCGACCGATACTCCTCGAGCCGACTCTTCACGAAATTCCTCGTGCAGGCTCTACGTGAGTCCTCGAGTCGAGTTCGAGTCCATGAGTCGACTGATACTCCTCGTGCCAACTCTTCACATGTCTCCTCGAGAGGAATTCATTCCTCGAGTTGAGCTCCGAGTCCGCGAGTCGACCGATACTCCTCGCGCCGACTCTTCACGAAATTCCTCGTGCAGGCTCTACGTGAGTCCTCGAGTCGAGTTCGAGTCCATGAGTCGACTGATACTCCTCGTGCCAACTCTTCACATGTCTCATCGAGATGAATTCATTCCTCGAGTCGAGCTCCGAGTCCGCGAGTCGACCGATACTCCTCGCGCCCACTCTTCACGAAATTCCTCGTGCAGGCTCTACGTGAGTCCTCGAGTCGAGTTCGAGTCCACGAGTCGACTGATACTCCTCGTGCCAACTCTTCACATGTCTCCTCGAGATGAATTCATTCCTCGAGTCGAGCTCCGAGTCCGCGAGTCGACCGATACTCCTCGCGCCGACTCTTCACGAAATTCCTCGTGCAGGCTCTACGTGAGTCCTCGAGTCGAGTTTGAGTCCACGAGTCGACTGATACTCCTCGTGCCGACTCTTCACATGTCTCCTCGAGATGAATTCATTCCTCGAGTCGAGCTCCGAGTCCGCGAGTCGACCGATACTCCTCGCGCTGACTCTTCACGAAATTCCTCGTGCAGGCTCTACGTTAGTCCTCGAGTCGAGTTCGAGTCCATGAGTCGACTGATACTCCTCGTGCCAACTCTTCACATGTCTCATCGAGATGAATTCATTCCTCGAGTCGAGCTCCGAGTCCGCGAGTCGACCGATACTCCTCGCGCCGACTCTTCACGAAATTCCTCGTGCAGGCTCTACGTGAGTCCTCGAGTCGAGTTCGAGTCCACGAGTCGACTGATACTCCTCGTGCCAACTCTTCACATGTCTCCTCGAGATGAATTCATTCCTCGAGTCGAGCTCCGAGTCCGCGAGTCGACCGATACTCCTCGCGCCGACTCTTCACGAAATTCCTCGTGCAGGCTATACGTGAGTCCTCGAGTCGAGTTTGAGTCCACGAGTCGACTGATACTCCTCGTGCCGACTCTTCACATGTCTCCTCGAGATGAATTCATTCCTCGAGTCGAGCTCCGAGTCCGCGAGTCGACCGATACTCCTCGCGCCGACTCTTCACGAAATTCCTCGTGCAGGCTCTACGTGAGTCCTCGAGTCGAGTTCGAGTCCATGAGTCGACTGATACTCCTCGTGCCAACTCTTCACATGTCTCATCGAGATGAATTCATTCCTCGAGTCGAGCTCCAAATCCGCGAGTCGACCGATACTCCTCGCGCCGACTCTTCACGAAATTCCTCGTGCAGGCTCTACGTGAGTCCTCGAGTCGAGTTCGAGTCCACGAGTCGACTGATACTCCTCGTGCCGACTCTTCACATGTATCCTCGAGATGAATTCATTCCTCGAGTCGAGCTCCGAGTCCGCGAGTCGACCGATACTCCTCGCGCCGTCTCTTCACGAAATTCCTCGTGCAGGCTCTACGTGAGTCCTCGAGTCGAGTTCGAGTCCATGAGTCGACTGATACTCCTCGTGCCAACTCTTCACATGTCTCATCGAGATGAATTCATTCCTCGAGTCGAGCTCCGAGTCCGCGAGTCGACCGATACTCCTCGCGCATACTCTTCACGAAATTCCTCGTGGAGGCTCTACGTGAGTCGTCGAGTCGAGTTCGAGTCCACGAGTCGACTGATACTCCTCGTGTCGACTCTTCACATGTCTCCTCGAGATGAAGTCATACCTCGAGTCGAGCTCCGAGTCCGCGAGTCGACCGATACTCCTCGCGCCGACTCTTCACGAAATTCCTCGTGCAGGCTCTACGTGAATCCTCGAGTCGAGTTCGAGTCCACGAGTCGACTGATACTCCTCGTGCCGACTCTTCACATGTCTCCTCGAGATGAATTCATTCCTCGACTCGAGCTCGGAGTCCGCGAGTCGACCGATACTCCTCGCGCCGACTCTTCACGAAATTCCTTGTGCAGGTTCTACGTGAGTCCTCGAGTCGAGTTCGAGTCCATGAGTCGACTGATACTCCTCGTGCCAACTCTTCACATGTCTCATCGAGATGAATTCATTCCTCGAGTCGAGCTCCGAGTCCGCGAGTCGACCGATACTCCTCGCGCCGACTCTTCACGAAATTCCTCGTGGAGGCTCTACGTGAGTCCTCGAGTCGAGTTCGAGTCCACGAGTCGACTGATACTCCTCGTGTCGACTCTTCACATGTCTCCTCGAGATGAATTCATTCCTCGAGTCGAGCTCCGAGTCCGCGAGTCGACCGATACTCCTCGCGCCGACTCTTCACGAAATTCCTCGTGCAGGCTCTACGTGAGTCCACGAGTCGAGTTCGAGTCCACGAGTCGACTGATACTCCTCGTGCCGACTCTTCACATGTATCCTCGAGATGAATTCATTCCTCGAGTCGAGCTCCGAGTCCGCGAGTCGACCGATACTCCTCGCGCCGTCTCTTCACGAAATTCCTCGTGCAGGCTCTACGTGAGTCCTCGAGTCGAGTTCGAGTCCATGAGTCGACTGATACTCCTCGTGCCAACTCTTCACATGTCTCATCGAGATGAATTCATTCCTCGAGTCGAGCTCCGAGTCCGCGAGTCGACCGATACTCCTCGCGCCGACTCTTCACGAAATTCCTCGTGGAGGCTCTACGTGAGTCGTCGAGTCGAGTTCGAGTCCACGAGTCGACTGATACTCCTCGTGTCGACTCTTCACATGTCTCCTCGAGATGAAGTCATTCCTCGAGTCGAGCTCCGAGTCAGCGAGTCGACCGATACTCCTCGCGCCGACTCTTCACGAAATTCCTCGTGCAGGCTCTACGTGAGTCCTCGAGTCGAGTTCGAGTCCACGAGTCGACTGATACTCCTCGTGCCGACTCTTCACATGTCTCCTCGAGATGAATTCATTCCTCGACTCGAGCTCGGAGTCCGCGAGTCGACCGATACTCCTCGCGCCGACTCTTCACGAAATTCCTTGTGCAGGTTCTACGTGAGTCCTCGAGTCGAGTTCGAGTCCACGAGTCGACTGATACTCCTCCTGCCAACTCTTCACATGTCTCCTCGAGATGAATTCATTCCTCGAGTCGAGCTCCGAGTCCGCGAGTCGACCGATACTCCTCGCGCCGACTCTTCACGAAATTCCTCGTGCAGGCTCTACGTGAGTCCTCGAGTCGAGTTCGAGTCCACGAGTCGACTGATACTCCTCGTGCTAACTCTTCACATGTCTCCTCGAGATGAATTCATTCCTCGAGTCGAGCTCCGAGTCCGTGAGTCGACCGATACTCATCGCGCCGACTCTTCACGAAATTCCTCGTGCAGGCTCTACGTGAGTCCTCGAGTCGAGTTCGAGTCCATGAATCGACTGATACTCCTCGTGCCAACTCTTCACATGTCTCCTCGAGAGGAATTCATTCCTCGAGTCGAGCTCCGAGTCCGCGAGTCGACCGATACTCCTCGCGCCGACTCTTCACGAAATTCCTCGTGCAGGCTCTACGTGAGTCCTCGAGTCGAGTTCGAGTCCACGAGTCGACTGATACTCCTCGTGCCGACTCTTCACATGTCTCCTCGAGTTGAATTCATTCCTCGAGTCGAGCTCCGAGTCCGCGAGTCGACCGATACTCCTCGAGCCGACTCTTCACGAAATTCCTCGTGCAGGCTCTACGTGAGTCCTCGAGTCGAGTTCGAGTCCATGAGTCGACTGATACTCCTCGTGCCAACTCTTCACATGTCTCCTCGAGAGGAATTCATTCCTCGAGTCGAGCTCCGAGTCCGCGAGTCGACCGATACTCCTCGCGCCGACTCTTCACGAAATTCCTCGTGCAGGCTCTACGTGAGTCCTCGAGTCGAGTTCGAGTCCATGAGTCGACTGATACTCCTCGTGCCAACTCTTCACATGTCTCATCGAGATGAATTCATTCCTCGAGTCGAGCTCCGAGTCCGCGAGTCGACCGATACTCCTCGCGCCGACTCTTCACGAAATTCCTCGTGCAGGCTCTACGTGAGTCCTCGAGTCGAGTTCGAGTCCACGAGTCGACTGATACTCCTCGTGCCGACTCTTCACATGTCTCCTCGAGATGAATTCATTCCTCGACTCGAGCTCGGAGTCCGCGAGTCGACCGATACTCCTCGCGCCGACTCTTCACGAAATTCCTTGTGCAGGTTCTACGTGAGTCCTCGAGTCGAGTTCGAGTCCATAAGTCGACTGATACTCCTCGTGCCAACTCTTCACATGTCTCATCGAGATGAATTCATTCCTCGAGTCGAGCTCCGAGTCCGCGAGTCGACCGATACTCCTCGCGCCGACTCTTCACGAAATTCCTCGTGGAGGCTCTACGTGAGTCCTCGAGTCGAGTTCGAGTCCACGAGTCGACTGATACTCCTCGTGTCGACTCTTCACATGTCTCCTCGAGATGAATTCATTCCTCGAGTCGAGCTCCGAGTCCGCGAGTCGACCGATACTCCTCGCGCCGACTCTTCACGAAATTCCTCGTGCAGGCTCTACGTGAGTCCTCGAGTCGAGTTCGAGTCCACGAGTCGACTGATACTCCTCGTGCCGACTCTTCACATGTCTCCTCGAGATGAATTCATTCCTCGACTCGAGCTCGGAGTCCGCGAGTCGACCGATACTCCTCGCGCCGACTCTTCACGAAATTCCTTGTGCAGGTTCTACGTGAGTCCTCGAGTCGAGTTCGAGTCCACGAGTCGACTGATACTCCTCGTGCCGACTCTTCACATGTCTCCTCGAGATGAATTCATTCCTCGAGTCGAGCTCCGAGTCCGCGAGTCGACCGATACTCCTCGCGCCGACTCTTCACGAAATTCCTCGTGCAGGCTCTACGTGAGTCCTCGAGTCGAGTTCGAGTCCACGAGTCGACTGATACTCCTCGTGCTAACTCTTCACATGTCTCCTCGAGATGAATTCATTCCTCGAGTCGAGCTCCGAGTCCGTGAGTCGACCGATACTCATCGCGCCGACTCTTCACGAAATTCCTCGTGCAGGCTCTACGTGAGTCCTCGAGTCGAGTTCGAGTCCATGAATCGACTGATACTCCTCGTGCCAACTCTTCACATGTCTCCTCGAGAGGAATTCATTCCTCGAGTCGAGCTCCGAGTCCGCGAGTCGACCGATACTCCTCGCGCCGACTCTTCACGAAATTCCTCGTGCAGGCTCTACGTGAGTCCTCGAGTCGAGTTCGAGTCCACGAGTCGACTGATACTCCTCGTGCCGACTCTTCACATGTCTCCTCGAGTTGAATTCATTCCTCGAGTCGAGCTCCGAGTCCGCGAGTCGACCGATACTCCTCGAGCCGACTCTTCACGAAATTCCTCGTGCAGGCTCTACGTGAGTCCTCGAGTCGAGTTCGAGTCCATGAGTCGACTGATACTCCTCGTGCCAACTCTTCACATGTCTCCTCGAGAGGAATTCATTCCTCGAGTCGAGCTCCGAGTCCGCGAGTCGACCGATACTCCTCGCGCCGACTCTTCACGAAATTCCTCGTGCAGGCTCTACGTGAGTCCTCGAGTCGAGTTCGAGTCCATGAGTCGACTGATACTCCTCGTGCCAACTCTTCACATGTCTCATCGAGATGAATTCATTCCTCGAGTCGAGCTCCGAGTCCGCGAGTCGACCGATACTCCTCGCGCCGACTCTTCACGAAATTCCTCGTGCAGGCTCTACGTGAGTCCTCGAGTCGAGTACGAGTCCACGAGTCGACTGATACTCCTCGTGCCAACTCTTCACATGTCTCCTCGAGATGAATTCATTCCTCGAGTCGAGCTCCGAGTCCGCGAGTCGACCGATACTCCTCGCGCCGACTCTTCACGAAATTCCTCGTGCAGGCTCTACGTGAGTCCTCGAGTCGAGTTTGAGTCCACGAGTCGACTGATACTCCTCGTGCCGACTCTTCACATGTCTCCTCGAGATGAATTCATTCCTCGAGTCGAGCTCCGAGTCCGCGAGTCGACCGATACTCCTCGCGCCGACTCTTCACGAAATTCCTCGTGCAGGCTCTACGTTAGTCCTCGAGTCGAGTTCGAGTCCATGAGTCGACTGATACTCCTCGTGCCAACTCTTCACATGTCTCCTCGAGATGAATTCATTCCTCGAGACGAGCTCCGAGTCCGCGAGTCGACCGATACTCCTCGCGCCGACTCTTCACGAAATTCCTTGTGCAAGCTCTACGTGAGTCCTCGAGTCGAGTTCGAGTCCACGAGTCGACTGATACTCCTCGTGCCGACTCTTCACATGTCTCCTCGAGATGAATTCATTCCTCGAGTCGAGCTCTGAGTCCGCGAGTCGACCGACACTCCTCGAGCCGACTCTTCACGAAATTCCTCGTGCAGGCTCTACGTGAGTCCTCGAGTCGAGTTCGAGTCCATGAGTCGACTGATACTCCTCGTGCCAACTCTTCACATGTCTCCTCGAGAGGAATTCATTCCTCGAGTCGAGCTCCGAGTCCGCGAGTCGACCGATACTCCTCGCGCCGACTCTTCACGAAATTCCTCGTGCAGGCTCTACGTGAGTCCTCGAGTCGAGTTCGAGTCCATGAGTCGACTGATACTCCTCATGCCAACTCTTCACATGTCTCATCGAGATGAATTCATTCCTCGAGTCGAGCTCCGAGTCCGCGAGTCGACCGATACTCCTCGCGCCGACTCTTCACGAAATTCCTCGTGCAGGCTCTACGTGAGTCCTCGAGTCGAGTTCGAGTCCACGAGTCGACTGATACTCCTCGTGCCAACTCTTCACATGTCTCCTCGAGATGAATTCATTCCTCGAGTCGAGCTCCGAGTCCGCGAGTCGACCGATACTCCTTGTGCCGACTCTTCACGAAATTCCTCGTGGAGGCTCTACGTGAGTCCTCGAGTCGAGTTCGAGTCCACGAGTCGACTGATACTCCTCGTGTCGACTCTTCACATGTCTCCTCGAGATGAATTCATTCCTCGAGTCGAGCTCCGAGTCCGCGAGTCGACCGATACTCCTCGCGCCGACTCTTCACGAAATTCCTCGTGCAGGCTCTACGTGAGTCCTCGAGTCGAGTTCGAGTCCACGAGTCGACTGATACTCCTCGTGCCGACTCTTCACATGTCTCCTCGAGATGAATTCATTCCTCGAGTCGAGCTCCGAGTCCGCGAGTCGACCGATACTCCTCGCGCCGACTCTTCACGAAATTCCTCGTGCAGGCTCTACGTGAGTCCTCGAGTCGAGTTCGAGTCCATGAGTCGACTGATACTCCTCGTGCCAACTCTTCACATGTCTCATCGAGATGAATTCATTCCTCGAGTCGAGCTCCGAGTCCGCGAGTCGACCGATACTCCTCGCGCCGACTCTTCACGAAATTCCTCGTGGAGGCTCTACGTGAGTCGTCGAGTCGAGTTCGAGTCCACGAGTCGACTGATACTCCTCGTGTCGACTCTTCACATGTCTCCTCGAGATGAAGTCATTCCTCGAGTCGAGCTCTGAGTCCGCGAGTCGACCGATACTCCTCGCGCCGACTCTTCACGAAATTCCTCGTGCAGGCTCTACGTGAGTCCTCGAGTCGAGTTCGAGTCCACGAGTCGACTGAAACTCCTCGTGCCGAATCTTCACATGTCTCCTCGAGATGAATTCATTTCTCGAGTCGAGCTCCGAGTCCGCGAGTCGACCGATACTCCTCGTGCCGACTCTTCACGAAATTCCTTGTGCAGGCTCTACGTGAGTCCTCGAGTCGAGTTCGAGTCCACGAGTCGACTGATACTCCTCCTGCCAACTCTTCACATGTCTCCTCGAGATGAATTCATTCCTCGAGTCGAGCTCCGAGTCCGCGAGTCGACCGATACTCCTCGCGCCGACTCTTCACGAAATTCCTCGTGCAGGCTCTACGTGAGTCCTCGAGTCGAGTTCGAGTCCACGAGTCGACTGATACTCCTCGTGCCAACTCTTCACATGTCTCCTCGAGATGAATTCATTCCTCGAGTCGAGCTCCGAGTCCGCGAGTCGACCGATACTCATCGCGCCGACTCTTCACGAAATTCCTCGTGCAGGCTCTACGTGAGTCCTCGAGTCGAGTTCGAGTCCACGAGTCGACTGATACTCCTCGTGCCGACTCTTCACATGTCTCCTCGAGATGAATTCATTCCTCGAGTCGAGCTCCGAGTCCGCGAGTCGACCGATACTCCTCGAGCCGACTCTTCACGAAATTCCTCGTGCAGGCTCTACGTGAGTCCTCGAGTCGAGTTCGAGTCCATGAGTCGACTGATACTCCTCGTGCCAACTCTTCACATGTCTCCTCGAGAGGAATTCATTCCTCGAGTCGAGCTCCGAGTCCGCGAGTCGACCGATACTCCTCGCGCCGACTCTTCACGAAATTCCTCGTGCAAGCTCTACGTGAGTCCTCGAGTCGAGTTCGAGTCCATGAGTCGACTGATACTCCTCGTGCCAACTCTTCACATGTCTCATCGAGATGAATTCATTCCTCGAGTCAAGCTCCGAGTCCGCGAGTCGACCGATACTCCTCGCGCCGACTCTTCACGAAATTCCTCGTGCAGGCTCTACGTGAGTCCTCGAGTCGAGTTCGAGTCCACGAGTCGACTGATACTCCTCGTGCCGACTCTTCACATGTCTCCTCGAGATGAATTCATTCCTCGAGTCGAGCTCCGAGTCCGCGAGTCGACCGATACTCCTCGCGCCGACTCTTCACGAAATTCCTCGTGCAGGCTCTACGTTAGTCCTCGAGTCGAGTTCGAGTCCATGAGTAGACTGATACTCCTCGTGCCAACTCTTCACATGTCTCCTCGAGATGAATTCATTCCTCGAGACGAGCTCCGAGTCCGCGAGTCGACCGATACTCCTCGCGCCGACTCTTCACGAAATTCCTTGTGCAAGCTCTACGTGAGTCCTCGAGTCGAGTTCGAGTCCACGAGTCGACTGATACTCCTCGTGCCGACTCTTCACATGTCCCCTCGAGATGAATTCATTCCTCGAGTCGAGCTCCGAGTCCGCGAGTCGACCGATACTCCTCGAGCCGACTCTTCACGAAATTCCTCGTGCAGGCTCTACGTGAGTCCTCGAGTCGAGTTCGAGTCCACGAGTCGACTGATACTCCTCGTGCCAACTCTTCACATGTCTCCTCGAGATGAATTCATTCCTCGAGTCGAGCTCCGAGTCCGCGAGTCGACCGATACTCCTCGCGCCGACTCTTCACGAAATTCCTCGTGCAGGCTCTACGTGAGTCCTCGAGTCGAGTTCGAGTCCACGAGTCGACTGATACTCCTCGTGCCAACTCTTCACATGTCTCATCGAGATGAATTCATTCCTCGAGTCGAGCTCCGAGTCCGCGAGTCGACCGATACTCCTCGCGCCGACTCTTCACGAAATTCCTCGTGGAGGCTCTACGTGAGTCCTCGAGTCGAGTTCGAGTCCACGAGTCGACTGATACTCCTCGTGTCGACTCTTCACATGTCTCCTCGAGATGAATTCATTCCTCGAGTCGAGCTCCGAGTCCGCGAGTCGACCGATACTCCTCGCGCCGACTCTTCACGAAATTCCTCGTGCAGGCTCTACGTGAGTCCTCGAGTCGAGTTCGAGTCCACGAGTCGACTGATACTCCTCGTGCCGACTCTTCACATGTCTCCTCGAGATGAATTCATTCCTCGAGTCGAGCTCCGAGTCCGCGAGTCGACCGATACTCCTCGCGCCGACTCTTCACGAAATTCCTCGTGCAGGCTCTACGTGAGTCCTCGAGTCGAGTTCGAGTCCACGAGTCGACTGATACTCCTCGTGCCGACTCTTCACATGTCTCCTCGAGATGAATTCATTCCTCGAGTCGAGCTCCGAGTCCGCGAGTCGACCGATACTCCTCGAGCCGACTCTTCACGAAATTCCTCGTGCAGGCTCTACGTGAGTCCTCGAGTCGAGTTCGAGTCCACGAGTCGACTGATACTCCTCGTGCCAACTCTTCACATGTCTCCTCGAGATGAATTCATTCCTCGAGTCGAGCTCCGAGTCCGCGAGTCGACCGATACTCCTCGCGCCGACTCTTCACGAAATTCCTCGTGCAGGCTCTACGTGAGTCCTCGAGTCGAGTTCGAGTCCATGAGTCGACTGATACTCCTCGTGCCAACTCTTCACATGTCTCATCGAGATGAATTCATTCCTCGAGTCGAGCTCCGAGTCCGCGAGTCAACCGATACTCCTCGCGCCGACTCTTCACGAAATTCCTCGTGCAGGCTCTACGTGAGTCCTCGAGTCGAGTTCGAGTCCACGAGTCGACTGATACTCCTCGTGTCGACTCTTCACATGTCTCCTCGCGATGAATTCATTCCTCGAGTCGAGCTCCGAGTCCGCGAGTCGACCGATACTCCTCGCGCCGACTCTTCACGAAATTCCTCGTGCAGGCTCTACGTGAGTCCTCGAGTCGAGTTCGAGTCCACGAGTCGACTGATACTCCTCGTGCCGACTCTTCACATGTCTCCTCGAGATGAATTCATTCCTCGAGTCGAGCTCCGAGTCCGCGAGTCGACCGATACTCCTCGAGCCGACTCTTCACGAAATTCCTCGTGCAGGCTCTACGTGAGTCCTCGAGTCGAGTTCGAGTCCACGAGTCGACTGATACTCCTCGTGCCAACTCTTCACATGTCTCCTCGAGATGAATTCATTCCTCGAGTCGAGCTCCGAGTCCGCGAGTCGACCGATACTCCTTGCGCCGACTCTTCACGAAATTCCTCGTGGAGGCTCTACGTGAGTCCTCGGGTCGAGTTCGAGTCCACGAGTCGACTGATACTCCTCGTGTCGACTCTTCACATGTCTCCTCGAGATGAATTCATTCCTCGAGTCGAGCTCCGAGTCCGCGAGTCGACCGATACTCCTCGCGCCGACTCTTCACGAAATTCCTCGTGCAGGCTCTACGTGAGTCCTCGAGTCGAGTTCGAGTCCACGAGTCGACTGATACTCCTCGTGCCGACTCTTCACATGTCTCCTCGAGATGAATTCATTCCTCGAGTCGAGCTCCGAGTCCGCGAGTCGACCGATACTCCTCGCGCCGACTCTTCACGAAATTCCTCGTGCAGGCTCTACGTGAGTCCTCGAGTCGAGTTCGAGTCCACGAGTCGACTGATACTCCTCGTGCCGACTCTTCACATGTCTCCTCGAGATGAATTCATTCCTCGAGTCGAGCTCCGAGTCCGCGAGTCGACCGATACTCCTCGCGCCGACTCTTCACGAAATTCCTCGTGCAGGCTCTACGTGAGTCCTCGAGTCGAGTTCGAGTCCACGAGTCGACTGATACTCCTCGTGCCGACTCTTCACATGTCTCCTCGAGATGAATTCATTCCTCGAGTCGAGCTCCGAGTCCGCGAGTCGACCGATACTCCTCGAGCCGACTCTTCACGAAATTCCTCGTGCAGGCTCTACGTGAGTCCTCGAGTCGAGTTCGAGTCCACGAGTCGACTGATACTCCTCGTGCCAACTCTTCACATGTCTCCTCGAGATGAATTCATTCCTCGAGTCGAGCTCCGAGTCCGCGAGTCGACCGATACTCCTCGCGCCGACTCTTCACGAAATTCCTCGTGCAGGCTCTACGTGAGTCCTCGAGTCGAGTTCGAGTCCATGAGTCGACTGATACTCCTCGTGCCAACTCTTCACATGTCTCATCGAGATGAATTCATTCCTCGAGTCGAGCTCCGAGTCCGCGAGTCGACCGATACTCCTCGCGCCGACTCTTCACGAAATTCCTCGTGGAGGCTCTACGTGAGTCCTCGAGTCGAGTTCGAGTCCACGAGTCGACTGATACTCCTCGTGTCGACTCTTCACATGTCTCCTCGCGATGAATTCATTCCTCGAGTCGAGCTCCGAGTCCGCGAGTCGACCGATACTCCTCGCGCCGACTCTTCACGAAATTCCTCGTGCAGGCTCTACGTGAGTCCTCGAGTCGAGTTCGAGTCCACGAGTCGACTGATACTCCTCGTGCCGACTCTTCACATGTCTCCTCGAGATGAATTCATTCCTCGAGTCGAGCTCCGAGTCCGCGAGTCGACCGATACTCCTCGCGCCGACTCTTCACGAAATTCCTCGTGCAGGCTCTACGTGAGTCCTCGAGTCGAGTTCGAGTCCATGAGTCGACTGATACTCCTCGTGCCAACTCTTCACATGTCTCATCGAGATGAATTCATTCCTCGAGTCGAGCTCCGAGTCCGCGAGTCGACCGATACTCCTCGCGCCGACTCTTCACGAAATTCCTCGTGGAGGCTCTACGTGAGTCGTCGAGTCGAGTTCGAGTCCACGAGTCGACTGATACTCCTCGTGTCGACTCTTCACATGTCTCCTCGAGATGAAGTCATTCCTCGAGTCGAGCTCTGAGTCCGCGAGTCGACCGATACTCGTCGCACCGACTCTTCACGAAATTCCTCGTGCAGGCTCTACGTGAGTCCTCGAGTCGAGTTCGAGTCCACGAGTCGACTGATACTCCTCGTGCCGACTCTTCACATGTCTCCTCGAGATGAATTCATTTCTCGATTCGAGCTCCGAGTCCGCGAGTCGACCGATACTCCTCGCGCCGACTCTTCACGAAATTCCTTGTGCAGGCTCTACGTGAGTCCTCGAGTCGAGTTCGAGTCCACGAGTCGACTGATACTCCTCCTGCCAACTCTTCACATGTCTCCTCGAGATGAATTCATTCCTCGAGTCGAGCTCCGAGTCCGCGAGTCGACCGATACTCCTCGCGCCGACTCTTCACGAAATTCCTCGTGCAGGCTCTACGTGAGTCCTCGAGTCGAGTTCGAGTCCACGAGTCGACTGATACTCCTCGTGCCAACTCTTCACATGTCTCCTCGAGATGAATTCATTCCTCGAGTCGAGCTCCGAGTCCGTGAGTCGACCGATACTCATCGCGCCGACTCTTCACGAAATTCCTCGTGCAGGCTCTACGTGAGTCCTCGAGTCGAGTTCGAGTCCACGAGTCGACTGATACTCCTCGTGCCGACTCTTCACATGTCTCCTCGAGATGAATTCATTCCTCGAGTCGAGCTCCGAGTCCGCGAGTCGACCGATACTCCTCGAGCCGACTCTTCACGAAATTCCTCGTGCAGGCTCTACGTGAGTCCTCGAGTCGAGTTCGAGTCCATGAGTCGACTGATACTCCTCGTGCCAACTCTTCACATGTCTCCTCGAGAGGAATTCATTCCTCGAGTCGAGCTCCGAGTCCGCGAGTCGACCGATACTCCTCGCGCCGACTCTTCACGAAATTCCTCGTGCAGGCTCTACGTGAGTCCTCGAGTCGAGTTCGAGTCCACGAGTCGACTGATACTCCTCGTGCCGACTCTTCACATGTCTCCTCGAGATGAATTCATTCCTCGAGTCGAGCTCCGAGTCCGCGAGTCGACCGATACTCCTCGCGCCGACTCTTCACGAAATTCCTCGTGCAGGCTCTACGTGAGTCCTCGAGTCGAGTTCGAGTCCACGAGTCGACTGATACTCCTCGTGCCAACTCTTCACATGTCTCCTCGAGATGAATTCATTCCTCGAGTCGAGCTCCGAGTCCGTGAGTCGACCGATACTCATCGCGCCGACTCTTCACGAAATTCCTCGTGCAGGCTCTACGTGAGTCCTCGAGTCGAGTTCGAGTCCACGAGTCTACTGATACTCCTCGTGCCGACTCTTCACATGTCTCCTCGAGATGAATTCATTCCTCGAGTCGAGCTCCGAGTCCGCGAGTCGACCGATACTCCTCGAGCCGACTCTTCACGAAATTCCTCGTGCAGGCTCTACGTGAGTCCTCGAGTCGAGTTCGAGTCCATGAGTCGACTGATACTCCTCGTGCCAACTCTTCACATGTCTCCTCGAGAGGAATTCATTCCTCGAGTCGAGCTCCGAGTCCGCGAGTCGACCGATACTCCTCGCGCCGACTCTTCACGAAATTCCTCGTGCAGGCTCTACGTGAGTCCTCGAGTCGAGTTTGAGTCCATGAGTCGACTGATACTCCTCGTGCCAACTCTTCACATGTCTCATCGAGATGAATTCATTCCTCGAGTCGAGCTCCGAGTCCGTGAGTCGACCGATACTCATCGCGCCGACTCTTCACGAAATTCCTCGTGCAGGCTCTACGTGAGTCCTCGAGTCGAGTTCGAGTCCACGAATCGACTGATACTCCTCGTGCCGACTCTTCACATGTCTCCTCGAGATGAATTCATTCCTCGAGTCGAGCTCCGAGTCCGCGAGTCGACCGATACTCCTCGAGCCGACTCTTCACGAAATTCCTCGTGCAGGCTCTACGTGAGTCCTCGAGTCGAGTTCGAGTCCATGAGTCGACTGATACTCCTCGTGCCAACTCTTCACATGTCTCCTCGAGAGGAATTCATTCCTCGAGTCGAGCTCCGAGTCCGCGAGTCGACCGATACTCCTCGCGCCGACTCTTCACGAAATTCCTCGTGGAGGCTCTACGTGAGTCCTCGAGTCGAGTTCGAGTCCACGAGTCGACTGATACTCCTCCTGCCAACTCTTCACATGTCTCCTCGAGATGAATTCATTCCTCGAGTCGAGCTCCGAGTCCGCGAGTCGACCGATACTCCTCGCGCCGCCTCTTCACGAAATTCCTCGTGCAGGCTCTACGTGAGTCCTCGAGTCGAGTTCGAGTCCACGAGTCGACTGATACTCCTCGTGCCAACTCTTCACATGTCTCCTCGAGATGAATTCATTCCTCGAGTCGAGCTCCGAGTCCGTGAGTCGACCGATACTCATCGCGCCGACTCTTCACGAAATTCCTCGTGCAGGCTCTACGTGAGTCCTCGAGTCGAGTTCGAGTCCACGAGTCGACTGATACTCCTCGTGCCGACTCTTCACATGTCTCCTCGAGATGAATTCATTCCTCGAGTCGAGCTCCGAGTCCGCGAGTCGACCGATACTCCTCGAGCCGACTCTTCACGAAATTCCTCGTGCAGGCTCTACGTGAGTCCTCGAGTCGAGTTCGAGTCCACGAGTCGACTGATACTCCTCGTGCCAACTCTTCACATGTCTCCTCGCGATGAATTCATTCCTCGAGTCGAGCTCCGAGTCCGCGAGTCGACCGATACTCCTTGCGCCGACTCTTCACGAAATTCCTCGTGGAGGCTCTACGTGAGTCCTCGAGTCGAGTTCGAGTCCACGAGTCGACTGATACTCCTCGTGTCGACTCTTCACATGTCTCCTCGAGATGAATTCATTCCTCGAGTCGAGCTCCGAGTCCGCGAGTCGACCGATACTCCTCGCGCCGACTCTTCACGAAATTCCTCGTGCAGGCTCTACGTGAGTCCTCGAGTCGAGTTCGAGTCCACGAGTCGACTGATACTCCTCGTGCCGACTCTTCACATGTCTCCTCGAGATGAATTCATTCCTCGATTCGAGCTCCGAGTCCGTGAGTCGACCGATACTCCTCGCGCCGACTCTTCACGAAATTCCTCGTGCAGGCTCTACGTGAGTCCTCGAGTCGAGTTCGAGTCCACGAGTCGACTGATACTCCTCGTGCCGACTCTTCACATGTCTCCTCGAGATGAATTCATTCCTCGAGTCGAGCTCCGAGTCCGCGAGTCGACCGATACTCCTCGCGCCGACTCTTCACGAAATTCCTCGTGCAGGCTCTACGTGAGTCCTCGAGTCGAGTTCGAGTCCATGAGTCGACTGATACTCCTCGTGCCAACTCTTCACATGTCTCATCGAGATGAATTCATTCCTCGAGTCGAGCTCCGCGTCCGCGAGTAGACCGATACTCCTCGCGCCGACTCTTCACGAAATTCCTCGTGGAGGCTCTACGTGAGTCGTCGAGTCGAGTTCGAGTCCACGAGTCGACTGATACTCCTCGTGTCGACTCTTCACATGTCTCCTCGAGATGAAGTCATTCCTCGAGTCGAGCTCTGAGTCCGCGAGTCGACCGATACTCCTCGCGCCGACTCTTCACGAAATTCCTTGTGCAGGCTCTACGTGAGTCCTCGAGTCGAGTTCGAGTCCATGAGTCGACTGATACTCCTCGTGCCAACTCTTCACATGTCTCCTCGAGAGGAATTCATTCCTCGAGTCGAGCTCCGAGTCCGCGAGTCGACCGATACTCCTCGCGCCGACTCTTCACGAAATTCCTCGTGGAGGCTCTACGTGAGTCCTCGAGTCGAGTTCGAGTCCACGAGTCGACTGATACTCCTCCTGCCAACTCTTCACATGTCTCCTCGAGATGAATTCATTCCTCGAGTCGAGCTCCGAGTCCGCGAGTCGACCGATACTCCTCGCGCCGACTCTTCACGAAATTCCTCGTGCAGGCTCTACGTGAGTCCTCGAGTCGAGTTCGAGTCCACGAGTCGACTGATACTCCTCGTGCCAACTCTTCACATGTCTCCTCGAGATGAATTCATTCCTCGAGTCGAGCTCCGAGTCCGTGAGTCGACCGATACTCATCGCGCCGACTCTTCACGAAATTCCTCGTGCAGGCTCTACGTGAGTCCTCGAGTCGAGTTCGAGTCCACGAGTCGACTGATACTCCTCGTGCCGACTCTTCACATGTCTCCTCGAGATGAATTCATTCCTCGAGTCGAGCTCCGAGTCCGCGAGTCGACCGATACTCCTCGAGCCGACTCTTCACGAAATTCCTCGTGCAGGCTCTACGTGAGTCCTCGAGTCGAGTTCGAGTCCACGAGTCGACTGATACTCCTCGTGCCAACTCTTCACATGTCTCCTCGCGATGAATTCATTCCTCGAGTCGAGCTCCGAGTCCGCGAGTCGACCGATACTCCTTGCGCCGACTCTTCACGAAATTCCTCGTGGAGGCTCTACGTGAGTCCTCGAGTCGAGTTCGAGTCCACGAGTCGACTGATACTCCTCGTGTCGACTCTTCACATGTCTCCTCGAGATGAATTCATTCCTCGAGTCGAGCTCCGAGTCCGCGAGTCGACCGATACTCCTCGCGCCGACTCTTCACGAAATTCCTCGTGCAGGCTCTACGTGAGTCCTCGAGTCGAGTTCGAGTCCACGAGTCGACTGATACTCCTCGTGCCGACTCTTCACATGTCTCCTCGAGATGAATTCATTCCTCGATTCGAGCTCCGAGTCCGCGAGTCGACCGATACTCCTCGCGCCGACTCTTCACGAAATTCCTCGTGCAGGCTCTACGTGAGTCCTCGAGTCGAGTTCGAGTCCACGAGTCGACTGATACTCCTCGTGCCGACTCTTCACATGTCTCCTCGAGATGAATTCATTCCTCGAGTCGAGCTCCGAGTCCGCGAGTCGACCGATACTCCTCGCGCCGACTCTTCACGAAATTCCTCGTGCAGGCTCTACGTGAGTCCTCGAGTCGAGTTCGAGTCCATGAGTCGACTGATACTCCTCGTGCCAACTCTTCACATGTCTCATCGAGATGAATTCATTCCTCGAGTCGAGCACCGCGTCCGCGAGTAGACCGATACTCCTCGCGCCGACTCTTCACGAAATTCCTCGTGGAGGCTCTACGTGAGTCGTCGAGTCGAGTTCGAGTCCACGAGTCGACTGATACTCCTCGTGTCGACTCTTCACATGTCTCCTCGAGATGAAGTCATTCCTCGAGTCGAGCTCTGAGTCCGCGAGTCGACCGATACTCCTCGCGCCGACTCTTCACGAAATTCCTTGTGCAGGCTCTACGTGAGTCCTCGAGTCGAGTTCGAGTCCACGAGTCGACTGATACTCCTCGTGCCAACTCTTCACATGTCTCATCGAGATGAATTCATTCCTCGAGTCGAGCTCCGCGTCCGCGAGTAGACCGATACTCCTCGCGCCGACTCTTCACGAAATTCCTCGTGGAGGCTCTACGTGAGTCGTCGAGTCGAGTTCGAGTCCACGAGTCGACTGATACTCCTCGTGTCGACTCTTCACATGTCTCCTCGAGATGAAGTCATTCCTCGAGTCGAGCTCTGAGTCCGCGAGTCGACCGATACTCCTCGCGCCGACTCTTCACATGTCTCCTCGAGATGAAGTCATTCCTCGAGTCGAGCTCTGAGTCCGCGAGTCGACCGATACTCCTCGCGCCGACTCTTCACGAAATTCCTTGTGCAGGCTCTACGTGAGTCCTCGAGTCGAGTTCGAGTCCATGAGTCGACTGATACTCCTCGTGCCAACTCTTCACATGTCTCCTCGAGAGGAATTCATTCCTCGAGTCGAGCTCTGAGTCCGCGAGTCGACCGATACTCCTCGCGCCGACTCTTCACGAAATTCCTCGTGGAGGCTCTACGTGAGTCCTCGAGTCGAGTTCGAGTCCACGAGTCGACTGATACTCCTCCTGCCAACTCTTCACATGTCTCCTCGAGATGAATTCATTCCTCGAGTCGAGCTCCGAGTCCGCGAGTCGACCGATACTCCTCGCGCCGACTCTTCACGAAATTCCTCGTGCAGGCTCTACGTGAGTCCTCGAGTCGAGTTCGAGTCCACGAGTCGACTGATACTCCTCGTGCCAACTCTTCACATGTCTCCTCTGTTGGAATCGATCTAGGGTTTAAGAAAAAATTTAACGCTTCGTTAAGCGGCGGAATTTTAAAAATTTTCTTTTTAAGTAAAACTAGTTTTTACTAACCTAGACAAGAGCATGTACATGTAAATAAAACTAATATGAGCTATTAAAGTTACTAACCTTTCTTGAAGCTTGAACCTTGTAGAAGCTTTTGGAAAGTTGCAACGCTCGTCTCCCCTCGCAGCACGTCTCTCTTTCTTTCCTCGGCACCTCGAGCAACCACGAAAGTTTCTATCACTAAATCACTCGAAAAGAAGGAATCAGTGAGTGGGCACTTTTAAACACTACGACTTAAGAACGAGTCTCGAAGTCGCAGAGCTAAACACTAGGTCGAGTGAGGACCTAGGTGCCAAGACAAGAAAAATCGAAAATATAAACTAGAGAGAGAGAGAGGAAGGGGCGGCCAAGTCTAGAGAGAGAAGCTCTCAATCTCTAAAACTTTGCATGAATGAAAAGTGAGAATGAGGCTCCTATTTATAGGAGAGGTCTCACCTTCAAGAAGGTAGTTTCCTCTTCTATAGAATATCACATATTCATGAGCAAAATAACCCTTATTTCTCATTCCTTTTGGGCGCCCAAGGCAGCCTTCTAGAAGGCTAGGATTTGTTTCCTTTTTTGTTCCTTGGCTTGCCTATTACTCTCTTGGCCGATTCCCTTGTGCATCTAATATGCAAATTTGTTTCCTCTTTTTCTTTTGGCAAGTATCTAAATACATTTATGCACAAAATAATTTCCCTTTCTCTTTGGGTAGTGTTGGGCGCCTATGGCTTCTAGAAAAGGCTTCTAGAATTTTCTTCACTTGTTCATGACAACATAAGAAAAAACCCATTTAGAATTTTCAATAAAATTCTTATGAAATGAAATTAATTCACAAGGCCCAATGATCAAGTCATGGCCGAGTGAAACATGTCATAAAATGACCTTGTCAAAAATTTATTGACATTCATTTCATCGTTTGTCTCAAAAGACAAAAATACCCTTTTCACTATTTTCGTTCTTGTTTTGACTTAGCTTCCAGTTTAACTATTCCTATCGATGTGATTCGTGACAGTGACCTCATGGACCCAAATGAACAAAGCTTTAGCTAAACACTTGGACTCAAAAGTTCACAAACCTTTTCCAAGTTTAGCTTAATGCCAGCTGACTCCACTAAAGAGCTGACACTGAAAATCTCTCGGTTCAAATGAATTTGTTTTCTACTCAAGAATTCGACCTAATTATAATGAGCGGATCCACTGAATATTATCTATGTTTACCCTTCATGAATGTCATCAGCTAGTCGGGATTTACTAAATTACCATTTTACCCTTCTAGCTGTTATTTCCTCAACTCCTTTGTCGCTTGTGAATAAGTTAGAAACAATGTATTGACGAGGAGCTAACAAGTCACATTGTTTCATCCAAAAGAGTCAAGACTCAATTTGGACACTGGCCAGTTCATTTATTCACACTCAAAGGAACAAAGCATGAGGTGACATACATTGCATTTCAGCAATCTTGTACATGAATTCCATATCTATGAGAACTTCACAAAGTTACTCATGACAGACTCACAACTTAGTACTTCATCAATAGGCCTTGTTCGGAATCACATAGTGAGTCCGAACTTTGACTTTCTCAAATGAGAATACTAAGGTGTGAAATGGCATGTCTCATTTCAGGATTAAGGTAAGCATGATGCAATTCATACATAGTGACTTCGAGACATAAGAGGTTAAATGGTTTGTTCTTATCTTGTCTCTAGAAGTGCACTGGTCAATTCAGTACCTTCGGAAGATACCTAGAAGAACTATAGAGTTCCTAACTCTCAATGCCTCATAACCAGACATCATAGATTCTTCTAACAATCATACTGAGGTCAATAGTCCTTTGACCCTAAGATTGCGAATATATCGTTTTAAGCAAACTACGAAGAGTTTGTTCATGCAAATCTACATTTGTCTCTTCGTAAGTTGTTAAGTTTGTTTATGGACTAAAAGACTATGGTTTTATCATAAAGCTTCAGACAAGGAAGATTGAATGAACGTTTCAACTTTATTAATGAATGAATAAGCAATTACAAGCAAGAGTCTTCGTAAGACTATATGACATCAAATGTACATAAATAGACACTACTACTCTTCTTGTGGGCACCATTGACAACAAACTCCCACTTGACTCAAAGAAGATGTGAGTAGTCCTACATGCCTAATCCCTCTAGAAGTTGGTCGAAGACCATGTTCGCTAGGGCCTTGGTGAATGGATCTGCCAGAGATCTACTTCACCTCCACGTCTCCGCGTTGCGCGATCTCTCGAATCAAATGGTATTTCCTCTCAATATGTTTAGAGCGCTTATGGCTTCTAGGTTCCTTTGAGTTAGCGACAGCCCCACTATTATCACAATAAAGGGTCATGGGCTCGTCGACGTTTGGAACAATTTCCAAATACTTAAGGAACTTTCTAAGCCATACAGCCTCTTTGGATGCTTCACAAGCAGCCACATATTCTGCTTCCATTGTGGAGTCAGCAATTCAAGATTGCTTAATACTTCTCCACACAACAGCTTCACCATTAAGGATGAATACAGATCCCGAAGTGGATTTCCTGGAATCCTTATCCGCTTGAAAATCGGAGTCGGTATATCCCGTCATAGTCAGGTCAGTACCTGAGTATGTAAGCATCAAGTTCCTAGTTCTTCGAAGATACTTAAGAACATGCTTAACAGCAATCCAGTGCTCGGGTCCAGGGTTGGATTGGAAACGGCTAACTACGCCAACGGCGAAACAGATGTCAGGTCTAGTGCAAAGCATAGCATACATAAGGCTTCCTACGGCAGAGGCGTAAGGAATTTTCCTCATGTCTTCAATCTCTTGTGCAGTCTTAGGAGACTGGTCCTTAGAGAGTGAAACTCCATGCCTAAAGGGTGTTTGACCCCTCTTGCAGTCTTGCATCGAGAAGCGATCCATCACCTTATCAATATAAGATGCTTGAGAGAGCGACAGGGTCCGGTTTTTCCTATCTCGAAAGACTTGGATCCCCAGAATGTATGCGGCTTCTCCTAGATCCTTCATATCGAATTGCTTTGCTAGCCAGACCTTAACCTCAGATAACTTACCCACGTCATTACCAATGAGTAGTATATCATCGACATATAGTACCAGAAACACAACTTTGCCTTCGTGTATTAACTTGTAAACACAAGGCTCATCTATTGACTGTTCAAAGCCGAAGCTCTTTACAGTTTCATCGAATCTAATATTCCATGACCTAGATGCTTGCTTTAGTCCATAAATGGATTTAAGCAACTCACAAACCTTGGTCTCTTGACCTTTATCCACGAAACCGTCTGGTTGAGCCATGTAAATGCGCTCGTCAAGATTGTCATTCAGAAAGGCTGTCTTGACATCCATTTGCCAGATCTCATAGTCGAGAGCTGCAGCTATGGATAGGAGTATGCGGATGGATTTAAGCATCGCGACTGGCGAGAAGGTTTCTTCATAGTCAATCCCTTCTTGTTGGGTATAACCCTTCGCCACAAGTCGTGCTTTGAACGTCTCAACGTTCCCATCAGGACCCCTTTTCTTCTTGTATATCCACTTACACCCTACGGGTTTAATCCCTTCAGGAAGGTCTACAAGTTTCCAGACTTTGTTGACATACATCGAGTGCATCTCAACTTTCATGGCGTCAAGCCAAAGGTTTGATTCAGAACAAGCCATTGCTTGGCTATAGGAAACAGGGTCATCCATGTCGGAGACGGCTACAAGAGAGTCTCCATAAGACATGTACATGTCAGGCTTTTGAGTAGCCCTCCCACTACGTCGAAGTACTACTTGACGAGATTCTGATGAGTTAGGTTGTGTTTCAGTTGGGGTAAGAACAGTTCTTACAGACGAGGTAGAAGCTTCCTCACCCAACTTTTCTTCAAGCACAATTTTGCTTCTAGGTTTTGCATCCTTCATAAAGTCCTCCTCAAGGAAACGAGCATTCGTGCTAACGAAAGTCTTATCGTCCTCGGGACTATAGAAAGTAAAACCTTTGGTTTCCTTCGGATATCCTACAAACAGGCACAATTCTGACCTACTAGCCAACTTGCTAGTCTTTTGCCTCAGCACGTGTGCAGGGCAACCCCAAATTCGGATGCGGCCAAGATTCACTTTACGGCCAGTCCATCATTCATAAGGAGTACCAGGAACCGTCTTGGACGGAACTTGGTTCAGAATGTAGGCGGCTGTTTCGAGGGCATATCCCCAAAAGGAAAGCGGGAGTGATGAGTAACTCATCATTGATCTAACCATCTCCATAAGAGTTCGGTTCCTTCTCTCTGACACTCCGTTTTGTTGAGGTGTGCCAGGTGCGGTTAGCTGAGAAGCGATACCTTCTTCTTTAAGAAAGTCATCGAACTCTCCAGACATATACTCACCACCTCGATCAGATCGAAGGGTTTTGATCACTTTGCCAGTTTGCTTTTCCACTAAAGCCCTAAAGACCTTAAATACGTTAAAGGTCTCGGATTTGTGTTTAAGCAAATAGACAAACCTATATCTTGAGTAATCATCAGTGAAGGTAACGAAGTATTCGTATCCTCCACGTGCCTGTTGGTTGAGCGGACCACATACATCAGAATGTATTAGTTCCAGCAACTCAGTGGCTCTTCGACCCTTATCGGAGAAAGGGCGCTTAGTCATTTTTCCTTCTATGCAGGATTCACAAGTAGGTAGTGAACCTATTGCAGAGGCTTGGAGTGGACCATCCCTCACAAGTCTCTTAATCCTATCTAGACTGATATGACCAAGTCTTAAGTGCCAGAGGTATGTTGATTTTGTTAGATCGGAGGATTCAGAAAGTTTGATCCTCTTTGGCTCCCTAATTAGATCGTTATCTATTTCGGTGTCTAAGAGAGAAGGTTGAGTGGGATAGATGTAAAAAAGACCATTCTTCATACATGCATCAGTGACGAAAGAATTAGAAAAAGAAATACGAATTCCATTCTTTATAAACTTTAAATAATAATCTTGCTCGAAAAGTTGAGCAACAGATACTAGGTTTTTCCCAAAGGAAGGAACATAATAAACATTATTCAAATTTAAAGTTTGATCTCCAAAAGATAGCGTCACGGATCCCACAGCCTTCGCAGACACCACGCTCTCATCACCCCATTTGAAACAGAACTCGCCTTCCTCTAAGCTTTTGGTTTTCTTGAAACCATTCAAGGAACAACAAATATGGTTAGTAGCAGCGGAGTCAATAATCCACGATGATACATTATCAGCTACTAAGCATGCTTCGGTAACTAGTACAATACTATGTTCCTTTGCTTTGAGATAGGCGGGACAGTTCTTTTTATCGGCCTTGTAAGGTCTCTTCACAGTTCCAGAGGCGGAGGCTTTTTGCTCAGTAGCATGTGCCTCTCCTTGATTCCTCTTTCTCTTAGTGAGACTTACAGCAGTGTGAAGTTCCTCCATAAGCTTGGTAACAGTGTACTCTAGCTTGTTAATGGAGCAGTTCATCTTAGAGGTATCAAGAGATGCGGGGAGAGTTTCTAAGATCATATCTATGAAATTCTTCCCATCATTCTCAGATCCTAGGATTTCCATCTTATTTAGAAAACTAATGATCAGTATCATAAAGTCTCTAATAGGAGTCCTAGCCTTCATATGACAGTTCATAAACTGTCGGACTGCTTGTTGCCTTGCTTGACGCCTTTGCCCTCCAAACATCTCAAGGAGATTGTAGAGCATGTCAGCGGCAGTCTCGAAGTCACGATGTTGCTCTTTCAGCATATTGTTCATAGATGCCAAGATATAGCACCTCACAATCTCATCGGATCGAAGCCAGGCCGCTAAGGCGTCATTGTCCTCTTGAGTTGAATCATTCGTCAGAGGAGGACACGGGGTGGTGAGTATCCATTTGTGCTTGTTAACGGTAGGTATTATGTCGAGGTTACGTTTCGAATCTACGTAGTTTTCGTTTTCGAGTTTGATCGAGGAAAGAAAGATAGAGAGATGGTTGAGAGACATATTGCCTATATAAGTTGAAACAAGTTTATGATTAGTCTTTGGTTTAGGATTTAAGTTTCATTAAGACTTTTGTAAAACCCAAAGGTGTTATAAACCAAACGATAATTTACTCCCTCAAGAGAAGGCCGCAAAAAATCTCCATTTATAAGTAAATGACACATCATTAATGCTAAGCCAAGATGTCAATACATCTATTTTGACTAGCCACCTTGTAAATTGGTTTGATCACTCACATCCTTTCGCAGAGCCTTATGGAAGGATACTAGGGATTGAGCCTAAGTGTGCAACCAACCACTTAGTCCAAAAGATCAGCTTTGAAAAATAATCCCCCAAGGGGAGGCCTTGCCATCATTGCATCACTCTCGGACGTAGCTCATTGAGCAATGATCGAAGCAATAACGCCTTGGAGTACTCACATTTAAGTGAGGGTCGCAAGAGCGGCTCTTAGTCCCACGTTATTGCATCTTTCACTAGTGTTGGGGATCGCGGGTTACAAACAACGAATATAACCCTCCCACTTAGTTTTTGGAGTTGGTTCATCGACTCTTATAAGTTCGGAAACAAATTTCCTAGTTAGAGAGCGACAGAGCGGACAACTAGAAGAGAATCCTAGATCGACATGTTCAGAGCAGTATTAGTGCATAAAGGCACAAGGGACATACTCGATCTTTTCCTATTTTCTATTTCGGGAAAGTGCGTGAGGGAAGTGTGAACTTCAACTCACTCGAACACTTGAAAGTTTGAGATTACACATCTTTTTATTTTTCGGCTTGTCTACAAGGAGACCTCCCACTCAAAATTTCAAGAGCATATAGATTTTGAACATATGTGATATAGATATAGTTTTGAAAACATTTTGAAAACTTATTTGATTTGGATGACAAAATATTTTCAAGTTTGAAAGTGAAAACGGTTTTTCAAAATTCAAACTAGTTTTGTAAAAATTCAATTTCAATTAAACTTTCAAAAATCAAAACATTTTAATCTTACACATCATGTTTATAATCATATGAAAAACATTTTTGCTCAAGAAAGTTTTCTCATTAGAGTTCTATAACTCATGGTAGTGGGGTTTGAAAATCCGGATTTCTAAAAAACTGGAGTTTCAGACAGCCGCGCACCTCGGAGTAAAATCGCCATAACTAGCGGCTCCGATGTCCTTTTGAGCCGAAACCGGTGGCATTGGACAGAGGACAGACAGAGCTTTAATTTGATTCAAGAATCATTAAATTTCGATTTCTGAGCAGAGAGTTATGCCGCTTTTAATGCGGGTTTACATTCCAGCTCGAAGAAAAAGAAATAAATTAAAGCTTTGTCCTTTTAGGTGCGAAAAAGAATAGAGTGTAACGGAACGTTTTAAGATATTGTTTAAAGCTTTTATTTGTGTTTTATTAGCAGGGTAATAACATAGAATAAAAGAAATAACAACATGCATAAAACGATTTCAAGTAAATAAACGAAACTAGCAAGAAAATAAAACTAGTCACAAAATTTACTCGAAAAATCTCAAACCTTTAAAACACGTTTTTCAATATAAAAAATTAAAAACTTTTAGAACTGATTCTAATGTGTTTTAACATCATCCAAAACTCATAGAAAAACAACATGGTTTTTAATTTAAAGGCATGAGCAATAAATTAAAAAAAATCTAAGATTACAATTCTAACTTGTCACAAAATTAGTAAACTTTCGAAAACGATTTTCAAGCTCATAATTTAAAAACATGCACATGCATTCCTTTGACCATAGCTCTGATACCATTTGTTGGAATCGATCTAGGGTTTAAGAAAAAATTTAACGCTTCGTTAAGCGGCGGAATTTTAAAAATTTTCTTTTTAAGTAAAACTAGTTTTTACTAACCTAGACAAGAGCATGTACATGTAAATAAAACTAATATGAGCTATTAAAGTTACTAACCTTTCTTGAAGCTTGAACCTTGTAGAAGCTTTTGGAAAGTTGCAACGCTCGTCTCCCCTCGCAGCACGTCTCTCTTTCTTTCCTCGGCACCTCGAGCAACCACGAAAGTTTCTATCACTAAATCACTCGAAAAGAAGGAATCAGTGAGTGGGCACTTTTAAACACTACGACTTAAGAACGAGTCTCGAAGTCGCAGAGCTAAACACTAGGTCGAGTGAGGACCTAGGTGCCAAGACAAGAAAAATCGAAAATATAAACTAGAGAGAGAGAGAGGAAGGGGCGGCCAAGTCTAGAGAGAGAAGCTCTCAATCTCTAAAACTTTGCATGAATGAAAAGTGAGAATGAGGCTCCTATTTATAGGAGAGGTCTCACCTTCAAGAAGGTAGTTTCCTCTTCTATAGAATATCACATATTCATGAGCAAAATAACCCTTATTTCTCATTCCTTTTGGGCGCCCAAGGCAGCCTTCTAGAAGGCTAGGATTTGTTTCCTTTTTTGTTCCTTGGCTTGCCTATTACTCTCTTGGCCGATTCCCTTGTGCATCTAATATGCAAATTTGTTTCCTCTTTTTCTTTTGGCAAGTATCTAAATACATTTATGCACAAAATAATTTCCCTTTCTCTTTGGGTAGTGTTGGGCGCCTATGGCTTCTAGAAAAGGCTTCTAGAATTTTCTTCACTTGTTCATGACAACATAAGAAAAAACTCATTTAGAATTTTCAATAAAATTCTTATGAAATGAAATTAATTCACAAGGCCCAATGATCAAGTCATGGCCGAGTGAAACATGTCATAAAATGACCTTGTCAAAAATTTATTGACATTCATTTCATCGTTTGTCTCAAAAGACAAAAATACCCTTTTCACTATTTTCGTTCTTGTTTTGACTTAGCTTCCAGTTTAACTATTCCTATCGATGTGATTCGTGACAGTGACCTCATGGACCCAAATGAACAAAGCTTTAGCTAAACACTTGGACTCAAAAGTTCACAAACCTTTTCCAAGTTTAGCTTAATGCCAGCTGACTCCACTAAAGAGCTGACACTGAAAATCTCTCGGTTCAAATGAATTTGTTTTCTACTCAAGAATTCGACCTAATTATAATGAGCGGATCCACTGAATATTATCTATGTTTACCCTTCATGAATGTCATCAGCTAGTCGGGATTTACTAAATTACCATTTTACCCTTCTAGCTGTTATTTCCTCAACTCCTTTGTCGCTTGTGAATAAGTTAGAAACAATGTATTGACGAGGAGCTAACAAGTCACATTGTTTCATCCAAAAGAGTCAAGACTCAATTTGGACACTGGCCAGTTCATTTATTCACACTCAAAGGAACAAAGCATGAGGTGACATACATTGCATTTCAGCAATCTTGTACATGAATTCCATATCTATGAGAACTTCACAAAGTTACTCATGACAGACTCACAACTTAGTACTTCATCAATAGGCCTTGTTCGGAATCACATAGTGAGTCCGAACTTTGACTTTCTCAAATGAGAATACTAAGGTGTGAAATGGCATGTCTCATTTCAGGATTAAGGTAAGCATGATGCAATTCATACATAGTGACTTCGAGACATAAGAGGTTAAATGGTTTGTTCTTATCTTGTCTCTAGAAGTGCACTGGTCAATTCAGTACCTTCGGAAGATACCTAGAAGAACTATAGAGTTCCTAACTCTCAATGCCTCATAACCAGACATCATAGATTCTTCTAACAATCATACTGAGGTCAATAGTCCTTTGACCCTAAGATTGCGAATATATCGTTTTAAGCAAACTACGAAGAGTTTGTTCATGCAAATCTACATTTGTCTCTTCGTAAGTTGTTAAGTTTGTTTATGGACTAAAAGCCTATGGTTTTATCATAAAGCTTCAGACAAGGAAGATTGAATGAACGTTTCAACTTTATTAATGAATGAATAAGCAATTACAAGCAAGAGTCTTCGTAAGACTATATGACATCAAATGTACATAAATAGACACTACTACTCTTCTTGTGGGCACCATTGACAACATCCTCGAGATGAATTCATTCCTCGAGTCGAGCTCCGAGTCCGTGAGTCGACCGATACTCATCGCGCCGACTCTTCACGAAATTCCTCGTGCAGGCTCTACGTGAGTCCTCGAGTCGAGTTCGAGTCCACGAGTCGACTGATACTCCTCGTGCCGACTCTTCACATGTCTCCTCGAGATGAATTCATTCCTCGAGTCGAGCTCCGAGTCCGCGAGTCGACCGATACTCCTCGAGCCGACTCTTCACGAAATTCCTCGTGCAGGCTCTACGTGAGTCCTCGAGTCGAGTTCGAGTCCACGAGTCGACTGATACTCCTCGTGCCAACTCTTCACATGTCTCCTCGCGATGAATTCATTCCTCGAGTCGAGCTCCGAGTCCGCGAGTCGACCGATACTCCTTGCGCCGACTCTTCACGAAATTCCTCGTGGAGGCTCTACGTGAGTCCTCGAGTCGAGTTCGAGTCCACGAGTCGACTGATACTCCTCGTGTCGACTCTTCACATGTCTCCTCGAGATGAATTCATTCCTCGAGTCGAGCTCCGAGTCCGCGAGTCGACCGATACTCCTCGCGCCGACTCTTCACGAAATTCCTCGTGCAGGCTCTACGTGAGTCCTCGAGTCGAGTTCGAGTCCACGAGTCGACTGATACTCCTCGTGCCGACTCTTCACATGTCTCCTCGAGATGAATTCATTCCTCGATTCGAGCTCCGAGTCCGCGAGTCGACCGATACTCCTCGCGCCGACTCTTCACGAAATTCCTCGTGCAGGCTCTACGTGAGTCCTCGAGTCGAGTTCGAGTCCACGAGTCGACTGATACTCCTCGTGCCGACTCTTCACATGTCTCCTCGAGATGAATTCATTCCTCGAGTCGAGCTCCGAGTCCGCGAGTCGACCGATACTCCTCGCGCCGACTCTTCACGAAATTCCTCGTGCAGGCTCTACGTGAGTCCTCGAGTCGAGTTCGAGTCCATGAGTCGACTGATACTCCTCGTGCCAACTCTTCACATGTCTCATCGAGATGAATTCATTCCTCGAGTCGAGCTCCGCGTCCGCGAGTAGACCGATACTCCTCGCGCCGACTCTTCACGAAATTCCTCGTGGAGGCTCTACGTGAGTCGTCGAGTCGAGTTCGAGTCCACGAGTCGACTGATACTCCTCGTGTCGACTCTTCACATGTCTCCTCGAGATGAAGTCATTCCTCGAGTCGAGCTCTGAGTCCGCGAGTCGACCGATACTCCTCGCGCCGACTCTTCACGAAATTCCTTGTGCAGGCTCTACGTGAGTCCTCGAGTCGAGTTCGAGTCCACGAGTCGACTGATACTCCTCCTGCCAACTCTTCACATGTCTCCTCGAGATGAATTCATTCCTCGAGTCGAGCTCCGAGTCCGCGAGTCGACCGATACTCCTCGCGCCGACTCTTCACGAAATTCCTCGTGCAGGCTCTACGTGAGTCCTCGAGTCGAGTTCGAGTCCACGAGTCGACTGATACTCCTCGTGCCAACTCTTCACATGTCTCCTCGAGATGAATTCATTCCTCGAGTCGAGCTCCGAGTCCGTGAGTCGACCGATACTCATCGCGCCGACTCTTCACGAAATTCCTCGTGCAGGCTCTACGTGAGTCCTCGAGTCGAGTTCGAGTCCACGAGTCGACTGATACTCTTCGTTCTGACTCTTCACATGTCTCCTCGACATCAATTCATTCCTCGAGTCGAGCTCTGAGTCCGCGAGTCGACCGATACTCCTCGCGCCGACTCTTCATGAAATTCCTCGTGCAGGCTCTACGTGAGTCCTCGAGTCGAGTTCGAGTTCACGAGTCGACTGATACTCCTCGTGCCAACTCTTCACATGTCTCCTCGAGATGAATTCATTCCTCGAGTCGAGCTCCGAGTCCGCGAGTCGACCGATACTCCTCGCGCCGACTCTTCACGAAATTCCTCGTGCAGGCTCTACGTGAGTCCTCGAGTCGAGTTCGAGTCCACGAGTCGACTGATACTCCTCGTGCCGAGTCTTCACATGTGTCCTCGAGATGAATTCATTCCTCGAGTCGAGCTCCGAGTCCGTGAGTCGACCGATACTCCTCGCGCCGACTCTTCACGAAATTCCTCGTGCAGGCTCTACGTGAGTCCTCGAGTCGAGTTCGAGTCCATGAGTCGACTGATACTCCTCGTGCCAACTCTTCACATGTCTCCTCGAGATGAATTCATTCCTCGAGACGAGCTCCGAGTCCGCGAGTCGACCGATACTCCTCGCGCCGACTCTTCACGAAATTCCTTGTGCAGGCTCTACGTGAGTCCTCGAGTCGAGTTCGAGTCCACGAGTCGACTGATACTCCTCGTGCCGACTCTTCACATGTCTCCTCGAGATGAATTCATTCCTCGAGTCGAGCTCCGAGTCCGCGAGTCGACCGATACTCCTCGAGCCGACTCTTCACGAAATTCCTCGTGCAAGCTCTACGTGAGTCCTCGAGTCGAGTTCGAGTCCATGAGTCGACTGATACTCCTCGTGCCAACTCTTCACATGTCTCCTCGAGAGGAATTCATTCCTCGAGTCGAGCTCCGAGTCCGCGAGTCGACCGATACTCCTCGCGCCGACTCTTCACGAAATTCCTCGTGCAGGCTCTACGTGAGTCCTCGAGTCGAGTTCGAGTCCATGAGTCGACTGATACTCCTCGTGCCAACTCTTCACATGTCTCATCGAGATGAATTCATTCCTCGAGTCGAGCTCCGAGTCCGCGAGTTGACCGATACTCCTCGCGCCGACTCTTCACGAAATTCCTCGTGCAGCCTCTACATGAGTCCTCGAGTCGAGTTCTAGTCCACGAGTCGACTGATAATCCTCGTGTCGACTCTTCACATGTCTCCTCGAGATGAATTCATTCCTCGAGTCGAGCTCCGAGTCCGCGAGTCGACCGATACTCCTCGCGCCGACTCTTCACGAAATTCCTCGTGCAGGCTCTACGTGAGTCCTCGAGTCGAGTTCGAGTCCACGAGTCGACTGATACTCCTCGTGCCGACTCTTCACATGTCTCCTCGAGATGAATTCATTCCTCGAGTCGAGCTCCGAGTCCGCGAGTCGACCGATACTCCTCGCGCCGACTCTTCACGAAATTCCTCGTGCAGCCTCTACATGAGTCCTCGAGTCGAGTTCTAGTCCACGAGTCGACTGATAATCCTCGTGTCGACTCTTCACATGTCTCCTCGAGATGAATTCATTCCTCGAGTCGAGCTCCGAGTCCGCGAGTCGACCGATACTCCTCGCGCCGACTCTTCACGAAATTCCTCGTGCAGGCTCTACGTGAGTCCTCGAGTCGAGTTCGAGTCCACGAGTCGACTGATACTCCTCGTGCCGACTCTTCACATGTCTCCTCGAGATGAATTCATTCCTCGAGTCGAGCTCCGAGTCCGCGAGTCGACCGATACTCCTCGCGCCGACTCTTCACGAAATTCCTCGTGCAGCCTCTACATGAGTCCTCGAGTCGAGTTCGAGTCCACGAGTCGACTGATACTCCTCCTGCCAACTCTTCACATGTCTCCTCGAGATGAATTCATTCCTCGAGTCGAGCTCCGAGTCCGCGAGTCGACCGATACTCCTCGCGCCGACTCTTCACGAAATTCCTCGTGCAGGCTCTACGTGTGTCCTCGAGTCGAGTTCGAGTCCACGAGTCGACTGATACTCCTCGTGTCGACTCTTCACATGTCTCCTCGGATGAATTCATTCCTCGAGTCGAGCTCCGAGTCCGCGAGTCGACCGATACTCCTCGCGCCGACTCTTCACGAAATTCCTCGTGCAGGCTCTACGTGAGTCCTCGAGTCGAGTTCGAGTCCACGAGTCGACTGATACTCCTCGTGCCGACTCTTCACATGTCTCCTCGAGATGAATTCATTCCTCGAGTCGAGCTCCGAGTCCGCGAGTCGACCGATACTCCTCGCGCCGACTCTTCACGAAATTCATCGTGCAGGCTCTACGTGAGTCCTCGAGTCGAGTTCGAGTTCACGAGTCGACTGATACTCCTCGTGCCAACTCTTCACATGTCTCCTCGAGATGAATTCATTCCTCGAGTCGAGCTCCGAGTCCGCGAGTCGACCGATACTCCTCGCGCCGACTCTTCACGAAATTCCTCGTGCAGGCTCTACGTGCGTCCTCGAGTCGAGTTCGAGTCCACGAGTCGACTGATACTCGTCGTGCCGAGTCTTCACATGTGTCCTCGAGATGAATTCATTCCTCGAGTCGAGCTCCGAGTCCGCGAGTCGACCGATACTCCTCGCGCCGACTCTTCACGAAATTCCTCGTGCAGGCTCTACGTGAGTCCTCGAGTCGAGTTCGAGTCCATGAGTCGACTGATACTCCTCGTGCCAACTCTTCACATGTCTCCTCGAGATGAATTCATTCCTCGAGACGAGCTTCGAGTCCGCGAGTCGACCGATACTCCTCGCGCCGACTCTTCACGAAATTCCTTGTGCAGGCTCTACGTGAGTCCTCGAGTCGAGTTCGAGTCCACGAGTCGACTGATACTCCTCGTGCCGACTCTTCACATGTCTCCTCGAGTTGAATTCATTCCTCGAGTCGAGCTCCGAGTCCGCGAGTCGACCGATACTCCTCGAGCCGACTCTTCACGAAATTCCTCGTGCAAGCTCTACGTGAGTCCTCGAGTCGAGTTCGAGTCCATGAGTCGACTGATACTCCTCGTGCCAACTCTTCACATGTCTCCTCGAGAGGAATTCATTCCTCGAGTCGAGCTCCGAGTCCGCGAGTCGACCGATACTCCTCGCGCCGACTCTTCACGAAATTCCTCGTGCAGGCTCTACGTGAGTCCTCGAGTCGAGTTCGAGTCCATGAGTCGACTGATACTCCTCGTGCCAACTCTTCACATGTCTCCTCGAGATGAATTCATTCCTCGAGTCGAGCTCCGAGTCCGCGAGTCGACCGATACTCCTCGCGCCGACTCTTCACGAAATTCCTCGTGCAGGCTCTACGTGAGTCCTCGAGTCGAGTTCGAGTCCACGAGTCGACTGATACTCCTCGTGCCGACTCTTCACATGTCTCCTCGAGATGAATTCATTCCTCGAGTCGAGCTCCGAGTCCGCGAGTCGACCGATACTCCTCGCGCCGACTCTTCACGAAATTCCTCATGCAGGCTCTACGTGAGTCCTCGAGTCGAGATCGAGTCCATGAGTCGACTGATACTCCTCGTGCCAACTCTTCACATGTCTCCTCGAGATGAATTTATTCCTCGAGTCGAGCTCCGAGTCCGCGAGTCGACCGATACTCCTCGCGCCGACTCTTCACGAAATTCCTTGTGCAGGCTCTACGTGAGTCCTCGAGTCGAGTTCGAGTCCACGAGTCGACTGATACTCCTCGTGCCGACTCTTCACATGTCTCCTCGAGATGAATTCATTCCTCGAGTCGAGCTCCGAGTCCGCGAGTCGACCGATACTCCTCGAGCCGATTCTTCACGAAATTCCTCGTGCAGGCTCTACGTGAGTCCTCGAGTCGAGTTCGAGTCCATGAGTCGACTGATACTCCTCGTGCCAACTCTTCACATGTCTCCTCGAGATGAATTCATTCCTCGAGTCGAGCTCCGAGTCCGCGAGTCGACCGATACTCCTCGCGCCGACTCTTCACGAAATTCCTCGTGCAGGCTCTACGTGAGTCCTCGAGTCGAGTTCGAGTCCATGAGTCGACTGATACTCCTCGTGCCAACTCTTCACATGTCTCATCGAGATGAATTCATTCCTCGAGTCGAGCTCCGAGTCCACGAGTCGACCGATACTCCTCGCGCCGACTCTTCACGAAATTCCTTGTGCAGGCTCTACGTGAGTCCTCGAGTCGAGTTCGAGTCCACGAGTCGACTGATACTCCTCGTGTCGCCTCTTCACATGTCTCCTCGGATGAATTCATTCCTCGAGTCGAGCTCCGAGTCCGCGAGTCGACCGATACTCCTCGCGCCGACTCTTCACGAAATTCCTCGTGCAGGCTCTACGTGAGTCCTCGAGTCGAGTTCGAGTCCACGAGTCGACTGATACTCCTCGTGCCGACTCTTCACATGTCTCCTCGAGATGAATTCATTCCTCGAGTCGAGCTCCGAGTCCGCGAGTCGACCGATACTCCTCGCGCCGACTCTTCACGAAATTCCTCGTGCAGGCTCTACGTGAGTCCTCGAGTCGAGTTCGAGTCCATGAGTCGACTGATACTCCTCGTGCCAACTCTTCACATGTCTCCTCGAGATGAATTCATTCCTCGAGACGAGCTTCGAGTCCGCGAGTCGACCGATACTCCTCGCGCCGACTCTTCACGAAATTCCTTGTGCAGGCTCTACGTGAGTCCTCGAGTCGAGTTCGAGTCCACGAGTCGACTGATACTCCTCGTGCCGACTCTTCACATGTCTCCTCGAGATGAATTCATTCCTCGAGTCGAGCTCCGAGTCCGCGAGTCGACCGATACTCCTCGAGCCGACTCTTCACGAAATTCCTCGTGCAAGCTCTACGTGAGTCCTCGAGTCGAGTTCGAGTCCATGAGTCGACTGATACTCCTCGTGCCAACTCTTCACATGTCTCCTCGAGAGGAATTCATTCCTCGAGTCGAGCTCCGAGTCCGCGAGTCGACCGATACTCCTCGCGCCGACTCTTCACGAAATTCCTCGTGCAGGCTCTACGTGAGTCCTCGAGTCGAGTTCGAGTCCATGAGTCGACTGATACTCCTCGTGCCAACTCTTCACATGTCTCCTCGAGATGAATTCATTCCTCGAGTCGAGCTCCGAGTCCGCGAGTCGACCGATACTCCTCGCGCCGACTCTTCACGAAATTCCTCGTGCAGGCTCTACGTGAGTCCTCGAGTCGAGTTCGAGTCCACGAGTCGACTGATACTCCTCGTGCCGACTCTTCACATGTCTCCTCGGATGAATTCATTCCTCGAGTCGAGCTCCGAGTCCGCGAGTCGACCGATACTCCTCGCGCCGACTCTTCACGAAATTCCTCGTGCAGGCTCTACGTGAGTCCTCGAGTCGAGTTCGAGTCCACGAGTCGACAGATACTCCTCGTGCCGACTCTTCACATGTCTCCTCGAGATGAATTCATTCCTCGAGTCGAGCTCCGAGTCCGCGAGTCGACCGATACTCCTCGCGCCGACTCTTCACGAAATTCCTCGTGCAGGCTCTACGTGAGTCCTCGAGTCGAGTTCGAGTCCATGAGTCGACTGATACTCCTCGTGCCAACTCTTCACATGTCTCCTCGAGATGAATTCATTCCTCGAGACGAGCTTCGAGTCCGCGAGTCGACCGATACTCCTCGCGCCGACTCTTCACGAAATTCCTTGTGCAGGCTCTACGTGAGTCCTCGAGTCGAGTTCGAGTCCACGAGTCGACTGATACTCCTCGTGCCGACTCTTCACATGTCTCCTCGAGATGAATTCATTCCTCGAGTCGAGCTCCGAGTCCGCGAGTCGACCGATACTCCTCGAGCCGACTCTTCACGAAATTCCTCGTGCAAGCTCTACGTGAGTCCTCGAGTCGAGTTCGAGTCCATGAGTCGACTGATACTCCTCGTGCCAACTCTTCACATGTCTCCTCGAGAGGAATTCATTCCTCGAGTCGAGCTCCGAGTCCGCGAGTCGACCGATACTCCTCGCGCCGACTCTTCACGAAATTCCTCGTGCAGGCTCTACGTGAGTCCTCGAGTCGAGTTCGAGTCCACGAGTCGACTGATACTCCTCGTGCCGACTCTTCACATGTCTCCTCGAGATGAATTCATTCCTCGAGTCGAGCTCCGAGTCCGCGAGTCGACCGATACTCCTCGCGCCGACTCTTCACGACATTCCTCGTGCAGGCTCTACGTGAGTCCTCGAGTCGAGTTCGAGTCCACGAGTCGACTGATACTCCTCGTGCCGACTCTTCACATGTCTCCTCGAGATGAATTCATTCGTCGAGTCGAGCTGCGAGTCCGCGAGTCGACCGATACTCCTCGCGCCGACTCTTCACGAAATTCCTCGTGCAGGCTCTACGTGAGTTCTCGAGTCGAGTTCGAGTCCACGAGTCAACTGATACTCCTCGTGCCAACTGTTCACATGTCTCCTCGAGATGAATTCATTCGTCGAGTCGAGCTGCGAGTCCGCGAGTCGACCGATACTCCTCGCGCCGACTCTTCACGAAATTCCTCGTGCAGGCTCTACGTGAGTCCTCGGATCGAGTTCGAGTCCACGAATTAACTCATACTCCTCGTGCCAACTCTTCACATGTCTCCTCGAGATGAATTCATTCCTCGAGTCGAGCTCTGAGTCCGCGAGTCGACCGATACTCCTCGCGCCGACTCTTCACGAAATTCCTCGTGCAGGCTGTACGTGAGTTCTCGAGTCGAGTTCGAGTCCACGAGTCAACTGATACTCCTCGTGCCAACTGTTCACATGTCTCCTCGAGATGAATTCATTCGTCGAGTCGAGCTGCGAGTCCGCGAGTCGACCGATACTCCTCGCGCCGACTCTTCACGAAATTCCTCGTGCAGGCTCTACGTGAGTCCTCGGATCGAGTTCGAGTCCACGAATCAACTCATACTCCTCGTGCCAACTCTTCACATGTCTCCTCGAGATGAATTCATTCCTCGAGTCGAGCTCCAACTCCGCGAGTGGACCGATACTCCTCGCGCCGACTCTTCACGAAATTCTTCGTGCAGGCTCTACGTGAGTCCTCGAGTCGAGTTCGAGTCCACGAGTCGACTGATACTCTACGTTCCGACTCTTCA
The DNA here is from genome assembly GCF_054948205.1 of Urtica dioica subsp. dioica. Lineage (NCBI taxonomy): Eukaryota > Viridiplantae > Streptophyta > Magnoliopsida > Rosales > Urticaceae > Urtica > Urtica dioica. Next base: position 34,174,175 of record NC_142756.1, on the reverse strand, counting down.
CATGTCTCCTCGAGATCAATTCATTCCTCGAGTCGAGCTCCGAGTCCGCGAGTCGACCGATACTCCTCGCGCCGACTCTTCACGAAATTCCTCGTGCAGGCTCTACGTGAGTCCTCGAGTCGAGTTCGAGTCCACGAGTCGACTGATACTCCTCGTGCCGACTCTTCACATGTCTCCTCGAGATGAATTCATTCCTCGAGTCGAGCTCCGAGTCCGCGAGTCGACCGATACTCCTCGCGCCGACTCTTCACGAAATTCCTCGTGCAGGCTCTACGTGAGTCCTCGAGTCGAGTTCGAGTCCATGAGTCGACTGATACTCCTCGTGCCAACTCTTCACATGTCTCCTCGAGATGAATTCATTCCTCGAGACGAGCTCCGAGTCCGCGAGTCGACCGATACTCCTCGCGCCGACTCTTCACGAAATTCCTTGTGCAAGCTCTACGTGAGTCCTCGAGTCGAGTTCGAGTCCACGAGTCGACAGATACTCCTCGTGCCGACTCTTCACATGTCTCCTCGAGATGAATTCATTCCTCGAGTCGAGCTCCGAGTCCGTGAGTCGACCGATACTCCTCGAGCCGACTCTTCACGAAATTCCTCGTGCAGGCTCTACGTGAGTCCTCGAGTCGAGTTCGAGTCCATGATTCGACTGATACTCCTCGTGCCAACTCTTCACATGTCTCCTCGAGAGGAATTCATTCCTCGAGTCGAGCTCCGAGTCCGTGAGTCGACCGATACTCCTCGCGCCGACTCTTCACGAAATTCCTCGTGCAGGCTCTACGTGAGTCCTCGAGTCGAGTTCGAGTCCATGAGTCGACTGATACTCCTCGTGCCAACTCTTCACATGTCTCATCGAGATGAATTCATTCCTCGAGTCGAGCTCCGAGTCCGCGAGTCGACCGATACTCCTCGCGCCGACTCTTCACGAAATTCCTCGTGCAGGCTCTACATGAGTCCTCGAGTCGAGTTCTAGTCCACGAGTCGACTGATACTCCTCATGTCGACTCTTCACATGTCTCCTCGAGATGAATTCATTCCTCGAGTCGAGCTCCGAGTTCGCGAGTCGACCGATACTCCTCGCGCCGACTCTTCACGAAATTCCTCATGCAGGCTCTACGTGAGTCCTCGAGTCGAGATCGAGTCCATGAGTCGACTGATACTCCTCGTGCCAACTCTTCACATGTCACCTCGAGATGAATTCAATTCTCGAGTCGAGCTCCGAGTCCGCGAGTCGACCGATACTCCTCGCGCCGACTCTTCACGAAATTCCTCGTGCAGGCTCTACGTGAGTCCTCGAGTCGAGTTCGAGTCCACGAGTCGACTGATACTCCTCGTGCCGACTCTTCACATGTCTCCTCGAGATGAATTCATTCCTCGAGTCGAGCTCCGAGTCCGCGAGTCGACCGATACTCCTCGAGCCGATTCTTCACGAAATTCCTCGTGCAGGCTCTACGTGAGTCCTCGAGTCGAGTTCGAGTCCATGAGTCGACTGATACTCCTCGTGCCAACTCTTCACATGTCTCCTCGAGATGAATTCATTCCTCGAGTCGAGCTCCGAGTCCACGAGTCGACCGATACTCCTCGCGCCGACTCTTCACGAAATTCCTCGTGCAAGCTCTACGTGAGTCCTCGAGTCGAGTTCGAGTTCACGAGTCGACTGATACTCCTCGTGCCAACTCTTCACATGTCTCCTCGAGATGAATTCATTCCTCGAGTCGAGCTCCGAGTCCGCGAGTCGACCGATACTCCTCGCGCCGACTCTTCACGAAATTCCTCGTGCAGGCTCTACGTGAGTCCTCGAGTCGAGTTCGAGTCCACGAGTCGACTGATACTCCTCGTGCCGACTCTTCACATGTCTCCTCGAGATGAATTCATTCCTCGAGTCGAGCTCCGAGTCCGCGAGTCGACCGATACTCCTCGCGCCGACTCTTCACGACATTCCTCGTGCAGGCTATACGTGAGTTCTCGAGTCGAGTTCGAGTCCACGAGTCAACTGATACTCCTCGTGCCAAGTGTTCACATGTCTCCTCGAGATGAATTCATTCGTCGAGTCGAGCTGCGAGTCCGCGAGTCGACCGATACTCCTCGCGCCGACTCTTCACGAAATTCCTCGTGCAGGCTCTACGTGAGTTCTCGAGTCGAGTTCGAGTCCACGAGTCAACTGATACTCCTCGTGCCAACTGTTCACATGTCTCCTCGAGATGAATTCATTCGTCGAGTCGAGCTGCGAGTCCGCGAGTCGACCGATACTCCTCGCGCCGACTCTTCACGAAATTCCTCGTGCAGGCTCAACGTGAGTCCTCGGATCGAGTTCGAGTCCACGAATTAACTCATACTCCTCGTGCCAACTCTTCACATGTCTCCTCGAGATGAATTCATTCCTCGAGTCGAGCTCTGAGTCCGCGAGTCGACCGATACTCCTCGCGCCGACTCTTCACGAAATTCCTCGTGCAGGCTGTACGTGTGTTCTCGAGTCGAGTTCGAGTCCACGAGTCAACTGATACTCCTCGTGCCAACTGTTCACATGTCTCCTCGAGATGAATTCATTCGTCGAGTCGAGCTGCGAGTCCGCGAGTCGACCGATACTCCTCGCGCCGACTCTTCACGAAATTCCTCGTGCAGGCTCTACGTGAGTCCTCGGATCGAGTTCGAGTCCACGAATCAACTCATACTCCTCGTGCCAACTCTTCACATGTCTCCTCGAGATGAATTCATTCCTCGAGTCGAGCTCCAACTCCGCGAGTGGACCGATACTCCTCGCGCCGACTCTTCACGAAATTCTTCGTGCAGGCTCTACGTGAGTCCTCGAGTCGAGTTCGAGTCCACGAGTCGACTGATACTCTACGTTCCGACTCTTCACATGTCTCCTCGAGATCAATTCATTCCTCGAGTCGAGCTCCGAGTCTGCGAGTCGACCGATACTCCTCGCGCCGACTCTTCACGAAATTCCTCGTGCAGGCTCTACGTGAGTCCTCGAGTCGAGTTCGAGTCCACGAGTCGACTGATACTCCTCGTGCCGACTCTTCACATGTCTCCTCGAGATGAATTCATTCCTCGAGTCGAGCTCCGAGTCCGCGAGTCGACCGATACTCCTCGCGCCGACTCTTCACGAAATTCCTCGTGCAGGCTCTACGTGAGTCCTCGAGTCGAGTTCGAGTCCATGAGTCGACTGATACTCCTCGTGCCAACTCTTCACATGTCTCCTCGAGATGAATTCATTCCTCGAGACGAGCTCCGAGTCCGCGAGTCGACCGATACTCCTCGCGCCGACTCTTCACGAAATTCCTTGTGCAGGCTCTACGTGAGTCCTCGAGTCGAGTTCGAGTCCACGAGTCGACTGATACTCCTCGTGCCGACTCTTCACATGTCTCCTCGAGATGAATTCATTCCTCGAGTCGAGCTCCGAGTCCGTGAGTCGACCGATACTCCTCGAGCTGACTCTTCACGAAATTCCTCGTGCAGGCTCTACGTGAGTCCTCGAGTCGAGTTCGAGTCCATGAGTCGACTGATACTCCTCGTGCCAACTCTTCACATGTCTCCTCGAGAGGAATTCATTCCTCGAGTCGAGCTCCGAGTCCGCGAGTCGATCGATACTCCTCGCGCCGACTCTTCACGAAATTCCTCGTGCAGGCTCTACGTGAGTCCTCGAGTCGAGTTCGAGTCCATGAGTCGACTGATACTCCTCGTGCCAACTCTTCACATGTCTCATCGAGATGAATTCATTCCTCGAGTCGAGCTCCGAGTCCGCGAGTCGACCGATACTCCTCGCGCCGACTCTTCACGAAATTCCTCGTGCAGGCTCTACATGAGTCCTCGAGTCGAGTTCTAGTCCACGAGTCGACTGATACTCCTCATGTCGACTCTTCACATGTCTCCTCGAGATGAATTCATTCCTCGAGTCGAGCTCCGAGTTCGCGAGTCGACCGATACTCCTCGCGCCGACTCTTCACGAAATTCCTCATGCAGGCTCTACGTGAGTCCTCGAGTCGAGATCGAGTCCATGAGTCGACTGATACTCCTCGTGCCAACTCTTCACATGTCACCTCGAGATGAATTCAATTCTCGAGTCGAGCTCCGAGTCCGCGAGTCGACCGATACTCCTCGCGCCGACTCTTCACGAAATTCCTTGTGCAGGCTCTACGTGAGTCCTCGAGTCGAGTTCGAGTCCACGAGTCGACTGATACTCCTCGTGCCGACTCTTCACATGTCTCCTCGAGATGAATTCATTCCTCGAGTCGAGCTCCGAGTCCGCGAGTCGACCGATACTCCTCGAGCCGACTCTTCACGAAATTCCTCGTGCAGGCTCTACGTGAGTCCTCGAGTCGAGTTCGAGTCCATGAGTCGACTGATACTCCTCGTGCCAACTCTTCACATGTCTCCTCGAGATGAATTCATTCCTCGAGTCGAGCTCCGAGTCCGCGAGTCAACCGATACTCCTCGCGCCGACTCTTCACGAAATTCCTCGTGCAGGCTCTACGTGAGTCCTCGAGTCGAGTTCGAGTCCATGAGTCGACTGATACTCCTCGTGCCAACTCTTCACATGTCTCATCGAGATGAATTCATTCCTCGAGTCGAGCTCCGAGTCCGCGAGTCGACCGATACTCCTCGCGCCGACTCTTCACGAAATTCCTCGTGCAGGCTCTACGTGAGTCCTCGAGTCGAGTTCGAGTCCATGAGTCGACTGATACTCCTCGTGCCAACTCTTCACATGTCTCCTCGAGATGAATTCATTCCTCGAGTCGAGCTCCGAGTCCACGAGTCGACCGATACTCCTCGCGCCGACTCTTCACGAAATTCCTCGTGCAGGCTGTACGTGAGTTCTCGAGTCGAGTTCGAGTCCACGAGTCAACTGATACTCCTCGTGCCAACTGTTCACATGTCTCCTCGAGATGAATTCATTCGTCGAGTCGAGCTGCGAGTCCGCGAGTCGACCGATACTCCTCGCGCCGACTCTTCACGAAATTCCTCGTGCAGGCTCTACGTGAGTCCTCGAGTCGAGTTCGAGTCCACGAGTCGACTGATACTCCTCGTGCCGACTCTTCACATGTCTCCTCGAGATGAATTCATTCCTCGAGTCGAGCTCCGAGTCCGCGAGTCGACCGATACTCCTCGAGCCGATTCTTCACGAAATTCCTCGTGCAGGCTCTACGTGAGTCCTCGAGTCGAGTTCGAGTCCATGAGTCGACTGATACTCCTCGTGCCAACTCTTCACATGTCTCCTCGAGATGAATTCATTCCTCGAGTCGAGCTCCGAGTCCACGAGTCGACCGATACTCCTCGCGCCGACTCTTCACGAAATTCCTCGTGCAAGCTCTACGTGAGTCCTCGAGTCGAGTTCGAGTTCACGAGTCGACTGATACTCCTCGTGCCAACTCTTCACATGTCTCCTCGAGATGAATTCATTCCTCGAGTCGAGCTCCGAGTCCGCGAGTCGACCGATACTCCTCGCGCCGACTCTTCACGAAATTCCTCGTGCAGGCTCTACGTGAGTCCTCGAGTCGAGTTCGAGTCCACGAGTCGACTGATACTCCTCGTGCCGACTCTTCACATGTCTCCTCGAGATGAATTCATTCCTCGAGTCGAGCTCCGAGTCCGCGAGTCGACCGATACTCCTCGCGCCGACTCTTCACGACATTCCTCGTGCAGGCTGTACGTGAGTTCTCGAGTCGAGTTCGAGTCCACGAGTCAACTGATACTCCTCGTGCCAAGTGTTCACGTGTCTCCTCGAGATGAATTCATTCGTCGAGTCGAGCTGCGAGTCCGCGAGTCGACCGATACTCCTCGCACCGACTCTTCACGAAATTCCTCGTGCAGGCTCTACGTGAGTTCTCGAGTCGAGTTCGAGTCCACGAGTCAACTGATACTCCTCGTGCCAACTGTTCACATGTCTCCTCGAGATGAATTCATTCGTCGAGTCGAGCTGCGAGTCCGCGAGTCGACCGATACTCCTCGCGCCGACTCTTCACGAAATTCCTCGTGCAGGCTCTACGTGAGTCCTCGGATCGAGTTCGAGTCCACGAATTAACTCATACTCCTCGTGCCAACTCTTCACATGTCTCCTCGAGATGAATTCATTCCTCGAGTCGAGCTCTGAGTCCGCGAGTCGACCGATACTCCTCGCGCCGACTCTTCACGAAATTCCTCGTGCAGGCTGTACGTGAGTTCTCGAGTCGAGTTCGAGTCCACGAGTCAACTGATACTCCTCGTGCCAACTGTTCACATGTCTCCTCGAGATGAATTCATTCGTCGAGTCGAGCTGCGAGTCCGCGAGTCGACCGATACTCCTCGCGCCGACTCTTCACGAAATTCCTCGTGCAGGCTCTACGTGAGTCCTCGGATCGAGTTCGAGTCCACGAATCAACTCATACTCCTCGTGCCAACTCTTCACATGTCTCCTCGAGATGAATTCATTCCTCGAGTCGAGCTCCAACTCCGCGAGTGGACCGATACTCCTCGCGCCGACTCTTCACGAAATTCTTCGTGCAGGCTCTACGTGAGTCCTCGAGTCGAGTTCGAGTCCACGAGTCGACTGATACTCTACGTTCCGACTCTTCACATGTCTCCTCGAGATCAATTCATTCCTCGAGTCGAGCTCCGAGTCCGCGAGTCGACCGATACTCCTCGCGCCGACTCTTCACGAAATTCCTCGTGCAGGCTCTACGTGAGTCCTCGAGTCGAGTTCGAGTCCACGAGTCGACTGATACTCCTCGTGCCGACTCTTCACATGTCTCCTCGAGATGAATTCATTCCTCGAGTCGAGCTCCGAGTCCGCGAGTCGACCGATACTCCTCGCGCCGACTCTTCACGAAATTCCTCGTGCAGGCTCTACGTGAGTCCTCGAGTCGAGTTCGAGTCCATGAGTCGACTGATACTCCTCGTGCCAACTCTTCACATGTCTCCTCGAGATGAATTCATTCCTCGAGACGAGCTCCGAGTCCGCGAGTCGACCGATACTCCTCGCGCCGACTCTTCACGAAATTCCTTGTGCAGGCTCTACGTGAGTCCTCGAGTCGAGTTCGAGTCCACGAGTCGACTGATACTCCTCGTGCCGACTCTTCACATGTCTCCTCGAGATGAATTCATTCCTCGAGTCGAGCTCCGAGTCCGTGAGTCGACCGATACTCCTCGAGCCGACTCTTCACGAAATTCCTCGTGCAGGCTCTACGTGAGTCCTCGAGTCGAGTTCGAGTCCATGAGTCGACTGATACTCCTCGTGCCAACTCTTCACATGTCTCCTCGAGAGGAATTCATTCCTCGAGTCGAGCTCCGAGTCCGCGAGTCGACCGATACTCCTCGCGCCGACTCTTCACGAAATTCCTCGTGCAGGCTCTACGTGAGTCCTCGAGTCGAGTTCGAGTCCATGAGTCGACTGATACTCCTCGTGCCAACTCTTCACATGTCTCATCGAGATGAATTCATTCCTCGAGTCGAGCTCCGAGTCCGCGAGTCGACCGATACTCCTCGCGCCGACTCTTCACGAAATTCCTCGTGCAGGCTCTACATGAGTCCTCGAGTCGAGTTCTAGTCCACGAGTCGACTGATACTCCTCATGTCGACTCTTCACATGTCTCCTCGAGATGAATTCATTCCTCGAGTCGAGCTCCGAGTTCGCGAGTCGACCGATACTCCTCGCGCCGACTCTTCACGAAATTCCTCATGCAGGCTCTACGTGAGTCCTCGAGTCGAGATCGAGTCCATGAGTCGACTGATACTCCTCGTGCCAACTCTTCACATGTCACCTCGAGATGAATTCAATTCTCGAGTCGAGCTCCGAGTCCGCGAGTCGACCGATACTCCTCGCGCCGACTCTTCACGAAATTCCTTGTGCAGGCTCTACGTGAGTCCTCGAGTCGAGTTCGAGTCCACGAGTCGACTGATACTCCTCGTGCCGACTCTTCACATGTCTCCTCGAGATGAATTCATTCCTCGAGTCGAGCTCCGAGTCCGCGAGTCGACCGATACTCCTCGAGCCGACTCTTCACGAAATTCCTCGTGCAGGCTCTACGTGAGTCCTCGAGTCGAGTTCGAGTCCATGAGTCGACTGATACTCCTCGTGCCAACTCTTCACATGTCTCCTCGAGATGAATTCATTCCTCGAGTCGAGCTCCGAGTCCGCGAGTCGACCGATACTCCTCGCGCCGACTCTTCACGAAATTCCTCGTGCAGGCTCTACGTGAGTCCTCGAGTCGAGTTCGAGTCCATGAGTCGACTGATACTCCTCGTGCCAACTCTTCACATGTCTCATCGAGATGAATTCATTCCTCGAGTCGAGCTCCGAGTCCGCGAGTCGACCGATACTCCTCGTGCCGACTCTTCACGAAATTCCTCGTGCAGGCTCTACGTGAGTCCTCGAGTCGAGTTCGAGTCCACGAGTCGACTGATACTCCTCGTGTCGACTCTTCACATGTCTCCTCGGATGAATTCATTCCTCGAGTCGAGCTCCGAGTCCGCGAGTCGACCGATACTCCTCGAGCCGATTCTTAACGAAATTCCTCGTGCAGGCTCTACGTGAGTCCTCGAGTCGAGTTCGAGTCCACGAGTCGACTGATACTCCTCGTGCCGACTCTTCACATGTCTCCTCGAGATGAATTCATTCCTCGAGTCGAGCTCCGAGTCCGCGAGTCGACCGATACTCCTCGCGCCGACTCTTCACGAAATTCCTCGTGCAGGCTCTACGTGAGTCCTCGAGTCGAGTTCGAGTTCACGAGTCGACTGATACTCCTCGTGCCAACTCTTCACATGTCTCCTCGAGATGAATTCATTCCTCGAGTCGAGCTCCGAGTCCGCGAGTCGACCGATACTCCTCGCGCCGACTCTTCACGAAATTCCTTGTGCAGGCTCTACGTGAGTCCTCGAGTCGAGTTCGAGTCCACGAGTCGACTGATACTCCTCGTGCCGACTCTTCACATGTCTCCTCGAGATGAATTCATTCCTCGAGTCGAGCTCCGAGTCCGCGAGTCGACCGATACTCCTCGAGCCGATTCTTAACGAAATTCCTCGTGCAGGCTCTACGTGAGTCCTCGAGTCGAGTTCGAGTCCATGAGTCGACTGATACTCCTCGTGCCAACTCTTCACATGTCTCCTCGAGAGGAATTCATTCCTCGAGTCGAGCTCCGAGTCCGCGAGTCGACCGATACTCCTCGCGCCGACTCTTCACGAAATTCCTCGTGCAGGCTCTACGTGAGTCCTCGAGTCGAGTTCGAGTCCATGAGTCGACTGATACTCCTCGTGCCAACTCTTCACATGTCTCATCGAGATGAATTCATTCCTCGAGTCGAGCTCCGAGTCCGCGAGTCGACCGATACTCCTCGCGCCGACTCTTCACGAAATTCCTCGTGCAGGCTCTACATGAGTCCTCGAGTCGAGTTCTAGTCCACGAGTCGACTGATACTCCTCATGTCGACTCTTCACATGTCTCCTCGAGATGAATTCATTCCTCGAGTCGAGCTCCGAGTTCGCGAGTCGACCGATACTCCTCGCGCCGACTCTTCACGAAATTCCTCATGCAGGCTCTACGTGAGTCCTCGAGTCGAGATCGAGTCCACGAGTCGACTGATACACCTCGTGCCAACTCTTCACATGTCTCCTCGAGATGAATTCATTCCTCGAGTCGAGCTCCGAGTCCGCGAGTCGACCGATACTCCTCGAGCCGACTCTTCACGAAATTCCTCGTGCAGGCTCTACGTGAGTCCTCGAGTCGAGTTCGAGTCCATGAGTCGACTGATACTCCTCGTGCCGACTCTTCACATGTCACCTCGAGATGAATTCATTCCTCGAGTCGAGCTCCGAGTCCGCGAGTCGACCGATACTCCTCGCGCCGACTCTTCACGAAATTCCTCGTGCAGGCTCTACGTGAGTCCTCGAGTCGAGTTCGAGTCCATGAGTCGACTGATACTCCTCGTGCCAACTCTTCACATGTCTCATCGAGATGAATTCATTCCTCGAGTCGAGCTCCGAGTCCGCGAGTCGACCGATACTCCTCGTGCCGACTCTTCACGAAATTCCTCGTGCAGGCTCTACGTGAGTCCTCGAGTCGAGTTCGAGTCCACGAGTCGACTGATACTCCTCGTGTCGACTCTTCACATGTCTCCTCGGATGAATTCATTCCTCGAGTCGAGCTCCGAGTCCGCGAGTCGACCGATACTCCTCGCGCCGACTCTTCACGAAATTCCTCGTGCAGGCTCTACGTGAGTCCTCGAGTCGAGTTCGAGTCCACGAGTCGACTGATACTCCTCGTGCCGACTCTTCACATGTCTCCTCGAGATGAATTCATTCCTCGAGTCGAGCTCCGAGTCCGCGAGTCGACCGATACTCCTCGCGCCGACTCTTCACGAAATTCCTCGTGCAGGCTCTACGTGAGTCCTCGAGTCGAGTTCGAGTTCACGAGTCGACTGATACTCCTCGTGCCAACTCTTCACATGTCTCCTCGAGATGAATTCATTCCTCGAGTCGAGCTCCGAGTCCGCGAGTCGACCGATACTCCTCGCGCCGACTCTTCACGAAATTCCTTGTGCAGGCTCTACGTGAGTCCTCGAGTCGAGTTCGAGTCCACGAGTCGACTGATACTCCTCGTGCCGACTCTTCACATCTCTCCTCGAGATAAATTCATTCCTCGAGTCGAGCTCCGAGTCCGCGAGTCGACCGATACTCCTCGAGCCGATACTTCACGAAATTCCTCGTGCAGGCTCTACGTGAGTCCTCGAGTCGAGTTCGAGTCCATGAGTCGACTGATACTCCTCGTGCCAACTCTTCACATGTCTCCTCGAGAGGAATTCATTCCTCGAGTCGAGCTCCGAGTCCGCGAGTCGACCGATACTCCTCGCGCCGACTCTTCACGAAATTCCTCGTGCAGGCTCTACGTGAGTCCTCGAGTCGAGTTCGAGTCCATGAGTCGACTGATACTCCTCGTGCCAACTCTTCACATGTCTCATCGAGATGAATTCATTCCTCGAGTCGAGCTCCGAGTCCGCGAGTCGACCGATACTCCTCGCGCCGACTCTTCACGAAATTCCTCGTGCAGGCTCTACATGAGTCCTCGAGTCGAGTTCTAGTCCACGAGTCGACTGATACTCCTCATGTCGACTCTTCACATGTCTCCTCGAGATGAATTCATTCCTCGAGTCGAGCTCCGAGTTCGCGAGTCGACCGATACTCCTCGCGCCGACTCTTCACGAAATTCCTCATGCAGGCTCTACGTGAGTCCTCGAGTCGAGATCGAGTCCATGAGTCGACGATACTCCTCGTGCCAACTCTTCACATGTCACCTCGAGATGAATTCAATTCTCGAGCCGATACTTCACGAAATTCCTCGTGCAGGCTCTACGTGAGTCCTCGAGTCGAGTTCGAGTCCATGAGTCGACTGATACTCCTCGTGCCAACTCTTCACATGTCTCCTCGAGAGGAATTCATTCCTCGAGTCGAGCTCCGAGTCCGCGAGTCGACCGATACTCCTCGCGCCGACTCTTCACGAAATTCCTCGTGCAGGCTCTACGTGAGTCCTCGAGTCGAGTTCGAGTCCATGAGTCGACTGATACTCCTCGTGCCAACTCTTCACATGTCTCATCGAGATGAATTCATTCCTCGAGTCGAGCTCCGAGTCCGCGAGTCGACCGATACTCCTCGCGCCGACTCTTCACGAAATTCCTCGTGCAGGCTCTACATGAGTCCTCGAGTCGAGTTCTAGTCCACGAGTCGACTGATACTCCTCATGTCGACTCTTCACATGTCTCCTCGAGATGAATTCATTCCTCGAGTCGAGCTCCGAGTTCGCGAGTCGACCGATACTCCTCGCGCCGACTCTTCACGAAATTCCTCATGCAGGCTCTACGTGAGTCCTCGAGTCGAGATCGAGTCCATGAGTCGACGATACTCCTCGTGCCAACTCTTCACATGTCACCTCGAGATGAATTCAATTCTCGAGTCGAGCTCCGAGTCCGCGAGTCGACCGATACTCCTCGCGCCGACTCTTCACGAAATTCCTTGTGCAGGCTCTACGTGAGTCCTCGAGTCGAGTTCGAGTCCACGAGTCGACTGATACTCCTCGTGCCGACTCTTCACATGTCTCCTCGAGATGAATTCATTCCTCGAGTCGAGCTCCGAGTCCGCGAGTCGACCGATACTCCTCGAGCCGACTCTTCACGAAATTCCTCGTGCAGGCTCTACGTGAGTCCTCGAGTCGAGTTCGAGTCCATGAGTCGACTGATACTCCTCGTGCCAACTCTTCACATGTCTCCTCGAGAGGAATTCATTCCTCGAGTCGAGCTCCGAGTCCGCGAGTCGACCGATACTCCTCGCGCCGACTCTTCACGAAATTCCTCGTGCAGGCTCTACGTGAGTCCTCGAGTCGAGTTCGAGTCCATGAGTCGACTGATACTCCTCGTGCCAACTCTTCACATGTCTCATCGAGATGAATTCATTCCTCGAGTCGAGCTCCGAGTCCGCGAGTCGACCGATACTCCTCGCGCCGACTCTTCACGAAATTCCTCGTGCAGGCTCTACGTGAGTCCTCGAGTCGAGTTCGAGTCCACGAGTCGACTGATACTCCTCGTGTCGACTCTTCACATGTCTCCTCGGATGAATTCATTCCTCGAGTCGAGCTCCGAGTCCGCGAGTCGACCGATACTCCTCGCGCCGACTCTTCACGAAATTCCTCGTGCAGGCTCTACGTGAGTCCTCGAGTCGAGTTCGAGTCCACGAGTCGACTGATACTCCTCGTGCCGACTCTTCACATGTCTCCTCGAGATGAATTCATTCCTCGAGTCGAGCTCCGAGTCCGCGAGTCGACCGATACTCCTCGCGCCGACTCTTCACGAAATTCCTCGTGCAGGCTCTACGTGAGTCCTCGAGTCGAGTTCGAGTTCACGAGTCGACTGATACTCCTCGTGCCAACTCTTCACATGTCTCCTCGAGATGAATTCATTCCTCGAGTCGAGCTCCGAGTCCGCGAGTCGACCGATACTCCTCGCGCCGACTCTTCACGAAATTCCTTGTGCAGGCTCTACGTGAGTCCTCGAGTCGAGTTCGAGTCCACGAGTCGACTGATACTCCTCGTGCCGACTCTTCACATGTCTCCTCGAGATGAATTCATTCCTCGAGTCGAGCTCCGAGTCCGCGAGTCGACCGATACTCCTCGAGCCGATTCTTCACGAAATTCCTCGTGCAGGCTCTACGTGAGTCCTCGAGTCGAGTTCGAGTCCATGAGTCGACTGATACTCCTCGTGCCAACTCTTCACATGTCTCCTCGAGATGAATTCATTCCTCGAGTCGAGCTCCGAGTCCGCGAGTCGACCGATACTCCTCGCGCCGACTCTTCACGAAATTCCTCGTGCAGGCTCTACGTGAGTCCTCGAGTCGAGTTCGAGTCCATGAGTCGACTGATACTCCGCGTGCCAACTCTTCACATGTCTCATCGAGATGAATTCATTCCTCGAGTCGAGCTCCGAGTCCGCGAGTCGACCGATACTCCTCGCGCCGACTCTTCACGAAATTCCTCGTGCAGGCTCTACGTGAGTCCTCGAGTCGAGTTCGAGTCCACGAGTCGACTGATACTCCTCGTGTCGACTCTTCACATGTCTCCTCGGATGAATTCATTCCTCGAGTCGAGCTCCGAGTCCGCGAGTCGACCGATACTCCTCGCGCCGACTCTTCACGAAATTCCTCGTGCAGGCTCTACGTGAGTCCTCGAGTCGAGTTCGAGTCCACGAGTTGACTGATACTCCTCGTGCCGACTCTTCACATGTCTCCTCGAGATGAATTCATTCCTCGAGTCGAGCTCCGAGTCCGCGAGTCGACCGATACTCCTCGCGCCGACTCTTCACGAAATTCCTCGTGCAGGCTCTACGTGAGTCCTCGAGTCGAGTTCGAATTCACGAGTCGACTGATACTCCTCGTGCCAACTCTTCACATGTCTCCTCGAGATGAATTCATTCCTCGAGTCGAGCTCCGAGTCCGCGAGTCGACCGATACTCCTCGCGCCGACTCTTCACGAAATTCCTTGTGCAGGCTCTACGTGAGTCCTCGAGTCGAGTTCGAGTCCACGAGTCGACTGATACTCCTCGTGCCGACTCTTCACATGTCTCCTCGAGATGAATTCATTCCTCGAGTCGAGCTCCGAGTCCGCGAGTCGACCGATACTCCTCGCGCCGACTCTTCACGAAATTCCTCGTGCAGGCTCTACGTGAGTCCTCGAGTCGAGTTCGAGTCCATGAGTCGACTGATACTCCTCGTGCCAACTCTTCACATGTCTCATCGAGATGAATTCATTCCTCGAGTCGAGCTCCGAGTCCGCGAGTCGACCGATACTCCTCGCGCCGACTCTTCACGAAATTCCTCGTGCAGGCTCTACGTGAGTCCTCGAGTCGAGTTCGAGTCCACGAGTCGACTGATACTCCTCGTGTCGACTCTTCACATGTCTCCTCGGATGAATTCATTTCTCGAGTCGAGCTCCGAGTCCGCGAGTCGACCGATACTCCTCGCGCCGACTCTTCACGAAATTCCTCGTACAGGCTCTACGTGAGTCCTCGAGTCGAGTTCGAGTCCACGAGTCGACTGATACTCCTCGTGCCGACTCTTCACATGTCTCCTCGAGATGAATTCATTCCTCGAGTCGAGCTCCGAGTCCGCGAGTCGACCGATACTCCTCGCGCCGACTCTTCACGAAATTCCTCGTGCAGGCTCTACGTGAGTCCTCGAGTCGAGTTCGAGTTCACGAGTCGACTGATACTCCTCGTGCCAACTCTTCACATGTCTCCTCGAGATGAATTCATTCCTCGAGTCGAGCTCCGAGTCCGCGAGTCGACCGATACTCCTCGCGCCGACTATTCACGAAATTCCTCATGCAGGCTCTACGTGAGTCCTCGAGTCGAGTTCGAGTCCACGAGTCGACTGATACTCCTCGTGCGGACTCTTCACATGTCTCCTCGAGATGAATTCATTCCTCGAGTCGAGCTCCGAGTCCGCGAGTCGACCGATACTCCTCGCGCCGACTCTTCACGACATTCCTCGTGCAGGTTCTACGTGAGTCCTCGAGTCGAGTTCGAGTCCATGATTCGACTGATACTCCTCGTGCCAACTCTTCACATGTCTCCTCGAGATGAATTCATTCCTCGAGTCGAGCTCTGAGTCCGCGAGTCGACCGATACTCCTCGCGCCGACTCTTCACGAAATTCCTCGTGCAGGCTCTACGTGAGTTCTCGAGTCGAGTTCGAGTCCACGAGTCAACTGATACTCCTCGTGCCAACTGTTCACATGTCTCCTCGAGATGAATTCATTCGTCGAGTCGAGCTGCGAGTCCGCGAGTCGACCGATACTCCTCGCGCCGACTCTTCACGAAATTCCTCGTGCAGGCTCTACGTGAGTCCTCGGATCGAGTTCGAGTCCACGAATCAACTCTTACTCCTCGTGCCAACTCTTCACATGTCTCCTCGAGATGAATTCATTCCTCGAGTCGAGCTTCAACTCCGCGAGTGGACCGATACTCCTCGCGCCGACTCTTCACGAAATTCTTCGTGCAGGCTCTACGGGAGTCCTCGAGTCGAGTTCGAGTCCACGAGTCGACTGATACTCTACGTTCCGACTCTTCACATGTCTCCTCGAGATCAATTCATTCCTCGAGTCGAGCTCCGAGTCCGCGAGTCGACCGATACTCCTCGCGCCGACTCTTCACGAAATTCCTCGTGCAGGCTCTACGTGAGTCCTCGAGTCGAGTTCGAGTCCACGAGTCGACTGATACTCCTCGTGCCGACTCTTCACATGTCTCCTCGAGATGAATTCATTCCTCGAGTCGAGCTCCGAGTCCGCGAGTCGACCGATACTCCTCGCGCCGACTCTTCACGAAATTCCTCGTGCAGGCTCTACGTGAGTCCTCGAGTCGAGTTCGAGTCCATGAGTCGACTGATACTCCTCGTGCCAACTCTTCACATGTCTCCTCGAGATGAATTCATTCCTCGAGACGAGCTCCGAGTCCGCGAGTCGACCGATACTCCTCGCGCCGACTCTTCACGAAATTCCTTGTGCAGGCTCTACGTGAGTCCTCGAGTCGAGTTCGAGTCCACGAGTCGACTGATACTCCTCGTGCCGACTCTTCACATGTCTCCTCGAGATGAATTCATTCCTCTAGTCGAGCTCCGAGTCCGTTAGTCGACCGATACTCCTCGAGCCGACTCTTCACGAAATTCCTCGTGCAGGCTCTACGTGAGTCCTCGAGTCGAGTTCGAGTCCATGAATCGACTGATACTCCTCGTGCCAACTCTTCACATGTCTCCTCGAGAGGAATTCATTCCTCGAGTCGAGCTCCGAGTCCGCGAGTCGACCGATACTCCTCGCGCCGACTCTTCACGAAATTCCTCGTGCAGGCTCTACGTGAGTCCTCGAATCGAGTTCGAGTCCATGAGTCGACTGATACTCCTCGTGCCAACTCTTCACATGTCTCATCGAGATGAATTCATTCCTCGAGTCGAGCTCCGAGTCCGCGAGTCGACCGATACTCCTCGCGCCGACTCTTCACGAAATTCCTCGTGCAGGCTCTACATGAGTCCTCGAGTCGAGTTCTAGTCCACGAGTCGACTGATACTCCTCATGTCGACTCTTCACATGTCTCCTCGAGATGAATTCAATTCTCGAGTCGAGCTCCGAGTCCGCGAGTCGACCGATACTCCTCGCGCCGACTCTTCACGAAATTCCTTGTGCAGGCTCTACGTGAGTCCTCGAGTCGAGTTCGAGTCCACGAGTCGACTGATACTCCTCGTGCCGACTCTTCACATGTCTCCTCGAGATGAATTCATTCCTCGAGTCGAGCTCCGAGTCCGCGAGTCGACCTATACTCCTCGAGCCGACTCTTCACGAAATTCCTCGTGCAGGCTCTACGTGAGTCCTCGAGTCGAGTTCGAGTCCATGAGTCGACTGATACTCCTCGTGCCAACTCTTCACATGTCTCCTCGAGATGAATTCATTCCTCGAGTCGAGCTCCGAGTCCGCGAGTCGACCGATACTCCTCGCGCCGACTCTTCACGAAATTCCTCGTGCAGGCTCTACGTGAGTCCTCGAGTCGAGTTCGAGTCCATGAGTCGACTGATACTCCTCGTGCCAACTCTTCACATGTCTCATCGAGATGAATTCATTCCTCGAGTCGAACTCCGAGTCCGCGAGTCGACCGATACTCCTCGCGCCGACTCTTCACGAAATTCCTCGTGCAGGCTCTACGTGAGTCCTCGAGTCGAGTTCGAGTCCACGAGTCGACTGATACTCCTCGTGTCGACTCTTCACATGTCTCCTCGGATGAATTCATTCCTCGAGTCGAGCTCCGAGTCCGCGAGTCGACCGATACTCCTCGCGCCGACTCTTCACGAAATTCCTCGTGCAGGCTCTACGTGAGTCCTCGGATCGAGTTCGAGTCCACGAATCAACTCATACTCCTCGTGCCAACTCTTCACATGTCTCCTCGAGATGAATTCATTCCTCGAGTCGAGCTCCAACTCCGCGAGTGGACCGATTCTCCTCGCGCCGACTCTTCACGAAATTCTTCGTGCAGGCTCTACGTGAGTCCTCGAGTCGAGTTCGAGTCCACGAGTCGACTGATACTCTACGTTCCGACTCTTCACATGTCTCCTCGAGATCAATTCATTCCTCGAGTCGAGCTCCGAGTCCGCGAGTCGACCGATACTCCTCGCGCCGACTCTTCACGAAATTCCTCGTGCAGGCTCTACGTGAGTCCTCGAGTCGAGTTCGAGTCCATGAGTCGACTGATACTCCTCGTGCCAACTCTTCACATGTCTCATCGAGATGAATTCATTCCTCGAGTCGAGCTCCGAGTCCGCGAGTCGACCGATACTCCTCGCGCCGACTCTTCACGAAATTCCTCGTGCAGGCTCTACGTGAGTCCTCGAGTCGAGTTCGAGTCCACGAGTCGACTGATACTCTACGTTCCGACTCTTCACATGTCTCCTCGAGATCAATTCATTCCTCGAGTCGAGCTCCGAGTCCGCGAGTCGACCGATACTCCTCGCGCCGACTCTTCACGAAATTCCTCGTGCAGGCTCTACGTGAGTCCTCGAGTCGAGTTCGAGTCCACGAGTCGACTGATACTCCTCGTGCCGACTCTTCACATGTCTCCTCGAGATGAATTCATTCCTCGAGTCGAGCTCCGAGTCCGCGAGTCGACCGATACTCCTCGCGCCGACTCTTCACGAAATTCCTCGTGCAGGCTCTACGTGAGTCCTCGAGTCGAGTTCGAGTCCATGAGTCGACTGATACTCCTCGTGCCAACTCTTCACATGTCTCCTCGAGATGAATTCATTCCTCGAGACGAGCTCCGAGTCCGCGAGTCGACCGATACTCCTCGCGCCGACTCTTCACGAAATTCCTTGTGCAGGCTCTACGTGAGTCCTCGAGTCGAGTTCGAGTCCACGAGTCGACTGATACTCCTCGTGCCGACTCTTCACATATCTCCTCGAGATGAATTCATTCCTCTAGTCGAGCTCCGAGTCCGTTAGTCGACCGATACTCCTCGAGCCGACTCTTCACGAAATTCCTCGTGCAGGCTCTACGTGAGTCCTCGAGTCGAGTTCGAGTCCATGAATCGACTGATACTCCTCGTGCCAACTCTTCACATGTCTCCTCGAGAGGAATTCATTCCTCGAGTCGAGCTCCGAGTCCGCGAGTCGACCGATACTCCTCGCGCCGACTCTTCACGAAATTCCTCGTGCAGGCTCTACGTGAGTCCTCGAATCGAGTTCGAGTCCATGAGTCGACTGATACTCCTCGTGCCAACTCTTCACATGTCTCATCGAGATGAATTCATTCCTCGAGTCGAGCTCCGAGTCCGCGAGTCGACCGATACTCCTCGCGCCGACTCTTCACGAAATTCCTCGTGCAGGCTCTACATGAGTCCTCGAGTCGAGTTCTAGTCCACGAGTCGACTGATACTCCTCATGTCGACTCTTCACATGTCTCCTCGAGATGAATTCATTCCTCGAGTCGAGCTCCGAGTCCGCGAGTCGACCGATACTCCTCGCGCCGACTCTTCACGAAATTCCTCATGCAGGCTCTACGTGAGTCCTCGAGTCGAGATCGAGTCCATGAGTCGACTGATACTCCTCGTGCCAACTCTTCACATGTCTCCTTGAGATGAATTCAATTCTCGAGTCGAGCTCCGAGTCCGCGAGTCGACCGATACTCCTCGCGCCGACTCTTCACGAAATTCCTTGTGCAGGCTCTACGTGAGTCCTCGAGTCGAGTTCGAGTCCACGAGTCGACTGATACTCCTCGTGCCGACTCTTCACATGTCTCCTCGAGATGAATTCATTCCTCGAGTCGAGCTCCGAGTCCGCGAGTCGACCTATACTCCTCGAGCCGACTCTTCACGAAATTCCTCGTGCAGGCTCTACGTGAGTCCTCGAGTCGAGTTCGAGTCCATGAGTCGACTGATACTCCTCGTGCCAACTCTTCACATGTCTCCTCGAGATGAATTCATTCCTCGAGTCGAGCTCCGAGTCCGCGAGTCGACCGATACTCCTCGCGCCGACTCTTCACGAAATTCCTCGTGCAGGCTCTACGTGAGTCCTCGAGTCGAGTTCGAGTCCATGAGTCGACTGATACTCCTCGTGCCAACTCTTCACATGTCTCATCGAGATGAATTCATTCCTCGAGTCGAGCTCCGAGTCCGCGAGTCGACCGATACTCCTCGCGCCGACTCTTCACGAAATTCCTCGTGCAGGCTCTACGTGAGTCCTCGAGTCGAGTTCGAGTCCACGAGTCGACTGATACTCCTCGTGTCGACTCTTCACATGTCTCCTCGGATGAATTCATTCCTCGAGTCGAGCTCCGAGTCCGCGAGTCGACCGATACTCCTCGCGCCGACTCTTCACGAAATTCCTCGTGCAGGCTCTACGTGAGTCCTCGGATCGAGTTCGAGTCCACGAATCAACTCATACTCCTCGTGCCAACTCTTCACATGTCTCCTCGAGATGAATTCATTCCTCGAGTCGAGCTCCAACTCCGCGAGTGGACCGATTCTCCTCGCGCCGACTCTTCACGAAATTCTTCGTGCAGGCTCTACGTGAGTCCTCGAGTCGAGTTCGAGTCCACGAGTCGACTGATACTCTACGTTCCGACTCTTCACATGTCTCCTCGAGATCAATTCATTCCTCGAGTCGAGCTCCGAGTCCGCGAGTCGACCGATACTCCTCGCGCCGACTCTTCACGAAATTCCTCGTGCAGGCTCTACGTGAGTCCTCGAGTCGAGTTCGAGTCCACGAGTCGACTGATACTCCTCGTGCCGACTCTTCACATGTCTCCTCGAGATGAATTCATTCCTCGAGTCGAGCTCCGAGTCCGCGAGTCGACCGATACTCCTCGCGCCGACTCTTCACGAAATTCCTCGTGCAGGCTCTACGTGAGTCCTCGAGTCGAGTTCGAGTCCATGAGTCGACTGATACTCCTCGTGCCAACTCTTCACATGTCTCCTCGAGATGAATTCATTCCTCGAGACGAGCTCCGAGTCCGCGAGTCGACCGATACTCCTCGCGCCGACTCTTCACGAAATTCCTTGTGCAGGCTCTACGTGAGTCCTCGAGTCGAGTTCGAGTCCACGAGTCGACTGATACTCCTCGTGCCGACTCTTCACATGTCTCCTCGAGATGAATTCATTCCTCGAGTCGAGCTCCGAGTCCGTGAGTCGACCGATACTCCTCGAGCCGACTCTTCACGAAATTCCTCGTGCAGGCTCTACGTGAGTCCTCGAGTCGAGTTCGAGTCCACGAGTCGACTGATACTCCTCGTGCCGACTCTTCACATGTCTCCTCGAGATGAATTCATTCCTCGAGTCGAGCTCCGAGTCCGCGAGTCGACCGATACTCCTCGCGCCGACTCTTCACGAAATTCCTCGTGCAGGCTCTACGTGAGTCCTCGAGTCGAGTTCGAGTTCACGAGTCGACTGATACACCTCGTGCCAACTCTTCACATGTCTCCTCGAGATGAATTCATTCCTCGAGTCGAGCTCCGAGTCCGCGAGTCGACCGATACTCCTCGCGCCGACTCTTCAGGAAATTCCTCGTGCAGGCTCTACGTGAGTCCTCGAGTCGAGTTCGAGTCCACGAGTCAACTGATACTCCTCGTGCCAACTGTTCACATGTCTCCTCGAGATGAATTCATTCGTCGAGTCGAGCTGCGAGTCCGCGAGTCGACCGATACTCCTCGCGCCGACTCTTCACGAAATTCCTCGTGCAGGCTCTACGTGAGTCCTCGGATCGAGTTCGAGTCCACGAATCAACTCATACTCCTCGTGCCAACTCTTCACATGTCTCCTCGAGATGAATTCATTCCTCGAGTCGAGCTCCAACTCCGCGAGTGGACCGATACTCCTCGCGCCGACTCTTCACGAAATTCTTCGTGCAGGCTCTACGTGAGTCCTCGAGTCGAGTTCGAGTCCACGAGTCGACTGATACTCTACGTTCCGACTCTTCACATGTCTCCTCGAGATCAATTCATTCCTCGAGTCGAGCTTCGAGTCCGCGAGTCGACCGATACTCCTCGCGCCGACTCTTCACGAAATTCCTCGTGCAGGCTCTACATGAGTCCTCGAGTCGAGTTCTAGTCCACGAGTCGACTGATACTCCTCATTTCCACTCTTCACATGTCTCCTCGAGATGAATTCATTCCTCGAGTCGAGCTCCGAGTCCGCGAGTCGACCGATACTCCTCGCGCCGACTCTTCACGAAATTCCTCATGCAGGCTCTACGTGAGTCCTCGAGTCGAGATCGAGTCCATGAGTCGACTGATACTCCTCGTGCCAACTCTTCACATGTCTCCTCGAGATGAATTCAATTCTCGAGTCGAGCTCCGAGTCCGCGAGTCGACCGATACTCCTCGCGCCGACTCTTCACGAAATTCCTTGTGCAGGCTCTACGTGAGTCCTCGAGTCGAGTTCGAGTCCACGAGTCGACTGATACTCCTCGTGCCGACTCTTCACATGTCTCCTCGAGATGAATTCATTCCTCGAGTCGAGCTCCGAGTCCGCGAGTCGACCTATACTCCTCGAGCCGACTCTTCACGAAATTCCTCGTGCAGGCTCTACGTGAGTCCTCGAGTCGAGTTCGAGTCCATGAGTCGACTGATACTCCTCGTGCCAACTCTTCACATGTCTCCTCGAGATGAATTCATTCCTCGAGTCGAGCTCCGAGTCCGCGAGTCGACCGATACTCCTCGCGCCGACTCTTCACGAAATTCCTCGTGCAGGCTCTACGTGAGTCCTCGAGTCGAGTTCGAGTCCATGAGTCGACTGATACTCCTCGTGCCAACTCTTCACATGTCTCATCGAGATGAATTCATTCCTCGAGTCGAGCTCCGAGTCCGCGAGTCGACCGATACTCCTCGCGCCGACTCTTCACGAAATTCCTCGTGCAGGCTCTACGTGAGTCCTCGAGTCGAGTTCGAGTCCACGAGTCGACTGATACTCCTCGTGTCGACTCTTCACATGTCTCCTCGGATGAATTCATTCCTCGAGTCGAGCTCCGAGTCCGCGAGTCGACCGATACTCCTCGCGCCGACTCTTCACGAAATTCCTCGTGCAGGCTCTACGTGAGTCCTCGGATCGAGTTCGAGTCCACGAATCAACTCATACTCCTCGTGCCAACTCTTCACATGTCTCCTCGAGATGAATTCATTCCTCGAGTCGAGCTCCAACTCCGCGAGTGGACCGATACTCCTCGCGCCGACTCTTCACGAAATTCTTCGTGCAGGCTCTACGTGAGTCCTCGAGTCGAGTTCGAGTCCACGAGTCGACTGATACTCTACGTTCCGACTCTTCACATGTCTCCTCGAGATCAATTCATTCCTCGAGTCGAGCTCCGAGTCCGCGAGTCGACCGATACTCCTCGCGCCGACTCTTCACGAAATTCCTCGTGCAGGCTCTACGTGAGTCCTCGAGTCGAGTTCGAGTCCACGAGTCGACTGATACTCCTCGTGCCGACTCTTCACATGTCTCCTCGAGATGAATTCATTCCTCGAGTCGAGCTCCGAGTCCGCGAGTCGACCGATACTCCTCGCGCCGACTCTTCACGAAATTCCTCGTGCAGGCTCTACGTGAGTCCTCGAGTCGAGTTCGAGTCCATGAGTCGACTGATACTCCTCGTGCCAACTCTTCACATGTCTCCTCGAGATGAATTCATTCCTCGAGACGAGCTCCGAGTCCGCGAGTCGACCGATACTCCTCGCGCCGACTCTTCACGAAATTCCTTGTGCAGGCTCTACGTGAGTCCTCGAGTCGAGTTCGAGTCCACGAGTCGACTGATACTCCTCGTGCCGACTCTTCACATGTCTCCTCGAGATGAATTCATTCCTCGAGTCGAGCTCCGAGTCCGTGAGTCGACCGATACTCCTCGAGCCGACTCTTCACGAAATTCCTCGTGCAGGCTCTACGTGAGTCCTCGAGTCGAGTTCGAGTCCACGAGTCGACTGATACTCCTCGTGCCGACTCTTCACATGTCTCCTCGAGATGAATTCATTCCTCGAGTCGAGCTCCGAGTCCGCGAGTCGACCGATACTCCTCGCGCCGACTCTTCACGAAATTCCTCGTGCAGGCTCTACGTGAGTCCTCGAGTCGAGTTCGAGTTCACGAGTCGACTGATACTCCTCGTGCCAACTCTTCACATGTCTCCTCGAGATGAATTCATTCCTCGAGTCGAGCTCCGAGTCCGCGAGTCGACCGATACTCCTCGCGCCGACTCTTCACGAAATTCCTCGTGCAGGCTCTACGTGAGTCCTCGAGTCGAGTTCGAGTCCACGAGTCAACTGATACTCCTCGTGCCAACTGTTCACATGTCTCCTCGAGATGAATTCATTCGTCGAGTCGAGCTGCGAGTCCGCGAGTCGACCGATACTCCTCGCGCCGACTCTTCACGAAATTCCTCGTGCAGGCTCTACGTGAGTCCTCGGATCGAGTTCGAGTCCACGAATCAACTCATACTCCTCGTGCCAACTCTTCACATGTCTCCTCGAGATGAATTCATTCCTCGAGTCGAGCTCCAACTCCGCAAGTGGACCGATACTCCTCGCGCCGACTCTTCACGAAATTCTTCGTGCAGGCTCTACGTGAGTCCTCGAGTCGAGTTCGAGTCCACGAGTCGACTGATACTCTACGTTCCGACTCTTCACATGTCTCCTCGAGATCAATTCATTCCTCGAGTCGAGCTTCGAGTCCGCGAGTCGACCGATACTCCTCGCGCCGACTCTTCACGAAATTCCTCGTGCAGGCTCTACATGAGTCCTCGAGTCGAGTTCTAGTCCACGAGTCGACTGATACTCCTCATGTCCACTCTTCACATGTCTCCTCGAGATGAATTCATTCCTCGAGTCGAGCTCCGAGTCCGCGAGTCGACCGATACTCCTCGCGCCGACTCTTCACGAAATTCCTCATGCAGGCTCTACGTGAGTCCTCGAGTCGAGATCGAGTCCATGAGTCGACTGATACTCCTCGTGCCAACTCTTCACATGTCTCCTCGAGATGAATTCAATTCTCGAGTCGAGCTCCGAGTCCGCGAGTCGACCGATACTCCTCGCGCCGACTCTTCACGAAATTCCTTGTGCAGGCTCTACGTGAGTCCTCGAGTCGAGTTCGAGTCCACGAGTCGACTGATACTCCTCGTGCCGACTCTTCACATGTCTCCTCGAGATGAATTCATTCCTCGAGTCGAGCTCCGAGTCCGTGAGTCGACCGATACTCCTCGAGCCGACTCTTCACGAAATTCCTCGTGCAGGCTCTACGTGAGTCCTCGAGTCGAGTTCGAGTCCATGAGTCGACTGATACTCCTCGTGCCAACTCTTCACATGTCTCCTCGAGAGGAATTCATTCCTCGAGTCGAGCTCCGAGTCCGCGAGTCGACCGATATTCCTCGCGCCGACTCTTCACGAAATTACTCGTGCAGGCTCTACGTGAGTCCTCGAGTCGAGTTCGAGTCCATGAGTCGACTGATACTCCTCGTGCCAACTCTTCACATGTCTCATCGAGATGAATTCATTCCTCGAGTCGAGCTCCGAGTCCGCGAGTCGACCGATACTCCTCGCGCCGACTCTTCACGAAATTCCTCGTGCAGGCTCTACATGAGTCCTCGAGTCGAGTTCTAGTCCACGAGTCGACTGATACTCCTCATGTCCACTCTTCACATGTCTCCTCGAGATGAATTCATTCCTCGAGTCGAGCTCCGAGTCCGCGAGTCGACCGATACTCCTCGCGCCGACTCTTCACGAAATTCCTCATGCAGGCTCTACGTGAGTCCTCGAGTCGAGATCGAGTCCATGAGTCGACTGATACTCCTCGTGCCAACTCTTCACATGTCTCCTCGAGATGAATTCAATTCTCGAGTCGAGCTCCGAGTCCGCGAGTCGACCGATACTCCTCGCGCCGACTCTTCACTAAATTCCTTGTGCAGGCTCTACGTGAGTCCTCGAGTCGAGTTCGAGTCCACGAGTCGACTGATACTCCTCGTGCCGACTCTTCACATGTCTCCTCGAGATGAATTCATTCCTCGAGTCGAGCTCCGAGTCCGCGAGTCGACCGATACTCCTCGCGCCGACTCTTCACGAAATTCCTCGTGCAGGCTCTACGTGAGTCCTCGAGTCGAGTTCGAGTCCATGAGTCGACTGATACTCCTCGTGCCAACTCTTCACATGTCTCATCGAGATGAATTCATTCCTCGAGTCGAGCTCCGAGTCCGCGAGTCGACCGATACTCCTCGCGCCGAGTCTTCACGAAATTCCTCGTGCAGGCTCTACGTGAGTCCTCGAGTCGAGTTCGAGTCCACGAGTCGACTGATACTCCTCGTGTCGACTCTTCACATGTCTCCTCAGATGAATTCATTCCTCGAGTCGAGCTCCGAGTCCGCGAGTCGACCGATACTCCTCGCGCCGACTCTTCACGAAATTCCTCGTGCAGGCTCTACGTGAGTCCTCGAGTCGAGTTCGAGTCCACGAGTCGACTAATACTCCTCGTGCCGACTCTTCACATGTCTCCTCGAGATGAATTCATTCCTCGAGTCGAGCTCCGAGTCCGCGAGTCGACCGATACTCCTCGCGCCGACTCTTCACGAAATTCCTCGTGCAGGCTCTACGTGAGTCCTCGAGTCGAGTTCGAGTTCACGAGTCGACTGATACTCCTCGTGCCAACTCTTCACATGTCTCCTCGAGATGAATTCATTCCTCGAGTCGAGCTCCGAGTCCGCGAGTCGACCGATACTCCTCGCGCCGACTCTTCACGAAATTCCTCGTGCAGGCTCTACGTGAGTCCTCGAGTCGAGTTCGAGTCCACGAGTCGACTGATACTCCTCGTGCCGACTCTTCACATGTCTCCTCGAGATGAATTCATTCCTCGAGTCGAGCTCCGAGTCCGCGAGTCGACCGATACTCCTCGCGCCGACTCTTCACGAAATTCCTCGTGCAGGCTCTACGTGAGTCCTCGGATCGAGTTCGAGTCCACGAATCAACTCATACTCCTCGTGCCAACTCTTCACATGTCTCCTCGAGATGAATTCATTCCTCGAGTCGAGCTCCCACTCCGCGAGTGGACCGATACTCCTCGCGCCGACTCTTCACGAAATTCTTCGTACAGGCTCTACGTGAGTCCTCGAGTCGAGTTCGAGTCCACGAGTCGACTGATACTCTACGTTCCGACTCTTCACATGTCTCCTCGAGATCAATTCATTCCTCGAGTCGAGCTCCGAGTCCGCGAGTCGACCGATACTCCTCGCGCCGACTCTTCACGAAATTCCTCGTGCAGGCTCTACGTGAGTTCTCGAGTCGAGTTCGAGTTCACGAGTCGACTGATACTCCTCGTGCCAACTCTTCACATGTCTCCTCGAGATGAATTCATTCCTCGAGTCGAGCTCCGAGTCCGCGAGTCGACCGATACTCCTCGCGCCGACTCTTCACGAAATTCCTCGTGCAGGCTCTACGTGAGTCCTCGAGTCGAGTTCGAGTCCACGAGTCGACTGATACTCCTCGTGCCGACTCTTCACATGTCTCCTCGAGATGAATTCATTCCTCGAGTCGAGCTCCGAGTCCGCGAGTCGACCGATACTCCTCGCGCCGACTCTTCACGACATTCCTCGTGCAGGCTCTACGTGAGTCCTCGAGTCGAGTTCGAGTCCATGATTCGACTGATACTCCTCGTGCCAACTCTTCACATGTCTCCTCGAGATGAATTCATTCCTCGAGTCGAGCTCTGAGTCCGCGAGTCGACCGATACTCCTCGCGCCGACTCTTCAGGAAATTCCTCGTGCAGGCTCTACGTGAGTCCTCGAGTCGAGTTCGAGTCCACGAGTCAACTGATACTCCTCGTGCCAACTGTTCACATGTCTCCTCGAGATGAATTCATTCGTCGAGTCGAGCTGCGAGTCCGCGAGTCGACCGATACTCCTCGCGCCGACTCTTCACGAAATTCCTCGTGCAGGCTCTACGTGAGTCCTCGGATCGAGTTCGAGTCCACGAATCAACTCATAATCCTCGTGCCAACTCTTCACATGTCTCCTCGAGATGAATTCATTCCTCGAGTCGAGCTCCAACTCCACGAGTGGACCGATACTACTCGCGCCGACTCTTCACGAAATTCCTCGTGCAGGCTCTACGTGAGTCCTCGAGTCGAGTTCGAGTCCACGAGTCGACTGATACTCTACGTTCTGACTCTTCACATGTCTCCTCGAGATCAATTCATTCCTCGAGTCGAGCTCCGAGTCCGCGAGTCGACCGATACTCCTCGCGCCACTCTTCACGAAATTCCTCGTGCAGGCTCTACGTGAGTCCTCGAGTCGAGTTCGAGTCCACGAGTCGACTGATACTCCTCATGCCGACTCTTCACATGTCTCCTCGAGATGAATTCATTCCTCGAGTCGAGCTCCGAGTACGCGAGTCGACCGATACTCCTCGCGCCGACTCTTCACGACATTCCTCGTGCAGGCTCTACGTGAGTCCTCGAGTCGAGTTCGAGTCCATGATTCGACTGATACTCCTCGTGCCAACTCTTCACATGTCTCCTCGAGATGAATTCATTCCTCGAGACGAGCTCCGAGTCCGCGAGTCGACCGATACTCCTCGCGCCGACTCTTCACGAAATTCCTTGTGCAGGCTCTACGTGAGTCCTCGAGTCGAGTTCGAGTCCACGAGTCGACTGATACTCCTCGTGCCGACTCTTCACATGTCTCCTCGAGATGAATTCATTCCTCGAGTCGAGCTCCGAGTCCGTGAGTCGACCGATACTCCTCGAGCCGACTCTTCACGAAATTCCTCGTGCAGGCTCTACGTGAGTCCTCGAGTCGAGTTCGAGTCCACGAGTCGACTGATACTCCTCGTGCCGACTCTTCACATGTCTCCTCGAGATGAATTCATTCCTCGAGTCGAGCTCCGAGTCCGCGAGTCGACCGATACTCCTCGCGCCGACTCTTCACGAAATTCCTCGTGCAGGCTCTACGTGAGTCCTCGAGTCGAGTTCGAGTTCACGAGTCGACTGATACTCCTCGTGCCAACTCTTCACATGTCTCCTCGAGATGAATTCATTCCTCGAGTCGAGCTCCGAGTCCGCGAGTCGACCGATACTCCTCGCGCCGACTCTTCACGAAATTCCTCGTGCAGGCTCTACGTGAGTCCTCGAGTCGAGTTCGAGTCCACGAGTCAACTGATACTCCTCGTGCCAACTGTTCACATGTCTCCTCGAGATGAATTCATTCGTCGAGTCGAGCTGCGAGTCCGCGAGTCGACCGATACTCCTCGCGCCGACTCTTCACGAAATTCCTCGTGCAGGCTCTACGTGAGTCCTCGGATCGAGTTCGAGTCCACGAATCAACTCATACTCCTCGTGCCAACTCTTCACATGTCTCCTCGAGATGAATTCATTCCTCGAGTCGAGCTCCAACTCCGCGAGTGGACCGATACTCCTCGCGCCGACTCTTCACGAAATTCTTCGTGCAGGCTCTACGTGAGTCCTCGAGTCGAGTTCGAGTCCACGAGTCGACTGATACTCTACGTTCCGACTCTTCACATGTCTCCTCGAGATCAATTCATTCCTCGAGTCGAGCTCCGAGTCCGCGAGTCGACCGATATTCCTCGCGCCGACTCTTCACGAAATTCCTCGTGCAGGCTCTACGTGAGTTCTCGAGTCGAGTTCGAGTTCACGAGTCGACTGATACTCCTCGTGCCAACTCTTCACATGTCTCCTCGAGATGAATTCATTCCTCGAGTCGAGCTCCGAGTCCGCGAGTCGACCGATACTCCTCGCGCCGACTCTTCACGAAATTCCTCGTGCAGGCTCTACGTGAGTCCTCGAGTCGAGTTC
Source organism: Urtica dioica subsp. dioica (assembly GCF_054948205.1). Classification (NCBI taxonomy): domain Eukaryota; kingdom Viridiplantae; phylum Streptophyta; class Magnoliopsida; order Rosales; family Urticaceae; genus Urtica; species Urtica dioica. The sequence continues at coordinate 34,144,867 of NC_142756.1, read as the reverse complement.
GAGTCCACGAGTCGACTGATACTCCTCGTGCCGACTCTTCACATGTCTCCTCGAGATGAATTCATTCCTCGAGTCGAGCTCCGAGTCCGCGAGTCGACCGATACTCCTCGCGCCGACTCTTCACGACATTCCTCGTGCAGGCTCTACGTGAGTCCTCGAGTCGAGTTCGAGTCCATGATTCGACTGATACTCCTCGTGCCAACTCTTCACATGTCTCCTCGAGATGAATTCATTCCTCGAGTCGAGCTCTGAGTCCGCGAGTCGACCGATACTCCTCGCGCCGACTCTTCAGGAAATTCCTCGTGCAGGCTCTACGTGAGTCCTCGAGTCGAGTTCGAGTCCACGAGTCAACTGATACTCCTCGTGCCAACTGTTCACATGTCTCCTCGAGATGAATTCATTCGTCGAGTCGAGCTGCGAGTACGCGAGTCGACCGATACTCCTCGCGCCGACTCTTCACGAAATTCCTCGTGCAGGCTCTACGTGAGTCCTCGGATCGAGTTCGAGTCCACGAATCAACTCATAATCCTCGTGCCAACTCTTCACATGTCTCCTCGAGATGAATTCATTCCTCGAGTCGAGCTCCAACTCCACGAGTGGACCGATACTCCTCGCGCCGACTCTTCACGAAATTCCTCGTGCAGGCTCTACGTGAGTCCTCGAGTCGAGTTCGAGTCCACGAGTCGACTGATACTCCTCGTGCCGACTCTTCACATGTCTCCTCGAGATGAATTCATTCCTCGAGTCGAGCTCCGAGTCCGCGAGTCGACCTATACTCCTCGAGCCGACTCTTCACGAAATTCCTCGTGCAGGCTCTACGTGAGTCCTCGAGTCGAGTTCGAGTCCATGAGTCGACTGATACTCCTCGTGCCAACTCTTCACATGTCTCCTCGAGATGAATTCATTCCTCGAGTCGAGCTCCGAGTCCGCGAGTCGACCGATACTCCTCGCGCCGACTCTTCACGAAATTCCTCGTGCAGGCTCTACGTGAGTCCTCGAGTCGAGTTCGAGTCCACGAGTCAACTGATACTCCTCGTGCCAACTGTTCACATGTCTCCTCGAGATGAATTCATTCGTCGAGTCGAGCTGCGAGTCCGCGAGTCGACCGATACTCCTCGCGCCGACTCTTCACGAAATTCCTCGTGCAGGCTCTACGTGAGTCCTCGGATCGAGTTCGAGTCCACGAATCAACTCATACTCCTCGTGCCAACTCTTCACATGTCTCCTCGAGATGAATTCATTCCTCGAGTCGAGCTCCAACTCCGCGAGTGGACCGATACTCCTCGCGCCGACTCTTCACGAAATTCTTCGTGCAGGCTCTACGTGAGTCCTCGAGTCGAGTTCGAGTCCACGAGTCGACTGATACTCTACGTTCCGACTCTTCACATGTCTCCTCGAGATCAATTCATTCCTCGAGTCGAGCTTCGAGTCCGCGAGTCGACCGATACTCCTCGCGCCGACTCTTCACGAAATTCCTCGTGCAGGCTCTACATGAGTCCTCGAGTCGAGTTCTAGTCCACGAGTCGACTGATACTCCTCATGTCCACTCTTCACATGTCTCCTCGAGATGAATTCATTCCTCGAGTCGAGCTCCGAGTCCGCGAGTCGACCGATACTCCTCGCGCCGACTCTTCACGAAATTCCTCGTGCAGGCTCTACGTGAGTCCTCGAGTCGAGTTCGAGTCCACGAGTCGACTGATACTCCTCGTGTCGACTCTTCACATGTCTCCTCGGATGAATTCATTCCTCGAGTCGAGCTCCGAGTCCGCGAGTCGACCGATACTCCTCGCGCCGACTCTTCACGAAATTCCTCGTGCAGGCTCTACGTGAGTCCTCGGATCGAGTTCGAGTCCACGAATCAACTCATACTCCTCGTGCCAACTCTTCACATGTCTCCTCGAGATGAATTCATTCCTCGAGTCGAGCTCCAACTCCGCGAGTGGACCGATACTCCTCGCGCCGACTCTTCACGAAATTCTTCGTGCAGGCTCTACGTGAGTCCTCGAGTCGAGTTCGAGTCCACGAGTCGACTGATACTCTACGTTCCGACTCTTCACATGTCTCCTCGAGATCAATTCATTCCTCGAGTCGAGCTCCGAGTCCGCGAGTCGACCGATACTCCTCGCGCCGACTCTTCACGAAATTCCTCGTGCAGGCTCTACGTGAGTCCTCGAGTCGAGTTCGAGTCCACGAGTCGACTGATACTCCTCGTGCCGACTCTTCACATGTCTCCTCGAGATGAATTCATTCCTCGAGTCGAGCTCCGAGTCCGCGAGTCGACCGATACTCCTCGCGCCGACTCTTCACGAAATTCCTCGTGCAGGCTCTACGTGAGTCCTCGAGTCGAGTTCGAGTCCATGAGTCGACTGATACTCCTCGTGCCAACTCTTCACATGTCTCCTCGAGATGAATTCATTCCTCGAGACGAGCTCCGAGTCCGCGAGTCGACCGATACTCCTCGCGCCGACTCTTCACGAAATTCCTTGTGCAGGCTCTACGTGAGTCCTCGAGTCGAGTTCGAGTCCACGAGTCGACTGATACTCCTCGTGCCGACTCTTCACATGTCTCCTCGAGATGAATTCATTCCTCGAGTCGAGCTCCGAGTCCGTGAGTCGACCGATACTCCTCGAGCCGACTCTTCACGAAATTCCTCGTGCAGGCTCTACGTGAGTCCTCGAGTCGAGTTCGAGTCCACGAGTCGACTGATACTCCTCGTGCCGACTCTTCACATGTCTCCTCGAGATGAATTCATTCCTCGAGTCGAGCTCCGAGTCCGCGAGTCGACCGATACTCCTCGCGCCGACTCTTCACGAAATTCCTCGTGCAGGCTCTACGTGAGTCCTCGAGTCGAGTTCGAGTTCACGAGTCGACTGATACTCCTCGTGCCAACTCTTCACATGTCTCCTCGAGATGAATTCATTCCTCGAGTCGAGCTCCGAGTCCGCGAGTCGACCGATGCTCCTCGCGCCGACTCTTCACGAAATTCCTCGTGCAGGCTCTACGTGAGTCCTCGAGTCGAGTTCGAGTCCACAAGTCAACTGATACTCCTCGTGCCAACTGTTCACATGTCTCCTCGAGATGAATTCATTCGTCGAGTCGAGCTGCGAGTCCGCGAGTCGACCGATACTCCTCGCGCCGACTCTTCACGAAATTCCTCGTGCAGGCTCTACGTGAGTCCTCGGATCGAGTTCGAGTCCACGAATCAACTCATACTCCTCGTGCCAACTCTTCACATGTCTCCTCGAGATGAATTCATTCCTCGAGTCGAGCTCCAACTCCGCAAGTGGACCGATACTCCTCGCGCCGACTCTTCACGAAATTCTTCGTGCAGGCTCTACGTGAGTCCTCGAGTCGAGTTCGAGTCCACGAGTCGACTGATACTCTACGTTCCGACTCTTCACATGTCTCCTCGAGATCAATTCATTCCTCGAGTCGAGCTCCGAGTCCGCGAGTCGACCGATACTCCTCGCGCCGACTCTTCACGAAATTCCTCGTGCAGGCTCTACGTGAGTTCTCGAGTCGAGTTCGAGTTCACGAGTCGACTGATACTCCTCGTGCCAACTCTTCACATGTCTCCTCGAGATGAATTCATTCCTCGAGTCGAGCTCCGAGTCCGCGAGTCGACCGATACTCCTCGCGCCGACTCTTCACGAAATTCCTCGTGCAGGCTCTACGTGAGTCCTCGAGTCGAGTTCGAGTCCACGAGTCGACTGATACTCCTCGTGCCGACTCTTCACATGTCTCCTCGAGATGAATTCATTCCTCGAGTCGAGCTCCGAGTCCGCGAGTCGACCGATACTCCTCGCGCCGACTCTTCACGACATTCCTCGTGCAGGCTCTACGTGAGTCCTCGAGTCGAGTTCGAGTCCATGATTCGACTGATACTCCTCGTGCCAACTCTTCACATGTCTCCTCGAGATGAATTCATTCCTCGAGTCGAGCTCTGAGTCCGCGAGTCGACCGATACTCCTCGCGCCGACTCTTCAGGAAATTCCTCGTGCAGGCTCTACGTGAGTCCTCGAGTCGAGTTCGAGTCCACGAGTCAACTGATACTCCTCGTGCCAACTGTTCACATGTCTCCTCGAGATGAATTCATTCGTCGAGTCGAGCTGCGAGTACGCGAGTCGACCGATACTCCTCGCGCCGACTCTTCACGAAATTCCTCGTGCAGGCTCTACGTGAGTCCTCGGATCGAGTTCGAGTCCACGAATCAACTCATAATCCTCGTGCCAACTCTTCACATGTCTCCTCGAGATGAATTCATTCCTCGAGTCGAGCTCCAACTCCACGAGTGGACCGATACTCCTCGCGCCGACTCTTCACGAAATTCCTCGTGCAGGCTCTACGTGAGTCCTCGAGTCGAGTTCGAGTCCACGAGTCGACTGATACTCCTCGTGCCGACTCTTCACATGTCTCCTCGAGATGAATTCATTCCTCGAGTCGAGCTCCGAGTCCGCGAGTCGACCTATACTCCTCGAGCCGACTCTTCACGAAATTCCTCGTGCAGGCTCTACGTGAGTCCTCGAGTCGAGTTCGAGTCCATGAGTCGACTGATACTCCTCGTGCCAACTCTTCACATGTCTCCTCGAGATGAATTCATTCCTCGAGTCGAGCTCCGAGTCCGCGAGTCGACCGATACTCCTCGCGCCGACTCTTCACGAAATTCCTCGTGCAGGCTCTACGTGAGTCCTCGAGTCGAGTTCGAGTCCACGAGTCAACTGATACTCCTCGTGCCAACTGTTCACATGTCTCCTCGAGATGAATTCATTCGTCGAGTCGAGCTGCGAGTCCGCGAGTCGACCGATACTCTTCGCGCCGACTCTTCACGAAATTCCTCGTGCAGGCTCTACGTGAGTCCTCGGATCGAGTTCGAGTCCACGAATCAACTCATACTCCTCGTGCCAACTCTTCACATGTCTCCTCGAGATGAATTCATTCCTCGAGTCGAGCTCCAACTCCGCGAGTGGACCGATACTCCTCGCGCCGACTCTTCACGAAATTCTTCGTGCAGGCTCTACGTGAGTCCTCGAGTCGAGTTCGAGTCCACGAGTCGACTGATACTCTACGTTCCGACTCTTCACATGTCTCCTCGAGATCAATTCATTCCTCGAGTCGAGCTTCGAGTCCGCGAGTCGACCGATACTCCTCGCGCCGACTCTTCACGAAATTCCTCGTGCAGGCTCTACATGAGTCCTCGAGTCGAGTTCTAGTCCACGAGTCGACTGATACTCCTCATGTCCACTCTTCACATGTCTCCTCGAGATGAATTCATTCCTCGAGTCGAGCTCCGAGTCCGCGAGTCGACCGATACTCCTCGCGCCGACTCTTCACGAAATTCCTCGTGCAGGCTCTACGTGAGTCCTCGAGTCGAGTTCGAGTCCACGAGTCGACTGATACTCCTCGTGTCGACTCTTCACATGTCTCCTCGGATGAATTCATTCCTCGAGTCGAGCTCCGAGTCCGCGAGTCGACCGATACTCCTCGCGCCGACTCTTCACGAAATTCCTCGTGCAGGCTCTACGTGAGTCCTCGGATCGAGTTCGAGTCCACGAATCAACTCATACTCCTCGTGCCAACTCTTCACATGTCTCCTCGAGATGAATTCATTCCTCGAGTCGAGCTCCAACTCCGCGAGTGGACCGATACTCCTCGCGCCGACTCTTCACGAAATTCTTCGTGCAGGCTCTACGTGAGTCCTCGAGTCGAGTTCGAGTCCACGAGTCGACTGATACTCTACGTTCCGACTCTTCACATGTCTCCTCGAGATCAATTCATTCCTCGAGTCGAGCTCCGAGTCCGCGAGTCGACCGATACTCCTCGCGCCGACTCTTCACGAAATTCCTCGTGCAGGCTCTACGTGAGTCCTCGAGTCGAGTTCGAGTCCACGAGTCGACTGATACTCCTCGTGCCGACTCTTCACATGTCTCCTCGAGATGAATTCATTCCTCGAGTCGAGCTCCGAGTCCGCGAGTCGACCGATACTCCTCGCGCCGACTCTTCACGAAATTCCTCGTGCAGGCTCTACGTGAGTCCTCGAGTCGAGTTCGAGTCCATGAGTCGACTGATACTCCTCGTGCCAACTCTTCACATGTCTCCTCGAGATGAATTCATTCCTCGAGACGAGCTCCGAGTCCGCGAGTCGACCGATACTCCTCGCGCCGACTCTTCACGAAATTCCTTGTGCAGGCTCTACGTGAGTCCTCGAGTCGAGTTCGAGTCCACGAGTCGACTGATACTCCTCGTGCCGACTCTTCACATGTCTCCTCGAGATGAATTCATTCCTCGAGTCGAGCTCCGAGTCCGTGAGTCGACCGATACTCCTCGAGCCGACTCTTCACGAAATTCCTCGTGCAGGCTCTACGTGAGTCCTCGAGTCGAGTTCGAGTCCACGAGTCGACTGATACTCCTCGTGCCGACTCTTCACATGTCTCCTCGAGATGAATTCATTCCTCGAGTCGAGCTCCGAGTCCGCGAGTCGACCGATACTCCTCGCGCCGACTCTTCACGAAATTCCTCGTGCAGGCTCTACGTGAGTCCTCGAGTCGAGTTCGAGTTCACGAGTCGACTGATACTCCTCGTGCCAACTCTTCACATGTCTCCTCGAGATGAATTCATTCCTCGAGTCGAGCTCCGAGTCCGCGAGTCGACCGATACTCCTCGCGCCGACTCTTCACGAAATTCCTCGTGCAGGCTCTACGTGAGTCCTCGAGTCGAGTTCGAGTCCACGAGTCAACTGATACTCCTCGTGCCAACTGTTCACATGTCTCCTCGAGATGAATTCATTCGTCGAGTCGAGCTGCGAGTCCGCGAGTCGACCGATACTCCTCGCGCCGACTCTTCACGAAATTCCTCGTGCAGGCTCTACGTGAGTCCTCGGATCGAGTTCGAGTCCACGAATCAACTCATACTCCTCGTGCCAACTCTTCACATGTCTCCTCGAGATGAATTCATTCCTCGAGTCGAGCTCCAACTCCGCAAGTGGACCGATACTCCTCGCGCCGACTCTTCACGAAATTCTTCGTGCAGGCTCTACGTGAGTCCTCGAGTCGAGTTCGAGTCCACGAGTCGACTGATACTCTACGTTCCGACTCTTCACATGTCTCCTCGAGATCAATTCATTCCTCGAGTCGAGCTTCGAGTCCGCGAGTCGACCGATACTCCTCGCGCCGACTCTTCACGAAATTCCTCGTGCAGGCTCTACATGAGTCCTCGAGTCGAGTTCTAGTCCACGAGTCGACTGATACTCCTCATGTCCACTCTTCACATGTCTCCTCGAGATGAATTCATTCCTCGAGTCGAGCTCCGAGTCCGCGAGTCGACCGATACTCCTCGCGCCGACTCTTCACGAAATTCCTCATGCAGGCTCTACGTGAGTCCTCGAGTCGAGATCGAGTCCATGAGTCGACTGATACTCCTCGTGCCAACTCTTCACATGTCTCCTCGAGATGAATTCAATTCTCGAGTCGAGCTCCGAGTCCGCGAGTCGACCGATACTCCTCGCGCCGACTCTTCACGAAATTCCTTGTGCAGGCTCTACGTGAGTCCTCGAGTCGAGTTCGAGTCCACGAGTCGACTGATACTCCTCGTGCCGACTCTTCACATGTCTCCTCGAGATGAATTCATTCCTCGAGTCGAGCTCCGAGTCCGTGAGTCGACCGATACTCCTCGAGCCGACTCTTCACGAAATTCCTCGTGCAGGCTCTACGTGAGTCCTCGAGTCGAGTTCGAGTCCATGAGTCGACTGATACTCCTCGTGCCAACTCTTCACATGTCTCCTCGAGAGGAATTCATTCCTCGAGTCGAGCTCCGAGTCCGCGAGTCGACCGATACTCCTCGCGCCGACTCTTCACGAAATTACTCGTGCAGGCTCTACGTGAGTCCTCGAGTCGAGTTCGAGTCCATGAGTCGACTGATACTCCTCGTGCCAACTCTTCACATGTCTCATCGAGATGAATTCATTCCTCGAGTCGAGCTCCGAGTCCGCGAGTCGACCGATACTCCTCGCGCCGACTCTTCACGAAATTCCTCGTGCAGGCTCTACATGAGTCCTCGAGTCGAGTTCTAGTCCACGAGTCGACTGATACTCCTCATGTCCACTCTTCACATGTCTCCTCGAGATGAATTCATTCCTCGAGTCGAGCTCCGAGTCCGCGAGTCGACCGATACTCCTCGCGCCGACTCTTCACGAAATTCCTCATGCAGGCTCTACGTGAGTCCTCGAGTCGAGATCGAGTCCATGAGTCGACTGATACTCCTCGTGCCAACTCTTCACATGTCTCCTCGAGATGAATTCAATTCTCGAGTCGAGCTCCGAGTCCGCGAGTCGACCGATACTCCTCGCGCCGACTCTTCACTAAATTCCTTGTGCAGGCTCTACGTGAGTCCTCGAGTCGAGTTCGAGTCCACGAGTCGACTGATACTCCTCGTGCCGACTCTTCACATGTCTCCTCGAGATGAATTCATTCCTCGAGTCGAGCTCCGAGTCCGCGAGTCGACCGATACTCCTCGCGCCGACTCTTCACGAAATTCCTCGTGCAGGCTCTACGTGAGTCCTCGAGTCGAGTTCGAGTCCATGAGTCGACTGATACTCCTCGTGCCAACTCTTCACATGTCTCATCGAGATGAATTCATTCCTCGAGTCGAGCTCCGAGTCCGCGAGTCGACCGATACTCCTCGCGCCGAGTCTTCACGAAATTCCTCGTGCAGGCTCTACGTGAGTCCTCGAGTCGAGTTCGAGTCCACGAGTCGACTGATACTCCTCGTGTCGACTCTTCACATGTCTCCTCAGATGAATTCATTCCTCGAGTCGAGCTCCGAGTCCGCGAGTCGACCGATACTCCTCGCGCCGACTCTTCACGAAATTCCTCGTGCAGGCTCTACGTGAGTCCTCGAGTCGAGTTCGAGTCCACGAGTCGACTAATACTCCTCGTGCCGACTCTTCACATGTCTCCTCGAGATGAATTCATTCCTCGAGTCGAGCTCCGAGTCCGCGAGTCGACCGATACTCCTCGCGCCGACTCTTCACGAAATTCCTCGTGCAGGCTCTACGTGAGTCCTCGAGTCGAGTTCGAGTTCACGAGTCGACTGATACTCCTCGTGCCAACTCTTCACATGTCTCCTCGAGATGAATTCATTCCTCGAGTCGAGCTCCGAGTCCGCGAGTCGACCGATACTCCTCGCGCCGACTCTTCACGAAATTCCTCGTGCAGGCTCTACGTGAGTCCTCGAGTCGAGTTCGAGTCCACGAGTCGACTGATACTCCTCGTGCCGACTCTTCACATGTCTCCTCGAGATGAATTCATTCCTCGAGTCGAGCTCCGAGTCCGCGAGTCGACCGATACTCCTCGCGCCGACTCTTCACGAAATTCCTCGTGCAGGCTCTACGTGAGTCCTCGGATCGAGTTCGAGTCCACGAATCAACTCATACTCCTCGTGCCAACTCTTCACATGTCTCCTCGAGATGAATTCATTCCTCGAGTCGAGCTCCCACTCCGCGAGTGGACCGATACTCCTCGCGCCGACTCTTCACGAAATTCTTCGTACAGGCTCTACGTGAGTCCTCGAGTCGAGTTCGAGTCCACGAGTCGACTGATACTCTACGTTCCGACTCTTCACATGTCTCCTCGAGATCAATTCATTCCTCGAGTCGAGCTCCGAGTCCGCGAGTCGACCGATACTCCTCGCGCCGACTCTTCACGAAATTCCTCGTGCAGGCTCTACGTGAGTTCTCGAGTCGAGTTCGAGTTCACGAGTCGACTGATACTCCTCGTGCCAACTCTTCACATGTCTCCTCGAGATGAATTCATTCCTCGAGTCGAGCTCCGAGTCCGCGAGTCGACCGATACTCCTCGCGCCGACTCTTCACGAAATTCCTCGTGCAGGCTCTACGTGAGTCCTCGAGTCGAGTTCGAGTCCACGAGTCGACTGATACTCCTCGTGCCGACTCTTCACATGTCTCCTCGAGATGAATTCATTCCTCGAGTCGAGCTCCGAGTCCGCGAGTCGACCGATACTCCTCGCGCCGACTCTTCACGACATTCCTCGTGCAGGCTCTACGTGAGTCCTCGAGTCGAGTTCGAGTCCATGATTCGACTGATACTCCTCGTGCCAACTCTTCACATGTCTCCTCGAGATGAATTCATTCCTCGAGTCGAGCTCTGAGTCCGCGAGTCGACCGATACTCCTCGCGCCGACTCTTCAGGAAATTCCTCGTGCAGGCTCTACGTGAGTCCTCGAGTCGAGTTCGAGTCCACGAGTCAACTGATACTCCTCGTGCCAACTGTTCACATGTCTCCTCGAGATGAATTCATTCGTCGAGTCGAGCTGCGAGTCCGCGAGTCGACCGATACTCCTCGCGCCGACTCTTCACGAAATTCCTCGTGCAGGCTCTACGTGAGTCCTCGGATCGAGTTCGAGTCCACGAATCAACTCATAATCCTCGTGCCAACTCTTCACATGTCTCCTCGAGATGAATTCATTCCTCGAGTCGAGCTCCAACTCCACGAGTGGACCGATACTCCTCGCGCCGACTCTTCACGAAATTCCTCGTGCAGGCTCTACGTGAGTCCTCGAGTCGAGTTCGAGTCCACGAGTCGACTGATACTCTACGTTCTGACTCTTCACATGTCTCCTCGAGATCAATTCATTCCTCGAGTCGAGCTCCGAGTCCGCGAGTCGACCGATACTCCTCGCGCCACTCTTCACGAAATTCCTCGTGCAGGCTCTACGTGAGTCCTCGAGTCGAGTTCGAGTCCACGAGTCGACTGATACTCCTCATGCCGACTCTTCACATGTCTCCTCGAGATGAATTCATTCCTCGAGTCGAGCTCCGAGTACGCGAGTCGACCGATACTCCTCGCGCCGACTCTTCACGACATTCCTCGTGCAGGCTCTACGTGAGTCCTCGAGTCGAGTTCGAGTCCATGATTCGACTGATACTCCTCGTGCCAACTCTTCACATGTCTCCTCGAGATGAATTCATTCCTCGAGACGAGCTCCGAGTCCGCGAGTCGACCGATACTCCTCGCGCCGACTCTTCACGAAATTCCTTGTGCAGGCTCTACGTGAGTCCTCGAGTCGAGTTCGAGTCCACGAGTCGACTGATACTCCTCGTGCCGACTCTTCACATGTCTCCTCGAGATGAATTCATTCCTCGAGTCGAGCTCCGAGTCCGTGAGTCGACCGATACTCCTTGAGCCGACTCTTCACGAAATTCCTCGTGCAGGCTCTACGTGAGTCCTCGAGTCGAGTTCGAGTCCACGAGTCGACTGATACTCCTCGTGCCGACTCTTCACATGTCTCCTCGAGATGAATTCATTCCTCGAGTCGAGCTCCGAGTCCGCGAGTCGACCGATACTCCTCGCGCCGACTCTTCACGAAATTCCTCGTGCAGGCTCTACGTGAGTCCTCGAGTCGAGTTCTAGTTCACGAGTCGACTGATACTCCTCGTGCCAACTCTTCACATGTCTCCTCGAGATGAATTCATTCCTCGAGTCGAGCTCCGAGTCCGCGAGTCGACCGATACTCCTCGCGCCGACTCTTCACGAAATTCCTCGTGCAGGCTCTACGTGAGTCCTCGAGTCGAGTTCGAGTCCACGAGTCAACTGATACTCCTCGTGCCAACTGTTCACATGTCTCCTCGAGATGAATTCATTCGTCGAGTCGAGCTGCGAGTCCGCGAGTCGACCGATACTCCTCGCGCCGACTCTTCACGAAATTCCTCGTGCAGGCTCTACGTGAGTCCTCGGATCGAGTTCGAGTCCACGAATCAACTCATACTCCTCGTGCCAACTCTTCACATGTCTCCTCGAGATGAATTCATTCCTCGAGTCGAGCTCCAACTCCGCGAGTGGACCGATACTCCTCGCGCCGACTCTTCACGAAATTCTTCGTGCAGGCTCTACGTGAGTCCTCGAGTCGAGTTCGAGTCCACGAGTCGACTGATACTCTACGTTCCGACTCTTCACATGTCTCCTCGAGATCAATTCATTCCTCGAGTCGAGCTTCGAGTCCGCGAGTCGACCGATACTCCTCGCGCCGACTCTTCACGAAATTCCTCGTGCAGGCTCTACATGAGTCCTCGAGTCGAGTTCTAGTCCACGAGTCGACTGATACTCCTCATGTCCACTCTTCACATGTCTCCTCGAGATGAATTCATTCCTCGAGTCGAGCTCCGAGTCCGCGAGTCGACCGATACTCCTCGCGCCGACTCTTCACGAAATTCCTCATGCAGGCTCTACGTGAGTCCTCGAGTCGAGATCGAGTCCATGAGTCGACTGATACTCCTCGTGCCAACTCTTCACATGTCTCCTCGAGATGAATTCAATTCTCGAGTCGAGCTCCGAGTCCGCGAGTCGACCGATACTCCTCGCGCCGACTCTTCACGAAATTCCTTGTGCAGGCTCTACGTGAGTCCTCGAGTCGAGTTCGAGTCCACGAGTCGACTGATACTCCTCGTGCCGACTCTTCACATGTCTCCTCGAGATGAATTCATTCCTCGAGTCGAGCTCCGAGTCCGTGAGTCGACCGATACTCCTCGAGCCGACTCTTCACGAAATTCCTCGTGCAGGCTCTACGTGAGTCCTCGAGTCGAGTTCGAGTCCATGATGTTGTCAATGGTGCCCACAAGAAGAGTTGTAGTCTTTATTTTGAACATTTGATGTAATAAAGTCTCATGAAGACTCTTGCTTGTAATTGCCTATTCATTCATTAATAAAGTTGAAACGTTCATTCAATCTTCCTTGTCTGAAGCTTTATGATAAAACCATAGTCTTTTAGTCCATAAACAAACTTAACAACTTACGAAGAGACAAATGTAGATTTGCATGAACAAACTCTTCGTAGTTTGCTTAAAACGATATATTCGCAATCTTAGGGTCAAAGGACTATTGACCTCAGTATGATTGTTAGAAGAATCTATGATGTCTGGTTATGAGGCATTGAGAGTTAGGAACTCTATAGTTCTTCTAGGTATCTTCCGAAGGTACTGAATTGACCAGTGCACTTCTAGAGACAAGATAAGAACAAACCATTTAACCTCTTATGTCTCGAAGTCACTATGTATGAATTGCATCATGCTTACCTTAATCCTGAAATGAGACATGCCATTTCACACCTTAGTATTCTCATTTGAGAAAGTCAAAGTTCGGACTCACTATGTGATTCCGAACAAGGCCTATTGGTGAAGTACTAAGTTGTGAGTCTGTCATGAGTAACTTTGTGAAGTTCTCATAGATATGGAATTCATGTACAAGATTGCTGAAATGCAGTGTATGTCACCTCATGCTTTGTTCCTTGGAGTGTGAATAAATGAACTGGCCAGTGTCCAAATTGAGTCTTGACTCTTTTGGATGAAACAATGTGACTTGTTAGCTCCTCGTCAATACATTGTTTCTAACTTATTCACAAGCGACAAAGGAGTTGAGGAAATAACAGCTAGAAGGGTAAAATGGTAATTTAGTAAATCCCGACTAGCTGATGACATTCATGAAGGGTAAACATAGATAATATTCAGTGGATCCGCTCATCATAATTAGGTCGAATTCTTGAGTAGAAAATAAATTCATTTGAACCGAGAGATTTTCAGTGTCAGCTCTTTAGTGGAGTCAGTTGGCATTAAGCTAAACTTGGAAAAGGTTTGTGAACTTTTGAGTCCAAGTGTTTAGCTAAAGCTTTGTTCATTTGGGTCCATGAGGTCACTGTCACGAATCACATCGATAGGAATAGTTAAACTGGAAGCTAAGCCAAAACAAGAACGAAAATAGTTAAAAGGGTATTTTTGTCTTTTGAGACAAAGGATGAAATGAATGTCAATAAATTTTTTGACAAGGTCATTTTGTGACATGTTTCACTCGGCCATGACTTGATCATTGGGCCTTGTGAATTAATTTCATTTCATAAGAATTTTATTTGAAAATTCTAAATAGGCCTTTTCTTATGTTGTCATGAACAAGTGAAGAAAATTCTAGGATTCTTTTCTAGAAATGTTGGGCGCCCATAATACCCAAGAAAGAGAGAATATTTTGTGCATAAATGTATCAAGATACTTGCCAAAAGAAAAAGAGGAAACAAATTTGCATGAGGATGCTTAAGGGAATTCGGCCAAGTGAGTCAAAGGCAAGGCAAGGAACAAAAAAGGAAACAAATCCAAGCCTTCTAGAAGGCTGCCTTGGCCGAGTGACTCATGAGGAAATAAGGCAATATTTTCTCATGAATATGTGATATTCTATAGAAGAGGAAACTACCTTATTGAAGGTGAGACCTCTCCTATAAATAGGAGCCTCATTTCCTCACAATTCATTCATCCAAGTTTAAGAGATTTGAGAGACTCTCTCTCTAGAACTTGGCCGAAGTCCTCTTCTCTCTCTCTCTAGTTTATTTTCGGTTTTCTCTTGTCTTGGCACCTAGGTCCTCACTCGACCTAGTCTTTAGCTCTGCGACTTCGAGACTCGTTCTCAAGTCGTAGTGTTTAAAAGTGCCCACTCACTAATTCCTTCTTTTCGAGTGATTTAGTGATAGAAACTATCGTGGTTGCTCGAGTTCCCGAGGAAAGAAAAGAGAGACGTGCTGCGAGGGGAGACGAACGTTGCCAACCTTCCAAAGGCTCATCAACGTTCAAGCATCAAAAAGGTTAGTAACTTTTATAGCTCATATTAGTTTTTATTTACATGCATATGCTCTTGTCTAGGTTAGTAAAAACTAGTTTTACTTAAAAAGAAAATTTTTAAAATTCCGCCGCTTAACGAAGCGTTAAACTTTTTCTTAAACCCTAGATCGATTCCAACAAATGGTATCAGAGCTATGGTCAAAGGAATGCATGTGCATGTTTTTAAATTATGAGCTTGAAAATCGTTTTCGAAAGTTTACTAATTTTGTGACAAGTTAGAATTGTAATCTTAGATTTTTTTTTAATTTATTGCTCTTGTCTCTAAATTAAAAACCATGTTGATTTTCTATGAGTTTGGGATGATGTTAAAACACATTAGAATCAGTTCTAAAAGTTTTTAATTTTTTATATTGAAAAACGTGTTTTAAAGGTTTGAGAATTTTCGAGTAAATTTTGTGACTAGTTTTATTTTCTTGCTAGTTTCGTTTATTTACTTGAATCGTTTTATGCATGTTGTTTTTTCTTTTATTCTATGTTATTACCCTGCTAATAAAACACAAATAAAAGCTTTAAACAATATCTTAAAACGTTCTGTTACACTCGATTCTTTTTCGCACCTAAAAGGACAAAGCTTTAATTTATTTCTTTTTCTTCGAGCTGGAATGTAAACCCGCATTAAAAGCGGCATAACTCTCTGCTCAGAAATCGAAATTTAATGATTCTTGAATCAAATTAAAGCTCTGTCTGTCCTCTGTCCAATGCCACCGGTTTCGGCTCAAAAGGACATTGGAGCCGCCAGTTATGGCGATTTTACTCCGAGGTGCGCGGCTGTCTGAAACTCCAGTTTTTTAGAAATCCGGATTTTCAAACCCCACTACCATGAGTTATAGAACTCTAATGAGAAAACTTTCTTGAGCAAAAATGTTTTTCATATGATTATAAACATGATGTGTAAAGATTAAAAGTTTTGATTTTTGAAAGATTAATTGAAATTGAATTTTTACAAAACTAGTTTGAATTTTGAAAAACCGTTTTCACTTTCAAACTTGAAAATATTTTGTCATCCAAATCAAATAAATTTTCAAAATGTTTTCAAAACTATATCTATATCACATATGTTCAAAATCTATATGCTCTTGAAATTTTGAGTGGGAGGTCTCTTTGTAGACAAAACCGAAAAATAAAAAGATGTGTAATCTCAAACTTTCAAGTGTTCGAGTGAGTTGAAGTTCACACTTCCCTCACGCACTTTCCCGAAATAGAAAATAGGAAAAGATCGAGTATGTCCCTTGTGCCTTTATGCACTAATACTGCTCTGAACATGTCGATCTAGGATTCTCTTCTAGTTGTCCGCTCTGTCGCTCTCTAACTAGGAAATCTGTTTCCGAACTTAAAAGAGTCGATGAACCATCTCCAAAAACTAAGTGGGAGGGTTATACTCGTTGTTTGTAACCCGCGATCCCCAACACTAATGAAAGATGCAATAACGTGGGACTAAGAGCCGCTCTTGCGACCCTCACTTAAATGTGAGTACTCCAAGGCGTTGTTGCTTCGATCATTGCTCAATGAGCTACGTCCGAGAATGATGCAATGATGGCAAGGCCTCCCCTTGGGGGATTGTTTTTCAAAGCTGATCTTTTGGACTAAGTGGTTGGTTGCACACTTAGGCTCAATCCCTAGTATCCTTCCTTAAGGCTCTGCGAAAGGATGTGAGTGATCAAACCAATTTACAAGGTGGCTAGTCAAAATGATGTACTGACATCTTGGCTTAGCATTAATGATGTGTCATTTACTTATAAATGGAGATTTTTTTGCGGCCTTCTCTTGAGGGAGTAAATTATCGTTTGGTTTATAACACCTTTGGGTTTTACAAAAGTCTTAATGAAACTTAAATCCTAAACCAAAGACTAATCATAAACTTGTTTCAACTATTATAGGCAATATGTCTCTCAACCCTCTCTCAACAATTCTTTCCTCGAATAAACTCGAAGGCGACAATTACGTCGACTGAAAACGTAACCTCGACATAGTCCTTACTGTCGACAAGCACAAATGGGTTCTCACCACCCCCTGTCCTCAAACGAATGATGATTCGACGCAAGAGGAGAAAGACGTCCTGGCGGCCTGGCTTCGATCCGATGAGATTGCGAGATGCTATATTTTGGCATCGATGAACAATGTGTTGCAACAACAACATCGTGATTTCGAAACTGCCACCGATATGCTCTACAATCTCCATGAGATGTTTGGAGGGCAAGGACGTCAAGCTAGGCAACAAGCGGTCCGACAATTCATGAACTGTCGTATGAAGGCTGGAACTCCCGTTAGAGATCATATGATGCTGATCATTAGCTATCTCAACGAGATGCAGATTCTTGGATCTGAGATTGATGGGGAGACTAAAATAGATATGATCTTGGAAACTCTCCCCGAAACCTTTGATACCTTCAAGTTGAACTATTCCATGAACAAGCTGGAGTACACTGTTACCGAGCTCATGAAGGAACTTCAAACCGCTGAGGCACTCACTAAGAAAAAGAGGGCTCAAGGAGAAGTACATGCTACTGCCTCCACCTCTGGATCTAAGAAGAGACCTCGCAACGCCGAGAAGAAGAACCAACCTAAGGTTCAAACGAAGAAGAAGGCGCCAAAGGCTCCAAAGGTGGACAAGTCTAAAGACAAGTGCCACCACTGCAACGAGCCTGGTCACTGGCGTAGGAACTGTCCCGCCTACCTCAAAACCAAAGCTAAAGGTATTGTACTTGTTACTGAAGCCTGTTTAGTAGCTGATAATGTATCATCGTGGATTATTGACTCCGCTGCTACTAACCACATTTGCTGCTCCTTGACTGGTTTTAGGAAAAGCAAAAGCTTAGAGGATGGCGACTTCTGCTTCAAGTGGGGTGGTGAGAGCGTGGTGTCTGCGAAGGCTGTGGGATCCGTGACGCTATCTTTTGAAGATCGAACTTTAAATTTGAATAATGTTTATTATGTTCCTTCCTTTGGGAAAAACCTAGTATCTGTTGCTCAACTTTTCGAGCAAGATTATTATTTAAAGTTTATAAAGAATGGAATTCGTATTTCTTTTTCTAATTCTTTCGTCACTGATGCATGTATGAAGAATGGTCTTTTTTACATCTATCCCACTCAACCTTCTCTTTTAGACACCGAAATAGATAACGATCTAATTAGGGAGCCAAAGAGGATCAAACTTTCTGAATCCTCCGATCTAACAAAATCAACATACCTCTGGCACTTAAGACTTGGTCATATCAGTCTAGATAGGATTAAGAGACTTGTGAGGGATGGTCCACTCCAAGCCTCTGCAATAGGTTCACTACCTACTTGTGAATCCTGCATAGAAGGAAAAATGACTAAGCGACCTTTCTCCGATAAGGGTCGAAGAGCCACTGAGTTGCTGGAACTAATACATTCTGATGTATGTGGTCCGCTCAACCAACAGGCACGTGGAGGATACGAATACTTCGTTACCTTCACTGATGACTACTCAAGATATGGGTTTGTCTATTTGCTTAAACACAAATCCGAGACCTTTAACGTATCTAAGGTCTTTAGGGCTTTAGTGGAAAAGCAAACTGGCAAAGTGATCAAAACCCTTCGATCTGATCGAGGTGGTGAGTATATGTCTGGAGAGTTCGATGACTTTCTTAAAGAAGAAGGTATCGCTTCTCAGCTTACCGCGCCTGGCACACCTCAACAAAACGGAGTGTCAGAGAGAAGAAACCGAACTCTTATGGAGATGGTTAGATCAATGATGAGTTACTCATCACTCCCGCTTTCCTTTTGGGGATATGCCCTCGAAACAGCCGCTTATATTCTGAACCAAGTTCCGTCCAAAACGGTTCCTGGTACTCCTTATGAACGATGGACTGGCCGTAAAGTGAATCTTGGCCGCATCCGAATTTGGGGTTGCCCTGCACACGTGCTAAGGCAAAAGACTAGCAAGTTGGCTAGTAGGTCAGAATTGTGCCTGTTTGTAGGATATCCGAAGGAAACCAAAGGTTTTACTTTCTATAGTCCCGAGGACGATAAGACTTTCGTTAGCACGAATGCTCGTTTCCTTGAGGAGGACTTTATGAAGGATGCGAAACCTAGAAGCAAAATTGTGCTTGAAGAAAAGTTGGGTGAGGAAGCTTCTACCTCATCTGTAAGAACTGTTCTTACCCCAACTGAAACACAACCTAACTCGTCAGAATCTCGTCAAGTAGTACTTAGACGTAGTGGGAGGGCTACTCAAAAGCCTGACAGGTACATGTCTTATGGAGACTCTCTTGTAGCCGTCTCCGACATGGATGATCCTGTTTCCTATAGCCAAGCAATGGCTTGTTCTGAATCAAACCTTTGGCTTGACGCCATGAAAGTTGAGATGCACTCGATGTATGTCAACAAAGTCTGGAAACTTGTAGACCTTCCTGAAGGGATTAAACCCGTAGGGTGTAAGTGGATATACAAGAAGAAAAGGGGTCCTGATGGGAACGTCGAGACGTTCAAAGCACGACTTGTGGCGAAGGGTTATACCCAACAAGAAGGGATTGACTATGAAGAAACCTTCTCGCCAGTCGCGATGCTTAAATCCATCCGCATACTCCTATCCATAGCTGCAGCTCTCGACTATGAGATCTGGCAAATGGATGTCAAGACAGCTTTTCTGAATGGCAATCTTGACGAGCGCATTTACATGGCTCAACCAGACGGTTTCGTGGATAAAGGTCAAGAGACCAAGGTTTGTGAGTTGCTTAAATCCATTTATGGACTAAAGCAAGCATCTAGGTCATGGAACATTAGATTCGATGAAACTGTAAAGAGCTTCGGCTTTGAACAGTCAATAGATGAGCCTTGTGTTTACAAGTTAATACACGAAGGCAAAGTTGTGTTTCTGGTACTATATGTCGATGATATACTACTCATTGGTAATGACGTGGGTAAGTTATCTGAGGTTAAGGTCTGGCTAGCAAAGCAATTCGATATGAAGGATCTAGGAGAAGCCGCGTACATTCTGGGAATCCAAATCTTTCGAGATAGGAAAAACCGGACCCTGTCGCTCTCTCAAGCATCTTATATTGATAAGGTGATGGATCGCTTCTCGATGCAAGACTGCAAGAGGGGTCAAACACCCTTTAGGCATGGAGTTTCACTCTCTAAGGACCAGTCTCCCAAGACTGCACAAGAGATTGAAGACATGAGAAAAATTCCTTACGCCTCTGCCGTAGGAAGCCTCATGTATGCTATGCTTTGCACCCGACCTGATATATGTTTCGCCGTTGGCGTAGTTAGTCGTTTCCAATCCAACCCTGGACCCGAGCACTGGATTGCTGTTAAGCATGTTCTTAAGTATCTTCGAAGAACTAGGAACTTGATGCTTACATACTCAGGTACTGACCTGACTATGACGGGATATACCGACTCCGATTTTCAAGCGGATAAGGGTTCCAGGAAATCCACTTCGGGATCTGTGTTCATCCTTAATGGTGGAGCTGTTGTGTGGAGAAGTATTAAGCAATCTTGCATTGCTGACTCCACAATGGAAGCAGAATATGTGGCTGCTTGTGAAGCATCCAAAGAGGCTGTATGGCTTAGAAAGTTCCTTAAGTATTTGGAAGTTGTTCCAAACGTCGACGAGCCCATGACCCTTTATTGTGATAATAGTGGGGCTGTCGCTAACTCAAAGGAACCTAGAAGCCATAAGCGCTCTAAGCATATTGAGAGGAAATACCATTTGATTCGAGAGATCGTGCAGCGCGGAGACGTGGAAGTGAAGAAGATCTCAACGGTGGACAACCTCGCAGATCCATTCACCAAGGCCCTAGCGAACAAGGTCTTCGACCAACATCGTGAGGGATTAGGCATGAAGGACTACACACACCTTCTTTGAGTCAAGTGGGAGTTTGTTGTCAATGGTGCCCACAAGAAGAGTTGTAGTCTTTATTTTGAACATTTGATGTAATAAAGTCTCATGAAGACTCTTGCTTGTAATTGCCTATTCATTCATTAATAAAGTTGAAACGTTCATTCAATCTTCCTTGTCTGAAGCTTTATGATAAAACCATAGTCTTTTAGTCCATAAACAAACTTAACAACTTACGAAGAGACAAATGTAGATTTGCATGAACAAACTCTTCGTAGTTTGCTTAAAACGATATATTCGCAATCTTAGGGTCAAAGGACTATTGACCTCAGTATGATTGTTAGAAGAATCTATGATGTCTGGTTATGAGGCATTGAGAGTTAGGAACTCTATAGTTCTTCTAGGTATCTTCCGAAGGTACTGAATTGACCAGTGCACTTCTAGAGACAAGATAAGAACAAACCATTTAACCTCTTATGTCTCGAAGTCACTATGTATGAATTGCATCATGCTTACCTTAATCCTGAAATGAGACATGCCATTTCACACCTTAGTATTCTCATTTGAGAAAGTCAAAGTTCGGACTCACTATGTGATTCCGAACAAGGCCTATTGGTGAAGTACTAAGTTGTGAGTCTGTCATGAGTAACTTTGTGAAGTTCTCATAGATATGGAATTCATGTACAAGATTGCTGAAATGCAGTGTATGTCACCTCATGCTTTGTTCCTTGGAGTGTGAATAAATGAACTGGCCAGTGTCCAAATTGAGTCTTGACTCTTTTGGATGAAACAATGTGACTTGTTAGCTCCTCATCAATACATTGTTTCTAACTTATTCACAAGCGACAAAGGAGTTGAGGAAATAACAGCTAGAAGGGTAAAATGGTAATTTAGTAAATCCCGACTAGCTGATGACATTCATGAAGGGTAAACATAGATAATATTCAGTGGATCCGCTCATCATAATTAGGTCGAATTCTTGAGTAGAAAATAAATTCATTTGAACCGAGAGATTTTCAGTGTCAGCTCTTTAGTGGAGTCAGTTGGCATTAAGCTAAACTTGGAAAAGGTTTGTGAACTTTTGAGTCCAAGTGTTTAGCTAAAGCTTTGTTCATTTGGGTCCATGAGGTCACTGTCACGAATCACATCGATAGGAATAGTTAAACTGGAAGCTAAGCCAAAACAAGAACGAAAATAGTTAAAAGGGTATTTTTGTCTTTTGAGACAAAGGATGAAATGAATGTCAATAAATTTTTTGACAAGGTCATTTTGTGACATGTTTCACTCGGCCATGACTTGATCATTGGGCCTTGTGAATTAATTTCATTTCATAAGAATTTTATTTGAAAATTCTAAATAGGCCTTTTCTTATGTTGTCATGAACAAGTGAAGAAAATTCTAGGATTCTTTTCTAGAAATGTTGGGCGCCCATAATACCCAAGAAAGAGAGAATATTTTGTGCATAAATGTATCAAGATACTTGCCAAAAGAAAAAGAGGAAACAAATTTGCATGAGGATGCTTAAGGGAATTCGGCCAAGTGAGTCAAAGGCAAGGCAAGGAACAAAAAAGGAAACAAATCCAAGCCTTCTAGAAGGCTGCCTTGGCCGAGTGACTCATGAGGAAATAAGGCAATATTTTCTCATGAATATGTGATATTCTATAGAAGAGGAAACTACCTTATTGAAGGTGAGACCTCTCCTATAAATAGGAGCCTCATTTCCTCACAATTCATTCATCCAAGTTTAAGAGATTTGAGAGACTCTCTCTCTAGAACTTGGCCGAAGTCCTCTTCTCTCTCTCTCTAGTTTATTTTCGGTTTTCTCTTGTCTTGGCACCTAGGTCCTCACTCGACCTAGTCTTTAGCTCTGCGACTTCGAGACTCGTTCTCAAGTCGTAGTGTTTAAAAGTGCCCACTCACTAATTCCTTCTTTTCGAGTGATTTAGTGATAGAAACTATCGTGGTTGCTCGAGTTCCCGAGGAAAGAAAAGAGAGACGTGCTGCGAGGGGAGACGAACGTTGCCAACCTTCCAAAGGCTCATCAACGTTCAAGCATCAAAAAGGTTAGTAACTTTTATAGCTCATATTAGTTTTTATTTACATGCATATGCTCTTGTCTAGGTTAGTAAAAACTAGTTTTACTTAAAAAGAAAATTTTTAAAATTCCGCCGCTTAACGAAGCGTTAAACTTTTTCTTAAACCCTAGATCGATTCCAACACATGAGTCGACTGATACTCCTCGTGCCAACTCTTCACATGTCTCCTCGAGAGGAATTCATTCCTCGAGTCGAGCTCCGAGTCCGCGAGTCGACCGATACTCCTCGCGCCGACTCTTCACGAAATTACTCGTGCAGGCTCTACGTGAGTCCTCGAGTCGAGTTCGAGTCCATGAGTCGACTGATACTCCTCGTGCCAACTCTTCACATGTCTCATCGAGATGAATTCATTCCTCGAGTCGAGCTCCGAGTCCGCGAGTCGACCGATACTCCTCGCGCCGACTCTTCACGAAATTCCTCGTGCAGGCTCTACATGAGTCCTCGAGTCGAGTTCTAGTCCACGAGTCGACTGATACTCCTCATGTCCACTCTTCACATGTCTCCTCGAGATGAATTCATTCCTCGAGTCGAGCTCCGAGTCCGCGAGTCGACCGATACTCCTCGCGCCGACTCTTCACGAAATTCCTCATGCAGGCTCTACGTGAGTCCTCGAGTCGAGATCGAGTCCATGAGTCGACTGATACTCCTCGTGCCAACTCTTCACATGTCTCCTCGAGATGAATTCAATTCTCGAGTCGAGCTCCGAGTCCGCGAGTCGACCGATACTCCTCGCGCCGACTCTTCACTAAATTCCTTGTGCAGGCTCTACGTGAGTCCTCGAGTCGAGTTCGAGTCCACGAGTCGACTGATACTCCTCGTGCCGACTCTTCACATGTCTCCTCGAGATGAATTCATTCCTCGAGTCGAGCTCCGAGTCCGCGAGTCGACCGATACTCCTCGCGCCGACTCTTCACGAAATTCCTCGTGCAGGCTCTACGTGAGTCCTCGAGTCGAGTTCGAGTCCATGAGTCGACTGATACTCCTCGTGCCAACTCTTCACATGTCTCATCGAGATGAATTCATTCCTCGAGTCGAGCTCCGAGTCCGCGAATCGACCGATACTCCTCGCGCCGAGTCTTCACGAAATTCCTCGTGCAGGCTCTACGTGAGTCCTCGAGTCGAGTTCGAGTCCACGAGTCGACTGATACTCCTCGTGTCGACTCTTCACATGTCTCCTCAGATGAATTCATTCCTCGAGTCGAGCTCCGAGTCCGCGAGTCGACCGATACTCCTCGCGCCGACTCTTCACGAAATTCCTCGTGCAGGCTCTACGTGAGTCCTCGAGTCGAGTTCGAGTCCACGAGTCGACTAATACTCATCGTGCCGACTCTTCACATGTCTCCTCGAGATGAATTCATTCCTCGAGTCGAGCTCCGAGTCCGCGAGTCGACCGATACTCCTCGCGCCGACTCTTCACGAAATTCCTCGTGCAGGCTCTACGTGAGTCCTCGAGTCGAGTTCGAGTTCACGAGTCGACTGATACTCCTCGTGCCAACTCTTCACATGTCTCCTCGAGATGAATTCATTCCTCGAGTCGAGCTCCGAGTCCGCGAGTCGACCGATACTCCTCGCGCCGACTCTTCACGAAATTCCTCGTGCAGGCTCTACGTGAGTCCTCGAGTCGAGTTCGAGTCCACGAGTCGACTGATACTCCTCGTGCCGACTCTTCACATGTCTCCTCGAGATGAATTCATTCCTCGAGTCGAGCTCCGAGTCCGCGAGTCGACCGATACTCCTCGCGCCGACTCTTCACGAAATTCCTCGTGCAGGCTCTACGTGAGTCCTCGGATCGAGTTCGAGTCCACGAATCAACTCATACTCCTCGTGCCAACTCTTCACATGTCTCCTCGAGATGAATTCATTCCTCGAGTCGAGCTCCCACTCCGCGAGTGGACCGATACTCCTCGCGCCGACTCTTCACGAAATTCTTCGTACAGGCTCTACGTGAGTCCTCGAGTCGAGTTCGAGTCCACGAGTCGACTGATACTCTACGTTCCGACTCTTCACATGTCTCCTCGAGATCAATTCATTCCTCGAGTCGAGCTCCGAGTCCGCGAGTCGACTGATACTCCTCGCGCCGACTCTTCACGAAATTCCTCGTGCAGGCTCTACGTGAGTCCTCGAGTCGAGTTCGAGTTCACGAGTCGACTGATACTCCTCGTGCCAACTCTTCACATGTCTCCTCGAGATGAATTCATTCCTCGAGTCGAGCTCCGAGTCCGCGAGTCGACCGATACTCCTCGCGCCGACTCTTCACGAAATTCCTCGTGCAGGCTCTACGTGAGTCCTCGAGTCGAGTTCGAGTCCACGAGTCGACTGATACTCCTCGTGCCGACTCTTCACATGTCTCCTCGAGATGAATTCATTCCTCGAGTCGAGCTCCGAGTCCGCGAGTCGACCGATACTCCTCGCGCCGACTCTTCACGACATTCCTCGTGCAGGCTCTACGTGAGTCCTCGAGTCGAGTTCGAGTCCATGATTCGACTGATACTCCTCGTGCCAACTCTTCACCTGTCTCCTCGAGATGAATTCATTCCTCGAGTCGAGCTCTGAGTCCGCGAGTCGACCGATACTCCTCGCGCCGACTCTTCAGGAAATTCCTCGTGCAGGCTCTACGTGAGTCCTCGAGTCGAGTTCGAGTCCACGAGTCAACTGATACTCCTCGTGCCAACTGTTCACATGTCTCCTCGAGATGAATTCATTCGTCGAGTCGAGCTGCGAGTCCGCGAGTCGACCGATACTCCTCGCGCCGACTCTTCACGAAATTCCTCGTGCAGGCTCTACGTGAGTCCTCGGATCGAGTTCGAGTCCACGAATCAACTCATACTCCTCGTGCCAACTCTTCACATGTCTCCTCGAGATGAATTCATTCCTCGAGTCGAGCTCCAACTCCACGAGTGGACCGATACTCCTCGCGCCGACTCTTCACGAAATTCCTCGTGCAGGCTCTACGTGAGTCCTCGAGTCGAGTTCGAGTCCACGAGTCGACTGATACTCTACGTTCTGACTCTTCACATGTCTCCTCGAGATCAATTCATTCCTCGAGTCGAGCTCCGAGTCCGCGAGTCGACCGATACTCCTCGCGCCGACTCTTCACGAAATTCCTCGTGCAGGCTCTACGTGAGTCCTCGAGTCGAGTTCGAGTCCACGAGTCGACTGATACTCCTCATGCCGACTCTTCACATGTCTCCTCGAGATGAATTCATTCCTCGAGTCGAGCTCCGAGTACGCGAGTCGACCGATACTCCTCGCGCCGACTCTTCACGACATTCCTCGTGCAGGCTCTACGTGAGTCCTCGAGTCGAGTTCGAGTCCATGATTCGACTGATACTCCTCGTGCCAACTCTTCACATGTCTCCTCGAGATGAATTCATTCCTCGAGTCGAGCTCTGAGTCCGCGAGTCGACCGATACTCCTCGCGCCGACTCTTCACGAAATTCCTCGTGCAGGCTCTACGTGAGTCCTCGAGTCGAGTTCGAGTCCACGAGTCGACTGATACTCCTCGTGCCGACTCTTCACATGTTTCCTCGAGATGAATTCATTCCTCGAGTCGAGCTCCGAGTCCGCGAGTCGACCGATACTCCTCGCGCCGACTCTTCACGACATTCCTCGTGCAGGCTCTACGTGAGTCCTCGAGTCGAGTTCGAGTCCATGATTCGACTGATACTCCTCGTGCCAACTCTTCACATGTCTCCTCGAGATGAATTCATTCCTCGAGTCGAGCTCTGAGTCCGCGAGTCGACCGATACTCCTCGCGCCGACTCTTCACGAAATTCCTCGTGCAGGCTCTACGTGAGTCCTCGGATCGAGTTCGAGTCCACGAATCAACTCATACTCCTCGTGCCAACTCTTCACATGTCTCCTCGAGATGAATTCATTCCTCGAGTCGAGCTCCAACTCCGCGAGTGGACCGATACTCCTCGCGCCGACTCTTCACGAAATTCTTCGTGCAGGCTCTACGTGAGTCCTCGAGTCGAGTTCGATTCCACGAGTCGACTGATACTCTACGTTCCGACTCTTCACATGTCTCCTCGAGATCAATTCATTCCTCGAGTCGAGCTCCGAGTCCGCGAGTCGACCGATACTCCTCGCGCCGACTCTTCACGAAATTCCTCGTGCAGGCTCTACGTGAGTCCTCGAGTCGAGTTCGAGTCCACGAGTCGACTGATACTCCTCGTGCCGACTCTTCACATGTCTCCTCGAGATGAATTCATTCCTCGAGTCGAGCTCCGAGTCCGCGAGTCGACCGATACTCCTCGCGCCGACTCTTCACGAAATTCCTCGTGCAGGCTCTACGTGAGTCCTCGAGTCGAGTTCGATTCCATGAGTCGACTGATACTCCTCGTGCCGACTCTTCACATGTCTCCTCGAGATGAATTCATTCCTCGAGTCGAGCTCCGAGTACGCGAGTCGACCGATACTCCTCGCGCCGACTCTTCACGACATTCCTCGTGTAGGCTCTACGTGAGTCCTCGAGTCGAGTTCGAGTCCATGATTCGACTGATACTCCTCGTGCCAACTCTTCACATGTCTCCTCGAGATGAATTCATTCCTCGAGTCGAGCTCCGAGTCCGCGAGTCGACCGATACTCCTCGCGCCGACTCTTCACGAAATTCCTCGTGCAGGCTCTACGTGAGTCCTCGAGTCGAGTTCGAGTCCATGAGTCGACTGATACTCCTCGTGCCAACTCTTCACATGTCTCCTCGAGAGGAATTCATTCCTCGAGTCGATCTCCGAGTCCGCGAGTCGACCGATACTCCTCGCGCCGACTCTTCACGAAATTCCTCGTGCAGGCTCTACGTGAGTCCTCGAGTCGAGTTCGAGTCCATGAGTCGACTGATACTCCTCGTGCCAACTCTTCACATGTCTCATCGAGATGAATTCATTCCTCGAGTCGAGCTCCGAGTCCGCGAGTCGACCGATACTCCTCGTGCCGACTCTTCACGAAATTCCTCGTGCAGGCTCTACATGAGTCCTCGAGTCGAGTTCTAGTCCACGAGTCGACTGATACTCCTCATGTCGACTCTTCACATGTCTCCTCGAGATGAATTCATTCCTCGAGTCGAGCTCCGAGTCCGCGAGTCGACCGATACTCCTCGCGCCGACTCTTCACGAAATTCCTCATGCAGGCTCTACGTGAGTCCTCGAGTCGAGATCGAGTCCATGAGTCGACTGATACTCCTCGTGCCAACTCTTCACATGTCTCCTCGAGATGAATTCAATTCTCGAGTCGAGCTCCGAGTCCGCGAGTCGACCGATACTCCTCGCGCCGACTCTTCACGAAATTCCTCGTGCAGGCTCTACGTGAGTCCTCGAGTCGAGTTCGAGTCCACGAGTCGACTGATACTCCTCGTGCCGACTCTTCACATGTCTCCTCGAGATGAATTCATTCCTCGAGTCGAGCTCCGAGTCCGCGAGTCGACCGATACTCCTCGCCCCGACTCTTCACGAAATTCCTCGTGCAGGCTCTACGTGAGTCCTCGAGTCGAGTTCGATTCCATGAGTTGACTGATACTCCTCGTGCCAACTCTTCACATGTCTCCTCGAGATGAATTCAATTCTCGAGTCGAGCTCCGAGTCCGCGAGTCGACCGATACTCCTCGCGCCGACTCTTCACGAAATTCCTTGTGCAGGCTCTACGTGAGTCCTCGAGTCGAGTTCGAGTCCATGAGTCGACTGATACTCCTCGTGCCGACTCTTCACATGTCTCCTCGAGATGAATTTATTCCTCGAGTCGAGCTCCGAGTCCGCGAGTCGACCGATACTCCTCGAGCCGACTCTTCACGAAATTCCTCGTGCAGGCTCTACGTGAGTCCTCGAGTCGAGTTCGAGTCCATGAGTCGACTGATACTCCTCGTGCCAACTCTTCACATGTCTCCTCGAGATGAATTCATTCCTCTAGTCGAGCTCCGAGTCCGCGAGTCGACCGATACTCCTCGCGCCGACTCTTCACGAAATTCCTCGTGCAGGCTCTACGTGAGTCCTCGAGTCGAGTTCGAGTCCATGAGTCGACTGATACACCTCGTGCCAACTCTTCACATGTCTCATCGAGATGAATTCATTCCTCGAGTCGAGCTCCGAGTCCGCGAGTCGACCGATACTCCTCGCGCCGACTCTTCACGAAATTCCTCGTGCAGGCTCTACGTGAGTCCTCGAGTCGAGTTCGAGTCCACGAGTCGACTGATACTCCTCGTGTCGACTCTTCACATGTCTCCTCAGATGAATTCATTCCTCGAGTCGAGCTCCGAGTCCGCGAGACGACCGATACTCCTCGCGCCGACTCTTCACGAAATTCCTCGTGCAGGCTCTACGTGAGTCCTCGAGTCGAGTTCGAGTCCACGAGTCGACTGATACTCCTCGTGCCGACTCTTCACATGTCTCCTCGAGATGAATTCATTCCTCGAGTCGAGCTCCGAGTCCGCGAGTCGACCGATACTCCTCGCGCCGACTCTTCACGAAATTCCTCGTGCAGGCTCTACGTAAGTCCTCGAGTCGAGTTCGAGTTCACGAGTCGACTGATACTCCTCGTGCCAACTCTTCACATGTCTCCTCGAGATGAATTCATTCCTCGAGTCGAGCTCCGAGTCCGCGAGTCGACCGATACTCCTCGCGCCGACTCTTCACGAAATTCCTCGTGCAGGCTCTACGTGAGTCCTCGAGTCGAGTTCGAGTCCACGAGTCGACTGATACTCCTCGTGCCGACTCTTCACATGTCTCCTCGAGATGAATTCATTCCTCGAGTCGAGCTCCGAGTCCGCGAGTCGACCGATACTCCTCGCGCCGACTCTTCACGACATTCCTCGTGCAGGCTCTACGTGAGTCCTCGAGTCGAGTTCGAGTCCATGATTCGACTGATACCTCTCGTGCCAACTCTTCACATGTCTCCTCGAGATGAATTCATTCCTCGAGTCGAGCTCTGAGTCCGCGAGTCGACCGATACTCCTCGCGCCGACTCTTCACGAAATTCCTCGTGCAGGCTCTACGTGAGTCCTCGAGTCGAGTTCGAGTCCACGAGTCAACTGATACTCCTCGTGCCAACTGTTCACATGTCTCCTCGAGATGAATTCATTCGTCGAGTCGAGCTGCGAGTCCGCGAGTCGACCGATACTCCTCGCGCCGACTCTTCACGAAATTCCTCGTGCAGGCTCTACGTGAGTCCTCGGATCGAGTTCGAGTCCACGAATCAACTCATACTCCTCGTGCCAACTCTTCACATGTCTCCTCGAGATGAATTCATTCCTCGAGTCGAGCTCCAACTCCGCGAGTGGACCGATACTCCTCGCGCCGACTCTTCACGAAATTCCTCGTGTAGGCTCTACGTGAGTCCTCGAGTCGAGTTCGAGTCCACGAGTCGACTGATACTCTACGTTCCGACTCTTCACATGTCTCCTCGAGATCAATTCATTCCTCGAGTCGAGCTCCGAGTCCGCGAGTCGACCGATACTCCTCGCGCCGACTCTTCACGAAATTCCTCGTGCAGGCTCTACGTGAGTCCTCGAGTCGAGTTCGAGTCCACGAGTCGACTGATACTCCTCGTGCCGACTCTTCACATGTCTCCTCGAGATGAATTCATTCCTCGAGTCGAGCTCCGAGTCCGCGAGTCGACCGATACTCCTCGCGCCGACTCTTCACGAAATTCCTCGTGCAGGCTCTACGTGAGTCCTCGAGTCGAGTTCGAGTCCATGAGTCGACTGATACTCCTCGTGCCAACTCTTCACATGTCTCCTCGAGATGAATTCATTCCTCGAGACAAGCTCCGAGTCCGCGAGTCGACCGATACTCCTCGCGCCGACTCTTCACGAAATTCCTTGTGCAGGCTCGACGTGAGTCCTCGAGTCGAGTTCGAGTCCACGAGTCGACTGATACTCCTCGTGCCGACTCTTCACATGTCTCCTCGAGATGAATTCATTCCTCGAGTCGAGCTCCGAGTCCGTGAGTCGACCGATACTCCTCGAGCTGACTCTTCACGAAATTCCTCGTGCAGGCTCTACGTGAGTCCTCGAGTCGAGTTCGAGTCCATGAGTCGACTGATACTCCTCGTGCCAACTCTTCACATGTCTCCTCGAGAGGAATTCATTCCTCGAGTCGAGCTCCGAGTCCGCGAGTCGACCGATACTCCTCGCGCCGACTCTTCACGAAATTCCTCGTGCAGGCTCTACGTGAGTCCTCGAGTCGAGTTCGAGTCCATGAGTCGACTGATACTCCTCGTGCCAACTCTTCACATGTCTCATCGAGATGAATTCATTCCTCGAGTCGAGCTCCGAGTCCGCGAGTCGACCGATACTCCTCGCGCCGACTCTTCACGAAATTCCTCGTGCAGGCTCTACGTGAGTCCTCGAGTCGAGTTCGAGTCCACGAGTCGACTGATACTCCTCGTGCCGACTCTTCACATGTCTCCTCGAGATGAATTCATTCCTCGAGTCGAGCTCCGAGTCCGCGAGTCGACCGATACTCCTCGCGCCGACTCTTCACGACATTCCTCGTGCAGGCTCTACGTGAGTCCTCGAGTCGAGTTCGAGTCCATGATTCGACTAATACCTCTCGTGCCAACTCTTCACATGTCTCCTCGAGATGAATTCATTCCTCGAGTCGAGCTCTGAGTCCGCGAGTCGACCGATACTCCTCGCGCCGACTCTTCACGAAATTCCTCGTGCAGGCTCTACGTGAGTCCTCGAGTCGAGTTCGAGTCCACGAGTCAACTGATACTCCTCGTGCCAACTGTTCACATGTCTCCTCGAGATGAATTCATTCGTCGAGTCGAGCTGCGAGTCCGCGAGTCGACCGATACTCCTCGCGCCGACTCTTCACGAAATTCCTCGTGCAGGCTCTACGTGAGTCCTCGGATCGAGTTCGAGTCCACGAATCAACTCATACTCCTCGTGCCAACTCTTCACATGTCTCCTCGAGATGAATTCATTCCTCGAGTCGAGCTCCAACTCCGCGAGTGGACCGATACTCCTCGCGCCGACTCTTCACGAAATTCCTCGTGCAGGCTCTACGTGAGTCCTCGAGTCGAGTTCGAGTCCACGAGTCGACTGATACTCTACGTTCCGACTCTTCACATGTCTCCTCGAGATCAATTCATTCCTCGAGTCGAGCTCCGAGTCCGCGAGTCGACCGATACTCCTCGCGCCGACTCTTCACGAAATTCCTCGTGCAGGCTCTACGTGAGTCCTCGAGTCGAGTTCGAGTCCACGAGTCGACTGATACTCCTCGTGCCGACTCTTCACATGTCTCCTCGAGATGAATTCATTCCTCGAGTCGAGCTCCGAGTCCGCGAGTCGACCGATACTCCTCGCGCCGACTCTTCACGAAATTCCTCGTGCAGGCTCTACGTGAGTCCTCGAGTCGAGTTCGAGTCCATGAGTCGACTGATACTCCTCGTGCCAACTCTTCACATGTCTCCTCGAGATGAATTCATTCCTCGAGACAAGCTCCGAGTCCGCGAGTCGACCGATACTCCTCGCGCCGACTCTTCACGAAATTCCTTGTGCAGGCTCGACGTGAGTCCTCGAGTCGAGTTCGAGTCCACGAGTCGACTGATACTCCTCGTGCCGACTCTTCACATGTCTCCTCGAGATGAATTCATTCCTCGAGTCGAGCTCCGAGTCCGTGAGTCGACCGATACTCCTCGAGCTGACTCTTCACGAAATTCCTCGTGCAGGCTCTACGTGAGTCCTCGAGTCGAGTTCGAGTCCATGAGTCGACTGATACTCCTCGTGCCAACTCTTCACATGTCTCCTCGAGAGGAATTCATTCCTCGAGTCGAGCTCCGAGTCCGCGAGTCGACCGATACTCCTCGCGCCGACTCTTCACGAAATTCCTCGTGCAGGCTCGACGTGAGTCCTCGAGTCGAGTTCGAGTCCATGAGTCGACTGATACTCCTCGTGCCAACTCTTCACATGTCTCATCGAGATGAATTCATTCCTCGAGTCGAGCTCCGAGTCCGCGAGTCGACCGATACTCCTCGCGCCGACTCTTCACGAAATTCCTCGTGCAGGCTCTACGTGAGTCCTCGAGTCGAGTTCGAGTCCACGAGTCGACTGATACTCCTCGTGCCGACTCTTCACATGTCTCCTCGAGATGAATTCATTCCTCGAGTCGAGCTCCGAGTCCGCGAGTCGACCGATACTCCTCGCGCCGACTCTTCACGACATTCCTCGTGCAGGCTCTACGTGAGTCCTCGAGTCGAGTTCGAGTCCATGATTCGACTGATACCTCTCGTGCCAACTCTTCACATGTCTCCTCGAGATGAATTCATTCCTCGAGTCGAGCTCTGAGTCCGCGAGTCGACCGATACTCCTCGCGCCGACTCTTCACGAAATTCCTCGTGCAGGCTCTACGTGAGTCCTCGAGTCGAGTTCGAGTCCACGAGTCAACTGATACTCCTCGTGCCAACTGTTCACATGTCTCCTCGAGATGAATTCATTCGTCGAGTCGAGCTGCGAGTCCGCGAGTCGACCGATACTCCTCGCGCCGACTCTTCACGAAATTCCTCGTGCAGGCTCTACGTGAGTCCTCGGATCGAGTTCGAGTCCACGAATCAACTCATACTCCTCGTGCCAACTCTTCACATGTCTCCTCGAGATGAATTCATTCCTCGAGTCGAGCTCCAACTCCGCGAGTGGACCGATACTCCTCGCGCCGACTCTTCACGAAATTCCTCGTGCAGGCTCTACGTGAGTCCTCGAGTCGAGTTCGAGTCCACGAGTCGACTGATACTCTACGTTCCGACTCTTCACATGTCTCCTCGAGATCAATTCATTCCTCGAGTCGAGCTCCGAGTCCGCGAGTCGACCGATACTCCTCGCGCCGACTCTTCACGAAATTCCTCGTGCAGGCTCTACGTGAGTCCTCGAGTCGAGTTCGAGTCCACGAGTCGACTGATACTCCTCGTGCCGACTCTTCACATGTCTCCTCGAGATGAATTCATTCCTCGAGTCGAGCTCCGAGTCCGCGAGTCGACCGATACTCCTCGCGCCGACTCTTCACGAAATTCCTCGTGCAGGCTCTACGTGAGTCCTCGAGTCGAGTTCGAGTCCATGAGTCGACTGATACTCCTCGTGCCAACTCTTCACATGTCTCCTCGAGATGAATTCATTCCTCGAGACAAGCTCCGAGTCCGCGAGTCGACCGATACTCCTCGCGCCGACTCTTCACGAAATTCCTTGTGCAGGCTCGACGTGAGTCCTCGAGTCGAGTTCGAGTCCACGAGTCGACTGATACTCCTCGTGCCGAGTCTTCACATGTCTCCTCGAGATGAATTCATTCCTCGAGTCGAGCTCCGAGTCCGTGAGTCGACCGATACTCCTCGAGCTGACTCTTCACGAAATTCCTCGTGCAGGCTCTACGTGAGTCCTCGAGTCGAGTTCGAGTCCATGAGTCGACTGATACTCCTCGTGCCAACTCTTCACATGTCTCCTCGAGAGGAATTCATTCCTCGAGTCGAGCTCCGAGTCCGCGAGTCGACCGATACTCCTCGCGCCGACTCTTCACGAAATTCCTCGTGCAGGCTCTACGTGAGTCCTCGAGTCGAGTTCGAGTCCATGAGTCGACTGATACTCCTCGTGCCAACTCTTCACATGTCTCATCGAGATGAATTCATTCCTCGAGTCGAGCTCCGAGTCCGCGAGTCGACCGATACTCCTCGCGCCGACTCTTCACGAAATTCCTAGTGCGGGCTCTACATGAGTCCTCGAGTCGAGTTCGAGTCCACGAGTCGACTGATACTCCTCGTGTCGACTCTTCACATGTCTCCTCGAGATGAATTCATTCCTCGAGTCGAGCTCCGAGTCCGCGAGTCGACCGATACTCCTCGCGCCGACTCTTCACGAAATTCCTCGTGCAGGCTCTACGTGAGTCCTCGAGTCGAGTTCGAGTCCACGAGTCGACTGATACTCCTCATGCCGACTCTTCACATGTCTCCTCGAGATGAATTCATTCCTCGAGTCGAGCTCCGAGTCCGCGAGTCGACCGATACTCCTCGCGCTGACTCTTCACGAAATTCCTCATGCAGGCTCTACGTGAGTCCTCGAGTCGAGTTCGAGTCCACGAGTCGACTGATACTCCTCATGCCGACTCTTCACATGTCTCCTCGAGATGAATTCATTCCTCGAGTCGAGCTCCGAGTCCGCGAGTCGACCGATACTCCTCGAGCCGACTCTTCACGAAATTCCTCGTGCAGGCTCTACGTGAGTCCTCGAGTCGAGTTCGAGTCCATGAGTCGACTGATACTCCTCGTGCCAACTCTTCACATGTCTCCTCGAGATGAATTCATTCCTCTAGTCGAGCTCCAAGTCCGCGAGTCGACCGATACTCCTCGCGCCGACTCTTCACGAAATTCCTCGTGCAGGCTCTACGTGAGTCCTCGAGTCGAGTTCGAGTCCATGAGTCGACTGATACTCCTCGTGCCAACTCTTCACATGTCTCATCGAGATGAATTCATTCCTCGAGTCGAGCTCCGAGTCCGCGAGTCGACCGATACTCCTCGCGCCGACTCTTCACGACATTCCTCGTGCAGGCTCTACGTGAGTTCTCGAGTCGAGTTCGAGTCCATGATTCGACTGATACTCCTCGTGCCAACTCTTCACATGTCTCCTCGAGATGAATTCATTCCTCGAGTCGAGCTCCGAGTCCGCGAGTCGACCGATACTCCTCGCGCCGACTCTTCACGAAATTCCTCATGCAGGCTCTACGTGAGTCCTCGAGTCGAGTTCGAGTCCACGAGTCGACTGATACTCCTCGTGTCGACGCTTCACATGTCTCCTCGAGATGAATTCATTCCTCGAGTCGAGCTCCGAGTCCGCGAGTCGACCGATACTCCTCGCGCCGACTCTTCACGAAATTCCTCATGCAGGCTCTACGTGAGTCCTCGAGTCGAGTTCGAGTCCACGAGTCGACTGATACTCCTCGTGTCGACGCTTCACATGTCTCCTCGAGATGAATTCATTCCTCGAGTCGAGCTCCGAGTCCGCGAGTCGACCGATACTCCTCGCGCCGACTCTTCACGAAATTCCTCGTGCAGGCTCTACGTGAGTCCTCGAGTCGAGTTCGAGTCCACGAGTCGACTGATACTCCTCATGCCGACTCTTCACATGTCTCCTCGAGATGAATTCATTCCTCGAGTCGAGCTCCGAGTCCGCGAGTCGACCGATACTCCTCGCGCTGACTCTTCACGAAATTCCTCATGCAGGCTCTACGTGAGTCCTCGAGTCGAGTTCGAGTCCACGAGTCGACTGATACTCCTCGTGCCGACTCTTCACATGTCTCCTCGAGATGAATTCATTCTTCGAGTCGAGCTCCGAGTCCGCGAGTCGACCGATACTCCTCGAGCCGACTCTTCACGAAATTCCTCGTGCAGGCTCTACGTGAGTCCTCGAGTCGAGTTCGAGTCCATGAGTCGACTGATACTCCTCGTGCCAACTCTTCACATGTCTCCTCGAGATGAATTCATTCCTCGAGTCGAGCTCCAAGTCCGCGAGTCGACCGATACTCCTCGCGCCGACTCTTCACGAAATTCCTCGTGCAGTCTCTACGTGAGTCCTCGAGTCGAGTTCGAGTCCACGAGTCGACTGATACTCTACGTTCCGACTCTTCACATGTCTCCTCGAGATCAATTCATTCCTCGAGTCGAGCTCCGATTCCGCGAGTCGACCGATACTCCTCGCGCCGACTCTTCACGAAATTCCTCGTGCAGGCTCTACGTGAGTCCTCGAGTCGAGTTCGAGTCCACGAGTCGACTGATATTCCTCGTGCCGACTCTTCACATGTCTCCTCGAGATGAATTCATTCCTCGAGTCGAGCTCCGAGTCCGCGAGTCGACCGATACTCCTCGCGCCGACTCTTCACGAAATTCCTCGTGCAGGCTCTACGTGAGTTCTCGAGTCGAGTTCGAGTCCATGAGTCGACTGATACTCCTCGTGCCAACTCTTCACATGTCTCATCGAGATGAATTCATTCCTCGAGTCGAGCTCCGAGTCCGCGAGTCGACCGATACTCCTCGCGCCGACTCTTCACGAAATTCCTCGTGCAGGCTCTACGTGAGTCCTCGAGTCGAGTTCGAGTCCACGAGTCGACTGATACTCCTCGTGTCGACTCTTCACATGTCTCCTCGGATGAATTCATTCCTCGAGTCGAGCTCCGAGTCCGCGAGTCGACCGATACTCCTCGCGCCGACTCTTCACGAAATTCCTCGTGCAGGCTCTACGTGAGTCCTCGAGTCGAGTTCGAGTCCACGAGTTGACTGATACTCCTCGTGCCGACTCTTCACATGTCTCCTCGAGATGAATTCATTCCTCGAGTCGAGCTCCGAGTCCGCGAGTCGACCGATACTCCTCGCGCCGACTCTTCACGAAATTCCTCGTGCAGGCTCTACGTGACTCCTCAAGCCGAGTTCGAGTCCACGAGTCGACTGATACTCCTCGTGCCAACTCTTCACATGTCTCCTCGAGATGAATTCATTCCTCAAGTCGAGCTCCGAGTCCGCGAGTCGACCGATACTCCTCGCGCCGACTCTTCACGAAATTCCTCGTGCAGGCTCTACGTGAGTCCTCGAGTCGAGTTCGAGTCCACGAGTCGACTGATACTCCTCGTGCCGACTCTTCACATGTCTCATCGAGATGAATTCATTCCTCGAACCGAGCTCCGAGTCCGCGAGTCGACCGATACTCCTCGCGCCGACTCTTCACGAAATTCCTCGTGCCGAGTCTTCACATGTGTCCTCGAGATGAATTCATTCCTCGAGTCGAGCTCCGAGTCCGCGAGTCGACCGATACTCCTCGCGCCGACTCTTCACGAAATTCCTCGTGCAGGCTCTACGTGAGTCCTCGAGTCGAGTTCGAGTTCACGAGTCGACTGATACTCCTCGTGCCAACTCTTCACATGTCTCCTCGAGATGAATTCATTCCTCGAGTCGAGCTCCGAGTCCGCGAGTCGACCGATACTCCTCGCGCCGACTCTTCACGAAATTCCTCGTGCAAGCTCTACGTGAGTCCTCGAGTCGAGTTCGAGTCCACGAGTCGACTGATACTCCTCGTGCCGACTCTTCACATGTCTCCTCGAGATGAATTCATTCCTCGAGTCGAGCTCCGAGTCCGCGAGTCGACCGATACTCCTCGCGCCGACTCTTCACGAAATTCCTCGTGCAGGCTCTACGTGAGTCCTCGGATCGAGTTCGAGTCCACGAATCAACTCATACTCCTCGTGCCAACTCTTCACATGTCTCCTCGAGATGAATTCATTCCTCGAGTCGAGCTCCAACTCCGCGAGTGGACCGATACTCCTCGCGCCGACTCTTCACGAAATTCCTCGTGCAGGCTCTACGTGAGTCCTCGAGTCGAGTTCGAGTCCACGAGTCGACTGATACTCTACGTTCCGACTCTTCACATGTCTCCTCGAGATCAATTCATTCCTCGAGTCGAGCTCCGAGTCCGCGAGTCGACCGATACTCCTCGCGCCGACTCTTCACGAAATTCCTCGTGCAGGCTCTACGTGAGTCCTCGAGTCGAGTTCGAGTTCATGAGTCGACTGATACTCCTCGTGCCAACTCTTCACATGTCTCCTCGAGATGAATTCATTCCTCGAGTCGAGCTCCGAGTCCGCGAGTCGACCGATACTCCTCGCGCCGACTCTTCACGAAATTCCTCGTGCAGGCTCTACGTGAGTCCTCGAGTCGAGTTCGAGTCCACGAGTCGACTGATACTCCTCGTGCCGACTCTTCACATGTCTCCTCGAGATGAATTCATTCCTCGAGTCGAGCTCCGAGTCCGCGAATCGACCGATACTCCTCGCGCCGACTCTTCACGAAATTCCTCGTGCAGGCTCTATGTGAGTCCTCGAGCCGAGTTCGAGTCCACGAGTCGATTGATACTCCTCGTGCCAACTCTTTACATGTCTCCTCGAGATGAATTCATTCCTCGAGTCGAGCTCCGAGTCCGCGAGTCGACCGATACTCCTCGCGTCGACTCTTCACGAAATTCCTCGTGCAGGCTCTACGTGAGTCCTCAAATCGAGTTCGAGTCCACGAATCAACTCATACTCCTCTTGCCAACTCTTCAGATGTCTCCTCGAGATGAATTCATTCCTCGAGTCGAGCTCCGAGTCCACGAGTCGACCGATACTCCTCGCGCCGACTCTTCACGAAATTCCTCGTGCAGGCTCTACGTGAGTCCTCAAATCGAGTTCGAGTCCACGAATCAACTCATACTCCTCGTGCCAACTCTTCAAATGTCTCCTCGAGATGAATTCATTCCTCGAGTCAAGCTCCGAGTCCGCGAGTCGACCGATACTCCTCGCGCCGACTCTTCACGAAATTCCTCGTGCAGGCTCTACGTGAGTCCTCGAGTGGAGTTCGAGTCCATGAGTCGACTGATACTCCTCGTGTCGACTCTTCACATGTCTCCTCGGATGAATTCATTCCTCGAGTCGAGCTCCGAGTCCGCGAGTCGACCGATACTCCTCGCGCCGACTCTTCACGAAATTCCTCGTGCAGGCTCTACGTGAGTCCTCGAGTCGAGTTCGAGTCCACGAGTCGACTGATACTCCTGGTGCCGACTCTTCACATGTCTCCTCGAGATGAATTCATTCCTCGAGTCGAGCTCCGAGTCCGCGAATCGACCGATACTCCTCGCGCCGACTCTTCACGAAATTCCTCGTGCAGGCTCTACGTGAGTCCTCGAGTCGAGTTCGAGTCCACGAGTCGATTGATACTCCTCGTGCCAACTCTTCACATGTCTCCTCGAGATGAATTCATTCCTCGAGTCGAGCTCCGAGTCCGCGAGTCGACCGATACTCCTCGCGTCGACTCTTCACGAAATTCCTCGTGCAGGCTCTACGTGAGTCCTCAAATCGAGTTCGAGTCCACGAATCAACTCATACTCCTCGTGCCAACTCTTCAGATGTCTCCTCGAGATGAATTCATTCCTCGAGTCGAGCTCCGAGTCCGCGAGTCGACCGATACTCCTCGCGCCGACTCTTCACGAAATTCCTCGTGCATGCTCTACGTGAGTCCTCGGATCGAGTTCGAGTCCACGAATCAACTCATACTCCTCGTGCCAACTCTTCACATGTCTCCTCGAGATGAATTCATTCCTCGAGTCGAGCTCCATCTCCGCGAGTGGACCGATACTCCTCGCGCCGACTCTTCACGAAATTCCTCGTGCAGTCTCTACGTGAGTCCTCGAGTCGAGTTCGAGTCCACGAGTCGACTGATACTCCTCGTGCCGACTCTTCACATGTCTCATCGAGATGAATTCATTCCTCGAACCGAGCTCCGAGTCCGCGAGTCGACCGATACTCCTCGCGCCGACTCTTCACGAAATTCCTCGTGCCGAGTCTTCACATGTGTCCTCGAGATGAATTCATTCCTCAAGTCGAGCTCCGAGTCCGCGAGTCGACCGATACTCCTCGCGCCGACTCTTCACGAAATTCCTCGTGCAGGCTCTACGTGAGTCCTCGAGTCGAGTTCGAGTCCACGAGTCGACTGATACTCCTCGTGCCGACTCTTCACATGTCTCATCGAGATGAATTCATTCCTCGAACCGAGCTCCGAGTCCGCGAGTCGACCGATACTCCTCGCGCCGACTCTTCACGAAATTCCTCGTGCCGAGTCTTCACATGTGTCCTCGAGATGAATTCATTCCTCGAGTCGAGCTCCGAGTCCGCGAGTCGACCGATACTCCTCGCGCCGACTCTTCACGAAATTCCTCGTGCAGGCTCTACGTGAGTCCTCGAGTCGAGTTCGAGTTCACGAGTCGACTGATACTCCTCGTGCCAACTCTTCACATGTCTCCTCGAGATGAATTCATTCCTCGAGTCGAGCTCCGAGTCCGCGAGTCGACCGATACTCCTCGCGCCGACTCTTCACGAAATTCCTCGTGCAAGCTCTACGTGAGTCCTCGAGTCGAGTTCGAGTCCACGAGTCGACTGATACTCCTCGTGCCGACTCTTCACATGTCTCCTCGAGATGAATTCATTCCTCGAGTCGAGCTCCGAGTCCGCGAGTCGACCGATACTCCTCGCGCCGACTCTTCACGACATTCCTCGTGCAGGCTCTACGTGAGTTCTCGAGTCGAGTTCGAGTCCATGATTCGACTGATACTCCTCGTGCCAACTCTTCACATGTCTCCTCGAGATGAATTCATTCCTCGAGTCGAGCTCTGAGTCCGCGAGTCGACCGATACTCCTCGCGCCGACTCTTCACGAAATTCCTCGTGCAGGCTCTACGTGAGTCCTCGAGTCGAGTTCGAGTCCACGAGTCAACTGATACTCCTCGTGCCAACTGTTCACATGTCTCCTCGAGATGAATTCATTCGTCGAGTCGAGCTCCGAGTCCGCGAGTCGACCGATACTCCTCGCGCCGGCTCTTCACGAAATTCCTCGTGCAGGCTCTACGTGAGTCCTCGTATCGAGTTCGAGTCCACGAATCAACTCATACTCCTCGTGCCAACTCTTCACATGTCTCCTCGAGATGAATTCATTCCTCGAGTCGAGCTCCAACTCCGCGAGTGGACCGATACTCCTCGCGCCGACTCTTCACGAAATTCCTCGTGCAGGCTCTACGTGAGTCCTCGAGTCGAGTTCGAGTCCACGAGTCGACTGATACTCTACGTTCCGACTCTTCACATGTCTCCTCGAGATCAATTCATTCCTCGAGTCGAGCTCCGAGTCCGCGAGTCGACCGATACTCCTCGCGCCGACTCTTCACGAAATTCCTCGTGCAGGCTCTACGTGAGTCCTCGAGTCGAGTTCGAGTCCATGAGTCGACTGATACTCCTCGTGTCGACTCTTCACATGTCTCCTCGGATGAATTCATTCCTCGAGTCGAGCTCCGAGTCCGCGAGTCGACCGATACTCCTCGCGCCGACTCTTCACGAAATTCCTCGTGCAGGCTCTACGTGAGTCCTCGAGTCGAGTTCGAGTCCACGAGTCGACTGATACTCCTGGTGCCGACTCTTCACATGTCTCCTCGAGATGAATTCATTCCTCGAGTCGAGCTCCGAGTCCGCGAATCGACCGATACTCCTCGCGCCGACTCTTCACGAAATTCCTCGTGCAGGCTCTACGTGAGTCCTCGAGTCGAGTTCGAGTCCACGAGTCGATTGATACTCCTCGTGCCAACTCTTCACATGTCTCCTCCAGATGAATTCATTCCTCGAGTCGAGCTCCGAGTCCGCGAGTCGACCGATACTCCTCGCGTCGACTCTTCACGAAATTCCTCGTGCAGGCTCTACGTGAGTCCTCAAATCGAGTTCGAGTCCACGAATCAACTCATACTCCTCGTGCCAACTCTTCAGATGTCTCCTCGAGATGAATTCATTCCTCGAGTCGAGCTCCGAGTCCGCGAGTCGACCGATACTCCTCGCGCCGACTCTTCACGAAATTCCTCGTGCATGCTCTACGTGAGTCCTCGGATCGAGTTCGAGTCCACGAATCAACTCATACTCCTCGTGCCAACTCTTCACATGTCTCCTCGAGATGAATTCATTCCTCGAGTCGAGCTCCATCTCCGCGAGTGGACCGATACTCCTCGCGCCGACTCTTCACGAAATTCCTCGTGCAGTCTCTACGTGAGTCCTCGAGTCGAGTTCGAGTCCACGAGTCGACTGATACTCTACGTTCCGACTCTTCACATGTCTCCTCAAGATCAATTCATTCCTCGAGTCGAGCTCCGATTCCGCGAGTCGACCGATACTCCTCGCGCCGACTCTTCACGAAATTCCTCGTGCAGGCTCTACGTGAGTCCTCGAGTCGAGTTCGAGTCCACGAGTCGACTGATATTCCTCGTGCCGACTCTTCACATGTCTCCTCGAGATGAATTCATTCCTCGAGTCGAGCTCCGAGTCCGCGAGTCGACCGATACTCCTCGCGCCGACTCTTCACGAAATTCCTCGTGCAGGCTCTACGTGAGTCCTCGAGTCGAGTTCGATTCCATGAGTCGACTGATACTCCTCGTGCCAACTCTTCACATGTCTCCTCGAGATGAATTCATTCCTCGAGTCGAGCTCCGAGTCCGCGAGTCGACCGATACTCCTCGCGCCGACTCTTCACGAAATTCCTAGTGCAGGCTCTACATGAGTCCTCGAGTCGAGTTTGAGTCCACGAGTCTACTGATACTCCTCGTGTCGACTCTTCACATGTCTCCTCGAGATGAATTCATTCCTCGAGTCGAGCTCCGAGTCCGCGAGTCGACCGATACTCCTCGCGCCGACTCTTCACGAAATTCCTCGTGCAGGCTCTACGTGAGTCCTCGAGTCGAGTTCGAGTCCACGAGTCGACTGATACTCCTCGTGCCGACTCTTCACATGTCTCCTCGAGATGAATTCATTCCTCGAGTCGAGCTCCGAGTCCGCGAGTCGACCGATACTCCTCGCGCCGACTCTTCACGAAATTCCTCATGCAGGCTCTACGTGAGTCCTCGAGTCGAGTTCGAGTCCATGAGTCGACTGATACTCCTCGTGCCAACTCTTCACATGTCTCCTCGAGATGAATTCATTCCTCGAGTCGAGCTCCGAGTCCGCGAGTCGACCGATACTCCTCGCGCCGACTCTTCACGAAATTCCTTGTGCAGGCTCTACGTGAGTCCTCGAGTCGAGTTCGATTCCATGAGTCGACTGATACTCCTCGTGCCAACTCTTCACATGTCTCCTCGAGATGAATTCATTCCTCGAGTCGAGCTCCGAGTCCGCGAGTCGACCGATACTCCTCGAGCCGACTCTTCACGAAATTCCTTGTGCAGGCTCTACGTGAGTCCTCGAGTCGAGTTCGAGTCCACGAGTCGACTGATACTCCTCGTGCCGACTCTTCACATGTCTCCTCGAGATGAATTCATTCCTCGAGTCGAGCTCCGAGTCCGCGAGTCGACCGATACTCATCGCGCCGACTCTTCACGAAATTCCTCGTGCAGGCTCTACGTGAGTCCTCGAGTCGAGTTCGAGTCCATGAGTCGACTGATACTCCTCGTGCCAACTCTTCACATGTCT
Source organism: Urtica dioica subsp. dioica (assembly GCF_054948205.1). Classification (NCBI taxonomy): domain Eukaryota; kingdom Viridiplantae; phylum Streptophyta; class Magnoliopsida; order Rosales; family Urticaceae; genus Urtica; species Urtica dioica. Next base: position 34,101,322 of record NC_142756.1, on the reverse strand, counting down.
CCTCGAGATGAATTCATTCCTCGAGTCGAGCTCCGAGTCCGCTAGTCGACCGATACTCCTCGCGCCGACTCTTCACGAAATTCCTCGTGCAGGCTCTACGTGAGTCCTCGAGTCGAGTTCGAGTCCACGAGTCGACTGATACTCCTCGTGCCGACTCTTCACATGTCTCCTCGAGATGAATTCATTCCTCGAGTCGAGCTCCGAGTCCGCGAGTCGACCGATACTCCTCGCGCCGACTCTTCACGACATTCCTCGTGCAGGCTCTACGTGAGTCCTCGAGTCGAGTTCGAGTCCATGATTCGACTGATACTCCTCGTGCCAACTCTTCACATGTCTCCTCGAGATGAATTCATTCCTCGAGTCGAGCTCTGAGTCCGCGAGTCGACCGATACTCCTCGCGCCGACTCTTCACGAAATTCCTGGTGCAGGCTCTACGTGAGTCCTCGAGTCGAGTTCGAGTCCACGAGTCAACTGATACTCCTCGTGCCAACTGTTCACATGTCTCCTCGAGATGAATTCATTCGTCGAGTCGAGCTCCGAGTCCGCGAGTCGACCGATACTCCTCGCGCCGACTCTTCACGAAATTCCTCGTGCAGGCTCTACGTGAGTCCTCGGATCGAGTTCGAGTCCACGAATCAACTCATACTCCTCGTGCCAACTCTTCACATGTCTCCTCGAGATGAATTCATTCCTCGAGTCGAGCTCCAACTCCGCGAGTGGACCGATACTCCTCGCGCCGACTCTTCACGAAATTCCTCGTGCAGGCTGTACGTGAGTCCTCGAGTCGAGTTCGAGTCCACGAGTCGACTGATACTCTACGTTCCGGCTCTTCACATGTCTCCTCGAGATCAATTCATTCCTCGAGTCGAGCTCCGAGTCCGCGAGTCGACCGATACTCCTCGCGCCGACTCTTCACGAAATTCCTCGTGCAGGCTCTATGTGAGTCCTCGAGTCGAGTTCGAGTTCATGAGTCGACTGATATTCCTCGTGCCGACTCTTCACATGTCTCCTCGAGATGAATTCATTCCTCGAGTCGAGCTCCGAGTCCGCGAGTCGACCGATACTCCTCGCGCCGACTCTTCACGAAATTCCGCGTGCAGGCTCTACGTGAGTCCTCGAGTCGAGTTCGAGTCCACGAGTCCACTGATACTCCTCGTGCCGACTCTTCACATGTCTCCTCGAGATGAATTCATTCCTCGAGTCGAGCTCCGAGTCCGCGAATCGACCGATACTCCTCGCGCCGACTCTTCACGAAATTCCTCGTGCAGGCTCTACGTGAGTCCTCGAGTCGAGTTCGAGTCCACGAGTCGATTGATACTCCTCGTGCCAACTCTTCACATGTCTCCTCGAGATGAATTCATTCCTCGAGTCGAGCTCCGAGTCCGCGAGTCGACCGATACTCCTCGCGTCGACTCTTCACGAAATTCCTCGTGCAGGCTCTACGTGAGTCCTCAAATCGAGTTCGAGTCCACGAATCAACTCATACTCCTCGTGCCAACTCTTCAGATGTCTCCTCGAGATGAATTCATTCCTCGAGTCGAGTTCCGAGTCCGCGAGTCGATCGATACTCCTCGCGCCGACTCTTCACGAAATTCCTCGTGCAGGCTCTACTTGAGTCCTCGAGTCGAGTTCGAGTCCACGAGTCGACTGATACTCCTCGTGCCGACTCTTCACATGTCTCCTCGAGATGAATTCATTCCTCCAGTCGAGCTCCGAGTCTGCGAGTCGACCGATACTCCTCGCGCCGACCCTTCACGTAACTCCTCGTGCAGGCTCTACGTGAGTCCTCGAGTCGAGTTCGAGTCCACGAGTCAACTGATACTCCTCGTGCCAACTCTTCACATGTCTACTCGAGATGAATTCATTCCTCGAGTCGAGCTCCAAGTCCGCGAGTGGACCGATACTCCTCGCGCCGACTCTTCACGAAATTCCTCGTGCAGGCTCTACGTGAGTCCTCGAGTCGAGTTCGAGTCCACGAGTCGACTGATACTCTACGTTCCGACTCTTCACATGTCTCCTCGAGATCAATTCATTCCTCGAGTCGAGCTCCGAGTCTGCGAGTCGACCGATACTCCTCGCGCCGACTCTTCACGAAATTCCTCGTGCAGGCTCTACGTGAGTCCTCGAGTCGAGTTCGAGTTCATGAGTCGACAGATACTCCTCGTGCCAACTCTTCACATGTCTCCTCGAGATGAATTCATTCCTCGAGTCGAGCTCCGAGTCCGCGAGTCGACCGATACTCCTCGCGCCGACTCTTCACGAAATTCCTCGTGCAGGCTCTACATGAGTCCTCGAGTCGAGTTCGAGTCCACGAGTCGACTGATACTCCTCGTGCCGACTCTTCACATGTCTCTTCGAGATGAATTCATTCCTCGAGTCGAGCTCCGAGTCCGCGAGTCGACCGATACTCCTCGCGCCGACTCTTCACGAAATTCCTCGTGCAGGCTCTACGTGAGTCCTCGAGTCGAGTTGAAGTCCATGAGTCGACTGATACTCCTCGTGCCGAATCTTCACATGTCTCCTCGAGATGAATTCATTCCTCGAGTCGAGCTCCGAGTCCGCGAGTCGACCGATACTCCTCGCGCCGACTCTTCACGAAATTCCTCGTGCAGGATCTACGTGAGTCCTCGAGTCGAGTTCGAGTTCATGAGTCGACAGATACTCCTCGTGCCAACTCTTCACATGTCTCCTCGAGATGAATTCATTCCTCGAGTCGAGCTCCGAGTCCGCGAGTCGACCGATACTCCTCGCGCCGACTCTTCACGAAATTCCTCGTGCAGGCTCTACGTGAGTCCTCGAGTCGAGTTCGAGTCCACGAGTCGACTGATACTCCTCGTGCCGACTCTTCACATGTCTCTTCGAGATGAATTCATTCCTCGAGTCGAGCTCCGAGTCCGCGAGTCGACCGATACTCCTCGCGCCGACTCTTCACGAAATTCCTCGTGCAGGCTCTACGTGAGTCCTCGAGTTGAGTTGGAGTCCACGAGTCGACTGATACTCCTCGTGCCGACTCTTCACATGTCTCCTCGAGATGAATTCATTCCTCGAGTCGAGCTCCGAGTCCGCGAGTCGACTGATACTCCTCGCGCCGACTCTTCACGACATTCCTCGTGCAGGCTCTACGTGAGTCCTCGAGTCGAGTTCGAGTCCATGATTCGACTAATACTCCTCGTGCCAACTCTTCACATGTCTCCTCGAGATGAATTCATTCCTCGAGTCGAGCTCTGAGTCCGCGAGTCGACCGATACTCCTCGCGCCGACTCTTCACTAAATTCCTGGTGCAGGCTCTACGTGAGTCCTCGAGTCGAGTTCGAGTCCACGAGTCAACTGATACTCCTCGTGCCAACTGTTCACATGTCTCCTCGAGATGAATTCATTCGTCGAGTCGAGCTCCGAGTCCGCGAGTCGACCGATACTCCTCGCGCCGACTCTTCACGAAATTCCTCGTGCAGGCTCTACGTGAGTCCTCGGATCGAGTTCGAGTCCACGAATCAACTCATACTCCTCGTGCCAACTCTTCACATGTCTCCTCGAGATGAATTCATTCCTCGAGTCGAGCTCCAACTCTGCGAGTCGACCGATACTCCTCGCGCCGACTCTTCACAAAATTCCTCGTGCAGGCTCTACGTGAGTCCTCGAGTCGAGTTCGAGTCCACGAGTCGACTGATACTCTACGTTCCGACTCTTCACATGTCTCCTCGAGATCAATTCATTCCTCGAGTCGAGCTCCGAGTCCGCGAGTCGACCGATACTCCTCGCGCCGACTCTTCACGAAATTCCGCGTGCAGGCTCTACGTGAGTCCTCGAGTCGAGTTCGAGTCCACGAGTCCACTGATACTCCTCGTGCCGACTCTTCACATGTCTCCTCGAGATGAATTCATTCCTCGAGTCGAGCTCCGAGTCCGCGAATCGACCGATACTCCTCGCGCCGACTCTTCACGAAATTCCTCGTGCAGGCTCTACGTGAGTCCTCGAGTCGAGTTCGAGTCCACGAGTCGATTGATACTCCTCGTGCCAACTCTTCACATGTCTCCTCGAGATGAATTCATTCCTCGAGTCGAGCTCCGAGTCCGCGAGTCGACCGATATTCCTCGCGTCGACTCTTCACGAAATTCCTCGTGCAGGCTCTACGTGAGTCCTCAAATCGAGTTCGAGTCCACGAATCAACTCATACTCCTCGTGCCAACTCTTCAGATGTCTCCTCGAGATGAATTCATTCCTCGAGTCGAGTTCCGAGTCCGCGAGTCGATCGATACTCCTCGCGCCGACTCTTCACGAAATTCCTCGTGCAGGCTCTACTTGAGTCCTCGAGTCGAGTTCGAGTCCACGAGTCGACTGATACTCCTCGTGCCGACTCTTCACATGTCTCCTCGAGATGAATTCATTCCTCCAGTCGAGCTCCGAGTCTGCGAGTCGACCGATACTCCTCGCGCCGACCCTTCACGTAACTCCTCGTGCAGGCTCTACGTGAGTCCTCGAGTCGAGTTCGAGTCCACGAGTCAACTGATACTCCTCGTGCCAACTCTTCACATGTCTACTCGAGATGAATTCATTCCTCGAGTCGAGCTCCAAGTCCGCGAGTGGACCGATACTCCTCGCGCCGACTCTTCACGAAATTCCTCGTGCAGGCTCTACGTGAGTCCTCGAGTCGAGTTCGAGTCCACGAGTCGACTGATACTCTACGTTCCGACTCTTCACATGTCTCCTCGAGATCAATTCATTCCTCGAGTCGAGCTCCGAGTCTGCGAGTCGACCGATACTCCTCGCCCCGACTCTTCACGAAATTCCTCGTGCAGGCTCTACGTGAGTCCTCGAGTCGAGTTCGAGTTCATGAGTCGACAGATACTCCTCGTGCCAACTCTTCACATGTCTCCTCGAGATGAATTCATTCCTCGAGTCGAGCTCCGAGTCCGCGAGTCGACCGATACTCCTCGCGCCGACTCTTCACGAAATTCCTCGTGCAGGCTCTACATGAGTCCTCGAGTCGAGTTCGAGTCCACGAGTCGACTGATACTCCTCGTGCCGACTCTTCACATGTCTCTTCGAGATGAATTCATTCCTCGAGTCGAGCTCCGAGTCCGCGAGTCGACCGATACTCCTCGCGCCGACTCTTCACGAAATTCCTCGTGCAGGCTCTACGTGAGTCCTCGAGTCGAGTTGAAGTCCATGAGTCGACTGATACTCCTCGTGCCGAATCTTCACATGTCTCCTCGAGATGAATTCATTCCTCGAGTCGAGCTCCGAGTCCGCGAGTCGACCGATACTCCTCGCGCCGACTCTTCACGAAATTCCTCGTGCAGGATCTACGTGAGTCCTCGAGTCGAGTTCGAGTTCATGAGTCGACAGATACTCCTCGTGCCAACTCTTCACATGTCTCCTCGAGATGAATTCATTCCTCGAGTCGAGCTCCGAGTCCGCGAGTCGACCGATACTCCTCGCGCCGACTCTTCACGAAATTCCTCGTGCAGGCTCTACGTGAGTCCTCGAGTCGAGTTCGAGTCCACGAGTCGACTGATACTCCTCGTGCCGACTCTTCACATGTCTCTTCGAGATGAATTCATTCCTCGAGTCGAGCTCCGAGTCCGCGAGTCGACCGATACTCCTCGCGCCGACTCTTCACGAAATTCCTCGTGCAGGCTCTACGTGAGTCCTCGAGTTGAGTTGGAGTCCACGAGTCGACTGATACTCCTCGTGCCGACTCTTCACATGTCTCCTCGAGATGAATTCATTCCTCGAGTCGAGCTCCGAGTCCGCGAGTCGACTGATACTCCTCGCGCCGACTCTTCACGACATTCCTCGTGCAGGCTCTACGTGAGTCCTCGAGTCGAGTTCGAGTCCATGATTCGACTGATACTCCTCGTGCCAACTCTTCACATGTCTCCTCGAGATGAATTCATTCCTCGAGTCGAGCTCTGAGTCCGCGAGTCGACCGATACTCCTCGCGCCGACTCTTCACTAAATTCCTGGTGCAGGCTCTACGTGAGTCCTCGAGTCGAGTTCGAGTCCACGAGTCAACTGATACTCCTCGTGCCAACTGTTCACATGTCTCCTCGAGATGAATTCATTCGTCGAGTCGAGCTCCGAGTCCGCGAGTCGACCGATACTCCTCGCGCCGACTCTTCACGAAATTCCTCGTGCAGGCTCTACGTGAGTCCTCGGATCGAGTTCGAGTCCACGAATCAACTCATACTCCTCGTGCCAACTCTTCACATGTCTCCTCGAGATGAATTCATTCCTCGAGTCGAGCTCCAACTCTGCGAGTCGACCGATACTCCTCGCGCCGACTCTTCACAAAATTCCTCGTGCAGGCTCTACGTGAGTCCTCGAGTCGAGTTCGAGTCCACGAGTCGACTGATACTCTACGTTCCGACTCTTCACATGTCTCCTCGAGATCAATTCATTCCTCGAGTCGAGCTCCGAGTCCGCGAGTCGACCGATACTCCTCGCGCCGACTCTTCACGAAATTCCTCGTGCAGGCTCTACGTGAGTCCTCGAGTCGAGTTCGAGTTCATGAGTCGACTGATACTCCTCGTGCCAACTCTTCACATGTCTCCTCGAGATGAATTCATTCCTCGAGTCGAGCTCCGAGTCCGCGAGTCGACCGATACTCCTCGCGCCGACTCTTCACGAAATTCCGCGTGCAGGCTCTACGTGAGTCCTCGAGTCGAGTTCGAGTCCACGAGTCCACTGATACTCCTCGTGCCGACTCTTCACATGTCTCCTCGAGATGAATTCATTCCTCGAGTCGAGCTCCGAGTCCGCGAATCGACCGATACTCCTCGCGCCGACTCTTCACGAAATTCCTCGTGCAGGCTCTACGTGAGTCCTCGAGTCGAGTTCGAGTCCACGAGTCGATTGATACTCCTCGTGCCAACTCTTCACATGTCTCCTCGAGATGAATTCATTCCTCGAGTCGAGCTCCGAGTCCGCGAGTCGACCGATACTCCTCGCGTCGACTCTTCACGAAATTCCTCGTGCAGGCTCTACGTGAGTCCTCAAATCGAGTTCGAGTCCACGAATCAACTCATACTCCTCGTGCCAACTCTTCAGATGTCTCCTCGAGATGAATTCATTCCTCGAGTCGAGTTCCGAGTCCGCGAGTCGATCGATACTCCTCGCGCCGACTCTTCACGAAATTCCTCGTGCAGGCTCTACTTGAGTCCTCGAGTCGAGTTCGAGTCCACGAGTCGACTGATACTCCTCGTGCCGACTCTTCACATGTCTCCTCGAGATGAATTCATTCCTCCAGTCGAGCTCCGAGTCTGCGAGTCGACCGATACTCCTCGCGCCGACCCTTCACGTAACTCCTCGTGCAGGCTCTACGTGAGTCCTCGAGTCGAGTTCGAGTCCACGAGTCAACTGATACTCCTCGTGCCAACTCTTCACATGTCTACTCGAGATGAATTCATTCCTCGAGTCGAGCTCCAAGTCCGCGAGTGGACCGATACTCCTCGCGCCGACTCTTCACGAAATTCCTCGTGCAGGCTCTACGTGAGTCCTCGAGTCGAGTTCGAGTCCACGAGTCGACTGATACTCTACGTTCCGACTCTTCACATGTCTCCTCGAGATCAATTCATTCCTCGAGTCGAGCTCCGAGTCTGCGAGTCGACCGATACTCCTCGCGCCGACTCTTCACGAAATTCCTCGTGCAGGCTCTACGTGAGTCCTCGAGTCGAGTTCGAGTTCATGAGTCGACAGATACTCCTCGTGCCAACTCTTCACATGTCTCCTCGAGATGAATTCATTCCTCGAGTCGAGCTCCGAGTCCGCGAGTCGACCGATACTCCTCGCGCCGACTCTTCACGAAATTCCTCGTGCAGGCTCTACATGAGTCCTCGAGTCGAGTTCGAGTCCACGAGTCGACTGATACTCCTCGTGCCGACTCTTCACATGTCTCTTCGAGATGAATTCATTCCTCGAGTCGAGCTCCGAGTCCGCGAGTCGACCGATACTCCTCGCGCCGACTCTTCACGAAATTCCTCGTGCAGGCTCTACGTGAGTCCTCGAGTCGAGTTGAAGTCCATGAGTCGACTGATACTCCTCGTGCCGAATCTTCACATGTCTCCTCGAGATGAATTCATTCCTCGAGTCGAGCTCCGAGTCCGCGAGTCGACCGATACTCCTCGCGCCGACTCTTCACGAAATTCCTCGTGCAGGATCTACGTGAGTCCTCGAGTCGAGTTCGAGTTCATGAGTCGACAGATACTCCTCGTGCCAACTCTTCACATGTCTCCTCGAGATGAATTCATTCCTCGAGTCGAGCTCCGAGTCCGCGAGTCGACCGATACTCCTCGCGCCGACTCTTCACGAAATTCCTCGTGCAGGCTCTACGTGAGTCCTCGAGTCGAGTTCGAGTCCACGAGTCGACTGATACTCCTCGTGCCGACTCTTCACATGTCTCTTCGAGATGAATTCATTCCTCGAGTCGAGCTCCGAGTCCGCGAGTCGACCGATACTCCTCACGCCGACTCTTCACGAAATTCCTCGTGCAGGCTCTACGTGAGTCCTCGAGTTGAGTTGGAGTCCACGAGTCGACTGATACTCCTCGTGCCGACTCTTCACATGTCTCCTCGAGATGAATTCATTCCTCGAGTCGAGCTCCGAGTCCGCGAGTCGACTGATACTCCTCGCGCCGACTCTTCACGACATTCCTCGTGCAGGCTCTACGTGAGTCCTCGAGTCGAGTTCGAGTCCATGATTCGACTGATACTCCTCGTGCCAACTCTTCACATGTCTCCTCGAGATGAATTCATTCCTCGAGTCGAGCTCTGAGTCCGCGAGTCGACCGATACTCCTCGCGCCGACTCTTCACTAAATTCCTGGTGCAGGCTCTACGTGAGTCCTCGAGTCGAGTTCGAGTCCACGAGTCAACTGATACTCCTCGTGCCAACTGTTCACATGTCTCCTCGAGATGAATTCATTCGTCGAGTCGAGCTCCGAGTCCACGAGTCGACCGATACTCCTCGCGCCGACTCTTCACGAAATTCCTCGTGCAGGCTCTACGTGAGTCCTCGGATCGAGTTCGAGTCCACGAATCAACTCATACTCCTCGTGCCAACTCTTCACATGTCTCCTCGAGATGAATTCATTCCTCGAGTCGAGCTCCAACTCTGCGAGTCGACCGATACTCCTCGCGCCGACTCTTCACAAAATTCCTCGTGCAGGCTCTACGTGAGTCCTCGAGTCGAGTTCGAGTCCACGAGTCGACTGATACTCTACGTTCCGACTCTTCACATGTCTCCTCGAGATCAATTCATTCCTCGAGTCGAGCTCCGAGTCCGCGAGTCGACCGATACTCCTCGCGCCGACTCTTCACGAAATTCCTCGTGCAGGCTCTACGTGAGTCCTCGAGTCGAGTTCGAGTTCATGAGTCGACTGATACTCCTCGTGCCAACTCTTCACATGTCTCCTCGAGATGAATTCATTCCTCGAGTCGAGCTCCGAGTCCGCGAGTCGACCGATACTCCTCGCGCCGACTCTTCACGAAATTCCTCGTGCAGGCTCTACGTGAGTCCTCGAGTCGAGTTCGAGTCCACGAGTCGACTGATACTCCTCGTGCCGACTCTTCACATGTCTCCTCGAGATGAATTCATTCCTCGAGTCGAGCTCCGAGTCCGCGAGTCGACCGATACTCCTCGCGCCGACTCTTCACGAAATTCCTCGTGCAGGCTCTACGTGAGTCCTCGAGTCGAGTTCGAGTTCATGAGTCGATTGATACTCCTCGTGCCAACTCTTCACATGTCTCCTCGAGATGAATTCATTCCTCGAGTCGAGCTCCGAGTCCGCGAGTCGACCGATACTCCTCGCGCCGACTCTTCACGAAATTCCTCGTGCAGGCTCTACGTGAGTCCTCGAGTCGAGTTCGAGTCCACGAGTCGACTGATACTCCTCGTGCCGACTCTTCACATGTCTCTTCGAGATGAATTCATTCCTCGAGTCGAGCTCCGAGTCCGCGAGTCGACCGATACTCCTCGCGCCGACTCTTCACGAAATTCCTCGTGCAGGCTCTACGTGAGTCCTCGAGTTGAGTTGGAGTCCACGAGTCGACTGATACTCCTCGTGCCGACTCTTCACATGTCTCCTCGAGATGAATTCATTCCTCGAGTCGAGCTCCGAGTCCGCGAGTCGACTGATACTCCTCGCGCCGACTCTTCACGACATTCCTCGTGCAGGCTCTACGTGAGTCCTCGAGTCGAGTTCGAGTCCATGATTCGACTGATACTCCTCGTGCCAACTCTTCACATGTCTCCTCGAGATGAATTCATTCCTCGAGTCGAGCTCTGAGTCCGCGAGTCGACCGATACTCCTCGCGCCGACTCTTCACTAAATTCCTGGTGCAGGCTCTACGTGAGTCCTCGAGTCGAGTTCGAGTCCACGAGTCAACTGATACTCCTCGTGCCAACTGTTCACATGTCTCCTCGAGATGAATTCATTCGTCGAGTCGAGCTCCGAGTCCGCGAGTCGACCGATACTCCTCGCGCCGACTCTTCACGAAATTCCTCGTGCAGGCTCTACGTGAGTCCTCGGATCGAGTTCGAGTCCACGAATCAACTCATACTCCTCGTGCCAACTCTTCACATGTCTCCTCGAGATGAATTCATTCCTCGAGTCGAGCTCCAACTCCGCGAGTGGACCGATACTCCTCGCGCCGACTCTTCACAAAATTCCTCGTGCAGGCTCTACGTGAGTCCTCGAGTCGAGTTCGAGTCCACGAGTCGACTGATACTCTACGTTCCGACTCTTCACATGTCTCCTCGAGATCAATTCATTCCTCGAGTCGAGCTCCGAGTCCGCGAGTCGACCGATACTCCTCGCGCCGACTCTTCACGAAATTCCTCGTGCAGGCTCTACGTGAGTCCTCGAGTCGAGTTCGAGTTCATGAGTCGACTGATACTCCTCGTGCCAACTCTTCACATGTCTCCTCGAGATGAATTCATTCCTCGAGTCGAGCTCCGAGTCCGCGAGTCGACCGATACTCCTCGCGCCGACTCTTCACGAAATTCCTCGTGCAGGCTCTACGTGAGTCCTCGAGTCGAGTTCGAGTCCACGAGTCGACTGATACTCCTCGTGCCGACTCTTCACTTGTCTCCTCGAGATGAATTCATTCCTCGAGTCGAGCTCCGAGTCCGCGAATCGACCGATACTCCTCGCGCCGACTCTTCACGAAATTCCTCGTGCAGGCTCTACGTGAGTCCTCGAGTCGAGTTCGAGTCCACGAGTCGATTGATACTCCTCGTGCCAACTCTTCACATGTCTCCTCGAGATGAATTCATTCCTCGAGTCGAGCTCCGAGTCCGCGAGTCGACCGATACTCCTCGCGTCGACTCTTCACGAAATTCCTCGTGCAGGCTCTACGTGAGTCCTCAAATCGAGTTCGAGTCCACGAATCAACTCATACTCCTCGTGCCAACTCTTCAGATGTCTCCTCGAGATGAATTCATTCCTCGAGTCGAGTTCCGAGTCCGCGAGTCGATCGATACTCCTCGCGCCGACTCTTCACGAAATTCCTCGTGCAGGCTCTACTTGAGTCCTCGAGTCGAGTTCGAGTCCACGAGTCGACTGATACTCCTCGTGCCGACTCTTCACATGTCTCCTCGAGATGAATTCATTCCTCCAGTCGAGCTCCGAGTCTGCGAGTCGACCGATACTCCTCGCGCCGACTCTTCACGTAAGTCCTCGTGCAGGCTCTACGTGAGTCCTCGAGTCGAGTTCGAGTCCACGAGTCAACTGATACTCCTCGTGCCAACTCTTCACATGTCTACTCGAGATGAATTCATTCCTCGAGTCGAGCTCCAAGTCCGCGAGTGGACCGATACTCCTCGCGCCGACTCTTCACGAAATTCCTCGTGCAGGCTCTACGTGAGTCCTCGAGTCGAGTTCGAGTCCACGAGTCGACTGATACTCTACGTTCCGACTCTTCACATGTCTCCTCGAGATCAATTCATTCCTCGAGTCGAGCTCCGAGTCTGCGAGTCGACCGATACTCCTCGCGCCGACTCTTCACGAAATTCCTCGTGCAGGCTCTACGTGAGTCCTCGAGTCGAGTTCGAGTTCATGAGTCGACAGATACTCCTCGTGCCAACTCTTCACATGTCTCCTCGAGATGAATTCATTCCTCGAGTCGAGCTCCGAGTCCGCGAGTCGACCGATACTCCTCGCGCCGACTCTTCACGAAATTCCTCGTGCAGGCTCTACATGAGTCCTCGAGTCGAGTTCGAGTCCACGAGTCGACTGATACTCCTCGTGCCGACTCTTCACATGTCTCTTCGAGATGAATTCATTCCTCGAGTCGAGCTCCGAGTCCGCGAGTCGACCGATACTCCTCGCGCCGACTCTTCACGAAATTCCTCGTGCAGGCTCTACGTGAGTCCTCGAGTCGAGTTGAAGTCCATGAGTCGACTGATACTCCTCGTGCCGAATCTTCACATGTCTCCTCGAGATGAATTCATTCCTCGAGTCGAGCTCCGAGTCCGCGAGTCGACCGATACTCCTCGCGCCGACTCTTCACGAAATTCCTCGTGCAGGATCTACGTGAGTCCTCGAGTCGAGTTCGAGTTCATGAGTCGACAGATACTCCTCGTGCCAACTCTTCACATGTCTCCTCGAGATGAATTCATTCCTCGAGTCGAGCTCCGAGTCCGCGAGTCGACCGATACTCCTCGCGCCGACTCTTCACGAAATTCCTCGTGCAGGCTCTACGTGAGTCCTCGAGTCGAGTTCGAGTCCACGAGTCGACTGATACTCCTCGTGCCGACTCTTCACATGTCTCTTCGAGATGAATTCATTCCTCGAGTCGAGCTCCGAGTCCGCGAGTCGACCGATACTCCTCGCGCCGACTCTTCACGAAATTCCTCGTGCAGGCTCTACGTGAGTCCTCGAGTCGAGTTGGAGTCCACGAGTCGACTGATACTCCTCGTGCCGACTCTTCACATGTCTCCTCGAGTTGAATTCATTCCTCGAGTCGAGCTCCGAGTCCGCGAGTCGACCGATACTCCTCGCGCCGACTCTTCACGACATTCCTCGTGCAGGCTCTACGTGAGTCCTCGAGTCGAGTTCGAGTCCATGATTCGACTGATACTCCTCGTGCCAACTCTTCAAATGTCTCCTCGAGATGAATTCATTCCTCGAGTCGAGCTCTGAGTCCGCGAGTCGACCGATACTCCTCGCGCCGACTCTTCACTAAATTCCTGGTGCAGGCTCTACGTGAGTCCTCGAGTCGAGTTCGAGTCCACGAGTCAACTGATACTCCTCGTGCCAACTGTTCACATGTCTCCTCGAGATGAATTCATTCGTCGAGTCGAGCTCCGAGTCCGCGAGTCGACCGATACTCCTCGCGCCGACTCTTCACGAAATTCCTCGTGCAGGCTCTACGTGAGTCCTCGAGTCGAGTTCGAGTTCATGAGTCGACAGATACTCCTCGTGCCAACTCTTCACATGTCTCCTCGAGATGAATTCATTCCTCGAGTCGAGCTCCGAGTCCGCGAGTCGACCGATACTCCTCGCGCCGACTCTTCACGAAATTCCTCGTGCAGGCTCTACGTGAGTCCTCGAGTCGAGTTCGAGTCCACGAGTCGACTGATACTCCTCGTGCCGACTCTTCACATGTCTCTTCGAGATGAATTCATTCCTCGAGTCGAGCTCCGAGTCCGCGAGTCGACCGATACTCCTCGCGCCGACTCTTCACGAAATTCCTCGTGCAGGCTCTACGTGAGTCTTCGAGTCGAGTTGGAGTCCACGAGTCGACTGATACTCCTCGTGCCGACTCTTCACATGTCTCCTCGAGTTGAATTCATTCCTCGAGTCGAGCTCCGAGTCCGCGAGTCGACCGATACTCCTCGCGCCGACTCTTCACGACATTCCTCGTGCAGGCTCTACGTGAGTCCTCGAGTCGAGTTCGAGTCCATGATTCGACTGATACTCCTCGTGCCAACTCTTCACATGTCTCCTCGAGATGAATTCATTCCTCGAGTCGAGCTCTGAGTCCGCGAGTCGACCGATACTCCTCGCGCCGACTCTTCACTAAATTCCTGGTGCAGGCTCTACGTGAGTCCTCGAGTCGAGTTCGAGTCCACGAGTCAACTGATACTCCTCGTGCCAACTGTTCACATGTCTCCTCGAGATGAATTCATTCGTCGAGTCGAGCTCCGAGTCCGCGAGTCGACCGATACTCCTCGCGCCGACTCTTCACGAAATTCCTCGTGCAGGCTCTACGTGAGTCCTCGGATCGAGTTCGAGTCCACGAATCAACTCATACTCCTCGTGCCAACTCTTCACATGTCTCCTCGAGATGAATTCATTCCTCGAGTCGAGCTCCAACTCCGCGAGTGGACCGATACTCCTCGCGCCGACTCTTCACGAAATTCCTCGTGCAGGCTCTACGTGAGTCCTTGAGTCGAGTTCGAGTCCACGAGTCGACTGATACTCTACGTTCCGACTCTTCACATGTCTCCTCGAGATCAATTCATTCCTCGAGTCGAGCTCCGAGTCCGCGAGTCGACCGATACTCCTCGCGCCGACTCTTCACGAAATTCCTCGTGCAGGCTCTACGTGAGTCCTCGAGTCGAGTTCGAGTTCATGAGTCGACTGATACTCCTCGTGCCAACTCTTCACATGTCTCCTCGAGATGAATTCATTCCTCGAGTCGAGCTCCGAGTCCGCGAGTCGACCGATACTCCTCGCGCCGACTCTTCACGAAATTCCTCGTGCAGGCTCTACGTGAGTCCTCGAGTCGAGTTCGAGTCCACGAGTCGACTGATACTCCTCGTGCCGACTCTTCACATGTCTCCTCGAGATGAATTCATTCCTCGAGTCGAGCTCCGAGTCCGCGAATCGACCGATACTCCTCGCGCCGACTCTTCACGAAATTCCTCGTGCAGGCTCTACGTGAGTCCTCGACTCGAGTTCGAGTCCACGAGTCGATTGATACTCCTCGTGCCAACTCTTCACATGTCTCCTCGAGATGAATTCATTCCTTGAGTCGAGCTCCGAGTCCGCGAGTCGACCGATACTCCTCGCGTCGACTCTTCACGAAATTCCTCGTGCAGGCTCTACGTGAGTCCTCAAATCGAGTTCGAGTCCACGAATCAACTCATACTCCTCGTGCCAACTCTTCAGATGTCTCCTCGAGATGAATTCATTCCTCGAGTCGAGTTCCGAGTCCGCGAGTCGATCGATACTCCTCGCGCCGACTCTTCACGAAATTCCTCGTGCAGGCTCTACTTGAGTCCTCGAGTCGAGTTCGAGTCCACGAGTCGACTGATACTCCTCGTGCCGACTCTTCACATGTCTCCTCGAGATGAATTCATTCCTCCAGTCGAGCTCCGAGTCTGCGAGTCGACCGATACTCCTCGCGCCGACTCTTCGCGTAACTCCTCGTGCAGGCTCTACGTGAGTCCTCGAGTCGAGTTCGAGTCCACGAGTCAACTGATACTCCTCGTGCAACTCTTCAAATGTCTACTCGAGATGAATTCATTCCTCGAGTCGAGCTCCAAGTCCGCGAGTGGACCGATACTCCTCGCGCCGACTCTTCACGAAATTCCTCGTGCAGGCTCTACGTGAGTCCTCGAGTCGAGTTCGAGTCCACGAGTCGACTGATACTCTACGTTCCGACTCTTCACATGTCTCCTCGAGATCAATTCATTCCTCGAGTCGAGCTCCGAGTCTGCGAGTCGACCGATACTCCTCGCGCCGACTCTTCACGAAATTCCTCGTGGAGGCTCTACGTGAGTCCTCGAGTCGAGTTCGAGTTCATGAGTCGACAGATACTCCTCGTGCCAACTCTTCACATGTCTCCTCGAGATGAATTCATTCCTCGAGTCGAGCTCCGAGTCCGCGAGTCGACCGATACTCCTCGCGCCGACTCTTCACGAAATTCCTCGTGCAGGCTCTACATGAGTCCTCGAGTCGAGTTCGAGTCCACGAGTCGACTGATACTCCTCGTGCCGACTCTTCACATGTCTCTTCGAGATGAATTCATTCCTCGAGTCGAGCTCCGAGTCCGCGAGTCGACCGATACTCCTCGCGCCGACTCTTCACGAAATTCCTCGTGCAGGCTCTACGTGAGTCCTCGAGTCGAGTTGGAGTCCACGAGTCGACTGATACTCCTCGTGCCGACTCTTCACATGTCTCCTCGAGATGAATTCATTCCTCGAGTCGAGCTCCGAGTCCGCGAGTCGACCGATACTCCTCGCGCCGACTCTTCACGAAATTCCTCGTGCAGGATCTACGTGAGTCCTCGAGTCGAGTTCGAGTTCATGAGTCGACAGATACTCCTCGTGCCAACTCTTCACATGTCTCCTCGAGATGAATTCATTCCTCGAGTCGAGCTCCGAGTCCGCGAGTCGACCGATACTCCTCGCGCCGACTCTTCACGAAATTCCTCGTGCAGGCTCTACGTGAGTCCTCGAGTCGAGTTCGAGTCCACGAGTCGACTGATACTCCTCGTGCCGACTCATCACATGTCTCTTCGAGATGAATTCATTCCTCGAGTCGAGCTCCGAGTCCGCGAGTCGACCGATACTCCTTGCGCCGACTCTTCACGAAATTCCTCGTGCAGGCTCTACGTGAGTCCTCGAGTCGAGTTGGAGTCCACGAGTCGACTGATACTCCTCGTGCCGACTCTTCACATGTCTCCTCGAGATGAATTCATTCCTCGAGTCGAGCTCCGAGTCCGCGAGTCGACCGATACTCCTCGCGCCGACTCTTCACGAAATTCCTCGTGCAGGCTCTACGTGACTCCTCGAGTCGAGTTCGAGTCCACGAGTCGACTGATACTCCTCGTGCCAACTCTTCACATGTCTCCTCGAGATGAATTCATTCCTCGAGTCGAGCTCCGAGTCCGCGAGTCGACCGATACTCCTCGCGCCGACTCTTCACGAAATTCTTCGTGCAGGCTCTACGTGAGTCCTCGAGTCGAGTTCGAGTCCACGAGTCGACTGATACTCCTCGTGCCGACTCTTCACATGTCTCATCGAGATGAATTCATTCCTCGAGTCGAGCTCCGAGTCCGCGAGTCGACCGATACTCCTCGCGCCGACTCCCTCTCTCTCTCTCTAGTTTATTTTCGATTATTTCTTGTCTTGGCACCTAGGTCCTCACTCGACCTAGTGTTTAGCTCTGCGACTTCGAGACTCGTTCTCAAGTCGTAGTGTTTAAAAGTGCCCACTCACTGATTCCTTCTTTTCGAGTGATTTAGTGATAGAAACTTTCGTGGTTGCTCGAGGTGCCGAGGAAAGAAAGAGAGACGTGCTGCGAGGGGAGACGAGCATTGCAACTTTCCAAAAGCTTCTACAAGGTTCAAGCTTCAAGAAAGGTTAGTAACTTTCATAGCTCATATTAGTTTTTATTTACATGTACATGCTCTTGTCTAGGTTAGTAAAAACTAGTTTTACTTAAAAAGAAAATTTTTAAAATTCCGCCGCTTAACGAAGCGTTAAACTTTTTCTTAAACCCTAGATTGATTCCAACAAATGGTATCAGAGCTATGGTCAAAGGAATGCATGTGCATGTTTTTAAATTATGAGCTTGAAAATCGTTTTCGAAAGTTTACTAATTTTGTGACAAGTTAGAATTGTAATCTTAGTTTTTTTTTTTTTAATTTAATGCTCTTGTCTTTAAATTAAAAAGCATGTTGATTTTCTATGAGTTTGGGATGTTTTTAAAACACATTAGAATCAGTTCTAAAAGTTTTTAATTTTTTATATTGAAAAACGTGTTTTAAAGGTTTGAGATTTTTTCGAGTAAAATTTTGTGACTAGTTTTGTTACCTTGCTAGTTTCTTATTTTTACTTGAATCGTTTTATGCTTGTTGTTATTTCTTTTATGCCTTGTTATTACCTTGCTAATAAAACACAAATAAAAGCTTTAAACAACATCTTAAAACGTTCCGTTACACTTGATTCTTTTTCGCACCTAAGTAGGACCAAGTTTTAATTTATTTCTTTTTCTTCGAGCTGGAGTAAACCCGAATTAAAAGTGGCATAACTCTCTGCTCAGAAATCGAAATTTAATGATTCTTGAATCAAATTAAAGCTCTGTCTGTCCTCTGTCCAATGCCACCGGTTTCGGCTCCAAAGGACATCGGAGCCGCCAGATATGGCGATTTTACTCCGAGGTGCGCGGCTGTCTGAAACTCCAGTTTTTTAGAAATCCGGATTTTCAAACCCCACTACCATGAGTTATAGAACTCTAATGAGAAAATTTTCTTGAGCAAAAATGTTTTTCATATGATTATAAACATGATGTGTAAAGATTAAAAGTTTTGATTTTTGAAAGATTAATTGAAATTGAGTTTTTACAAAACTAGTTTGAATTTTGAAAAACCGTTTTCACTTTCAAACTTGAAAATATTTTGTCATCCAAATCAAATAAGTTTTCAAAATGTTTTCAAAACTATATCTATATCACATATGTTCAAAATCTATATGCTCTTGAAAATTTGAGTGGGAGGTCTCCTTGTAGACAAGCCGAAAAATAAAAGGATGTGTAATCTCAAACTTTCAAGTGTTCGAGTGAGTTGAAGTTCACACTTCCCTCACGCACTTTCCCGAAATAGAAAATAGGAAAAGATCGAGTATGTCCCTTGTGCCTTTATGCACTAATACTGTTCTGAACATGTCGATCTAGGATTCTCTTCTAGTTGTCCGCTCTGTCGCTCTCTAACTAGGAAATTTGTTTCCGAACTTATAAGAGTCGATGAACCAACTCCAAAAACTAAGTGGGAGGGTTATATTCGTTGTTTGTAACCCGCGATCCCCAACACTAGTGAAAGATGCAATAACGTGGGACTAAGAGCCGCTCTTGCGACCCTCACTTAAATGTGAGTACTCCAAGGCGTTATTGCTTCGATCATTGCTCAATGAGCTACGTCCGAAAGTGATGCAATGATGGCAAGGCCTCCCCTTGGGGGATTGTTTTTCAAAGCTGATCTTTTGGACTAATTGGTTGGTTGCACGCTAAGGCTCAATCCCTAGTATCCTCCCTTGAGGCTCTGCGAAAGGATGTGAGTGATCAAACCAATTTACAAGGTGGCTAGTCAAAATAGATGTATTGACATCTTGGCTTAGCATTAATGATGTGTCATTTACTTATAACTGGAGATTTTTTGCGGCCTTCTCTTGAGGGAGTAAATTATCGTTTGGTTTATAACACCTTTGGGTTTTACAAAAGTCTTAATGAAACTTAAATCCTAAACCAAAGACTAATCATAAACTTGTTTCAACTTTTATAGGCAATATGTCTCTCAACCCTCTCTCTACAATTCTTTCCTCGAATAAACTCGAAGGCGACAATTACGTCGATTCGAAACGTAACCTCGACATAATACCTACCGTTAACAAGCACAAATGGGTACTCACCACCCCGTGTCCCCCTCTGACGAATGATGATTCAACTCAAGAGGACAATGACGCCTTAGCGGCCTGGCTTCGATCCGATGAGATTGTGAGGTGCTATATCTTGGCATCTATGAACAATGTGCTGAAAGAGCAACATCGTGACATCGAGACTGCCGCTGACGTGCTCTACAATCTCCTTGAGATGTTTGGAGGGCAAAGGCGTCAAGCAAGGCAACAAGCAGTCCGACAGTTTATGAACTGTCATATGAAGGCTAGGACTCCTGTTAGAGACTTTATGATACTGATCATTAGTTTTCTAAATAAGATGGAAATCCTAGGATCTGAGAATGATGGGAAGAATGTCATAGATATGATCTTAGAAACTCTCCCCGCATCTCTTGATACCTCCAAGATGAACTACTCAATAAACAAGCTAGAGTACACTGTTACCAAGCTTATGGAGGAACTTCACACTGCTGTAGGTCTCACTAAGAGAAAGAGGAATCAAGGAGAGGCACATGCTACTGAGCAAAAAGCCTCCGCCTCTGGAACTGTGAAGAGACCTTACAAGGCCGATAAAAAGAACTGTCCCGCCTATCTCAAAGCAAAGGAACATAGTATTGTACTAGTTACCGAAGCATGCTTAGTAGATGATAATGTATCAACGTGGATTCTTGACTCCGCTGCTACTAACCATATTTGTTGTTCCTTGAATGGTTTCAAGAAAACCAAGAGCTTAGAGGAAGGCGAGTTCTGTTTCAAATGGGGTGATGGGAGCCTGGTGTCTGCAAAGGCTGTGGGATCCGTGACGCTGTCTTTTGAAGACCGCACTTTAAACTTGAATAATGTTTATTTTGTTCCTACCCTTGGGAAGAACTTAATATCCGTTGCTCGTCTTCGTGAGCAAGATTATTGTTTAAAGTTCATTAAGAATGGAATTCGTATTTCGTTTCCTGATCATTCTTTTGTCACTGATGCATGTATGAAGAATGCTCTTTTCTACATCTATCCCACTAAACCTTCTCTTTTAGACACCGAAATAGATAACGATCTAATTAGGGAGCCAAAGAGCATCAAACTTTCTGAATCCTCCGATCTAACAAAATCAACATACCTATGGCACTTGAGACTTGGTCATATCAGTCTAAATAGGATTAAGAGACTTGTGAGGGATGGTCCACTCCAAGCCTCTGCAATAGGTTCACTACCTACTTGTGAATCCTGCATAGAAGGAAAAATGACTAAGCGGCCTTTCTCCGATAAGGGTCGAAGAGCCACTGAGTTGCTGGAACTAATACATTCTGATGTATGTGGTCCGCTCAACCAACAGGCACGTGGAGGATACGAATACTTCGTTACCTTCACTGATGATTACTCAAGATATGGGTTTGTCTATTTGCTTAAACACAAATCCGAGACCTTTAACGTATTTAAGGTCTTTAGGGCTTTAGTGGAAAAGCAAACTTGCAAAGTGATCAAAACCCTTCGATCTGATCGAGGTGGTGAGTATATGTCTAGAGAGTTCGATGACTTTCTTAAAGAAGAAGGTATCGCTTCTCAGCTTACCGCACCTGGCACACCTCAACAAAACGGAGTGTCAGAGAGAAGAAACCGAACTCTTATGGAGATGGTTAGATCGATGATGAGTTACTCATCACTCCCGCTTTCCTTTTGGGGATATGCCCTCGAAACAGCCGCCTACATTCTGAACCAAGTTCCGTCCAAAACGGTTCCTGGTACTCCTTATGAACGATGGACTGGCCGTAAAGTGAATCTTGGCCGCATCCGAATTTGGGGTTGCCCTGCACACGTGCTGAGGCAAAAGACTAGCAAGTTGGCTAGTAGGTCAGAATTGTGCCTGTTTGTAGGATATCCGAAGGAAACCAAAGGTTTTACTTTCTATAGTCCCGAGGACGATAAGACTTTCGTTAGCACGAATGCTCGTTTCCTTGAGGAGGACTTTATGAAGGATGCGAAACCTAGAAGCAAAATTGTGCTTGAAGAAAAGTTGGGTGAGGAAGCTTCTACCTCATCTGTAAGAACTGTTCTTACCCCAACTGAAACACAACCTAACTCATCAGAATCTCGTCAAGTAGTACTTAGACGTAGTGGGAGGGCTACTCAAAAGCCTGACAGGTACATGTCTTATGGAGACTCTCTTGTAGCCGTCTCCGACATGGATGACCCTGTTTCCTATAGCCAAGCGATGGCTTGTTCTGAATCAAACCTTTGGCTTGACGCCATGAAAGTTGAAATGCACTCGATGTATGTCAACAAAGTCTGGAAACTTGTAGACCTTCCTGAAGGGATTAAACCCGTAGGGTGTAAGTGGATATACAAGAAGAAAAGGGGTCCTGATGGGAACGTCGAGACGTTCAAAGCACGACTTGTGGCGAAGGGTTATACCCAACAAGAAGGGATTGACTATGAAGAAACCTTCTCGCCAGTCGCGATGCTTAAATCCATCCGCATACTCATATCCATAGCTGCAGCTCTCGACTATGAGATCTGGCAAATGGATGTCAAGACAGCCTTTCTGAATGGCAATCTTGACGAGCGCATTTACATGGCTCAACCAGACGGTTTCGTGGATAAAGGTCAAGAGACCAAGGTTTGTGAGTTGCTTAAATCCATTTATGGACTAAAGCAAGCATCTAGGTCATGGAATATTATATTCGATGAAACTGTAAAGAGCTTTGGCTTTGAACAGTCAATAGATGAGCCTTATGTTTAGAAGTTAATACATGAAGGCAAAGTTGTGTTTCTGGTACTATATGTCGATGATATACTACTCATTGGTAATGACGTGGGTAAGTTATCTGAGGTTAAGGTCTGGCTGGCAAAGCAATTCGATATGAAGGATCTAGGAGAAGCCGAGTATATTCTGGAGATCCAAATCTTTCGAGATAGGAAAAACCGGACCCTGTCGCTCTCTCAAGCATCTTATATTGATAAGATAATGGATCGCTTCTCGATGCAAGACTGCAAGAGGGGTCAAACACCCTTTAGGCATGGAGTTTCACTCTCTAAGGACCAGTCTCCCAAGACTGCACAAGAGATTGAAGACATGAGGAAGATTCCTTACGCCTCTGCCGTAGGAAGCCTCATGTATGCCATGCTTTGCACTAGACCTGACATCTGTTTCGCCGTTGGCGTAGTTAGTCGTTTCCAATCCAAGCCTGGACCCGAGCACTGGATTGCTGTTAAGCATGTTCTTAAGTATCTTCGAAGAACTAGGAACTTGATGCTTACATACTCAGGTACTGACCTGACTATGACGGGATATACCGACTCCGATTTTCAAGCGGATAAGGATTCCAGGAAATCCACTTCGGGATCTGTGTTCATCCTTAATGGTGGAGCTGTTGTGTGGAGAAGTATTAAGCAATCTTGCATTGCTGACTCCACAATGGAAGCAGAATATGTGGCTGCTTGTGAAGCATCCAAAGAGGCTGTATGGCTTAGAAAGTTCCTTAAGTATTTGGAAGTTGTTCCAAACGTCGACGAGCCCATGACCCTTTATTGCGATAATAGTTGGGCTGTCGCTAACTCAAAGGAACCTAGAGGCCATAAGCGCTCTAAACATATTGAGAGGAAATACCATTTGATTCGAGAGATCGCGCAACGCGGAGACGTGGAGGTGAAGTAGATCTCTGGAAGATCCATTCACCAAGGCCCTAGCGAACAAGGTCTTCGACCAACATCGTGAGGGATTAGGCATGTAGGACTACTCACATCTTCTTTGAGTCAAGTGGGAGTTTGTTGTCAATGGTGCCCACAAGAAGAGTAGTAGTGTCTATTTATGTACATTTGATGTCATATAGTCTTACGAAGACTCTTGCTTGTAATTGCTTATTCATTAATAAAAAGTTGAAACGTTCATTCAATCTTTCTTTGTTTGAAGCTTTATGATAAAACCCTAGTCTTTTAGTCCATAAACAAACTTAACAACTTACGAAGAGACAAATGTAGATTTGCATGAACAAACTCTTCGTAGTTTGCTTAAAACGATATATTCGCAATCTTAGGGTCAAAGGACTATTGACCTCAGTATGATTGTTAGAAGAATCTATGATGTCTGGTTATGAGGCATTGAGAGTTGGGGACTCTATAGTTCTTCTAGGTATCTTCCGAAGGTACTGAATTGACCAGTGCACTTCTAGAGACAATATAAGAACAAACCATTTAACCTCTTATGTCTCGAAGTCACTATGTATGAATTGCATCATGCTTACCTTAATCCTGAAATGAGACATGCCATTTCACACCTTAGTATTCTCATTTGAGAAAGTCAAATTTCGGACTCACTATGTGATTCCGAACAAGGCCTATTGGTGAGGTACTAAGTTGTGAGTCTGTCATGAGTAACTTTGTGAAGTTCTCATAGATATGGAATTCATGTACAAGATTGCTGAAATGCAATGTATGTCACCTCATGCTTTGTTCCTTGGAGTGTGAATAAATGAACTGGCCAGTGTCCAAATTGAGTCCTGACTCTTTTGGATGAAACAATGTGACTTGTTAGCTCCTCGTCAATACATTGTTTCTAACTTATTCACAAGCGACAAAGGAGTTTGAGGAAATAACAGCTAGAAGGGTAAAATGGTAATTTAGTAAATCCCGACTAGCTGATGACATTCATGAAGGGTAGCATAGATAATATTCAGTGGATCCGCTCATTATAATTAGGTCGAATTCTTGAGTAGAAAACAAATTCATTTGAACCGAGAGATTTTCAGTGTCAGCTCTTTAGTGGAGTCAGCTGGCATTAAGCTAAACTTGGAAAAGGTTTGTGAACTTTTGAGTCCAAGTGTTTAGCTAAAGCTTTGTTCATTTGGGTCCATGAGGTCACTGTCACGAATCACATCGATAGGAATAGTTAAACTGGAAGCTAAGTCAAAACAAGAACGAAAATAGTCAAAAGGGTATTTTTGTCTTTTGAGACAAAGGATGAAATGAATGTCAATAAATTTTTTGACAAGTTCATTAGATGACTTAATGTCACTCGGCCATAATATGATTAATTGGGCCTTGTGGATTAATTTCATTTCATAAGAATTTTATTGAAAATTCTTAATGGGCCTTTTTCATGTTGTCATGAACAAAATGGAAAAGCTTCTAGAAGCCCCTTCTAGAAGGTGATAGGCGCCCATAATACCCATAGGAAGAGAGAATATTTTGTGCATAAATGTATCAAGATACTTGCCAAAAGAAAAAGAGGAAACAAATTTCCCCTAAGAGGAAACATGGTGGGCGCCCAAATGTGGTCAAGAGAGAAGCAAATAAAAGAGGAAACAAATCCAAGGACTTACTTGCTTAGTCTTGGCCGTGTGTCTCTTTGAAGGAAAAGGGAAATTTGCTCATGAATATGTGATATTCTATAGAAGAGGAAACTACCTTATTGAAGGTCAGACCTCTCCTATAAATAGGAGCCTCATTCCTCATTTTTCATTCATCCAAAGTTTTAGAGATTGAGAGCTTCTCTCTCTAGACTTGGCCGAAAATCCTCTCTCTCTCTCTAGTTTATTTTCGATTATTTCTTGTCTTGGCACCTAGGTCCTCACTCGACCTAGTGTTTAGCTCTGCGACTTCGAGACTCGTTCTCAAGTCGTAGTGTTTAAAAGTGCCCACTCACTGATTCCTTCTTTTCGAGTGATTTAGTGATAGAAACTTTCGTGGTTGCTCGAGGTGCCGAGGAAAGAAAGAGAGACGTGCTGCGAGGGGAGACGAGCATTGCAACTTTCCAAAAGCTTCTACAAGGTTCAAGCTTCAAGAAAGGTTAGTAACTTTGATAGCTCATATTAGTTTTTATTTACATGTACATGCTCTTGTCTAGGTTAGTAAAAACTAGTTTTACTTAAAAAGAAAATTTTTAAAATTCTGCCGCTTAACGAAGCGTTAAACTTTTTCTTAAACCCTAGATCGATTCCAACAGAGACAATATAAGAACAAACCATTTAACCTCTTATGTCTCGAAGTCACTATGTATGAATTGCATCATGCTTACCTTAATCCTGAAATGAGACATGCCATTTCACACCTTAGTATTCTCATTTGAGAAAGTCAAATTTCGGACTCACTATGTGATTCCGAACAAGGCCTATTGGTGAAGTACTAAGTTGCGAGTCTGTCATGAGTAACTTTGTGAAGTTCTCATAGATATGGAATTCATGTACAAGATTGCTGAAATGCAATGTATGTCACCTCATGCTTTGTTCCTTGGAGTGTGAATAAATGATCTGGCCAGTGTCCAAATTGAGTCCTAACTCTTTTGGATGAAACAATGTGACTTGTTAGCTCCTCGTCAATACATTGTTTCTAACTTATTCACAAGCGACAAAGGAGTTGAGGAAATAACAGTTAGAAGGGTAAAATGGTAATTTAGTAAATCCCGACTAGCTGATGACATTCATGAAGGGTAAACATAGATAATATTCAGTGGATCCGCTCATCATAATTAGGTCGAATTCTTGAGTAGAAAATAAATTCATTTGAACCGAGAGATTTTCAGTGTCAGCTCTTTAGTGGAATCAGTTGACATTAATCTCAACTTGGAAAAGGTTTGTGAACTTTTGAGTCCAAGTGTTTAGCTCAAGCTTTGTTCATTTGGGTCCATGAGGTCACTGTCACGAATCACATCGATAGGAATAGTTAAACTGGAAGCTAAGTCAAAACAAGAACGAAAATTGTCGAAAGGGTATTTTTGTCTTTTGAGACATAAGGATGAAATGGATGTCAATAAATTTTGACAAGTTCATTTGATGACTTAATGTCACTCGGCCATAATATGATTAACTGGGCCTTGTGAATTAATTTCATTTCATGAGAATTTTATTGAAAATTCTTAATGGACCTTTCTCATGTTGTCATGAACAAATGAAGAAGCTTCTAGAAGCTCCTTCTTGAGAGACTTGGGCGCCTACCCTAATAGAGAAATAGGAGAGTTTATTTTGTGCATAAATGTATTTAGATACTTGCCAAAAGAAAAAGAGGAAACAAATTTCCTCCAAGAGGAAAGTGGGAATCGGCCAAGTGAGAGACAAGGCAAGGCCTTGAACAAAATTGGAAACAAATCAAGGCTTCTAGAAGCCTTGAGTTGGCCGAGTGTCTCAAAGGGAAAAAGAGGAAATTTCTCATGAATGTGTGATATTCTATAGAAGAGGAAACTACCTTATTGAAGGTGAGACCTCTCCTATAAATAAGAGCGCCTCATTTCCTCACATTTTTTTCAATCTAAGTTTAAGAGATTTGAGAGACTCTCTCTCTAGAACTTGGCCAAAAATCCTCTCTCTCTCTCTCTAGTTTATTTTCGATTATTTCTTGTCTTGGCACCTAGGTCCTCACTCGACCTAGTGTTTAGCTCTGCGACTTCGAGACTCGTTCTTAAGTCGTAGTGTTTAAAAGTGCCCACTCACTGATTCCTTCTTTTCGAGTGATTTAGTGATAGAAACTTTCGTGGTTGCTCGAGGTGCCGAGGAAAGGAAGAGAGACGTGCTGCGAGGGGAGACGAGCGTTGCAACTTTCCAAAAGCTTCTACAAGGTTCAAGCTTCAAGAAAGGTTAGTAAACTTCATAGCTCATATTGGTTTTTAGTTACATGTACTTGCACTTGTCTAGGTTAGTAAAAACTGTTTTACTTGTAAAAGAAAATTTTTAAAATTCCGCCGCTTAACGAAGCGTTAATTATTTTCTCAAACCCTAGATCGATTCCAACAAATGGTATCAGAGCTATGGTCAAAGATTAGCATGTACATGTTTTAAAATTATGAGCTTGAAAATCGTTTTCGAAAGTTTACTAATTTTGTGACAAGTTAGATTTGTAATCTTAGATTTTTTTTTTTAATTTAATGCTCTTGTCTTTAAATTAAAAAGCATGTTGATTTTCTATGAGTTTGGGATGGTTTTAAAACACATTAGAATCAGTTCTAAAAGTTTTTAATTTTTTATATTGAAAAACGTGTTTTAAAGGTTTGAGAAATTTCGGTAAATTTTGTGACTAGTTACTTTGTCTTTCTAGTTTCTTTTATTTACCGTATTCGTTTTATGCTTGTTGTTATTTCTTTTATTCTATGTTATTACCCTGCTAATAAAACACAAATAAAAGCTTTAAACAACATCTTAAAACGTTCCGTTACACTTGATTCTTTTTCGCACCTAAAAAGGACCAAAGTTTTAATTTATTTCTTTTTCTTCGAGCTGGAGTAAACCCGCATTAAAAGTGGCAGAACTCTCTTCTCAGAAATCGAAATTTAATGATTCTTGAATCAAATTAAATCTCTGTCTGTCCTCTGTCTAATGCCACCGGTTTCGGCTGAAAAGGACATCGGAGCCGCCAGATATGGCGATTTTACTCCGAGGTGCGCGGCTGTCTGAAACTCCAGTTTTTTAGAAATCCGGATTTTCAAACCCCACTACCATGAGTTATAGAACTCTAATGAGAAAACTTTCTTGACCAAAAGTGTTTTTCAAAACATGATGTGTAAGATTAAAATGTTTTGATTTTTGAAAGTTTAATTGAAATTGAATTTTTACAAAACTAGTTTGAATTTTGAAAAACCGTTTTCACTTTCAAACTTGAAAATATTTTGTCATCCAAATCAAATAAGTTTTCAAAATGTCTTCAAAACTATATCTATATCACATATGTTCAAAATCTATATGCTCTTGAAATTTTGAGTGGGAGGTCTCCTTGTAGACAAGCCGAAAAATAAAAAGATGTGTAATCTCAAACTTTCAAGTGTTCGAGTGAGTTGAAGTTCACACTTCCCTTACGCACTTTCCCGAAATAGAAAATAGGAAAAGATCGAGTATGTACCTTGTGCCTTTATGCACTAATACTGCTCTGAACATGTCGATCTAGGATTCTCTTCTAGTTGTCCGCTCTGTCGCTCTCTAACTAGGAAATTTGTTTCCGAACTTATAAGAGTCGATGAACCAACTCCAAAAACTAAGTGGGAGGGTTATATTCGTTGTTTGTAACCCGCGATCCCCAACACTAGTGAAAGATGCAATAACGTGGGACTAAGAGCCGCTTTTGCGACCCTCACTTAAATGTGAGTACTCCAAGGCGTTATTGCTTCGATCATTGCTCAATGAGCTACGTCCGAGAGTGATGCAATGATGGCAAGGCCTCCCCTTGGGGGATTGTTTTTCAAAGCTGATCTTTTGGACTAAGTGGTTGGTTGCACGCTTAGGCTCAATCCCTAGTATCCTCCCTTGAGGCTCTGCGAAAGGATGTGAGTGATCAAACCAATTTACAAGGTGGCTAGTCAAAATAGATGTATTGACATCTTGGCTTAGCATTAATGATGTGTCATTTACTTATAAATGGAGATTTTTTGCGGCCTTCTCTTGAGGGAGTAAATTATCGTTTGGTTTATAACACCTTTGGGTTTTACAAAAGTCTTAATAAAACTTAAATCCTAAACCAAAGACTAATCATAAACTTGTTTCAACTTTTATAGGCAATATGTCTCTCAACCCTCTCTCTACAATTCTTTCCTCGAATAAACTCGAAGGCGACAATTACGTCGACTGGAAACGTAACCTCGACATAGTCCTTACTGTCGACAAGCACAAATGGGTTCTCACCACCCCCTGTCCTCAAACGAATGATGATTCGACGCAAGAGGAGAAAGACGTCCTGGCGGCCTGGCTTCGATCCGATGAGATTGCGAGATGCTACATTTTGGCATCGATGAACAATGTGTTGCAACAACAACATCGTGATTATGAAACTGCCACCGATATGCTCTATCTTGGCATCTATGAACAATGTGCTGAAAGAGCAACATCGTGACATCGAGACTGCCGCTGACGTGCTCTACAATCTCCATGAGATGTTTGGAGGGCAAGGACGTCAAGCTAGGCAACAAGCGGTCCGACAATTCATGAACTGTCGTATGAAGGCTGGAACTCCCGTTAGAGATCATATGATGCTGATCATTAGCTATCTCAACGAGATGGAGATTCTTGGATCTGAGATTGATGGGGAGACTAAAATAGATATGATCTTGGAAACTCTCCCCGAAACCTTTGATACCTTCAAGTTGAATTATTCCATGAACAAGCTAGAGTACACTGTTACCGATCTCATGAAGGAACTTCAAACCGCTGAGGCACTCACTAAGAAAAAGAGGGCTCAAGGAGAAGTACATGCTACTGCCTCCACCTCTGGATCTAAGAAGAGACCTCGCAATGCCGAGAAGAAGAACCAACCTAAGGTTCAAACGAAGAAGAAAGCGCCAAAGGCTCCGAAGGTGGACAAGTCTAAAGACAAGTGCCACCACTGCAACGAGCCTGGTCACTGGCGTAGGAACTGTCCTGCCTACCTCAAAACCAAAGGAAAAGGTATTGTACTTGTTACTGAAGCCTGTTTAGTAGCTGATAATGTATCATCGTGGATTATTGACTCCGCTGCTACTAACCATATTTGCTGCTCCTTGACTGGTTTTAGGAAAAGCAAAAGCTTAGAGGATGGCGACTTCTGCTTCAAGTGGGGTGATGAGAGCGTGGTGTCTGCGAAGGCTGTGGGATCCGTGACGCTATCTTTTGAAGATCGAACTTTAAATTTGAATAATGTTTATTATGTTCCTTCCTTTGGGAAAAACCTAGTATCTGTTGCTCAACTTTTCGAGCAAGATTATTATTTAAAGTTTATAAAGAATGGAATTCGTATTTCTTTTTCTGATTCTTTCGTCACTGATGCATGTATGAAGAATGGTCTTTTTTACATCTATCCCACTCAACCTTCTCTTTTAGACACCGAAATAGATAACGATCTAATTAGGGAGCCAAAGAGGATCAAACTTTCTGAATCCTCCGATCTAACAAAATCAACATACCTCTGGCACTTAAGACTTGGTCATATCAGTCTAGATAGGATTAAGAGACTTGTGAGGGATGGTCCACTCCAAGCCTCTGCAATAGGCTCACTACCTACTTGTGAATCCTGTATAGAAGGAAAAATGACTAAGCGACCTTTCTCCGATAACGGTCGAAGAGCCACTGAGTTGCTGGAACTAATACATTCTGATGTATGTGGTCCGCTCAACCAACAGGCACGTGGAGGATACGAATACTTCGTTACCTTCACTGATGATTACTCAAGATATGGGTTTGTCTATTTGCTTAAACACAAATCCGAGACCTTTAACGTATTTAAGGTCTTTAGGGCTTTAGTGGAAAAGCAAACTGGCAAAGTGATCAAAACCCTTCGATCTGATCGAGGTGGTGAGTATATGTCTGGAGAGTTCGATGACTTTCTTAAAGAAGAAGGTATCGCTTCTCAGCTTACCGCACCTGGCACACCTCAACAAAACGGAGTGTCAGAGAGAAGAAACCGAACTCTTATGGAGATGGCTAGATCAATGATGAGTTACTCATCACTCCCGCTTTCCTTTTGGGGATATGCCCTCGAAACAGCCGCCTACATTCTGAACCAAGTTCCGTCCAAAACGGTTCCTGGTACTCCTTATGAACGATGGACTGGCCGTAAAGTGAATCTTGGCCGCATCCGAATTTGGGGTTGCCCTGCACACGTGCTGAGGCAAAAGACTAGCAAGTTGGCTAGTAGGTCAGAATTGTGCCTGTTTGTAGGATATCCGAAGGAAACCAAAGGTTTTACTTTCTATAGTCCCGAGGACGATAAGACTTTCGTTAGCACGAATGCTCGTTTCCTTGAGGAGGACTTTATGAAGGATGCGAAACCTAGAAGCAAAATTGTGCTTGAAGAAAAGTTGGGTGAGGAAGCTTCTACCTCATCTGTAAGAACTGTTCTTACCCCAACTGAAACACAACCTAACTCATCAGAATCTCGTCAAGTAGTACTTAGACGTAGTGGGAGGGCTACTCAAAAGCCTGACAGGTACATGTCTTATGGAGACTCTCTTGTAGCCGTCTCCGACATGGATGACCCTGTTTCCTATAGCCAAGCGATGGGTTGTTATGAATCAAACCTTTGGCTTGACGCCATGAAAGTTGAAATGCACTCGATGTATGTCAACAAAGTCTGGAAACTTGTAGACCTTCCTGAAGGGATTAAACCCGTAGGGTGTAAGTGGATATACAAGAAGAAAATGGGTCATGATGGGAACGTCGAGACGTTCAAAGCACGACTTGTGGCGAAGGGTTATACCCAACAAGAAGGGATTGACTATGAAGAAACCTTCTCGCCAGTCGCGATGCTTAAATCCATCCGCATACTCCTATCCATAGCTGCAGCTCTCGACTATGAGACCTGGCAAATGGATGTCAAGACAGCCTTTCTGAATGGCAATCTTGACGAGCGCATTTACATGGCTCAACCAGACGGTTTCGTGGATAAAGGTCAAGAGACCAAGGTTTGTGAGTTGCTTAAATCCATTTATGGACTAAAGCAAGCATCTAGGTCATGGAATATTAGATTCGATGAAACTGTAAAGAGCTTTGGCTTTGAACAGTCAATAGATGAGCCTTGTGTTTACAAGTTAATACACGAAGGTAAAGTTGTGTTTCTGGTACTATATGTCGATGATATACTTCTCATTGGTAATGACGTGGGTAAGTTATCTGAGGTTAAGGTCTGGCTAGCAAAGCAATTCGATATGAAGGATCTAGGAGAAGCCGCGTACATTCTGGGAATCCAAATCTTTCGAGATAGGAAAAACCGGACCCTGTCGCTCTCTCAAGCATCTTATATTGATAAGGTGATGGATCGCTTCTCGATGCAAGACTGCAAGAGGGGTCAAACACCCTTTAGGCATGGAGTTTCACTCTCTAAGGACCAGTCTCCCAAGACTGCACATGAGATTGAAGACATGAGGAAGATTCC
Organism: Urtica dioica subsp. dioica; assembly: GCF_054948205.1. Lineage (NCBI taxonomy): Eukaryota > Viridiplantae > Streptophyta > Magnoliopsida > Rosales > Urticaceae > Urtica > Urtica dioica. The sequence goes on along the minus strand of NC_142756.1, from coordinate 34,069,178 downwards.
TTACGCCTCTGCCGTAGGAAGCCTCATGTATGCTATGCTTTGCACTAGACCTTATATATGTTTCGCCGTTGGCGTAGTTAGCCGTTTCCAATCCAACCCTGGACCCGAGCACTGGATTGTTGTTAAGCATGTTCTTAAGTATCTTCGAAGAACTAGGAACTTGATGCTTACATACTCAGGTACTGACCTGACTATGACGGGATATACCGACTCCGATTTTCAAGCGGATAAGGATTCCAGGAAATCCACTTCGGGATCTGTGTTCATCCTTAATGGTGGAGCTGTTGTGTGGAGAAGTATTAAGCAATCTTGCATTGCTGACTCCACAATGGAAGCAGAATATGTGGCTGCTTGTGAAGCACCCAAAGAGGCTGTATGGCTTAGAAAGTTCCTTAAGTATTTGGAAATTGTTCCAAACGTCGACGATCCCATGACCCTTTATTGTGATAATAGTGGGGATGTCGCTAACTCAAAGGAACCTAGAAGCCATAAGCGCTCTAAGCATATTGAGAGGAAATACCATTTGATTCGAGAGATCGTGCAGCGCGGAGACGTGGAAGTGAAGAAGATCTCAACGGTGGACAACCTCGCAGATCCATTCACCAAGGCCCTAGCGAACAAGGTCTTAGACCAACATCGTGAGGGATTAGGCATGAAGGACTACACACACCTTCTTTGAGTCAAGTGGGAGTTTGTTGTCAATGGTGCCCACAAGAAGAGTTGTAGTCTTTATTTTGTACATTTGATGTAATAAAGTCTCATGAAGACTCTAGCTTGTAATTGCCTATCTATTCATTAATAAAGTTGAAACGTTCATTCAATCTTCCTTGTCTGAAGCTTTATGATAAAACCTTAGTCTTTTAGTCCATAAACAAACTTAACAACTTACGAAGAGACAAATGTAGATTTGCATGAACAAACTCTTCGTAGTTTGCTTAAAACGATATATTCGCAATCTTAGGGTCAAAGGACTATTGACCTCAGTATGATTGTTAGAAGAATCTATGATGTCTGGTTATGAGGCATTGAGAGTTTGGGACTCTATAGTTCTTCTAGGTATCTTCCGAAGATACTGAATTGACCAGTGCACTTCTAGAGACAATATAAGAACAAACCATTTAACCTCTTATGTCTCGAAGTCACTATGTATGAATTGCATCATGCTTACCTTAATCATGAAATGAGACATGCCATTTCACATCTTAGTATTCTCATTTGAGAAAGTCAAAGTTCGGACTCACTATGTGATTCCGAACAAGGCCTATTGGTGAAGTACTAAGTTGTGAGTCTGTCATGAGTAACTTTGTGAAGTTCTCATAGATATGGAATTCATGTACAAGATTGCTGAAATGCAATGTATGTCACCTCATGCTTTGTTCCTTGGAGTGTGAATAAATGATCTGGCCAGTGTCCAAATTGAGTCCTAACTCTTTTGGATGAAACAATGTGACTTGTTATCTCCTCTTCAATACATTGTTTCTAACTTATTCACAAGCAACAAAGGAGTTGAGGAAATAACAGCTAGAAGGGTAAAATGGTAATTTAGTAAATCCCGACTAGCTGATGACATTCATGAAGGGTAAACATAGATAATATTCAGTGGATCCGCTCATCATAATTAGGTCGAATTCTTGAGTAGAAAATAAATTCATTTGAACCGAGAGATTTTCAGTGTCAGCTCTTTAGTGGAGTCAGTTGACATTAAGCTAAACTTGGAAAAGGTTTGTGAACTTTTGAGTCCAAGTGCTTAGCTCAAGCTTTGTTCATTTGGGTCGATGAGGTCACTGTCACGAATCACATCGATAGGAATAGTTAAACTGGAAGCTAAGTCAAAACAAGAACGAAAATTGTCGAAAGGGTATTTTTGTCTTTTGAGACATAAGGATGAAATGGATGTCAATAAATTTTGACAAGTTCATTTGATGACTTAATGTCACTCGGCCATAATATGATTAACTGGGCCTTGTGAATTAATTTCATTTCATGAGAATTTTATTGAAAATTCTTAATGGGCCTTTCTCATGTTGTCATGAACAAATGAAGAAGCTTCTAGAAGCTCCTTCTACAGAGACTTGGGCGCCTACCCTAATAGAGAAATAGGAGAGTTTAATTTGTGCATAAATGTATTTAGATACTTGCCAAAAGAAAAAGAGGAAACAAATTTCCTCCAAGAGGAAAGTGGGAATCGGCCAAGTGAGAGACAAGGCAAGGCCTTGAACAAAATTGGAAACAAATCAAGGCTTCTAGAAGCCTTGAGTTGGCCAAGTGTCTCAAAGGGAAAAAGAGGAAATTGCTCATGAATATGTGATATTCTATAGAAGAGGAAACTACCTTATTGAAGGTGAGACCTCTCCTATAAATAGGAGCCTCATTTCCTCACATTTTTTTCAATCTAAGTTTAAGAGATTTGAGAGACTCTCTCTCTAGAACTTGGCCGAAAATCCTCTCTCTCTCTATCTAGTTTATTTTCGATTATTTCTTGTCTTGGCACCTAGGTCCTCACTCGACCTAGTGTTTAGCTCTGCGACTTCGAGACTCGTTCTTAAGTCGTAGTGTTTAAAAGTGCCCACTCACTGATTCCTTCTTTTCGAGTGATTTAGTGATAGAAACTTTCGTGGTTGCTCGAGGTGCCGAGGAAAGGAAGAGAGACGTGCTGCCAGGGGAGACGAGCGTTGCAACTTTCCAAAAGCTTCTACAAGGTTCAAGCTTCAAGAAAGGTTAGTAAACTTCATAGCTCATATTGGTTTTTAGTTACATGTACTTGCACTTGTCTAGGTTAGTAAAAACTGTTTTACTTGTAAAAGAAAATTTTTAAAATTCCGCCGCTTAACGAAGCGTTAATTATTTTCTCAAACCCTAGATCGATTCCAACAAATGGTATCAGAGCTATGGTCAAAGATTAGCATGTACATGTTTTAAAATTATGAGCTTGAAAATCGTTTTCGAAAGTTTACTAATTTTGTGACAAGTTAGATTTGTAATCTTAGATTTTTTTTTTAATTTAATGCTCTTGTCTTTAAATTAAAAAGCATGTTGATTTTCTATGAGTTTGGGATGGTTTTAAAACACATTAGAATCAGTTCTAAAAGTTTTTAATTTTTTATATTGAAAAACGTGTTTTAAAGGTTTGAGAAATTTCGGTAAATTTTGTGACTAGTTACTTTGTCTTTCTAGTTTCTTTTATTTACCGTATTCGTTTTATGCTTGTTGTTATTTCTTTTATTCTATGTTATTACCCTGCTAATAAAACACAAATAAAAGCTTTAAACAACATCTTAAAACGTTCCGTTACACTTGATTCTTTTTCGCACCTAAAAAGGACCAAAGTTTTAATTTATTTCTTTTTCTTCGAGCTGGAGTAAACCCGCATTAAAAGTGGCAGAACTCTCTTCTCAGAAATCGAAATTTAATGATTCTTGAATCAAATTAAATCTCTGTCTGTCCTCTGTCTAATGCCACCGGTTTCGGCTGAAAAGGACATCGGAGCCGCCAGATATGGCGATTTTACTCCGAGGTGTGCAGCTGTCTGAAACTCCAGTTTTTTAGAAATCCGAATTTTCAAAACCCACTACCATGAGTTATAGAACTCTAATGAGAAAACTTTCTTGACCAAAAGTGTTTTTCAAAACATGATGTGTAAGATTAAAATGTTTTGATTTTTGAAAGTTTAATTGAAATTGAATTTTTACAAAACTAGTTTGAATTTTGAAAAACCGTTTTCACTTTCAAACTTGAAAATATTTTTTCATCCAAATCAAATAAGTTTTCAAAATGTCTTCAAAACTATATCTATATCACATATGTTCAAAATCTATATGCTCTTGAAATTTTGAGTGGGAGGTCTCCTTGTAGACAAGCCGAAAAATAAAAAGATGTGTAATCTCAAACTTTCAAGTGTTCGAGTGAGTTGAAGTTCACACTTCCCTCACGCACTTTCCCGAAATAGAAAATAGGAAAAGATCGAGTATGTACCTTGTGCCTTTATGCACTAATACTGCTCTGAACATGTCGATATAGGATTCTCTTCTAGTTGTCCGCTCTGTCGCTCTCTAACTAGGAAATTTGTTTCCGAACTTATAAGAGTCGATGAACCAACTCCAAAAACTAAGTGGGAGGGTTATATTCGTTGTTTGTAACCCGCGATCCCCAACACTAGTGAAAGATGCAATAACGTGGGACTAAGAGCCGCTCTTGCGACCCTCACTTAAATGTGAGTACTCCAAGGCGTTATTGCTTCGATCATTGCTCAATGAGCTACGTCCGAGAGTGATGCAATGATGGCAAGGCCTCCCCTTGAGGGATTGTTTTTCAAAGCTGATCTTTTGGACTAAGTGGTTGGTTGCACGCTTAGGCTCAATCCCTAGTATCCTCCCTTGAGGCTCTGCGAAAGGATGTGAGTGATCAAACCAATTTACAAGGTGGCTAGTCAAAATAGATGTATTGACATCTTGGCTTAGCATTAATGATGTGTCATTTACTTATAAATGGAGATTTTTTGCGGCCTTCTCTTGAGGGAGTAAATTATCGTTTGGTTTATAACACCTTTGGGTTTTACAAAAGGCTTAATAAAACTTAAATCCTAAACCAAAGACTAATCATAAACTTGTTTCAACTTTTATAGGCAATATGTCTCTCAACCCTCTCTCTACAATTCTTTCCTCGAATAAACTCGAAGGCGACAATTACGTCGACTGGAAACGTAACCTCGACATAGTCCTTACTGTCGACAAGCACAAATGGGTTCTCACCACCCCCTGTCCTCAAACGAATGATGATTCGACGCAAGAGGAGAAAGACGTCCTGGCGGCCTGGCTTCGATCCGATGAGATTGCGAGATGCTACATTTTGGCATCGATGAACAATGTGTTGCAACAACAACATCGTGATTATGAAACTGCCACCGATATGCTCTACAATCTCCATGAGATGTTTAGAGGGCAAGGACGTCAAGCTAGGCAACAAGCGGTCCGACAATTCATGAACTGTCGTATGAAGGCTGGAACTCCCGTTACAGATCATATGATGCTGATCATTAGCTATCTCAACGAGATGGAGATTCTTGGATCTGAGATTGATGGGGAGACTAAAATAGATATGATCTTGGAAACTCTCCCCGAAACCTTTGATACCTTCAAGTTGAATTTTCCATGAACAAGCTAGAGTACACTGTTACTGAGCTCATGAAGGAACTTCAAACCGCTGAGGCACTCACTAAGAAAAAGAGGGCTCAAGGAGAAGTACATGCTACTTCCTCCACCTCTGGATCTAAGAAGAGACCTCGCAATGCCGAGAAGAAGAACCAACCTAAGGTTCAAACGAAGAAGAAAGCGCCAAAGGCTCCGAAGGTGGACAAGTCTAAAGACAAGTGCCACCACTGCAACGAGCCTGGTCACTGGCGTAGGAACTGTCCTGCCTACCTCAAAACCAAAGCAAAAGGTATTGTACTTGTTACTGAAGCCTGTTTAGTAGCTGATAATGTATCATCGTGGATTATTGACTCCGCTGCTACTAACCATATTTGCTGCTCCTTGACTGGTTTTAGGAAAAGCAAAAGCTTAGAGGATGGCGACTTCTGCTTCAAGTGGGGTGATGAGAGCGTGGTGTCTGCGAAGGCTGTGGGATCCGTGACGCTATCTTTTGAAGATCGAACTTTAAATTTGAATAATGTTTATTATGTTCCTTCCTTTGGGAAAAACCTAGTATCTGTTGCTCAACTTTTCGAGCAAGATTATTATTTAAAGTTTATAAAGAATGGAATTCGTATTTCTTTTTCTGATTCTTTCGTCACTGATGCATGTATGAAGAATGGTCTTTTTTACATCTATCCCACTCAACCTTCTCTTTTAGACACCGAAATAGATAACGATCTAATTAGGGAGCCAAAGAGGATCAAACTTTCTGAATCCTCCGATCTAACAAAATCAACATACCTCTGGCACTTAAGACTTGGTCATATCAGTCTAGATAGGATTAAGAGACTTGTGAGGGATGGTCCACTCCAAGCCTCTGCAATAGGCTCACTACCTACTTGTGAATCCTGTATAGAAGGAAAAATGACTAAGCGACCTTTCTCCGATAACGGTCGAAGAGCCACTGAGTTGCTGGAACTAATACATTCTGATGTATGTGGTCCGCTCAACCAACAGGCACGTGGAGGATACGAATACTTCGTTACCTTCACTGATGATTACTCAAGATATGGGTTTGTCTATTTGCTTAAACACAAATCCGAGACCTTTAACGTATTTAAGGTCTTTAGGGCTTTAGTGGAAAAGCAAACTGGCAAAGTGATCAAAACCCTTCGATCTGATCGAGGTGGTGAGTATATGTCTGGAGAGTTCGATGACTTTCTTAAAGAAGAAGGTATCGCTTCTCAGCTTACCGCACCTGGCACACCTCAACAAAACGGAGTGTCAGAGAGAAGAAACCGAACTCTTATGGAGATGGCTAGATCAATGATGAGTTACTCATCACTCCCGCTTTCCTTTTGGGGATATGCCCTCGAAACAGCCGCCTACATTATGAACCAAGTTCCGTCCAAAACGGTTCCTGGTACTCCTTATGAACGATGGACTGGCCGTAAAGTGAATCTTGGCCGCATCCGAATTTGGGGTTGCCCTGCACACGTGCTGAGGCAAAAGACTAGCAAGTTGGCTAGTAGGTCAGAATTGTGCCCGTTTGTAGGATATCCGAAGGAAACCAAAGGTTTTACTTTCTATAGTCCCGAGGACGATAAGACTTTCGTTAGCACGAATGCTCGTTTCCTTGAGGAGGACTTTATGAAGGATGCGAAACCTAGAAGCAAAATTGTGCTTGAAGAAAAGTTGGGTGTGGAAGCTTCTACCTCATCTGTAAGAACTGTTCTTACCCCAACTGAAACACAACCTAACTCATCAGAATCTCGTCAAGTAGTACTTAGACGTAGTGGGAGGGCTACTCAAAAGCCTGACAGGTACATGTCTTATGGAGACTCTCTTGTAGCCGTCTCCGACATGGATGACCCTGTTTCCTATAGCCAAGCGATGGCTTGTTCTGAATCAAACCTTTGGCTTGACGCCATGAAAGTTGAAATGCACTCGATGTATGTCAACAAAGTCTGGAAACTTGTAGACCTTCCTGAGGGATTAAACCCGTAGGGTGTAAGTGGATATACAAGAAGAAAATGGGTCATGATGGGAACGTCGAGACGTTCAAAGCACGACTTGTGGCGAAGGGTTATACCCAACAAGAAGGGATTGACTATGAAGAAACCTTCTCGCCAGTCGCGATGCTTAAATCCATCCGCATACTCCTATCCATAGCTGCAGCTCTCGACTATGAGACCTGGCAAATGGATGTCAAGACAGCCTTTCTGAATGGCAATCTTGACGAGCGCATTTACATGGCTCAACCAGACGGTTTCGTGGATAAAGGTCAAGAGACCAAGGTTTGTGAGTTGCTTAAATCCATTTATGGACTAAAGCAAGCATCTAGGTCATGGAATATTAGATTCGATGAAACTGTAAAGAGCTTTGGCTTTGAACAGTCAATAGATGAGCCTTGTGTTTACAAGTTAATACACGAAGGTAAAGTTGTGTTTCTGGTACTATATGTCGATGATATACTTCTCATTGGTAATGACGTGGGTAAGTTATCTGAGGTTAAGGTCTGGCTAGCAAAGCAATTCGATATGAAGGATCTAGGAGAAGCCGCGTACATTCTGGGAATCCAAATCTTTCGAGATAGGAAAAACCGGACCCTGTCGCTCTCTCAAGCATCTTATATTGATAAGGTGATGGATCGCTTCTCGATGCAAGACTGCAAGAGGGGTCAAACACCCTTTAGGCATGGAGTTTCACTCTCTAAGGACCAGTCTCCCAAGACTGCACAAGAGATTGAAGACATGAGGAAGATTCCTTACGCCTCTGCCGTAGGAAGCCTCATGTATGCTATGCTTTGCACTAGACCTTATATATGTTTCGCCGTTGGCGTAGTTAGCCGTTTCCAATCCAACCCTGGACCCGAGCACTGGATTGTTGTTAAGCATGTTCTTAAGTATCTTCGAAGAACTAGGAACTTGATGCTTACATACTCAGGTACTGACCTGACTATGACGGGATATACCGACTCCGATTTTCAAGCGGATAAGGATTCCAGGAAATCCACTTCGGGATCTGTGTTCATCCTTAATGGTGGAGCTGTTGTGTGGAGAAGTATTAAGCAATCTTGCATTGCTGACTCCACAATGGAAGCAGAATATGTGGCTGCTTGTGAAGCACCCAAAGAGGCTGTATGGCTTAGAAAGTTCCTTAAGTATTTGGAAATTGTTCCAAACGTCGACGAGCCCATGACACTTTATTGTGATAATAGTGGGGATGTCGCTAACTCAAAGGAACCTAGAAGCCATAAGCGCTCTAAGCATATTGAGAGGAAATACCATTTGATTCGAGAGATCGTGCAGCGCGGAGACGTGGAAGTGAAGAAGATCTCAACGGTGGACAACCTCGCAGATCCATTCACCAAGGCCCTAGCGAACAAGGTCTTAGACCAACATCGTGAGGGATTAGGCATGAAGGACTACACACACCTTCTTTGAGTCAAGTGGGAGTTTGTTGTCAATGGTGCCCACAAGAAGAGTTGTAGTCTTTATTATGTACATTTGATGTAATAAAGTCTCATGAAGACTCTAGCTTGTAATTGCCTATCTATTCATTAATAAAGTTGAAACGTTCATTCAATCTTCCTTGTCTGAAGCTTTATGATAAAACCTTAGTCTTTTAGTCCATAAACAAACTTAACAACTTACGAAGAGACAAATGTAGATTTGCATGAACAAACTCTTCGTAGTTTGCTTAAAACGATATATTCGCAATCTTAGGGTCAAAGGACTATTGACCTCAGTATGATTGTTAGAAGAATCTATGATGTCTGGTTATGAGGCATTGAGAGTTTGGGACTCTATAGTTCTTCTAGGTATCTTCCAAAGATACTGAATTGACCAGTGCACTTCTAGAGACAATATAAGAACAAACCATTTAACCTCTTATGTCTCGAAGTCACTATGTATGAATTGCATCATGCTTACCTTAATCATGAAATGAGACATGCCATTTCACATCTTAGTATTCTCATTTGAGAAAGTCAAAGTTCGGACTCACTATGTGATTCCGAACAAGGCCTATTGGTGAAGTACTAAGTTGTGAGTCTGTCATGAGTAACTTTGTGAAGTTCTCATAGATATGGAATTCATGTACAAGATTGCTGAAATGCAATGTATGTCACCTCATGCTTTGTTCCTTGGAGTGTGAATAAATGATCTGGCCAGTGTCCAAATTGAGTCCTAACTCTTTTGGATGAAACAATGTGACTTGTTAGCTCCTCGTCAATACATTGTTTCTAACTTATTCACAAGCAACAAAGGAGTTGAGGAAATAACAGCTAGAAGGATAAAATGGTAATTTAGTAAATCCCGACTAGCTGATGACATTCATGAAGGGTAAACATAGATAATATTCAGTGGATCCGCTCATCATAATTAGGTCGAATTCTTGAGTAGAAAATAAATTCATTTGAACCGAGAGATTTTCAGTGTCAGCTCTTTAGTGGAGTCAGTGGACATTAAGCTAAACTTGGAAAAGGTTTGTGAACTTTTGAGTCCAAGTGTTTAGCTCAAGCTTTGTTCATTTGGGTCCATGAGGTCACTGTCACGAATCACATCGATAGGAATAGTTAAACTGGAAGCTAAGTCAAAACAAGAATGAAAATTGTCGAAAGGGTATTTTTGTCTTTTGAGACATAAGGATGAAATGGATGTCAATAAATTTTGACAAGTTCATTTGATGACTTAATGTCACTCGGCCATAATATGATTAACTGGGCCTTGTGAATTAATTTCATGAACAAATGAAGAAGCTTCTAGAAGCTCCTTCTAGAGAGACTTGGGCGCCTACCCTAATAGAGAAATAGGAGAGTTTAATTTGTGCATAAATGTATTTAGATACTTGCCAAAAGAAAAAGAGGAAACAAATTTCCTCCAAGAGGAAAGTGGGAATCGGCCAAGTGAGAGACAAGGCAAGGCCTTGAACAAAATTGGAAACAAATCAAGGCTTCTAGAAGCCTTGAGTTGGCCAAGTGTCTCAAAGGGAAAAAGAGGAAATTGCTCATGAATATGTGATATTCTATAGAAGAGGAAACTACCTTATTGAAGGTGAGACCTCTCCTATAAATAGGAGCCTCATTTCCTCACATTTTTTTCAATCTAAGTTTAAGAGATTTGAGAGACTCTCTCTCTAGAACTTGGCCGAAAATCCTCTCTCTCTCTATCTAGTTTATTTTCGATTATTTCTTGTCTCGGCACCTAGGTCCTCACTCGACCTAGTGTTTAGCTCTACGACTTCGAGACTCGTTCTTAAGTCGTAGTGTTTAAAAGTGCCCACTCACTGATTCCTTCTTTTCGAGTGATTTAGTGATAGAAACTTTCGTGGTTGCTCGAGGTGCCGAGGAAAGGAAGAGAGACGTGCTGCGAGGGGAGACGAGCGTTGCAACTTTCCAAAAGCTTCTACAAGGTTCAAGCTTCAAGAAAGGTTAGTAAACTTCATAGCTCATATTGGTTTTTAGTTACATGTACTTGCACTTGTCTAGGTTAGTAAAAACTGTTTTACTTGTAAAAGAAAATTTTTAAAATTCCGCCGCTTAACGAAGCGTTAATTATTTTCTCAAACCCTAGATCGATTCCAACATCCTCGAGATGAATTCATTCCTCGAGTCGAGCTCCAAGTCCGCGAGTCGACCGATACTCCTCGCGCCGACTCTTCACGAAATTCCTCGTGCAAGCTCTACGTGAGACCTCGAGTCGAGTTCGAGTCCACGAGTCGACTGATACTCCTTGTGTTAACTCTTCACATGTCTCCTCGAGATGAATTCATTCCTCGAGTCGAGCTCCGAGTCCGCGAGTCGACCGATACTCCTCGCGCCGACTCTTCACGAAATTCCTCGTGCAGGCTCTACGTGAGTCCTCGAGTCGAGTTCGAGTCCACGAGTCGACTGATACTCCTCGTGCCGACTCTTCACATGTCTCCTCGAGATGAATTCATTCCTCGAGTCGAGCTCCGAGTCCGCGAGTCGACCGATACTCCTCGCGCCGACTCTTCACGAAATTCCTCGTGCAGGCTCTACGTGAGTCCTCGAGTCGAGTTCGAGTCCATGAGTCGACTGATACTCCTCGTGCCAACTCTTCACATGTCTCCTCGAGATGAATTCATTCCTCGAGTCGAGCTCCGAGTCCGCGAGTCGACCAATACTCCTCGCGCCGACTCTTCACGAAATTCCTCGTGCAGGCTCTACGTGAGTCCTCGAGTCGAGTTCGAGTCCACGAGTCGACTGATACTCCTCGTGCCAACTCTTCACATGTCTCCTCGAGATGAATTCATTCCTCGAGTCGAGCTCCGAGTCCGCGAGTCGACCGATACTCCTCGTGCCGACTCTTCACGAAATTCCTCGTGCAGGCTCTACGTGAGTCCTCGAGTCGAGTTTGAGTCCACGAGTCAACTGATACTCCTCGTAACGACTCTTCACATGTCTCCTCGAGATGAATTCATTCCTCGAGTCGAGCTCCAAGTCCGCGAGTCGACCGATACTCCTCGCGCCGACTCTTCACGAAATTCCTCGTGCAAGCTCTACGTGAGTCCTCGAGTCGAGTTCGAGTCCACGAGTCGACTGATACTCCTTGTGTTAACTCTTCACATGTCTCCTCGAGATGAATTCATTCCTCGAGTCGAGCTCCGAGTCCGCGAGTCGACCGATACTCCTCGCGCCGACTCTTCACGAAATTCCTCGTGCAGGCTCTACGTGAGTCCTCGAGTCGAGTTCGAGTCCACGAGTCTACTGATACTCCTCGTGCCGACTCTTCACATGTCTCCTCGAGATGAATTCATTCCTCGAGTCGAGCTCCGAGTCCGCGAGTCGACCGATACTCCTCGCGCCGACTCTTCACGAAATTCCTCGTGCAGGCTCTACGTGAGTCCTCGAGTCGAGTTCGAGTCCATGAGTCGACTGATACTCCTCGTGCCAACTCTTCACATGTCTCCTCGAGATGAATTCATTCCTCGAGTCGAGCTCCGAGTCCGCGAGTCGACCGATACTCCTCGCGCCGACTCTTCACGAAATTCCTCGTGCACGCTCTACGTGAGTCCTCGAGTCGAGTTCGAGTCCACGAGTCGACTGATACTCCTCGTGCTGACTCTTCATATGTCTCCTCGAGATGAATTCATTCCTCGAGTCAAGCTCCGAGTCCGCGAGTCGACCGATACTCCTCGAGCCGACTCTTCACAAAATTCCTCGTGCAGGCTCTACGTGAGTCCTCGAGTCGAGTTCGAGTCCACGAGTCGACTGATACTCCTCGTGCCAACTCTTCACATGTCTCCTCGAGATGAATTCATTCCTCGAGTCGAGCTCCGAGTCCGCGAGTCGACCGATACTCCTCGCGCCGACTCTTCACGAAATTCCTCGTGCAGGCTCTACGTGAGTCCTCGAGTCGAGTTCGAGTCCATGAGTCGACTGATACTCCTCGTGCCAACTCTTCACATGTCTCCTCGAGATGAATTCATTCCTCGAGTCGAGCTCCGAGTCCGCGAGTCGACCGATACTCCTCGCGCCGACTCTTCACGAAATTCCTCGTGCAGGCTCTACGTGAGTCCTCGAGTCGAGTTCGAGTCCATGAGTCGACTGATACTCCTCGTGCCAACTCTTCACATGTCTCCTCGAGATGAATTCATTCCTCGAGTCGAGCTCCGAGTCCGCGAGTCGACCGATACTCCTCGTGCCGACTCTTCACGAAATTCCTCGTGCAGGCTCTACGTGAGTCCTCGAGTCGAGTTTGAGTCCACGAGTCAACTGATACTCCTCGTAACGACTCTTCACATGTCTCCTCGAGATGAATTCATTCCTCGAGTCGAGCTCCAAGTCCGCGAGTCGACCGATACTCCTCGCGCCGACTCTTCACGAAATTCCTCGTGCAAGCTCTACGTGAGTCCTCGAGTCGAGTTCGAGTCCACGAGTCGACTGATACTCCTTGTGTTAACTCTTCACATGTCTCCTCGAGATGAATTCATTCCTCGAGTCGAGCTCCGAGTCCGCGAGTCGACCGATACTCCTCGCGCCGACTCTTCACGAAATTCCTCGTGCAGGCTCTACGTGAGTCCTCGAGTCGAGTTCGAGTCCACGAGTCTACTGATACTCCTCGTGCCGACTCTTCACATGTCTCCTCGAGATGAATTCATTCCTCGAGTCGAGCTCCGAGTCCGCGAGTCGACCGATACTCCTCGCGCCGACTCTTCACGAAATTCCTCGTGCAGGCTCTACGTGAGTCCTCGAGTCGAGTTCGAGTCCATGAGTCGACTGATACTCCTCGTGCCAACTCTTCACATGTCTCCTCGAGATGAATTCATTCCTCGAGTCGAGCTCCGAGTCCGCGAGTCGACCGATACTCCTCGCGCCGACTCTTCACGAAATTCCTCGTGCACGCTCTACGTGAGTCCTCGAGTCGAGTTCGAGTCCACGAGTCGACTGATACTCCTCGTGCTGACTCTTCATATGTCTCCTCGAGATGAATTCATTCCTCGAGTCAAGCTCCGAGTCCGCGAGTCGACCGATACTCCTCGAGCCGACTCTTCACAAAATTCCTCGTGCAGGCTCTACGTGAGTCCTCGAGTCGAGTTCGAGTCCACGAGTCGACTGATACTCCTCGTGCCAACTCTTCACATGTCTCCTCGAGATGAATTCATTCCTCGAGTCGAGCTCCGAGTCCGCGAGTCGACCGATACTCCTCGCGCCGACTCTTCACGAAATTCCTCGTGCAGGCTCTACGTGAGTCCTCGAGTCGAGTTCGAGTCCACGAGTCGACTGATACTCCTCGTGCCAACTCTTCACATGTCTCCTCGAGTTGAATTCATTCCTCGAGTCGAGCTCCGAGTCCGCGAGTCGACCGATACTCCTCGCGCCGACTCTTCACGAAATTCCTCGTGCAGGCTCTACGTGAGTCCTCGAGTCGAGTTCAAGTCCATGAGTCGACTGATACTCCTCGTGCCAACTCTTCACATGTCTCCTCGAGATGAATTCATTCCTCGAGTCGAGCTCCGAGTCCGCGAGTCGACCGATACTCCTCGCGCCGACTCTTCACGAAATTCCTCGTGCACGCTCTACGTGAGTCCTCGAGTCGAGTTCGAGTCCACGAGTCGACTGATACTCCTCGTGCTGACTCTTCATATGTCTCCTCGAGATGAATTCATTCCTCGAGTCAAGCTCCGAGTCCGCGAGTCGACCGATACTCCTCGAGCCGACTCTTCACAAAATTCCTCGTGCAGGCTCTACGTGAGTCCTCGAGTCGAGTTCGAGTCCACGAGTCGACTGATACTCCTCGTGCCAACTCTTCACATGTCTCCTCGAGATGAATTCATTCCTCGAGTCGAGCTCCGAGTCCGCGAGTCGACCGATACTCCTCGCGCCGACTCTTCACGAAATTCCTCGTGCAGGCTCTACGTGAGTCCTCGAGTCGAGTTCGAGTCCATGAGTCGACTGATACTCCTCGTGCCAACTCTTCACATGTCTCCTCGAGATGAATTCATTCCTCGAGTCGAGCTCCGAGTCCGCGAGTCGACCGATACTCCTCGCGCCGACTCTTCACGAAATTCCTCGTGCAGGCTCTACGTGAGTCCTCGAGTCGAGTTCGAGTCCACGAGTCGACTGATACTCCTCGTGCCAACTCTTCACATGTCTCCTCGAGATGAATTCATTCCTCGAGTCGAGCTCCGAGTCCGCGAGTCGACCGATACTCCTCGTGCTGACTCTTCACGAAATTCCTCGTGCAGGCTCTACGTGAGTCCTCGAGTCGAGTTTGAGTCCACGAGTCAACTGATACTCCTCGTAACGACTCTTCACATGTCTCCTCGAGATGAATTCATTCCTCGAGTCGAGCTCCAAGTCCGCGAGTCGACCGATACTCCTCGCGCCGACTCTTCACGAAATTCCTCGTGCAAGCTCTACGTGAGTCCTCGAGTCGAGTTCGAGTCCACGAGTCGACTGATACTCCTTGTGTTAACTCTTCACATGTCTCCTCGAGATGAATTCATTCCTCGAGTCGAGCTCCGAGTCCGCGAGTCGACCGATACTCCTCGCGCCGACTCTTCACGAAATTCCTCGTGCAGGCTCTACGTGAGTCCTCGAGTCGAGTTCGAGTCCACGAGTCTACTGATACTCCTCGTGCCGACTCTTCACATGTCTCCTCGAGATGAATTCATTCCTCGAGTCGAGCTCCGAGTCCGCGAGTCGACCGATACTCCTCGCGCCGACTCTTCACGAAATTCCTCGTGCAGGCTCTACGTGAGTCCTCGAGTCGAGTTCGAGTCCATGAGTCGACTGATACTCCTCGTGCCAACTCTTCACATGTCTCCTCGAGATGAATTCATTCCTCGAGTCGAGCTCCGAGTCCGCGAGTCGACCGATACTCCTCGCGCCGACTCTTCACGAAATTCCTCGTGCACGCTCTACGTGAGTCCTCGAGTCGAGTTCGAGTCCACGAGTCGACTGATACTCCTCGTGCTGACTCTTCATATGTCTCCTCGAGATGAATTCATTCCTCGAGTCAAGCTCCGAGTCCGCGAGTCGACCGATACTCCTCGAGCCGACTCTTCACAAAATTCCTCGTGCAGGCTCTACGTGAGTCCTCGAGTCGAGTTCGAGTCCACGAGTCGACTGATACTCCTCGTGCCAACTCTTCACATGTCTCCTCGAGATGAATTCATTCCTCGAGTCGAGCTCCGAGTCCGCGAGTCGACCGATACTCCTCGCGCCGACTCTTCACGAAATTCCTCGTGCACGCTCTACGTGAGTCCTCGAGTCGAGTTCGAGTCCACGAGTCGACTGATACTCCTCGTGCTGACTCTTCATATGTCTCCTCGAGATGAATTCATTCCTCGAGTCAAGCTCCGAGTCCGCGAGTCGACCGATACTCCTCGAGCCGACTCTTCACAAAATTCCTCGTGCAGGCTCTACGTGAGTCCTCGAGTCGAGTTCGAGTCCACGAGTCGACTGATACTCCTCGTGCCAACTCTTCACATGTCTCCTCGAGATGAATTCATTCCTCGAGTCGAGCTCCGAGTCCGCGAGTCGACCGATACTCCTCGCGCCGACTCTTCACGAAATTCCTCGTGCAGGCTCTACGTGAGTCCTCGAGTCGAGTTCGAGTCCATGAGTCGACTGATACTCCTCGTGCCAACTCTTCACATGTCTCCTCGAGATGAATTCATTCCTCGAGTCGAGCTCCGAGTCCGCGAGTCGACCGATACTCCTCGCGCCGACTCTTCACGAAATTCCTCGTGCAGGCTCTACGTGAGTCCTCGAGTCGAGTTCGAGTCCATGAGTCGACTGATACTCCTCGTGCCAACTCTTCACATGTCTCCTCGAGATGAATTCATTCCTCGAGTCGAGCTCCGAGTCCGCGAGTCGACCGATACTCCTCGTGCCGACTCTTCACGAAATTCCTCGTGCAGGCTCTACGTGAGTCCTCGAGTCGAGTTTGAGTCCACGAGTCAACTGATACTCCTCGTAACGACTCTTCACATGTCTCCTCGAGATGAATTCATTCCTCGAGTCGAGCTCCAAGTCCGCGAGTCGACCGATACTCCTCGCGCCGACTCTTCACGAAATTCCTCGTGCAAGCTCTACGTGAGTCCTCGAGTCGAGTTCGAGTCCACGAGTCGACTGATACTCCTTGTGTTAACTCTTCACATGTCTCCTCGAGATGAATTCATTCCTCGAGTCGAGCTCCGAGTCCGCGAGTCGACCGATACTCCTCGCGCCGACTCTTCACGAAATTCCTCGTGCAGGCTCTACGTGAGTCCTCGAGTCGAGTTCGAGTCCACGAGTCTACTGATACTCCTCGTGCCGACTCTTCACATGTCTCCTCGAGATGAATTCATTCCTCGAGTCGAGCTCCGAGTCCGCGAGTCGACCGATACTCCTCGCGCCGACTCTTCACGAAATTCCTCGTGCAGGCTCTACGTGAGTCCTCGAGTCGAGTTCGAGTCCATGAGTCGACTGATACTCCTCGTGCCAACTCTTCACATGTCTCCTCGAGATGAATTCATTCCTCGAGTCGAGCTCCGAGTCCGCGAGTCGACCGATACTCCTCGCGCCGACTCTTCACGAAATTCCTCGTGCACGCTCTACGTGAGTCCTCGAGTCGAGTTCGAGTCCACGAGTCGACTGATACTCCTCGTGCTGACTCTTCATATGTCTCCTCGAGATGAATTCATTCCTCGAGTCAAGCTCCGAGTCCGCGAGTCGACCGATACTCCTCGAGCCGACTCTTCACAAAATTCCTCGTGCAGGCTCTACGTGAGTCCTCGAGTCGAGTTCGAGTCCACGAGTCGACTGATACTCCTCGTGCCAACTCTTCACATGTCTCCTCGAGATGAATTCATTCCTCGAGTCGAGCTCCGAGTCCGCGAGTCGACCGATACTCCTCGCGCCGACTCTTCACGAAATTCCTCGTGCAGGCTCTACGTGAGTCCTCGAGTCGAGTTCGAGTCCACGAGTCGACTGATACTCCTCGTGCCAACTCTTCACATGTCTCCTCGAGTTGAATTCATTCCTCGAGTCGAGCTCCGAGTCCGCGAGTCGACCGATACTCCTCGCGCCGACTCTTCACGAAATTCCTCGTGCAGGCTCTACGTGAGTCCTCGAGTCGAGTTCAAGTCCATGAGTCGACTGATACTCCTCGTGCCAACTCTTCACATGTCTCCTCGAGATGAATTCATTCCTCGAGTCGAGCTCCGAGTCCGCGAGTCGACCGATACTCCTCGCGCCGACTCTTCACGAAATTCCTCGTGCACGCTCTACGTGAGTCCTCGAGTCGAGTTCGAGTCCACGAGTCGACTGATACTCCTCGTGCTGACTCTTCATATGTCTCCTCGAGATGAATTCATTCCTCGAGTCAAGCTCCGAGTCCGCGAGTCGACCGATACTCCTCGAGCCGACTCTTCACAAAATTCCTCGTGCAGGCTCTACGTGAGTCCTCGAGTCGAGTTCGAGTCCACGAGTCGACTGATACTCCTCGTGCCAACTCTTCACATGTCTCCTCGAGATGAATTCATTCCTCGAGTCGAGCTCCGAGTCCGCGAGTCGACCGATACTCCTCGCGCCGACTCTTCACGAAATTCCTCGTGCAGGCTCTACGTGAGTCCTCGAGTCGAGTTCGAGTCCATGAGTCGACTGATACTCCTCGTGCCAACTCTTCACATGTCTCCTCGAGATGAATTCATTCCTTGAGTCGAGCTCCGAGTCCGCGAGTCGACCGATACTCCTCGCGCCGACTCTTCACGAAATTCCTCGTGCAGGCTCTACGTGAGTCCTCGAGTCGAGTTCGAGTCCACGAGTCGACTGATACTCCTCGTGCCAACTCTTCACATGTCTCCTCGAGATGAATTCATTCCTCGAGTCGAGCTCCGAGTCCGCGAGTCGACCGATACTCCTCGTGCTGACTCTTCACGAAATTCCTCGTGCAGGCTCTACGTGAGTCCTCGAGTCGAGTTTGAGTCCACGAGTCAACTGATACTCCTCGTAACGACTCTTCACATGTCTCCTCGAGATGAATTCATTCCTCGAGTCGAGCTCCAAGTCCGCGAGTCGACCGATACTCCTCGCGCCGACTCTTCACGAAATTCCTCGTGCAAGCTCTACGTGAGTCCTCGAGTCGAGTTCGAGTCCACGAGTCGACTGATACTCCTTGTGTTAACTCTTCACATGTCTCCTCGAGATGAATTCATTCCTCGAGTCGAGCTCCGAGTCCGCGAGTCGACCGATACTCCTCGCGCCGACTCTTCACGAAATTCCTCGTGCAGGCTCTACGTGAGTCCTCGAGTCGAGTTCGAGTCCACGAGTCTACTGATACTCCTCGTGCCGACTCTTCACATGTCTCCTCGAGATGAATTCATTCCTCGAGTCGAGCTCCGAGTCCGCGAGTCGACCGATACTCCTCGCGCCGACTCTTCACGAAATTCCTCGTGCAGGCTCTACGTGAGTCCTCGAGTCGAGTTCGAGTCCATGAGTCGACTGATACTCCTCGTGCAAACTCTTCACATGTCTCCTCGAGATGAATTCATTCCTCGAGTCGAGCTCCGAGTCCGCGAGTCGACCGATACTCCTCGCGCCGACTCTTCACGAAATTCCTCGTGCACGCTCTACGTGAGTCCTCGAGTCGAGTTCGAGTCCACGAGTCGACTGATACTCCTCGTGCTGACTCTTCATATGTCTCCTCGAGATGAATTCATTCCTCGAGTCAAGCTCCGAGTCCGCGAGTCGACCGATACTCCTCGAGCCGACTCTTCACAAAATTCCTCGTGCAGGCTCTACGTGAGTCCTCGAGTCGAGTTCGAGTCCACGAGTCGACTGATACTCCTCGTGCCAACTCTTCACATGTCTCCTCGAGATGAATTCATTCCTCGAGTCGAGCTCCGAGTCCGCGAGTCGACCGATACTCCTCGCGCCGACTCTTCACGAAATTCCTCGTGCAGGCTCTACGTGAGTCCTCGAGTCGAGTTCGAGTCCACGAGTCGACTGATACTCCTCGTGCCAACTCTTCACATGTCTCCTCGAGTTGAATTCATTCCTCGAGTCGAGCTCTGAGTCCGCGAGTCGACCGATACTCCTCGCGCCGACTCTTCACGAAATTCCTCGTGCAGGCTCTACGTGAGTCCTCGAGTCGAGTTTGAGTCCACGAGTCAACTGATACTCCTCGTAACGACTCTTCACATGTCTCCTCGAGATGAATTCATTCCTCGAGTCGAGCTCCAAGTCCGCGAGTCGACCGATACTCCTCGCGCCGACTCTTCACGAAATTCCTCGTGCAATCTCTACGTGAGTCCTCGAGTCGAGTTCGAGTCCACTAGTCGACTGATACTCCTTGTGTTAACTCTTCACATGTCTCCTCGAGATGAATTCATTCCTCGAGTCAAGCTCCGAGTCCGCGAGTCGACCGATACTCCTCGCGCCGACTCTTCACGAAATTCCTCCTGCAGGCTCTACGTGAGTCCTCGAGTCGAGTTCGAGTCCACGAGTCTACTGATACTCCTCGTGCCGACTCTTCACATGTCTCCTCGAGATGAATTCATTCCTCGAGTCGAGCTCCGAGTCCGCGAGTCGACCGATACTCCTCGCGCCGACTCTTCACGAAATTCCTCGTGCAGGCTCTACGTGAGTCCTCGAGTCGAGTTCGAGTCCATGAGTCGACTGATACTCCTCGTGCCAACTCTTCACATGTCTCCTCGAGATGAATTCATTCCTCGAGTCGAGCTCCGAGTCCGCGAGTCGACCGATACTCCTCGCGCCGACTCTTCACGAAATTCCTCGTGCACGCTCTACGTGAGTCCTCGAGTCGAGTTCGAGTCCACGAGTCGACTGATACTCCTCATGCTGACTCTTCATATGTCTCCTCGAGATGAATTCATTCCTCGAGTCAAGCTCCGAGTCCGCGAGTCGACCGATACTCCTCGAGCCGACTCTTCACAAAATTCCTCGTGCAGGCTCTACGTGAGTCCTCGAGTCGAGTTCGAGTCCACGAGTCGACTGATACTCCTCGTGCCAACTCTTCACATGTCTCCTCGAGATGAATTCATTCCTCGAGTCGAGCTCCGAGTCCGCGAGTCGACCGATACTCCTCGCGCCGACTCTTCACGAAATTCCTCGTGCAGGCTCTACGTGAGTCCTCGAGTCGAGTTCGAGTCCACGAGTCGACTGATACTCCTCATGCCAACTCTTCACATGTCTCCTTGAGATGAATTCATTCCTCGAGTCGAGCTCCGAGTCCGCGAGTCGACCGATACTCCTCGCGCCGACTCTTCACGAAATTCCTCGTGCAGGCTCTACGTGAGTCCTTGAGTCGAGTTCGAGTCCACGAGTCGACTGATACTCCTCGTGCTGACTCTTCATATGTCTCCTCGAGATGAATTCATTCCTCGAGTCAAGCTCCGAGTCCGCGAGTCGACCGATACTCCTCAAGCCGACTCTTCACAAAATTCCTCGTGCAGGCTCTACGTGAGTCCTCGAGTCGAGTTCGAGTCCACGAGTCGACTGATACTCCTCGTGCCAACTCTTCACATGTCTCCTCGAGATGAATTCATTCCTCGAGTCGAGCTCCGAGTCCGCGAGTCGACCGATACTCCTCGCGCCGACTCTTCACGAAATTCCTCGTGCAGGCTCTACGTGAGTCCTCGAGTCGAGTTCGAGTCCACGAGTCGACTGATACTCCTCGTGCCGACTCTTCACATGTCTCCTCAAGATGAATTCATTCCTCGAGTCGAGCTCCGAGTCCGCGAGTCGACCGATACTCCTCGCGCCGACTCTTCACGAAATTCCTCGTGCAGGCTCTACGTGAGTCCTCGAGTCGAGTTCGAGTCCATGAGTCGACTGATACTCCTCATGCTGACTCTTCACATGTCTCCTCGAGATGAATTCATTCCTCGAGTCGAGCTCCGAGTCCGCGAGTCGACCGATACTCCTCGCGCCGACTCTTCACGAAATTCCTCGTGCACGCTCTACGTGAGTCCTCGAGTCGAGTTCGAGTCCACGAGTCGACTGATACTCCTCGTGCCGACTCTTCACATGTCTCCTCGAGATGAATTCATTCCTTGAGTCGAGCTCTGATTCCGCGAGTCGACCAATACTCCTCGAGCCGACTCTTCACGAAATTCCTCGTGCAGGCTCTACGTGAGTCCTCGAGTCGAGTTCGAGTCCAGGAGTCGACTGATACTCCTCGTTCCAACTCCTCACATGTCTCCTCGAGATGAATTCATTCCTCGAGTCGAGCTCCGAGTCCGCGAGTCGACCGATACTCCTCGCGCCGACTCTTCACGAAATTCCTCGTTCAGGCTCTACGTGAGTCCTCGAGTCGAGTTCGAGTCCATGAGTCGACTGATACTCCTCGTGCCAACTCTTCACATGTCTCATCGAGATGAATTCATTCCTCGAGTCGAGCTCCGAGTCCGCGAGTCGACCAATACTCCTCGCGCCGACTCTTCACGAAATTCCTCGTGCAGGCTCTACGTGAGTCCTCGAGTCGAGTTCGAGTCCACGAGTCGACTGATACTCCTTGTGCCGACTCTTCAAATGTCACCTCGAGATGAATTCATTCCTCGAGTCGAGCTCCGAGTCCGCGAGTCGACCGATACTCCTCGCGCGGACTCTTCACGAAATTCCTCGTGCAGGCTCTACGTGAGTCCTCGAGTCGAGTTCGAGTCCACGAGTCGACTGATTCTCCTCGTGCCGACTCTTCACATGTCTCCTCGAGATGAATTCATTCCTCGAGTCGAGCTCCGAGTCCGCGAGTCGACCGATACTCCTCGCGCCGACTCTTCACGAAATTCCTCGTGCAGGCTCTACGTGAGTCCTCGAGTCGAGTTCGAGTCCACGAGTCGACTGATACTCCTCGTGCCAACTCTTCACATGTCTCCTCGAGATGAATTCATTCCTCGAGTCGAGCTCCGAGTCCACGAGTCGACCGATACTCCTCGCGCCGACTCTTCACGAAATTCCTTGTGCAGGCTCTACGTGAGTCCTCGAGTCGAGTTCGAGTCCACGAGTCGACTGATACTCCTCGTAACGACTCTTCACATGTCTCCTCGAGATGAAATCATTCCTCGAGTTGAGCTCCAAGTACGCGAGTCGACCGATACTCCTCGCGCCGACTCTTCACGAAATTCCTCGTGCAAGCTCTACGTGAGTCCTCGAGTCTAGTTCGAGTCCATGAGTCGACTGATACTCCTTGTGTTAACTCTTCACATGTCTCCTCGAGATGAATTCATTCCTCGAGTCGACTTCCGAGTCCGCGAGTCGACCGATACTCCTCGCACCGACTCTTCACGAAATTCCTCGTGCAGGCTCTACGTGAGTCCTCGAGTCGAGTTTGAGTCCACGAGTCAACTGATACTCCTCGTAACGACTCTTCACATGTCTCCTCGAGATGAATTCATTCCTCGAGTCGAGCTCCAAGTCCGCGAGTCGACCGATACTCCTCGCGCCGACTCTTCACGAAATTCCTCGTGCAGGCTCTACGTGAGTCCTCGAGTCGAGTTTGAGTCCACGAGTCAACTGATACTCCTCGTAACGACTCTTCACATGTCTCCTCGAGATGAATTCATTCCTCGAGTCGAGCTCCAAGTCCGCGAGTCGACCGATACTCCTCGCGCCGACTCTTCACGAAATTCCTCGTGCAAGCTCTACGTGACTCCTCGAGTCGAGTTCGAGTCCACGAGTTGACTGATACTCCTTGTGTTAACTCTTCACATGTCTCCTTGAGATGAATTCATTCCTCGAGTCGAGCTCCGAGTCCGCGAGTCGACCGATACTCCTCGCGCCGACTCTTCACGAAATTCCTCGTGCAGGCTCTACGTGAGTCCTCGAGTCGAGTTCGAGTCCACGAGTCTACTGATACTCCTCGTGCCGACTCTTCACATGTCTCCTCGAGATGAATTCATTCCTCGAGTCGAGCTCCGAGTCCGCGAGTCGACCGATACTCCTCGCGCCGACTCTTCACGAAATTCCTCGTGCAGGCTCTACGTGAGTCCTCGAGTCGAGTTCGAGTCCCTGAGTCGACTGATACTCCTCGTGCCAACTCTTCACATGTCTCCTCGAGATGAATTCATTCCTCGAGTCGAGCTCCGAGTCCGCGAGTCGACCGATACTCCTCGCGCCGACTCTTCACGAAATTCCTCGTGCACGCTCTACGTGAGTCCTCGAGTCGAGTTCGAGTCCACGAGTCGACTGATACTCCTCGTGCTGACTCTTCATATGTCTCCTCGAGATGAATTCATTCCTCGAGTCAAGATCCGAGTCCGCGAGTCGACCGATACTCCTCGAGCCGACTCTTCACAAAATTCCTCGTGCAGGCTCTACGTGAGTCCTCGAGTCGAGTTCGAGTCCACGAGTCGACTGATACTCCTCGTGCCAACTCTTCACATGTCTCCTCGAGATGAATTCATTCCTCGAGTCGAGCTCCGAGTCCGCGAGTCGACCGATACTCCTCGCGCCGACTCTTCACGAAATTCCTCGTGCA
This sequence comes from Urtica dioica subsp. dioica, assembly GCF_054948205.1. NCBI lineage: Eukaryota > Viridiplantae > Streptophyta > Magnoliopsida > Rosales > Urticaceae > Urtica > Urtica dioica. The sequence continues at coordinate 34,045,096 of NC_142756.1, read as the reverse complement.
GGCTCTACGTGAGTCCTCGAGTCGAGTTCGAGTCCACGAGTCTACTGATACTCCTCGTGCCGACTCTTCACATGTCTCCTCGAGATGAATTCATTCCTCGAGTCGAGCTCCGAGTCCGCGAGTCGACCGATACTCCTCGCGCCGACTCTTCACGAAATTCCTCGTGCAGGCTCTACGTGAGTCCTCGAGTCGAGTTCGAGTCCATGAGTCGACTGATACTCCTCGTGCCAACTCTTCACATGTCTCCTCGAGATGAATTCATTCCTCGAGTCGAGCTCCGAGTCCGCGAGTCGACCGATACTCCTCGCGCCGACTCTTCACGAAATTCCTCGTGCACGCTCTACGTGAGTCCTCGAGTCGAGTTCGAGTCCACGAGTCGACTGATACTCCTCGTGCTGACTCTTCATATGTCTCCTCGAGATGAATTCATTCCTCGAGTCAAGCTCCGAGTCCACGAGTCGACCGATACTCCTCGAGCCGACTCTTCACAAAATTCCTCGTGCAGGCTCTACGTGAGTCCTCGAGTCTAGTTCGAGTCCACGAGTCGACTGATACTCCTCGTGCCAACTCTTCACATGTCTCCTCGAGATGAATTCATTCCTCGAGTCGAGCTCCGAGTCCGCGAGTCGACCGATACTCCTCGCGCCGACTCTTCACGAAATTCCTCGTGCAGGCTCTACGTGAGTCCTCGAGTCGAGTTCGAGTCCACGAGTCGACTGATACTCCTTGTGCCAACTCTTCACATGTCTCCTCGAGATGAATTCATTCCTCGAGTCGAGCTCCGAGTCCGCGAGTCGACCGATTCTCCTCGCGCCGACTCTTCACAAAATTCCTCGTGCAGGCTCTACGTGAGTCCTCGAGTCGAGTTCGAGTCCACGAGTCGACTGATACTCCTCGTAACGACTCTTCACGTGTCTCCTCGAGATGAATTCATTCCTCGAGTCGAGCTCCAAGTCCGCGAGTCGACCGATACTCCTCGCGCCGACTCTTCACAAAATTCCTCGTGCAAGCTCTACGTGAGTCCTCGAGTCGAGTTCGAGTCCACGAGTCGACTGATACTCCTTCTGTTAACTCTTCACATGTCTCCTCGAGATGAATTCATTCCTCGAGTCGAGCTCCGAGTCCGCGAGTCGACCGATACTCCTCGCGCCGACTCTTCACGAAATTCCTCGTGCAGGCTCTACGTGAGTCCTCGAGTCGAGTTCGAGTCCACGAGTCGACTGATACTCCTCGTTCCAACTCTTCACATGTCTCCTCGAGATGAATTCATTCCTCGAGTCGAGCTCCGAGTCCGCGAGTCGACCGATACTCCTCTCGCCCACTCTTCACGAAATTCCTCGTGCAGGCTCTACGTGAGTCCTCGAGTCGAGTTCGAGTCCATGAGTCGACTGATACTCCTCGTGCCAACTCTTCACATGTCTCATCGAGATGAATTCATTCCTCGAGCCGAGCTCCGAGTCCGCGAGTCGACCAATACTCCTCGCGCCGACTCTTCAAGAAATTCCTCGTGCAGGCTCTACGTGAGTCCTCGAGTCGAGTTCGAGTCCACAAGTCGATTGATACTCCTCGTGCCGACTCTTCACGAAATTCCTCGTGCAGGCTCTACGTGAGTCCTCGAGTCGAGTTCGAGTCCACAAGTCGACTGATACTCCTTGTGCCGACTCTTCACATGTCTCCTCGAGATGAATTCATTCCTCGAGTCGAGCTCCGAGTCCGCGAGTCGACCAATACTCCTCGCGCCGACTCTTCACGAAATTCCTCGTGCAGGCTCTACGTGAGTCCTCGAGTCGAGTTCGAGTCCACGAGTCTACTGATACTCCTCGTGCCGACTCTTCACATGTCTCCTCGAGATGAATTCATTCCTCGAGTCGAGCTCCGAGTCCGCGAGTCGACCGATACTCCTCGCGCCGACTCTTCACGAAATTCCTCGTGCAGGCTCTACGTGAGTCCTCGAGTCGAGTTCGAGTCCCTGAGTCGACTGATACTCCTCGTGCCAACTCTTCACATGTCTCCTCGAGATGAATTCATTCCTCGAGTCGAGCTCCGAGTCCGCGAGTCGACCGATACTCCTCGCGCCGACTCTTCACGAAATTCCTCGTGCACGCTCTACGTGAGTCCTCGAGTCGAGTTCGAGTCCACGAGTCGACTGATACTCCTCGTGCTGACTCTTCATATGTCTCCTCGAGATGAATTCATTCCTCGAGTCAAGATCCGAGTCCGCGAGTCGACCGATACTCCTCGAGCCGACTCTTCACAAAATTCCTCGTGCAGGCTCTACGTGAGTCCTCGAGTCGAGTTCGAGTCCACGAGTCGACTGATACTCCTCGTGCCAACTCTTCACATGTCTCCTCGAGATGAATTCATTCCTCGAGTCGAGCTCCGAGTCCGCGAGTCGACCGATACTCCTCGCGCCGACTCTTCACGAAATTCCTCGTGCAGGCTCTACGTGAGTCCTCGAGTCGAGTTCGAGTCCACGAGTCTACTGATACTCCTCGTGCCGACTCTTCACATGTCTCCTCGAGATGAATTCATTCCTCGAGTCGAGCTCCGAGTCCGCGAGTCGACCGATACTCCTCGCGCCGACTCTTCACGAAATTCCTCGTGCAGGCTCTACGTGAGTCCTCGAGTCGAGTTCGAGTCCATGAGTCGACTGATACTCCTCGTGCCAACTCTTCACATGTCTCCTCGAGATGAATTCATTCCTCGAGTCGAGCTCCGAGTCCGCGAGTCGACCGATACTCCTCGCGCCGACTCTTCACGAAATTCCTCGTGCACGCTCTACGTGAGTCCTCGAGTCGAGTTCGAGTCCACGAGTCGACTGATACTCCTCGTGCTGACTCTTCATATGTCTCCTCGAGATGAATTCATTCCTCGAGTCAAGCTCCGAGTCCACGAGTCGACCGATACTCCTCGAGCCGACTCTTCACAAAATTCCTCGTGCAGGCTCTACGTGAGTCCTCGAGTCTAGTTCGAGTCCACGAGTCGACTGATACTCCTCGTGCCAACTCTTCACATGTCTCCTCGAGATGAATTCATTCCTCGAGTCGAGCTCCGAGTCCGCGAGTCGACCGATACTCCTCGCGCCGACTCTTCACGAAATTCCTCGTGCAGGCTCTACGTGAGTCCTCGAGTCGAGTTCGAGTCCACGAGTCGACTGATACTCCTTGTGCCAACTCTTCACATGTCTCCTCGAGATGAATTCATTCCTCGAGTCGAGCTCCGAGTCCGCGAGTCGACCGATTCTCCTCGCGCCGACTCTTCACAAAATTCCTCGTGCAGGCTCTACGTCAGTCCTCGAGTCGAGTTCGAGTCCACGAGTCGACTGATACTCCTCGTAACGACTCTTCACGAGTCTCCTCGAGATGAATTCATTCCTCGAGTCGAGCTCCAAGTCCGCGAGTCGACCGATACTCCTCGCGCCGACTCTTCACAAAATTCCTCGTGCAAGCTCTACGTGAGTCCTCGAGTCGAGTTCGAGTCCACGAGTCGACTGATACTCCTTCTGTTAACTCTTCACATGTCTCCTCGAGATGAATTCATTCCTCGAGTCGAGCTCCGAGTCCGCGAGTCGACCGATACTCCTCGCGCCGACTCTTCACGAAATTCCTCGTGCAGGCTCTACGTGAGTCCTCTAGTCGAGTTCGAGTCCACGAGTCGACTGATACTCCTCGTTCCAACTCTTCACATGTCTCCTCGAGATGAATTCATTCCTCGAGTCGAGCTCCGAGTCCGCGAGTCGACCGATACTCCTCGCGCCGACTCTTCACGAAATTCCTCGTGCAGGCTCTACGTGAGTCCTCGGGTCGAGCTCCGAGTCCGCGAGTCGACCGATACTCCTCGCGCCGACTCTTCACGAAATTCCTCGTGCAGGCTCTACGTGAGTCCTCGAGTCGAGTTCGAGTCCATGAGTCGACTGATACTCCTCGTGCCAACTCTTCACATGTCTCATCGAGATGAATTCATTCCTCGAGTCGAGCTCCGAGTCCGCGAGTCGACCAATACTCCTCGCGCCGACTCTTCACGAAATTCCTCGTGCAGGCTCTACGTGAGTCCTCGAGTCGAGTTCGAGTCCACAAGTCGATTGATACTCCTCGTGCCGACTCTTCACGAAATTCCTCGTGCAGGCTCTACGTGAGTCCTCGAGTCGAGTTCGAGTCCACAAGTCGACTGATACTCCTTGTGCCGACTCTTCACATGTCTCCTCGAGATGAATTCATTCTCTGAGTCCGCGAGTCGACCAATACTCCTCGCGCCGACTCTTCACGAAATTCCTCGTGCAGGCTCTACGTAAGTCCTCGAGTCGAGTTCGAGTCCACTAGTCGACTGATACTCCTCGTGCCGACTGTTCACGAAATTCCTCGTGCAGGCTCTACGTGAGTCCTCGAGTCGAGTTCGAGTCCACGAGTCGACTGATACTCCTTGTGCCGACTCTTCAAATGTCTCCTCGAGATGAATTCATTCCTCGAGTCGAGCTCCGAGTCCGCGAGTCGACCGATACTCCTCGCGCGGACTCTTCACGAAATTCCTCGTGCAGGCTCTACGTGAGTCCTCGAGTCGAGTTCGAGTCCACGAGTCGACTGATTCTCCTCGTGCCGACTCTTCACATGTCTCCTCGAGATGAATTCATTCCTCGAGTCAAGCTCCGAGTCCGCGAGTCGACCGATACTCCTCGCGCCGACTCTTCACGAAATTCCTCGTGCAGGCTCTACGTGAGTCCTCGAGTCGAGTTCGAGTCCACGAGTCGACTGATACTCCTCGTGCCAACTCTTCGCATGTCTCCTCGAGATGAATTCATTCCTCGAGTCGAGCTCCGAGTCCGCGAGTCGACCGATACTCCTCGCGCCGACTCTTCACGAAATTCCTCGTGCAGGATCTACGTGAGTCCTCGAGTCGAGTTCGAGTCCACGAGTCGACTGATACTCCTCGTAACGACTCTTCACATGTCTCCTCGAGATGAATTCATTCCTCGAGTCGAGCTCCAAGTCCGCGAGTCGACCGATACTCCTCGCGCCGACTCTTCACGAAATTCCTCGTGCAAGCTCTACGTGAGTCCTCGAGTCTAGTTCGAGTCCACGAGTCGATTGATACTCCTTGTATTAACTCTTCACATGTCTCCTCGAGATGAATTCATTCCTCGAGTCGACTTCCGAGTCCGCGAGTCGACCGATACTCCTCGCACCGACTCTTCACGAAATTCCTCGTGCAGGCTCTACGTGAGTCCTCGAGTCGAGTTTGAGTCCACGAGTCAACTGATACTCCTCGTAACGACTCTTCACATCTCTCCTCGAGATGAATTCATTCCTCGAGTCGAGCTCCAAGTCCGCGAGTCGACCGATACTCCTCGCGCCGACTCTTCACGAAATTCCTCGTGCAGGCTCTACGTGAGTCCTCGAGTCGAGTTTGAGTCCACGAGTCAACTGATACTCCTCGTAACGACTCTTCACATGTCTCCTCGAGATGAATTCATTCCTCGAGTCGAGCTCCAAGTCCGCGAGTCGTCCGATACTCCACGCGCCGACTCTTCACGAAATTCCTCGTGCAAGCTCTACGTGAGTCCTCGAGTCGAGTTCGAGTCCACGAGTCGACTGATACTCCTTGTGTTAACTCTTCACATGTCTCCTCGAGATGAATTCATTCCTCGAGTCGAGCTCCGAGTCCGCGAGTCGACCGATACTCCTCGCGCCGACTCTTCACGAAATTCCTCGTGGAGGCTCTACGTGAGTCCTCGAGTCGAGTTCGAGTCCACGAGTCTACTGATACTCCTCGTGCCGACTCTTCACATGTCTCCTCGAGATGAATTCATTCCTCGAGTCGAGCTCCGAGTCCGCGAGTCGACCGATACTCCTCGCGCCGACTCTTCACGAAATTCCTCGTGCAGGCTCTACGTGAGTCCTCGAGTCGAGTTTGAGTCCACGAGTCAACTGATACTCCTCGTAACGACTCTTCACATGTCTCCTCGAGATGAATTCATTCCTCGAGTCGAGCTCCAAGTCCGCGAGTCGACCGATACTCCTCGCGCCGACTCTTCACGAAATTCCTCGTGCAAGCTCTACGTGAGTCCTCGAGTCTAGTTCGAGTCCACGAGTCGACTGATACTCCTTGTGTTAACTCTTCACATGTCTCCTCGAGATGAATTCATTCCTCGAGTCGACTTCCGAGTCCGCGAGTCGACCGATACTCCTCGCACCGACTCTTCACGAAATTCCTCGTGCAGGCTCTACGTGAGTCCTCGAGTCGAGTTTGAGTCCACGAGTCTACTGATACTCCTCGTGCCGACTCTTCACATGTCTCCTCGAGATGAATTCATTCCTCGAGTCGAGCTCCGAGTCCGCGAGTCGACCGATACTCCTAGCGCCGACTCTTCACGAAATTCCTCGTGCAGGCTCTACGTGAGTCCTCGAGTCGAGTTCGAGTCCACGAGTCGACTGATACTCCTCGTGCCAACTCTTCACATGTCTCCTCGAGATGAATTCATTCCTCGAGTCGAGCTACGAGTCCGCGAGTCGACCGATACTCCTCGCGCCGACTCTTCACGAAATTCCTCGTGCACGCTCTACGTGAGTCCTCGAGTCGAGTTCGAATCCACGAGTCGACTGATACTCCTCGTGCTGACTCTTCATATGTCTCCTCGAGATGAATTCATTCCTCGAGTCAAGCTCCGAGTCCGCGAGTCGACCGATACTCCTCGAGCCGACTCTTCACAAAATTCCTCGTGCAGGCTCTACGTGAGTCCTCGAGTCGAGTTCGAGTCCACGAGTCGACTGATACTCCTCGTGCCAACTCTTCACTTGTCTCCTCGAGATGAATTCATTACTCGAGTCGAGCTCCGAGTCCGCGAGTCGACCGATACTCCTCGCGCCGACTCTTTACGAAATTCCTCGTGCAGGCTCTACGTGAGTCCTCGAGTCGAGTTCGAGTCCACGAGTCGACTGATACTCCTTGTGCCAACTCTTCACATGTCTCCTCGAGATGAATTCATTCCTCGAGTCGAGCTCCGAGTCCGCGAGTCGACCGATTCTCCTCGAGCCGACTCTTCACAAAATTCCTCGTGCAGGCTCTACGTGAGTCCTCGAGTCGAGCTCCGAGTCCACGAGTCGACTGATACTCCTCGTGCCAACTCTTCACTTGTCTCCTCGAGATGAATTCATTACTCGAGTCGAGCTCCGAGTCCGCGAGTCGACCGATACTCCTCGCGCCGACTCTTCACGAAATTCCTCGTGCAGGCTCTACGTGAGTCCTCGAGTCGAGTTCGAGTCCACGAGTCGACTGATACTCCTCGTGCCAACTCTTCACTTGTCTCCTCGAGATGAATTCATTACTCGAGTCGAGCTCCGAGTCCGCGAGTCGACCGATACTCCTCGCGCCGACTCTTCACGAAATTCCTCGTGCAGGCTCCACGTGAGTCCTCGAGTCGAGTTCGAGTCCACGAGTCGACTGATACTCCTTGTGCCAACTCTTCACATGTCTCCTCGAGATGAATTCATTCCTCGAGTCGAGCTCCGAGTCCGCGAGTCGACCGATTCTCCTCGCGCCGACTCTTCACAAAATTCCTCGTGCAGGCTCTACGTGAGTCCTCGAGTCGAGTTCGAGTCCACGAGTCGACTGATACTCCTCGTAACGACTCTTCACGTGTCTCCTCGAGATGAATTCATTCCTCGAGTCGAGCTCCAAGTCCGCGAGTCGACCGATACTCCTCGCGCTGACTCTTCACAAAATTCCTCGTGCAAGCTCTACGTGAGTCCTCGAGTCGAGTTCGAGTCCACGAGTCGACTGATACTCCTTCTGTTAACTCTTCACATGTCTCCTCGAGATGAATTCATTCCTCGAGTCGAGCTCCGAGTCCGCGAGTCGACCGATACTCCTCGCGCCGACTCTTCACGAAATTCCTCGTGCAGGCTCTACGTGAGTCCTCTAGTCGAGTTCGAGTCCACGAGTCGACTGATACTCCTCGTTCCAACTCTTCACATGTCTCCTCGAGATGAATTCATTCCTCGAGTCGAGCTCCGAGTCCGCGAGTCGACCGATACTCCTCGCGCCGACTCTTCACGAAATTCCTCGTGCAGGCTCTACGTGAGTCCTCGGGTCGAGCTCCGAGTCCGCGAGTCGACCGATACTCCTCGCGCCGACTCTTCACGAAATTCCTCGTGCAGGCTCTACGTGAGTCCTCGAGTTGAGTTCGAGTCCATGAGTCGACTGATACTCCTCGTGCCAACTCTTCACATGTCTCATCGAGATGAATTCATTCCTCGAGTCGAGCTCCGAGTCCGCGAGTCGACCAATACTCCTCGCGCCGACTCTTCACGAAATTCCTCGTGCAGGCTCTACGTGAGTCCTCGAGTCGAGTTCGAGTCCACAAGTCGATTGATACTCCTCGTGCCGACTCTTCACGAAATTCCTCGTGCAGGCTCTACGTGAGTCCTCGAGTCGAGTTCGAGTCCACAAGTCGACTGATACTCCTTGTGCCGACTCTTCACATGTCTCCTCGAGATGAATTCATTCCTCGAGTCGAGCTCCGAGTCCGCGAGTCGACCAATACTCCTCGCGCCGACTCTTCACGAAATTCCTCGTGCAGGCTCTACGTAAGTCCTCGAGTCGAGTTCGAGTCCACTAGTCGACTGATACTCCTCGTGCCGAGTGTTCACGAAATTCCTCGTGCAGGCTCTACGTGAGTCCTCGAGTCGAGTTCGAGTCCACGAGTCGACTGATACTCCTTGTGCCGACTCTTCAAATGTCTCCTCGAGATGAATTCATTCCTCGAGTCGAGCTCCGAGTCCGCGAGTCGACCGATACTCCTCGCGCGGACTCTTCACGAAATTCCTCGTGCAGGCTCTACGTGAGTCCTCGAGTCGAGTTCGAGTCCACGAGTCGACTGATTCAACTCGTGCCGACTCTTCACATGTCTCCTCGAGATGAATTCATTCCTCGAGTCAAGCTCCGAGTCCGCGAGTCGACCGATACTCCTCGCGCCGACTCTTCACGAAATTCCTCGTGCAGGCTCTACGTGAGTCCTCGAGTCGAGTTCGAGTCCACGAGTCGACTGATACTCCTCGTGCCAACTCTTCGCATGTCTCCTCGAGATGAATTCATTCCTCGAGTCGAGCTCCGAGTCCGCGAGTCGACCGATACTCCTCGCGCCGACTCTTCACGAAATTCCTCGTGCAGGATCTACGTGAGTCCTCGAGTCGAGTTCGAGTCCACGAGTCGACTGATACTCCTCGTAACGACTCTTCACATGTCTCCTCGAGATGAATTCATTCCTCGAGTCGAGCTCCAAGTCCGCGAGTCGACCGATACTCCTCGCGCCGACTCTTCACGAAATTCCTCGTGCAAGCTCTACGTGAGTCCTCGAGTCTAGTTCGAGTCCACGAGTCGACTGATACTCCTTGTATTAACTCTTCACATGTCTCCTCGAGATGAATTCATTCCTCGAGTCGACTTCCGAGTCCGCGAGTCGACCGATACTCCTCGCACCGACTCTTCACGAAATTCCTCGTGCAGGCTCTACGTGAGTCCTCGAGTCGAGTTTGAGTCCACGAGTCAACTGATACTCCTCGTAACGACTCTTCACATGTCTCCTCGAGATGAATTCATTCGTCGAGTCGAGCTCCAAGTCCGCGAGTCGTCCGATACTCCACGCGCCGACTCTTCACGAAATTCCTCGTGCAAGCTCTACGTGAGTCCTCGAGTCGAGTTCGAGTCCACGAGTCGACTGATACTCCTTGTGTTAACTCTTCACATGTCTCCTCGAGATGAATTCATTCCTCGAGTCGAGCTCCAAGTCCGCGAGTCGACCGATACTCCTCGCGCCGACTCTTCACGAAATTCCTCGTGCAGGCTCTACGTGAGTCCTCGAGTCGAGTTTGAGTCCACGAGTCAACTGATACTCCTCGTAACGACTCTTCACATGTCTCCTCGAGATGAATTCATTCCTCGAGTCGAGCTCCAAGTCCGCGAGTCGTCCGATACTCCACGCGCCGACTCTTCACGAAATTCCTCGTGCAAGCTCTACGTGAGTCCTCGAGTCGAGTTCGAGTCCACGAGTCGACTGATACTCCTTGTGTTAACTCTTCACATGTCTCCTCGAGATGAATTCATTCCTCGAGTCGAGCTCCGAGTCCGCGAGTCGACCGATACTCCTCGCGCCGACTCTTCACGAAATTCCTCGTGGAGGCTCTACGTGAGTCCTCGAGTCGAGTTCGAGTCCACGAGTCTACTGATACTCCTCGTGCCGACTCTTCACATGTCTCCTCGAGATGAATTCATTCCTCGAGTCGAGCTCCGAGTCCGCGAGTCGACCGATACTCCTCGCGCCGACTCTTCACGAAATTCCTCGTGCAGGCTCTACGTGAGTCCTCGAGTCGAGTTTGAGTCCACGAGTCAACTGATACTCCTCGTAACGACTCTTCACATGTCTCCTCGAGATGAATTCATTCCTCGAGTCGAGCTCCAAGTCCGCGAGTCGACCGATACTCCTCGCGCCGACTCTTCACGAAATTCCTCGTGCAAGCTCTACGTGAGTCCTCGAGTCTAGTTCGAGTCCACGAGTCGACTGATACTCCTTGTGTTAACTCTTCACATGTCTCCTCGAGATGAATTCATTCCTCGAGTCGACTTCCGAGTCCGCGAGTCGACCGATACTCCTCGCACCGACTCTTCACGAAATTCCTCGTGCAGGCTCTACGTGAGTCCTCGAGTCGAGTTTGAGTCCACGAGTCTACTGATACTCCTCGTGCCGACTCTTCACATGTCTCCTCGAGATGAATTCATTCCTCGAGTCGAGCTCCGAGTCCGCGAGTCGACCGATACTCCTAGCGCCGACTCTTCACGAAATTCCTCGTGCAGGCTCTACGTGAGTCCTCGAGTCGAGTTCGAGTCCACGAGTCGACTGATACTCCTCGTGCCAACTCTTCACATGTCTCCTCGAGATGAATTCATTCCTCGAGTCGAGCTACGAGTCCGCGAGTCGACCGATACTCCTCGCGCCGACTCTTCACGAAATTCCTCGTGCACGCTCTACGTGAGTCCTCGAGTCGAGTTCGAATCCACGAGTCGACTGATACTCCTCGTGCTGACTCTTCATATGTCTCCTCGAGATGAATTCATTCCTCGAGTCAAGCTCCGAGTCCGCGAGTCGACCGATACTCCTCGAGCCGACTCTTCACAAAATTCCTCGTGCAGGCTCTACGTGAGTCCTCGAGTCGAGTTCGAGTCCACGAGTCGACTGATACTCCTCGTGCCAACTCTTCACTTGTCTCCTCGAGATGAATTCATTACTCGAGTCGAGCTCCGAGTCCGCGAGTCGACCGATACTCCTCGCGCCGACTCTTCACGAAATTCCTCGTGCAGGCTCTACGTGAGTCCTCGAGTCGAGTTCGAGTCCACGAGTCTACTGATACTCCTCGTGCCGACTCTTCACATGTCTCCTCGAGATGAATTCATTCCTCGAGTCGAGCTCCGAGTCCGCGAGTCGACCGATACTCCTCGCGCCGACTCTTCACGAAATTCCTCGTGCAGGCTCTACGTGAGTCCTCGAGTCGAGTTTGAGTCCACGAGTCAACTGATACTCCTCGTAACGACTCTTCACATTTCTCCTCGAGACGAATTCATTCCTCGAGTCGAGCTCCAAGTCCGCGAGTCGACCGATACTCCTCGCGCCGACTCTTCACGAAATTCCTCGTGCAAGCTCTACGTGAGTCCTCGAGTCTAGTTCGAGTCCACGAGTCGACTGATACTCCTTGTGTTAACTCTTCACATGTCTCCTCGACATGAATTCATTCCTTGAGTCGACTTCCGAGTCCGCGAGTCGACCGATACTCCTCGCACCGACTCTTCACGAAATTCCTCGTGCAGGCTCTACGTGAGTCCTCGAGTCGAGTTTGAGTCCACGAGTCTACTGATACTCCTCGTGCCGACTCTTCACATGTCTCCTCGAGATGAATTCATTCCTCGAGTCGAGCTCCGAGTCCGCGAGTCGACCGATACTCCTAGCGCCGACTCTTCACGAAATTCCTCGTGCAGGCTCTACGTGAGTCCTCGAGTCGAGTTCGAGTCCACGAGTCGACTGATACTCCTCGTGCCAACTCTTCACATGTCTCCTCGAGATGAATTCATTCCTCGAGTCGAGCTACGAGTCCGCGAGTCGACCGATACTCCTCGCGCCGACTCTTCACGAAATTCCTCGTGCACGCTCTACGTGAGTCCTCGAGTCGAGTTCGAATCCACGAGTCGACTGATACTCCTCGTGCTGACTCTTCATATGTCTCCTCGAGATGAATTCATTCCTCGAGTCAAGCTCCGAGTCCGCGAGTCGACCGATACTCCTCGAGCCGACTCTTCACAAAATTCCTCGTGCAGGCTCTACGTGAGTCCTCGAGTCGAGTTCGAGTCCACGAGTCGACTGATACTCCTCGTGCCAACTCTTCACTTGTCTCCTCGAGATGAATTCATTACTCGAGTCGAGCTCCGAGTCCGCGAGTCGACCGATACTCCTCGCGCCGACTCTTCACGAAATTCCTCGTGCAGGCTCTACGTGAGTCCTCGAGTCGAGTTCGAGTCCACGAGTCTACTGATACTCCTCGTGCCGACTCTTCACATGTCTCCTCGAGATGAATTCATTCCTCGAGTCGAGCTCCGAGTCCGCGAGTCGACCGATACTCCTCGCGCCGACTCTTCACGAAATTCCTCGTGCAGGCTCTACGTGAGTCCTCGAGTCGAGTTTGAGTCCACGAGTCAACTGATACTCCTCGTAACGACTCTTCACATTTCTCCTCGAGACGAATTCATTCCTCGAGTCGAGCTCCAAGTCCGCGAGTCGACCGATACTCCTCGCGCCGACTCTTCACGAAATTCCTCGTGCAAGCTCTACGTGAGTCCTCGAGTCTAGTTCGAGTCCACGAGTCGACTGATACTCCTTGTGTTAACTCTTCACATGTCTCCTCGACATGAATTCATTCCTCGAGTCGACTTCCGAGTCCGCGAGTCGACCGATACTCCTCGCACCGACTCTTCACGAAATTCCTCGTGCAGGCTCTACGTGAGTCCTCGAGTCGAGTTTGAGTCCACGAGTCAACTGATACTCCTCGTAACGACTCTTCACATGTCTCCTCGAGATGAATTCATTCCTTGAGTCGAGCTCCAAGTCCGCGAGTCGACCGATACTCCTCGCGCCGACTCTTCACGAAATTCCTCGTGCAGGCTCTACGTGAGTCCTCGAGTCGAGTTTGAGTCCACGAGTCAACTGATACTCCTCGTAACGACTCTTCACATGTCTCCTCGAGATGAATTCATTCCTCGAGTCGAGCTCCAAGTCCGCGAGTCGACCGATACTCCTCGCGCCGACTCTTCACGAAATTCCTCGTGCAAGCTCTACGTAAGTCCTCGAGTCGAGTTCGAGTCCACGAGTCGACTGATACTCCTTGTGTTAACTCTTCACATGTCTCCTAGAGATGAATTCATTCCTCGAGTTGAGCTCCGAGTCCGCGAGTCGACCGATACTCCTCGCGCCGACTCTTCACGAAATTCCTCGTGCAGGCTCTACGTGAGTCCTCGAGTCGAGTTCGAGTCCACGAGTCTACTGATACTCCTCGTGCCGACTCTTCACATGTCTCCTCGAGATGAATTCATTCCTAGAGTCGAGCTCCGAGTCCGCGAGTCGACCGATACTCCTCGCGCCGACTCTTCACGAAATTCCTCGTGCAGGCTCTACGTGAGTCCTCGAGTCGAGTTCGAGTCCACGAGTCGACTGATACTCCTCGTGCCAACTCTTCACATGTCTCCTCGAGATGAATTCATTCCTCGAGTCGAGCTCCGAGTCCGCGAGTCGACCGATACTCCTCGCGCCGACTCTTCACGAAATTCCTCGTGCACGCTCTACGTGAGTCCTCGAGTCGAGTTCGAGTCCACGAGTCGACTGATACTCCTCGTGCTGACTCTTCATATGTCTCCTCGAGATGAATTCATTCCTCGAGTCAAGCTCCGAGTCCGCGAGTCGACCGATACTCCTCGAGCCGACTCTTCACAAAATTCCTCGTGCAGGCTCTACGTGAGTACTCGAGTCGAGTTCGAGTCCACGAGTCGACTGATACTCCTCGTGCCAACTCTTCACCTGTCTCCTCGAGATGAATTCATTCCTCGAGTCGAGCTCCGAGTCCGCGAGTCGACCGATACTCCTCGCGCCGACTCTTCACGAAATTCCTCGTGCAGGCTCTACGTGAGTCCTCGAGTCGAGTTCGAGTCCACGAGTCGACTGATACTCCTCGTAACGACTCTTCACATGTCTCCTCGAGATGAATTCATTCCTCGAGTCGAGCTCCAAGTCCGCGAGTCGACCGATACTCCTCGCGCCGACTCTTCACGAAATTCCTCGTGCAAGCTCTACGTGAGTCCTCGAGTCTAGTTCGAGTCCACGAGTCGACTGATACTCCTTGTGTTAACTCTTCACATGTCTCCTCGAGATGAATTCATTCCTCGAGTCGACTTCCGAGTCCGCAAGTCGACCGATACTCCTCGCACCGACTCTTCACGAAATTCCTCGTGCAGGCTCTACGTGAGTCCTCGAGTCGAGTTTGAGTCCACGAGTCAACTGATACTCCTCGTAACGACTCTTCACATGTCTCCTCGAGATGAATTCATTCCTCGAGTCGAGCTCCAAGTCCGCGAGTCGACCGATACTTCTCGCGCCGACTCTTCACGAAATTCCTCGTGCAGGCTCTACGTGAGTCCTCGAGTCGAGTTTGAGTCCACGAGTCAACTGATACTCCTCGTAACGACTCTTCACATGTCTCCTCGAGATGAATTCATTCCTCGAGTCGAGCTCCAAGTCCGCGAGTCGACCGATACTCCACGCGCCGACTCTTCACGAAATTCCTCGTGCAAGCTCTACGTGAGTCCTCGAGTCGAGTTCGAGTCCACGAGTCGACTGATACTCCTTGTGTTAACTCTTCACATGTCTCCTCGAGATGAATTCATTCCTCGAGTCGAGCTCCGAGTCCGCGAGTCGACCGATACTCCTCGCGCCGACTCTTCACGAAATTCCTCGTGCAGGCTCTACGTGAGTCCTCGAGTTGAGTTTGAGCCCACGAGTCAACTGATACTCCTCGTAACGACTCTTCACATGTCTCCTCGAGATGAATTCATTCCTCGAGTCGAGCTCCAAGTCCGCGAGTCGACCGATACTCCTCGCGCCGACTCTTCACGAAATTCCTCGTGCAAGCTCTACGTGAGTCCTCGAGTCTAGTTCGAGTCCACGAGTCGACTGATACTCCTTGTGTTAACTCTTCACATGTCTCCTCGAGATGAATTCATTCCTCGAGTCGACTTCCGAGTCCGCGAGTCGACCGATACTCCTCGCACCGACTCTTCACGAAATTCCTCGTGCAGGCTCTACGTGAGTCCTCGAGTCGAGTTTGAGTCCACGAGTCAACTGATACTCCTCGTAACGACTCTTCACATGTCTCCTCGAGATGAATTCATTCCTTGAGTCGAGCTCCAAGTCCGCGAGTCGACCGATACTCCTCGCGCCGACTCTTCACGAAATTCCTCGTGCAGGCTCTACGTGAGTCCTCGAGTCGAGTTTCAGTCCACGAGTCAACTGATACTCCTCGTAACGACTCTTCACATGTCTCCTCGAGATGAATTCATTCCTCGAGTCGAGCTCCAAGTCCGCGAGTCGACCGATACTCCTCGCGCCGACTCTTCACGAAATTCCTCGTGCAAGCTCTACGTGAGTCCTCGAGTCGAGTTCGAGTCCACGAGTCGACTGATACTCCTTGTGTTAACTCTTCACATGTCTCCTAGAGATGAATTCATTCCTCGAGTCGAGCTCCGAGTCCGCGAGTCGACCGATACTCCTCGCGCCGACTCTTCACGAAATTCCTCGTGCAGGCTCTACGTGAGTCCTCGAGTCGAGTTCGAGTCCACGAGTCTACTGATACTCCTCGTGCCGACTCTTCACATGTCTCCTCGAGATGAATTCATTCCTAGAGTCGAGCTCCGAGTCCGCGAGTCGACCGATACTCCTCGCGCCGACTATTCACGAAATTCCTCGTGCAGGCTCTACGTGAGTCCTCGAGTCGAGTTCGAGTCCACGAGTCGACTGATACTCCTCGTGCCAACTCTTCACATGTCTCCTCGAGATGAATTCATTCCTCGAGTCGAGCTCCGAGTCCGCGAGTCGACCGATACTCCTCGCACCGACTCTTCACGAAATTCCTCGTGCAGGCTCTACGTGAGTCCTCGAGTCGAGTTCGAGTCCACGAGTCGACTGATACTCCTCGTAACGACTCTTCACATGTCTCCTCGAGATGAATTCATTCCTCTAGTCGAGCTCCAAGTCCGCGAGTCGACCGATACTCCTCGCGCCGACTCTTCACGAAATTCCTCGTGCAAGCTCTACGTGAGTCCTCGAGTCTAGTTCGAGTCCACGAGTCGACTGATACTCCTTGTGTTAACTCTTCACATGTCTCCTCGAGATGAATTCATTCCTCGAGTCGACTTCCGAGTCCGCAAGTCGACCGATACTCCTCGCACCGACTCTTCACGAAATTCCTCGTGCAGGCTCTACGTGAGTCCTCGAGTCGAGTTTGAGTCCACGAGTCAACTGATACTCCTCGTAACGACTCTTCACATGTCTCCTCGAGATGAATTCATTCCTCGAGTCGAGCTCCAAGTCCGCGAGTCGACCGATACTCCTCGCGCCGACTCTTCACGAAATTCCTCGTGCAGGCTCTACGTGAGTCCTCGAGTCGAGTTTGAGTCCACGAGTCAACTGATACTCCTCGTAACGACTCTTCACATGTCTCCTCGAGATGAATTCATTCCTCGAGTCGAGCTCCAAGTCCGCGAGTCGACCGATACTCCACGCGCCGACTCTTCACGAAATTCCTCGTGCAAGCTCTACGTGAGTCCTCGAGTCGAGTTCGAGTCCACGAGTCGACTGATACTCCTTGTGTTAACTCTTCACATGTCTCCTCGAGATGAATTCATTCCTCGAGTCGAGCTCCGAGTCCGCGAGTCGACCGATACTCCTCGCGCCGACTCTTCACGAAATTCCTCGTGCAGGCTCTACGTGAGTCCTCGAGTTGAGTTTGAGCCCACGAGTCAACTGATACTCCTCGTAACGACTCTTCACATGTCTCCTCGAGATGAATTCATTCCTCGAGTCGAGCTCCAAGTCCGCGAGTCGACCGATACTCCTCGCGCCGACTCTTCACGAAATTCCTCGTGCAAGCTCTACGTGAGTCCTCGAGTCTAGTTCGAGTCCACGAGTCGACTGATACTCCTTGTGTTAACTCTTCACATGTCTCCTCGAGATGAATTCATTCCTCGAGTCGACTTCCGAGTCCGCGAGTCGACCGATACTCCTCGCACCGACTCTTCACGAAATTCCTCGTGCAGGCTCTACGTGAGTCCTCGAGTCGAGTTTGAGTCCACGAGTCAACTGATACTCCTCGTAACGACTCTTCACATGTCTCCTCGAGATGAATTCATTCCTTGAGTCGAGCTCCAAGTCCGCGAGTCGACCGATACTCCTCGCGCCGACTCTTCACGAAATTCCTCGTGCAGGCTCTACGTGAGTCCTCGAGTCGAGTTTCAGTCCACGAGTCAACTGATACTCCTCGTAACGACTCTTCACATGTCTCCTCGAGATGAATTCATTCCTCGAGTCGAGCTCCAAGTCCGCGAGTCGACCGATACTCCTCGCGCCGACTCTTCACGAAATTCCTCGTGCAAGCTCTACGTGAGTCCTCGAGTCGAGTTCGAGTCCACGAGTCGACTGATACTCCTTGTGTTAACTCTTCACATGTCTCCTAGAGATGAATTCATTCCTCGAGTCGAGCTCCGAGTCCGCGAGTCGACCGATACTCCTCGCGCCGACTCTTCACGAAATTCCTCGTGCAGGCTCTACGTGAGTCCTCGAGTCGAGTTCGAGTCCACGAGTCAACTGATACTCCTCGTGCCGACTCTTCACATGTCTCCTCGAGATGAATTCATTCCTAGAGTCGAGCTCCGAGTCCGCGAGTCGACCGATACTCCTCGCGCCGACTATTCACGAAATTCCTCGTGCAGGCTCTACGTGAGTCCTCGAGTCGAGTTCGAGTCCACGAGTCGACTGATACTCCTCGTGCCAACTCTTCACATGTCTCCTCGAGATGAATTCATTCCTCGAGTCGAGCTCCGAGTCCGCGAGTCGACCGATACTCCTCGCGCCGACTCTTCACGAAATTCCTCGTGCAGGCTCTACGTGAGTCCTCGAGTCGAGTTCGAGTCCACGAGTCGACTGATACTCCTCGTAACGACTCTTCACATGTCTCCTCGAGATGAATTCATTCCTCTAGTCGAGCTCCAAGTCCGCGAGTCGACCGATACTCCTCGCGCCGACTCTTCACGAAATTCCTCGTGCAAGCTCTACGTGAGTCCTCGAGTCTAGTTCGAGTCCACGAGTCGACTGATACTCCTTGTGTTAACTCTTCACATGTCTCCTCGAGATGAATTCATTCCTCGAGTCGACTTCCGAGTCCGCAAGTCGACCGATACTCCTCGCGCCGACTCTTCACGAAATTCCTCGTGCAGGCTCTACGTGAGTCCTCGAGTCGAGTTTGAGTCCACGAGTCAACTGATACTCCTCGTAACGACTCTTCACATGTCTCCTCGAGATGAATTCATTCCTCGAGTCGAGCTCCAAGTCCGCGAGTCGACCGATACTCCACGCGCCGACTCTTCACGAAATTCCTCGTGCAAGCTCTACGTGAGTCCTCGAGTCGAGTTCGAGTCCACGAGTCGACTGATACTCCTTGTGTTAACTCTTCACATGTCTCCTCGAGATGAATTCATTCCTCGAGTCGAGCTCCGAGTCCGCGAGTCGACCGATACTCCTCGCGCCGACTCTTCACGAAATTCCTCGTGCAGGCTCTACGTGAGTCCTCGAGTCGAGTTTGAGCCCACGAGTCAACTGATACTCCTCGTAACGACTCTTCACATGTCTCCTCGAGATGAATTCATTCCTCGAGTCGAGCTCCAAGTCCGCGAGTCGACCGATACTCCTCGCGCCGACTCTTCACGAAATTCCTCGTGCAAGCTCTACGTGAGTCCTCGAGTCTAGTTCGAGTCCACGAGTCGACTGATACTCCTTGTGTTAACTCTTCACATGTCTCCTCGATATGAATTCATTCCTCGAGTCGACTTCCGAGTCCGCGAGTCGACCGATACTCCTCGCACCGACTCTTCACGAAATTCCTCGTGCAAGCTCTACGTGAGTCCTCGAGTCGAGTTTGAGTCCACGAGTCAACTGATACTCCTCGTAACGACTCTTCACATGTCTCCTCGAGATGAATTCATTCCTTGAGTCGAGCTCCAAGTCCGCGAGTCGACCGATACTCCTCGCGCCGACTCTTCACGAAATTCCTCGTGCAGGCTCTACGGGAGTCCTCGAGTCGAGTTTGAGTCCACGAGTCAACTGATACTCCTCGTAACGACTCTTCACATGTCTCCTCGAGATGAATTCATTCCTCGAGTCGAGCTCCAAGTCTGCGAGTCGACCGATACTCCTCGCGCCGACTCTTCACGAAATTCCTCGTGCAAGCTCTACGTGAGTCCTCGAGTCGAGTTCGAGTCCACGAGTCGACTGATACTCCTTGTGTTAACTCTTCACATGTCTCCTAGAGATGAATTCGTTCCTCGAGTCGAGCTCCGAGTCCGCGAGTCGACCGATACTCCTCGCGCCGACTCTTCACGAAATTCCTCGTGCAGGCTCTACGTGAGTCCTCGAGTCGAGTTCGAGTCCACGAGTCTACTGATACTCCTTGTGTTAACTCTTCACATGTCTCCTCGAGATGAATTCATTCCTCGAGTCGACTTCCGAGTCCGCAAGTCGACCGATACTCCTCGCGCCGACTCTTCACGAAATTCCTCGTGCAGGCTCTACGTGAGTCCTCGAGTCGAGTTTGAGTCCACGAGTCAACTGATACTCCTCGTAACGACTCTTCACATGTCTCCTCGAGATGAATTCATTCCTCGAGTCGAGCTCCAAGTCCGCGAGTCGACCGATACTCCACGCGCCGACTCTTCACGAAATTCCTCGTGCAAGCTCTACGTGAGTCCTCGAGTCGAGTTCGAGTCCACGAGTCGACTGATACTCCTTGTGTTAACTCTTCACATGTCTCCTCGAGATGAATTCATTCCTCGAGTCGAGCTCCGAGTCCGCGAGTCGACCGATACTCCTCGCGCCGACTCTTCACGAAATTCCTCGTGCAGGCTCTACGTGAGTCCTCGAGTCGAGTTTGAGCCCACGAGTCAACTGATACTCCTCGTAACGACTCTTCACATGTCTCCTCGAGATGAATTCATTCCTCGAGTCGAGCTCCAAGTCCGCGAGTCGACCGATACTCCTCGCGCCGACTCTTCACGAAATTCCTCGTGCAAGCTCTACGTGAGTCCTCGAGTCTAGTTCGAGTCCACGAGTCGACTGATACTCCTTGTGTTAACTCTTCACATGTCTCCTCGATATGAATTCATTCCTCGAGTCGACTTCCGAGTCCGCGAGTCGACCGATACTCCTCGCACCGACTCTTCACGAAATTCCTCGTGCAAGCTCTACGTGAGTCCTCGAGTCGAGTTTGAGTCCACGAGTCAACTGATACTCCTCGTAATGACTCTTCACATGTCTCCTCGAGATGAATTCATTCCTTGAGTCGAGCTCCAAGTCCGCGAGTCGACCGATACTCCTCGCGCCGACTCTTCACGAAATTCCTCGTGCAGGCTCTACGGGAGTCCTCGAGTCGAGTTTGAGTCCACGAGTCAACTGATACTCCTCGTAACGACTCTTCACATGTCTCCTCGAGATGAATTCATTCCTCGAGTCGAGCTCCAAGTCTGCGAGTCGACCGATACTCCTCGCGCCGACTCTTCACGAAATTCCTCGTGCAAGCTCTACGTGAGTCCTCGAGTCGAGTTCGAGTCCACGAGTCGACTGATACTCCTTGTGTTAACTCTTCACATGTCTCCTAGAGATGAATTCATTCCTCGAGTCGAGCTCCGAGTCCGCGAGTCGACCGATACTCCTCGCGCCGACTCTTCACGAAATTCCTCGTGCAGGCTCTACGTGAGTCCTCGAGTCGAGTTCGAGTCCACGAGTCTACTGATACTCCTCGTGCCGACTCTTCACATGTCTCCTCGAGATGAATTCATTCCTAGAGTCGAGCTCCGAGTCCGCGAGTCGACCGATACTCCTCGCGCCGACTCTTCACGAAATTCCTCGTGCAGGCTCTACGTGAGTCCTCGAGTCGAGTTCGAGTCCACGAGTCGACTGATACTCCTCGTGCCAACTCTTCACATGTCTCCTCGAGATGAATTCATTCCTCGAGTCGAGCTCCGAGTCCGCGAGTCGACCGATACTCCTCGCGCCGACTCTTCACGAAATTCCTCGTGCACGCTCTACGTGAGTCCTCGAGTCGAGTTCGAGTCCACGAGTCGACTGATACTCCTCGTGCTGACTCTTCATATGTCTCCTCGAGATGAATTCATTCCTCGAGTCAAGCTCCGAGTCCGCGAGTCGACCGATACTCCTCGAGCCGACTCTTCACGAAATTCCTCGTGCAGGCTCTACGTGAGTCCTCGAGTCGAGTTCGAGTCCACGAGTCGACTGATACTCCTCGTGCCAACTCTTCACTTGTCTCCTCGAGATGAATTCATTTCTCGAGTCGAGCTCCGAGTCCGCGAGTCGACCGATACTCCTCGCGCCGACTCTTCACGAAATTCCTCGTGCAGGCTCTACGTGAGTCCTCGAGTCGAGTTTGAGTCCACGAGTCAACTGATACTCCTCGTAACGACTCTTCACATGTCTCCTCGAGATGAATTCATTCCTCGAGTCGAGCTCCAAGTCCGCGAGTCGACCGATACTCCTCGCGCCGACTCTTCACGAAATTCCTCGTGCAAGCTCTACGTGAGTCCTCGAGTCGAGTTCGAGTCCACGAGTCGACTGATACTCCTCGTGCTGACTCTTCATATGTCTGCTCGAGATGAATTCATTCCTCGAGTCAAGCTCCGAGTCCGCGAGTCGACCGATACTCCTCGAGCCGACTCTTCACAAAATTCCTCGTGCAGGCTCTACGTGAGTCCTCGAGTCGAGTTCGAGTCCACGAGTCGACTGATACTCCTCGTGCCAACTCTTCACTTGTCTCCTCGAGATGAATTCATTCCTCGAGTCGAGCTCCGAGTCCGCGAGTCGACCGATACTCCTCGCGCCGACTCTTCACGAAATTCCTCGTGCAGGCTCTACGTGAGTCCTCGAGTCGAGTTCGAGTCCACGAGTCGACTGATACTCCTCGTAACGACTCTTCACATGTCTCCTCGAGATGAATTCATTCCTCGAGTCGAGCTCCAAGTCCGCGAGTCGACCGATACTCCTCGCGCCGACTCTTCACGAAATTCCTCGTGCAGGCTCTACGTGAGTCCTCGAGTCGAGTTTGAGTCCACGAGTCAACTGATACTCCTCGTAACGACTCTTCACATGTCTCCTCGAGATGAATTCATTCCTCGAGTCGAGCTCCAAGTCCGCGAGTCGACCGATACTCCACGCGCCGACTCTTCACGAAATTCCTCGTGCAAGCTCTACGTGAGTCCTCGAGTCGAGTTCGAGTCCACGAGTCGACTGATACTCCTTGTGTTAACTCTTCACATGTCTCCTCGAGATGAATTCATTCCTCGAGTCGAGCTCCGAGTCCGCGAGTCGACGGATACCCCTCGCGCCGACTCTTCACGAAATTCCTCGTGCAGGCTCTACGTGAGTCCTCGAGTCGAGTTTGAATCCACGAGTCAACTGATACTCCTCGTAACGACTCTTCACATGTCTCCTCGAGATGAATTCATTCCTCGAGTCGAGCTCCAAGTCCGCGAGTCGACCGATACTCCTCGCGCCGACTCTTCACGAAATTCCTCGTGCAAGCTCTACGTGAGTCCTCGAGTCGAGTTCGAGTCCACGAGTCGACTGATACTCCTCGTGCTGACTCTTCATATGTCTCCTCGAGATGAATTCATTCCTCGAGTCAAGCTCCGAGTCCGCGAGTCGACTGATACTCCTCGAGCCGACTCTTCACAAAATTCCTCGGGCAGGCTCTACGTGAGTCCTCGAGTCGAGTTCGAGTCCACGAGTCGACTGATACTCCTCGTGCCAACTCTTCACTTGTCTCCTCGAGATGAATTCATTCCTCGAGTCGAGCTCCGAGTCCGCGAGTCGACCGATACTCCTCGCGCCGACTCTTCACGAAATTCCTCGTGCAGGCTCTACGTGAGTCCTCGAGTCGAGTTCGAGTCCACGAGTCGACTGATACTCCTCGTAACGACTCTTCACATGTCTCCTCGAGATGAATTCATTCCTCGAGTCGAGCTCCAAGTCCGCGAGTCGACCGATACTCCTCGCGCCGACTCTTCACCAAATTCCTCGTGCAAGCTCTACGTGAGTCCTCGAGTCTAGTTCGAGTCCACGAGTCGACTGATACTCCTTGTGTTAACTCTTCACATGTCTCCTCGAGATGAATTCATTCCTCGAGTCGACTTCCGAGTCCGCGAGTCGACCGATACTCCTCGCACCGACTCTTCACGAAATTCCTCGTGCAGGCTCTACGTGAGTCCTCGAGTCGAGTTTGAGTCCACGAGTCAACTGATACTCCTCGTAACGACTCTTCACATGTCTCCTCGAGATGAATTCATTCCTCGAGTCGAGCTCCAAGTCCGCGAGTCGACCGATACTCCACGCGCCGACTCTTCACGAAATTCCTCGTGCAAGCTCTACGTGAGTCCTCGAGTCGAGTTCGAGTCCACGAGTCGACTGATACTCCTTGTGTTAACTCTTCACATGTCTCCTCGAGATGAATTCATTCCTCGAGTCGAGCTCCGAGTCCGCGAGTCGACCGATACTCCTCGCGCCGACTCTTCACGAAATTCCTCGTGCAGGCTCTACGTGAGTCCTCGAGTCGAGTTTGAGCCCACGAGTCAACTGATACTCCTCGTAACGACTCTTCACATGTCTCCTTGAGATGAATTCATTCCTCGAGTCGAGCTCCAAGTCCGCGAGTCGACCGATACTCCTCGCGCCGACTCTTCACGAAATTCCTCGTGCAAGCTCTACGTGAGTCCTCGAGTCTAGTTCGAGTCCACGAGTCGACTGATACTCCTTGTGTTAACTCTTCACATGTCTCCTCGATATGAATTCATTCCTCGAGTCGACTTCCGAGTCCGCGAGTCGACCGATACTCCTCGCACCGACTCTTCACGAAATTCCTCGTGCAAGCTCTACGTGAGTCCTCGAGTCGAGTTTGAGTCCACGAGTTAACTGATACTCCTCGTAACGACTCTTCACATGTCTCCTCGAGATGAATTCATTCCTTGAGTCGAGCTCCAAGTCCGCGAGTCGACCGATACTCCTCGCGCCGACTCTTCACGAAATTCCTCGTGCAGGCTCTACGGGAGTCCTCGAGTCGAGTTTGAGTCCACGAGTCAACTGATACTCCTCGTAACGACTCTTCACATGTCTCCTCGAGATGAATTCATTCCTCGAGTCGAGCTCCAAGTCCGCGAGTCGACCGATACTCCTCGCGCCGACTCTTCACGAAATTCCTCGTGCAAGCTCTACGTGAGTCCTCGAGTCGAGTTCGAGTCCACGAGTCGACTGATACTCCTTGTGTTAACTCTTCACATGTCTCCTAGAGATGAATTCATTCCTCGAGTCGAGCTCCGAGTCCGCGAGTCGACCGATACTCCTCGCGCCGACTCTTCACGAAATTCCTCGTGCAGGCTCTACGTGAGTCCTCGAGTCGAGTTCGAGTCCACGAGTCTACTGATACTCCTCGTGCCGACTCTTCACATGTCTCCTCGAGATGAATTCATTACTAGAGTCGAGCTCCGAGTCCGCGAGTCGACCGATACTCCTCGCGCCGACTCTTCACGAAATTCCTCGTGTAGGCTCTACGTGAGTCCTCGAGTCGAGTTCGAGTCCACGAGTCGACTGATACTCCTCGTGCCAACTCTTCACATGTCTCCTCGAGATGAATTCATTCCTCGAGTCGAGCTCCGAGTCCGCGAGTCGACCGATACTCCTCGCGCCGACTCTTCACGAAATTCCTCGTGCACGCTCTACGTGAGTCCTCGAGTCGAGTTTGAGTCCACGAGTCGACTGATACTCCTCGTGCTGACTCTTCATATGTCTCCTCGAGATGAATTCATTCCTCGAGTCAAGCTCCGAGTCCGCGAGTCGACCGATACTCCTCGAGCCGACTCTTCACAAAATTCCTCGTGCAGGCTCTACGTGAGTCCTCGAGTCGAGTTCGAGTCCACGAGTCGACTGATACTCCTCGTGCCAACTCTTCACTTGTCTCCTCGAGATGAATTCATTCCTCGAGTCGAGCTCCGAGTCCGCGAGTCGACCGATACTCCTCGCGCCGACTCTTCACGAAATTCCTCGTGCAGGCTCTACGTGAGTCCTCGAGTCGAGTTTGAGTCCACGAGTCAACTGATACTCCTCGTAACGACTCTTCACATGTCTCCTCGAGATGAATTCATTCCTCGAGTCGAGCTCCAAGTCCGCGAGTCGACCGATACTCCTCGCGCCGACTCTTCACGAAATTCCTCGTGCAAGCTCTACGTGAGTCCTCGAGTCGAGTTCGAGTCCACGAGTCGACTGATACTCCTCGTGCTGACTCTTCATATGTCTCCTCGAGATGAATTCATTCCTCGAGTCAAGCTCCGAGTCCGCGAGTCGACCGATACTCCTCGAGCCGACTCTTCACAAAATTCCTCGTGCAGGCTCTACGTGAGTCCTCGAGTCGAGTTCGAGTCCACGAGTCGACTGATACTCCTCGCGCTGACTCTTCATATGTCTCCTCGAGATGAATTCATTCCTCGAGTCAAGCTCCGAGTCCGCGAGTCGACTGATACTCCTCGAGCCGACTCTTCACAAAATTCCTCGGGCAGGCTCTACGTGAGTCCTCGAGTCGAGTTCGAGTCCACGAGTCGACTGATACTCCTCGTGCCAACTCTTCACTTGTCTCCTCGAGATGAATTCATTCCTCGAGTCGAGCTCCGAGTCCGCGAGTCGACCGATACTCCTCGCGCCGACTCTTCACGAAATTCCTCGTGCAGGCTCTACGTGAGTCCTCGAGTCGAGTTCGAGTCCACGAGTCGACTGATACTCCTCGTAACGACTCTTCACATGTCTCCTCGAGATGAATTCATTCCTCGAGTCGAGCTCCAAGTCCGCGAATCGACCGATACTCCTCGCGCCGACTCTTCACCAAATTCCTCGTGCAAGCTCTACGTGAGTCCTCGAGTCTAGTTCGAGTCCACGAGTCGACTGATACTCCTTGTGTTAACTCTTCACATGTCTCCTCGAGATGAATTCATTCCTCGAGTCGACTTCCGAGTCCGCGAGTCGACCGATACTCCTCGCACCGACTCTTCACGAAATTCCTCGTGCAGGCTCTACGTGAGTCCTCGAGTCGAGTTTGAGTCCACGAGTCAACTGATACTCCTCGTAACGACTCTTCACATGTCTCCTCGAGATGAATTCATTCCTCGAGTCGAGCTCCAAGTCCGCGAGTCGACCGATACTCCACGCGCCGACTCTTCACGAAATTCCTCGTGCAAGCTCTACGTGAGTCCTCGAGTCGAGTTCGAGTCCACGAGTCGACTGATACTCCTTGTGTTAACTCTTCACATGTCTCCTCGAGATGAATTCATTCCTCGAGTCGAGCTCCGAGTCCGCGAGTCGACCGATACTCCTCGCGCCGACTCTTCACGAAATTCCTCGTGCAGGCTCTACGTGAGTCCTCGAGTCGAGTTTGAGCCCACGAGTCAACTGATACTCCTCGTAACGACTCTTCACATGTCTCCTTGAGATGAATTCATTCCTCGAGTCGAGCTCCAAGTCCGCGAGTCGACCGATACTCCTCGCGCCGACTCTTCACGAAATTCCTCGTGCAAGCTCTACGTGAGTCCTCGAGTCTAGTTCGAGTCCACGAGTCGACTGATACTCCTTGTGTTAACTCTTCACATGTCTCCTCGATATGAATTCATTCCTCGAGTCGACTTCCGAGTCCGCGAGTCGACCGATACTCCTCGCACCGACTCTTCACGAAATTCCTCGTGCAAGCTCTACGTGAGTCCTCGAGTCGAGTTTGAGTCCACGAGTCAACTGATACTCCTCGTAACGACTCTTCACATGTCTCCTCGAGATGAATTCATTCCTTGAGTCGAGCTCCAAGTCCGCGAGTCGACCGATACTCCTCGCGCCGACTCTTCACGAAATTCCTCGTGCAGGCTCTACGGGAGTCCTCGAGTCGAGTTTGAGTCCACGAGTCAACTGATACTCCTCGTAACGACTCTTCACATGTCTCCTCGAGATGAATTCATTCCTCGAGTCGAGCTCCAAGTCCGCGAGTCGACCGATACTCCTCGCGCCGACTCTTCACGAAATTCCTCGTGCAAGCTCTACGTGAGTCCTCGAGTCGAGTTCGAGTCCACGAGTCGACTGATACTCCATGTGTTAACTCTTCACATGTCTCCTAGAGATGAATTCATTCCTCGAGTCGAGCTCCGAGTCCGCGAGTCGACCGATACTCCGCGCGCCGACTCTTCACGAAATTCCTCGTGCAGGCTCTACGTGAGTCCTCGAGTCGAGTTCGAGTCCACGAGTCTACTGATACTCCTCGTGCCGACTCTTCACATGTCTCCTCGAGATGAATTCATTACTAGAGTCGAGCTCCGAGTCCGCGAGTCGACCGATACTCCTCGCGCCGACTCTTCACGAAATTCCTCGTGTAGGCTCTACGTGAGTCCTCGAGTCGAGTTCGAGTCCACGAGTCGACTGATACTCCTCGTGCCAACTCTTCACATGTCTCCTCGAGATGAATTCATTCCTCGAGTCGAGCTCCGAGTCCGC
The DNA here is from genome assembly GCF_054948205.1 of Urtica dioica subsp. dioica. Taxonomy (NCBI): domain Eukaryota; kingdom Viridiplantae; phylum Streptophyta; class Magnoliopsida; order Rosales; family Urticaceae; genus Urtica; species Urtica dioica. The sequence goes on along the minus strand of NC_142756.1, from coordinate 34,017,168 downwards.
GAGTCGACCGATACTCCTCGCGCCGACTCTTCACGAAATTCCTCGTGCACGCTCTACGTGAGTCCTCGAGTCGAGTTTGAGTCCACGAGTCGACTGATACTCCTCGTGCTGACTCTTCATATGTCTCCTCGAGATGAATTCATTCCTCGAGTCAAGCTCCGAGTCCGCGAGTCGACCGATACTCCTCGAGCCGACTCTTCACAAAATTCCTCGTGCAGGCTCTACGTGAGTCCTCGAGTCGAGTTCGAGTCCACGAGTCGACTGATACTCCTCGTGCCAACTCTTCACTTGTCTCCTCGAGATGAATTCATTCCTCGAGTCGAGCTCCGAGTCCGCGAGTCGACCGATACTCCTCGCGCCGACTCTTCACGAAATTCCTCGTGCAGGCTCTACGTGAGTCCTCGAGTCGAGTTCGAGTCCACGAGTCGACTGATACTCCTCGTGCCAACTCTTCACATGTCTCCTCGAGATGAATTCATTCCTCGAGTCGAGCTCCGAGTCCGCGAGTCGACCGATACTCCTCGCGCCGACTCTTCACGAAATTCCTCGTGCACGCTCTACGTGAGTCCTCGAGTCGAGTTTGAGTCCACGAGTCGACTGATACTCCTCGTGCTGACTCTTCATATGTCTCCTCGAGATGAATTCATTCCTCGAGTCAAGCTCCGAGTCCGCGAGTCGACCGATACTCCTCGAGCCGACTCTTCACAAAATTCCTCGTGCAGGCTCTACGTGAGTCCTCGAGTCGAGTTCGAGTCCACGAGTCGACTGATACTCCTCGTGCCAACTCTTCACTTGTCTCCTCGAGATGAATTCATTCCTCGAGTCGAGCTCCGAGTCCGCGAGTCGACCGATACTCCTCGCGCCGACTCTTCACGAAATTCCTCGTGCGGGCTCTACGTGAGTCCTCGAGTCGAGTTTGAGTCCACGAGTCAACTGATACTCCTCGTAACGACTCTTCACATGTCTCCTCGAGATGAATTCATTCCTCGAGTCGAGCTCCAAGTCCGCGAGTCGACCGATACTCCTCGCGCCGACTCTTCACGAAATTCCTCGTGCAAGCTCTACGTGAGTCCTCGAGTCGAGTTCGAGTCCACGAGTCGACTGATACTCCTCGTGCTGACTCTTCATATGTCTCCTCGAGATGAATTCATTCCTCGAGTCAAGCTCCGAGTCCGCGAGTCGACCGATACTCCTCGAGCCGACTCTTCACAAAATTCCTCGTGCAGGCTCTACGTGAGTCCTCGAGTCGAGTTCGAGTCCACGAGTCGACTGATACTCCTCGTGCTGACTCTTCATATGTCTCCTCGAGATGAATTCATTCCTCGAGTCAAGCTCCGAGTCCGCGAGTCGACTGATACTCCTCGAGCCGACTCTTCACAAAATTCCTCGGGCAGGCTCTACGTGAGTCCTCGAGTCGAGTTCGAGTCCACGAGTCGACTGATACTCCTCGTGCCAACTCTTCACTTGTCTCCTCGAGATGAATTCATTCCTCGAGTCGAGCTCCGAGTCCGCGAGTCGACCGATACTCCTCGCGCCGACTCTTCACGAAATTCCTCGTGCAGGCTCTACGTGAGTCCTCGAGTCGAGTTCGAGTCCACGAGTCGACTGATACTCCTCGTAACGACTCTTCACATGTCTCCTCGAGATGAATTCATTCCTTGAGTCGAGCTCCAAGTCCGCGAGTCGACCGATACTCCTCGCGCCGACTCTTCACGAAATTCCTCGTGCAGGCTCTACGGGAGTCCTCGAGTCGAGTTTGAGTCCACGAGTCAACTGATACTCCTCGTAACGACTCTTCACATGTCTCCTCGAGATGAATTCATTCCTCGAGTCGAGCTCCAAGTCCGCGAGTCGACCGATACTCCTCGCGCCGACTCTTCACGAAATTCCTCGTGCAAGCTCTACGTGAGTCCTCGAGTCGAGTTCGAGTCCACGAGTCGACTGATACTCCATGTGTTAACTCTTCACATGTCTCCTAGAGATGAATTCATTCCTCGAGTCGAGCTCCGAGTCCGCGAGTCGACCGATACTCCGCGCGCCGACTCTTCACGAAATTCCTCGTGCAGGCTCTACGTGAGTCCTCGAGTCGAGTTCGAGTCCACGAGTCTACTGATACTCCTCGTGCCGACTCTTCACATGTCTCCTCGAGATGAATTCATTACTAGAGTCGAGCTCCGAGTCCGCGAGTCGACCGATACTCCTCGCGCCGACTCTTCACGAAATTCCTCGTGTAGGCTCTACGTGAGTCCTCGAGTCGAGTTCGAGTCCACGAGTCGACTGATACTCCTCGTGCCAACTCTTCACATGTCTCCTCGAGATGAATTCATTCCTCGAGTCGAGCTCCGAGTCCGCGAGTCGACCGATACTCCTCGCGCCGACTCTTCACGAAATTCCTCGTGCACGCTCTACGTGAGTCCTCGAGTCGAGTTTGAGTCCACGAGTCGACTGATACTCCTCGTGCTGACTCTTCATATGTCTCCTCGAGATGAATTCATTCCTCGAGTCAAGCTCCGAGTCCGCGAGTCGACCGATACTCCTCGAGCCGACTCTTCACAAAATTCCTCGTGCAGGCTCTACGTGAGTCCTCGAGTCGAGTTCGAGTCCACGAGTCGACTGATACTCCTCGTGCCAACTCTTCACTTGTCTCCTCGAGATGAATTCATTCCTCGAGTCGAGCTCCGAGTCCGCGAGTCGACCGATACTCCTCGCGCCGACTCTTCACGAAATTCCTCGTGCAGGCTCTACGTGAGTCCTCGAGTCGAGTTCGAGTCCACGAGTCGACTGATACTCCTCGTGCCAACTCTTCACATGTCTCCTCGAGATGAATTCATTCCTCGAGTCGAGCTCCGAGTCCGCGAGTCGACCGATACTCCTCGCGCCGACTCTTCACGAAATTCCTCGTGCACGCTCTACGTGAGTCCTCGAGTCGAGTTTGAGTCCACGAGTCGACTGATACTCCTCGTGCTGACTCTTCATATGTCTCCTCGAGATGAATTCATTCCTCGAGTCAAGCTCCGAGTCCGCGAGTCGACCGATACTCCTCGAGCCGACTCTTCACAAAATTCCTCGTGCAGGCTCTACGTGAGTCCTCGAGTCGAGTTCGAGTCCACGAGTCGACTGATACTCCTCGTGCCAACTCTTCACTTGTCTCCTCGAGATGAATTCATTCCTCGAGTCGAGCTCCGAGTCCGCGAGTCGACCGATACTCCTCGCGCCGACTCTTCACGAAATTCCTCGTGCGGGCTCTACGTGAGTCCTCGAGTCGAGTTTGAGTCCACGAGTCAACTGATACTCCTCGTAACGACTCTTCACATGTCTCCTCGAGATGAATTCATTCCTCGAGTCGAGCTCCAAGTCCGCGAGTCGACCGATACTCCTCGCGCCGACTCTTCACGAAATTCCTCGTGCAAGCTCTACGTGAGTCCTCGAGTCGAGTTCGAGTCCACGAGTCGACTGATACTCCTCGTGCTGACTCTTCATATGTCTCCTCGAGATGAATTCATTCCTCGAGTCAAGCTCCGAGTCCGCGAGTCGACCGATACTCCTCGAGCCGACTCTTCACAAAATTCCTCGTGCAGGCTCTACGTGAGTCCTCGAGTCGAGTTCGAGTCCACGAGTCGACTGATACTCCTCGTGCTGACTCTTCATATGTCTCCTCGAGATGAATTCATTCCTCGAGTCAAGCTCCGAGTCCGCGAGTCGACTGATACTCCTCGAGCCGACTCTTCACAAAATTCCTCGGGCAGGCTCTACGTGAGTCCTCGAGTCGAGTTCGAGTCCACGAGTCGACTGATACTCCTCGTGCCAACTCTTCACTTGTCTCCTCGAGATGAATTCATTCCTCGAGTCGAGCTCCGAGTCCGCGAGTCGACCGATACTCCTCGCGCCGACTCTTCACGAAATTCCTCGTGCAGGCTCTACGTGAGTCCTCGAGTCGAGTTCGAGTCCACGAGTCGACTGATACTCCTCGTAACGACTCTTCACATGTCTCCTCGAGATGAATTCATTCCTCGAGTCGAGCTCCAAGTCCGCGAATCGACCGATACTCCTCGCGCCGACTCTTCACCAAATTCCTCGTGCAAGCTCTACGTGAGTCCTCGAGTCTAGTTCGAGTCCACGAGTCGACTGATACTCCTTGTGTTAACTCTTCACATGTCTCCTCGAGATGAATTCATTCCTCGAGTCGACTTCCGAGTCCGCGAGTCGACCGATACTCCTCGCACCGACTCTTCACGAAATTCCTCGTGCAGGCTCTACGTGAGTCCTCGAGTCGAGTTTGAGTCCACGAGTCAACTGATACTCCTCGTAACGACTCTTCACATGTCTCCTCGAGATGAATTCATTCCTCGAGTCGAGCTCCAAGTCCGCGAGTCGACCGATACTCCACGCGCCGACTCTTCACGAAATTCCTCGTGCAAGCTCTACGTGAGTCCTCGAGTCGAGTTCGAGTCCACGAGTCGACTGATACTCCTTGTGTTAACTCTTCACATGTCTCCTCGAGATGAATTCATTCCTCGAGTCGAGCTCCGAGTCCGCGAGTCGACCGATACTCCTCGCGCCGACTCTTCACGAAATTCCTCGTGCAGGCTCTACGTGAGTCCTCGAGTCGAGTTTGAGCCCACGAGTCAACTGATACTCCTCGTAACGACTCTTCACATGTCTCCTTGAGATGAATTCATTCCTCGAGTCGAGCTCCAAGTCCGCGAGTCGACCGATACTCCTCGCGCCGACTCTTCACGAAATTCCTCGTGCAAGCTCTACGTGAGTCCTCGAGTCTAGTTCGAGTCCACGAGTCGACTGATACTCCTTGTGTTAACTCTTCACATGTCTCCTCGATATGAATTCATTCCTCGAGTCGACTTCCGAGTCCGCGAGTCGACCGATACTCCTCGCACCGACTCTTCACGAAATTCCTCGTGCAAGCTCTACGTGAGTCCTCGAGTCGAGTTTGAGTCCACGAGTCAACTGATACTCCTCGTAACGACTCTTCACATGTCTCCTCGAGATGAATTCATTCCTTGAGTCGAGCTCCAAGTCCGCGAGTCGACCGATACTCCTCGCGCCGACTCTTCACGAAATTCCTCGTGCAGGCTCTACGGGAGTCCTCGAGTCGAGTTTGAGTCCACGAGTCAACTGATACTCCTCGTAACGACTCTTCACATGTCTCCTCGAGATGAATTCATTCCTCGAGTCGAGCTCCAAGTCCGCGAGTCGACCGATACTCCTCGCGCCGACTCTTCACGAAATTCCTCGTGCAAGCTCTACGTGAGTCCTCGAGTCGAGTTCGAGTCCACGAGTCGACTGATACTCCTTGTGTTAACTCTTCACATGTCTCCTAGAGATGAATTCATTCCTCGAGTCGAGCTCCGAGTCCGCGAGTCGACCGATACTCCGCGCGCCGACTCTTCACGAAATTCCTCGTGCAGGCTCTACGTGAGTCCTCGAGTCGAGTTCGAGTCCACGAGTCTACTGATACTCCTCGTGCCGACTCTTCACATGTCTCCTCGAGATGAATTCATTACTAGAGTCGAGCTCCGAGTCCGCGAGTCGACCGATACTCCTCGCGCCGACTCTTCACGAAATTCCTCGTGTAGGCTCTACGTGAGTCCTCGAGTCGAGTTCGAGTCCACGAGTCGACTGATACTCCTCGTGCCAACTCTTCACATGTCTCCTCGAGATGAATTCATTCCTCGAGTCGAGCTCCGAGTCCGCGAGTCGACCGATACTCCTCGCGCCGACTCTTCACGAAATTCCTCGTGCACGCTCTACGTGAGTCCTCGAGTCGAGTTTGAGTCCACGAGTCGACTGATACTCCTCGTGCTGACTCTTCATATGTCTCCTCGAGATGAATTCATTCCTCGAGTCAAGCTCCGAGTCCGCGAGTCGACCGATACTCCTCGAGCCGACTCTTCACAAAATTCCTCGTGCAGGCTCTACGTGAGTCCTCGAGTCGAGTTCGAGTCCACGAGTCGACTGATACTCCTCGTGCCAACTCTTCACTTGTCTCCTCGAGATGAATTCATTCCTCGAGTCGAGCTCCGAGTCCGCGAGTCGACCGATACTCCTCGCGCCGACTCTTCACGAAATTCCTCGTGCAGGCTCTACGTGAGTCCTCGAGTCGAGTTCGAGTCCACGAGTCGACTGATACTCCTCGTGCCAACTCTTCACATGTCTCCTCGAGATGAATTCATTCCTCGAGTCGAGCTCCGAGTCCGCGAGTCGACCGATACTCCTCGCGCCGACTCTTCACGAAATTCCTCGTGCACGCTCTACGTGAGTCCTCGAGTCGAGTTTGAGTCCACGAGTCGACTGATACTCCTCGTGCTGACTCTTCATATGTCTCCTCGAGATGAATTCATTCCTCGAGTCAAGCTCCGAGTCCGCGAGTCGACCGATACTCCTCGAGCCGACTCTTCACAAAATTCCTCGTGCAGGCTCTACGTGAGTCCTCGAGTCGAGTTCGAGTCCACGAGTCGACTGATACTCCTCGTGCCAACTCTTCACTTGTCTCCTCGAGATGAATTCATTCCTCGAGTCGAGCTCCGAGTCCGCGAGTCGACCGATACTCCTCGCGCCGACTCTTCACGAAATTCCTCGTGCGGGCTCTACGTGAGTCCTCGAGTCGAGTTTGAGTCCACGAGTCAACTGATACTCCTCGTAACGACTCTTCACATGTCTCCTCGAGATGAATTCATTCCTCGAGTCGAGCTCCAAGTCCGCGAGTCGACCGATACTCCTCGCGCCGACTCTTCACGAAATTCCTCGTGCAAGCTCTACGTGAGTCCTCGAGTCGAGTTCGAGTCCACGAGTCGACTGATACTCCTCGTGCTGACTCTTCATATGTCTCCTCGAGATGAATTCATTCCTCGAGTCAAGCTCCGAGTCCGCGAGTCGACCGATACTCCTCGAGCCGACTCTTCACAAAATTCCTCGTGCAGGCTCTACGTGAGTCCTCGAGTCGAGTTCGAGTCCACGAGTCGACTGATACTCCCCGTGCCAACTCTTCACTTGTCACCTCGAGATGAATTCATTCCTCGAGTCGAGCTCCGAGTCCGCGAGTCGACCGATACTCCTCGCGCCGACTCTTCACGAAATTCCTCGTGCAGGCTCTACGTGAGTCCTCGAGTCGAGTTCGAGTCCACGAGTCGACTGATACTCCTCGTAACGACTCTTCACATATCTCCTCGAGATGAATTCATTCCTCGAGTCGAGCTCCAAGTCCGCGAGTCGACCGATACTCCTCGCGCCGACTCTTCACGAAATTCCTCGTGCAGGCTCTACGTGAGTCCTCGAGTCGAGTTTGAGTCCACGAGTCAACTGATACTCCTCGTAACGACTCTTCACATGTCTCCTCGAGATGAATTCATTCCTCGAGTCGAGCTCCAAGTCCGCGAGTCGACCGATACTCCACGCGCCGACTCTTCACGAAATTCCTCGTGCAAGCTCTACGTGAGTCCTCGAGTCGAGTTCGAGTCCACGAGTCGACTGATACTCCTTGTGTTAACTCTTCACATGTCTCCTCGAGATGAATTCATTCCTCGAGTCGAGCTCCGAGTCCGCGAGTCGACGGATACTCCTCGCGCCGACTCTTCACGAAATTCCTCGTGCAGGCTCTACGTGAGTCCTCGAGTCGAGTTTGAGTCCACGAGTCAACTGATACTCCTCGTAACGACTCTTCACATGTCTCCTCGAGATGAATTCATTCCTCGAGTCGAGCTCCAAGTCCGCGAGTCGACCGATACTCCTCGCGCCGACTCTTCACGAAATTCCTCGTGCAAGCTCTACGTGAGTCCTCGAGTCGAGTTCGAGTCCACGAGTCGACTGATACTCCTCGTGCTGACTCTTCATATGTCTCCTCGAGATGAATTCATTCCTCGAGTCAAGCTCCGAGTCCGCGAGTCGACTGATACTCCTCGAGCCGACTCTTCACAAAATTCCTCGTGCAGGCTCTACGTGAGTCCTCGAGTCGAGTTCGAGTCCACGAGTCGACTAATACTCCTCGTGCCAACTCTTCACTTGTCTCCTCGAGATGAATTCATTCCTCGAGTCGAGCTCCGAGTCCGCGAGTCGAACGATACTCCTCGCGCCGACTCTTCACGAAATTCCTCGTGCAGGCTCTACGTGAGTCCTCGAGTCGAGTTCGAGTCCACGAGTCGACTGATACTCCTCGTAACGACTCTTCACATGTCTCCTCGAGATGAATTCATTCCTCGAGTCGAGCTCCAAGTCCGCGAGTCGACCGATACTCCACGCGCCGACTCTTCACGAAATTCCTCGTGCAAGCTCTACGTGAGTCCTCGAGTCGAGTTCGAGTCCACGAGTCGACTGATACTCCTTGTGTTAACTCTTCACATGTCTCCTCGAGATGAATTCATTCCTTGAGTCGAGCTCCGAGTCCGCGAGTCGACGGATACTCCTCGCGCCGACTCTTCACGAAATTCCTCGTGCAGGCTCTACGTGAGTCCTCGAGTCGAGTTTGAGTCCACGAGTCAACTGATACTCCTCGTAACGACTCTTCACATGTCTCCTCGAGATGAATTCATTCCTCGAGTCGAGCTCCAAGTCCGCGAGTCGACCGATACTCCTCGCGCCGACTCTTCACGAAATTCCTCGTGCAAGCTCTACGTGAGTCCTCGAGTCGAGTTCGAGTCCACGAGTCGACTGATACTCCTCGTGCTGACTCTTCATATGTCTCCTCGAGATGAATTCATTCCTCGAGTCAAGCTCCGAGTCCGCGAGTCGACTGATACTCCTCGAGCCGACTCTTCACAAAATTCCTCGTGCAGGCTCTACGTGAGTCCTCGAGTCGAGTTCGAGTCCACGAGTCGACTAATACTCCTCGTGCCAACTCTTCACTTGTCTCCTCGAGATGAATTCATTCCTCGAGTCGAGCTCCGAGTCCGCGAGTCGAACGATACTCCTCGCGCCGACTCTTCACGAAATTCCTCGTGCAGGCTCTACGTGAGTCCTCGTGTCGAGTTCGAGTCCACGAGTCGACTGATACTCCTCGTAACGACTCTTCACATGTCTCCTCGAGATGAATTCATTCCTCGAGTCGAGCTCCAAGTCCGCGAGTCGACCGATACTCCTCGCGCCGACTCTTCACGAAATTCCTCGTACAAGCTCTACGTGAGTCCTCGAGTCTAGTTCGAGTCCACGAGTCGACTGATACTCCTTGTGTTAACTCTTCACATGTCTCCTCGAGATGAATTCATTCCTCGAGTCGACTTCCGAGTCCGCGAGTCGACCGATACTCCTCGCACCGACTCTTCACGAAATTCCTCGTGCAGGCTCTACGTGAGTCCTCGAGTCGAGTTCGAGTCCACGAGTCGACTGATACTCCTCGTGCCAACTCTTCACTTGTCTCCTCGAGATGAATTCATTCCTCGAGTCGAGCTCCGAGTCCGCGAGTCGACCGATACTCCTCGCGCCGACTCTTCACGAAATTCCTCGTGCAGGCTCTACGTGAGTCCTCGAGTCGAGTTCGAGTCCACGAGTCGACTGATACTCCTCGTAACGACTCTTCACATGTCTCCTCGAGATGAATTCATTCCTCGAGTCGAGCTCCAAGTCCGCGAGTCGACCGATACTCCTCGCGCCGACTCTTCACGAAATTCCTCGTGCAGGCTCTACGTGAGTCCTCGAGTCGAGTTTGAGTCCACGAGTCAACTGATACTCCTCGTAACGACTCTTCACATGTCTCCACGAGATGAATTCATTCCTCGAGTCGAGCTCCAAGTCCGCGAGTCGACCGATACTCCACGCGCCGACTCTTCACGAAATTCCTCGTGCAAGCTCTACGTGAGTCCTCGAGTCGAGTTCGAGTCCACGAGTCGACTGATACTCCTTGTGTTAACTCTTCACATGTCTCCTCGAGATGAATTCATTCCTCGAGTCGAGCTCCGAGTCCGCGAGTCGACGGATACTCCTCGAGCCGACTCTTCACGAAATTCCTCGTGCAGGCTCTACGTGAGTCCTCGAGTCGAGTTTGAGTCCACGAGTCAACTGATACTCCTCGTAACGACTCTTCACATGTCTCCTCGAGATGAATTCATTCCTCGAGTCGAGCTCCAAGTCCGCGAGTCGACCGATACTCCTCGCGCCGACTCTTCACGAAATTCCTCGTGCAAGCTCTACGTGAGTCCTCGAGTCGAGTTCGAGTCCACGAGTCGACTGATACTCCTCGTGCTGACTCTTCATATGTCTCCTCGAGATGAATTCATTCCTCGAGTCAAGCTCCGAGTCCGCGAGTCGACTGATACTCCTCGAGCCGACTCTTCACAAAATTCCTCGTGCAGGCTCTACGTGAGTCCTCGAGTCGAGTTCGAGTCCACGAGTCGACTGATACTCCTCGTGCCAACTCTTCACTTGTCTCCTCGAGATGAATTCATTCCTCGAGTCGAGCTCCGAGTCCGCGAGTCGACCGATACTCCTCGCGCCGACTCTTCACGAAATTCCTCGTGCAGGCTCTACGTGAGTCCTCGAGTCGAGTTCGAGTCCACGAGTCGACTGATACTCCTCGTAACGACTCTTCACATGTCTCCTCGAGATGAATTCATTCCTCGAGTCGAGCTCCAAGTCCGCGAGTCGACCGATACTCCTCGCGCCGACTCTTCACGAAATTCCTCGTGCAAGCTCTACGTGAGTCCTCGAGTCTAGTTCGAGTCCACGAGTCGACTGATACTCCTTGTGTTAACTCTTCACATGTCTCCTCGAGATGAATTCATTCCTCGAGTCGACTTCCGAGTCCGCGAGTCGACCGATACTCCTCGCACCGACTCTTCACGAAATTCCTCGTGCAGGCTCTACGTGAGTCCTCGAGTCGAGTTTGAGTCCACGAGTCAACTGATACTCCTCGTAACGACTCTTCACATGTCTCCTCGAGATGAATTCATTCCTCGAGTCGAGCTCCAAGTCCGCGAGTCGACCGATACTCCTCGCGCCGACTCTTCACGAAATTCCTCGTGCAGGCTCTACGTGAGTCCTCGAGTCGAGTTTGAGTCCACGAGTCAACTGATACTCCTTGTAACGACTCTTCACATGTCTCCTCGAGATGAATTCATTCCTCGAGTCGAGCTCCAAGTCCGCGAGTCGACCGATACTCCACGCGCCGACTCTTCGTGAAATTCCTCGTGCAAGCTCTACGTGAGTCCTCGAGTCTAGTTCGAGTCCACGAGTCGACTGATACTCCTTGTGTTAACTCTTCACATGTCTCCTCGAGATGAATTCATTCCTCGAGTCGACTTCCGAGTCCGCGAGTCGACCGATACTCCTCGCACCGACTCTTCACGAAATTCCTCGTGCAGGCTCTACGTGAGTCCTCGAGTCGAGTTCGAGTCCACGAGTCGACTGATACTCCTCGTGCCAACTCTTCACTTGTCTCCTCGAGATGAATTCATTCCTCGAGTCGAGCTCCGAGTCCGCGAGTCGACCGATACTCCTCGCGCCGACTCTTCACGAAATTCCTCGTGCAGGCTCTACGTGAGTCCTCGAGTCGAGTTCGAGTCCACGAGTCGACTGATACTCCTCGTAACGACTCTTCACATGTCTCCTCGAGATGAATTCATTCCTCGAGTCGAGCTCCAAGTCCGCGAGTTGACCGATACTCCTCGCGCCGACTCTTCACGAAATTCCTCGTGCAGGCTCTACGTGAGTCCTCGAGTCGAGTTTGAGTCCACGAGTCAACTGATACTCCTCGTAACGACTCTTCACATGTCTCCACGAGATGAATTCATTCCTCGAGTCGAGCTCCAAGTCCGCGAGTCGACCGATACTCCACGCGCCGACTCTTCACGAAATTCCTCGTGCAAGCTCTACGTGAGTCCTCGAGTCGAGTTCGAGTCCACGAGTCGACTGATACTCCTTGTGTTAACTCTTCACATGTCTCCTCGAGATGAATTCATTCCTCGAGTCGAGCTCCGAGTCCGCGAGTCGACGGATACTCCTCGCGCCGACTCTTCACGAAATTCCTCGTGCAGGCTCTACGTGAGTCCTCGAGTCGAGTTTGAGTCCACGAGTCAACTGATACTCCTCGTAACGACTCTTCACATGTCTCCTCGAGATGAATTCATTCCTCGAGTCGAGCTCCAAGTCCGCGAGTCGACCGATACTCCTCGCGCCGACTCTTCACGAAATTCCTCGTGCAAGCTCTACGTGAGTCCTCGAGTCGAGTTCGAGTCCACGAGTCGACTGATACTCCTCGTGCTGACTCTTCATATGTCTCCTCGAGATGAATTCATTCCTCGAGTCAAGCTCCGAGTCCGCGAGTCGACTGATACTCCTCGAGCCGACTCTTCACAAAATTCCTCGTGCAGGCTCTACGTGAGTCCTCGAGTCGAGTTCGAGTCCACGAGTCGACTGATACTCCTCGTGCCAACTCTTCACTTGTCTCCTCGAGATGAATTCATTCCTCGAGTCGAGCTCCGAGTCCGCGAGTCGACCGATACTCCTCGCGCCGACTCTTCACGAAATTCCTCGTGCAGGCTCTACGTGAGTCCTCGAGTCGAGTTCGAGTCCACGAGTCGACTGATACTCCTCGTAACGACTCTTCACATGTCTCCTCGAGATGAATTCATTCCTCGAGTCGAGCTCCAAGTCCGCGAGTCGACCGATACTCCTCGCGCCGACTCTTCACGAAATTCCTCGTGCAAGCTCTACGTGAGTCCTCGAGTCTAGTTCGAGTCCACGAGTCGACTGATACTCCTTGTGTTAACTCTTCACATGTCTCCTCGAGATGAATTCATTCCTCGAGTCGACTTCCGAGTCCGCGAGTCGACCGATACTCCTCGCACCGACTCTTCACGAAATTCCTCGTGCAGGCTCTACGTGAGTCCTCGAGTCGAGTTTGAGTCCACGAGTCAACTGATACTCCTCGTAACGACTCTTCACATGTCTCCTCGAGATGAATTCATTCCTCGAGTCGAGCTCCAAGTCCGCGAGTCGACCGATACTCCTCGCGCCGACTCTTCACGAAATTCCTCGTGCAGGCTCTACGTGAGTCCTCGAGTCGAGTTTGAGTCCACGAGTCAACTGATACTCCTCGTAATGACTCTTCACATGTCTCCTCGAGATGAATTCATTCCTGGAGTCGAGCTCCAAGTCCGCGAGTCGACCGATACTCCACGCGCCGACTCTTCACGAAATTCCTCGTGCAAGCTCTACGTGAGTCCTCGAGTCGAGTTCGAGTCCACGAGTCGACTGATACTCCTTGTGTTAACTCTTCACATGTCTCCTCGAGATGAATTCATTCCTCGAGTCGAGCTCCGAGTCCGCGAGTCGACGGATACTCCTCGCGCCGACTCTTCACGAAATTCCTCGTGCAGGCTTTACGTGAGTCCTCGAGTCGAGTTTGAGTCCACGAGTCAACTGATACTCCTCGTAACGACTCTTCACATGTCTCCTCGAGATGAATTCATTCCTCGAGTCGAGCTCCAAGTCCGCGAGTCGACCGATACTCCTCGCGCCGACTCTTCACGAAATTCCTCGTGCAAGCTCTACGTGAGTCCTCGAGTCGAGTTCGAGTCCACGAGTCGACTGATACTCCTCGTGCTGACTCTTCATATGTCTCCTCGAGATGAATTCATTCCTCGAGTCAAGCTCCGAGTCCGCGAGTCGACTGATACTCCTCGAGCCGACTCTTCACAAAATTCCTCGTGCAGGCTCTACGTGAGTCCTCGAGTCGAGTTCGAGTCCACGAGTCGACTGATACTCCTCGTGCCAACTCTTCACTTGTCTCCTCGAGATGAATTCATTCCTCGAGTCGAGCTCCGAGTCCGCGAGTCGACCGATACTCCTCGCGCCGACTCTTCACGAAATTCCTCGTGCAGGCTCTACGTGAGTCCTCGAGTCGAGTTCGAGTCCACGAGTCGACTGATACTCCTCGTAACGACTCTTCACATGTCTCCTCGAGATGAATTCATTCCTCGAGTCGAGCTCCAAGTCCGCGAGTCGACCGATACTCCTCGCGCCGACTCTTCACGAAATTCCTCGTGCAAGCTCTACGTGAGTCCTCGAGTCTAGTTCGAGTCCACGAGTCGACTGATACTCCTTGTGTTAACTCTTCACATGTCTCCTCGAGATGAATTCATTCCTCGAGTCGACTTCCGAGTCCGCGAGTCGACCGATACTCCTCGCACCGACTCTTCACGAAATTCCTCGTGCAGGCTCTACGTGAGTCCTCGAGTCGAGTTTGAGTCCACGAGTCAACTGATACTCCTCGTAACGACTCTTCACATGTCTCCTCGAGATGAATTCATTCCTCGAGTCGAGCTCCAAGTCCGCGAGTCGACCGATACTCCTCGCGCCGACTCTTCACGAAATTCCTCCTGCAGGCTCTACGTGAGTCCTCGAGTCGAGTTTGAGTCCACGAGTCAACTGATACTCCTCGTAACGACTCTTCACATGTCTCCTCGAGATGAATTCATTCCTCCAGTCGAGCTCCAAGTCCGCGAGTCGACCGATACTCCACGCGCCGACTCTTCACGAAATTCCTCGTGCAAGCTCTACGTGAGTCCTCGAGTCGAGTTCGAGTCCACGAGTCGACTGATACTCCTTGTGTTAACTCTTCACATGTCTCCTCGAGATGAATTCATTCCTCGAGTCGAGCTCCGAGTCCGCGAGTCGACGGATACTCCTCGCGCCGACTCTTCACGAAATTCCTCGTGCAGGCTCTACGTGAGTCCTCGAGTCGAGTTTGAGTCCACGAGTCAACTGATACTCCTCGTAATGACTCTTCACATGTCTCCTCGAGATGAATTCACTCCTCGAGTCGAGCTCCAAGTCCGCGAGTCGACCGATACTCCTCGCGCCGACTCTTCACGAAATTCCTCGTGCAAGCTCTACGTGAGTCCTCGAGTCGAGTTCGAGTCCACGAGTCGACTGATACTCCTCGTGCTGACTCTTCATATGTCTCCTCGAGATGAATTCATTCCTCGAGTCAAGCTCCGAGTCCGCGAGTCGACTGATACTCCTCGAGTTGATTCTTCACAAAATTCCTCGTGCAGGCTCTACGTGAGTCCTCGAGTCGAGTTCGAGTCCACGAGTCGACTGATACTCCTCGTGCCAACTCTTCACTTGTCTCCTCGAGATGAATTCATTCCTCGAGTCGAGCTCCGAGTCCGCGAGTCGACCGATACTCCTCGCGCCGACTCTTCACGAAATTCCTCGTGCAGGCTCTACGTGAGTCCTCGAGTCGAGTTCGAGTCCACGAGTCGACTGATACTCCTCGTAACGACTCTTCACATGTCTCCTCGAGATGAATTCATTCCTCGAGTCGAGCTCCAAGTCCGCGAGTCGACCGATACTCCTCGCGCCGACTCTTCACGAAATTCCTCGTGCAAGCTCTACGTGAGTCCTCGAGTCTAGTTCGAGTCCACGAGTCGACTGATACTCCTTGTGTTAACTCTTCACATGTCTCCTCGAGATGAATTCATTCCTCGAGTCGACTTCCGAGTCCGCGAGTCGACCGATACTCCTCGCACCGACTCTTCACGAAATTCCTCGTGCAGGCTCTACGTGAGTCCTCGAGTCGAGTTTGAGTCCACGAGTCAACTGATACTCCTCGTAACGACTCTTCACATGTCTCCTCGAGATGAATTCATTCCTCGAGTCGAGCTCCAAGTCCGCGAGTCGACCGATACTCCTCGCGCCGACTCTTCACGAAATTCCTCGTGCAGGCTCTACGTGAGTCCTCGAGTCGAGTTTGAGTCCACGAGTCAACTGATACTCCTCGTAACGACTCTTCACATGTCTCCTCGAGATGAATTCATTCCTCGAGTCGAGCTCCAAGTCCGCGAGTCGACCGATACTCCTCGCGCCGACTCTTCACGAAATTCCTCGTGCAAGCTCTACGTGAGTCCTCGAGTCGAGTTCGAGTCCACGAGTCGACTGATACTCCTTGTGTTAACTCTTCACATGTCTCCTCGAGATGAATTCATTCCTCGAGTCGAGCTCCGAGTCCGCGAGTCGACGGATACTCCTCGCGCCGACTCTTCACGAAATTCCTCGTGCAGGCTCTACGTGAGTCCTCGAGTCGAGTTTGAATCCACGAGTCAACTGATACTCCTCGTAACGACTCTTCACATGTCTCCTCGAGATGAATTCATTCCTCGAGTCGAGCTCCAAGTCCGCGAGTCGACCGATACTCCTCGCGCCGACTCTTCACGAAATTCCTCGTGCAAGCTCTACGTGAGTCCTCGAGTCGAGTTCGAGTCCACGAGTCGACTGATACTCCTCGTGCTGACTCTTCATATGTCTCCTCGAGATGAATTCATTCCTCGAGTCAAGCTCCGAGTCCGCGAGTCGACCGATACTCCTCGCGCCGACTCTTCACGAAATTCCTCGTGCAGGCTCTACGTGAGTCCTCGAGTCGAGTTCGAGTCCACGAGTCGACTGATACTCCTCGTAATGACTCTTCACATGTCTCCTCGAGATGAATTCATTCCTCGAGTCGAGCTCCAAGTCCGCGAGTCGACCGATACTCCTCGCGCCGACTCTTCACGAAATTCCTCGTGCAAGCTCTACGTGAGTCCTCGAGTCTAGTTCGAGTCCACGAGTCGACTGATACTCCTTGTGTTAACTCTTCACATGTCTCCTCGAGATGAATTCATTCCTCGAGTCGACTTCCGAGTCCGCGAGTCGACCGATACTCCTCGTAACGACTCTTCACATGTCTCCTCGAGATGAATTCATTCCTCGAGTCGAGCTCCAAGTCCGCGAGTCGACCGATACTCCACGCGCCGACTCTTCACGAAATTCCTCGTGCAAGCTCTACGTGAGTCCTCGAGTCGAGTTCGAGTCCACGAGTCGACTGATACTCCTTGTGTTAACTCTTCACATGTCTCCTCGAGATGAATTCATTCCTCGAGTCGAGCTCCGAGTCCGCGAGTCGACGGATACTCCTCGCGCCGACTCTTCACGAAATTCCTCGTGCAGGCTCTACGTGAGTCCTCGAGTCGAGTTTGAGTCCACGAGTCAACTGATACTCCTCGTAACGACTCTTCACATGTCTCCTCGAGATGAATTCATTCCTCGAGTCGAGCTCCAAGTCCGCGAGTCGACCGATACTCCTCGCGCCGACTCTTCACGAAATTCCTCGTGCAAGCTCTACGTGAGTCCTCGAGTCGAGTTCGAGTCCACGAGTCGACTGATACTCCTCGTGCTGACTCTTCATATG
This sequence comes from Urtica dioica subsp. dioica, assembly GCF_054948205.1. Taxonomy (NCBI): domain Eukaryota; kingdom Viridiplantae; phylum Streptophyta; class Magnoliopsida; order Rosales; family Urticaceae; genus Urtica; species Urtica dioica. The sequence continues at coordinate 33,999,995 of NC_142756.1, read as the reverse complement.
TCTCCTCGAGATGAATTTATTCCTCGAGTCAAGCTCCGAGTCCGCGAGTCGACTGATACTCCTCGAGCCGACTCTTCACAAAATTCCTCGTGCAGGCTCTACGTGAGTCCTCGAGTCGAGTTCGAGTCCACGAGTCGACTGATACTCCTCGTGCCAACTCTTCACTTGTCTCCTCGAGATGAATTCATTCCTCGAGTCGAGCTCCGAGTCCGCGAGTCGACCGATACTCCTCGCGCCGACTCTTCACGAAATTCCTCGTGCAGGCTCTACGTGAGTCCTCGAGTCGAGTTCGAGTCCACGAGTCGACTGATACTCCTCGTAACGACTCTTCACATGTCTCCTCGAGATGAATTCATTCCTCGAGTCGAGCTCCAAGTCCGCGAGTCGACCGATACTCCTCGCGCCGACTCTTCACGAAATTCCTCGTGCAAGCTCTACGTGAGTCCTCGAGTCTAGTTCGAGTCCACGAGTCGACTGATACTCCTTGTGTTAACTCTTCACATGTCTCCTCGAGATGAATTCATTCCTCGAGTCGACTTCCGAGTCCGCGAGTCGACCGATACTCCTCGCACCGACTCTTCACGAAATTCCTCGTGCAGGCTCTACGTGAGTCCTCGAGTCGAGTTTGAGTCCACGAGTCAACTGATACTCCTCGTAACGACTCTTCACATGTCTCCTCGAGATGAATTCATTCCTCGAGTCGAGCTCCAAGTCCGCGAGTCGACCGATACTCCTCGCGCCGACTCTTCACGAAATTCCTCGTGCAGGCTCTACGTGAGTCCTCGAGTCGAGTTTGAGTCCACGAGTCAACTGATACTCCTCGTAACGACTCTTCACATGTCTCCTCGAGATGAATTCATTCCTCGAGTCGAGCTCCAAGTCCGCGAGTCGACCGATACTCCACGCGCCGACTCTTCACGAAATTCCTCGTGCAAGCTCTACGTGAGTCCTCGAGTCGAGTTCGAGTCCACGAGTCGACTGATACTCCTTGTGTTAACTCTTCACATGTCTCCTCGAGATGAATTCATTCCTCGAGTCGAGCTCCGAGTCCGCGAGTCGACGGATACTCCTCGCGCCGACTCTTCACGAAATTCCTCGTGCAGGCTTTACGTGAGTCCTCGAGTCGAGTTTGAGTCCACGAGTCAACTGATACTCCTCGTAACGACTCTTCACATGTCTCCTCGAGATGAATTCATTCCTCGAGTCGAGCTCCAAGTCCGCGAGTCGACCGATACTCCTCGCGCCGACTCTTCACGAAATTCCTCGTGCAAGCTCTACGTGAGTCCTCGAGTCGAGTTCGAGTCCACGAGTCGACTGATACTCCTCGTGCTGACTCTTCATATGTCTCCTCGAGATGAATTCATTCCTCGAGTCAAGCTCCGAGTCCGCGAGTCGACTGATACTCCTCGAGCCGACTCTTCACAAAATTCCTCGTGCAGGCTCTACGTGAGTCCTCGAGTCGAGTTCGAGTCCACGAGTCGACTGATACTCCTCGTGCCAACTCTTCACTTGTCTCCTCGAGATGAATTCATTCCTCGAGTCGAGCTCCGAGTCCGCGAGTCGACCGATACTCCTCGCGCCGACTCTTCACGAAATTCCTCGTGCAGGCTCTACGTGAGTCCTCGAGTCGAGTTCGAGTCCACGAGTCGACTGATACTCCTCGTAACGACTCTTCACATGTCTCCTCGAGATGAATTCATTCCTCGAGTCGAGCTCCAAGTCCGCGAGTCGACCGATACTCCTCGCGCCGACTCTTCACGAAATTCCTCGTGCAAGCTCTACGTGAGTCCTCGAGTCTAGTTCGAGTCCACGAGTCGACTGATACTCCTTGTGTTAACTCTTCACATGTCTCCTCGAGATGAATTCATTCCTCGAGTCGACTTCCGAGTCCGCGAGTCGACCGATACTCCTCGCACCGACTCTTCACGAAATTCCTCGTGCAGGCTCTACGTGAGTCCTCGAGTCGAGTTTGAGTCCACGAGTCAACTGATACTCCTCGTAACGACTCTTCACATGTCTCCTCGAGATGAATTCATTCCTCGAGTCGAGCTCCAAGTCCGCGAGTCGACCGATACTCCTCGCGCCGACTCTTCACGAAATTCCTCGTGCAGGCTCTACGTGAGTCCTCGAGTCGAGTTTGAGTCCACGAGTCAACTGATACTCCTCGTAACGACTCTTCACATGTCTCCTCGAGATGAATTCATTCCTCCAGTCGAGCTCCAAGTCCGCGAGTCGACCGATACTCCACGCGCCGACTCTTCACGAAATTCCTCGTGCAAGCTCTACGTGAGTCCTCGAGTCGAGTTCGAGTCCACGAGTCGACTGATACTCCTTGTGTTAACTCTTCACATGTCTCCTCGAGATGAATTCATTCCTCGAGTCGAGCTCCGAGTCCGCGAGTCGACGGATACTCCTCGCGCCGACTCTTCACGAAATTCCTCGTGCAGGCTCTACGTGAGTCCTCGAGTCGAGTTTGAGTCCACGAGTCAACTGATACTCCTCGTAACGACTCTTCACATGTCTCCTCGAGATGAATTCATTCCTCGAGTCGAGCTCCAAGTCCGCGAGTCGACCGATACTCCTCGCGCCGACTCTTCACGAAATTCCTCGTGCAAGCTCTACGTGAGTCCTCGAGTCGAGTTCGAGTCCACGAGTCGACTGATACTCCTCGTGCTGACTCTTCATATGTCTCCTCGAGATGAATTCATTCCTCGAGTCAAGCTCCGAGTCCGCGAGTCGACTGATACTCCTCGAGCCGACTCTTCACAAAATTCCTCGTGCAGGCTCTACGTGAGTCCTCGAGTCGAGTTCGAGTCCACGAGTCGACTGATACTCCTCGTGCCAACTCTTCACTTGTCTCCTCGAGATGAATTCATTCCTCGAGTCGAGCTCCGAGTCCGCGAGTCGACCGATACTCCTCGCGCCGACTCTTCACGAAATTCCTCGTGCAGGCTCTACGTGAGTCCTCGAGTCGAGTTCGAGTCCACGAGTCGACTGATACTCCTCGTAACGACTCTTCACATGTCTCCTCGAGATGAATTCATTCCTCGAGTCGAGCTCCAAGTCCGCGAGTCGACCGATACTCCTCGCGCCGACTCTTCACGAAATTCCTCGTGCAAGCTCTACGTGAGTCCTCGAGTCTAGTTCGAGTCCACGAGTCGACTGATACTCCTTGTGTTAACTCTTCACATGTCTCCTCGAGATGAATTCATTCCTCGAGTCGACTTCCGAGTCCGCGAGTCGACCGATACTCCTCGCACCGACTCTTCACGAAATTCCTCGTGCAGGCTCTACGTGAGTCCTCGAGTCGAGTTTGAGTCCACGAGTCAACTGATACTCCTCGTAACGACTCTTCACATGTCTCCTCGAGATGAATTCATTCCTCGAGTCGAGCTCCAAGTCCGCGAGTCGACCGATACTCCTCGCGCCGACTCTTCACGAAATTCCTCGTGCAGGCTCTACGTGAGTCCTCGAGTCGAGTTTGAGTCCACGAGTCAACTGATACTCCTCGTAACGACTCTTCACATGTCTCCTCGAGATGAATTCATTCCTCGAGTCGAGCTCCAAGTCCGCGAGTCGACCGATACTCCTCGCGCCGACTCTTCACGAAATTCCTCGTGCAAGCTCTACGTGAGTCCTCGAGTCGAGTTCGAGTCCACGAGTCGACTGATACTCCTTGTGTTAACTCTTCACATGTCTCCTCGAGATGAATTCATTCCTCGAGTCGAGCTCCGAGTCCGCGAGTCGACGGATACTCCTCGCGCCGACTCTTCACGAAATTCCTCGTGCAGGCTCTACGTGAGTCCTCGAGTCGAGTTTGAATCCACGAGTCAACTGATACTCCTCGTAACGACTCTTCACATGTCTCCTCGAGATGAATTCATTCCTCGAGTCGAGCTCCAAGTCCGCGAGTCGACCGATACTCCTCGCGCCGACTCTTCACGAAATTCCTCGTGCAAGCTCTACGTGAGTCCTCGAGTCGAGTTCGAGTCCACGAGTCGACTGATACTCCTCGTGCTGACTCTTCATATGTCTCCTCGAGATGAATTCATTCCTCGAGTCAAGCTCCGAGTCCGCGAGTCGACCGATACTCCTCGCGCCGACTCTTCACGAAATTCCTCGTGCAGGCTCTACGTGAGTCCTCGAGTCGAGTTCGAGTCCACGAGTCGACTGATACTCCTCGTAATGACTCTTCACATGTCTCCTCGAGATGAATTCATTCCTCGAGTCGAGCTCCAAGTCCGCGAGTCGACCGATACTCCTCGCGCCGACTCTTCACGAAATTCCTCGTGCAAGCTCTACGTGAGTCCTCGAGTCTAGTTCGAGTCCACGAGTCGACTGATACTCCTTGTGTTAACTCTTCACATGTCTCCTCGAGATGAATTCATTCCTCGAGTCGACTTCCGAGTCCGCGAGTCGACCGATACTCCTCGTAACGACTCTTCACATGTCTCCTCGAGATGAATTCATTCCTCGAGTCGAGCTCCAAGTCCGCGAGTCGACCGATACTCCACGCGCCGACTCTTCACGAAATTCCTCGTGCAAGCTCTACGTGAGTCCTCGAGTCGAGTTCGAGTCCACGAGTCGACTGATACTCCTTGTGTTAACTCTTCACATGTCTCCTCGAGATGAATTCATTCCTCGAGTCGAGCTCCGAGTCCGCGAGTCGACGGATACTCCTCGCGCCGACTCTTCACGAAATTCCTCGTGCAGGCTCTACGTGAGTCCTCGAGTCGAGTTTGAGTCCACGAGTCAACTGATACTCCTCGTAATGACTCTTCACATGTCTCCTCGAGATGAATTCATTCCTCGAGTCGAGCTCCAAGTCCGCGAGTCGACCGATACTCCTCGCGCCGACTCTTCACGAAATTCCTCGTGCAAGCTCTATGTGAGTCCTCGAGTCGAGTTCGAGTCCACGAGTCGACTGATACTCCTCGTGCTGACTCTTCATATGTCTCCTCGAGATGAATTCATTCCTCGAGTCAAGCTCCGAGTCCGCGAGTCGACTGATACTCCTCGAGCCGAGTCTTCACAAAATTCCTCGTGCAGGCTCTACGTGAGTCCTCGAGTCGAGTTCGAGTCCACGAGTCGACTGATACTCCTCGTGCCAACTCTTCACTTGTCTCCTCGAGATGAGTTCATTCCTCGAGTCGAGCTCCGAGTCCGCGAGTCGACCGATACTCCTCGCGCCGACTCTTCACGAAATTCCTCGTGCAGGCTCTACGTGAGTCCTCGAGTCGAGTTCGAGTCCACGAGTCGACTGATACTCCTCGTAACGACTCTTCACATGTCTCCTCGAGATGAATTCATTCCTCGAGTCGAGCTCCAAGTCCGCGAGTCGACCGATACTCCTCGCGCCGACTCTTCACGAAATTCCTCGTGCAAGCTCTACGTGAGTCCTCGAGTCTAGTTCGAGTCCACGAGTCGACTGATACTCCTTGTGTTAACTCTTCACATGTCTCCTCGAGATGAATTCATTCCTCGAGTCGACTTCCGAGTCCGCGAGTCGACCGATACTCCTCGCACCGACTCTTCACGAAATTCCTCGTGCAGGCTCTACGTGAGTCCTCGAGTCGAGTTCGAGTCCACGAGTCGACTGATACTCCTCGTGCCAATTCTTCACTTGTCTCCTCGAGATGAATTCATTCCTCGAGTCGAGCTCCGAGTCCGCGAGTCGACCGATACTCCTCGCGCCGACTCTTCACGAAATTCCTCGTGCAGGCTCTACGTGAGTCCTCGAGTCGAGTTCGAGTCCACGAGTCGACTGATACTCCTCGTAACGACTCTTCACATGTCTCCTCGAGATGAATTCATTCCTCGAGTCGAGCTCCAAGTCCGCGAGTCGACCGATACTCCTCGCGCCGACTCTTCACGAAATTCCTCGTGCAAGCTCTACGTGAGTCCTCGAGTCTAGTTCGAGTCCACGAGTCGACTGATACTCCTTGTGTTAACTCTTCACATGTCTCCTCGAGATGAATTCATTCCTCGAGTCGACTTCCGAGTCCGCGAGTCGACCGATACTCCTCGCACCGACTCTTCACGAAATTCCTCGTGCAGGCTCTACGTGAGTCCTCGAGTCGAGTTTGAGTCCACGAGTCAACTGATACTCCTCGTAACGACTCTTCACATGTCTCCTCGAGATGAATTCATTCCTCGAGTCGAGCTCCAAGTCCGCGAGTCGACCGATACTCCTCGCGCCGACTCTTCACGAAATTCCTCGTGCAGGCTCTACGTGAGTCCTCGAGTCGAGTTTGAGTCCACGAGTCAACTGATACTCCTCGTAACGACTCTTCACATGTCTCCTCGAGATGAATTCATTCCTCGAGTCGAGCTCCAAGTCCGCGAGTCGACCGATACTCCTCGCGCCGACTCTTCACGAAATTCCTCGTGCAAGCTCTACGTGAGTCCTCGAGTCGAGTTCGAGTCCACGAGTCGACTGATACTCCTTGTGTTAACTCTTCACATGTCTCCTCGAGATGAATTCATTCCTCGAGTCGAGCTCCGAGTCCGCGAGTCGACGGATACTCCTCGCGCCGACTCTTCACGAAATTCCTCGTGCAGGCTCTACGTGAGTCCTCGAGTCGAGTTTGAGTCCACGAGTCAACTGATACTCCTCGTAACGACTCTTCACATGTCTCCTCGAGATGAATTCATTCCTCGAGTCGAGCTCCAAGTCCGCGAGTCGACCGATACTCCTCGCGCCGACTCTTCACGAAATTCCTCGTGCAAGCTCTACGTGAGTCCTCGAGTCTAGTTCGAGTCCACGAGTCGACTGATACTCCTTGTGTTAACTCTTCACATGTCTCCTCGAGATGAATTCATTCCTCGAGTCGACTTCCGAGTCCGCGAGTCGACCGATACTCCTCGCACCGACTCTTCACGAAATTCCTCGTGCAGGCTCTACGTGAGTCCTCGAGTCGAGTTTGAGTCCACGAGTCAACTGATACTCCTCGTAACGACTCTTCACATGTCTCCTCGAGATGAATTCATTCCTCGAGTCGAGCTCCAAGTCCGCGAGTCGACCGATACTCCTCGCGCCGACTCTTCACGAAATTCCTCGTGCAGGCTCTACGTGAGTCCTCGAGTCGAGTTTGAGTCCACGAGTCAACTGATACTCCTCGTAACGACTCTTCACATGTCTCCTCGAGATGAATTCATTCCTCGAGTCGAGCTCCAAGTCCGCGAGTGGACCGATACTCCACGCGCCGACTCTTCACGAAATTCCTCGTGCAAGCTCTACGTGAGTCCTCGAGTCGAGTTCGAGTCCACGAGTCGACTGATACTCCTTGTGTTAACTCTTCACATGTCTCCTAGAGATGAATTCATTCCTCGAGTCGAGCTCCGAGTCCGCGAGTCGACCGATACTCCTCGCGCCGACTCTTCACGAAATTCCTCGTGCAGGCTTTACGTGAGTCCTCGAGTCGAGTTCGAGTCCACGAGTCTACTGATACTCCTCGTGCCGACCCTTCACATGTCTCCTCGAGATGAATTCATTCCTCGAGTCGAGCTCCGATTCCGCGAGTCGACCGATACTCCTCGCGCCGACTCTTCACGAAATTCCTCGTGCAGGCTCTACGTGAGTCCTCGAGTCGAGTTCGAGTCCACGAGTCTACTGATACTCCTCGTGCCGACTCTTCACATGTCTCCTCGAGATGAATTCATTCCTCGAGTCGAGCTCCGAGTCCGCGAGTCGACCGATACTCCTCGCGCCGACTCTTCACGAAATTCCTCGTGCAGGCTCTACGTGAGTCCTCGAGTCGAGTTCGAGTCCACGAGTCGACTGATACTCCTCGTAACGACTCTTCACATGTCTCCTCGAGATGAATTCATTCCTCGAGTCGAGCTCCAAGTCCGCGAGTCGACCGATACTCCTCGCGCCGACTCTTCACGAAATTCCTCGTGCAAGCTCTACGTGAGTCCTCGAGTCTAGTTCGAGTCCACGAGTCGACTGATACTCCTTGTGTTAACTCTTCACATGTCTCCTCGAGATGAATTCATTCCTCGAGTCGACTTCCGAGTCCGCGAGTCGACCGATACTCCTCGCACCGACTCTTCACGAAATTCCTCGTGCAGGCTCTACGTGAGTCCTCGAGTCGAGTTTGAGTCCACGAGTCAACTGATACTCCTCGTAACGACTCTTCACATGTCTCCTCGAGATGAATTCATTACTCGAGTCGAGGTCCATGTCCGCGAGTCGACCGATACTCCTCGCGCCGACTCTTCACGAAATTCCTCGTGCAGGCTCTACGTGAGTCCTCGAGTCGAGTTTGAGTCCACGAGTCAACTGATACTCCTCGTAACGAATCTTCACATGTCTCCTCGAGATGAAGTCATTCCTCGAGTCGAGCTCCAAGTCCGCGAGTCGACCGATACTCCTCGCGCCGACTCTTCACGAAATTCCTCGTGCAAGCTCTACGTGAGTCCTCGAGTCGAGTTCGAGTCCACGAGTCGACTGATACTCCTCTTGTTAACTCTTCACATGTCTCCTAGAGATGAATTCATTCCTCGAGTCGAGCTCCGAGTCCGCGAGTCGACCGATACTCCTCGCGCCGACTCTTCACGAAATTCCTCGTGCAGGCTCTACGTGAGTCCTCGAGTCGAGTTCGAGTCCACGAGTCTACTGATACTCCTCGTGCCGACTCTTCACATGTCTCCTCGAGATGAATTCATTCCTCGAGTCGAGCTCCGAGTCCGCGAGTCGACCGATACTCCTCGCGCCGACTCTTCACGAAATTCCTCGTGCAGGCTCTACGTGAGTCCTCGAGTCGAGTTCGAGTCCATGAGTCGACTAATACTCCTCGTGCCAACTCTTCACATGTCTCCTCGAGATGAATTCATTCCTCGAGTCGAGCTCCGAGTCCACGAGTCGACCGATACTCCTCGCGCCGACTCTTCACGAAATTCCTCGTGCAAGCTCTACGTGAATCCTCGAGTCTAGTTCGAGTCCACGAGTCGACTGATACTCCTTGTGTTAACTCTTCACATGTCTCCTCGAGATGAATTCATTCCTCGAGTCGACTTCCGAGTCCGCGAGTCGACCGATACTCCTAGCACCGACTCTTCACGAAATTCCTCGTGCAGGCTCTACGTGAGTCCTCGAGTCGAGTTTGAGTCCACGAGTCAACTGATACTCCTCGTAACGACTCTTCACATGTCTCCTCGAGATGAATTCATTACTCGAGTCGAGGTCCAAGTCCGCGAGTCGACCGATACTCCTCGCGCCGACTCTTCACGAAATTCCTCGTGCAGGCTCTACGTGAGTCCTCGAGTCGAGTTTGAGTCCACGAGTCAACTGATACTCCTCGTAACGACTCTTCACATGTCTCCTCGAGATGAATTCATTCCTCGAGTCGAGCTCCAAGTCCGCGAGTCGACCGATACTCCTCGCGCCGACTCTTCACGAAATTCCTCGTGCAAGCTCTACGTGAGTCCTCGAGTCGAGTTCGAGTCCACGAGTCGACTGATACTCCTTGTGTTAACTCTTCACATGTCTCCTAGAGATGAATTCATTCCTCGAGTCGAGCTCCGAGTCCGCGAGTCGACCGATACTCCTCGCGCCGACTCTTCACGAAATTCCTCGTGCAAGCTCTACGTGAGTCCTCGAGTCGAGTTCGAGTCCACGAGTCGACTGATACTCCTTGTGTTAACTCTTCACATGTCTCCTAGAGATGAATTCATTCCTCGAGTCGAGCTCCGAGTCCGCGAGTCGACCGATACTCCTCGCGCCGACTCTTCACGAAATTCCTCGTGCAGGCTCTACGTGAGTCCTCGAGTCGAGTTCGAGTCCACGAGTCTACTGATACTCCTCGTGCCGACTCTTCACATGTCTCCTCGAGATGAATTCATTCCTCGAGTCGAGCTCCGAGTCCGCGAGTCGACCGATACTCCTCGCGCCGACTCTTCACGAAATTCCTCGTGCAGGCTCTACGTGAGTCCTCGAGTCGAGCTCCGAGTCCACGAGTCGACTGATACTCCTCGTGCTGACTCTTCATATGTCTCCTCGAGATGAATTCATTCCTCGAGTCAAGCTCCGAGTCCGCGAGTCGACCGATACTCCTCGAGCCGACTCTTCACAAAATTCCTCGTGCAGGCTCTACGTGAGTCCTCGAGTCGAGTTCGAGTCCACGAGTCGACTGATACTCCTCGTGCCAACTCTTCACTTGTCTCCTCGAGATGAATTCATTCCTCGAGTCGAGCTCCGAGTCCGCGAGTCGACCGATACTCCTCGCGCCGACTCTTCACGAAATTCCTCGTGCAGGCTCTACGTGAGTCCTCGAGTCGAGTTCGAGTCCACGAGTCGACTGATACTCCTCGTAACGACTCTTCACATGTCTCCTCGAGATGAATTCATTCCTCGAGTCGAGCTCCAAGTCCGCGAGTCGACCGATACTCCTCGCGCCGACTCTTCACGAAATTCCTCGTGCAAGCTCTACGTGAGTCCTCGAGTCTAGTTCGAGTCCACGAGTCGACTGATACTCCTTGTGTTAACTCTTCACATGTCTCCTCGAGATGAATTCATTCCTCGAGTCGACTTCCGAGTCCGTGAGTCGACCGATACTCCTCGCACCGACTCTTCACGAAATTCCTCGTGCAGGCTCTACGTGAGTCCTCGAGTCGAGTTTGAGTCCACGAGTCAACTGATACTCCTCGTAACGACTCTTCACATGTCTCCTCGAGATGAATTCATTCCTCGAGTCGAGCTCCAAGTCCGCGAGTCGACCGATACTCCTCGCGCCGACTCTTCACGAAATTCCTCGTGCAGGCTCTACGTGAGTCCTCGAGTCGAGTTTGAGTCCACGAGTCAACTGATACTCCTCGTAACGACTCTTCACATGTCTCCTCGAGATGAATTCATTCCTCGAGTCGAGCTCCAAGTCCGCGAGTCGACCGATACTCCACGCGCCGACTCTTCACGAAATTCCTCGTGCAAGCTCTACGTGAGTCCTCGAGTCTAGTTCGAGTCCACGAGTCGACTGATACTCCTTGTATTAACTCTTCACATGTCTCCTCGAGATGAATTCATTCCTCGAGTCGACTTCCGAGTCCGCGAGTCGACCGATACTCCTCGCACCGACTCTTCACGAAATTCCTCGTGCAGGCTCTACGTGAGTCCTCGAGTCGAGTTTGAGTCCACGAGTCAACTGATACTCCTCGTAACGACTCTTCACATGTCTCCTCGAGATGAATTCATTCCTCGAGTCGAGCTCCAAGTCCGCGAGTCGACCGATACTCCTCGCGCCGACTCTTCACGAAATTCCTCGTGCAGGCTCTACGTGAGTCCTCGAGTCGAGTTTGAGTCCACGAGTCAACTGATACTCCTCGTAACGACTCTTCACATGTCTCCTCGAGATGAATTCATTCCTCGAGTCGAGCTCCAAGTCCGCGAGTCGACCGATACTCCTCGCGCCGACTCTTCACGAAATTCCTCGTGCAAGCTCTACGTGAGTCCTCGAGTCGAGTTCGAGTCCACGAGTCGACTGATACTCCTTGTGTTAACTCTTCACATGTCTCCTAGAGATGAATTCATTCCTCGAGTCGAGCTCCGAGTCCGCGAGTCGACCGATACTCCTCGCGCCGACTCTTCACGAAATTCCTCGTGCAGGCTCTACGTGAGTCCTCGAGTCGAGTTCGAGTCCACGAGTCTACTGATACTCCTCGTGCCGACTCTTCACATGTCTCCTCGAGATGAATTCATTCCTCGAGTCGAGCTCCGAGTCCGCGAGTCGACCGATACTCCTCGCGCCGACTCTTCACGAAATTCCTCGTGCAGGCTCTACGTGAGTCCTCGAGTCGAGCTCCGAGTCCACGAGTCGACTGATACTCCTCGTGCTGACTCTTCATATGTCTCCTCGAGATGAATTCATTCCTCGAGTCAAGCTCCGAGTCCGCGAGTCGACCGATACTCCTCGAGCCGACTCTTCACAAAATTCCTCGTGCAGGCTCTACGTGAGTCCTCGAGTCGAGTTCGAGTCCACGAGTCGACTGATACTCCTCGTGCCAACTCTTCACTTGTCTCCTCGAGATGAATTCATTCCTCGAGTCGAGCTCCGAGTCCGCGAGTCGACCGATACTCCTCGCGCCGACTCTTCACGAAATTCCTCGTGCAGGCTCTACGTGAGTCCTCGAGTCGAGTTCGAGTCCACGAGTCGACTGATACTCCTCGTAACGACTCTTCACATGTCTCCTCGAGATGAATTCATTCCTCGAGTCGAGCTCCAAGTCCGCGAGTCGACCGATACTCCTCGCGCCGACTCTTCACGAAATTCCTCGTGCAAGCTCTACGTGAGTCCTCGAGTCTAGTTCGAGTCCACGAGTCGACTGATACTCCTTGTGTTAACTCTTCACATGTCTCCTCGAGATGAATTCATTCCTCGAGTCGACTTCCGAGTCCGTGAGTCGACCGATACTCCTCGCACCGACTCTTCACGAAATTCCTCGTGCAGGCTCTACGTGAGTCCTCGAGTCGAGTTTGAGTCCACGAGTCAACTGATACTCCTCGTAACGACTCTTCACATGTCTCCTCGAGATGAATTCATTCCTCGAGTCGAGCTCCAAGTCCGCGAGTCGACCGATACTCCTCGCGCCGACTCTTCACGAAATTCCTCGTGCAGGCTCTACGTGAGTCCTCGAGTCGAGTTTGAGTCCACGAGTCAACTGATACTCCTCGTAACGACTCTTCACATGTCTCCTCGAGATGAATTCATTCCTCGAGTCGAGCTCCAAGTCCGCGAGTCGACCGATACTCCACGCGCCGACTCTTCACGAAATTCCTCGTGCAAGCTCTACGTGAGTCCTCGAGTCTAGTTCGAGTCCACGAGTCGACTGATACTCCTTGTATTAACTCTTCACATGTCTCCTCGAGATGAATTCATTCCTCGAGTCGACTTCCGAGTCCGCGAGTCGACCGATACTCCTCGCACCGACTCTTCACGAAATTCCTCGTGCAGGCTCTACGTGAGTCCTCGAGTCGAGTTTGAGTCCACGAGTCAACTGATACTCCTCGTAACGACTCTTCACATGTCTCCTCGAGATGAATTCATTCCTCGAGTCGAGCTCCAAGTCCGCGAGTCGACCGATACTCCTCGCGCCGACTCTTCACGAAATTCCTCGTGCAGGCTCTACGTGAGTCCTCGAGTCGAGTTTGAGTCCACGAGTCAACTGATACTCCTCGTAACGACTCTTCACATGTCTCCTCGAGATGAATTCATTCCTCGAGTCGAGCTCCAAGTCCGCGAGTCGACCGATACTCCACGCGCCGACTCTTCACGAAATTCCTCGTGCAAGCTCTACGTGAGTCCTCGAGTCTAGTTCGAGTCCACGAGTCGACTGATACTCCTTGTGTTAACTCTTCACATGTCTCCTCGAGATGAATTCATTCCTCGAGTCGACTTCCGAGTCCGTGAGTCGACCGATACTCCTCGCACCGACTCTTCACGAAATTCCTCGTGCAGGCTCTACGTGAGTCCTCGAGTCGAGTTTGAGTCCACGAGTCAACTGATACTCCTCGTAACGACTCTTCACATGTCTCCTCGAGATGAATTCATTCCTCGAGTCGAGCTCCAAGTCCGCGAGTCGACCGATACTCCTCGCGCCGACTCTTCACGAAATTCCTCGTGCAGGCTCTACGTGAGTCCTCGAGTCGAGTTTGAGTCCACGAGTCAACTGATACTCCTCGTAACGACTCTTCACATGTCTCCTCGAGATGAATTCATTCCTCGAGTCGAGCTCCAAGTCCGCGAGTCGACCGATACTCCACGCGCCGACTCTTCACGAAATTCCTCGTGCAAGCTCTACGTGAGTCCTCGAGTCTAGTTCGAGTCCACGAGTCGACTGATACTCCTTGTATTAACTCTTCACATGTCTCCTCGAGATGAATTCATTCCTCGAGTCGACTTCCGAGTCCGCGAGTCGACCGATACTCCTCGCACCGACTCTTCACGAAATTCCTCGTGCAGGCTCTACGTGAGTCCTCGAGTCGAGTTTGAGTCCACGAGTCAACTGATACTCCTCGTAACGACTCTTCACATGTCTCCTCGAGATGAATTCATTCCTCGAGTCGAGCTCCAAGTCCGCGAGTCGACCGATACTCCTCGCGCCGACTCTTCACGAAATTCCTCGTGCAGGCTCTACGTGAGTCCTCGAGTCGAGTTTGAGTCCACGAGTCAACTGATACTCCTCGTAACGACTCTTCACATGTCTCCTCGAGATGAATTCATTCCTCGAGTCGAGCTCCAAGTCCGCGAGTCGACCGATACTCCTCGCGCCGACTCTTCACGAAATTCCTCGTGCAAGCTCTACGTGAGTCCTCGAGTCTAGTTCGAGTCCACGAGTCGACTGATACTCCTCGTGTTAACTCTTCACATGTCTCCTCGAGATGAATTCATTCCTCGAGTCGACTTCCGAGTCCGCGAGTCGACCGATACTCCTCGCACCGACTCTTCACGAAATTCCTCGTGCAGGCTCTACGTGAGTCCTCGAGTCGAGTTTGAGTCCACGAGTCAACTGATACTCCTCGTAACGACTCTTCACATGTCTCCTCGAGATGAATTCATTCCTCGAGTCGAGCTCCAAGTCCGCGAGTCGACCGATACTCCTCGCGCCGACTCTTCACGAAATTCCTCGTGCAGGCTCTACGTGAGTCCTCGAGTCGAGTTTGAGTCCACGAGTCAACTGATACTCCTCGTAACGACTCTTCACATGTCTCCTCGAGATGAATTCATTCCTCGAGTCGAGCTCCAAGTCCGCGAGTCGACCGATACTCCACGCGCCGACTCTTCACGAAATTCCTCGTGCAAGCTCTACGTGAGTCCTCGAGTCCAGTTCGAGTCCACGAGTCGACTGATACTCCTTGTGTTAACTCTTCACATGTCTCCTCGAGATGAATTCATTCCTCGAGTCGAGCTCCGAGTCCGCGAGTCGACCGATACTCCTCGCGCCGACTCTTCACGAAATTCCTCGTGCAGGCTCTACGTGAGTCCTCGAGTCGAGTTCGAGTCCACGAGTCTACTGATACTCCTCGTGCCGACTCTTCACATGTCTCCTCGAGATGAATTCATTCCTCGAGTCGAGCTCCGAGTCCGCGAGTCGACCGATACTCCTCGCGCCGACTCTTCACGAAATTCCTCGTGCAGGCTCTACGTGAGTCCTCGAGTCGAGTTTGAGTCCACGAGTCAACTGATACTCCTCGTAACGACTCTTCACATGTCTCCTCGAGATGAATTCATTCCTCGAGTCGAGCTCCAAGTCCGCGAGTCGACCGATACTCCTCGCGCCGACTCTTCACGAAATTCCTCGTGCAAGCTCTACGTGAGTCCTCGAGTCTAGTTCGAGTCCACGAGTCGACTGATACTCCTTGTGTTAACTCTTCACATGTCTCCTCGAGATGAATTCATTCCTCGAGTCGACTTCCGAGTCCGCGAGTCGACCGATACTCCTCGCACCGAATCTTCACGAAATTCCTCGTGCAGGCTCTACGTGAGTCCTCGAGTCGAGTTTGAGTCCACGAGTCAACTGATACTCCTCGTAACGACTCTTCACATGTCTCCTCGAGATGAATTCATTACTCGAGTCGAGCTCCAAGTCCGCGAGTCGACCGATACTCCTCGCGCCGACTCTTCACGAAATTCCTCGTGCAGGCTCTACGTGAGTCCTCGAGTCGAGTTTGAGTCCACGAGTCAACTGATACTCCTCGTAACGACTCTTCACATGTCTCCTCGAGATGAATTCATTCCTCGAGTCGAGCTCCAAGTCCGCGAGTCGACCGATACTCCTCGCGCCGACTCTTCACGAAATTCCTCGTGCAGGCTCTACGTGAGTCCTCGAGTCGAGTTTGAGTCCACGAGTCAACTGATACTCCTCGTAACGACTCTTCACATGTCTCCTCGAGATGAATTCATTCCTCGAGTCGAGCTCCAAGTCCGCGAGTCGACCGATACTCCTCGCGCCGACTCTTCACGAAATTCCTCGTGCAAGCTCTACGTGAGTCCTCGAGTCTAGTTCGAGTCCACGAGTCGACTGATACTCCTCGTGTTAACTCTTCACATGTCTCCTCGAGATGAATTCATTCCTCGAGTCGACTTCCGAGTCCGCGAGTCGACCGATACTCCTCGCACCGACTCTTCACGAAATTCCTCGTGCAGGCTCTACGTGAGTCCTCGAGTCGAGTTTGAGTCCACGAGTCAACTGATACTCCTCGTAACGACTCTTCACATGTCTCCTCGAGATGAATTCATTCCTCGAGTCGAGCTCCGAGTCCGCGAGTCGACCGATACTCCTCGCGCCGACTCTTCACGAAATTCCTCGTGCAGGCTCTACGTGAGTCCTCGAGTCGAGTTTGAGTCCACGAGTCAACTGATACTCCTCGTAACGACTCTTCACATGTCTCCTCGAGATGAATTCATTCCTCGAGTCGAGCTCCAAGTCCGCGAGTCGACCGATACTCCTCGCGCCGACTCTTCACGAAATTCCTCGTGCAAGCTCTACGTGAGTCCTCGAGTCGAGTTCGAGTCCACGAGTCGACTGATACTCCTTGTGTTAACTCTTCACATGTCTCCTAGAGATGAATTCATTCCTCGAGTCGAGCTCCGAGTCCGCGAGTCGACCGATACTCCTCGCGCCGACTCTTCACGAAATTCCTCGTGCAGGCTCTACGTGAGTCCTCGAGTCGAGTTCGAGTCCATGAGTCGACTAATACTCCTCGTGCCAACTCTTCACATGTCTCCTCGAGATGAATTCATTCCTCGAGTCGAGCTCCGAGTCCGCGAGTCGACCGATATTCCTCGCGCCGACTCTTCACAAAATTCCTCGTGCAGGCTCTACGTGAGTCCTCGAGTCGAGTTCGAGTCCATGAGTCGACTGATACTCCTCGTGCCAACTCTTCACATGTCTCCTCGAGATGAATTCATTCCTCGAGTCGAGCTCCGAGTCCGCGAGTCGACCGATATTCCTCGCGCCGACTCTTCACAAAATTCCTCGTGCAGGCTCTACGTGAGTCCTCGAGTCGAGTTCGAGTCCACGAGTCGACTGATACTCCTTGTGTTAACTCTTCACATGTCTCCTCGAGATGAATTCATTCCTCGAGTCGAGCTCCGAGTCCGCGAGTCGACCGATACTCCTCGCGCCGACTCTTCACGAAATTCCTCGTGCAGGCTCTACGTGAGTCCTCGAGTCGAGTTCGAGTCCACGAGTCGACTGATACTCCTCGTGCCAACTCTTCACTTGTCTCCTCGAGATGAATTCATTCCTCGAGTCGAGCTCCGAGTCCGCGAGTCGACCGATACTCCTCGCGCCGACTCTTCACGAAATTCCTCGTGCAGGCTCTACGTGAGTCCTCGAGTCGAGTTCGAGTCCACGAGTCGACTGATACTCCTCGTAACGACTCTTCACATGTCTCCTCGAGATGAATTCATTCCTCGAGTCGAGCTCCAAGTCCGCGAGTCGATCGATACTCCTCGCGCCGACTCTTCACGAAATTCCTCGTGCAAGCTCTACGTGAGTCCTCGAGTCTAGTTCGAGTCCACGAGTCGACTGATACTCCTTGTGTTAACTCTTCACATGTCTCCTCGAGATGAATTCATTCCTCGAGTCGACTTCCGAGTCCGCGAGTCGACCGATACTCCTCGCACCGACTCTTCACGAAATTCCTCGTGCAGGCTCTACGTGAGTCCTCGAGTCGAGTTTGAGTCCACGAGTCAACTGATACTCCTCGTAACGACTCTTCACATGTCTCCTCGAGATGAATTCATTACTCGAGTCGAGCTCCAAGTCCGCGAGTCGACCGATACTCCTCGCGCCGACTCTTCACGAAATTCCTCGTGCAGGCTCTACGTGAGTCCTCGAGTCGAGTTTGAGTCCACGAGTCAACTGATACTCCTCGTAACGACTCTTCACATATCTCCTCGAGATGAATTCATTCCTCGAGTCGAGCTCCAAGTCCGCGAGTCGACCGATACTCCTCGCGCCGAATCTTCACGAAATTCCTCGTGCAAGCTCTACGTGAGTCCTCGAGTCGAGTTCGAGTCCACGAGTCGACTGATACTCCTTGTGTTAACTCTTCACATGTCTCCTAGAGATGAATTCATTCCTCGAGTCGAGCTCCGAGTCCGCGAGTCGACCGATACTCCTCGCGCCGACTCTTCACGAAATTCCTCGTGCAGGCTCTACGTGAGTCCTCGAGTCGAGTTCGAGTCCACGAGTCTACTGATACTCCTCGTGCCGACTCTTCACATGTCTCCTCGAGATGAATTCATTCCTCGAGTCGAGCTCCGAGTCCGCGAGTCGACCGATACTCCTCGCGCCGACTCTTCACGAAATTCCTCGTGCAGGCTCTACGTGAGTCCTCGAGTCGAGTTCGAGTCCATGAGTCGACTGATACTCCTCGTGCCAACTCTTCACATGTCTCCTCGTGATGAATTCATTCCTCGAGTCGAGCTCCGAGTCCGCGAGTCGACCGATACTCCTCGCGCCGACTCTTCACGAAATTCCTCGTGCAGGCTCTACGTGAGTCCTCGAGTCGAGTTCGAGTCCACGAGTCGACTGATACTCCTTGTGTTAACTCTTCACATGTCTCCTCGAGATGAATTCATTCCTCGAGTCGAGCTCCGAGTCCGCGAGTCGACCGATACTCCTCGCGCCGACTCTTCACGAAATTCCTCGTGCAGGCTCTACGTGAGTCCTCGAGTCGAGTTTGAGTCCACGAGTCAACTGATACTCCTCGTAACGACTCTTCACATGTCTCCTCGAGATGAATTCATTCCTCGAGTCGAGCTCCAAGTCCGCGAGTCGACCGATACTCCACGCTCGGACTCTTCACGAAATTCCTCGTGCAAGCTCTACGTGAGTCCTCGAGTCGAGTTCGAGTACTCGAGTCGACTGATACTCCTTGTGTTAACTCTTCACATGTCTCCTCGAGATGAATTCATTCCTCGAGTCGAGCTCCGAGTCCGCGAGTCGACCGACACTCCTCGCGCCGACTCTTCACGAAATTCCTCGTGCAGGCTCTACGTGAGTCCTCGAGTCGAGTTCGAGTCCACGAGTCGACTGATACTCCTCGTGCCAACTCTTCACTTGTCTCCTCGAGATGAATTCATTCCTCGAGTCGAGCTCCGAGTCCGCGAGTCGACCGATACTCCTCGCGCCGACTCTTCACGAAATTCCTCGTGCAGGCTCTACGTGAGTCCTCGAGTCGAGTTCGAGTCCACGAGTCGACTGATACTTCTCGTAACGACTCTTCACATGTCTCCTCGAGATGAATTCATTCCTCGAGTCGAGCTCCAAGTCCGCGAGTCGACCGATACTCCTCGCGCCGACTCTTCACGAAATTCCTCGTGCAAGCTCTACGTGAGTCCTCGAGTCTAGTTCGAGTCCACGAGTCGACTGATACTCCTTGTGTTAACTCTTCACATGTCTCCTCGAGATGAATTCATTCCTCGAGTCGACTTCCGAGTCCGCGAGTCGACCGATACTCCTCGCACCGACTCTTCACGAAATTCCTCGTGCAGGCTCTACGTGAGTCCTCGAGTCGAGTTTGAGTCCACGAGTCAACTGATACTCCTCGTAACGACTCTTCACATGTCTCCTCGAGATGAATTCATTCCTCGAGTCGAGCTCCAAGTCCGCGAGTCGACCGATACTCCTCGCGCCGACTCTTCACGAAATTCCTCGTGCAGGCTCTACGTGAGTCCTCGAGTCGAGTTTGAGTCCACGAGTCAACTGATACTCCTCGTAACGACTCTTCACATGTCTCCTCGAGATGAATTCATTCCTCGAGTCGAGCTCCAAGTCCGCGAGTCGACCGATACTCCACGCGCCGACTCTTCACGAAATTCCTCGTGCAAGCTCTACGTGAGTCCTCGAGTCGAGTTCGATTCCACGAGTCGACTGATACTCCTTGTGTTAACTCTTCACATGTCTCCTCGAGATGAATTCATTCCTCGAGTCGAGCTCCGAGTCCGCGAGTCGACCGATACTCCTCGCGCCGACTCTTCACGAAATTCCTCGTGCAGGCTCTACGTGTGTCCTCGAGTCGAGTTCGAGTCCACGAGTCGACTGATACTCCTCGTGCCAACTCTTCACTTGTCTCCTCGAGATGAATTCATTCCTCGAGTCGAGCTCCGAGTCCGCGAGTCGACCGATACTACACGCGCCGACTCTTCACGAAATTCCTCGTGCAAGCTCTACGTGAGTCCTCGAGTCTAGTTCGAGTCCACGAGTCGACTGATACTCCTTGTGTTAACTCTTCACATGTCTCCTCGAGATGAATTCATTCCTCGAGTCGAGCTCCGAGTCCGCGAGTCGACCGATACTCCTCGCGCCGACTCTTCACGAAATTCCTCGTGTAGGCTCTACGTGAGTCCTCGAGTCGAGTTTGAGTCCACGAGTCAACTGATACTCCTCGTAACGACTCTTCACATGTCTCCTCGAGATGAATTCATTCCTTGAGTCGAGCTCCAAGTCCGCGAGTCGACCAATACTCCTCGCGCCGACTCTTCACGAAATTCCTCGTGCAGGCTCTACGTGAGTCCTCGAGTCGAGTTTGAGTCCACGAGTCAACTGATACTCCTCGTAACGACTCTTCACATGTCTCCTCGAGATGAATTCATTCCTCGAGTCGAGCTCCAAGTGCGCGAGTCGACCGATACTCCTCGCGCCGACTCTTCACGAAATTCCTCGTGCAAGCTCTACGTGAGTCCTCGAGTCGAGTTCGAGTCCACGAGTCGACTGATACTCCTTTTGTTAACTCTTCACATGTCTCCTAGAGATGAATTCATTCCTCGAGTCGAGCTTCGAGTCCGCGAGTCGACCGATACTCCTCGCGCCGACTCTTCACGAAATTCCTCGTGCAGGCTCTACGTGAGTCCTCGAGTCGAGTTCGAGTCCACGAGTCTACTGATACTCCTCGTGCCGACTCTTCACATGTCTCCTCGAGATGAATTCATTCCTCGAGTCGAGCTCCGAGTCCGCGAGTCGACCGATACTCCTCGCGCCGACTCTTCACGAAATTCCTCGTGCAGGCTCTACGTGAGTCCTCGAGTCGAGTTCGAGTCCATGAGTCGACTGATACTCCTCGTGCCAACTCTTCACATGTCTCCTCGAGATGAATTCATTCCTCGAGTCGAGCTCCGAGTCCGCGAGTCGACCGATACTCCTCGCGCCGACTCTTCACGAAATTCCTCGTGCACGCTCTACGTGAGTCCTCGAGTCGAGTTCGAGTCCACGAGTCGACTGATACTCCTCGTGCTGACTCTTCATATGTCTCCTCGAGATGAATTCATTCCTCGAGTCAAGCTCCGAGTCCGCGAGTCGACCGATACTCCTCGAGCCGACTCTTCACAAAATTCCTCGTGCAGGCTCTACGTGAGTCCTCGAGTCGAGTTCGAGTCCACGAGTCGACTGATACTCCTCGTGCCAACTCTTCACTTGTTTCCTCGAGATGAATTCATTCCTCGAGTCGAGCTCCGAGTCCGCGAGTCGACCGATACTCCTCGCGCCGACTCTTCACGAAATTCCTCGTGCAGGCTCTACGTGAGTCCTCGAGTCGAGTTCGAGTCCACGAGTCGACTGATACTCCTCGTAACGACTCTTCACATGTCTCCTCGAGATGAATTCATTCCTCGAGTCGAGCTCCAAGTCCGCGAGTCGGCCGATACTCCTCGCGCCGACTCTTCACGAAATTCCTCGTCCAAGCTCTACGTGAGTCCTCGAGTCTAGTTCGAGTCCACGAGTCGACTGATACTCCTTGTGTTAACTCTTCACATGTCTCCTCGAGATGAATTCATTCCTCGAGTCGACTTCCGAGTCCGCGAGTCGACCGATACTCCTCGCACCGACTCTTCACGAAATTCCTCGTGCAGGCTCTACGTGAGTCCTCGAGTCGAGTTTGAGTCCACGAGTCAACTGATACTCCTCGTAACGACTCTTCACATGTCTCCTCGAGATGAATTCATTCCTCGAGTCGAGCTCCAAGTGCGCGAGTCGACCGATACTCCTCGCGCCGACTCTTCACGAAATTCCTCGTGCAGGCTCTACGTGAGTCCTCGAGTCGAGTTTGAGTCCACGAGTCAACTGATACTCCTCGTAACGACTCTTCACATGTCTCCTCGAGATGAATTCATTCCTCGAGTCGAGCTCCAAGTCCGCGAGTCGACCGATACTCCACGCGCCGACTCTTCACGAAATTCCTCGTGCAAGCTCTACGTGAGTCCTCGAGTCGAGTTCGAGTCCACGAGTCGACTGATACTCCTTGTGTTAACTCTTCACATGTCTCCTCGAGATGAATTCATTCCTCGAGTCGAGCTCCGAGTCCGCGAGTCGACCGATACTCCTCGCGCCGACTCTTCACGAAATTCCTCGTGCAGGCTCTACGTGAGTCCTCGAGTCGAGTTCGAGTCCACGAGTCTACTGATACTCCTCGTGCCGACTCTTCACATGTCTCCTCGAGATGAATTCATTCCTCGAGTCGAGCTCCGAGTCCGCGAGTCGACCGATACTCCTCGCGCCGACTCTTCACGAAATTCCTCGTGCAGGCTCTACGTGAGTCCTCGAGTCGAGTTTGAGTCCACGAGTCAACTGATACTCCTCGTAACGACTCTTCACATGTCTCCTCGAGATGAATTCATTCCTCGAGTCGAGCTCCAAGTCCGCGAGTCGACCGATACTCCACGCGCCGACTCTTCACGAAATTCCTCGTGCAAGCTCTACGTGAGTCCTCGAGTCGAGTTCGAGTCCACGAGTCGACTGATACTCCTCGTGCTGACTCTTCATATGTCTCCTCGAGATGAATTCATTCCTCGAGTCAAGCTCCAAGTCCGCGAGTCGACCGATACTCCTCGCGCCGACTCTTCACGAAATTCCTCGTGCAGGCTCTACGTGAGTCCTCGAGTCGAGTTTGAGTCCACGAGTCAACTGATACTCCTCGTAACGACTCTTCACATGTCTCCTCGAGATGAATTCATTCCTCGAGTCGAGCTCCAAGTCCGCGAGTCGACCGATACTCCACGCGCCGACTCTTCACGAAATTCCTCGTGCAGGCTCTACGTGAGTCCTCGAGTCGAGTTTGAGTCCACGAGTCAACTGATACTCCTCGTAACGACTCTTCACATGTCTCCTCGAGATGAATTCATTCCTCGAGTCGAGCTCCAAGTCCGCGAGTCGACCGATACTCCACGCGCCGACTCTTCACGAAATTCCTCGTGCAAGCTCTACGTGAGTCCTCGAGTCGAGTTCGAGTCCACGAGTCGACTGATACTCCTTGTGTTAACTCTTCACATGTCTCCTCGAGATGAATTCATTCCTCGAGTCGAGCTCCGAGTCCGCGAGTCGACCGATACTCCTCGCGCCGACTCTTCACGAAATTCCTCGTGCAGGCTCTACGTGAGTCCTCGAGTCGAGTTCGAGTCCACGAGTCTACTGATACTCCTCGTGCCGACTCTTCACATGTCTCCTCGAGATGAATTCATTCCTCGAGTCGAGCTCCGAGTCCGCGAGTCGACCGATACTCCTCGCGCCGACTCTTCACGAAATTCCTCGTGCAGGCTCTACGTGAGTCCTCGAGTCGAGTTCGAGTCCACGAGTCGACTGATACTCCTCGTAACGACTCTTCACATGTCTCCTCGAGATGAATTCATTCCTCGAGTCGAGCTCCAAGTCCGCGAGTCGACCGATACTCCTCGCGCCGACTCTTCACGAAATTCCTCGTCCAAGCTCTACGTGAGTCCTCGAGTCTAGTTCGAGTCCACGAGTCGACTGATACTCCTTGTGTTAACTCTTCACATGTCTCCTCGAGATGAATTCATTCCTCGAGTCGACTTCCGAGTCCGCGAGTCGACCGATACTCCTCGCACCGACTCTTCACGAAATTCCTCGTGCAGGCTCTACGTGAGTCCTCGAGTCGAGTTTGAGTCCACGAGTCAACTGATACTCCTCGTAACGACTCTTCACATGTCTCCTCGAGATGAATTCATTCCTCGAGTCGAGCTCCAAGTGCGCGAGTCGACCGATACTCCTCGCGCCGACTCTTCACGAAATTCCTCGTGCACGCTCTACGTGAGTCCTCGAGTCGAGTTCGAGTCCACGAGTCGACTGATACTCCTCGTGCTGACTCTTCATATGTCTCCTCGAGATGAATTCATTCCTCGAGTCAAGCTCCAAGTCCGCGAGTCGACCGATACTCCTCGCGCCGACTCTTCACGAAATTCCTCGTGCAGGCTCTACGTGAGTCCTCGAGTCGAGTTTGAGTCCACGAGTCAACTGATACTCCTCGTAACGACTCTTCACATGTCTCCTCGAGATGAATTCATTCCTCGAGTCGAGCTCCAAGTCCGCGAGTCGACCGATACTCCACGCGCCGACTCTTCACGAAATTCCTCGTGCAAGCTCTACGTGAGTCCTCGAGTCGAGTTCGATTCCACGAGTCGAGTGATACTCCTTGTGTTAACTCTTCACATGTCTCCTCGAGATGAATTCATTCCTCGAGTCGAGCTCCGAGTCCGCGAGTCGACCGATACTCCTCGCGCCGACTCTTCACGAAATTCCTCGTGCAGGCTCTACGTGAGTCCTCGAGTCGAGTTCGAGTCCACGAGTCGACTGATACTCCTTGTGTTAACTCTTCACATGTCTCCTCGAGATGAATTCATTCCTCGAGTCGAGCTCCGAGTCCGCGAGTCGACCGATACTCCTCGCGCCGACTCTTCACGAAATTCCTCGTGCAGGCTCTACGTGAGTCCTCGAGTCGAGTTCGAGTCCACGAGTCGACTGATACTCCTCGTAACGACTCTTCACATGTCTCCTCGAGATGAATTCATTCCTCGAGTCGAGCTCCAAGTCCGCGAGTCGACCGATACTCCTCGCGCCGACTCTTCACGAAATTCCTCGTCCAAGCTCTACGTGAGTCCTCGAGTCTAGTTCGAGTCCACGAGTCGACTGATACTCCTTGTGTTAACTCTTCACATGTCTCCTCGAGATGAATTCATTCCTCGAGTCGACTTCCGAGTCCGCGAGTCGACCGATACTCCTCGCACCGACTCTTCACGAAATTCCTCGTGCAGGCTCTACGTGAGTCCTCGAGTCGAGTTTGAGTCCACGAGTCAACTGATACTCCTCGTAACGACTCTTCACATGTCTCCTCGAGATGAATTCATTCCTCGAGTCGAGCTCCAAGTGCGCGAGTCGACCGATACTCCTCGCGCCGACTCTTCACGAAATTCCTCGTGCAGGCTCTACGTGAGTCCTCGAGTCGAGTTCGAGTCCACGAGTCTACTGATACTCCTCGTGCCGACTCTTCACATGTCTCCTCGAGATGAATTCATTCCTCGAGTCGAGCTCCGAGTCCGCGAGTCGACCGATACTCCTCGCGCCGACTCTTCACGAAATTCCTCGTGCAGGCTCTTCGTGAGTCCTCGAGTCGAGTTCGAGTCCACGAGTCTACTGATACTCCTCGTGCCGACTCTTCACATGTCTCCTCGAGATGAATTCATTCCTCGAGTCGAGCTCCGAGTCCGCGAGTCGACCGATACTCCTCGCGCCGACTCTTCACGAAATTCCTCGTGCAGGCTCTACGTGAGTCCTCGAGTCGAGTTCGAGTCCATGAGTCGACTGATACTCCTCGTGCCAACTCTTCACATGTCTCCTCGAGATGAATTCATTCCTCGAGTCGAGCTTCGAGTCCGCGAGTCGACCGATACTCCTCGCGCCGACTCTTCACGAAATTCCTCGTGCACGTTCTACGTGAGTCCTCGAGTCTAGTTCGAGTCCACGAGTCGACTGATACTCCTTGTGTTAACTCTTCACATGTCTCCTCGAGATGAATTCATTCCTCGAGTCGAGCTCCGAGTCCGCGAGTCGACCGATACTCCTCGCGCCGACTCTTCACGAAATTCCTCGTGCAGGCTCTACGTGAGTCCTCGAGTCGAGTTCGAGTCCACGAGTCTACTGATACTCCTCGTGCCGACTCTTCACATGTCTCCTCGAGATGAATTCATTCCTCGAGTCGAGCTCCGAGTCCGCGAGTCGACCGATACTCCTCGCGCCGACTCTTCACGAAATTCCTCGTGCAGGCTCTACGTGAGTCCTCGAGTCGAGTTCGAGTCCACGAGTCAACTGATACTCCTTGTGTTAACTCTTCACATGTCTCCTCGAGATGAATTCATTCCTCGAGTCGAGCTCCAAGTCCGCGAGTCGACCGATACTCCACGCGCCGACTCTTCACGAAATTCCTCGTGCAAGCTCTACGTGAGTCCTCGAGTCTAGTTCGAGTCCACGAGTCGACTGATACTCCTTGTGTTAACTCTTCACATGTCTCCTCGAGATGAATTCATTCCTCGAGTCGACTTCCGAGTCCGCGAGTCGACCGATACTCCTCGCGCCGACTCTTCACGAAATTCCTCGTGCAGGCTCTACGTGAGTCCTCGAGTCGAGTTCGAGTCCACGAGTCTACTGATACTCCTCGTGCCGACTCTTCACATGTCTCCTCGAGATGAATTCATTCCTCGAGTCGAGCTCCGAGTCCGCGGGTCGACCGATACTCCTCGCGCCGACTCTTCACGAAATTCCTCGTGCAGGCTCTACGTGAGTCCTCGAGTCGAGTTTGAGTCCACGAGTCAACTGATACTCCTCGTAACGACTCTTCACATGTCTCCTCGAGATGAATTCATTCCTCGAGTCGAGCTCCAAGTCCGCGAGTCGACCGATACTCCACGCGCCGACTCTTCACGAAATTCCTCGTGCAAGCTCTACGTGAGTCCTCGAGTCGAGTTCGAGTCCACGAGTCGACTGATACTCCTTGTGTTAACTCTTCACATGTCTCCTCGAGATGAATTCATTCCTCGAGTCGAGCTCCGAGTCCGCGAGTCGACCGATACTCCTCGCGCTGACTCTTCACGAAATTCCTCGTGCAGGCTCTACGTGAGTCCTCGAGTCGAGTTCGAGTCCATGAGTCGACTGATACTCCTCGTGCCAACTCTTCACATGTCTCCTCGAGATGAATTCATTCCTCGAGTCGAGCTCCAAGTGCGCGAGTCGACCGATACTCCTCGCGCCGACTCTTCACGAAATTCCTCGTGCAGGCTCTACGTGAGTCCTCGAGTCGAGTTTGAGTCCACGAGTCAACTGATACTCCTCGTAACGACTCTTCACATGTCTCCTCGAGATGAATTCATTCCTCGAGTCGAGCTCCAAGTCCGCGAGTCGACCGATACTCCACGCGCCGACTCTTCACGAAATTCCTCGTGCAAGCTCTACGTGAGTCCTCGAGTCGAGTTCGAGTCCACGAGTCGACTGATACTCCTTGTGTTAACTCTTCACATGTCTCCTCGAGATGAATTCATTCCTCGAGTCGAGCTCCGAGTCCGCGAGTCGACCGATACTCCTCGCGCCGACTCTTCACGAAATTCCTCGTGCAGGCTCTACGTGAGTCCTCGAGTCGAGTTCGAGTCCACGAGTCTACTGATACTCCTCGTGCCGACTCTTCACATGTCTCCTCGAGATGAATTCATTCCTCGAGTCGAGCTCCGAGTCCGCGAGTCGACCGATACTCCTCGCGCCGACTCTTCACGAAATTCCTCGTGCAGGCTCTACGTGAGTCCTCGAGTCGAGTTTGAGTCCACGAGTCAACTGATACTCCTCGTAACGACTCTTCACATGTCTCCTCGAGATGAATTCATTCCTCGAGTCGAGCTCCAAGTCCGCGAGTCGACCGATACTCCTCGCGCCGACTCTTCACGAAATTCCTCGTGCAAGCTCTACGTGAGTCCTCGAGTCTAGTTCGAGTCCACGAGTCGACTGATACTAATTGTGTTAACTCTTCACATGTCTCCTCGAGATGAATTCATTCCTCGAGTCGACTTCCGAGTCCGCGAGTCGACCGATACTCCTCGCACCGACTCTTCACGAAATTCCTCGTGCAGGCTCTACGTGAGTCCTCGAGTCGAGTTTGAGTCCACGAGTCAACTGATACTCCTCGTAACGACTCTTCACATGTCTCCTCGAGATGAATTCATTCCTCGAGTCGAGCTCCAAGTGCGCGAGTCGACCGATACTCCTCGCGCCGACTCTTCACGAAATTCCTCGTGCAGGCTCTACGTGAGTCCTCGAGTCGAGTTCGAGTCCACGAGTCTACTGATACTCCTCGTGCCGACTCTTCACATGTCTCCTCGAGATGAATTCATTCCTCGAGTCGAGCTCCGAGTCCGCGAGTCGACCGATACTCCTCGCGCCGACTCTTCACGAAATTCCTCGTGCAGGCTCTTCGTGAGTCCTCGAGTCGAGTTCGAGTCCACGAGTCTACTGATACTCCTCGTGCCGACTCTTCACATGTCTCCTCGAGATGAATTCATTCCTCGAGTCGAGCTCCGAGTCCGCGAGTCGACCGATACTCCTCGCGCCGACTCTTCACGAAATTCCTCGTGCAGGCTCTACGTGAGTCCTCGAGTCGAGTTCGAGTCCATGAGTCGACTGATACTCCTCGTGCCAACTCTTCACATGTCTCCTCGAGATGAATTCATTCCTCGAGTCGAGCTTCGAGTCCGCGAGTCGACCGATACTCCTCGCGCCGACTCTTCACGAAATTCCTCGTGCACGTTCTACGTGAGTCCTCGAGTCTAGTTCGAGTCCACGAGTCGACTGATACTCCTTGTGTTAACTCTTCACATGTCTCCTCGAGATGAATTCATTCCTCGAGTCGAGCTCCGAGTCCGCGAGTCGACCGATACTCCTCGCGCCGACTCTTCACGAAATTCCTCGTGCAGGCTCTACGTGAGTCCTCGAGTCGAGTTCGAGTCCACGAGTCTACTGATACTCCTCGTGCCGACTCTTCACATGTCTCCTCGAGATGAATTCATTCCTCGAGTCGAGCTCCGAGTCCGCGAGTCGACCGATACTCCTCGCGCCGACTCTTCACGAAATTCCTCGTGCAGGCTCTACGTGAGTCCTCGAGTCGAGTTCGAGTCCACGAGTCAACTGATACTCCTTGTGTTAACTCTTCACATGTCTCCTCGAGATGAATTCATTCCTCGAGTCGAGCTCCAAGTCCGCGAGTCGACCGATACTCCACGCGCCGACTCTTCACGAAATTCCTCGTGCAAGCTCTACGTGAGTCCTCGAGTCTAGTTCGAGTCCACGAGTCGACTGATACTCCTTGTGTTAACTCTTCACATGTCTCCTCGAGATGAATTCATTCCTCGAGTCGACTTCCGAGTCCGCGAGTCGACCGATACTCCTCGCGCCGACTCTTCACGAAATTCCTCGTGCAGGCTCTACGTGAGTCCTCGAGTCGAGTTCGAGTCCACGAGTCTACTGATACTCCTCGTGCCGACTCTTCACATGTCTCCTCGAGATGAATTCATTCCTCGAGTCGAGCTCCGAGTCCGCGGGTCGACCGATACTCCTCGCGCCGACTCTTCACGAAATTCCTCGTGCAGGCTCTACGTGAGTCCTCGAGTCGAGTTTGAGTCCACGAGTCAACTGATACTCCTCGTAACGACTCTTCACATGTCTCCTCGAGATGAATTCATTCCTCGAGTCGAGCTCCAAGTCCGCGAGTCGACCGATACTCCACGCGCCGACTCTTCACGAAATTCCTCGTGCAAGCTCTACGTGAGTCCTCGAGTCGAGTTCGAGTCCACGAGTCGACTGATACTCCTTGTGTTAACTCTTCACATGTCTCCTCGAGATGAATTCATTCCTCGAGTCGAGCTCCGAGTCCGCGAGTCGACCGATACTCCTCGCGCTGACTCTTCACGAAATTCCTCGTGCAGGCTCTACGTGAGTCCTCGAGTCGAGTTCGAGTCCATGAGTCGACTGATACTCCTCGTGCCAACTCTTCACATGTCTCCTCGAGATGAATTCATTCCTCGAGTCGAGCTCCAAGTGCGCGAGTCGACCGATACTCCTCGCGCCGACTCTTCACGAAATTCCTCGTGCAGGCTCTACGTGAGTCCTCGAGTCGAGTTTGAGTCCACGAGTCAACTGATACTCCTCGTAACGACTCTTCACATGTCTCCTCGAGATGAATTCATTCCTCGAGTCGAGCTCCAAGTCCGCGAGTCGACCGATACTCCACGCGCCGACTCTTCACGAAATTCCTCGTGCAAGCTCTACGTGAGTCCTCGAGTCGAGTTCGAGTCCACGAGTCGACTGATACTCCTTGTGTTAACTCTTCACATGTCTCCTCGAGATGAATTCATTCCTCGAGTCGAGCTCCGAGTCCGCGAGTCGACCGATACTCCTCGCGCCGACTCTTCACGAAATTCCTCGTGCAGGCTCTACGTGAGTCCTCGAGTCGAGTTCGAGTCCACGAGTCTACTGATACTCCTCGTGCCGACTCTTCACATGTCTCCTCGAGATGAATTCATTCCTCGAGTCGAGCTCCGAGTCCGCGAGTCGACCGATACTCCTCGCGCCGACTCTTCACGAAATTCCTCGTGCAGGCTCTACGTGAGTCCTCGAGTCGAGTTTGAGTCCACGAGTCAACTGATACTCCTCGTAACGACTCTTCACATGTCTCCTCGAGATGAATTCATTCCTCGAGTCGAGCTCCAAGTCCGCGAGTCGACCGATACTCCTCGCGCCGACTCTTCACGAAATTCCTCGTGCAAGCTCTACGTGAGTCCTCGAGTCTAGTTCGAGTCCACGAGTCGACTGATACTCCTTGTGTTAACTCTTCACATGTCTCCTCGAGATGAATTCATTCCTCGAGTCGACTTCCGAGTCCGCGAGTCGACCGATACTCCTCGCACCGACTCTTCACGAAATTCCTCGTGCAGGCTCTACGTGAGTCCTCGAGTCGAGTTTGAGTCCACGAGTCAACTGATACTCCTCGTAACGACTCTTCACATGTCTCCTCGAGATGAATTCATTCCTCGAGTCGAGCTCCAAGTGCGCGAGTCGACCGATACTCCTCGCGCCGACTCTTCACGAAATTCCTCGTGCAGGCTCTACGTGAGTCCTCGAGTCGAGTTCGAGTCCACGAGTCTACTGATACTCCTCGTGCCGACTCTTCACATGTCTCCTCGAGATGAATTCATTCCTCGAGTCGAGCTCCGAGTCCGCGAGTCGACCGATACTCCTCGCGCCGACTCTTCACGAAATTCCTCGTGCAGGCTCTTCGTGAGTCCTCGAGTCGAGTTCGAGTCCACGAGTCTACTGATACTCCTCGTGCCGACTCTTCACATGTCTCCTCGAGATGAATTCATTCCTCGAGTCGAGCTCCGAGTCCGCGAGTCGACCGATACTCCTCGCGCCGACTCTTCACGAAATTCCTCGTGCAGGCTCTACGTGAGTCCTCGAGTCGAGTTCGAGTCCATGAGTCGACTGATACTCCTCGTGCCAACTCTTCACATGTCTCCTCGAGATGAATTCATTCCTCGAGTCGAGCTTCGAGTCCGCGAGTCGACCGATACTCCTCGCGCCGACTCTTCACGAAATTCCTCGTGCACGTTCTACGTGAGTCCTCGAGTCTAGTTCGAGTCCACGAGTCGACTGATACTCCTTGTGTTAACTCTTCACATGTCTCCTCGAGATGAATTCATTCCTCGAGTCGAGCTCCGAGTCCGCGAGTCGACCGATACTCCTCGCGCCGACTCTTCACGAAATTCCTCGTGCAGGCTCTACGTGAGTCCTCGAGTCGAGTTCGAGTCCACGAGTCTACTGATACTCCTCGTGCCGACTCTTCACATGTCTCCTCGAGATGAATTCATTCCTCGAGTCGAGCTCCGAGTCCGCGAGTCGACCGATACTCCTCGCGCCGACTCTTCACGAAATTCCTCGTGCAGGCTCTACGTGAGTCCTCGAGTCGAGTTCGAGTCCACGAGTCAACTGATACTCCTTGTGTTAACTCTTCACATGTCTCCTCGAGATGAATTCATTCCTCGAGTCGAGCTCCAAGTCCGCGAGTCGACCGATACTCCACGCGCCGACTCTTCACGAAATTCCTCGTGCAAGCTCTACGTGAGTCCTCGAGTCTAGTTCGAGTCCACGAGTCGACTGATACTCCTTGTGTTAACTCTTCACATGTCTCCTCGAGATGAATTCATTCCTCGAGTCGACTTCCGAGTCCGCGAGTCGACCGATACTCCTCGCGCCGACTCTTCACGAAATTCCTCGTGCAGGCTCTACGTGAGTCCTCGAGTCGAGTTCGAGTCCACGAGTCTACTGATACTCCTCGTGCCGACTCTTCACATGTCTCCTCGAGATGAATTCATTCCTCGAGTCGAGCTCCGAGTCCGCGGGTCGACCGATACTCCTCGCGCCGACTCTTCACGAAATTCCTCGTGCAGGCTCTACGTGAGTCCTCGAGTCGAGTTTGAGTCCACGAGTCAACTGATACTCCTCGTAACGACTCTTCACATGTCTCCTCGAGATGAATTCATTCCTCGAGTCGAGCTCCAAGTCCGCGAGTCGACCGATACTCCACGCGCCGACTCTTCACGAAATTCCTCGTGCAAGCTCTACGTGAGTCCTCGAGTCGAGTTCGAGTCCACGAGTCGACTGATACTCCTTGTGTTAACTCTTCACATGTCTCCTCGAGATGAATTCATTCCTCGAGTCGAGCTCCGAGTCCGCGAGTCGACCGATACTCCTCGCGCTGACTCTTCACGAAATTCCTCGTGCAGGCTCTACGTGAGTCCTCGAGTCGAGTTCGAGTCCATGAGTCGACTGATACTCCTCGTGCCAACTCTTCACATGTCTCCTCGAGATGAATTCATTCCTCGAGTCGAGCTCCAAGTGCGCGAGTCGACCGATACTCCTCGCGCCGACTCTTCACGAAATTCCTCGTGCAGGCTCTACGTGAGTCCTCGAGTCGAGTTTGAGTCCACGAGTCAACTGATACTCCTCGTAACGACTCTTCACATGTCTCCTCGAGATGAATTCATTCCTCGAGTCGAGCTCCAAGTCCGCGAGTCGACCGATACTCCACGCGCCGACTCTTCACGAAATTC
The DNA here is from genome assembly GCF_054948205.1 of Urtica dioica subsp. dioica. Lineage (NCBI taxonomy): Eukaryota > Viridiplantae > Streptophyta > Magnoliopsida > Rosales > Urticaceae > Urtica > Urtica dioica. The sequence goes on along the minus strand of NC_142756.1, from coordinate 33,967,065 downwards.
CTCGTGCAAGCTCTACGTGAGTCCTCGAGTCGAGTTCGAGTCCACGAGTCGACTGATACTCCTTGTGTTAACTCTTCACATGTCTCCTCGAGATGAATTCATTCCTCGAGTCGAGCTCCGAGTCCGCGAGTCGACCGATACTCCTCGCGCCGACTCTTCACGAAATTCCTCGTGCAGGCTCTACGTGAGTCCTCGAGTCGAGTTCGAGTCCACGAGTCTACTGATACTCCTCGTGCCGACTCTTCACATGTCTCCTCGAGATGAATTCATTCCTCGAGTCGAGCTCCGAGTCCGCGAGTCGACCGATACTCCTCGCGCCGACTCTTCACGAAATTCCTCGTGCAGGCTCTACGTGAGTCCTCGAGTCGAGTTTGAGTCCACGAGTCAACTGATACTCCTCGTAACGACTCTTCACATGTCTCCTCGAGATGAATTCATTCCTCGAGTCGAGCTCCAAGTCCGCGAGTCGACCGATACTCCTCGCGCCGACTCTTCACGAAATTCCTCGTGCAAGCTCTACGTGAGTCCTCGAGTCTAGTTCGAGTCCACGAGTCGACTGATACTCCTTGTGTTAACTCTTCACATGTCTCCTCGAGATGAATTCATTCCTCGAGTCGACTTCCGAGTCCGCGAGTCGACCGATACTCCTCGCACCGACTCTTCACGAAATTCCTCGTGCAGGCTCTACGTGAGTCCTCGAGTCGAGTTTGAGTCCACGAGTCAACTGATACTCCTCGTAACGACTCTTCACATGTCTCCTCGAGATGAATTCATTACTCGAGTCGAGCTCCAAGTCCGCGAGTCGACCGATACTCCTCGCGCCGACTCTTCACGAAATTCCTCGTGCAGGCTCTACGTGAGTCCTCGAGTCGAGTTTGAGTCCACGAGTCAACTGATACTCCTCGTAACGACTCTTCACATGTCTCCTCGAGATGAATTCATTCCTCGAGTCGAGCTCCAAGTCCGCGAGTCGACCGATACTCCTCGTGCCGACTCTTCACGAAATTCCTCGTGCAAGCTCTACGTGAGTCCTCGAGTCGAGTTCGAGTCCACGAGTCGACTGATACTCCTTGTGTTAACTCTTCACATGTTTCCTAGAGATGAATTCATTCCTCGAGTCGAGCTCCGAGTCCGCGAGTCGACCGATACTCCTCGCGCCGACTCTTCACGAAATTCCTCGTGCAGGCTCTACGTGAGTCGAGTTCGAGTCCACGAGTCTACTGATACTCCTCGTGCCGACTCTTCACATGTCTCCTCGAGATGAATTCATTCCTCGAGTCGAGCTCCGAGTCCGCGAGTCGACCGATACTCCTCGCGCCGACTCTTCACGAAATTCCTCGTGCAGGCTCTACGTGAGTCCTCGAGTCGAGTTCGAGTCCATGAGTCGACTGATACTCCTCGTGCCAACTCTTCACATGTCTCCTCGAGATGAATTCATTCCTCGAGTCGAGCTTCGAGTCCGCGAGTCGACCGATACTCCTCGCGCCGACTCTTCACGAAATTCCTCGTGCACGTTCTACGTGAGTCCTCGAGTCTAGTTCGAGTCCACGAGTCGACTGATACTCCTTGTGTTAACTCTTCACATGTCTCCTCGAGATGAATTCATTCCTCGAGTCGAGCTCCGAGTCCGCGAGTCGACCGATACTCCTCGCGCCGACTCTTCACGAAATTCCTCGTGCAGGCTCTACGTGTGTCCTCGAGTCGAGTTTGAGTCCACGAGTCAACTGATACTCCTCGTAACGACTCTTCACATGTCTCCTCGAGATGAATTCATTCCTCGAGTCGAGCTCCAAGTGCGCGAGTCGACCGATACTCCTCGCGCCGACTCTTCACGAAATTCCTCGTGCAGGCTCTACGTGAGTCCTCGAGTCGAGTTTGAGTCCACGAGTCAACTGATACTCCTCGTAACGACTCTTCACATGTCTCCTCGAGATGAATTCATTCCTCGAGTCGAGCTCCAAGTCCGCGAGTCGACCGATACTCCACGCGCCGACTCTTCACGAAATTCCTCGTGCAAGCTCTACGTGAGTCCTCGAGTCGAGTTCGAGTCCACGAGTCAACTGATACTCCTTGTGTTAACTCTTCACATGTCTCCTCGAGATGAATTCATTCCTCGAGTCGAGCTCCGAGTCCGCGAGTCGACCGATACTCCTCGGGCCGACTCTTCACGAAATTCCTCGTGCAGGCTCTACGTGAGTCCTCGAGTCGAGTTCGAGTCCACGAGTCTACTGATACTCCTCGTGCCGACTCTTCACATGTCTCCTCGAGATGAATTCATTCCTCGAGTCGAGCTCCGAGTCCGCGAGTCGACCGATACTCCTCGCGCCGACTCTTCACGAAATTCCTCGTGCAGGCTCTACGTGAGTCCTCGAGTCGAGTTCGAGTCCACGAGTCAACTGATACTCCTTGTGTTAACTCTTCACATGTCTCCTCGAGATGAATTCATTCCTCGAGTCGATCTCCAAGTCCGCGAGTCGACCGATACTCCACGCGCCGACTCTTCACGAAATTCCTCGTGCAAGCTCTACGTGAGTCCTCGAGTCTAGTTCGAGTCCACGAGTCGACTGATACTCCTTGTGTTAACTCTTCACATGTCTCCTCGAGATGAATTCATTCCTCGAGTCGACTTCCGAGTCCGCGAGTCGACCGATACTCCTCGCGCCGACTCTTCACGAAATTCCTCGTGCAGGCTCTACGTGAGTCCTCGAGTCGAGTTCGAGTCCACGAGTCTACTGATACTCCTCGTGCCGACTCTTCACATGTCTCCTCGAGATGAATTCATTCCTCGAGTCGAGCTCCGAGTCCGCGAGTCGACCGATACTCCTCGCGCCGACTCTTCACGAAATTCCTCGTGCAGGCTCTACGTGAGTCCTCGAGTCGAGTTTGAGTCCACGAGTCAACTGATACTCCTTGTGTTAACTCTTCACATGTCTCCTCGAGATGAATTCATTCCTCGAGTCGACTTCCGAGTCCGCGAGTCGACCGATACTCCACGCGCCGACTCTTCACGAAATTCCTCGTGCAAGCTCTACGTGAGTCCTCGAGTCGAGTTCGAGTCCACGAGTCGACTGATACTCCTTGTGTTAACTCTTCACATGTCTCCTCGAGATGAATTCATTCCTCGAGTCGAGCTCCGAGTCCGCGAGTCGACCGATACTCCTCGCGCCGACTCTTCACGAAATTCCTCGTGCAGGCTCTACGTGAGTCCTCGAGTCGAGTTCGAGTCCACGAGTCTACTGATACTCCTCGTGCCGACTCTTCACATGTCTCCTCGAGATGAATTCATTCCTCGAGTCGAGCTCCGAGTCCGCGAGTCGACCGATACTCCTCGCGCCGACTCTTCACGAAATTCCTCGTGCAGGCTCTACGTGAGTCCTCGAGTCGAGTTCGAGTCCATGAGTCGACTGATACTCCTCGTGCCAACTCTTCACATGTCTCCTCGAGATGAATTCATTCCTCGAGTCGAGCTCCGAGTCCGCGAGTCGACCGATACTCCTCGCGCCGACTCTTCACGAAATTCCTCGTGCACGCTCTACGTGAGTCCTCGAGTCGAGTTCGAGTCCACGAGTCGACTGATACTCCTCGTGCTGACTCTTCATATGTCTCCTCGAGATGAATTCATTCCTCGAGTCAAGCTCCGAGTCCGCGAGTCGACCGATACTCCTCGAGCCGACTCTTCACAAAATTCCTCGTGCAGGCTCTACGTGAGTCCTCGAGTCGAGTTCGAGTCCACGAGTCGACTGATACTCCTCGTGCCAACTCTTCACTTGTTTCCTCGAGATGAATTCATTCCTCGAGTCGAGCTCCGAGTCCGCGAGTCGACCGATACTCCTCGCGCCGACTCTTCACGAAATTCCTCGTGCAGGCTCTACGTGAGTCCTCGAGTCGAGTTCGAGTCCACGAGTCGACTGATACTCCTCGTAACGACTCTTCACATGTCTCCTCGAGATGAATTCATTCCTCGAGTCGAGCTCCAAGTCCGCGAGTCGACCGATACTCCTCGCGCCGACTCTTCACGAAATTCCTCGTCCAAGCTCTACGTGAGTCCTCGAGTCTAGTTCGAGTCCACGAGTCGACTGATACTCCTTGTGTTAACTCTTCACATGTCACCTCGAGATGAATTCATTCCTCGAGTCGACTTCCGAGTCCGCGAGTCGACCGATACTCCTCGCACCGACTCTTCACGAAATTCCTCGTGCAGGCTCTACGTGAGTCCTCGAGTCGAGTTTGAGTCCACGAGTCAACTGATACTCCTCGTAACGACTCTTCACATGTCTCCTCGAGATGAATTCATTCCTCGAGTCGAGCTCCAAGTGCGCGAGTCGACCGATACTCCTCGCGCCGACTCTTCACGAAATTCCTCGTGCAGGCTCTACGTGAGTCCTCGAGTCGAGTTTGAGTCCACGAGTCAACTGATACTCCTCGTAACGACTCTTCACATGTCTCCTCGAGATGAATTCATTCCTCGAGTCGAGCTCCAAGTCCGCGAGTCGACCGATACTCCACGCGCCGACTCTTCACGAAATTCCTCGTGCAAGCTCTACGTGAGTCCTCGAGTCGAGTTCGAGTCCACGAGTCGACTGATACTCCTTGTGTTAACTCTTCACATGTCTCCTCGAGATGAATTCATTCCTCGAGTCGAGCTCCGAGTCCGCGAGTCGACCGATACTCCTCGCGCCGACTCTTCACGAAATTCCTCGTGCAGGCTCTACGTGAGTCCTCGAGTCGAGTTCGAGTCCACGAGTCTACTGATACTCCTCGTGCCGACTCTTCACATGTCTCCTCGAGATGAATTCATTCCTCGAGTCGAGCTCCGAGTCCGCGAGTCGACCGATACTCCTCGCGCCGACTCTTCACGAAATTCCTCGTGCAGGCTCTACGTGAGTCCTCGAGTCGAGTTTGAGTCCACGAGTCAACTGATACTCCTCGTAACGACTCTTCACATGTCTCCTCGAGATGAATTCATTCCTCGAGTCGAGCTCCAAGTCCGCGAGTCGACCGATACTCCACGCGCCGACTCTTCACGAAATTCCTCGTGCAAGCTCTACGTGAGTCCTCCAGTCGAGTTCGAGTCCACGAGTCGACTGATACTCCTTGTGTTAACTCTTCACATGTCTCCTCGAGATGAATTCATTCCTCGAGTCGAGCTCCGAGTCCGCGAGTCGACCGATACTCCTCGCGCCGACTCTTCACGAAATTCCTCGTGCAGGCTCTACGTGAGTCCTCGAGTCGAGTTCGAGTCCACGAGTCTACTGATACTCCTCGTGCCGACTCTTCACATGTCTCCTCGAGATGAATTCATTCCTCGAGTCGAGCTCCGAGTCCGCGAGTCGACCGATACTCCTCGCGCCGACTCTTCACGAAATTCCTCGTGCAGGCTCTACGTGAGTCCTCGAGTCGAGTTTGAGTCCACGAGTCAACTGATACTCCTCGTAACGACTCTTCACATGTCTCCTCGAGATGAATTCATTCCTCGAGTCGAGCTCCAAGTCCGCGAGTCGACCGATACTCCTCGCGCCGACTCTTCACGAAATTCCTCGTGCAAGCTCTACGTGAGTCCTCGAGTCTAGTTCGAGTCCACGAGTCGACTGATACTCCTTGTGTTAACTCTTCACATGTCTCCTCGAGATGAATTCATTCCTCGAGTCGACTTCCGAGTCCGCGAGTCGACCGATACTCCTCGCACCGACTCTTCACGAAATTCCTCGTGCAGGCTCTACGTGAGTCCTCGAGTCGAGTTTGAGTCCACGAGTCAACTGATACTCCTCGTAACGACTCTTCACATGTCTCCTCGAGATGAATTCATTACTCGAGTCGAGCTCCAAGTCCGCGAGTCGACCGATACTCCTCGCGCCGACTCTTCACGAAATTCCTCGTGCAGGCTCTACGTGAGTCCTCGAGTCGAGTTTGAGTCCACGAGTCAACTGATACTCTTAATGACTCTTCACATGTCTCCTCGAGATGAATTCATTCCTCGAGTCGAGCTCCAAGTCCGCGAGTCGACCGATACTCCTCGTGCCGACTCTTCACGAAATTCCTCGTGCAAGCTCTACGTGAGTCCTCGAGTCGAGTTCGAGTCCACGAGTCGACTGATACTCCTTGTGTTAACTCTTCACATGTTTCCTAGAGATGAATTCATTCCTCGAGTCGAGCTCCGAGTCCGCGAGTCGACCGATACTCCTCGCGCCGACTCTTCACGAAATTCCTCGTGCAGGCTCTACGTGAGTCCTCGAGTCGAGTTCGAGTCCACGAGTGTACTGATACTCCTCGTGCCGACTCTTCACATGTCTCCTCGAGATGAATTCATTCCTCGAGTCGAGCTCCGAGTCCGCGAGTCGACCGATACTCCTCGCGCCGACTCTTCACGAAATTCCTCGTGCAGGCTCTACGTGAGTCCTCGAGTCGAGTTCGAGTCCATGAGTCGACTGATACTCCTCGTGCCAACTCTTCACATGTCTCCTCGAGATGAATTCATTCCTCGAGTCGAGCTTCGAGTCCGCGAGTCGACCGATACTCCTCGCGCCGACTCTTCACGAAATTCCTCGTGCACGCTCTACGTGAGTCCTCGAGTCTAGTTCGAGTCCACGAGTCGACTGATACTCCTTGTGTTAACTCTTCACATGTCTCCTCGAGATGAATTCATTCCTCGAGTCGAGCTCCGAGTCCGCGAGTCGACCGATACTCCTCGCGCCGACTCTTCACGAAATTCCTCGTGCAGGCTCTACGTGAGTCCTCGAGTCGAGTTTGAGTCCACGAGTCAACTGATACTCCTCGTAACGACTCTTCACATGTCTCCTCGAGATGAATTCATTCCTCGAGTCGAGCTCCAAGTGCGCGAGTCGACCGATACTCCTCGCGCCGACTCTTCACGAAATTCCTCGTGCAGGCTCTACGTGAGTCCTCGAGTCGAGTTTGAGTCCACGAGTCAACTGATACTCCTCGTAACGACTCTTCACATGTCTCCTCGAGATGAATTCATTCCTCGAGTCGAGCTCCAAGTCCGCGAGTCGACCGATACTCCACGCGCCGACTCTTCACGAAATTCCTCGTGCAAGCTCTACGTGAGTCCTCGAGTCGAGTTCGAGTCCACGAGTCAACTGATACTCCTTGTGTTAACTCTTCACATGTCTCCTCGAGATGAATTCATTCCTCGAGTCGAGCTCCGAGTCCGCGAGTCGACCGATACTCCTCGGGCCGACTCTTCACGAAATTCCTCGTGCAGGCTCTACGTGAGTCCTCGAGTCGAGTTCGAGTCCACGAGTCGACTGATACTCCTTGTGTTAACTCTTCACATGTCTCCTCGAGATGAATTCATTCCTCGAGTCGAGCTCCGAGTCCGCGAGTCGACCGATACTCCTCGCGCCGACTCTTCACGAAATTCCTCGTGCAGGCTCTACGTGAGTCCTCGAGTCGAGTTTGAGTCCACGAGTCAACTGATACTCCTCGTAACGACTCTTCACATGTCTCCTCGAGATGAATTCATTCCTCGAGTCGAGCTCCGAGTCCGCGAGTCGACCGATACTCCTCGCGCCGACTCTTCACGAAATTCCTCGTGCAGGCTCTACGTGAGTCCTCGAGTCGAGTTCGAGTCCATGAGTCGACTGATACTCCTCGTGCCAACTCTTCACATGTCTCCTCGAGATGAATTCATTCCTCGAGTCGAGCTTCGAGTCCGCGAGTCGACCGATACTCCTCGCGCCGACTCTTCACGAAATTCCTCGTGCACGCTCTACGTGAGTCCTCGAGTCTAGTTCGAGTCCACGAGTCGACTGATACTCCTTGTGTTAACTCTTCACATGTCTCCTCGAGATGAATTCATTCCTCGAGTCGAGCTCCGAGTCCGCGAGTCGACCGATACTCCTCGCGCCGACTCTTCACGAAATTCCTCGTGCAGGCTCTACGTGAGTCCTCGAGTCGAGTTTGAGTCCACGAGTCAACTGATACTCCTCGTAACGACTCTTCACATGTCTCCTCGAGATGAATTCATTCCTCGAGTCGAGCTCCAAGTGCGCGAGTCGACCGATACTCCTCGCGCCGACTCTTCACGAAATTCCTCGTGCAGGCTCTACGTGAGTCCTCGAGTCGAGTTTGAGTCCACGAGTCAACTGATACTCCTCGTAACGACTCTTCACATGTCTCCTCGAGATGAATTCATTCCTCGAGTCGAGCTCCAAGTCCGCGAGTCGACCGATACTCCACGCGCCGACTCTTCACGAAATTCCTCGTGCAAGCTCTACGTGAGTCCTCGAGTCGAGTTCGAGTCCACGAGTCAACTGATACTCCTTGTGTTAACTCTTCACATGTCTCCTCGAGATGAATTCATTCCTCGAGTCGAGCTCCGAGTCCGCGAGTCGACCGATACTCCTCGGGCCGACTCTTCACGAAATTCCTCGTGCAGGCTCTACGTGAGTCCTCGAGTCGAGTTCGAGTCCACGAGTCTACTGATACTCCTCGTGCCGACTCTTCACATGTCTCCTCGAGATGAATTCATTCCTCGAGTCGAGCTCCGAGTCCGCGAGTCGACCGATACTCCTCGCGCCGACTCTTCACGAAATTCCTCGTGCAGGCTCTACGTGAGTCCTCGAGTCGAGTTTGAGTCCACGAGTCAACTGATACTCCTCGTAACGACTCTTCACATGTCTCCTCGAGATGAATTCATTCCTCGAGTCGAGCTCCAAGTCCGCGAGTCGACCGATACTCCTCGCGCCGACTCTTCACGAAATTCCTCGTGCAAGCTCTACGTGAGTCCTCGAGTCTAGTTCGAGTCCACGAGTCGACTGATACTCCTTGTGTTAACTCTTCACATGTCTCCTCGAGATGAATTCATTCCTCGAGTCGACTTCCGAGTCCGCGAGTCGACCGATACTCCTCGCACCGACTCTTCACGAAATTCCTCGTGCAGGCTCTACGTGAGTCCTCGAGTCGAGTTTGAGTCCACGAGTCAACTGATACTCCTCGTAACGACTCTTCACATGTCTCCTCGAGATGAATTCATTACTCGAGTCGAGCTCCAAGTCCGCGAGTCGACCGATACTCCTCGCGCCGACTCTTCACGAAATTCCTCGTGCAGGCTCTACGTGAGTCCTCGAGTCGAGTTTGAGTCCACGAGTCAACTGATACTCCTCGTAACGACTCTTCACATGTCTCCTCGAGATGAATTCATTCCTCGAGTCGAGCTCCAAGTCCGCGAGTCGACCGATACTCCTCGTGCCGACTCTTCACGAAATTCCTCGTGCAAGCTCTACGTGAGTCCTCGAGTCGAGTTCGAGTCCACGAGTCGACTGATACTCCTTGTGTTAACTCTTCACATGTTTCCTAGAGATGAATTCATTCCTCGAGTCGAGCTCTGAGTCCGCGAGTCGACCGATACTCCTCGCGCCGACTCTTCACGAAATTCCTCGTGCAGGCTCTACGTGAGTCCTCGAGTCGAGTTCGAGTCCACGAGTCTACTGATACTCCTCGTGCCGACTCTTCACATGTCTCCTCGAGATGAATTCATTCCTCGAGTCGAGCTCCGAGTCCGCGAGTCGACCGATACTCCTCGCGCCGACTCTTCACGAAATTCCTCGTGCAGGCTCTACGTGAGTCCTCGAGTCGAGTTCGAGTCCATGAGTCGACTGATACTCCTCGTGCCAACTCTTCACATGTCTCCTCGAGATGAATTCATTCCTCGAGTCGAGCTTCGAGTCCGCGAGTCGACCGATACTCCTCGCGCCGACTCTTCACGAAATTCCTCGTGCACGCTCTACGTGAGTCCTCGAGTCTAGTTCGAGTCCACGAGTCGACTGATACTCCTTGTGTTAACTCTTCACATGTCTCCTCGAGATGAATTCATTCCTCGAGTCGAGCTCCGAGTCCGCGAGTCGACCGATACTCCTCGCGCCGACTCTTCACGAAATTCCTCGTGCAGGCTCTACGTGAGTCCTCGAGTCGAGTTTGAGTCCACGAGTCAACTGATACTCCTCGTAACGACTCTTCACATGTCTCCTCGAGATGAATTCATTACTCGAGTCAAGCTCCAAGTCCGCGAGTCGACCGATACTCCTCGCGCCGACTCTTCACGAAATTCCTCGTGCAGGCTCTACGTGAGTCCTCGAGTCGAGTTTGAGCCCACGAGTCAACTGATACTCCTCGTAACGACTCTTCACATGTCTCCTCGAGATGAATTCATTCCTCGAGTCGAGCTCCAAGTCCGCGAGTCGACCGATACTCCTCGCGCCGACTCTTCACAAAATTCCTCGTGCAAGCTCTACGTGAGTCCTCGAGTCGAGTTCGAGTCCACGAGTCGACTGATACTCCTTGTGTTAACTCTTCACATGTCTCCTAGAGATGAATTCATTCCTCGAGTCGAGCTCCGAGTCCGCGAGTCGACCGATACTCCTCGCGCCGACTCTTCACGAAATTCCTCGTGCAGGCTCTACGTGAGTCCTCGAGTCGAGTTCGAGTCCACGAGTCTACTGATACTCCTCGTGCCGACTCTTCACATGTCTCCTCGAGATGAATTCATTCCTCGAGTCGAGCTCCGAGTCCGCGAGTCGACCGATACTCCTCGCGCCGACTCTTCACGAAATTCCTCGTGCAGGCTCTACGTGAGTCCTCGAGTCGAGTTCGAGTCCATGAGTCGACTGATACTCCTCGTGCCAACTCTTCACATGTCTCCTCAAGATGAATTCATTCCTCGAGTCGAGCTCCGAGTCCGCGAGTCGACCGATACTCCTCGCGCCGACTCTTCACGAAATTCCTCGTGCACGCTCTACGTGAGTCCTCGAGTCGAGTTCGAGTCCACGAGTCGACTGATACTCCTCGTGCTGACTCTTCATATGTCTCCTCGAGATGAATTCATTCCTCGAGTCAAGCTCCGAGTCCGCGAGTCGAACGATACTCCTCGAGCCGACTCTTCACAAAATTCCTCGTGCAGGCTCTACGTGAGTCCTCGAGTCGAGTTCGAGTCCACGAGTCGACTGATACTCCTCGTGCCAACTCTTCACATGTCTCCTCGAGATGAATTCATTCCTCGAGTCGAGCTCCGAGTCCGCGAGTCGACCGATACTCCTCGCGCCGACTCTTCACGAAATTCCTCGTGCAGGCTCTACGTGAGTCCTCGAGTCGAGTTCGAGTCCACGAGTCGACTGATACTCCTCGTGCCAACTCTTCACATGTCTCCTCGAGATGAATTCATTCCTCGAGTCGAGCTCCGAGTCCGCGAGTCGACCGATACTCCTCGCGCCGACTCTTCACGAAATTCCTCGTGCAGGCTCTACGTGAGTCCTCGAGTCGAGTTCGAGTCCACGAGTCGACTGATACTCCTCGTAACGACTCTTCACATGTCTCCTCGAGATGAATTCATTCCTCGAGTCGAGCTCCAAGTCCGCGAGTCGACCGATACTCCTCGCGCCGACTCTTCACAAAATTCCTCGTGCAAGCTCTACGTGAGTCCTCGAGTCGAGTTCGAGTCCATGAGTCGACTGATACTCCTTCTGTTAACTCTTCACATGTCTCCTCGAAATGAATTCATTCCTCGAGTCGAGCTCCGAGTCCGCGAGTCGACCGATACTCCTCGCGCCGACTCTTCACGAAATTCCTCGTGCAGGCTCTACGTGAGTCCTCGAGTCGAGTTCGAGTCCACGAGTCGACTGATACTCCTCGTTCCAACTCTTCACATGTCTCCTCGAGATGAATTCATTCCTCGAGTCGAGCTCCGAGTCCGCGAGTCGACCGATACTCCTCGCGCCCACTCTTCACGAAATTCCTCGTGCAGGCTCTACGTGAGTCCTCGAGTCGAGTTCGAGTCCATGAGTCGACTGATACTCCTCGTGCCAACTCTTCACATGTCTCATCGAGATGAATTCATTCCTCGAGTCGAGCTCCGAGTCCGCGAGTCGACCAATACTCCTCGCGCCGACTCTTCACGAAATTCCTCGTGCAGGCTCTACGTGAGTCCTCGAGTCGAGTTCGAGTCCACAAGTCGACTGATACTCCTCGTGCCGACTCTTCACGAAATTCCCCGTGCAGGCTCTACGTGAGTCCTCGAGTCGAGTTCGAGTCCACGAGTCGACTGATACTCCTTGTGCCGACTCTTCACATGTCTCCTCGAGATGAATTCATTCCTCGAGTCGAGCTCCGAGTCCGCGAGTCGACCGATACTCCTCGCGCGGACTCTTCACGAAATTCCTCGTGCAGGCTCTACGTGAGTCCTCGAGTCGAGTTCGAGTCCACGAGTCGACTGATTCTCCTCGTGCCGACTCTTCACATGTCTCCTCGAGATGAATTCATTCCTCGAGTCGAGCTCCGACTCCGCGAGTCGACCGATACTCCTCGCGCCGACTCTTCACGAAATTCCTCGTGCAGGCTCTACGTGACTCCTCGAGTCGAGTTCGAGTCCACGAGTCGACTGATACTCCTCGTGCCAACTCTTCACATGTCTCCTCGAGATGAATTCATTCCTCGAGTCGAGCTCCGAGTCCGCGAGTCGACCGATACTCCTCGCCCCGACTCTTCATGAAATTCCTCGTGCAGGCTCTACGTGAGTCCTCGAGTCGAGTTCGAGTCCACGAGTCGACTGATACTCCTCGTAACGACTCTTCACATGTCTCCTCGAGATGAATTCATTCCTCGAGTCGAGCTCCAAGTCCGCGAGTCGACCGATACTCCTCGCGCCGACTCTTCACGAAATTCCTCGTGCAAGCTCTACGTGAGTCCTCGAGTCTAGTTCGAGTCCACGAGTCGACTGATACTCCTTGTGTTAACTCTTCACATGTCTCCTCGAGATGAATTCATTTCTCGAGTCGACTTCCGAGTCCGCGAGTCGACCGATACTCCTCGCGCCGACTCTTCACAAAATTCCTCGTGCAGGCTCTACGTGAGTCCTCGAGTCGAGTTCGAGTCCACGAGTCGACTGATACTCCTCGTGCTGACTCTTCATATGTCTCCTCGAGATGAATTCATTCCTCGAGTCAAGCTCCGAGTCCGCGAGTCGACCGATACTTCTCGAGCCAACTCTTCACAAAATTCCTCGTGCAGGCTCTACGTGAGTCCTCGAGTCGAGTTCGAGTCCACGAGTCGACTGATACTCCTCGTGCCAACTCTTCACATGTCTCCTCGAGATGAATTCATTCCTCGAGTCGAGCTCCGAGTCCGCGAGTCGACCGATACTCCTCGCGCCGACTCTTCACGAAATTCCTCGTGCAGGCTCTACGTGAGTGCTCGAGTCGAGTTCGAGTCCACGAGTCGACTGATTCTCCTCGTGCCGACTCTTCACATGTCTCCTCGAGATGAATTCATTCCTCGAGTCGAGCTCCGAGTCCGCGAGTCGACCGATACTCCTCGCGCCGACTCTTCACGAAATTCCTCGTGCAGGCTCTACGTGAGTCCTCGAGTCGAGTTCGAGTCCATGAGTCGACTGATACTCCTCGTGCCAACTCTTCACATGTCTCCTCGAGATGAATTCATTCCTCGAGTCGAGCTCCGAGTCCGCGAGTCGACCGATACTCCTCGCGCCGACTCTTCATGAAATTCCTCGTGCAGGCTCTACGTGAGTCCTCGAGTCGAGTTCGAGTCCACGAGTCGACTGATACTCCTCGTAACGACTCTTCACATGTCTCCTCGAGATGAATTCATTCCTTGAGTCGAGCTCCAAGTCCGCGAGTCGACCGATACTCCTCGCGCCGACTCTTCACGAAATTCCTCGTGCAAGCTCTACGTGAGTCCTCGAGTCTAGTTCGAGTCCACGAGTCGACTGATACTCCTTGTGTTAACTCTTCACATGTCTCCTCGAGATGAATTCATTTCTCGAGTCGACTTCCGAGTCCGCGAGTCGACCGATACTCCTCGCGCCGACTCTTCACAAAATTCCTCGTGCAGGCTCTACGTGAGTCCTCGAGTCGAGTTCGAGTCCACGAGTCGACTGATACTCCTCGTGCTGACTCTTCATATGTCTCCTCGAGATGAATTCATTCCTCGAGTCAAGCTCCGAGTCCGCGAGTCGACCGATACTCCTCGAGCCGACTCTTCACAAAATTCCTCGTGCAGGCTCTACGTGAGTCCTCGAGTCGAGTTCGAGTCCACGAGTCGACTGATACTCCTCGTGCCAACTCTTCACATGTCTCCTCGAGATGAATTCATTCCTCGAGTCGAGCTCCGAGTCCGCGAGTCGACCGATACTCCTCGCGCCCACTCTTCACGAAATTCCTCGTGCAGGCTCTACGTGAGTCCTCGAGTCGAGTTCGAGTCCACGAGTCGACTGATACTCCTCGTGCCAACTCTTCACATGTCTCCTCGAGATGAATTCATTCCTCGAGTCGAGCTCCGAGTCCGCGAGTCGACCGATACTCCTCGCGCCGACTCTTCACGAAATTCCTCGTGCAGGCTCTACGTGAGTCCTCGAGTCGAGTTCGAGTCCACGAGTCGACTGATACTCCTCGTAACGACTCTTCACATGTCTCCTCGAGATGAATTCATTCCCCGAGTCGAGCTCCAAGTCCGCGAGTCGACCGATACTCCTCGCGCCGACTCTTCACAAAATTCCTCGTGCAAGCTCTACGTGAGTCCTCGAGTCGAGTTCGAGTCCACGAGTCGACTGATACTCCTTCTGTTAACTCTTCACATGTCTCCTCGAGATGAACTCATTCCTCGAGTTGAGCTTTGAGTCCGCAAGTCGACCGATACTCCTCGCGCCGACTCTTCACGAAATTCCTCGTGCAGGCTCTACGTGAGTCCTCGAGTCGAGTTCGAGTCCAAGAGTCGACTGATACTCCTCGTTCCAACTCTTCACATGTCTCCTCGAGATGAATTCATTCCTCGAGTCGAGCTCCGAGTCCGCGAGTCGACCGATACTCCTCGCGCCCACTCTTCACGAAATTCCTCGTGCAGGCTCTACGTGAGTCCTCGAGTCGAGTTCGAGTCCATGAGTCGACTGATACTCCTCGTGCCAACTCTTCACATGTCTCATCGAGATGAATTCATTCCTCGAGTCGAGCTCCGAGTCCGCGAGTCGACCAATACTCCTCGCGCCGACTCTTCACGAAATTCCTCGTGCAGGCTCTACGTGAGTCCTCGAGTCGAGTTCGAGTCCACAAGTCGACTGATACTCCTCGTGCCGACTCTTCACGAAATTCCCCGTGCAGGCTCTACGTGAGTCCTCGAGTCGAGTTCGAGTCCACGAGTCGACTGATACTCCTTGTGCCGACTCTTCACATGTCTCCTCGAGATGAATTCATTCCTCGAGTCGAGCTCCGAGTCCGCGAGTCGACCGATACTCCTCGCGCGGACTCTTCACGAAATTCCTCGTGCAGGCTCTACGTGAGTCCTCGAGTCGAGTTCGAGTCCATGAGTCGACTGATTCTCCTCGTGCCGACTCTTTACATGTCTCCTCGAGATGAATTCATTCCTCGAGTCGAGCTCCGAGTCCGCGAGTCGACCGATACTCCTCGCGCCGACTCTTCACGAAATTCCTGGTGCAGGCTCTACGTGAGTCCTTGAGTCGAGTTCGAGTCCACGAGTCGACTGATACTCCTCGTGCCAACTCTTCACATGTCTCCTCGAGATGAATTCATTCCTCGAGTCGAGCTCCGAGTCTGCGAGTCGACCGATACTCCTCGCGTCGACTCTTCATGAAATTCCTCGTGCAGGCTCTACGTGAGTCCTCGAGTCGAGTTCGAGTCCACGAGTCGACTGATACTCCTCGTAACGACTCTTCACATGTCTCCTCGAGATGAATTCATTCCTCGAGTCGAGCTCCAAGTCCGCGAGTCGACCGATACTCCTCGCGCCGACTCTTCACGAAATTCCTCGTGCAAGCTCTACGTGAGTCCTCGAGTCTAGTTCGAGTCCACGAGTCGACTGATACTCCTTGTGTTAACTCTTCACATGTCTCCTCGAGATGAATTCATTTCTCGAGTCGACTTCCGAGTCCGCGAGTCGACCGATACTCCTCGCGCCGACTCTTCACAAAATTCCTCGTGCAGGCTCTACGTGAGTCCTCGAGTCGAGTTCGAGTCCACGAGTCGACTGATACTCCTCGTGCTGACTCTTCACATGTCTCCTCGAGATGAATTCATTCCTCGAGTCGAGCTCCGAGTCCGCGAGTCGACCGATACTCCTCGCGCCGACTCTTCACGAAATTCCTCGTGCAGGCTCTACGTGAGTCCTCGAGTTGAGTTCGAGTCCATGAGTCGACTGATACTCCTCGTGCCAACTCTTCACACGTCTCCTAGAGATGAATTCATACCTCAAGTCGAGCTCCGAGTCCGCGAGTCGACCGATACTCGTCGCGCCTGTTGTCGCACGAAAATGAACAACTATTTAAAACCTCGGGCGGTTCGATCCAAGGCCGGACCAAGTGATCGCACCCGGGCCAAGAGTGTGAACTCGATAGTCTCGAGCTAGGGTTCTCTCCGATCAACCCGCCTCTCGGGAGAGGTAGTGGGTGAGGAGGATGAGTGACCGTGCCTTGGTTGTCGGCTGCCTACGTACCCGTGCGTGGGATCAGGTCAGAACGTAGCTCAAGCGTGTGTGACGCAGTATGAGGCGTGGAGCCTTGGTGAAGAGGCGTGCTCGACGAAGGAAACGGGGCGCGAGAAGTCCTCGGCATCGTCTCAGAACTTTGGAGATCGCGTACGCGTCTAGCGTGTTAGACGCGCAAGGGTAGCTCTAGTTGAGAACCTTAGGGCCGTGCTTGAGCACCGGAGAACGTTCGGTCAAAGGGAGCGACGTCCGGGAAGTTCCCGTTAGTGCTTCGGGACCTTTGAGAACGAGGGAGAGAGAAGAGAACCTGCTTCAGGCCAAATATGGCATCCAGAGAAGCAGAGAAATCGAACGTGTCGATAAGAGATGAAGAGAATTATTGGATATTTTTGGATATCTTGGGATGGCTTTCCCCTCAATGAGAGAGGGTATTTATAGGTGTTTGGGAGCCTTAGAAGGTCCCTTTTTCGTCCATGTGGGACTAGGAATGCGTGTGGCATCAAGTGGAGGCGCACGGCGCGCGCGGCGCACAAAGGGCGGCGCACAACGCGCGGCGCGCGGCGCGCGGCGCAGGGGGCGCGCGGCGCGGGACGCGCGGCGCAGGGTGCCTGGCCGGCGCGGCGCGCTGCTTGCTGCTCGGCTGGCCGGCGCAGCGCGTTGCGTGCGTAGTGGGCGGCTCGTCTTGCCGGGTTCTTGCGGGCCTTCGAATGTCATTCTTCTCATGTGAAATATGAAGCTCTCTACTTGATGAGAGTGACTCGATTCGAGGAGCAAGGCTCGGCCCGGCGAGAGCGACTAACGACTTGATTCGAGGAGTGACTCGAGGATGACTCGAGGCTCGACTCGAAAATGACTCGAGGCTCGACTCGAGGAACAATTAAAGGCTCGACTCGAGGAACCATTCAAGGCTCGACTCAAGGAGCGAAGCTCGACTCGAGGAGATTGACTCAAGGCTCGACTCGAGGAGCGAAGCTCGACTCGAGGAGTCAGGAGTTTGGGCGAGGGCTTGAAGATTTGCCGCTCTTCAGGACCTCCGGCCTGACCATCGGCCCTTTGAGCGACGTGCCTTCTTGGCGTCTCGGGTTTTCCGAAAACGACCGACAACATTAGCCCCCCAAGTTCGTCGTTCGGGAGGCGTCCCAGCGATGAACTTTTTGTTCTTCTAGTTGGGTGTTTGAGGAAAATGTTTCCCGTGCCTTGTGGCCCCGAGGAAAGTTTTTTCCTCTTCTCTTTTTTCTTTCTTTTTTTTTTTTTAGGGGGTGGCCGCGCGGCGCGCACCCTGGACGGCGCGGCGCGCGGTCTGTGCTGCACGACCCGCGCGGCGCGCGGGCTTGGCGCGCGGCGCGCCCCGTGCGCGGGGCTGGTTCGCTTCGCGCGGGAGAACTCCGACTTTTTGGAGTTTCTACTCCGATTTTGCTCCTTGTGGGAGTAGGATTTCGACTCCTACCCCCTAGAAGTCTATAAATAGACCTCCCCCCTTCCCTTTACTCCTCACTTTATTTTTTCTCTTTTCTTACGCTTGTTTTCTTTCTTTATTTTTCCTGCGCAAATGTTTTAGCGCGTGCTTTTTAGGTTTTTTCCGTTCGGCGCACTTGTCTTAGCGCTTGCTTACTAGGATATTTCCCTTTAGCGCACTTGTCTTAGCGCATGCTTTCTTGGTTTTGAGGCAGTTGCCCCTTTCTTTTATGAGGAGTTATTCATTTATTTTTATGAGTGTTTTCGCACATTTATCTTCTATGGCATGCATGGACGGTCACTTGTTTGCGTCAATGATTTTGTCCATCCTTTTGTCTCGGCAGGATACTTTTTCAAACACGCCACTCACTTGGATGGTTTGCGTTCTTAAGTATTTTCAACTACGAGTCAGCCATGTTACGTAGGTGTGTTACGTGTGCCGGATTGTGCCACGTGGGCGTCTCAAATCGCGCCATGTAGGCATCTTGGGTTGCGCCATGTGAGCGACTTACGTGCGCCATGTAGGCGTCTTAGGTTGCGCCATGTAGGCGTCTTACGGGCTGCGCCTTTACGCGACTTACGTGCGCCATGTAGGCGTCTTAGGTTGCGCCATGTAGGCGTCTTACGGGCTGCGCCTTTACGCGACTTACGTGCGCCATGTAGGCGTCTTAGGTTGCGCCATGTAGGCGTCTTACGGGCTGCGCCTTTACGCGACTTACGTGCGCCATGTAGGCGTCTTAGGTTGCGCCATGTAGGCATCTTACGGGCTGCGCCTTTACGCGACTTACGTGCGCCATGTAGGCGTCTCGGGTTGCGCCATGTAGGCGTCTTACGGGTTGCGCCTTTACGCGACTTACGTGCGCCATGTAGGCGTCTTAGGTTGCGCCATGTAGGCGTCTTACGGGTTGCGCCTTTACGCGACTTACGTGCGCCATGTAGGCGTCTTAGGTTGCGCCATGTAGGCGTCTTACGGGCTGCGCCTTTACGCGACTTACGTGCGCCATGTAGGCGTCTTGGGTTGCGCCATGTAGGCGTCTTACGGGCTGCGCCTTTACGCGACTTACGTGCGCCATGTAGGCGTCTTAGGTTGCGCCATGTAGGCGTCTTACGGGCTGCGCCTTTACGCGACTTACGTGCGCCATGTAGGCGTCTTAGGTTGCGCCATGTAGGCGTCTTACGGGTTGCGCCTTTACGCGACTTACGTGCGCCATGTAGGCGTCTTAGGTTGCGCCATGTAGGCGTCTTACGGGTTGCGCCTTTACGCGACTTACGTGCGCCATGTAGGCGTCTTAGGTTGCGCCATGTAGGCGTCTTACGGGTTGCGCCTTTACGCGACTTACGTGCGCCATGTAGGCGTCTTAGGTTGCGCCATGTAGGCGTCTTACGGGCTGCGCCTTTACGCGACTTACGTGCGCCATGTAGGCGTCTTAGGTTGCGCCATGTAGGCGTCTTACGGGCTGCGCCTTTACGCGACTTACGTGTGCCATGTAGGCGTCTTAGGTTGCGCCATGTAGGCGTCTTACGGGCTGCGCCTTTACGCGACTTACGTGCGCCATGTAGGCGTCTTACGATTTTTTTTTTGGTGGCGCGTGTTCTTTTGAGAGTTTCCTTACCATAGCTAGCCCCCCCAAGTTTTTTGGGTTATAAGTTAATTGTTCATAACCAGAAAACTTGCATAAAACGAAATTGAAATGGAAAACTTGAGTTTTATTACTTTTGCGAAAAAAAACTTGCGAGAAAATTTAAATCCTAAAACATTGGCTCGTAGGCCTTATTGAAAATGGAAATAAAAGCGATAAAAAAGCGGGGGACGCTAGCTACTGATAGTACTGCCTCAAGTGCTCCGCGTTCCACGGGTGGCGAATCGGAGTCCCGTCCGTGTGCTCGATGTAATATGTCCCGTCGTGAATGACTTTGCGGACTCTGTAAGGGCCTTCCCTGTTTGGGCCTAGGACGCCGGCGCCTTGGACTTGTGTGTTTTGGAATACCCGTCTGAGGACGAGGCTTCCGACGGCAAAGGTTCGCCTTTTGATTTTGGAGTTGTAGTATTTTTCGACCTTGCGCTTCTGTGCGGTGAGGCGTCGGAATGCTTCCGCCCTCTTTTCGTCGATCAGGTCCAACTCAAGGCGCATGGCCTCGTTGTTTTCCGCTTCGTCGAACGTGTCGACTCGGAACGTGGGTATCTCGGTTTCAATTGGAACCACGGCCTCGACCCCATATGCAAGGGAGAATGGCGTCTCGCCGGTGGCGTTACGCGCGGTTGTCCTATACGCCCATAGGACGAATGGTAATTCATCGGCCCAGGCGCCTTTCTTGTCTTCGAGCTTCTTTTTCAGGTTGCTCTTGATAGTCTTGTTGACTGTCTCGACTTGGCCGTTGGCCTGAGGATGTCGCGGCGAGGAGAAGGTCTTGCTGATCTTCAGTTGATCGCAGATATCTCTTACTCGCGCGTTGTCAAATTGTGCCCCGTTGTCGGTCACAATCGAGGCGGGGATACCGTGCCTGCATATGATGTTCTTCCAGATGAAGTTCGTCATGTTTGCTTCAGTTATTCTGGCAAGCGGCTCGGCCTCTACCCACTTAGTGAAGTAGTCGATGGCGATAATGGCGTACTCGTATTGCCTCGGCGCTCTAGGGAGCTTGCCAATGATGTCCACGCCCCACTTAGCAAAGGGACATGGGACAACGATGCTGCTTAACGGGGTCGGGGGCTGTCGCGGAATTTCTGCGAAGCGCTGGCATTTATCGCAACGCCTTGCCCATTCGCAAGCATCTCGCTTCATGGAAGGCCAGAAATAGCCCTGCTTAAGCGCTTTGAGCGCAAGGGAAGTTCCAGCGGCGTGGTTTCCGCAGATGCCCTCATGGATTTCGCGGAGGACCTTGGTCGACTCAACGCTATCGAGGCATCGGAGCAGCGGTGTCGAGTAACCGCGCTTATAGAGCGTGCCCTCTCGGAGCGTGTATTTGGATGCTAAGGCCCTCAGTTTATCGGCTTCCTTGCGGTCTTCGGGGAGTTCCCCTCTTCGCAAAAACTCGACAATTGAGTCCATCCAAGTGGGCTGAGACGCCACTTCTATGATCCCGACTTCGTCTCGGGAGACGGACGATCGTGGGAGAGATTCAATGGGCACAGTCCCCAATCCGTCTTCGTTGATGCCAGATCCGAGGCGAGCAAGCGCATCAGCCTCCGAATTTTGTTCTCTCGGGATTTGGTGAATCTCGAACCAAGAGAAGGCCTCGAGTTTGGAGTTCGTCTTAGCCAGGTATGCGACCATGTTGGGCTCCTTGGCGATGTAATCTCCCTTAACCTGGTTTACGATCAACTGCGAGTCGCAGTGTATTCGCAGGTTATGGGAGCCGAGCTTCTGTGCTAGCTCTATCCCTACAATGAGCGCTTCGTATTCAGCTTCATTGTTGGAGGCTTGGAAGCCGTAGTAGAGGGCATATCGCAGCTTTTCCCCATCGGGGTTAATTAGGATTATTCCGGCGCCAGCCCCCCGAGCATTAGATGCTCCGTCTACGTATAACTCCCAGATGGGACCCGTTGGGTCTACCTTCCTTTTCCGAGTTAGCTCGTTATCGTTTAAGTCAGTTTCCGCTCTTCCCATATCGGGAGCGTAGGAGAATTCTGCCACGAAGTCGGCTAAGGCCTGCCCCTTTATAGCCGTTCTTGGGTGGAACTCAATCCCGTACTCGCTCAATTCTTGGGACCAGATCGCCATGCGAGTCGACGTTCCCTTTTGAAGAGCTTTACCGATTGGATGCTCAGTTCGCACCGCGATTGGGTGAGCTTGGAAGTACGGTCGTAGCTTCTTAGCTGCCGTTATGAGAGCCAGAGAAAGTTTCTCAATCTCGGTATAGCGTGTTTCCGCGTCGAGTAAGGCCTTGCTTACGTAGTAGATTGGCCATTGGACCTTGTTCTCTTCGCGGACAAGGACGGCGCTTACAGCTCTTTCAGAGACGGCGAGATACACGTACAGCGTCTCGCCCTCTTTTGGTTTAGAGAGGAATGGTGGGGACCCAAAGTAAGCCTTCATTTCTTGGAAGGCACTTTCGCATTCGTCCGTCCACTCAAAGCCGTCCGTCTTCTTCAGAGCTTTGAAGAACGGTTGACACTTGTCGGTGGCTTTAGACACGAAGCATGTCAGAGCGGCAATCCGACCGGTCAGGCTTTGCACTTCTTTGACTCGTCTTGGCGACTTCATTTCAAGGAGTGCCTTGATTTTTTC
This sequence comes from Urtica dioica subsp. dioica, assembly GCF_054948205.1. NCBI lineage: Eukaryota > Viridiplantae > Streptophyta > Magnoliopsida > Rosales > Urticaceae > Urtica > Urtica dioica. The sequence continues at coordinate 33,944,920 of NC_142756.1, read as the reverse complement.
CGGGTTCGCTTCTATGCCTCGTCGGCTGACGATATAACCGAGGAACTTTCCGGATTCAACCCCGGATACGCATTTGTTGGGGTTGAGCTTCATTTTATATCGGCGGAGGATTGTGAACATCTCCCTAAGGTCGCGTACGTGATTAGTTGCCAGCAGGCTTTTAACGAGCATGTCGTCCACGTATACTTCCATTGTCTTGCCGATTTGATCGGCGAAGATCCGATTTACCAAGCGTTGGTATGTTGCTCCCGCGTTCTTAAGGCCGAAAGGCATGACCTTGTAACAGTAGAGACCTCGATCAGTGACAAAGGTTGTCTTAATTTGATCGGGCTCGTGCATTCGAATTTGGTTGTAGCCTGAATAGGCGTCCATGAAGCTTAGGAGTTCATGGCCGGCCGTGGCGTCCACCAGTTGTTCGATGCGCGGGAGTGGAAAGCAATCCTTAGGGCAGGCTTTGTTAAGATCTTTGTAGTCTATACAAATTCACCACTTCCCGTTGGGCTTTTTTACCATTACCACGTTGGCGACCCACTTGGGGTACTTAGCCTCTCGAATGAAGTTTGCGGTGAGGAGTTTCTCGACCTCTTCATTTATGGCCAGGTATCGTTCTGGGTTGAACGTTCGTCTAGCCTGCACTTTTTCGGCGACCTTTGGGTCATCGTTCAGTCGGTGCACTATTACCTCGGGATCGATTCCGGGCATGTCCGCATGAGTCCATGCAAAAACATCCTTGAACTCCCTAAGGAAGGCGGTAAGCTGAGTTTTGATGGCGAGTGGAAGTCGGGTGCCGATTTTTACAACTTGATCAGGCTTCGACTCGTCCAGGACGATTGGCACAAGATCATCAGAGGTTTCCACTTTGAGTCTTTCGATTTCATCACGGGGGTCAAGTTCTCCGAACTTCCTTGCATCCCTTAGGTTGCATGGGTAATCGTCTTCCAGTTGGAAGATTGTGTTGACCGCTTTTCCCGCGGACTTGCCATCAACTCCTTGCACGTAGCATATTCTGGCTTGGGATTGGTCTCCAGCCATGATGCCAAGTCCCCCTTCGGTGGGGAACTTCACCAGTAGGTGATACGTGGAAGTGATTGCCCTTAGACGGTTCAACGTGGGTCGCCCGATGATTAAGTTGTAGGGCGACTCTTGATCGACCACTAGGAATGGGACCATGTGAACGGCTTCGATTCCTCCAGGGGTCCCAAAGGTGACCGGCAGGTCGATGATGCCCTCGGTCATAACCTTTTCCCCAGTGAACCCAAACAATGGCGTTTGGGTCGGAGTCGGGCGCAGCCCCCCGAGCTTCATGCGCTCTAGGGTGGACTTGAAGGTTATGTCGGCAGCGCTGCCGTTATCGATGAGAACCCTTTTCACCAAGTTATTGGCCACTTGGGCTTTGAGCACGATCGCGTCATTGTGCGGATGCACAACTCGCTTGGCCTCTTCATTGGTGAAATACATCGTCTCGTGAGGCACGGACGGAGGTTCTTCATATGTGAAGTTGACGTGCATAGCAGCGTCTTCCTGAGACACGGCCCTAAGGAATTTCTTCCGTTGACGGGCTGAATCCCCATCTTGTGGACCTCCCAGTATGGTGGTCACCACGTGCAGTTGTGGGTTGGCGTTGGCAGTAGCCGGGGTTTGGTTGGCAGAGGCGGCCGCTCCTCCTCCTTGACCAGACTGCTGTCTGTTCGCGGTGGGGCCCGCAGCGCCAATCATGCGCAACACGAACTCCTTCAGCTCGCCCCGTTGGATCAGAGCCTCGATTTGCCTTTTGAGGTTGTAGCATTCCGAGGTCAAATGACCATATTCCCGATGGAACTCACAATACCGGGACCGATCGCGAGTTGCGGGGTCCTTCTTCATTGGAGCCGGGGGCGTGAACTTGTCACGTGCCAGAGCCAAGATCCTTTCCGGCGCCGTGTTCAGCGGCGTGAACGACGAGTACCCTTTGAAATTTTCCGCAAGTCGCGGTTTCTGAGGTACGGGGGGTTGGTTGCTAGAAACCTGGTTCCCCTTGTTTCGCCTCTTACGAGGTTCGTTCTGCTCGCGGATAGGTTCTTCTCGACGGCGAGAGCTTTGAGTAGTGCTCTTGCATCCGTCGAGGTAATCTTCGACTCCCATGAAGGTCTTAGCTCGAGTCATTAACTCGGCCATGGTGGAAGGGACACGGCCGACGACAAACTTGAGGAAGTCACTCGTGCGCAAGCCTTCTATGATAGCGGCGATCGCGTCACTGTCGTCAAAGCGGTCGACCTTGTTTGACTCTTCTGTGAATCGGGCGAGGTATCGTCTAAGAGACTCGCCACTCTCTTGCCTGATTGACCACAGGTACATCTTGGTCTTCTTTTGGACCATAGACGTAGCGAACCGTGCCAGGAACATGTCCTTCAGGTCTTTGAACGAGTGGATGCTTCCTGGTCTTAAGTTTTTGAACCACTCAAAGCCGGGTCCGGCGAGGGTCAAACTAAAGGCTTGGCACATGGCACCAGGAGAAACACCCTGCATCGTCATCCAGGTTTCATAGTGCTGGATGTGGTAAGCAGGATCTGCTTTACCATCATAGGGAGCGAGGTTCCGGAGCTTGAAATTCCCCGTACAAACCTCAGCCAATATCTGAGTAGTGAAAGGCGATGAGTTCTCCTCAACGACTCCGTAGGCACTTCCACCTATTCCGTATTCTCGGAGATCTCGTACCTCATTTCGAAGGTTGTGGATAATAGTGACCACATCGAGACCGGTCGTTGGAGTAACCCCTTGATCGGGAGGAGTCACCTGCAGCCTCTCGTTAGACCCCTGTCCTGCGCGGCGGTTCCCGTTAGTTGGGGCTGCCAGCGGGATGTTGGGTCTAGAGCTTAGTCGCTCTCTCAGATCATTGCCACGCCCTATGCGTTGAGCAGTGAGGTGGTCCCTAAGATCAGGGCTGGCCGTACGGAGGCGCCGGCTCTGCTTGCGGCGGTGCGCTCTCCGCGCGCCCTGACTTTCCGTAACATTCTCCCTCGGACCTAGTCGGTCGAGGGCCGAACGTCGGGAATTCCCCTCTTGAGAAGCTACCGGCGCATCGCCTGTTCGGGGTAAGGGATTCGACGGACCGGCTTCAAACACGGCGGGGAGTCCCCCGTCCTTCGTGAGAGAAGTCTCGACATCCTCCGAGTCACCAGTATCCTCATAATCAGGGTCGCGGCTTTCCTCGTTGAGGTTCTCAGGATCCCCGTTGGGGATCGTCGTGTCACGCATAGGTTGCTTCGCAGCCAGTCGGCTGTGGTACCTTGCGTTCTTCGCCTTCAGTCGGCGGATACTCTCCTCTAACTCCACGATGCGGTTGTCCCTGCTATCAGGAGATGGAGATGGTGAGCGGGTCGAGCTCTCTTCGTAGAGCGACTCTTCGTCACCATGCGCTTGGGAGCGCAAGAAGTATTTCTTGGTCTTAGCGACGTTTTCGGGGTTGTTTGCGCCGTCAGAACGTACGGGTGGTTGGCTACTCATCGTTTCTCAAGTTCGAGAAAGTTGAGTTCGCAGAAGAAAAGAAGATGAATAGAAGGGATTTCGGGCTGAATAGGTCGGGAAGTCCCCTCCTTCTAGCGCCAAAATGTTGTCGCACGAAAATGAACAACTATTTAAAACCTCGGGCGGTTCGATCCAAGGCCGGACCAAGTGATCGCACCCGGGCCAAGAGTGTGAACTCGATAGTCTCGAGCTAGGGTTCTCTCCGATCAACCCGCCTCTCGGGAGAGGTAGGGGGTGAGGAGGATGAGTGACCGTGCCTTGGTTGTCTGCTGCCTACGTACCCGTGCGTGGAATCAGGTCAGAACGTAGTTCAAGCGTGTGTGACGCAGTATGAGGCGTGGAGCCTTGGTGAAGAGGCGTGCTCGACGAAGGAAACGGGGCGCGAGAAGTCCTCGGCAACGTCTCAGAACTTCGGAGATCGCGTACGCGTCTAGCGTGTTAGACGCGCAAGGGTAGCTCTAGTTGAGAACCCTAGGGCCGTGCTTGAGCACCGGAGAACGTTCGGTCAAAGGGAGCGACGTCCGGGAAGTTCCCGTGAGTGCTTCGGGACCTTTGAGAACGAGGGAGAGAGAAGAGAACCTGCTTCAGGCCAAATATGGCATCCAGAGAAGCAGAGAAATCGAACGTGTCGATAAGAGATGAAGAGAATTATTGGATATTTTTGGATATCTTGGGATGGCTTTCCCCTCAATGAGAGAGGGTATTTATAGGTGTTTGGGAGCCTTAGAAGGTCCCTTTTTCGTCCATGTGGGACTAGGAATGCGTGTGGCATCAAGTGGAGGCGCACGGCGCGCGCGGCGCACAAAGGGCGGCGCACAACGCGCGGCACGCGGCGCGCGGCGCAGGGGGCGCGGCGCGCGGGTCACCGGGCGCGGCGCGGGACGCGCGGCGCAGGACGCGCGGCGCAGGGTGCCTTGACTGGCGCGGCGCGCTGCCTGGCCGGCGCGGCGCGCTGCTTGCTGCTCGGATGGCCGGCGCAGCGCGTTGCGTGCGTAGTGGGCGGCTCGTCTTGCCGGGTTCTTGCGGGCCTTCGAATGTCATTCTTCTCATGTGAAATATGAAGCTCTCTACTTGATGAGAGTGACTCGATTCGAGGAGCAAGGCTCGGCCCGGCGAGAGCGACTAACGACTTGATTCGAGGAGTGACTCGAGGATGACTCGAGGCTCGACTCGAAAATGACTCGAGGCTCGACTCGAGGAACAATTAAAGGCTCGACTCGAGGAACCATTCAAGGCTCGACTCAAGGAGCGAAGCTCGACTCGAGGAGATTGACTCAAGGCTCGACTCGAGGAGCGAAGCTCGACTCGAGGAGTCAGGAGTTTGGGCGAGGGCTTGAAGATTTGCCGCTCTTCAGGACCTCCGGCCTGACCATCGGCCCTTTGAGCGACGTGCCTTCTTGGCGTCTCGGGTTTTCCGAAAACGACCGACAACAGCGCCGACTCTTCACGAAATTCCTCGTGCACGCTCTACGTGAGTCCTCGAGTCGACTGATACTCCTCGTGCCGACTCTTCACATGTCTCCTCGAGATGAATTCATTCCTCGAGTCGAGCTCCGAGTCCGCGAGTCGACCGATACTCATCGAGCCGACTCTTCACGAAATTCCTCGTTCAGGCTCTACGTGAGTCCTCGAGTCGAGTTCGAGTCCACGAGTCGACTGATACTCCTCGTGCCAACTCTTCACCTGTCTCCTCGAGATGAATTCATTCCTCGAGTCGAGCTCCGAGTCCGCGAGTCGACCGATACTCCTCGCGCCGACTCTTCACGAAATTCCTCGTGCAGGCTCTACGTGAGTCCTCGAGTCGAGTTCGAGTCCACGAGTCGACTGATACTCCTCGTAACGACTCTTCACATGTCTCCTCGAGATGAATTCATTCCTCGAGTCGAGCTCCAAGTCCGCGAGTCGACCGATACTCCTCGAGCCGACTCTTCACGAAATTCCTCGTGCACGCTCTACGTGAGGCCTCGAGTCGAGTTCGAGTCCACGAGTCGACTGATACTCCTCGTGCCAACTCTTAACATGTCTCCTCGAGATGAATTCATTCCTCGAGTCGAGCTCCGAGTCCGCGAGTCGACCGATACTCCTCGAGCCGACTCTTCACGAAATTCCTCGTGCAGGCTCTACGTGAGTCCTCGAGTCGAGTTCGAGTCCACGAGTCGACTGATACTCCTCGTGCCAACTCTTCACCTGTCTCCTCGAGATGAATTCATTCCTCGAGTCGAGCTCCGAGTCCGCGAGTCGACCGATACTCCTCGCGCCGACTCTTCACGAAATTCCTCGTGCAGGCTCTACGTGAGTCCTCGAGTCGAGTTCGAGTCCACGAGTCGACTGATACTCCTCGTGCTGACTCCTCATATGTCTCCTGGAGATGAATTCATTCCTCGAGTCAAGCTCCGAGTCCGCGAGTCGACTGATACTCCTCGTGCCGACTCTTCACGAAATTCCTCGTGCAGGCTCTACGTGAGTCCTCGAGTCGAGTTCGAGTCCATGAGTCGACTGATACTCCTTGTGCCGACTCTTCACATGTCTCTTCGAGATGAATTCATTCCTCGAGTCGAGCTCCGAGTCCGCGAGTCGACCGATACTCCTCGCGCGGACTCTTCACGAAATTCCTCGTGCAGGCTCTACGTGAGTCCTCGAGTCGAGTTCGAGTCCACGAGTCGACTGATTCTCCTCGTGCCGACTCTTCACATGTCTCCTCGAGATGAATTCATTCCTCGAGTCGAGCTCCGAGTCCGCGAGTCGACCGATACTCCTCGCGCCGACTCTTCACGAAATTCCTCGTGCAGGCTCTACGTGAGTCCTCGAGTCGAGTTCGAGTCCACGAGTCGACTGATACTCCTCGTGCCAACTCTTCACATGTCTCCTCGAGATGAATTCATTCCTCGAGTCGAGCTCCGAGTCCGCGAGTCGACCGATACTCCTCGCGCCGACTCTTCACGAAATTCCTCGTGCAGGCTCTACGTGAGTCCTCGAGTCGAGTTCGAGTCCACGAGTCGACTGATACTCCTCGTAACGACTCTTCACATGTCTCCTCGAGATGAATTCATCTCGAGTCGAGCTCCAAGTCCGCGAGTCGACCGATACTCCTCGCGCCGACTCTTCACGAAATTCCTCGTGCAAGCTCTACGTGAGTCCTCGAGTCTAGTTCGAGTCCACGAGTCGACTGATACTCCTTGTGTTAACTCTTCACATGTCTCCTCGTGATGAATTCATTCCTCGAGTCGACTTCCGAGTCCGCGAGTCGGCCGATACTCCTCGCGCCGACTCTTCACGAAATTCCTCGTGCAGGCTCTACGTGAGTCCTCGAGTCGAGTTCGAGTCCACGAGTCGACTGATACTCCTCGTGCTGACTCTTCACATGTCTCCTCGAGATGAATTCATTCCTCGAGTCGAGCTCCGAGTCCGCGAGTCGACCGATACTCCTCGCGGTGACTCTTCACGAAATTCCTCGTGCAGGCTCTACGTGAGTCCTCGAGTCGAGTTCGAGTCCATGAGTCGACTGATACTCCTCGTGCCAACTCTTCACACGTCTCCTAGAGATGAATTCATACCTCAAGTCGAGCTCCGAGTCCGCGAGTCGACCGATACTCGTCGCGCCGACTCTTCACGAAATTCCTCGTGCACGCTCTACGTGAGTCCTCGAGTCGAGTTCGAGTTCACGAGTCGACTGATACTCCTCGTGCCGACTCTTCACATGTCTCCTCGAGATGAATTCATTCCTCGAGTCGAGCTCCGAGTCCGCGAGTCGACCGATACTCCTCGAGCCGACTCTTCACGAAATTCCTCGTGCAGGCTCTACGTGAGTCCTCGAGTCGAGTTCGAGTCCACGAGTCGACTGATACTCCTCGTGCCAACTCTTCACATGTCTCCTCGAGATGAATTCATTCCTCGAGTCGAGCTCCGAGTCCGCGAGTCGACCGATACTCCTCGCGCCGACTCTTCACGAAATTCCTCGTGCAGGCTCTACGTGAGTCCTCGAGTCGAGTTCGAGTCCACGAGTCGACTGATACTCCTCGTAACGACTCTTCACATGTCTCCTCGAGATGAATTCATCTCGAGTCGAGCTCCAAGTCCGCGAGTCGACCGATACTCCTCGCGCCGACTCTTCACGAAATTCCTCGTGCAAGCTCTACGTGAGTCCTCGAGTCTAGTTCGAGTCCACGAGTCGACTGATACTCCTTGTGTTAACTCTTCACATGTCTCCTCGTGATGAATTCATTCCTCGAGTCGACTTCCGAGTCCGCGAGTCGACCGATACTCCTCGCGCCGACTCTTCACGAAATTCCTCGTGCAGGCTCTACGTGAGTCCTCGAGTCGAGTTCGAGTCCACGAGTCGACTGATACTCCTCGTGCTGACTCTTCACATGTCTCCTCGAGATGAATTCATTCCTCGAGTCGAGCTCCGAGTCCGCGAGTCGACCGATACTCCTCGCGGTGACTCTTCACGAAATTCCTCGTGCAGGCTCTACGTGAGTCCTCGAGTCGAGTTCGAGTCCATGAGTCGACTGATACTCCTCGTGCCAACTCTTCACACGTCTCCTAGAGATGAATTCATACCTCAAGTCGAGCTCCGAGTCCGCGAGTCGACCGATACTCGTCGCGCCGACTCTTCACGAAATTCCTCGTGCACGCTCTACGTGAGTCCTCGAGTCGAGTTCGAGTTCACGAGTCGACTGATACTCCTCGTGCCGACTCTTCACATGTCTCCTCGAGATGAATTCATTCCTCGAGTCGAGCTCCGAGTCCGCGAGTCGACCGATACTCCTCGAGCCGACTCTTCACGAAATTCCTCGTTCAGGCTCTACGTGAGTCCTCGAGTCGAGTTCGAGTCCACGAGTCGACTGATACTCCTCGTGCCAACTCTTCACCTGTCTCCTCGAGATGAATTCATTCCTCGAGTCGAGCTCCGAGTCCGCGAGTCTACCGATACTCCTCGCGCCGACTCTTCACGAAATTCCTCGTGCAGGCTCTACGTGAGTCCTCGAGTCGAGTTCGAGTCCATGAGTCGACTGATACTCCTCGTACCAACTCTTCACATGTCTCATCGAGATGACTTCATTCCTCGAGTCGAGCTCCTTGTCCGCGAGTCGACCGATACTCCTCGCGCCGACTCTTCACGAAGTTCCTCGTGCAGGCTCTACGTGAGTCCTCGAGTCGAGTTCGAGTCCACTAGTCGACTGATACTCCATGTGCCGACTCTTCACGAAATTCCTCGTGCAGGCTCTACGTGAGTCCTCTAGTCGAGTTCGAGTCCACGAGTCGACTGATACTCCTTGTGTTAACTCTTCACATGTCTCCTCGAGATGAATTCATTCCTCGAGTCGAGCTCCGAGTCCGCGAGTCGACCGATACTCCTCGCGCCGAATCTTCACGAAATTCGTCGTGCAGGCTCTACGTGAGTCCTCGAGTCGAGTTCGAGTCCACGAGTCGACTGATACTCCTCGTGCCGACTCTTCACATGTCTCCTCGTGATGAATTCATTCCTCGAGTCGAGCTCCGAGTCCGCGAGTCGACCGATACTCCTCGCGCCGACTCTTCACGAAATTCCTCGTGCACGCTCTACGTGAGTCCTCGAGTCGAGTTCGAGTCCACGAGTCGACTGATACTCCTCGTGCCGACTCTTCACATGTCTCCTCGAGATGAATTCATTCCTCGAGTCGAGCTCCGAGTCCGCGAGTCGACCGATACTCCTCGCGCAGACTCTTCACGAAATTCCTCGTGCAGGCTCTACGTGAGTCCTCGAGTCGAGTTCGAGTCCACGAGTCGATTGATACACCTCGTGCCGACTCTTCACATGTCTCCTCGAGATGAATTCATTCCTCGAGTCGAGCTCTGAGTCCGCGAGTCGATCGATACTCCTCGCGCCGACTCTTCACATGTCTCATCGAGATGACTTCATTCCTCGAGTCGAGCTCCGAGTCCGCGAGTCGACCGATACTCCTCGCGGTGACTCTTCACGAAATTCCTCGTGCAGGCTCTACGTGAGTCCTCGAGTCGAGTTCGAGTCCATGAGTCGACTGATACTCCTCGTGCCAACTCTTCACACGTCTCCTAGAGATGAATTCATACCTCAAGTCGAGCTCCGAGTCCGCGAGTCGACCGATACTCGTCGCGCCGACTCTTCACGAAATTCCTCGTGCACGCTCTACGTGAGTCCTCGAGTCGAGTTCGAGTTCACGAGTCGACTGATACTCCTCGTGCCGACTCTTCACATGTCTCCTCGAGATGAATTCATTCCTCGAGTCGAGCTCCGAGTCCGCGAGTCGACCGATACTCCTCGAGCCGACTCTTCACGAAATTCCTCGTTCAGGCTCTACGTGAGTCCTCGAGTCGAGTTCGAGTCCACGAGTCGACTGATACTCCTCGTGCCAACTCTTCACCTGTCTCCTCGAGATGAATTCATTCCTCGAGTCGAGCTCCGAGTCCGCGAGTCTACCGATACTCCTCGCGCCGACTCTTCACGAAATTCCTCGTGCAGGCTCTACGTGAGTCCTCGAGTCGAGTTCGAGTCCATGAGTCGACTGATACTCCTCGTACCAACTCTTCACATGTCTCATCGAGATGACTTCATTCCTCGAGTCGAGCTCCTTGTCCGCGAGTCGACCGATACTCCTCGCGCCGACTCTTCACGAAGTTCCTCGTGCAGGCTCTACGTGAGTCCTCGAGTCGAGTTCGAGTCCACTAGTCGACTGATACTCCATGTGCCGACTCTTCACGAAATTCCTCGTGCAGGCTCTACGTGAGTCCTCTAGTCGAGTTCGAGTCCACGAGTCGACTGATACTCCTTGTGTTAACTCTTCACATGTCTCCTCGAGATGAATTCATTCCTCGAGTCGAGCTCCGAGTCCGCGAGTCGACCGATACTCCTCGCGCCGAATCTTCACGAAATTCGTCGTGCAGGCTCTACGTGAGTCCTCGAGTCGAGTTCGAGTTCACGAGTCGACTGATACTCCTCGTGCCGACTCTTCACATGTCTCCTCGTGATGAATTCATTCCTCGAGTCGAGCTCCGAGTCCGCGAGTCGACCGATACTCCTCGCGCCGACTCTTCACGAAATTCCTCGTGCACGCTCTACGTGAGTCCTCGAGTCGAGTTCGAGTCCACGAGTCGACTGATACTCCTCGTGCCGACTCTTCACATGTCTCCTCGAGATGAATTCATTCCTCGAGTCGAGCTCCGAGTCCGCGAGTCGACCGATACTCCTCGCGCAGACTCTTCACGAAATTCCTCGTGCAGGCTCTACGTGAGTCCTCGAGTCGAGTTCGAGTCCACGAGTCGATTGATACACCTCGTGCCGACTCTTCACATGTCTCCTCGAGATGAATTCATTCCTCGAGTCGAGCTCTGAGTCCGCGAGTCGATCGATACTCCTCGCGCCGACTCTTCACGAAATTCCTCGTGCAGGCTCTACGTGAGTCCTCGAGTCGAGTTCGAGTCCACGAGTCGACTGATACTCCTCGTGCCGACTCTTCACATGTCTCCTTGAGATGAATTCATTCCTCGAGTCGAACTCCGAGTCCGCGAGTCGACCGATACTCCTCGCGCCGACTCTTCAGAAATTCCTCGTGCAGGCTCTACGTGAGTCCTCGAGTCGAGTTCGAGTCCACGAGTCGACTGATACTCCTCGTGCCAACTCTTCACATGTCTCCTCGAGATGAATTCATTCCTCGAGTCGAGCTCCGAGTCCGCGAGTCGACCGATACTCCTCGCGCCGACTCTTCACGAAATTCCTCGTGCAGGCTCTACGTGAGTCCTCGAGTCGAGTTCGATTCCACGAGTCGACTGATACTCCTCGTAACGACTCTTCACATGTCTCCTCGAGATGAATTCATTACTCGAGTCGAGCTCCGAGTCCGCGAGTCGACCGATACTCCTCGCGCCGACTCTTCACGAAATTCCTCGTGCACGCTCTACGTGAGTCCTCGAGTCGAGTTCGAGTCCACGAGTCGACTAATACTCCTCGTGCCGACTCTTCACATGTCTCCTCGAGATGAATTCATTCCTCGAGTCGAGCTCCGAGTCCGCGAGTCGACCGATACTCCTCGCGCCGACTCTTCACGAAATTCCTCGTGCAGGCTCTATGTGAGTCCTCGAGTCGAGTTTGAGTCCACGAGTCGATTGATACTCCTCGTGCCGACTCTTCACATGTCTCCTCGAGATGAATTCATTCCTCGAGTCGAGCTCTGAGTCCGCGAGTCGACCGATACTCCTCGCGCCGACTCTTCACGAAATTCCTCGTGCAGGCTCTACGTGAGTCCTCGAGTCGAGTTCGAGTCCACGAGTCGACTGATACTCCTCGTGCCGACTCTTCACATGTCTCCTTGAGATGAATTCATTCCTCGAGTCGAACTCCGAGTCCGCGAGTCGACCGATACTCCTCGCGCCGACTCTTCAGAAATTCCTCGTGCAGGCTCTACGTGAGTCCTCGAGTCGAGTTCGAGTCCACGAGTCGACTGATACTCCTCGTGCCAACTCTTCACATGTCTCCTCGAGATGAATTCATTCCTCGAGTCGAGCTCCGAGTCCGCGAGTCGACCGATACTCCTCGCGCCGACTCTTCACGAAATTCCTCGTGCAGGCTCTACGTGAGTCCTCGAGTCGAGTTCGATTCCACGAATCGACTGATACTCCTCGTAACGACTCTTCACATGTCTCCTCGAGATGAATTCATTCCTCGAGTCGAGATCCGAGTCCGCGAGTCGACCGATACTCCTCGCGCCGACTCTTCACGAAATTCCTCGTGCAAGCTCTACGTGAGTCCTCGAGTCGAGTTCGAGTCCACGAGTCGACTAATACTCCTTGTGTTAACTCTTCACATGTCTCCTCGAGATGAATTCATTCCTCGAGTCGAGCTCCGAGTCCGCGAGTCGACCGATACTCCTCGCGCCGACTCTTCACGAAATTCCTCGTGCAGGCTCTACGTGAGTCCTCGAGTCGAGTTCGAGTCCACGAGTCGACTGATACTCCTCGTGCCGACTCTTCACATGTCTCCTCGAGATGAATTCATTCCTCGAGTCGAGCTCCGAGTCCGCGAGTCGACCGATACTCCTCGCGCCGACTCTTCACGAAATTCCTCGTGCAGGCTCTACGTGAGTCCTCGAGTCGAGTTTGAGTCCACGAGTCGATTGATACTCCTCGTGCCGACTCTTCACATGTCTCCTCGAGATGAATTCATTCCTCGAGTCGAGCTCTGAGTCCGCGAGTCGACCGATACTCCTCGCGCCGACTCTTCACGAAATTCCTCGTGCAAGCTCTACGTGAGTCCTCGAGTCGAGTTCGAGTCCACGAGTCGACTAATACTCCTTGTGTTAACTCTTCACATGTCTCCTCGAGATGAATTCATTCCTCGAGTCGAGCTCCGAGTCCGCGAGTCGACCGATACTCCTCGCGCCGACTCTTCACGAAATTCCTCGTGCAGGCTCTACGTGAGTCCTCGAGTCGAGTTCGAGTCCACGAGTCGACTGATACTCCTCGTGCCGACTCTTCACATGTCTCCTCGAGATGAATTCATTCCTCGAGTCGAGCTCCGAGTCCGCGAGTCGACCGATACTCCTCGCTCCGTCTCTTCACGAAATTCCTCGTGCAGGCTCTACGTGAGTCCTCGAGTCGAGTTCGATTCCACGAGTCGACTGATACTCCTGGTAACGACTCTTCACATGTCTCCTCGAGATGAATTCATTACTCGAGTCGAGCTCCGAGTCCGCGAGTCGACCGATACTCCTCGCGCCGACTCTTCACGAAATTCCTCGTGCACGCTCTACGTGAGTCCTCGAGTCGAGTTCGAGTCCACGAGTCGACTGATACTCCTCGTGTCGACTCTTCACATGTCTCCTCGAGATGAATTCATTCCTCGAGTCGAGCTCCGAGTCCGCGAGTCGACCGATACTCCTCGCGCCGACTCTTCACGAAATTCCTCGTGCAGGCTCTATGTGAGTCCTCGAGTCGAGTTTGAGTCCACGAGTCGATTGATACTCCTCGTGCCGACTCTTCACATGTCTCCTCGAGATGAATTCATTCCTCGAGTCGAGCTCTGAGTCCGCGAGTCGACCGATACTCCTCGCGCCGACTCTTCACGAAATTCCTCGTGCAGGCTCTACGTGAGTCCTCGAGTCGAGTTCGAGTCCACGAGTCGACTGATACTCCTCGTGCCGACTCTTCACATGTCTCCTTGAGATGAATTCATTCCTCGAGTCGAACTCCGAGTCCGCGAGTCGACCGATACTCCTCGCGCCGACTCTTCAGAAATTCCTCGTGCAGGCTCTACGTGAGTCCTCGAGTCGAGTTCGAGTCCACGAGTCGACTGATACTCCTCGTGCCAACTCTTCACATGTCTCCTCGAGATGAATTCATTCCTCGAGTCGAGCTCCGAGTCCGCGAGTCGACCGATACTCCTCGCGCCGACTCTTCACGAAATTCCTCGTGCAGGCTCTACGTGAGTCCTCGAGTCGAGTTCGATTCCACGAATCGACTGATACTCCTCGTAATGACTCTTCACATGTCTCCTCGAGATGAATTCATTCCTCGAGTCGAGATCCGAGTCCGCGAGTCGACCGATACTCCTCGCGCCGACTCTTCACGAAATTCCTCGTGCAAGCTCTACGTGAGTCCTCGAGTCGAGTTCGAGTCCACGAGTCGACTAATACTCCTTGTGTTAACTCTTCACATGTCTCCTCGAGATGAATTCATTCCTCGAGTCGAGCTCCGTGTCCGCGAGTCGACCGATACTCCTCGCGCCGACTCTTCACGAAATTCCTCGTGCAGGCTCTACGTGAGTCCTCGAGTCGAGTTCGATTCCACGAATCGACTGATACTCCTCGTAACGACTCTTCACATGTCTCCTCGAGATGAATTCATTCCTCGAGTCGAGATCCGAGTCCGCGAGTCGACCGATACTCCTCGCGCCGACTCTTCACGAAATTCCTCGTGCAAGCTCTACGTGAGTCCTCGAGTCGAGTTCGAGTCCACGAGTCGACTAATACTCCTTGTGTTAACTCTTCACATGTCTCCTCGAGATGAATTCATTCCTCGAGTCGAGCTCCGAGTCCGCGAGTCGACCGATACTCCTCGCGCCGACTCTTCACGAAATTCCTCGTGCAGGCTCTACGTGAGTCCTCGAGTCGAGTTTGAGTCCACGAGTCGACTGATACTCCTCGTGCCGACTCTTCACATGTCTCCTCGAGATGAATTCATTCCTCGAGTCGAGCTCCGAGTCCGCGAGTCGACCGATACTCCTCGCTCCGTCTCTTCACGAAATTCCTCGTGCAGGCTCTACGTGAGTCCTCGAGTCGAGTTCGAGTCCATGAGTCGACTGATACTCCTCGTGCCAACTCTTCACATGTCTCCTCGAGATGAATTCATTCCTCGAGTCGATCTCCGAGTCCGCGAGTCGACCGATACTCCTCGCGCCGACTCTTCACGAAATTCCTCGTGCACGCTCTACGTGAGTCCTCGAGTCGAGTTCGAGTCCACGAGTCGACTGATACTCCTCGTGCCGACTCTTCACATGTCTCCTCGAGATGAATTCATTCCTCGAGTCGAGCTCCGAGTCCGCGAGTCGACCGATACTCCTCGAGCCGACTCTTCACGAAATTCCTCGTGCAGGCTCTACGTCAGTCCTCGAGTCGAGTTCGAGTCCACGAGGCGACTGATACTCCTCGTTCCAACTCTTCACATGTCTCCTCGAGATGAATTCATTCCTCGAGTCGAGCTCCGAGTCCGCGAGTCGACCGATACTCCTCGCGCCGACTCTTCACGAAATTCCTCGTGCAGGCTCTACGTGAGTCCTCGAGTCGAGTTCGATTCCACGAGTCGACTGATACTCCTCGTGCCGACTCTTCACATGTCTCCTCGAGATGAATTCATTCCTCGAGTCGAGCTCCGAGTCCGCGAGTCGACCGATACTCCTCGCGCCGACTCTTCACGAAATTCCTCGTGCACGCTCTACGTGATTCCTCGAGTCGAGTTCGAGTCCACGAGTCGACTGATACTCCTCGTGCCGACTCTTCACATGTCTCCTCGAGATGAATTCATTCCTCGAGTCGAGCTCCGAGTCCGCGAGTCGACCGATACTCCTCGCGCCGACTCTTCACGAAATTCCTCGTGCACGCTCTACGTGAGTCCTCGAGTCGAGTTCGAGTCCACGAGTCGACTGATACTCCTCGTGCCGACTCTTCACATGTCTCCTCGAGATGAATTCATTCCTCGAGTCGAGCTCCGAGTCCGCGAGTCGACCGATACTCCTCGAGCCGACTCTTCACGAAATTCCTCGTGCAGGCTCTACGTCAGTCCTCGAGTCGAGTTCGAGTCCACGAGGCGACTGATACTCCTCGTTCCAACTCTTCACATGTCTCCTCGAGATGAATTCATTCCTCGAGTCGAGCTCCGAGTCCGCGAGTCGACCGATACTCCTCGCGCCGACTCTTCACGAAATTCCTCGTGCAGGCTCTACGTGAGTCCTCGAGTCGAGTTCGATTCCACGAGTCGACTGATACTCCTCGTGCCGACTCTTCACATGTCTCCTCGAGATGAATTCATTCCTCGAGTCGAGCTCCGAGTCCGCGAGTCGACCGATACTCCTCGCGCCGACTCTTCACGAAATTCCTCGTGCACGCTCTACGTGATTCCTCGAGTCGAGTTCGAGTCCACGAGTCGACTGATACTCCTCGTGCCGACTCTTCACATGTCTCCTCGAGATGAATTCATTCCTCGAGTCGAGCTCCGAGTCCGCGAGTCGACCGATACTCCTCGCGCAGACTCTTCACGAAATTCCTCGTGCAGGCTCTACGTGAGTCCTCGAGTCGAGTTCGAGTCCACGAGTCGATTGATACACCTCGTGCCGACTCTTCACATGTCTCCTCGAGATGAATTCATTCCTCGAGTCGAGCTCTGAGTCCGCGAGTCGATCGATACTCCTCGCGCCGACTCTTCACGAAATTCCTCGTGCAGGCTCTACGTGAGTCCTCGAGTCGAGTTCGAGTCCACGAGTCGACTGATACTCCTCGTGCCGACTCTTCACATGTCTCCTTGAGATGAATTCATTCCTCGAGTCGAACTCCGAGTCCGCGAGTCGACCGATACTCCTCGCGCCGACTCTTCAGAAATTCCTCGTGCAGGCTCTACGTGAGTCCTCGAGTCGAGTTCGAGTCCACGAGTCGACTGATACTCCTCGTGCCAACTCTTCACATGTCTCCTCGAGATGAATTCATTCCTCGAGTCGAGCTCCGAGTCCGCGAGTCGACCGATACTCCTCGCGCCGACTCTTCACGAAATTCCTCGTGTAGGCTCTACGTGAGTCCTCGAGTCGAGTTCGATTCCACGAGTCGACTGATACTCCTTGTAACGACTCTTCACATGTCTCCTCGAGATGAATTCATTACTCGAGTCGAGCTCCGAGTCCGCGAGTCGACCGATACTCCTCGCGCCGACTCTTCACGAAATTCCTCGTGCACGCTCTACGTGAGTCCTCGAGTCGAGTTCGAGTCCACGAGTCGACTGATACTCCTCGTGCCGACTCTTCACATGTCTCCTCGAGATGAATTCATTCCTCGAGTCGAGCTCCGAGTCCGCGAGTCGACCGATACTCCTCGCGCCGACTCTTCACGAAATTCCTCGTGCAGGCTCTACGTGAGTCCTCGAGTCGAGTTTGAGTCCACGAGTCGATTGATACTCCTCGTGCCGACTCTTCACATGTCTCCTTGAGATGAATTCATTCCTCGAGTCGAGCTCTGAGTCCGCGAGTCGACCGATACTCCTCGCGCCGACTCTTCACGAAATTCCTCGTGCAGGCTCTACGTGAGTCCTCGAGTCGAGTTCGAGTCCACGAGTCGACTGATACTCCTCGTGCCGACTCTTCACATGTCTCCTTGAGATGAATTCATTTCTCGAGTCGAACTCCGAGTCCGCGAGTCGACCGATACTCCTCGCGCCGACTCTTCAGAAATTCCTCGTGCAGGCTCTACGTGAGTCCTCGAGTCGAGTTCGAGTCCACGAGTCGACTGATACTCCTCGTGCCAACTCTTCACATGTCTCCTCGAGATGAATTCATTCCTCGAGTCGAGCTCCGAGTCCGCGAGTCGACCGATACTCCTCGCGCCGACTCTTCACGAAATTCCTCGTGCAGGCTCTACGTGAGTCCTCGAGTCGAGTTTGAGTCCACGAGTCGACTGATACTCCTCGTGCCGACTCTTCACATGTCTCCTTGAGATGAATTCATTCCTCGAGTCGAACTCCGAGTCCGCGAGTCGACCGATACTCCTCGCGCCGACTCTTCAGAAATTCCTCGTGCAGGCTCTACGTGAGTCCTCGAGTCGAGTTCGAGTCCACGAGTCGACTGATACTCCTCGTGCCAACTCTTCACATGTCTCCTCGAGATGAATTCATTCCTCGAGTCGAGCTCCGAGTCCGCGAGTCGACCGATACTCCTCGCGCCGACTCTTCACGAAATTCCTCGTGCAGGCTCTACGTGAGTCCTCGAGTCGAGTTCGATTCCACGAATCGACTGATACTCCTCGTAACGACTCTTCACATGTCTCCTCGAGATGAATTCATTCCTCGAGTCGAGATCCGAGTCCGCGAGTCGACCGATACTCCTCGCGCCGACTCTTCACGAAATTCCTCGTGCAAGCTCTACGTGAGTCCTCGAGTCGAGTTCGAGTCCACGAGTCGACTAATACTCCTTGTGTTAACTCTTCACATGTCTCCTCGAGATGAATTCATTCCTCGAGTCGAGCTCCGAGTGCGCGAGTCGACCGATACTCCTCGCGCCGACTCTTCACGAAATTCCTCGTGCAGGCTCTACGTGAGTCCTCGAGTCGAGTTTGAGTCCACGAGTCGACTGATACTCCTCGTGCCGACTCTTCACATGTCTCCTCGAGATGAATTCATTCCTCGAGTCGAGCTCCGAGTCCGCGAGTCGACCGATACTCCTCGCGCCGTCTGTTCACGAAATTCCTCGTGCAGGCTCTACGTGAGTCCTCGAGTCGAGTTCGAGTCCATGAGTCGACTGATACTCCTCGTGCCAACTCTTCACATGTCTCCTCGAGATGAATTCATTCCTCGAGTCGATCTCCGAGTCCGCGAGTCGACCGATACTCCTCGCGCCGACTCTTCACGAAATTCCTCGTGCACGCTCTACGTGAGTCCTCGAGTCGAGTTCAAGTCCACGAGTCGACTGATACTCCTCGTGCCGACTCTTCACATGTCTCCTCGAGATGAATTCATTCCTCGAGTCGAGCTCCGAGTCCGCGAGTCGACTGATACTCCTCGAGCCGACTCTTCACGAAATTCCTCGTGCAGGCTCTACGTGAGTCCTCGAGTCGAGTTCGAGTCCACGAGTCGACTGATACTCCTCGTTCCAACTCTTCACATGTCTCCTCGAGATGAATTCATTCCTCGAGTCGAGCTCCGAGTCTGCGAGTCGACCGATACTCCTCGCGCCGACTCTTCACGAAATTCCTCGTGCAGGCTCTACGTGAGTCCTCGAGTCGAGTTCGAGTCCATGAGTCGACTGATACTCCTCGTGCCAACTCTTCACATGTCTCATCGAGATGAATTCATTCCTCGAGTCGAGCTCCGAGTCCGCGAGTCTACCGATACTCCTCGCGCCGACTCTTCACGAAATTCCTCGTGGAGGCTCTACGTGAGTCCTCGAGTCGAGTTCGAGTCCACGAGTCGACTGATACTCCTCGTGTCGACTCTTCACATGTCTCCTCGCGATGAATTCATTCCTCGAGTCGAGCTCCGAGTCCGCGAGTCGACCGATACTCCTTGCGCCGACTCTTCACGAAATTCCTCGTGCAGGCTCTACGTGAGTCCTCGAGTCGAGTTCGAGTCCACGAGTCGACTGATACTCCTCGTGCCGACTCTTCACATGTCTCCTCGAGATGAAATCATTCCTCGAGTCGAGCTCCGAGTCCGCGAGTCGACCGATACTCCTCGCGCCGACTCTTCACGAAATTCCTCGTGCAAGCTCTACGTGAGTCCTCGAGTCGAGTTCGAGTCCATGATTCGACTGATACTCCTCGTGCCAACTCTTCACATGTCTCCTCGAGATGAATTCATTCCGAGTAGATCTCCGAGTCCGCGAGTCGACCGATACTCCTCGCGCCGACTCTTCACGAAATTCCTCGTGCACGCTCTACGTGAGTCCTCGAGTCGAGTTCGAGTCCACGAGTCGACTGATACTCCTCGTGCCGACTCTTCACATGTCTCCTCGAGATGAATTCATTCCTCGAGTCGAGCTCCGAGTCCGCGAGTCGACCGATACTCCTCGAGCCGACTCTTCACGAAATTCCTCGTGCAGGCTCTACGTGAGTCCTCGAGTCGAGTTCGAGTCCACGAGTCGACTGATACTCCTCGTTCCAACTCTTCACATGTCTCCTCGAGATGAATTCATTCCTCGAGTCGAGCTTCGAGTCCGCGAGTCGACCGATACTCCTCGCGCCGACTCTTCACGAAATTCCTCGTGTAGGCTCTACGTGAGTCATCGAGTCGAGTTCGAGTCCACGAGTCCACTGATACTCCTCGTGCCGACTCTTCACATGTCTCCTCGAGATGAATTCATTCCTCGAGTCGAGCTCCGAGTCCGCGAGTCGAACGATACTCCTCGCGCCGACTCTTCACGAAATTCCTCGTGCACGCTCTACGCGAGTCCTCGAGTCGAGTTAGAGTGCACGAGTCGACTGATACTCCTCGTGCCGACTCTTCACATGTCTCCTCGAGATGAATTCATTCCTCGAGTCGAGCTCCGAGTCCGCGAGTCGACCGATACTCCTCGCGCCGACTCTTCACGAAATTCCTCGTGCAGGCTCTACGTGAGTCCTCGAGTCGAGTTCGAGTCCACGAGTCGACTGATACTCCTTGTGGTAACTCTTCACATGTCTCCTCGAGATGAATTCATTCCTCGAGTCGAGCTCCGAGTCCGCGAGTCGACCGATACTCCTCGCGCCGACTCTTCACGAAATTCCTCGTGCAGGCTCTACGTGAGTCCTCGAGTCGAGTTCGAGTCCACGAGTCCATTGATACTCCTCGTGCCGACTCTTCACATGTCTCGTCGAGATGAATTCATTCCTCGAGTCGAGCTCCGAGTCCGCGAGTCGAACGATACTCCTCGCGCCGACTCTTCACGAAATTCCTCGTGCACGCTCTACGCGAGTCCTCGAGTCGAGTTAGAGTGCACGAGTCGACTGATACTCCTCGTGCCGACTCTTGACATGTCTCCTCGAGATGAATTCATTCCTCGAGTCGAGCTCCGAGTCCGCGAGTCGACCGATACTCCTCGCGCCGACTCTTCACGAAATTCCTCGTGCAAGCTCTACGTGAGTCCTCGAGTCGAGTTCGAGTCCACGAGTCGACTAATACTCCTTGTGTTAACTCTTCACATGTCTCCTCGAGATGAATTCATTCCTCGAGTCGAGCTCCGAGTCCGCGAGTCGACCGATACTCCTCGCGCCGACTCTTCACGAAATTCCTCGTGCAGGCTCTACGTGAGTCCTCGAGTCGAGTTTGAGTCCACGAGTCGACTGATACTCCTCGTGCCGACTCTTCACATGTCTCCTCGAGATGAATTCATTCCTCGAGTCGAGCTCCGAGTCCGCGAGTCGACCGATACTCCTCGCGCCGTCTGTTCACGAAATTCCTCGTGCAGGCTCTACGTGAGTCCTCGAGTCGAGTTCGAGTCCATGAGTCGACTGATACTCCTCGTGCCAACTCTTCACATGTCTCCTCGAGATGAATTCATTCCTCGAGTCGATCTCCGAGTCCGCGAGTCGACCGATACTCCTCGCGCCGACTCTTCACGAAATTCCTCGTGCACGCTCTACGTGAGTCCTCGAGTCGAGTTCGAGTCCACGAGTCGACTGATACTCCTCGTGCCGACTCTTCACATGTCTCCTCGAGATGAATTCATTCCTCGAGTCGAGCTCCGAGTCCGCGAGTCGACTGATACTCCTCGAGCCGACTCTTCACGAAATTCCTCGTGCAGGCTCTACGTGAGTCCTCGAGTCGAGTTCGAGTCCACGAGTCGACTGATACTCCTCGTTCCAACTCTTCACATGTCTCCTCGAGATGAATTCATTCCTCGAGTCGAGCTCCGAGTCTGCGAGTCGACCGATACTCCTCGCGCCGACTCTTCACGAAATTCCTCGTGCAGGCTCTACGTGAGTCCTCGAGTCGAGTTCGAGTCCATGAGTCGACTGATACTCCTCGTGCCAACTCTTCACATGTCTCATCGAGATGAATTCATTCCTCGAGTCGAGCTCCGAGTCCGCGAGTCGACCGATACTCCTCGCGCCGACTCTTCACGAAATTCCTCGTGGAGGCTCTACGTGAGTCCTCGAGTCGAGTTCGAGTCCACGAGTCGACTGATACTCCTCGTGTCGACTCTTCACATGTCTCCTCGCGATGAATTCATTCCTCGAGTCGAGCTCCGAGTCCGCGAGTCGACCGATACTCCTTGCGCCGACTCTTCACGAAATTCCTCGTGCAGGCTCTACGTGAGTCCTCGAGTCGAGTTCGAGTCCACGAGTCGACTGATACTCCTCGTGCCGACTCTTCACATGTCTCCTCGAGATGAAATCATTCCTCGAGTCGAGCTCCGAGTCCGCGAGTCGACCGATACTCCTCGCGCCGACTCTTCACGAAATTCCTCGTGCAAGCTCTACGTGAGTCCTCGAGTCGAGTTCGAGTCCATGATTCGACTGATACTCCTCGTGCCAACTCTTCACATGTCTCCTCGAGATGAATTCATTCCGAGTAGATCTCCGAGTCCGCGAGTCGACCGATACTCCTCGCGCCGACTCTTCACGAAATTCCTCGTGCACGCTCTACGTGAGTCCTCGAGTCGAGTTCGAGTCCACGAGTCGACTGATACTCCTCGTGCCGACTCTTCACATGTCTCCTCGAGATGAATTCATTCCTCGAGTCGAGCTCCGAGTCCGCGAGTCGACCGATACTCCTCGAGCCGACTCTTCACGAAATTCCTCGTGCAGGCTCTACGTGAGTCCTCGAGTCGAGTTCGAGTCCACGAGTCGACTGATACTCCTCGTTCCAACTCTTCACATGTCTCCCCTCGAGATGAATTCATTCCTCGAGTCGAGCTTCGAGTCCGCGAGTCGACCGATACTCCTCGCGCCGACTCTTCACGAAATTCCTCGTGTAGGCTCTACGTGAGTCCTCGAGTCGAGTTCGAGTCCACGAGTCCACTGATACTCCTCGTGCCGACTCTTCACATGTCTCCTCGAGATGAATTCATTCCTCGAGTCGAGCTCCGAGTCTGCGAGTCGAACGATACTCCTCGCGCCGACTCTTCACGAAATTCCTCGTGCACGCTCTACGCGAGTCCTCGAGTCGAGTTAGAGTGCACGAGTCGACTGATACTCCTCGTGCCGACTCTTCACATGTCTCCTCGAGATGAATTCATTCCTCGAGTCGAGCTCCGAGTCCGCGAGTCGACCGATACTCCTCGCGCCGACTCTTCACGAAATTCCTCGTGCAGGCTCTACGTGAGTCCTCGAGTCGAGTTCGAGTCCACGAGTCGACTGATACTCCTTGTGGTAACTCTTCACATGTCTCCTCGAGATGAATTCATTCCTCGAGTCGAGCTCCGAGTCCGCGAGTCGACCGATACTCCTCGCGCCGACTCTTCACGAAATTCCTCGTGCAGGCTCTACGTGAGTCCTCGAGTCGAGTTCGAGTCCACGAGTCCATTGATACTCCTCGTGCCGACTCTTCACATGTCTCCTCGAGATGAATTCATTCCTCGAGTCGAGCTCCGAGTCCGCGAGTCGAACGATACTCCTCGCGCCGACTCTTCACGAAATTCCTCGTGCACGCTCTACGCGAGTCCTCGAGTCGAGTTAGAGTGCACGAGTCGACTGATACTCCTCGTGCCGACTCTTGACATGTCTCCTCGAGATGAATTCATTCCTCGAGTCGAGCTCCGAGTCCGCGAGTCGACCGATACTCCTCGCGCCGACTCTTCACGAAATTCCTCGTGCAGGCTCTACGTGAGTCCTCGAGTCGAGTTCGATTCCACGAGTCAACTGATACTCCTCGTAACGACTCTTCACATGTCTCCTCGAGATGAATTCATTCCTCGAGTCGAGATCCGAGTCCGCGAGTCGACCGATACTCCTCGCGCCGACTCTTCACGAAATTCCTCGTGCAAGCTCTACGTGAGTCCTCGAGTCGAGTTCGAGTCCACGAGTCGACTGATACTCATCGTTCCAACTCTTCACATGTCTCCTCGAGATGAATTCATTCCTCGAGTTGAGCTCCGAGTCCGCGAGTCGACCGATACTCCTCGCGCCGACTCTTCATAAAATTCCTCGTGCAGGCTCTACGTGAGTCCTCGAGTCGAGTTCGAGTCCATGAGTCGACTGATACTCCTCGTGCCAACTCTTCACATGTCTGATCGAGATGAATTCATTCCTCTCCGAGTCCGCGAGTCGACCGATACTCCTCGCGCCGACTCTTCACGAAATTCCTCGTGCAGGCCCTACGTGAGTCCTCGAGTCGAGTTCGAGTCCTCTAGTCGACTGATACTCCTCGTGCCAACTCTTCACATGTCTCCTCGAGATGAATTCATTCCTCGAGTCGAGCTCCGAGTCAGCGAATCGACCGATACTCCTCGCGCCGACTCTTCACGAAATTCCTCGTGCAGGCTCTACGTGAGTCCTCGAGTCGAGTTCGATTCCACGAGTCGACTGATACTCCTCGTAACGACTCTTCACATGTCTAATCGAGATGAATTCATTCCTCGAGTCGAGATCCGAGTCCGCGAGTCGACCGATACTCCTCGTGCCGACTCTTCACATATCTCCTTGAGATGAATTCATTCCTCGAGTCGAACTACGAGTCCGCGAGTCGACCGATACTCCTCGCGCCGACTCTTCACGAAATTCCTTGTGCAGGCTCTACGTGAGTCCTCGAGTCGAGTTCGAGTCCACTAGTCGACTGATACTCCTCGTGCCGACTCTTCACGAAATTCCTCGTGCAGGCTCTACGTGAGTCCTCGAGTCGAGTTCGAGTCCACAAGTCGACTGATACTCCTCGTGCCGACTCTTCACATGTCTCCTCGAGATGAATTCATTCCTCGAGTCGAGCTCCGAGTCCGAGAGACGACCGATACTTCTCGCGCGGACTCTTCACGAAATTCCTCGTGCAGGCTCTACGTGAGTCCTCGAGTCGAGTTCGAGTCCACGAGTCGACTGATACTCCTTGTGCCGACTCTTCACATATCTCCTTGAGATGAATTCATTCCTCGAGTCGAACTCCGAGTCCCCGAGTCGACCGATACTCCTCGCGCCGACTCTTCACGATATTCCTCCTGCAGGCTCTACGTGAGTCCTCGAGTCGAGTTCGAGTCCACGAGTCGACTGATACTCCTCGTGCCAACTCTTCACATGTCTCCTCGAGATGAAATCATTCCTCGAGTCGAGCTTCGAGTCCGCGAGTCGACCGATACTCCTCGCGCCGACTCTTCACGAAATTCCTCGTGCAGGCTCTACATGAGTCCTCGAGTCGAGTTCGATTCCACGAGTCGACTGATACTCCTCGTGCCGACTCTTCACATGTCTCCTCGAGATGAAATCATTCCTCGAGTCGAGCTCCGAGTCCGCGAGTCGACCGATACTCCTCGCGCCGACTCTTCACGAAATTCCTCGTGCAGGCTCTACGTGAGTCCTCGAGTCGACTGATACTCCTCGTGCCGACTCTTCACATGTCTCCTCGAGATGAAATCATTCCTCGAGTCGAGCTCCGAGTCCGCGAGTCGACCGATACTCCTCGCGCCGACTCTTCACGAAATTCCTCGTGCAAGCTCTACGTGAGTCCTCGAGTCGAGTTCGAGTCCATGATTCGACTGATACTCCTCGTGCCAACTCTTCACATGTCTCCTCGAGATGAATTCATTCCGAGTAGATCTCCGAGTCCGCGAGTCGACCGATACTCCTCGCGCCGACTCTTCACGAAATTCCTCGTGCACGCTCTACGTGAGTCCTCGAGTCGAGTTCGAGTCCACGAGTCGACTGATACTCCTCGTGCCGACTCTTCACATGTCTCCTCGAGATGAATTCATTCCTCGAGTCGAGCTCCGAGTCCGCGAGTCGACCGATACTCCTCGAGCCGACTCTTCACGAAATTCCTCGTGCAGGCTCTACGTGAGTCCTCGAGTCGAGTTCGAGTCCACGAGTCGACTGATACTCCTCGTTCCAACTCTTCACATGTCTCCTCGAGATGAATTCATTCCTCGAGTCGAGCTTCGAGTCCGCGAGTCGACCGATACTCCTCGCGCCGACTCTTCACGAAATTCCTCGTGTAGGCTCTACGTGAGTCCTCGAGTCGAGTTCGAGTCCACGAGTCCACTGATACTCCTCGTGCCGACTCTTCACATGTCTCCTCGAGATGAATTCATTCCTCGAGTCGAGCTCCGAGTCCGCGAGTCGAACGATACTCCTCGCGCCGACTCTTCACGAAATTCCTCGTGCACGCTCTACGCGAGTCCTCGAGTCGAGTTAGAGTGCACGAGTCGACTGATACTCCTCGTGCCGACTCTTCACATGTCTCCTCGAGATGAATTCATTCCTCGAGTCGAGCTCCGAGTCCGCGAGTCGACCGATACTCCTCGCGCCGACTCTTCACGAAATTCCTCGTGCAGGCTCTACGTGAGTCCTCGAGTCGAGTTCGAGTCCACGAGTCGACTGATACTCCTTGTGGTAACTCTTCACATGTCTCCTCGAGATGAATTCATTCCTCGAGTCGAGCTCCGAGTCCGCGAGTCGACCGATACTCCTCGCGCCGACTCTTCACGAAATTCCTCGTGCAGGCTCTACGTGAGTCCTCGAGTCGAGTTCGAGTCCACGAGTCCATTGATACTCCTCGTGCCGACTCTTCACATGTCTCCTCGAGATGAATTCATTCCTCGAGTCGAGCTCCGAGTCCGCGAGTCGAACGATACTCCTCGCGCCGACTCTTCACGAAATTCCTCGTGCACGCTCTACGCGAGTCCTCGAGTCGAGTTAGAGTGCACGAGTCGACTGATACTCCTCGTGCCGACTCTTGACATGTCTCCTCGAGATGAATTCATTCCTCGAGTCGAGCTCCGAGTCCGCGAGTCGACCGATACTCCTCGCGCCGACTCTTCACGAAATTCCTCGTGCAGGCTCTACGTGAGTCCTCGAGTCGAGTTCGATTCCACGAGTCAACTGATACTCCTCGTAACGACTCTTCACATGTCTCCTCGAGATGAATTCATTCCTCGAGTCGAGATCCGAGTCCGCGAGTCGACCGATACTCCTCGCGCCGACTCTTCACGAAATTCCTCGTGCAAGCTCTACGTGAGTCCTCGAGTCGAGTTCGAGTCCACGAGTCGACTGATACTCATCGTTCCAACTCTTCACATGTCTCCTCGAGATGAATTCATTCCTCGAGTTGAGCTCCGAGTCCGCGAGTCGACCGATACTCCTCGCGCCGACTCTTCATAAAATTCCTCGTGCAGGCTCTACGTGAGTCCTCGAGTCGAGTTCGAGTCCATGAGTCGACTGATACTCCTCGTGCCAACTCTTCACATGTCTGATCGAGATGAATTCATTCCTCTCCGAGTCCGCGAGTCGACCGATACTCCTCGCGCCGACTCTTCACGAAATTCCTCGTGCAGGCCCTACGTGAGTCCTCGAGTCGAGTTCGAGTCCTCTAGTCGACTGATACTCCTCGTGCCAACTCTTCACATGTCTCCTCGAGATGAATTCATTCCTCGAGTCGAGCTCCGAGTCAGCGAATCGACCGATACTCCTCGCGCCGACTCTTCACGAAATTCCTCGTGCAGGCTCTACGTGAGTCCTCGAGTCGAGTTCGATTCCACGAGTCGACTGATACTCCTCGTAACGACTCTTCACATGTCTAATCGAGATGAATTCATTCCTCGAGTCGAGATCCGAGTCCGCGAGTCGACCGATACTCCTCGTGCCGACTCTTCACATATCTCCTTGAGATGAATTCATTCCTCGAGTCGAACTCCGAGTCCGCGAGTCGACCGATACTCCTCGCGCCGACTCTTCACGAAATTCCTTGTGCAGGCTCTACGTGAGTCCTCGAGTCGAGTTCGAGTCCACTAGTCGACTGATACTCCTCGTGCCGACTCTTCACGAAATTCCTCGTGCAGGCTCTACGTGAGTCCTCGAGTCGAGTTCGAGTCCACAAGTCGACTGATACTCCTCGTGCCGACTCTTCACATGTCTCCTCGAGATGAATTCATTCCTCGAGTCGAGCTCCGAGTCCGAGAGACGACCGATACTTCTCGCGCGGACTCTTCACGAAATTCCTCGTGCAGGCTCTACGTGAGTCCTCGAGTCGAGTTCGAGTCCACGAGTCGACTGATACTCCTTGTGCCGACTCTTCACATATCTCCTTGAGATGAATTCATTCCTCGAGTCGAACTCCGAGTCCCCGAGTCGACCGATACTCCTCGCGCCGACTCTTCACGATATTCCTCCTGCAGGCTCTACGTGAGTCCTCGAGTCGAGTTCGAGTCCACGAGTCGACTGATACTCCTCGTGCCAACTCTTCACATGTCTCCTCGAGATGAAATCATTCCTCGAGTCGAGCTCCGAGTCCGCGAGTCGACCGATACTCCTCGCGCCGACTCTTCACGAAATTCCTCGTGCAGGCTCTACATGAGTCCTCGAGTCGAGTTCGATTCCACGAGTCGACTGATACTCCTCGTGCCGACTCTTCACATGTCTCCTCGAGATGAATTCATTCCTCGAGTCGAGCTCCGAGTCCGCGAGTCGACCGATACTCCTCGAGCCGACTCTTCACGAAATTCCTCGTGCAGGCTCTACGTGAGTCCTCGAGTCGAGTTCGAGTCCACGAGTCGACTGATACTCCTCGTTCCAACTCTTCACATGTCTCCTCGAGATGAATTCATTCCTCGAGTCGAGCTTCGAGTCCGCGAGTCGACCGATACTCCTCGCGCCGACTCTTCACGAAATTCCTCGTGTAGGCTCTACGTGAGTCCTCGAGTCGAGTTCGAGTCCACGAGTCCACTGATACTCCTCGTGCCGACTCTTCACATGTCTCCTCGAGATGAATTCATTCCTCGAGTCGAGCTCCGAGTCCGCGAGTCGAACGATACTCCTCGCGCCGACTCTTCACGAAATTCCTCGTGCACGCTCTACGCGAGTCCTCGAGTCGAGTTAGAGTGCACGAGTCGACTGATACTCCTCGTGCCGACTCTTCACATGTCTCCTCGAGATGAATTCATTCCTCGAGTCGAGCTCCGAGTCCGCGAGTCGACCGATACTCCTCGCGCCGACTCTTCACGAAATTCCTCGTGCAGGCTCTACGTGAGTCCTCGAGTCGAGTTCGAGTCCACGATTCGACTGATACTCCTTGTGGTAACTCTTCACATGTCTCCTCGAGATGAATTCATTCCTCGAGTCGAGCTCCGAGTCCGCGAGTCGACCGATACTCCTCGCGCCGACTCTTCACGAAATTCCTCGTGCAGGCTCTACGTGAGTCCTCGAGTCGAGTTCGAGTCCACGAGTCCATTGATACTCCTCGTGCCGACTCTTCACATGTCTCCTCGAGATGAATTCATTCCTCGAGTCGAGCTCCGAGTCCGCGAGTCGAACGATACTCCTCGCGCCGACTCTTCACGAAATTCCTCGTGCACGCTCTACGCGAGTCCTCGAGTCGAGTTAGAGTGCACGAGTCGACTGATACTCCTCGTGCCGACTCTTGACATGTCTCCTCGAGATGAATTCATTCCTCGAGTCGAGCTCCGAGTCCGCGAGTCGACCGATACTCCTCGCGCCGACTCTTCACGAAATTCCTCGTGCAGGCTCTACGTGAGTCCTCGAGTCGAGTTCGATTCCACGAGTCAACTGATACTCCTCGTAACGACTCTTCACATGTCTCCTCGAGATGAATTCATTCCTCGAGTCGAGATCCGAGTCCGCGAGTCGACCGATACTCCTCGCGCCGACTCTTCACGAAATTCCTCGTGCAAGCTCTACGTGAGTCCTCGAGTCGAGTTCGAGTCCACGAGTCGACTGATACTCATCGTTCCAACTCTTCACATGTCTCCTCGAGATGAATTCATTCCTCGAGTTGAGCTCCAAGTCCGCGAGTCGACCGATACTCCTCGCGCCGACTCTTCATAAAATTCCTCGTGCAGGCTCTACGTGAGTCCTCGAGTCGAGTTCGAGTCCATGAGTCGACTGATACTCCTCGTGCCAACTCTTCACATGTCTGATCGAGATGAATTCATTCCTCTCCGAGTCCGCGAGTCGACCGATACTCCTCGCGCCGACTCTTCACGAAATTCCTCGTGCAGGCCCTACGTGAGTCCTCGAGTCGAGTTCGAGTCCTCTAGTCGACTGATACTCCTCGTGCCAACTCTTCACATGTCTCCTCGAGATGAATTCATTCCTCGAGTCGAGCTCCGAGTCAGCGAATCGACCGATACTCCTCGCGCCGACTCTTCACGAAATTCCTCGTGCAGGCTCTACGTGAGTCCTCGAGTCGAGTTCGATTCCACGAGTCGACTGATACTCCTCGTAACGACTCTTCACATGTCTAATCGAGATGAATTCATTCCTCGAGTCGAGATCCGAGTCCGCGAGTCGACCGATACTCCTCGTGCCGACTCTTCACATATCTCCTTGAGATGAATTCATTCCTCGAGTCGAACTCCGAGTCCGCGAGTCGACCGATACTCCTCGCGCCGACTCTTCACGAAATTCCTTGTGCAGGCTCTACGTGAGTCCTCGAGTCGAGTTCGAGTCCACTAGTCGACTGATACTCCTCGTGCCGACTCTTCACGAAATTCCTCGTGCAGGCTCTACGTGAGTCCTCGAGTCGAGTTCGAGTCCACAAGTCGACTGATACTCCTCGTGCCGACTCTTCACATGTCTCCTCGAGATGAATTCATTCCTCGAGTCGAGCTCCGAGTCCGAGAGACGACCGATACTTCTCGCGCGGACTCTTCACGAAATTCCTCGTGCAGGCTCTACGTGAGTCCTCGAGTCGAGTTCGAGTCCACGAGTCGACTGATACTCCTTGTGCCGACTCTTCACATATCTCCTTGAGATGAATTCATTCCTCGAGTCGAACTCCGAGTCCCCGAGTCGACCGATACTCCTCGCGCCGACTCTTCACGAAATTCCTCCTGCAGGCTCTACGTGAGTCCTCGAGTCGAGTTCGAGTCCACGAGTCGACTGATACTCCTCGTGCCAACTCTTCACATGTCTCCTCGAGATGAAATCATTCCTCGAGTCGAGCTCCGAGTCCGCGAGTCGACCGATACTCCTCGCGCCGACTCTTCACGAAATTCCTCGTGCAGGCTCTACATGAGTCCTCGAGTCGAGTTCGATTCCACGAGTCGACTGATACTCCTCGAAACGACTCTTCACATGTCTAATCGAGATGAATTCATTCCTCGAGTCGAGATCCGAGTCCGCGAGTCGACCGATACTCCTCGTGCCGACTATTCACATATCTCCTTGAGATGAATTCATTCCTCGAGTCGAACTCCGAGTCCGCGAGTCGACCGATACTCCTCGCGCCGACTCTTCACGAAATTCCTCCTGCAGGCTCTACGTGAGTCCTCGAGTCGAGTTCGAGTCCACGAGTCGACTGATACTCCTCGTGCCGACTCTTCACATGTCTCCTCGAGATGAATTCATTCCTCGAGTCGAGCTCCGAGTCCGCGAGTCGACCGATACTCCTCGAGCCGACTCTTCACGAAATTCCTCGTTCAGGCTCTACGTGAGTCCTCGAGTCGAGTTCGAGTCCACGAGTCGACTGATACTCCTCGTGCCAACTCTTCACATGTCTCCTCGAGATGAATTCATTCCTCGAGTCGAGCTCCGAGTCCGCGAGTCGACCGATACTGCTCGCGCCGACTCTTCACGAAATTCCTCGTGCAGGATCTACGTGAGTCCTCGAGTCGAGTTCGAGTCCATGAGTCTACTGATACTCCTCGTACCAACTCTTCACATGTGTCATCGAGATGACTTCATAACTCGAGTCGAGCTCCTTGTCCGCGAGTCGACCGATACTCCTCGCGCCGACTCTTCACGAAGTTCCTCGTGCAGGCTCTACGTGAGTCCTCTAGTCGAGTTCGAGTCCACTAGTCGACTGATACTCCATGTGCCGACTCTTCACGAAATTCCTCGTGCAGGCTCTACGTGAGTATTGGAGTCGAGTTCGAGTCCACGAGTCGATTGATACTCCTCGTGCCGACTCTTCACATGTCTCCTCGAGATGAATTCATTCCTCGAGTCGAGCTCTGAGTCCGCGAGGTGACCGATACTCCTCGCGCCGACTCTTCACGAAATTCCTCGTGCAGGCTCTACGTGAGTCCTCGAGTCGAGTTCGAGTCCACGAGTCGACTGATACTCCTCGTGCCGACACTTCACATGTCTCCTTGAGATGAATTCATTCCTCGAGTCGAACTCCGAGTCTGGGAGTCGACCGATACTCCTCGCGCCGACTCTTCAGAAATTCCTCGTGCAGGCTCTACGTGAGTCCTCGAGTCGAGTTCGAGTCCACGAGTCGACTGATACTCCTCGTGCCAACTCTTCACATGTCTCCTCGAGATGAATTCATTCCTCGAGTCGAGCTCCGAGTCCGCGAGTCGACCGATACTCCTCGCGCCGACTCTTCACGAAATTCCCCGTGCAGGCTCTACGTGAGTCCTCGAGTCGAGTTCGATTCCACGAGTCGACTGATACTCCTCGTAACGACTCTTCACATGTCTCCTCGAGATGAATTCATTCCTCGAGTCGAGATCCGAGTCCGCGAGTCGACCGATACTCCTCGCGCCGACTCTTCACGAAATTCCTTGTGCAAGCTCTACGTGAGTCCTCGAGTCGAGTTCGAGTCCACGAGTCGACTGATACTCCTTGTATTAACTCTTCACATGTCTCCTTGAGATGAATTCATTCCTCGAGTCGAGCTCCGAGTCCGCGAGTCGACCGATACTCCTCGCGCCGACTCTTCACGAAATTCCTCGTGCAGGCTCTACGTGAGTCCTCGAGTCGAGTTTGAGTCCACGAGTCGACTGATACTCCTCGTGCCGACTCTTCACATGTCTCCTCGAGATGAATTCATTCCTCGAGTCGTGCTCCGAGTCCGCGAGTCGACCGATACTCCTCGCGCCGACTCTACACGAAATTCCTCGTGCACGCTCTACGTGAGTCCTCGAGTCGAGTTCGAGTCCACGAGTCGACTGATACTCCTCGTGCCGACTCTTCACATGTCTCCTCGAGATGAATTCATTCCTCGAGTCGAGCTCCGAGTCCTTGAGTCGACCGATACTCCTCGAGCCGACTCTTCACGAAATTCCTCGTGCAGGCTCTACGTGAGTCCTCGAGTCGAGTTCGAGTCCACGAGTCGACTGATACTCCTCGTTCCAACTCTTCACATGTCTCCTCGAGATGAATTCATTCCTCGAGTCGAGCTCCGAGTCCGAGAGTCGACCGATACTCCTCGCGCCGACTCTTCACGAAATTCCTCGTGCAGGCTCTACGTGAGTCCTCGAGTCGAGTTCGAGTCCATGAGTCGACTGATACTCCTCGTGCCAACTCTTCACATGTCTCCTCGAGATGAATTCATTCCTCGAGTCGATCTCCGAGTCCGCGAGTCGACCGATACTCCTCGCGCCGACTCTTCACGAAATTCCTCGTGCAGGCTCTACGTGAGTCCTCGAGTCGAGTTCGAGTCCAAGAGTCGACTGATACTCCTTGTGTTAACTCTTCACATGTCTCCTCGAGATGAATTCATTCCGCGAGTCGAGCTCCGAGTCCGCGAGTCGACCGATACTCCTCGCGCCGAATCTTCACGAAATTCCTCGTGCAGGCTCTACGTGAGTCCTCGAGTCGACTGATACTCCTCGTGCCGACTCTTCACATGTCTCCTCGAGATGAATTCATTCCTCGAGTCGAGCTCCGAGTCCGCGAGTCGACCGATACTCCTCGCGCCGACTCTTCACGAAATTCCTCGTGCAGGCTCTACGTGAGTCCTCGAGTCGAGTTCGAGTCCATGAGTCGACTGATACTCCTCGTGCCAACTCTTCACATGTCACCTCGAGATGAATTCATTCCTCGAGTCGATCTCCGAGTCCGCGAGTCGACTGATACTCCTCGCGCCGACTCTTCACGAAATTCCTCGTGCACGCTCTACGTGAGTCCTCGAGTCGAGTTCGAGTCCAAGAGTCGACTGATACTCCTCGTGCCGACTCTTCACATGTCTCCTCGAGATGAATTCATTCCTCGAGTCGAGCTCCAAGTCCACGAGTCGACCGATACTCCTCGAGCCGACTCTTCACGAAATTCCTCGTGCAGGCTCTACGTGAGTCCTCGAGTCGAGTTCGAGTCCACGAGTCGACTGATACTCCTCGTTCCAACTCTTCACATGTCTCCTCGAGCTGAATTCATTCCTCGAGTTGAGCTCTGAGTCCGCGAGTCGACCGATACTCCTCGCGCCGACTCTTCACAAAATTCCTCGTGCAGGCTCTACGTGAGTCCTCGAGTCGAGTTCGAGTCCATGAGTCGACTGATACTCCTCGTGCCAACTCTTCACATGTCTCATCGAGATGAATTCATTCCTCGAGTCGAGCTCCGAGTCCGCGAGTCGACCGATACTCCTCGCGCCGACTCTTCACGAAATTCCTCGTGCAGGCTCTACGTGAGTCCTCGAGTCGAGTTCGAGTCCACTAGTCGACTGATACTCCTCGTACCGACTCTTCACGAAATTCCTCGTGCAGGCTCTACGTGAGTCCTCGAGTCGAGTTCGAGTCCACGAGTCGACTGATACTCCTCGTGCCGACTCTTCACATGTCTCCTCGAGATGAATTCATTCCTCGAGTCGAGCTCCGAGTCCGCGAGACGACCGATACTCCTCGCGCGGACTCTTCACGAAATTCCTCGTGCAGGCTCTACGTGAGTCCTCGAGTCGAGTTCGAGTCCACGAATCGACTGATACTCCTCGTACCTACTCTTCACATATCTCCTTCAGATGAATTCATTCCTCGAGTCGAACTCCGAGTCCGCGAGTCGACCGATACTCCTCGCGCCGACTCTTCACGAAATTCCTCCTACAGGCTCTACGTGAGTCCTCGAGTCGAGTTCGAGTCCACGAGTCGACTGATACTCCTTGTGCCAACTCTTCACATGTCTCCTCGAGTTGAATTCATTCCTCGAGTCGAGCTCCGAGTCCGCGAGTCGACCGATACTCCTCGCGCCGACTCTTCACGAAATTCCTCGTGCAGGCTCTACGTGAGTCCTCGAGTCGAGTTCGATTCCACGAGTCGACTGATACTCCTCGTAACGACTCTTCACATGTCTAATCGAGATGAATTCATTCCTCGAGTCGAGATCCGAGTCCGCGAGTCGACCGATACTCCTCGCGCCGACTCTTCACGAAATTCCTCGTGCAAGCTCTACGTGAGTCCTCGAGTCGAGTTCGAGTCCACGAGTCGACTGATACTCCTTGTGTTAACTCTTCACATGTCTCCTCGAGATGAATTCATTCCTCGAGTCGAGCTCCGAGTCCGCGAGTCGACCGATACTCCTCGCGCCGACTCTTCACGAAATTCCTCGTGCAGGCTCTACGTGAGTCCTCGAGTCGAGTTCGAGTACACGAGGCGACTGATACTCCTCGTGCCGACTCTTCACATGTCTCCTCGAGATAAATTCATTCCTCGAGTCGAGCTCCGAGTCCGCGAGTCGACCGATACTCCTCGCGCCGACTCTTCACGAAATTTCTCGTGCAGGCTCTACGTGAGTCCTCGAGTCGAGTTCGAGTCCACGAGTCGACTGATACTCCTCGTGCCAACTCTTCACATGTCTCCTCGAGATGAATTCATTCCTCGAGTCGATCTCCGAGTCCGCGAGTCGACCGATACTCCTCGCGCCGACTCTTCACGAAATTCCTCGTGCACGCTCTACGTGAGTCCTCGAGTCGAGTTCGAGTCCACGAGTCGACTGATACTCCTCGTTCCAACTCTTCACATGTCTCCTCGAGATGAATTCATTCCTCGAGTCGAGCTCTGAGTCCGCGAGTCGACCGATACTCCTCGCGCCGACTTTTCACGAAATTCCTCGTGCAGGCTCTACGTGAGTCCTCGAGTCGAGTTCGAGTCCATGAGTCGACTGATACTCCTCGTGCCAACTCTTCACATGTCTCATCGAGATGAATTCATTCCTCGAGTCGAGCTCCGAGTCCGCGAGTCGATCGATACTCCTCGTGCCGACTCTTCACGAAATTCCTCGTGCAGGCTCTACGTGAGTCCTCGAGTCGAGTTCGAGTCCACTAGTCGACTGATACTCCTCGTGCCGACTCTTCACGAAATTCCTCGTGCAGGCTCTACGTGAGTCCTCGAGTCGAGTTCGAGTCCACGAGTCGACTGATACTCCTCGTGCCGACTCTTCACATGTCTCCTCGAGATGAATTCATTCCTCGAGTCGAGCTTCGAGTCCGCGAGTCGACCGATACTCCTCGCGCGGACTCTTCACGAAATTCCTCGTGCAGGCTCTACGTGAGTCCTCGAGTCGAGTTCGAGTCCACGAGTCGACTGATACTCCTCGTGCCGACTCTTCACATGTCTCCTCGAGATGAATTCATTCCTCGAGTCGAGCTCCGAGTCCGCGAGTCGACCGATACTCCTCGCGCCGACTCTTCACGAAATTCCTCGTGCAGGCTCTACGTGAGTCCTCGAGTCGAGTTCGAGTCCACGAATCGACTGATACTCCTCGTACCTACTCTTCACATATCTCCTTGAGATGAATTCATTCCTCGAGTCGAACTCCGAGTCCGCGAGTCGACCGATACTCCTCGCGCCGACTCTTCACGAAATTCCTCCTACAGGCTCTACGTGAGTCCTCGAGTCGAGTTCGAGTCCACGAGTCGACTGATACTCCTTGTGCCAACTCTTCACATGTCTCCTCGAGTTGAATTCATTCCTCGAGTCGAGCTCCGAGTCCGCGAGTCGACCGATACTCCTCGCGCCGACTCTTCACGAAATTCCTCGTGCAGGCTCTACGTGAGTCCTCGAGTCGAGTTCGATTCCACGAGTCGACTGATACTCCTCGTAACGACTCTTCACATGTCTAATCGAGATGAATTCATTCCTCGAGTCGAGATCCGAGTCCGCGAGTCGACCGATACTCCTCGCGCCGACTCTTCACGAAATTCCTCGTGCAAGCTCTACGTGAGTCCTCGAGTCGAGTTCGAGTCCACGAGTCGACTGATACTCCTTGTGTTAACTCTTCACATGTCTCCTCGAGATGAATTCATTCCTCGAGTCGAGCTCCGAGTCCGCGAGTCGACCGATACTCCTCGCGCGGACTCTTCACGAAATTCCTCGTGCAGGCTCTACGTGAGTCCTCGAGTCGAGTTCGAGTCCACGAATCGACTGATACTCCTCGTACCTACTCTTCACATATCTCCTTGAGATGAATTCATTCCTCGAGTCGAACTCCGAGTCCGCGAGTCGACCGATACTCCTCGCGCCGACTCTTCACGAAATTCCTCCTACAGGCTCTACGTGAGTCCTCGAGTCGAGTTCGAGTCCACGAGTCGACTGATACTCCTTGTGCCAACTCTTCACATGTCTCCTCGAGTTGAATTCATTCCTCGAGTCGAGCTCCGAGTCCGCGAGTCGACCGATACTCCTCGCGCCGACTCTTCACGAAATTCCTCGTGCAGGCTCTACGTGAGTCCTCGAGTCGAGTTCGAGTACACGAGTCGACTGATACTCCTCGTGTTAACTCTTCACATGTCTCCTCGAGATAAATTCATTCCTCGAGTCGAGCTCCGAGTCCGCGAGTCGACCGATACTCCTCGCGCCGACTCTTCACGAAATTCCTCGTGCAGGCTCTACGTGAGTCCTCGAGTCGAGTTCGAGTCCACGAGTCGACTGATACTCCTCGTAACGACTCTTCACATGTCTCCTCGAGATAAATTCATTCCTCGAGTCGAGCTCCAAGTCCGCGAGTCGACCGATACTCCTCGAGCCGACTCTTCACGAAATTCCTCGTGCAGGCTCTACTTGAGTCCTCGAGTCGAGTTCGAGTCCACGAGTCGACTGATACTCCTCGTTCCAACTCTTCACATGTCTCCTCGAGATGAATTCATTCCTCGAGTTGAGCTCTGAGTCCGCGAGTCGACCGATACTCCTCGCGCCGACTCTTCACAAAATTCCTCGTGCAGGCTCTACGTGAGTCGTCGAGTCGAGTTCGAGTCCATGAGTCGACTGATACTCCTCGTGCCAACTCTTCACATGTCTCATCGAGATGAATTCATTCCTCGAGTCGAGCTCCGAGTCCGCGAGTCGACCGATACTCCTCGCGCCGACTCTTCACGAAATTCCTCGTGCAGGCTCTACGTGAGTCCTCGAGTCGAGTTCGAGTCCACTAGTCGACTGATACTCCTCGTACCGACTCTTCACGAAATTCCTCGTGCAGGCTCTACGTGAGTCCTCGAGTCGAGTTCGAGTCCACGAGTCGACTGATACTCCTCGTGCCGACTCTTCACATGTCTCCTCGAGATGAATTCATTCCTCGAGTCGAGCTCCGAGTCCGCGAGACGACCGATACTCCTCGCGCGGACTCTTCACGAAATTCCTCGTGCAGGCTCTACGTGAGTCCTCGAGTCGAGTTCGAGTCCACGAATCGACTGATACTCCTCGTACCTACTCTTCACATATCTCCTTCAGATGAATTCATTCCTCGAGTCGAACTCCGAGTCCGCGAGTCGACCGATACTCCTCGCGCCGACTCTTCACGAAATTCCTCCTACAGGCTCTACGTGAGTCCTCGAGTCGAGTTCGAGTCCACGAGTCGACTGATACTCCTTGTGCCAACTCTTCACATGTCTCCTCGAGTTGAATTCATTCCTCGAGTCGAGCTCCGAGTCCGCGAGTCGACCGATACTCCTCGCGCCGACTCTTCACGAAATTCCTCGTGCAGGCTCTACGTGAGTCCTCGAGTCGAGTTCGATTCCACGAGTCGACTGATACTCCTCGTAACGACTCTTCACATGTCTAATCGAGATGAATTCATTCCTCGAGTCGAGATCCGAGTCCGCGAGTCGACCGATACTCCTCGCGCCGACTCTTCACGAAATTCCTCGTGCAAGCTCTACGTGAGTCCTCGAGTCGAGTTCGAGTCCACGAGTCGACTGATACTCCTTGTGTTAACTCTTCACATGTCTCCTCGAGATGAATTCATTCCTCGAGTCGAGCTCCGAGTCCGCGAGTCGACCGATACTCCTCGCGCCGACTCTTCACGAAATTCCTCGTGCAGGCTCTACGTGAGTCCTCGAGTCGAGTTCGAGTACACGAGTCGACTGATACTCCTCGTGCCGACTCTTCACATGTCTCCTCGAGATAAATTCATTCCTCGAGTCGAGCTCCGAGTCCGCGAGTCGACCGATACTCCTCGCGCCGACTCTTCACGAAATTTCTCGTGCAGGCTCTACGTGAGTCCTCGAGTCGAGTTCGAGTCCACGAGTCGACTGATACTCCTCGTGCCAACTCTTCACATGTCTCCTCGAGATGAATTCATTCCTCGAGTCGATCTCCGAGTCCGCGAGTCGACCGATACTCCTCGCGCCGACTCTTCACGAAATTCCTCGTGCACGCTCTACGTGAGTCCTCGAGTCGAGTTCGAGTCCACGAGTCGACTGATACTCCTCGTTCCAACTCTTCACATGTCTCCTCGAGATGAATTCATTCCTCGAGTCGAGCTCCGAGTCCGCGAGTCGACCGATACTCCTCGCGCCGACTCTTCACGAAATTCCTCGTGCAGGCTCTACGTGAGTCCTCGAGTCGAGTTCGAGTCCATGAGTCGACTGATACTCCTCGTGCCAACTCTTCACATGTCTCATCGAGATGAATTCATTCCTCGAGTCGAGCTCCGAGTCCGCGAGTCGATCGATACTCCTCGTGCCGACTCTTCACGAAATTCCTCGTGCAGGCTCTACGTGAGTCCTCGAGTCGAGTTCGAGTCCACGAGTCGACTGATACTCCTCGTAACGACTCTTCACATGTCTCCTCGAGATAAATTCATTCCTCGAGTCGAGCTCCAAGTCCGCGAGTCGACCGATACTCCTCGAGCCGACTCTTCACGAAATTCCTCGTGCAGGCTCTACGTGAGTCCTCGAGTCGAGTTCGAGTCCACGAGTCGACTGATACTCCTCGTTCCAACTCTTCACATGTCTCCTCGAGATGAATTCATTCCTCGAGTTGAGCTCTGAGTCCGCGAGTCGACCGATACTCCTCGCGCCGACTCTTCACAAAATTCCTCGTGCAGGCTCTACGTGAGTCCTCGAGTCGAGTTCGAGTCCATGAGTCGACTGATACTCCTCGTGCCAACTCTTCACATGTCTCATCGAGATGAATTCATTCCTCGAGTCGAGCTCCGAGTCCGCGAGTCGACCGATACTCCTCGCGCCGACTCTTCACGAAATTCCTCGTGCAGGCTCTACGTGAGTCCTCGAGTCGAGTTCGAGTCCACTAGTCGACTGATACTCCTCGTACCGACTCTTCACGAAATTCCTCGTGCAGGCTCTACGTGAGTCCTCGAGTCGAGTTCGAGTCCACGAGTCGACTGATACTCCTCGTGCCGACTCTTCACATGTCTCCTCGAGATGAATTCATTCCTCGAGTCGAGCTCCGAGTCCGCGAGACGACCGATACTCCTCGCGCGGACTCTTCACGAAATTCCTCGTGCAGGCTCTACGTGAGTCCTCGAGTCGAGTTCGAGTCCACGAATCGACTGATACTCCTCGTACCTACTCTTCACATATCTCCTTCAGATGAATTCATTCCTCGAGTCGAACTCCGAGTCCGCGAGTCGACCGATACTCCTCGCGCCGACTCTTCACGAAATTCCTCCTACAGGCTCTACGTGAGTCCTCGAGTCGAGTTCGAGTCCACGAGTCGACTGATACTCCTTGTGCCAACTCTTCACATGTCTCCTCGAGTTGAATTCATTCCTCGAGTCGAGCTCCGAGTCCGCGAGTCGACCGATACTCCTCGCGCCGACTCTTCACGAAATTCCTCGTGCAGGCTCTACGTGAGTCCTCGAGTCGAGTTCGATTCCACGAGTCGACTGATACTCCTCGTAACGACTCTTCACATGTCTAATCGAGATGAATTCATTCCTCGAGTCGAGATCCGAGTCCGCGAGTCGACCGATACTCCTCGCGCCGACTCTTCACGAAATTCCTCGTGCAAGCTCTACGTGAGTCCTCGAGTCGAGTTCGAGTCCACGAGTCGACTGATACTCCTTGTGTTAACTCTTCACATGTCTCCTCGAGATGAATTCATTCCTCGAGTCGAGCTCCGAGTCCGCGAGTCGACCGATACTCCTCGCGCCGACTCTTCACGAAATTCCTCGTGCAGGCTCTACGTGAGTCCTCGAGTCGAGTTCGAGTACACGAGTCGACTGATACTCCTCGTGCCGACTCTTCACATGTCTCCTCGAGATAAATTCATTCCTCGAGTCGAGCTCCGAGTCCGCGAGTCGACCGATACTCCTCGCGCCGACTCTTCACGAAATTTCTCGTGCAGGCTCTACGTGAGTCCTCGAGTCGAGTTCGAGTCCACGAGTCGACTGATACTCCTCGTGCCAACTCTTCACATGTCTCCTCGAGATGAATTCATTCCTCGAGTCGATCTCCGAGTCCGCGAGTCGACCGATACTCCTCGCGCCGACTCTTCACGAAATTCCTCGTGCACGCTCTACGTGAGTCCTCGAGTCGAGTTCGAGTCCACGAGTCGACTGATACTCCTCGTTCCAACTCTTCACATGTCTCCTCGAGATGAATTCATTCCTCGAGTCGAGCTCCGAGTCCGCGAGTCGACCGATACTCCTCGCGCCGACTCTTCACGAAATTCCTCGTGCAGGCTCTACGTGAGTCCTCGAGTCGAGTTCGAGTCCATGAGTCGACTGATACTCCTCGTGCCAACTCTTCACATGTCTCATCGAGATGAATTCATTCCTCGAGTCGAGCTCCGAGTCCGCGAGTCGATCGATACTCCTCGTGCCGACTCTTCACGAAATTCCTCGTGCAGGCTCTACGTGAGTCCTCGAGTCGAGTTCGAGTCCACGAGTCGACTGATACTCCTCGTAACGACTCTTCACATGTCTCCTCGAGATAAATTCATTCCTCGAGTCGAGCTCCAAGTCCGCGAGTCGACCGATACTCCTCGAGCCGACTCTTCACGAAATTCCTCGTGCAGGCTCTACGTGAGTCCTCGAGTCGAGTTCGAGTCCACGAGTCGACTGATACTCCTCGTTCCAACTCTTCACATGTCTCCTCGAGATGAATTCATTCCTCGAGTTGAGCTCTGAGTCCGCGAGTCGACCGATACTCCTCGCGCCGACTCTTCACAAAATTCCTCGTGCAGGCTCTACGTGAGTCCTCGAGTCGAGTTCGAGTCCATGAGTCGACTGATACTCCTCGTGCCAACTCTTCACATGTCTCATCGAGATGAATTCATTCCTCGAGTCGAGCTCCGAGTCCGCGAGTCGACCGATACTCCTCGCGCCGACTCTTCACGAAATTCCTCGTGCAGGCTCTACGTGAGTCCTCGAGTCGAGTTCGAGTCCACTAGTCGACTGATACTCCTCGTACCGACTCTTCACGAAATTCCTCGTGCAGGCTCTACGTGAGTCCTCGAGTCGAGTTCGAGTCCACGAGTCGACTGATACTCCTCGTGCCGACTCTTCACATGTCTCCTCGAGATGAATTCATTCCTCGAGTCGAGCTCCGAGTCCGCGAGACGACCGATACTCCTCGCGCGGACTCTTCACGAAATTCCTCGTGCAGGCTCTACGTGAGTCCTCGAGTCGAGTTCGAGTCCACGAATCGACTGATACTCCTCGTACCTACTCTTCACATATCTCCTTCA
This sequence comes from Urtica dioica subsp. dioica, assembly GCF_054948205.1. NCBI lineage: Eukaryota > Viridiplantae > Streptophyta > Magnoliopsida > Rosales > Urticaceae > Urtica > Urtica dioica. The sequence continues at coordinate 33,902,493 of NC_142756.1, read as the reverse complement.
GATGAATTCATTCCTCGAGTCGAACTCCGAGTCCGCGAGTCGACCGATACTCCTCGCGCCGACTCTTCACGAAATTCCTCCTACAGGCTCTACGTGAGTCCTCGAGTCGAGTTCGAGTCCACGAGTCGACTGATACTCCTTGTGCCAACTCTTCACATGTCTCCTCGAGTTGAATTCATTCCTCGAGTCGAGCTCCGAGTCCGCGAGTCGACCGATACTCCTCGCGCCGACTCTTCACGAAATTCCTCGTGCAGGCTCTACGTGAGTCCTCGAGTCGAGTTCGATTCCACGAGTCGACTGATACTCCTCGTAACGACTCTTCACATGTCTAATCGAGATGAATTCATTCCTCGAGTCGAGATCCGAGTCCGCGAGTCGACCGATACTCCTCGCGCCGACTCTTCACGAAATTCCTCGTGCAAGCTCTACGTGAGTCCTCGAGTCGAGTTCGAGTCCACGAGTCGACTGATACTCCTTGTCTTAACTCTTCACATGTCTCCTCGAGATGAATTCATTCCTCGAGTCGAGCTCCGAGTCCGCGAGTCGACCGATACTCCTCGCGCCGACTCTTCACGAAATTCCTCGTGCAGGCTCTACGTGAGTCCTCGAGTCGAGTTCGAGTACACGAGTCGACTGATACTCCTCGTGCCGACTCTTCACATGTCTCCTCGAGATAAATTCATTCCTCGAGTCGAGCTCCGAGTCCGCGAGTCGACCGATACTCCTCGCGCCGACTCTTCACGAAATTTCTCGTGCAGGCTCTACGTGAGTCCTCGAGTCGAGTTCGAGTCCACGAGTCGACTGATACTCCTCGTGCCAACTCTTCACATGTCTCCTCGAGATGAATTCATTCCTCGAGTCGATCTCCGAGTCCGCGAGTCGACCGATACTCCTCCCGCCGACTCTTCACGAAATTCCTCGTGCACGCTCTACGTGAGTCCTCGAGTCGAGTTCGAGTCCACGAGTCGACTGATACTCCTCGTTCCAACTCTTCACATGTCTCCTCGAGATGAATTCATTCCTCGAGTCGAGCTCCGAGTCCGCGAGTCGACCGATACTCCTCGCGCCGACTCTTCACGAAATTCCTCGTGCAGGCTCTACGTGAGTCCTCGAGTCGAGTTCGAGTCCATGAGTCGACTGATACTCCTCGTGCCAACTCTTCACATGTCTCATCGAGATGAATTCATTCCTCGAGTCGAGCTCCGAGTCCGCGAGTCGATCGATACTCCTCGTGCCGACTCTTCACGAAATTCCTCGTGCAGGCTCTACGTGAGTCCTCGAGTCGAGTTCGAGTCCACAAGTCGACTGATACTCCTCGTGCCGACTCTTCACGAAATTCCTCGTGCAGGCTCTACGTGAGTCCTCGAGTCGAGTTCGAGTCCACGAGTCGACTGATACTCCTCGTGCCGACTCTTCACATGTCTCCTCGAGATGAATTCATTCCTCGAGTCGAGCTTCGAGTCCGCGAGTCGACCGATACTCCTCGCGCGGACTCTTCACGAAATTCCTCGTGCAGGCTCTACGTGAGTCCTCGAGTCGAGTTCGAGTCCACGAGTCGACTGATACTCCTCGTGCCGACTCTTCACATGTCTCCTCGAGATGAATTCATTCCTCGAGTCGAGCTCCGAGTCCGCGAGTCGACCGATACTCCTCGCGCCGACTCTTCACGAAATTCCTCGTGCAGGCTCTACGTGAGTCCTCGAGTCGAGTTCGAGTCCACGAATCGACTGATACTCCTCGTACCTACTCTTCACATGTCACCTCGAGATGAATTCATTCCTCGAGTCGATCTCCGAGTCCGCGAGTCGACTGATACTCCTCGCGCCGACTCTTCACGAAATTCCTCGTGCACGCTCTACGTGAGTCCTCGAGTCGAGTTTGAGTCCACGAGTCGACTGATACTCCTCGTGCCGACTCTTCACATGTCTCCTCGAGATGAATTCATTCCTCGAGTCGAGCTCCAAGTCCGCGAGTCGACCGATACTCCTCGAGCCGACTCTTCACGAAATTCCTCGTGCAGGCTCTACGTGAGTCCTCGAGTCGAGTTCGAGTCCACGAGTCGACTGATACTCCTCGTTCCAACTCTTCACATGTCTCCTCGAGATGAATTCATTCCTCGAGTTGAGCTCTGAGTCCGCGAGTCGACCGATACTCCTCGCGCCGACTCTTCACAAAATTCCTCGTGCAGGCTCTACGTGAGTCCTCGAGTCGAGTTCGAGTCCATGAGTCGACTGATACTCCTCGTGCCAACTCTTCACATGTCTCATCGAGATGAATTCATTCCTCGAGTCGAGCTCCGAGTCCGCGAGTCGACCGATACTCCTCGCGCCGACTCTTCACGAAATTCCTCGTGCAGGCTCTACGTGAGTCCTCGAGTCGAGTTCGAGTCCACTAGTCGACTGATACTCCTCGTACCGACTCTTCACGAAATTCCTCGTGCAGGCTCTACGTGAGTCCTCGAGTCGAGTTCGAGTCCACGAGTCGACTGATACTCCTCGTGCCGACTCTTCACATGTCTCCTCGAGATGAATTCATTCCTCGAGTCGAGCTCCGAGTCCGCGAGACGACCGATACTCCTCGCGCGGACTCTTCACGAAATTCCTCGTGCAGGCTCTACGTGAGTCCTCGAGTCGAGTTCGAGTCCACGAATCGACTGATACTCCTCGTACCTACTCTTCACATATCTCCTTCAGATGAATTCATTCCTCGAGTCGAACTCCGAGTCCGCGAGTCGACCGATACTCCTCGCGCCGACTCTTCACGAAATTCCTCCTACAGGCTCTACGTGAGTCCTCGAGTCGAGTTCGAGTCCACGAGTCGACTGATACTCCTTGTGCCAACTCTTCACATGTCTCCTCGAGTTGAATTCATTCCTCGAGTCGAGCTCCGAGTCCGCGAGTCGACCGATACTCCTCGCGCCGACTCTTCACGAAATTCCTCGTGCAGGCTCTACGTGAGTCCTCGAGTCGAGTTCGATTCCACGAGTCGACTGATACTCCTCGTAACGACTCTTCACATGTCTAATCGAGATGAATTCATTCCTCGAGTCGAGATCCGAGTCCGCGAGTCGACCGATACTCCTCGCGCCGACTCTTCACGAAATTCCTCGTGCAAGCTCTACGTGAGTCCTCGAGTCGAGTTCGAGTCCACGAGTCGACTGATACTCCTTGTGTTAACTCTTCACATGTCTCCTCGAGATGAATTCATTCCTCGAGTCGAGCTCCGAGTCCGCGAGTCGACCGATACTCCTCGCGCCGACTCTTCACGAAATTCCTCGTGCAGGCTCTACGTGAGTCCTCGAGTCGAGTTCGAGTACACGAGTCGACTGATACTCCTCGTGCCGACTCTTCACATGTCTCCTCGAGATAAATTCATTCCTCGAGTCGAGCTCCGAGTCCGCGAGTCGACCGATACTCCTCGCGCCGACTCTTCACGAAATTTCTCGTGCAGGCTCTACGTGAGTCCTCGAGTCGAGTTCGAGTCCACGAGTCGACTGATACTCCTCGTTCCAACTCTTCACATGTCTCCTCGAGATGAATTCATTCCTCGAGTCGATCTCCGAGTCCGCGAGTCGACCGATACTCCTCGCGCCGACTCTTCACAAAATTCCTCGTGCAGGCTCTACGTGAGTCCTCGAGTCGAGTTCGAGTCCACGAGTCGACTGATACTCCTCGTGCCAACTCTTCACATGTCTCATCGAGATGAATTCATTCCTCGAGTCGAGCTCCGAGTCCGCGAGTCGACCGATACTCCTCGCGCCGACTCTTCACGAAATTCCTCGTGCAGGCTCTACGTGAGTCCTCGAGTCGAGTTCGAGTCCACTAGTCGACTGATACTCCTCGTACCGACTCTTCACGAAATTCCTCGTGCAGGCTCTACGTGAGTCCTCGAGTCGAGTTCGAGTCCACGAGTCGACTGATACTCCTCGTGCCGACTCTTCACATGTCTCCTCGAGATGAATTCATTCCTCGAGTCGAGCTCCGAGTCCGCGAGACGACCGATACTCCTCGCGCGGACTCTTCACGAAATTCCTTGTGCAGGCTCTACGTGAGTCCTCGAGTCGAGTTCGAGTCCACGAATCGACTGATACTCCTCGTACCTACTCTTCACATATCTCCTTCAGATGAATTCATTCCTCGAGTCGAACTCCGAGTCCGCGAGTCGACCGATACTCCTCGCGCCGACTCTTCACGAAATTCCTCCTACAGGCTCTACGTGAGTCCTCGAGTCGAGTTCGAGTCCACGAGTCGACTGATACTCCTTGTGCCAACTCTTCACATGTCTCCTCGAGTTGAATTCATTCCTCGAGTCGAGCTCCGAGTCCGCGAGTCGACCGATACTCCTCGCGCCGACTCTTCACGAAATTCCTCGTGCAGGCTCTACGTGAGTCCTCGAGTCGAGTTCGATTCCACGAGTCGACTGATACTCCTCGTAACGACTCTTCACATGTCTAATCGAGATGAATTCATTCCTCGAGTCGAGATCCGAGTCCGCGAGTCGACCGATACTCCTCGCGCCGACTCTTCACGAAATTCCTCGTGCAAGCTCTACGTGAGTCCTCGAGTCGAGTTCGAGTCCACGAGTCGACTGATACTCCTTGTGTTAACTCTTCACATGTCTCCTCGAGATGAATTCATTCCTCGAGTCGAGCTCCGAGTCCGCGAGTCGACCGATACTCCTCGCGCCGACTCTTCACGAAATTCCTCGTGCAGGCTCTACGTGAGTCCTCGAGTCGAGTTCGAGTACACGAGTCGACTGATACTCCTCGTGCCGACTCTTCACATGTCTCCTCGAGATAAATTCATTCCTCGAGTCGAGCTCCGAGTCCGCGAGTCGACCGATACTCCTCGCGCCGACTCTTCACGAAATTTCTCGTGCAGGCTCTACGTGAGTCCTCGAGTCGAGTTCGAGTCCACGAGTCGACTGATACTCCTCGTGCCAACTCTTCACATGTCTCCTCGAGATGAATTCATTCCTCGAGTCGATCTCCGAGTCCGCGAGTCGACCGATACTCCTCGCGCCGACTCTTCACGAAATTCCTCGTGCACGCTCTACGTGAGTCCTCGAGTCGAGTTCGAGTCCACGAGTCGACTGATACTCCTCGTTCCAACTCTTCACATGTCTCCTCGAGATGAATTCATTCCTCGAGTCGAGCTCCGAGTCCGCGAGTCGACCGATACTCCTCGCGCCGACTCTTCACGAAATTCCTCGTGCAGGCTCTACGTGAGTCCTCGAGTCGAGTTCGAGTCCACGAATCGACTGATACTCCTCGTACCTACTCTTCACATGTCACCTCGAGATGAATTCATTCCTCGAGTCGATCTCCGAGTCCGCGAGTCGACTGATACTCCTCGCGCCGACTCTTCACGAAATTCCTCGTGCACGCTCTACGTGAGTCCTCGAGTCGAGTTTGAGTCCACGAGTCGACTGATACTCCTCGTGCCGACTCTTCACATGTCTCCTCGAGATGAATTCATTCCTCGAGTCGAGCTCCAAGTCCGCGAGTCGACCGATACTCCTCGAGCCGACTCTTCACGAAATTCCTCGTGCAGGCTCTACGTGAGTCCTCGAGTCGAGTTCGAGTCCACGAGTCGACTGATACTCCTCGTTCCAACTCTTCACATGTCTCCTCGAGATGAATTCATTCCTCGAGTTGAGCTCTGAGTCCGCGAGTCGACCGATACTCCTCGCGCCGACTCTTCACAAAATTCCTCGTGCAGGCTCTACGTGAGTCCTCGAGTCGAGTTCGAGTCCATGAGTCGACTGATACTCCTCGTGCCAACTCTTCACATGTCTCATCGAGATGAATTCATTCCTCGAGTCGAGCTCCGAGTCCGCGAGTCGACCGATACTCCTCGCGCCGACTCTTCACGAAATTCCTCGTGCAGGCTCTACGTGAGTCCTCGAGTCGAGTTCGAGTCCACTAGTCGACTGATACTCCTCGTACCGACTCTTCACGAAATTCCTCGTGCAGGCTCTACGTGAGTCCTCGAGTCGAGTTCGAGTCCACGAGTCGACTGATACTCCTCGTGCCGACTCTTCACATGTCTCCTCGAGATGAATTCATTCCTCGAGTCGAGCTCCGAGTCCGCGAGACGACCGATACTCCTCGCGCGGACTCTTCACGAAATTCCTCGTGCAGGCTCTACGTGAGTCCTCGAGTCGAGTTCGAGTCCACGAATCGACTGATACTCCTCGTACCTACTCTTCACATATCTCCTTCAGATGAATTCATTCCTCGAGTCGAACTCCGAGTCCGCGAGTCGACCGATACTCCTCGCGCCGACTCTTCACGAAATTCCTCCTACAGGCTCTACGTGAGTCCTCGAGTCGAGTTCGAGTCCACGAGTCGACTGATACTCCTTGTGCCAACTCTTCACATGTCTCCTCGAGTTGAATTCATTCCTCGAGTCGAGCTCCGAGTCCGCGAGTCGACCGATACTCCTCGCGCCGACTCTTCACGAAATTCCTCGTGCAGGCTCTACGTGAGTCCTCGAGTCGAGTTCGATTCCACGAGTCGACTGATACTCCTCGTAACGACTCTTCACATGTCTAATCGAGATGAATTCATTCCTCGAGTCGAGATCCGAGTCCGCGAGTCGACCGATACTCCTCGCGCCGACTCTTCACGAAATTCCTCGTGCAAGCTCTACGTGAGTCCTCGAGTCGAGTTCGAGTCCACGAGTCGACTGATACTCCTTGTGTTAACTCTTCACATGTCTCCTCGAGATGAATTCATTCCTCGAGTCGAGCTCCGAGTCCGCGAGTCGACCGATACTCCTCGCGCCGACTCTTCACGAAATTCCTCGTGCAGGCTCTACGTGAGTCCTCGAGTCGAGTTCGAGTACACGAGTCGACTGATACTCCTCGTGCCGACTCTTCACATGTCTCCTCGAGATAAATTCATTCCTCGAGTCGAGCTCCGAGTCCGCGAGTCGACCGATACTCCTCGCGCCGACTCTTCACGAAATTTCTCGTGCAGGCTCTACGTGAGTCCTCGAGTCGAGTTCGAGTCCACGAGTCGACTGATACTCCTCGTTCCAACTCTTCACATGTCTCCTCGAGATGAATTCATTCCTCGAGTTGAGCTCTGAGTCCGCGAGTCGACCGATACTCCTCGCGCCGACTCTTCACAAAATTCCTCGTGCAGGCTCTACGTGAGTCCTCGAGTCGAGTTCGAGTCCATGAGTCGACTGATACTCCTCGTGCCAACTCTTCACATGTCTCATCGAGATGAATTCATTCCTCGAGTCGAGCTCCGAGTCCGCGAGTCGACCGATACTCCTCGCGCCGACTCTTCACGAAATTCCTCGTGCAGGCTCTACGTGAGTCCTCGAGTCGAGTTCGAGTCCACTAGTCGACTGATACTCCTCGTACCGACTCTTCACGAAATTCCTCGTGCAGGCTCTACGTGAGTCCTCGAGTCGAGTTCGAGTCCACGAGTCGACTGATACTCCTTGTGTTAACTCTTCACATGTCTCATCGAGATGAATTCATTCCTCGAGTCGAGCTCCGAGTCCGCGAGTCGATCGATACTCCTCGTGCCGACTCTTCACGAAATTCCTCGTGCAGGCTCTACGTGAGTCCTCGAGTCGAGTTCGAGTCCACTAGTCGACTGATACTCCTCCTGCCGACTCTTCACGAAATTCCTCGTGCAGGCTCTACGTGAGTCCTCGAGTCGAGTTCGAGTCCACGAGTCGACTGATACTCCTCGTGCCGACTCTTCACATGTCTCCTCGAGATGAATTCATTCCTCGAGTCGAGCTTCGAGTCCGCGAGTCGACCGATACTCCTCGCGCGGACTCTTCACGAAATTCCTCGTGCAGGCTCTACGTGAGTCCTCGAGTCGAGTTCGAGTCCACGAGTCGACTGATACTCCTCGTGCCGACTCTTCACATGTCTCCTCGAGATGAATTCATTCCTCGAGTCGAGCTCCGAGTCCGCGAGTCGACCGATACTCCTCGCGCCGACTCTTCACGAAATTCCTCGTGCAGGCTCTACGTGAGTCCTCGAGTCGAGTTCGAGTCCACGAATCGACTGATACTCCTCGTACCTACTCTTCACATATCTCCTTGAGATGAATTCATTCCTCGAGTCGAACTCCGAGTCCGCGAGTCGACCGATACTCCTCGCGCCGACTCTTCACGAAATTCCTCCTACAGGCTCTACGTGAGTCCTCGAGTCGAGTTCGAGTCCACGAGTCGACTGATACTCCTTGTGCCAACTCTTCACATGTCTCCTCGAGTTGAATTCATTCCTCGAGTCGAGCTCCGAGTCCGCGAGTCGACCGATACTCCTCGCGCCGACTCTTCACGAAATTCCTCCTACAGGCTCTACGTGAGTCCTCGAGTCGAGTTCGAGTCCACGAGTCGACTGATACTCCTTGTGCCAACTCTTCACATGTCTCCTCGAGTTGAATTCATTCCTCGAGTCGAGCTCCGAGTCCGCGAGTCGACCGATACTCCTCGCGCCGACTCTTCACGAAATTCCTCGTGCAGGCTCTACGTGAGTCCTCGAGTCGAGTTCGATTCCACGAGTCGACTGATACTCCTCGTAACGACTCTTCACATGTCTAATCGAGATGAATTCATTCCTCGAGTCGAGATCCGAGTCCGCGAGTCGACCGATACTCCTCGCGCCGACTCTTCACGAAATTCCTCGTGCAAGCTCTACGTGAGTCCTCGAGTCGAGTTCGAGTCCACGAGTCGACTGATACTCCTTGTGTTAACTCTTCACATGTCTCCTCGAGATGAATTCATTCCTCGAGTCGAGCTCCGAGTCCGCGAGTCGACCGATACTCCTCGCGCCGACTCTTCACGAAATTCCTCGTGCAGGCTCTACGTGAGTCCTCGAGTCGAGTTCGAGTACACGAGTCGACTGATACTCCTCGTGCCGACTCTTCACATGTCTCCTCGAGATAAATTCATTCCTCGAGTCGAGCTCCGAGTCCGCGAGTCGACCGATACTCCTCGCGCCGACTCTTCACGAAATTTCTCGTGCAGGCTCTACGTGAGTCCTCGAGTCGAGTTCGAGTCCACGAGTCGACTGATACTCCTCGTTCCAACTCTTCACATGTCTCCTCGAGATGAATTCATTCCTCGAGTTGAGCTCTGAGTCCGCGAGTCGACCGATACTCCTCGCGCCGACTCTTCACAAAATTCCTCGTGCAGGCTCTACGTGAGTCCTCGAGTCGAGTTCGAGTCCATGAGTCGACTGATACTCCTCGTGCCAACTCTTCACATGTCTCATCGAGATGAATTCATTCCTCGAGTCGAGCTCCGAGTCCGCGAGTCGACCGATACTCCTCGCGCCGACTCTTCACGAAATTCCTCGTGCAGGCTCTACGTGAGTCCTCGAGTCGAGTTCGAGTCCACTAGTCGACTGATACTCCTCGTACCGACTCTTCACGAAATTCCTCGTGCAGGCTCTACGTGAGTCCTCGAGTCGAGTTCGAGTCCACGAGTCGACTGATACTCCTTGTGTTAACTCTTCACATGTCTCATCGAGATGAATTCATTCCTCGAGTCGAGCTCCGAGTCCGCGAGTCGATCGATACTCCTCGTGCCGACTCTTCACGAAATTCCTCGTGCAGGCTCTACGTGAGTCCTCGAGTCGAGTTCGAGTCCACTAGTCGACTGATACTCCTCCTGCCGACTCTTCACGAAATTCCTCGTGCAGGCTCTACGTGAGTCCTCGAGTCGAGTTCGAGTCCACGAGTCGACTGATACTCCTCGTGCCGACTCTTCACATGTCTCCTCGAGATGAATTCATTCCTCGAGTCGAGCTTCGAGTCCGCGAGTCGACCGATACTCCTCGCGCGGACTCTTCACGAAATTCCTCGTGCAGGCTCTACGTGAGTCCTCGAGTCGAGTTCGAGTCCACGAGTCGACTGATACTCCTCGTGCCGACTCTTCACATGTCTCCTCGAGATGAATTCATTCCTCGAGTCGAGCTCCGAGTCCGCGAGTCGACCGATACTCCTCGCGCCGACTCTTCACGAAATTCCTCGTGCAGGCTCTACGTGAGTCCTCGAGTCGAGTTCGAGTCCACGAATCGACTGATACTCCTCGTACCTACTCTTCACATATCTCCTTGAGATGAATTCATTCCTCGAGTCGAACTCCGAGTCCGCGAGTCGACCGATACTCCTCGCGCCGACTCTTCACGAAATTCCTCCTACAGGCTCTACGTGAGTCCTCGAGTCGAGTTCGAGTCCACGAGTCGACTGATACTCCTTGTGCCAACTCTTCACATGTCTCCTCGAGTTGAATTCATTCCTCGAGTCGAGCTCCGAGTCCGCGAGTCGACCGATACTCCTCGCGCCGACTCTTCACGAAATTCCTCCTACAGGCTCTACGTGAGTCCTCGAGTCGAGTTCGAGTCCACGAGTCGACTGATACTCCTTGTGCCAACTCTTCACATGTCTCCTCGAGTTGAATTCATTCCTCGAGTCGAGCTCCGAGTCCGCGAGTCGACCGATACTCCTCGCGCCGACTCTTCACGAAATTCCTCGTGCAGGCTCTACGTGAGTCCTCGAGTCGAGTTCGATTCCACGAGTCGACTGATACTCCTCGTAACGACTCTTCACATGTCTAATCGAGATGAATTCATTCCTCGAGTCGAGATCCGAGTCCGCGAGTCGACCGATACTCCTCGCGCCGACTCTTCACGAAATTCCTCGTGCAAGCTCTACGTGAGTCCTCGAGTCGAGTTCGAGTCCACGAGTCGACTGATACTCCTTGTGTTAACTCTTCACATGTCTCCTCGAGATGAATTCATTCCTCGAGTCGAGCTCCGAGTCCGCGAGTCGACCGATACTCCTCGCGCCGACTCTTCACGAAATTCCTCGTGCAGGCTCTACGTGAGTCCTCGAGTCGAGTTCGAGTACACGAGTCGACTGATACTCCTCGTGCCGACTCTTCACATGTCTCCTCGAGATAAATTCATTCCTCGAGTCGAGCTCCGAGTCCGCGAGTCGACCGATACTCCTCGCGCCGACTCTTCACGAAATTTCTCGTGCAGGCTCTACGTGAGTCCTCGAGTCGAGTTCGAGTCCACGAGTCGACTGATACTCCTCGTTCCAACTCTTCACATGTCTCCTCGAGATGAATTCATTCCTCGAGTTGAGCTCTGAGTCCGCGAGTCGACCGATACTCCTCGCGCCGACTCTTCACAAAATTCCTCGTGCAGGCTCTACGTGAGTCCTCGAGTCGAGTTCGAGTCCATGAGTCGACTGATACTCCTCGTGCCAACTCTTCACATGTCTCATCGAGATGAATTCATTCCTCGAGTCGAGCTCCGAGTCCGCGAGTCGACCGATACTCCTCGCGCCGACTCTTCACGAAATTCCTCGTGCAGGCTCTACGTGAGTCCTCGAGTCGAGTTCGAGTCCACTAGTCGACTGATACTCCTCGTACCGACTCTTCACGAAATTCCTCGTGCAGGCTCTACGTGAGTCCTCGAGTCGAGTTCGAGTCCACGAGTCGACTGATACTCCTTGTGTTAACTCTTCACATGTCTCATCGAGATGAATTCATTCCTCGAGTCGAGCTCCGAGTCCGCGAGTCGATCGATACTCCTCGTGCCGACTCTTCACGAAATTCCTCGTGCAGGCTCTACGTGAGTCCTCGAGTCGAGTTCGAGTCCACTAGTCGACTGATACTCCTCGTGCCGACTCTTCACGAAATTCCTCGTGCAGGCTCTACGTGAGTCCTCGAGTCGAGTTCGAGTCCACGAGTCGACTGATACTCCTCGTGCCGACTCTTCACATGTCTCCTCGAGATGAATTCATTCCTCGAGTCGAGCTTCGAGTCCGCGAGTCGACCGATACTCCTCGCGCGGACTCTTCACGAAATTCCTCGTGCAGGCTCTACGTGAGTCCTCGAGTCGAGTTCGAGTCCACGAGTCGACTGATACTCCTCGTGCCGACTCTTCACATGTCTCCTCGAGATGAATTCATTCCTCGAGTCGAGCTCCGAGTCCGCGAGTCGACCGATACTCCTCGCGCCGACTCTTCACGAAATTCCTCGTGCAGGCTCTACGTGAGTCCTCGAGTCGAGTTCGAGTCCACGAATCGACTGATACTCCTCGTACCTACTCTTCACATATCTCCTTGAGATGAATTCATTCCTCGAGTCGAACTCCGAGTCCGCGAGTCGACCGATACTCCTCGCGCCGACTCTTCACGAAATTCCTCCTACAGGCTCTACGTGAGTCCTCGAGTCGAGTTCGAGTCCACGAGTCGACTGATACTCCTTGTGCCAACTCTTCACATGTCTCCTCGAGTTGAATTCATTCCTCGAGTCGAGCTCCGAGTCCGCGAGTCGACCGATACTCCTCGCGCCGACTCTTCACGAAATTCCTCGTGCATGCTCTACGTGAGTCCTCGAGTCGAGTTCGATTCCACGAGTCGACTGATACTCCTCGTAACGACTCTTCACATGTCTAATCGAGATGAATTCATTCCTCGAGTCGAGATCCGAGTCCGCGAGTCGACCGATACTCCTCGCGCCGACTCTTCACGAAATTCCTCGTGCAAGCTCTACGTGAGTCCTCGAGTCGAGTTCGAGTCCACGAGTCGACTGATACTCCTTGTGTTAACTCTTCACATGTCTCCTCGAGATGAATTCATTCCTCGAGTCGAGCTCCGAGTCCGCGAGTCGACCGATACTCCTCGCGCGGACTCTTCACAAAATTCCTCGTGCAGGCTCTACGTGAGTCCTCGAGTCGAGTTCGAGTCCACGAATCGACTGATACTCCTCGTACCTACTCTTCACATATCTCCTTCAGATGAATTCATTCCTCGAGTCGAACTCCGAGTCCGCGAGTCGACCGATACTCCTCGCGCCGACTCTTCACGAAATTCCTCCTACAGGCTCTACGTGAGTCCTCGAGTCGAGTTCGAGTCCACGAGTCCACTGATACTCCTTGTGCCAACTCTTCACATGTCTCCTCGAGTTGAATTCATTCCTCGAGTCGAGCTCCGAGTCCGCGAGTCGACCGATACTCCTCGCGCCGACTCTTCACGAAATTCCTCGTGCAGGCTCTACGTGAGTCCTCGAGTCGAGTTCGAGTACACGAGTCGACTGATACTCCTCGTGCCGACTCTTCACATGTCTCCTCGAGATAAATTCATTCCTCGAGTCGAGCTCCGAGTCCGCGAGTCGACCGATACTCCTCGCGCCGACTCTTCATGAAATTCCTCGTGCAGGCTCTACGTGAGTCCTCGAGTCGAGTTCGAGTCCACGAGTCGACTGATACTCCTCGTAACGACTCTTCACATGTCTCCTCGAGATGAATTCATTCCTCGAGTCGAGCTCCAAGTCCGCGAGTCGACCGATACTCCTCGAGCCGACTCTTCACGAAATTCCTCGTGCAGGCTCTACGTGAGTCCTCGAGTCGAGTTCGAGTCCGCGAGTCGACTGATACTCCTCGTTCCAACTCTTCACATGTCTCCTCGAGATGAATTCATTCCTCGAGTTGAGCTCTGAGTCCGCGAGTCGACCGATACTCCTCGCGCCGACTCTTCACAAAATTCCTCGTGCAGGCTCTACGTGAGTCCTCGAGTCGAGTTCGAGTCCATGAGTCGACTGATACTCCTCGTGCCAACTCTTCACATGTCTCATCGAGATGAATTCATTCCTCGAGTCGAGCTCCGAGTCCGCGAGTCGACCGATACTCCTCGCGCCGACTCTTCACGAAATTCCTCGTGCAGGCTCTACGTGAGTCCTCGAGTCGAGTTCGAGTCCACTAGTCGACTGATACTCCTCGTACCGACTCTTCACGAAATTCCTCGTGCAGGCTCTACGTGAGTCCTCGAGTCGAGTTCGAGTCCACGAGTCGACTGATACTCCTCGTGCCGACTCTTCACATGTCTCCTCGAGATGAATTCATTCCTCGAGTCGATCTCCGAGTCCGCGAGACGACCGATACTCCTCGCGCGGACTCTTCACGAAATTCCTCGTGCAGGCTCTACGTGAGTCCTCGAGTCGAGTTCGAGTCCACAAATCGACTGATACTCCTCGTACCTACTCTTCACATATCTCCTTCAGATGAATTCATTCCTCGAGTCGAACTCCGAGTCCGCGAGTCGACCGATACTCCTCGCGCCGACTCTTCACGAAATTCCTCCTACAGGCTCTACGTGAGTCCTCGAGTCGAGTTCGAGTCCACGAGTCGACTGATACTCCTTGTGCCAACTCTTCACATGTCTCCTCGAGTTGAATTCATTCCTCGAGTCGAGCTCCGAGTCCGCGAGTCGACCGATACTCCTCGCGCCGACTCTTCACGAAATTCCTCGTGCAGGCTCTACGTGAGTCCTCGAGTCGAGTTCGATTCCACGAGTCGACAGATACTCCTCGTAACGACTCTTCACATGTCTAATCGAGATGAATTCATTCCTCGAGTCGAGATCCGAGTCCGCGAGTCGACCGATACTCCTCGCGCCGACTCTTCACGAAATTCCTCGTGCAAGCTCTACGTGAGTCCTCGAGTCGAGTTCGAGTCCACGAGTCGACTGATACTCCTTGTGTTAACTCTTCACATGTCTCCTCGAGATGAATTCATTCCTCGAGTCGAGCTCCGAGTCCGCGAGTCGACCGATACTCCTCGCGCCGACTCTTCACGAAATTCCTCGTGCAGGCTCTACGTGAGTCCTCGAGTCGAGTTCGAGTACACGAGTCGACTGATACTCCTCGTGCCGACTCTTCACATGTCTCCTCGAGATAAATTCATTCCTCGAGTCGAGCTCCGAGTCCGCGAGTCGACCGATACTCCTCGCGCCGACTCTTCACGAAATTTCTCGTGCAGGCTCTACGTGAGTCCTCAAGTCGAGTTCGAGTCCACGAGTCGACTGATACTCCTCGTGCCAACTCTTCACATGTCTCCTCGAGATGAATTCATTCCTCGAGTCGATCTCCGAGTCCGCGAGTCGACCGATACTCCTCGCGCCGACTCTTCACGAAATTCCTCGTGCACGCTCTACGTGAGTCCTCGAGTCGAGTTCGAGTCCACGAGTCGACTGATACTCCTCGTTCCAACTCTTCACATGTCTCCTCGAGATGAATTCATTCCTCGAGTCGAGCTCCGAGTCCGCGAGTCGACCGATACTCCTCGCGCCGACTCTTCACGAAATTCCTCGTGCAGGCTCTACGTGAGTCCTCGAGTCGAGTTCGAGTCCATGAGTCGACTGATACTCCTCGTGCCAACTCTTCACATGTCTCATCGAGATGAATTCATTCCTCGAGTCGAGCTCCGAGTCCGCGAGTCGATCGATACTCCTCGTGCCGACTCTTCACGAAATTCCTCGTGCAGGCTCTACGTGAGTCCTCGAGTCGAGTTCGAGTCCACTAGTCGACTGATACTCCTCGTGCCGACTCTTCACGAAATTCCTCGTGCAGGCTCTACGTGAGTCCTCGAGTCGAGTTCGAGTCCACGAGTCGACTGATACTCCTCGTGCCGACTCTTCACATGTCTCCTCGAGATGAATTCATTCCTCGAGTCGAGCTTCGAGTCCGCGAGTCGACCGATACTCCTCGCGCGGACTCTTCACGAAATTCCTCGTGCAGGCTCTACGTGAGTCCTCGAGTCGAGTTCGAGTCCACGAGTCGACTGATACTCCTCGTGCCGACTCTTCACATGTCTCCTCGAGATGAATTCATTCCTCGAGTCGAGCTCCGAGTCCGCGAGTCGACCGATACTCCTCGCGCCGACTCTTCACGAAATTCCTCGTGCAGGCTCTACGTGAGTCCTCGAGTCGAGTTCGAGTCCACGAATCGACTGATACTCCTCGTACCTACTCTTCACATATCTCCTTGAGATGAATTCATTCCTCGAGTCGAACTCCGAGTCCGCGAGTCGACCGATACTCCTCGCGCCGACTCTTCACGAAATTCCTCCTACAGGCTCTACGTGAGTCCTCGAGTCGAGTTCGAGTCCACGAGTCGACTGATACTCCTTGTGCCAACTCTTCACATGTCTCCTCGAGTTGAATTCATTCCTCGAGTCGAGCTCCGAGTCCGCGAGTCGACCGATACTCCTCGCGCCGACTCTTCACGAAATTCCTCGTGCAGGCTCTACGTGAGTCCTCGAGTCGAGTTCGATTCCACGAGTCGACTGATACTCCTCGTACCTACTCTTCACATATCTCCTTGAGATGAATTCATTCCTCGAGTCGAACTCCGAGTCCGCGAGTCGACCGATACTCCTCGCGCCGACTCTTCACGAAATTCCTCCTACAGGCTCTACGTGAGTCCTCGAGTCGAGTTCGAGTCCACGAGTCGACTGATACTCCTTGTGCCAACTCTTCACATGTCTCCTCGAGTTGAATTCATTCCTCGAGTCGAGCTCCGAGTCCGCGAGTCGACCGATACTCCTCGCGCCGACTCTTCACGAAATTCCTCGTGCATGCTCTACGTGAGTCCTCGAGTCGAGTTCGATTCCACGAGTCGACTGATACTCCTCGTAACGACTCTTCACATGTCTAATCGAGATGAATTCATTCCTCGAGTCGAGATCCGAGTCCGCGAGTCGACCGATACTCCTCGCGCCGACTCTTCACGAAATTCCTCGTGCAAGCTCTACGTGAGTCCTCGAGTCGAGTTCGAGTCCACGAGTCGACTGATACTCCTTGTGTTAACTCTTCACATGTCTCCTCGAGATGAATTCATTCCTCGAGTCGAGCTCCGAGTCCGCGAGTCGACCGATACTCCTCGCGCGGACTCTTCACGAAATTCCTCGTGCAGGCTCTACGTGAGTCCTCGAGTCGAGTTCGAGTCCACGAATCGACTGATACTCCTCGTACCTACTCTTCACATATCTCCTTCAGATGAATTCATTCCTCGAGTCGAACTCCGACTCCGCGAGTCGACCGATACTCCTCGCGCCGACTCTTCACGAAATTCCTCCTACAGGCTCTACGTGAGTCCTCGAGTCGAGTTCGAGTCCACGAGTCGACTGATACTCCTTGTGCCAACTCTTCACATGTCTCCTCGAGTTGAATTCATTCCTCGAGTCGAGCTCCGAGTCCGCGAGTCGGCCGATACTCCTCGCGCCGACTCTTCACGAAATTCCTCGTGCAGGCTCTACGTGAGTCCTCGAGTCGAGTTCGAGTACACGAGTCGACTGATACTCCTCGTGCCGACTCTTCACATGTCTCCTCGAGATAAATTCATTCCTCGACTCGAGCTCCGAGTCCGCGAGTCGACCGATACTCCTCGCGCCGACTCTTCATGAAATTCCTCGTGCAGGCTCTACGTGAGTCCTCGAGTCGAGTTCGAGTCCACGAGTCGACTGATACTCCTCGTAACGACTCTTCACATGTCTCCTCGAGATGAATTCATTCCTCGAGTCGAGCTCCAAGTCCGCGAGTCGACCGATACTCCTCGAGCCGACTCTTCACGAAATTCCTCGTGCAGGCTCTACGTGAGTCCTCGAGTCGAGTTCGAGTCCACGAGTCGACTGATACTCCTCGTTCCAACTCTTCACATGTCTCCTCGAGATGAATTCATTCCTCGAGTTGAGCTCTGAGTCCGCGAGTCGACCGATACTCCTCGCGCCGACTCTTCACAAAATTCCTCGTGCAGGCTCTACGTGAGTCCTCGAGTCGAGTTCGAGTCCATGAGTCGACTGATACTCCTCGTGCCAACTCTTCACATGTCTCATCGAGATGAATTCATTCCTCGAGTCGAGCTCCGAGTCCGCGAGTCGACCGATACTCCTCGCGCCGACTCTTCACGAAATTCCTCGTGCAGGCTCTACGTGAGTCCTCGAGTCGAGTTCGAGTCCACTAGTCGACTGATACTCCTCGTACCGACTCTTCACGAAATTCCTCGTGCAGGCTCTACGTGAGTCCTCGAGTCGAGTTCGAGTCCACGAGTCGACTGATACTCCTCGTGCCGACTCTTCACATGTCTCCTCGAGATGAATTCATTCCTCGAGTCGATATCCGAGTCCGCGAGACGACCGATACTCCTCGCGCGGACTCTTCACGAAATTCCTCGTGCAGGCTCTACGTGAGTCCTCGAGTCGAGTTCGAGTCCACAAATCGACTGATACTCCTCGTACCTACTCTTCACATATCTCCTTCAGATGAATTCATTCCTCGAGTCGAACTCCGAGTCCGCGAGTCGACCGATACTCCTCGCGCCGACTCTTCACGAAATTCCTCCTACAGGCTCTACGTGAGTCCTCGAGTCGAGTTCGAGTCCACGAGTCGACTGATACTCCTTGTGCCAACTCTTCACATGTCTCCTCGAGTTGAATTCATTCCTCGAGTCGAGCTCCGAGTCCGCGAGTCGACCGATACTCCTCGCGCCGACTCTTCACGAAATTCCTCGTGCAGGCTCTACGTGAGTCCTCGAGTCGAGTTCGATTCCACGAGTCGACTGATACTCCTCGTAACGACTCTTCACATGTCTAATCGAGATGAATTCATTCCTCGAGTCGAGATCCGAGTCCGCGAGTCGACCGATACTCCTCGTGCCGACTCTTCACGAAATTCCTCGTGCAAGCTCTACGTGAGTCCTCGAGTCGAGTTCGAGTCCACGAGTCGACTGATACTCCTTGTGTTAACTCTTCACATGTCTCCTCGAGATGAATTCATTCCTCGAGTCGAGCTCCGAGTCCGCGAGTCGACCGATACTCCTCGCGCCGACTCTTCACGAAATTCCTCGTGCAGGCTCTACGTGAGTCCTCGAGTCGAGTTCGAGTACACGAGTCGACTGATACTCCTCGTGCCGACTCTTCACATGTCTCCTCGAGATAAATTCATTCCTCGAGTCGAGCTCCGAGTCCGCGAGTCGACCGATACTCCTCGCGCCGACTCTTCACGAAATTTCTCGTGCAGGCTCTACGTGAGTCCTCGAGTCGAGTTCGAGTCCACGAGTCGACTGATACTCCTCGTGCCAACTCTTCACATGTCTCCTCGAGATGAATTCATTCCTCGAGTCGATCTCCGAGTCCGCGAGTCGACCGATACTCCTCGCGCCGACTCTTCACGAAATTCCTCGTGCACGCTCTACGTGAGTCCTCGAGTCGAGTTCGAGTCCACGAGTCGACTGATACTCCTCGTTCCAACTCTTCACATGTCTCCTCGAGATGAATTCATTCCTCGAGTCGAGCTCCGAGTCCGCGAGTCGACCGATACTCCTCGCGCCGACTCTTCACGAAATTCCTCGTGCAGGCTCTACGTGAGTCCTCGAGTCGAGTTCGAGTCCATGAGTCGACTGATACTCCTCGTGCCAACTCTTCACATGTCTCATCGAGATGAATTCATTCCTCGAGTCGAGCCCCGAGTCCGCGAGTCGATCGATACTCCTCGTGCCGACTCTTCACGAAATTCCTCGTGCAGGCTCTACGTGAGTCCTCGAGTCGAGTTCGAGTCCACTAGTCGACTGATACTCCTCGTGCCGACTCTTCACGAAATTCCTCGTGCAGGCTCTACGTGAGTCCTCGAGTCGAGTTCGAGTCCACGAGTCGACTGATACTCCTCGTGCCGACTCTTCACATGTCTCCTCGAGATGAATTCATTACTCGAGTCGAGCTTCGAGTCCGCGAGTCGACCGATACTCCTCGCGCGGACTCTTCACGAAATTCCTCGTGCAGGCTCTACGTGAGTCCTCGAGTCGAGTTCGAGTCCACGAGTCGACTGATACTCCTCGTGCCGACTCTTCACATGTCTCCTCGAGATGAATTCATTCCTCGAGTCGAGCTCCGAGTCCGCGAGTCGACCGATACTCCTCGCGCCGACTCTTCACGAAATTCCTCGTGCAGGCTCTACGTGAGTCCTCGAGTCGAGTTCGAGTCCACGAATCGACTGATACTCCTCGTACCTACTCTTCACATATCTCCTTGAGATGAATTCATTCCTCGAGTCGAACTCCGAGTCCGCGAGTCGACCGATACTCCTCGCGCCGACTCTTCACGAAATTCCTCCTACAGGCTCTACGTGAGTCCTCGAGTCGAGTTCGAGTCCACGAGTCGACTGATACTCCTTGTGCCAACTCTTCACATGTCTCCTCGAGTTGAATTCATTCCTCGAGTCGAGCTCCGAGTCCGCGAGTCGACCGATACTCCTCGCGCCGACTCTTCACGAAATTCCTCGTGCAGGCTCTACGTGAGTCCTCGAGTCGAGTTCGATTCCACGAGTCGACTGATACTCCTCGTAACGACTCTTCACATGTCTAATCGAGATGAATTCATTCCTCGAGTCGAGATCCGAGTCCGCGAGTCGACCGATACTCCTCGCGCCGACTCTTCACGAAATTCCTCGTGCAAGCTCTACGTGAGTCCTCGAGTCGAGTTCGAGTCCACGAGTCGACTGATACTCCTTGTGTTAACTCTTCACATGTCTCCTCGAGATGAATTCATTCCTCGAGTCGAGCTCCGAGTCCGCGAGTCGACCGATACTCCTCGCGCCGACTCTTCACGAAATTCCTCGTGCAGGCTCTACGTGAGTCCTCGAGTCGAGTTCGAGTACACGAGTCGACTGATACTCCTCGTGCCGACTCTTCACATGTCTCCTCGAGATAAATTCATTCCTCGAGTCGAGCTCCGAGTCCGCGAGTCGACCGATACTCCTCGCGCCGACTCTTCACGAAATTTCTCGTGCAGGCTCTACGTGAGTCCTCGAGTCGAGTTCGAGTCCACGAGTCGACTGATACTCCTCGTGCCAACTCTTCACATGTCTCCTCGAGATGAATTCATTCCTCGAGTCGATCTCCGAGTCCGCGAGTCGACCGATACTCCTCGCGCCGACTCTTCACGAAATTCCTCGTGCACGCTCTACGTGAGTCCTCGAGTCGAGTTCGAGTCCACGAGTCGACTGATACTCCTCGTTCCAACTCTTCACATGTCTCCTCGAGATGAATTCATTCCTCGAGTCGAGCTCCGAGTCCGCGAGTCGACCGATACTCCTCGCGCCGACTCTTCACGAAATTCCTCGTGCAGGCTCTACGTGAGTCCTCGAGTCGAGTTCGAGTACACGAGTCGACTGATACTCCTCGTGCCGACTCTTCACATGTCTCCTCGAGATAAATTCATTCCTCGAGTCGAGCTCCGAGTCCGCGAGTCGACCGATACTCCTCGCGCCGACTCTTCACGAAATTTCTCGTGCAGGCTCTACGTGAGTCCTCGAGTCGAGTTCGAGTCCACGAGTCGACTGATACTCCTCGTGCCAACTCTTCACATGTCTCCTCGAGATGAATTCATTCCTCGAGTCGATCTCCGAGTCCGCGAGTCGACCGATACTCCTCGCGCCGACTCTTCACGAAATTCCTCGTGCAGGCTCTACGTGAGTCCTCGAGTCGAGTTCGAGTCCATGAGTCGACTGATACTCCTCGTGCCAACTCTTCACATGTCTCATCGAGATGAATTCATTCCTCGAGTCGAGCTCCGAGTCCGCGAGTCGATCGATACTCCTCGTGCCGACTCTTCACGAAATTCCTCGTGCAGGCTCTACGTGAGTCCTCGAGTCGAGTTCGAGTCCACTAGTCGACTGATACTCCTCGTGCCGACTCTTCACGAAATTCCTCGTGCAGGCTCTACGTGAGTCCTCGAGTCGAGTTCGAGTCCACGAGTCGACTGATACTCCTCGTGCCGACTCTTCACATGTCTCCTCGAGATGAATTCATTCCTCGAGTCGAGCTTCGAGTCCGCGAGTCGACCGATACTCCTCGCGCGGACTCTTCACGAAATTCCTCGTGCAGGCTCTACGTGAGTCCTCGAGTCGAGTTCGAGTCCACGAGTCGACTGATACTCCTCGTGCCGACTCTTCACATGTCTCCTCGAGATGAATTCATTCCTCGAGTCGAGCTCCGAGTCCGCGAGTCGACCGATACTCCTCGCGCCGACTCTTCACGAAATTCCTCGTGCAGGCTCTACGTGAGTCCTCGAGTCGAGTTCGAGTCCACGAATCGACTGATACTCCTCGTACCTACTCTTCACATATCTCCTTGAGATGAATTCATTCCTCGAGTCGAACTCCGAGTCCGCGAGTCGACCGATACTCCTCGCGCCGACTCTTCACGAAATTCCTCCTACAGGCTCTACGTGAGTCCTCGAGTCGAGTTCGAGTCCACGAGTCGACTGATACTCCTTGTGCCAACTCTTCACATGTCTCCTCGAGTTGAATTCATTCCTCGAGTCGAGCTCCGAGTCCGCGAGTCGACCGATACTCCTCGCGCCGACTCTTCACGAAATTCCTCGTGCAGGCTCTACGTGAGTCCTCGAGTCGAGTTCGATTCCACGAGTCGACTGATACTCCTCGTAACGACTCTTCACATGTCTAATCGAGATGAATTCATTCCTCGAGTCGAGATCCGAGTCCGCGAGTCGACCGATACTCCTCGCGCCGACTCTTCACGAAATTCCTCGTGCAAGCTCTACGTGAGTCCTCGAGTCGAGTTCGAGTCCACGAGTCGACTGATACTCCTTGTGTTAACTCTTCACATGTCTCCTCGAGATGAATTCATTCCTCGAGTCGAGCTCCGAGTCCGCGAGTCGACCGATACTCCTCGCGCCGACTCTTCACGAAATTCCTCGTGCAGGCTCTACGTGAGTCCTCGAGTCGAGTTCGAGTACACGAGTCGACTGATACTCCTCGTGCCGACTCTTCACATGTCTCCTCGAGATAAATTCATTCCTCGAGTCGAGCTCCGAGTCCGCGAGTCGACCGATACTCCTCGCGCCGACTCTTCACGAAATTTCTCGTGCAGGCTCTACGTGAGTCCTCGAGTCGAGTTCGAGTCCACGAGTCGACTGATACTCCTCGTGCCAACTCTTCACATGTCTCCTCGAGATGAATTCATTCCTCGAGTCGATCTCCGAGTCCGCGAGTCGACCGATACTCCTCGCGCCGACTCTTCACGAAATTCCTCGTGCACGCTCTACGTGAGTCCTCGAGTCGAGTTCGAGTCCACGAGTCGACTGATACTCCTCGTTCCAACTCTTCACATGTCTCCTCGAGATGAATTCATTCCTCGAGTCGAGCTCCGAGTCCGCGAGTCGACCGATACTCCTCGCGCCGACTCTTCACGAAATTCCTCGTGCAGGCTCTACGTGAGTCCTCGAGTCGAGTTCGAGTCCATGAGTCGACTGATACTCCTCGTGCCAACTCTTCACATGTCTCATCGAGATGAATTCATTCCTCGAGTCGAGCTCCGAGTCCGCGAGTCGATCGATACTCCTCGTGCCGACTCTTCACGAAATTCCTCGTGCAGGCTCTACGTGAGTCCTCGAGTCGAGTTCGAGTCCACTAGTCGACTGATACTCCTCGTGCCGACTCTTCACGAAATTCCTCTTGCAGGCTCTACGTGAGTCCTCGAGTCGAGTTCGAGTCCACGAGTCGACTGATACTCCTCGTGCCGACTCTTCACATGTCTCCTCGAGATGAATTCATTCCTCGAGTCGAGCTTCGAGTCCGCGAGTCGACCGATACTCCTCGCGCGGACTCTTCACGAAATTCCTCGTGCAGGCTCTACGTGAGTCCTCGAGTCGAGTTCGAGTCCACGAGTCGACTGATACTCCTCGTGCCGACTCTTCACATGTCTCCTCGAGATGAATTCATTCCTCGAGTCGAGCTCCGAGTCCGCGAGTCGACCGATACTCCTCGCGCCGACTCTTCACGAAATTCCTCGTGCAGGCTCTACGTGAGTCCTCGAGTCGAGTTCGAGTCCACGAATCGACTGATACTCCTCGTACCTACTCTTCACATATCTCCTTGAGATGAATTCATTCCTCGAGTCGAACTCCGAGTCCGCGAGTCGACCGATACTCCTCGCGCCGACTCTTCACGAAATTCCTCCTACAGGCTCTACGTGAGTCCTCGAGTCGAGTTCGAGTCCACGAGTCGACTGATACTCCTTGTGCCAACTCTTCACATGTCTCCTCGAGTTGAATTCATTCCTCGAGTCGAGCTCCGAGTCCGCGAGTCGACCGATACTCCTCGCGCCGACTCTTCACGAAATTCCTCGTGCAGGCTCTACGTGAGTCCTCGAGTCGAGTTCGATTCCACGAGTCGACTGATACTCCTCGTAACGACTCTTCACATGTCTAATCGAGATGAATTCATTCCTCGAGTCGAGATCCGAGTCCGCGAGTCGACCGATACTCCTCGCGCCGACTCTTCACGAAATTCCTCGTGCAAGCTCTACGTGAGTCCTCGAGTCGAGTTCGAGTCCACGAGTCGACTGATACTCCTTGTGTTAACTCTTCACATGTCTCCTCGAGATGAATTCATTCCTCGAGTCGAGCTCCGAGTCCGCGAGTCGACCGATACTCCTCGCGCCGACTCTTCACGAAATTCCTCGTGCAAGCTCTACGTGAGTCCTCGAGTCGAGTTCGAGTCCACGAGTCGACTGATACTCCTTGTGTTAACTCTTCACATGTCTCCTCGAGATGAATTCATTCCTCGAGTCGAGCTCCGAGTCCGCGAGTCGACCGATACTCCTCGCGCCGACTCTTCACGAAATTCCTCGTGCAGGCTCTACGTGAGTCCTCGAGTCGAGTTCGAGTACACGAGTCGACTGATACTCCTCGTGCCGACTCTTCACATGTCTCCTCGAGATAAATTCATTCCTCGAGTCGAGCTCCGAGTCCGCGAGTCGACCGATACTCCTCGCGCCGACTCTTCACGAAATTTCTCGTGCAGGCTCTACGTGAGTCCTCGAGTCGAGTTCGAGTCCACGAGTCGACTGATACTCCTCGTGCCAACTCTTCACATGTCTCCTCGAGATGAATTCATTCCTCGAGTCGATCTCCGAGTCCGCGAGTCGACCGATACTCCTCGCGCCGACTCTTCACGAAATTCCTCGTGCACGCTCTACGTGAGTCCTCGAGTCGAGTTCGAGTCCACGAGTCGACTGATACTCCTCGTTCCAACTCTTCACATGTCTCCTCGAGATGAATTCATTCCTCGAGTCGAGCTCCGAGTCCGCGAGTCGACCGATACTCCTCGCGCCGACTCTTCACGAAATTCCTCGTGCAGGCTCTACGTGAGTCCTCGAGTCGAGTTCGAGTCCATGAGTCGACTGATACTCCTCGTGCCAACTCTTCACATGTCTCATCGAGATGAATTCATTCCTCGAGTCGAGCTCCGAGTCCGCGAGTCGATCGATACTCCTCGTGCCGACTCTTCACGAAATTCCTCGTGCAGGCTCTACGTGAGTCCTCGAGTCGAGTTCGAGTCCACTAGTCGACTGATACTCCTCGTGCCGACTCTTCACGAAATTCCTCTTGCAGGCTCTACGTGAGTCCTCGAGTCGAGTTCGAGTCCACGAGTCGACTGATACTCCTCGTGCCGACTCTTCACATGTCTCCTCGAGATGAATTCATTCCTCGAGTCGAGCTTCGAGTCCGCGAGTCGACCGATACTCCTCGCGCGGACTCTTCACGAAATTCCTCGTGCAGGCTCTACGTGAGTCCTCGAGTCGAGTTCGAGTCCACGAGTCGACTGATACTCCTCGTGCCGACTCTTCACATGTCTCCTCGAGATGAATTCATTCCTCGAGTCGAGCTCCGAGTCCGCGAGTCGACCGATACTCCTCGCGCCGACTCTTCACGAAATTCCTCGTGCAGGCTCTACGTGAGTCCTCGAGTCGAGTTCGAGTCCACGAATCGACTGATACTCCTCGTACCTACTCTTCACATATCTCCTTGAGATGAATTCATTCCTCGAGTCGAACTCCGAGTCCGCGAGTCGACCGATACTCCTCGCGCCGACTCTTCACGAAATTCCTCCTACAGGCTCTACGTGAGTCCTCGAGTCGAGTTCGAGTCCACGAGTCGACTGATACTCCTTGTGCCAACTCTTCACATGTCTCCTCGAGTTGAATTCATTCCTCGAGTCGAGCTCCGAGTCCGCGAGTCGACCGATACTCCTCGCGCCGACTCTTCACGAAATTCCTCGTGCAGGCTCTACGTGAGTCCTCGAGTCGAGTTCGATTCCACGAGTCGACTGATACTCCTCGTAACGACTCTTCACATGTCTAATCGAGATGAATTCATTCCTCGAGTCGAGATCCGAGTCCGCGAGTCGACCGATACTCCTCGCGCCGACTCTTCACGAAATTCCTCGTGCAAGCTCTACGTGAGTCCTCGAGTCGAGTTCGAGTCCACGAGTCGACTGATACTCCTTGTGTTAACTCTTCACATGTCTCCTCGAGATGAATTCATTCCTCGAGTCGAGCTCCGAGTCCGCGAGTCGACCGATACTCCTCGCGCCGACTCTTCACGAAATTCCTCGTGCAAGCTCTACGTGAGTCCTCGAGTCGAGTTCGAGTCCACGAGTCGACTGATACTCCTTGTGTTAACTCTTCACATGTCTCCTCGAGATGAATTCATTCCTCGAGTCGAGCTCCGAGTCCGCGAGTCGACCGATACTCCTCGCGCCGACTCTTCACGAAATTCCTCGTGCAGGCTCTACGTGAGTCCTCGAGTCGAGTTCGAGTACACGAGTCGACTGATACTCCTCGTGCCGACTCTTCACATGTCTCCTCGAGATAAATTCATTCCTCGAGTCGAGCTCCGAGTCCGCGAGTCGACCGATACTCCTCGCGCCGACTCTTCACGAAATTTCTCGTGCAGGCTCTACGTGAGTCCTCGAGTCGAGTTCGAGTCCACGAGTCGACTGATACTCCTCGTGCCAACTCTTCACATGTCTCCTCGAGATGAATTCATTCCTCGAGTCGATCTCCGAGTCCGCGAGTCGACCGATACTCCTCGCGCCGACTCTTCACGAAATTCCTCGTGCACGCTCTACGTGAGTCCTCGAGTCGAGTTCGAGTCCACGAGTCGACTGATACTCCTCGTTCCAACTCTTCACATGTCTCCTCGAGATGAATTCATTCCTCGAGTCGAGCTCCGAGTCCGCGAGTCGACCGATACTCCTCGCGCCGACTCTTCACGAAATTCCTCGTGCAGGCTCTACGTGAGTCCTCGAGTCGAGTTCGAGTCCATGAGTCGACTGATACTCCTCGTGCCAACTCTTCACATGTCTCATCGAGATGAATTCATTCCTCGAGTCGAGCTCCGAGTCCGCGAGTCGATCGATACTCCTCGTGCCGACTCTTCACGAAATTCCTCGTGCAGGCTCTACGTGAGTCCTCGAGTCGAGTTCGAGTCCACTAGTCGACTGATACTCCTCGTGCCGACTCTTCACGAAATTCCTCTTGCAGGCTCTACGTGAGTCCTCGAGTCGAGTTCGAGTCCACGAGTCGACTGATACTCCTCGTGCCGACTCTTCACATGTCTCCTCGAGATGAATTCATTCCTCGAGTCGAGCTTCGAGTCCGCGAGTCGACCGATACTCCTCGCGCGGACTCTTCACGAAATTCCTCGTGCAGGCTCTACGTGAGTCCTCGAGTCGAGTTCGAGTCCACGAGTCGACTGATACTCCTCGTGCCGACTCTTCACATGTCTCCTCGAGATGAATTCATTCCTCGAGTCGAGCTCCGAGTCCGCGAGTCGACCGATACTCCTCGCGCCGACTCTTCACGAAATTCCTCGTGCAGGCTCTACGTGAGTCCTCGAGTCGAGTTCGAGTCCACGAATCGACTGATACTCCTCGTACCTACTCTTCACATATCTCCTTGAGATGAAT
The DNA here is from genome assembly GCF_054948205.1 of Urtica dioica subsp. dioica. Lineage (NCBI taxonomy): Eukaryota > Viridiplantae > Streptophyta > Magnoliopsida > Rosales > Urticaceae > Urtica > Urtica dioica. The sequence goes on along the minus strand of NC_142756.1, from coordinate 33,874,898 downwards.
TCATTCCTCGAGTCGAACTCCGAGTCCGCGAGTCGACCGATACTCCTCGCGCCGACTCTTCACGAAATTCCTCCTACAGGCTCTACGTGAGTCCTCGAGTCGAGTTCGAGTCCACGAGTCGACTGATACTCCTTGTGCCAACTCTTCACATGTCTCCTCGAGTTGAATTCATTCCTCGAGTCGAGCTCCGAGTCCGCGAGTCGACCGATACTCCTCGCGCCGACTCTTCACGAAATTCCTCGTGCAGGCTCTACGTGAGTCCTCGAGTCGAGTTCGATTCCACGAGTCGACTGATACTCCTCGTAACGACTCTTCACATGTCTAATCGAGATGAATTCATTCCTCGAGTCGAGATCCGAGTCCGCGAGTCGACCGATACTCCTCGCGCCGACTCTTCACGAAATTCCTCGTGCAAGCTCTACGTGAGTCCTCGAGTCGAGTTCGAGTCCACGAGTCGACTGATACTCCTTGTGTTAACTCTTCACATGTCTCCTCGAGATGAATTCATTCCTCGAGTCGAGCTCCGAGTCCGCGAGTCGACCGATACTCCTCGCGCCGACTCTTCACGAAATTCCTCGTGCAAGCTCTACGTGAGTCCTCGAGTCGAGTTCGAGTCCACGAGTCGACTGATACTCCTTGTGTTAACTCTTCACATGTCTCCTCGAGATGAATTCATTCCTCGAGTCGAGCTCCGAGTCCGCGAGTCGACCGATACTCCTCGCGCCGACTCTTCACGAAATTCCTCGTGCAGGCTCTACGTGAGTCCTCGAGTCGAGTTCGAGTACACGAGTCGACTGATACTCCTCGTGCCGACTCTTCACATGTCTCCTCGAGATAAATTCATTCCTCGAGTCGAGCTCCGAGTCCGCGAGTCGACCGATACTCCTCGCGCCGACTCTTCACGAAATTTCTCGTGCAGGCTCTACGTGAGTCCTCGAGTCGAGTTCGAGTCCACGAGTCGACTGATACTCCTCGTGCCAACTCTTCACATGTCTCCTCGAGATGAATTCATTCCTCGAGTCGATCTCCGAGTCCGCGAGTCGACCGATACTCCTCGCGCCGACTCTTCACGAAATTCCTCGTGCACGCTCTACGTGAGTCCTCGAGTCGAGTTCGAGTCCACGAGTCGACTGATACTCCTCGTTCCAACTCTTCACATGTCTCCTCGAGATGAATTCATTCCTCGAGTCGAGCTCCGAGTCCGCGAGTCGACCGATACTCCTCGCGCCGACTCTTCACGAAATTCCTCGTGCAGGCTCTACGTGAGTCCTCGAGTCGAGTTCGAGTCCATGAGTCGACTGATACTCCTCGTGCCAACTCTTCACATGTCTCATCGAGATGAATTCATTCCTCGAGTCGAACTCCGAGTCCACGAGTCGATCGATACTCCTCGTGCCGACTCTTCACGAAATTCCTCGTGCAGGCTCTACGTGAGTCCTCGAGTCGAGTTCGAGTCCACTAGTCGACTGATACTCCTCGTGCCGACTCTTCACGAAATTCCTCGTGCAGGCTCTACGTGAGTCCTCGAGTCGAGTTCGAGTCCACGAGTCGACTGATACTCCTCGTGCCGACTCTTCACATGTCTCCTCGAGATGAATTCATTCCTCGAGTCGAGCTTCGAGTCCGCGAGTCGACCGATACTCCTCGCGCGGACTCTTCACGAAATTCCTCGTGCAGGCTCTACGTGAGTCCTCGAGTCGAGTTCGAGTCCACGAGTCGACTGATACTCCTCGTGCCGACTCTTCACATGTCTCCTCGAGATGAATTCATTCCTCGAGTCGAGCTCCGAGTCCGCGAGTCGACCGATACTCCTCGCGCCGACTCTTCACGAAATTCCTCGTGCAGGCTCTACGTGAGTCCTCGAGTCGAGTTCGAGTCCACGAGTCGACTGATACTCCTCATGCCAACTCTTCACATGTCTCCTCGAGATGAATTCATTCCTCGAGTCGAGCTCCGAGTCCGCGAGTCGACCGATACTCCTCGCGCCAACTCTTCACGAAATTCCTCGTCCAGGCTCTACGTGAGTCCTCGAGTCGAGTTCGAGTCCACGAGTCGACTGATACTCCTCGTAACGACTCTTCACATGTCTAATCGAGATGAATTCATTCCTCGAGTCGAGATCCGAGTCCGCGAGTCGACCGATACTCCTCGAGCCGACTCTTCACGAAATTTCTCGTGCAGGCTCTACGTGAGTCCTCGAGTCGAGTTCGAGTCCACGAGTCGACTGATACTCCTCGTGCCAACTCTTCACATGTCTCCTCGAGATGAATTCATTCCTCGAGTCGAGCTCCGAGTCCGCGAGTCGACCGATACTCCTCGCGCCGACTCTTCACGAAATTCCTCGTGCAGGCTCTACGTGAGTCCTCGAGTCGAGTTCGAGTCCATGAGTCGACTGATACTCCTCGTACCAACTCTTCACATGTCTCATCGAGATGACTTCATTCCTCGAGTCGAGCTCCTTGTCCGCGAGTCGACCGATACTCCTCGCGCCGACTCTTCACGAAGTTCCTCGTGCAGGCTCTACGTGAGTCCTCGAGTCGAGTTCGAGTCCACTAGTCGACTGATACTCCATGTGCCGACTCTTCACGAAATTCCTCGTGCAGGCTCTACGTGAGTCCTCGAGTCGAGTTCGAGTCCACGAGTCGACTGATACTCCTTGTGTTAACTCTTCACATGTCTCCTCGAGATGAATTCATTCCTCGAGTCAAGCTCCGAGTCCGCGAGTCGACCGATACTCCTCGCGCCGACTCTTCACGAAATTCCTCGTGCAGGCTCTACGTGAGTCCTCGAGTCGAGTTCGAGTCCACGAGTCGACTGATACTCCTCGTGCCGACTCTTCACATGTCTCCTCGAGATGAATTCATTCCTCGAGTCGAGCTCCGAGTCCGCGAGTCGACCGATACTCCTCGCGCCGACTCTTCACGAAATTCCTCGTGCACGCTCTACGTGAGTCCTCGAGTCGAGTTCGAGTCCACGAGTCGACTGATACTCCTCGTGCCGACTCTTCACATGTCTCCTCGAGATGAATTCATTCCTCGAGTCGAGCTCCGAGTCCGCGAGTCGACCGATACTCCTCGCGCCGACTCTTCACGAAATTCCTCGTGCAGGCTCTACGTGAGTCCTCGAGTCGAGTTCAAGTCCACGAGTCGATTGATACTCCTCGTGCCGACTCTTCACATGTCTCCTCAAGATGAATTCATTCCTCGTGTCGAGCTCTGAGTCCGCGAGTCGACCGATACTCCTCGCGCCGACTCTTCACGAAATTCCTCGTGCAGGCTCTACGTGAGTCCTCGAGTCTAGTTCGAGTCCACGAGTCGACTGATACTCCTCGTGCCGACTCTTCACATGTCTCCTTGAGATGAATTCATTCCTCGAGTCGAACTCCGAGTCCGCGAGTCGACAAATACTCCTCGCGCCGACTCTTCAGAAATTCCTCTTGCAGGCTCTACGTGAGTCCTCGAGTCGAGTTCGAGTCCACGAGTCGACTGACATGTGAAGAGTTGGCACGAGGAGTATCAGTCGACTCATGGACTCGAACTCGACTCGAGGACTCACGTAGAGCCTGCACGAGGAATTTTGTGAAGAGTCGGCGCGAGGAGTATCGGTCGACTCGCGGACTCGGAGCTCAACTCGAGGAATGAATTCATCTCGAGGAGACATGTGAAGAGTTGGAACGAGGAGTATCAGTCGACTCGTGGACTCGAGGACTCACGTAGAGCCTGCACGAGGAATTTCGTGAAGAGTCGGCTCGAGGAGTATCGGTCGACTCGCGGACTTGGAGCTCGACTCGAGGAATGAATTCATCTCGAGGAGACATGTGAAGAGTCGGCACGAGGAGTATCAGTCGACTCGTGGACTCGAACTCGACTCGAGGACTCACGTAGAGCGTGCACGAGGAATTTCGTGAAGAGTCGGCGCGAGGAGTATCAGTCGACTCGCGGACTCGGAGATCGACTCGAGGAATGAATTCATCTCGAGGTGACATGTGAAGAGTTGGAACGAGGAGTATCAGTCGACTCATGGACTCGAACTCGACTCGAGGACTCACGTAGAGCCTGCACGAGGAATTTCGTGAAGAGTCGGCGCGAGGAGTATCGGTCGACTCGCGGACTCGGAGCTCGACTCGAGGAATGAATTCATCTCGAGGAGACATGTGAAGAGTTGGCACGAGGAGTATCTGTCGACTGAATTCATTCCTCGAGTCGAGCTCCGAGTCCGCGAGTCGACCGATACTCCTCGCGCCGACTCTTCACGAAATTCCTCGTGCAGGCTCTACGTGAGTCCTCGAGTCGAGTTCGAGTCCACTAGTCGACTGATACTCCTCGTGCCGACTCTTCACGAAATTCCTCGTGCAGGCTCTACGTGAGTCCTCGAGTCGAGTTCGAGTCCACGAGTCGACTGATACTCCTCGTGCCGACTCTTCACATGTCTCCTCGAGATGAATTCATTCCTCGAGTCGAGCTCCAAGTCCGCGAGACGACCGATACTCCTCGCGCGGACCCTTCACGAAATTCCTCGTGCAGGCTCTACGTGAGTCCTCGAGTCGAGTTCGAGTCCACGAATCGACTGATACTCCTCGTACCTACTCTTCACATATCTCCTTGAGATGAATTCATTCCTCGAGTCGAACTCCGAGTCCGCGAGTCGAGCGATACTCCTCGCGCCGACTCTTCACGAAATTCCTCCTGCAGGCTCTACGTGAGTCCTCGAGTCGAGTTCGAGTCCACGAGTCGACTGATACTCCTCGTGCCAACTCTTCACATGTCTCCTCGAGTTGAATTCATTCCTCGAGTCGAGCTCCGAGTCCGCGAGTCGACCGATACTCCTCGCGCCGACTCTTCACGAAATTCCTCGTGCAGGCTCTACGTGAGTCCTCGAGTCGAGTTCGATTCCACGAGTCGACTGATACTCCTCGTAACGACTCTTCACATGTCTAATCGACATGAATTCATTCCTCGAGTCAAGATCCGAGTCCGCGAGTCGACCGATACTCCTCGCGCCGACTCTTCACGAAATTCCTCGTGCAAGCTCTACGTGAGTCCCCGAGTTGAGTTCGAGTCCACGAGTCGACTGATACTCCTTGTGTTAACTCTTCACATGTCTCCTCGAGATGAATTCATTCCTCGAGTCGAGCTCCGAGTCCGCGAGTCGACCGATACTCCTCGCGCCGACTCTTCACGAAATTCCTCGTGCAGGCTCTACGTGAGTCCTCGAGTCGAGTTCGAGTCCACGAGTCGACTGATACTCCTCGTGCTGACTCTTCACATGTCTCCTCGAGATAAATTCATTCCTCGAGTCGAGCTCCGAGTCCGCGAGTCGACCGATACTCCTCGCGCCGACTCTTCACGAAATTTCTCGTGCAGGCTCTACGTGAGTCCTCGAGTCGAGTTCGAGTCCATGAGTCGACTGATACTCCTCGTGCCAACTCTTCACATGTCTCCTCGAGATGAATTCATTCCTCGAGTCGATCTCCGAGTCCGCGAGTCGACCGATACTCCTCGCGCCGACTCTTCACGAAATTCCTCGTGCACGCTCTACGTGAGTCCTCGAATCGAGTTCGAGTCCACGAGTCGACTGATACTCCTCGTTCCAACTCTTCACATGTCTCCTCGAGATGAATTCATTCCTCGAGTCGAGCTCCGAGTCCGCGAGTCGACCGATACTCCTCGCGCCCACTCTTCACGAAATTCCTCGTGCAGGCTCTACGTGAGTCCTCGAGTCGAGTTCGAGTCCATGAGTCGACTGATACTCCTCGTGCCAACTCTTCACATGTCTCATCGAGATGAATTCATTCCTCGAGTCGAGCTCCGAGTCCGCGAGTCGACCGATACTCCTCGTGCCGACTCTTCACGAAATTCCTCGTGCAGGCTCTACGTGAGTCCTCGAGTCGAGTTCGAGTCCACTAGTCGACTGATACTCCTCGTGCCGACTCTTCACGAAATTCCTCGTGCAGGCTCTACGTGAGTCCTCGAGTCGAGTTCGAGTCCACGAGTCGACTGATACTCCTCGTGCCGACTCTTCACATGCCTCCTCGAGATGAATTCATTCCTCGAGTCGAGCTTCGAGTCCGCGAGTCGACCGATACTCCTCGCGCGGACTCTTTACGAAATTCCTCGTGCAGGCTCTACGTGAGTCCTCGAGTCGAGTTCGAGTCCACGAGTCGACTGATACTCCTCGTGCCGACTCTTCACATATCTCCTCGAGATGAATTCATTCCCCGAGTCGAGCTCCGAGTCCGCGAGTCGACCGATACTCCTCGCGCCGACTCTTCACGAAATTCCTCGTGCAGGCTCTACGTGAGTCCTCGAGTCGAGTTCGAGTCCACGAGTCGACTGATACTCCTCATGCCAACTCTTCACATGTCTCCTCGAGATGAATTCATTCCTCGAGTCGAGCTCCGAGTCCGCGAGTCGACCGATACTCCTCGCACCAACTCTTCACGAATTTCCTCGTCCAGGCTCTACGTGAGTCCTCGAGTCGAGTTCGAGTCCACGAGTCGACTGATACTCCTCGTAACGACTCTTCACATGTCTAATCGAGATGAATTCATTCCTCGAGTCGAGATCCGAGTCCGCGAGTCGACCGATACTCCTCGAGCCGACTCTTCACGAAATTTCTCGTGCAGGCTCTACGTGAGTCCTCGAGTCGAGTTCGAGTCCACGAGTCGACTGATACTCCTCATGCCAACTCTTCACATGTCTCCTCGAGATGAATTCATTCCTCGAGTCGAGCTCCGAGTCCGCGAGTCGACCGATACTCCTCGCGCCGACTCTTCACGAAATTCCTCGTGCAGGCTCTACGTGAGTCCTCGAGTCGAGTTCGAGTCCATGAGTCGACTGATACTCCTCGTACCAACTCTTCACATGTCTCATCGAGATGACTTCATTCCTCAAGTCGAGCTCCTTGTCCGCGAGTCGACCGATACTCCTCGCGCCGACTCTTCACGAAGTTCCTCGTGCAGGCTCTACGTGAGTCCTCGAGTCGAGTTCGAGTCCACTAGTCGACTGATACTCCATGTGCCGACTCTTCACGAAATTCCTCGTGCAGGCTCTACGTGAGTCCTCGAGTCGAGTTCGAGTCCACGAGTCGACTGATACTCCTTGTGTTAACTCTTCACATGTCTCCTCGAGATGAATTCATTCCTCGAGTCAAGCTCCGAGTCCGCGAGTCGACCGATACTCCTCGCGCCGACTCTTCACGAAATTCCTCGTGCAGGCTCTACGTGAGTCCTCGAGTCGAGTTCGAGTCCACGAGTCGACTGATACTCCTCGTGCCGACTCTTCACATATCTCCTCGAGATGAATTCATTCCCCGAGTCGAGCTCCGAGTCCGCGAGTCGACCGATACTCCTCGCGCCGACTCTTCACGAAATTCCTCGTGCAGGCTCTACGTGAGTCCTCGAGTCGAGTTCGAGTCCACGAGTCGACTGATACTCCTCATGCCAACTCTTCACATGTCTCCTCGAGATGAATTCATTCCTCGAGTCGAGCTCCGAGTCCGCGAGTCGACCGATACTCCTCGCACCAACTCTTCACGAATTTCCTCGTCCAGGCTCTACGTGAGTCCTCGAGTCGAGTTCGAGTCCACGAGTCGACTGATACTCCTCGTAACGACTCTTCACATGTCTAATCGAGATGAATTCATTCCTCGAGTCGAGATCCGAGTCCGCGAGTCGACCGATACTCCTCGAGCCGACTCTTCACGAAATTTCTCGTGCAGGCTCTACGTGAGTCCTCGAGTCGAGTTCGAGTCCACGAGTCGACTGATACTCCTCATGCCAACTCTTCACATGTCTCCTCGAGATGAATTCATTCCTCGAGTCGAGCTCCGAGTCCGCGAGTCGACCGATACTCCTCGCGCCGACTCTTCACGAAATTCCTCGTGCAGGCTCTACGTGAGTCCTCGAGTCGAGTTCGAGTCCATGAGTCGACTGATACTCCTCGTACCAACTCTTCACATGTCTCATCGAGATGACTTCATTCCTCAAGTCGAGCTCCTTGTCCGCGAGTCGACCGATACTCCTCGCGCCGACTCTTCACGAAGTTCCTCGTGCAGGCTCTACGTGAGTCCTCGAGTCGAGTTCGAGTCCACTAGTCGACTGATACTCCATGTGCCGACTCTTCACGAAATTCCTCGTGCAGGCTCTACGTGAGTCCTCGAGTCGAGTTCGAGTCCACGAGTCGACTGATACTCCTTGTGTTAACTCTTCACATGTCTCCTCGAGATGAATTCATTCCTCGAGTCAAGCTCCGAGTCCGCGAGTCGACCGATACTCCTCGCGCCGACTCTTCACGAAATTCCTTGTGCAGGCTCTACGTGAGTCCTCGAGTCGAGTTCCAGTCCACGAGTCGACTGATACTCCTCGTGCTGACTCTTCACATGTCTCGTCGAGATGAATTCATTCCTCGAGTCGAGCTCCGAGTCCGCGAGTCGACCGATACTCCTCGCGCCGACTCTTCACGAAATTCCTCGTGCACGCTCTACGTGAGTCCTCGAGTCGAGTTCGAGTCCACGAGTCGACTGATACTCCTCGTGCCGACTCTTCACATGTCTCCTCGAGATGAATTCATTCCTCGAGTCGAGCTCCGAGTCCGCGAGTCGACCGATACTCCTCGCGCCGACTCTTCACGAAATTCCTCGTGCAGGCTCTACGTGAGTCCTCGAGTCGAGTTCGAGTCCACGAGTCGATTGATACTCCTCGTGCTGACTCTTCACATGTCTCCTCGAGATGAATTCATTCCTCGTGTCGAGCTCTGAGTCCGCGAGTCGACCGATACTCCTCGCGCCGACTCTTCACGAAATTCCTCGTGCAGGATCTACGTGAGTCCTCGAGTCTAGTTCGAGTCCACGAGTCGACTGATACTCCTCGTGCCGACTCTTCACATGTCTCCTTGAGATGAATTCATTCCTCGAGTCGAACTCCGAGTCCGCGAGTCGACCAATACTCCTCGCGCCGACTCTTCAGAAATTCCTCGTGCAGGCTCTACGTGAGTCTTCGAGTCGAGTTCGAGTCCACGAGTCGACTGATACTCCTCGTGCCAACTCTTCACATGTCTCCTCGAGATGAATTCATTCCTCGAGTCGAGCTCCGAGTCCGCGAGTCGACCGATACTCCTCGCGCCGACTCTTCACGAAATTCCTCGTGCAGGCTCTACGTGAGTCCTCGAGTCGAGTTCGATTCCACGAGTCGACTGATACTCCTCGTAACGACTCTTCACATGTCTCCTTGAGATGAATTCATTCCTCGAGTCGAGATCCGAGTCCGCGAGTCGACCGATACTCCTCGCGCCGACTCTTCACGAAATTCCTCGTGCAAGCTCTACGTGAGTCCTCGAGTCGAGTTCGAGTCCACGAGTCGACTGATACTCCTTGTGTTAACTCTTCACATGTCTCCTCGAGATGAATTCATTCCTCGAGTCGAGCTCCGAGTCCGCGAGTCGACCGATACTCCTCGCGCCGACTCTTCACGAAATTCCTCGTGCAGGCTCTACGTGAGTCCTCGAGTCGAGTTTGAGTCCACGAGTCGACTGATACTCCTCGTGCCGACTCTTCACATGTCTCCTCGAGATGAATTCATTCCTCGAGTCGAGCTCCGAGTCCGCGAGTCGACCGATACTCCTCGCGCCGACTCTTCACGAAATTCCTTGTGCAGGCTCTACGTGAGTCCTCGGTCGAGTTCGAGTCCATGAGTCGACTGATACTCCTCGTGCCAACTCTTCACATGTCTCCTCGAGATGAATTCATTCCTCGAGTCGATCTCCGAGTCCGCGTGTCGACCGATACTCCTCGCGCCGACTCTTCACGAAGTTCCTCGTGCAGGCTCTACGTGAGTCCTCGAGTCGAGTTCGAGTCCACTAGTCGACTGATACTCCATGTGCCGACTCTTCACGAAATTCCTCGTGCAGGCTCTACGTGAGTCCTCGAGTCGAGTTCGAGTCCACGAGTCGACTGATACTCCTTGTGTTAACTCTTCACATGTCTCCTCGAGATGAATTCATTCCTCGAGTCGAGCTCCGAGTCCGTGAGTCGACCGATACTCCTCGCGCCGACTCTTCACGAAATTCCTCGTGTAGGCTCTACGTGAGTCCTCGAGTCGAGTTCGAGTCCACGAGTCGACTGATACTCCTCGTGCCGACTCTTCACATGTCTCCTCGAGATGAATTCATTCCTCGAGTCGAGCTCCGAGTCCGCGAGTCGACCGATACTCCTCGCGCCGACTCTTCACGAAATTCCTCGTGCAGGCTCTACGTGAGTCCTCGAGTCGAGTTCGAGTCCACGAGTCGATTGATACTCCTCGTGCCGACTCGTCACATGTCTCCTCGAGATGAATTCATTCCTCGTGTCGAGCTCTGAGTCCGCGAGTCGACCGATACTCCTCGCGCCGACTCTTCACGAAATTCCTCGTGCAGGCTCTACGTGAGTCCTCGAGTCTACTTCGAGTCCACGAGTCGACTGATACTCCTCGTGCCGACTCTTCACATGTCTCCTTGAGATGAATTCATTCCTCGAGTCGAACTCCGAGTCCGCGAGTCGACCAATAGTCCTCGCGCCGACTCTTCAGAAATTCCTCGTGCAGGCTCTACGTGAGTCCTCGAGTCGAGTTCGAGTCCACGAGTCGACTGATACTCCTTGTGCCAACTCTTCACATGTCTCCTCGAGATGAATTCATTCCTCGAGTCGAGCTCCGAGTCTGCGAGTCGACCGATACTCCTCGCGCCGACTCTTCACGAAATTCCTCGTGCAGGCTCTACGTGAGTCCTCGAGTCGAGTTCGATTCCACGAGTCGACTGATACTCCTCGTAACGACTCTTCACATGTCTCCTCGAGATGAATTCATTCCTCGAGTCGAGATCCGAGTCCGCGAGTCGACCGATACTCCTCGCGCCGACTCTTCACGAAATTTCTCGTGCAAGCTCTACGTGAGTCCTCGAGTCGAGTTCGAGTCCACGAGTCGACTGATACTCCGTGTGTTAACTCTTCACATGTCTCCTCGAGATGAATTCATTCCTCGAGTCGAGCTCCGAGTCCGCGAGTCGACCGATACTCCTCGCGCCGACTCTTCACGAAATTCCTCGTGCAGGCTCTACGTGAGTCCTCGAGTCGAGTTTGAGTCCACGAGTCGACTGATACTCCTCGTGCCGACTCTTCACATGTCTCCTCGAGATGAATTCATTCCTCGAGTCGAGCTCCGAGTCCGCGAGTCGACCGATACTCCTCGCGCCGACTCTTCACGAAATTACTCGTGCAGGCTCTACGTGAGTCCTCGAGTCGAGTTCGAGTCCATGAGTCGACTGATACTCCTCGTGCCAACTCTTCACATGTCTCCTCGAGATGAATTCATTCCTCGAGTCGATCTCCGAGTCCGCGAGTCGACCGATACTCCTCGCGCCGACTCTTCATGAAGTTCCTCGTGCAGGCTCTACGTGAGTCCTCGAGTCGAGTTCGAGTCCACTAGTTGACTGATACTCCATGTGCCGACTCTTCATGAAATTCCTCGTGCAGGCTCTACGTGAGTCCTCGAGTCGAGTTTGAGTCCACGAGTCGACTGATACTCCTTGTGTTAACTCTTCACATGTCTCCTCGAGATGAATTCATTCCTCGAGTCGAGCTCCGAGTCCGCGAGTCGACCGATACTCCTCGCGCTGACTCTTCACGAAATTCCTCGTGCAGGCTCTACGTGAGTCCTCGAGTCGAGTTCGAGTCCACGAGTCGACTGATACTCCTCGTGCCGACTCTTCACATGTCTCCTCGAGATGAATTCATTCCTCGAGTCGAGCTCCGAGTCCGCGAGTCGACCGATACTCCTCGCGCCGACTCTTCACGAAATTCCTCGTGCAGGCTCTACGTGAGTCCTCGAGTCGAGTTCGAGTCCACGAGTCGATTGATACTCCTCGTGCTGACTCGTCACATGTCTCCTCGAGATGAATTCATTCCTCGTGTCGAGCTCTCAGTCCGCGAGTCGACCGATACTCCTCGCGCCGACTCTTCACGAAATTCCTCGTGCAGGCTCTACGTGAGTCCTCGAGTCTACTTCGAGTCCACGAGTCGACTGATACTCCTCGTGCCGACTCTTCACATGTCTCCTTGAGATGAATTCATTCCTCGAGTCGAACTCCGAGTCCGCGAGTCGACCAATAGTCCTCGCGCCGACTCTTCAGAAATTCCTCGTGCAGGCTCTACGTGAGTCCTCGAGTCGAGTTCGAGTCCACGAGTCGACTGATACTCCTTGTGCCAACTCTTCACATGTCTCCTCGAGATGAATTCATTCCTCGAGTCGAGCTCCGAGTCCGCGAGTCGACCGATACTCCTCGCGCCGACTCTTCACGAAATTCCTCGTGCAGGCTCTACGTGAGTCCTCGAGTCGAGTTCGATTCCACGAGTCGACTGATACTCCTCGTAACGACTCTTCACATGTCTCCTCGAGATGAATTCATTCCTCGAGTCGAGATCCGAGTCCGCGAGTCGACCGATACTCCTCGCGCCGACTCTTCACGAAATTCCTCGTGCAAGCTCTACGTGAGTCCTCGAGTCGAGTTCGAGTCCACGAGTCGACTGATACTCCTTGTGTTAACTCTTCACATGTCTCCTCGAGATGAATTCATTCCTCGAGTCGAGCTCCGAGTCCGCGAGTCGACCGATACTCCTCGCGCCGACTCTTCACGAAATTCCTCGTGCAGGCTCTACGTGAGTCCTCGAGTCGAGTTTGAGTCCACGAGTCGACTGATACTCCTCGTGCCGACTCTTCACATGTCTCCTCGAGATGAATTCATTCCTCGAGTCGAGCTCCGAGTCCGCGAGTCGACCGATACTCCTCGCGCCGACTCTTCACGAAATTACTCGTGCAGGCTCTACGTGAGTCCTCGAGTCGAGTTCGAGTCCATGAGTCGACTGATACTCCTCGTGCCAACTCTTCACATGTCTCCTCGAGATGAATTCATTCCTCGAGTCGATCTCCGAGTCCGCGAGTCGACCGATACTCCTCGCGCCGACTCTTCATGAAGTTCCTCGTGCAGGCTCTACGTGAGTCCTCGAGTCGAGTTCGAGTCCACTAGTTGACTGATACTCCATGTGCCGACTCTTCATGAAATTCCTCGTGCAGGCTCTACGTGAGTCCTCGAGTCGAGTTTGAGTCCACGAGTCGACTGATACTCCTTGTGTTAACTCTTCACATGTCTCCTCGAGATGAATTCATTCCTCGAGTCGAGCTCCGAGTCCGCGAGTCGACCGATACTCCTCGCGCTGACTCTTCACGAAATTCCTCGTGCAGGCTCTACGTGAGTCCTCGAGTCGAGTTCGAGTCCACGAGTCGACTGATACTCCTCGTGCCGACTCTTCACATGTCTCCTCGAGATGAATTCATTCCTCGAGTCGAGCTCCGAGTCCGCGAGTCGACCAATACTCCTCGCGCCGACTCTTCACGAAATTCCTCGTGCACGCTCTACGTGAGTCCTCGAGTCGAGTTCGAGTCCACGAGTCGACTGATACTCCTCGTGCCGACTCTTCACATGTCTCCTCGAGATGAATTCATTCCTCGAGTCGAGCTCCGAGTCCGCGAGTCGACCGATACTCCTCGCGCCGACTCTTTACGAAATTCCTCGTGCAGGCTCTACGTGAGTCCTCGAGTCGAGTTCGAGTCCACGAGTCGATTAATACTCCTCGTGCCGACTCTTCACATGTCTCCTCGAGATAAATTCATTCCTCGTGTCGAGCTTTGAGTCCGCGAGTCGACCGATACTCCTCGCGCCGACTCTTCACGAAATTCCTCGTGCAGGCTCTACGTGAGTCCTCGAGTCTAGTTCGAGTCCACGAGTCGACTGATACTCCTCGTGCCGACTCTTCACATGTCTCCTTGAGATGAATTCATTCCTCGAGTCGAACTCCGAGTCCGCGAGTCGACCAATACTCCTCGCGCCGACTCTTCAGAAATTCCTCGTGCAGGCTCTACGTGAGTCCTCGAGTCGAGTTCGAGTCCACGAGTCGACTGATACTCCTTGTGCCAACTCTTCACATGTCTCCTCGAGATGAATTCATTCCTCGAGTCGAGCTCCGAGTCCGCGAGTCGACCGATACTCCTCGCGCCGACTCTTCACGAAATTCCTCGTGCAGGCTCTACGTGAGTCCTCGAGTCGAGTTCGAGTCCATGAGTCGACTGATACTCCTTGTGCCAACTCTTCACATGTCTCCTCGAGATGAATTCATTCCTCGAGTCGATCTCCGAGTCCGCGAGTCGACCGATACTCCTCGCGCCGACTCTTCACGAAATTCCTCGTGCAGGCTCTACGTGAGTCCTCGAGTCTAGTTCGAGTCCACGAGTCGACTGATACTCCTCGTGCCGACTCTTCACATGTCTCCTTGAGATGAATTCATTCCTCGAGTCGAACTCCGAGTCCGCGAGTCGACCAATACTCCTCGCGCCGACTCTTCAGAAATTCCTCGTGCAGGCTCTACGTGAGTCCTCGAGTCGAGTTCGAGTCCACGAGTCGACTGATACTCCTTGTGCCAACTCTTCACATGTCTCCTCGAGATGAATTCATTCCTCGAGTCGAGCTCCGAGTCCGCGAGTCGACCGATACTCCTCGCGCCGACTCTTCACGAAATTCCTCGTGCAGGCTCTACGTGAGTCCTCGAGTCGAGTTCGATTCCACGAGTCGACTGATACTCCTCGTAACGACTCTTCACATGTCTCCTCGAGATGAATTCATTCCTCGAGTCGAGATCCGAGTCCGCGAGTCGACCGATACTCCTCGCGCCGACTCTTCACGAAATTCCTCGTGCAAGCTCTACGTGAGTCCTCGAGTCGAGTTCGAGTCCACGAGTTGACTGATACTCCTTGTGTTAACTCTTCACATGTCTCCTCGAGATGAATTCATTCCTCGAGTCGAGCTCCGAGTCCGCGAGTCGACCGATACTCCTCGCGCCGACTCTTCACGAAATTCCTCGTGCAGGCTCTACGTGAGTCCTCGAGTCGAGTTTGAGTCCACGAGTCGACTGATACTCCTCGTGCCGACTCTTCACATGTCTCCTCGAGATGAATTCATTCCTCGAGTCGAGCTCCGAGTCCGCGAGTCGACCGATACTCCTCGCGCCGACTCTTCACGAAATTACTCGTGCAGGCTCTACGTGAGTCCTCGAGTCGAGTTCGAGTCCATGAGTCGACTGATACTCCTCGTGCCAACTCTTCACATGTCTCCTCGAGATGAATTCATTCCTCGAGTCGATCTCCGAGTCCGCGAGTCGACCGATACTCCTCGCGCCGACTCTTCATGAAGTTCCTCGTGCAGGCTCTACGTGAGTCCTCGAGTCGAGTTCGAGTCCACTAGTTGACTGATACTCCATGTGCCGACTCTTCACGAAATTCCTCGTGCAGGCTCTACGTGAGTCCTCGAGTCGAGTTTGAGTCCACGAGTCGACTGATACTCCTTGTGTTAACTCTTCACATGTCTCCTCGAGATGAATTCATTCCTCGAGTCGAGCTCCGAGTCCGCGAGTCGACCGATACTCCTCGCGCTGACTCTTCACGAAATTCCTCGTGCAGGCTCTACGTGAGTCCTCGAGTCGAGTTCGAGTCCACGAGTCGACTGATACTCCTCGTGCCGACTCTTCACATGTCTCCTCGAGATGAATTCATTCCTCGAGTCGAGCTCCGAGTCCGCGAGTCGACCAATACTCCTCGCGCCGACTCTTCACGAAATTCCTCGTGCACGCTCTACGTGAGTCCTCGAGTCGAGTTCGAGTCCACGAGTCGACTGATACTCCTCGTGCCGACTCTTCACATGTCTCCTCGAGATGAATTCATTCCTCGAGTCGAGCTCCGAGTCCGCGAGTCGACCGATACTCCTCGCGCCGACTCTTTACGAAATTCCTCGTGCAGGCTCTACGTGAGTCCTCGAGTCGAGTTCGAGTCCACGAGTCGATTGATACTCCTCGTGCCGACTCTTCACATGTCTCCTCGAGATGAATTCATTCCTCGTGTCGAGCTTTGAGTCCGCGAGTCGACCGATACTCCTCGCGCCGACTCTTCACGAAATTCCTCGTGCAGGCTCTACGTGAGTCCTCGAGTCTAGTTCGAGTCCACGAGTCGACTGATACTCCTCGTGCCGACTCTTCACATGTCTCCTTGAGATGAATTCATTCCTCGAGTCGAACTCCGAGTCCGCGAGTCGACCAATAGTCCTCGCGCCGACTCTTCAGAAATTCCTCGTGCAGGCTCTACGTGAGTCCTCGAGTCGTGTTCGAGTCCACGAGTCGACTGATACTCCTTGTGCCAACTCTTCACATGTCTCCTCGAGATGAATTCATTCCTCGAGTCGAGCTCCGAGTCCGCGAGTCGACCGATACTCCTCGTGCCGACTCTTCACGAAATTCCTCGTGCAGGCTCTACGTGAGTCCTCGAGTCGAGTTCGATTCCACGAGTCGACTGATACTCCTCGTAACGACTCTTCACATGTCTCCTCGAGATGAATTCATTCCTCGAGTCGAGATCCGAGTCCGCGAGTCGACCGATACTCCTCGCGCCGACTCTTCACGAAATTCCTCGTGCAAGCTCTACGTGAGTCCTCGAGTCGAGTTCGAGTCCACGAGTCGACTGATACTCCTTGTGTTAACTCTTCACATGTCTCCTCGAGATGAATTCATTCCTCGAGTCGAGCTCCGAGTCCGCGAGTCGACCGATACTCCTCGCGCCGACTCTTCACGAAATTCCTCGTGCAGGCTCTACGTGAGTCCTCGAGTCGAGTTTGAGTCCACGAGTCGACTGATACTCCTCGTGCCGACTCTTCACATGTCTCCTCGAGATGAATTCATTCCTCGAGTCGAGCTCCGAGTCCGCGAGTCGACCGATACTCCTCGCGCCGACTCTTCACGAAATTACTCGTGCAGGCTCTACGTGAGTCCTCGAGTCGAGTTCGAGTCCATGAGTCGACTGATACTCCTCGTGCCAACTCTTCACATGTCTCCTCGAGATGAATTCATTCCTCGAGTCGATCTCCGAGTCCGCGAGTCGACCGATACTCCTCGCGCCGACTCTTCATGAAGTTCCTCGTGCAGGCTCTACGTGAGTCCTCGAGTCGAGTTCGAGTCCACTAGTTGACTGATACTCCATGTGCCGACTCTTCACGAAATTCCTCGTGCAGGCTCTACGTGAGTCCTCGAGTCGAGTTTGAGTCCACGAGTCGACTGATACTCCTTGTGTTAACTCTTCACATGTCTCCTCGAGATGAATTCATTCCTCGAGTCGAGCTCCGAGTCCGCGAGTCGACCGATACTCCTCGCGCTGACTCTTCACGAAATTCCTCGTGCAGGCTCTACGTGAGTCCTCGAGTCGAGTTCGAGTCCACGAGTCGACTGATACTCCTCGTGCCGACTCTTCACATGTCTCCTCGAGATGAATTCATTCCTCGAGTCGAGCTCCGAGTCCGCGAGTCGACCAATACTCCTCGCGCCGACTCTTCACGAAATTCCTCGTGCACGCTCTACGTGAGTCCTCGAGTCGAGTTCGAGTCCACGAGTCGACTGATACTCCTCGTGCCGACTCTTCACATGTCTCCTCGAGATGAATTCATTCCTCGAGTCGAGCTCCGAGTCCGCGAGTCGACCGATACTCCTCGCGCCGACTCTTTACGAAATTCCTCGTGCAGGCTCTACGTGAGTCCTCGAGTCGAGTTCGAGTCCACGAGTCGATTGATACTCCTCGTGCCGACTCTTCACATGTCTCCTCGAGATGAATTCATTCCTCGTGTCGAGCTTTGAGTCCGCGAGTCGACCGATACTCCTCGCGCCGACTCTTCACGAAATTCCTCGTGCAGGCTCTACGTGAGTCCTCGAGTCTAGTTCGAGTCCACTAGTCGACTGATACTCCTCGTGCCGACTCTTCACATGTCTCCTTGAGATGAATTCATTCCTCGAGTCGAACTCCGAGTCCGCGAGTCGACCAATAGTCCTCGCGCCGACTCTTCAGAAATTCCTCGTGCAGGCTCTACGTGAGTCCTCGAGTCGTGTTCGAGTCCACGAGTCGACTGATACTCCTTGTGCCAACTCTTCACATGTCTCCTCGAGATGAATTCATTCCTCGAGTCGAGCTCCGAGTCCGCGAGTCGACCGATACTCCTCGTGCCGACTCTTCACGAAATTCCTCGTGCAGGCTCTACGTGAGTCCTCGAGTCGAGTTCGATTCCACGAGTCGACTGATACTCCTCGTAACGACTCTTCACATGTCTCCTCGAGATGAATTCATTCCTCGAGTCGAGATCCGAGTCCGCGAGTCGACCGATACTCCTCGCGCCGACTCTTCACGAAATTCCTCGTGCAAGCTCTACGTGAGTCCTCGAGTCGAGTTCGAGTCCACGAGTCGACTGATACTCCTTGTGTTAACTCTTCACATGTCTCCTCGAGATGAATTCATTCCTCGAGTCGAGCTCCGAGTCCGCGAGTCGACCGATACTCCTCGCGCCGACTCTTCACGAAATTCCTCGTGCAGGCTCTACGTGAGTCCTCGAGTCGAGTTTGAGTCCACGAGTCGACTGATACTCCTCGTGCCGACTCTTCACATGTCTCCTCGAGATGAATTCATTCCTCGAGTCGAGCTCCGAGTCCGCGAGTCGACCGATACTCCTCGCGCCGACTCTTCACGAAATTACTCGTGCAGGCTCTACGTGAGTCCTCGAGTCGAGTTCGAGTCCATGAGTCGACTGATACTCCTCGTGCCAACTCTTCACATGTCTCCTCGAGATGAATTCATTCCTCGAGTCGATCTCCGAGTCCGCGAGTCGACCGATACTCCTCGCGCCGACTCTTCATGAATTTCCTCGTGCAGGCTCTACGTGAGTCCTCGAGTCGAGTTCGAGTCCACTAGTTGACTGATACTCCATGTGCCGACTCTTCACGAAATTCCTCGTGCAGGCTCTACGTGAGTCCTCGAGTCGAGTTTGAGTCCACGAGTCGACTGATACTCCTTGTGTTAACTCTTCACATGTCTCCTCGAGATGAATTCATTCCTCGAGTCGAGCTCCGAGTCCGCGAGTCGACCGATACTCCTCGCGCTGACTCTTCACGAAATTCCTCGTGCAGGCTCTACGTGAGTCCTCGAGTCGAGTTCGAGTCCACGAGTCGACTGATACTCCTCGTGCCGACTCTTCACATGTCTCCTCGAGATGAATTCATTACTCGAGTCGAGCTCCGAGTCCGCGAGTCGACCAATACTCCTCGCGCCGACTCTTCACGAAATTCCTCGTGCACGCTCTACGTGAGTCCTCGAGTCGAGTTCGAGTCCACGAGTCGACTGATACTCCTCGTGCCGACTTTTCACATGTCTCCTCGAGATGAATTCATTCCTCGAGTCGAGCTCCGAGTCCGCGAGTCGACCGATACTCCTCGCGCCGACTCTTTACGAAATTCCTCGTGCAGGCTCTACGTGAGTCCTTGAGTCGAGTTCGAGTCCACGAGTCGATTGATACTCCTCGTGCCGACTCTTCACATGTCTCCTCGAGATGAATTCATTCCTCGTGTCGAGCTTTGAGTCCGCGAGTCGACCGATACTCCTCGCGCCGACTCTTCACGAAATTCCTCGTGCAGGCTCTACGTGAGTCCTCGAGTCTAGTTCGAGTCCACGAGTCGACTGATACTCCTCGTGCCGACTCTTCACATGTCTCCTTGAGATGAATTCATTCCTCGAGTCGAACTCCGAGTCCGCGAGTCGACCAATACTCCTCGCGCCGACTCTTCAGAAATTCCTCGTGCAGGCTCTACGTGAGTCCTCGAGTCGAGTTCGAGTCCACGAGTCGACTGGTACTCCTTGTGCCAACTCTTCACATGTCTCCTCGAGATGAATTCATTCCTCGAGTCGAGCTCCGAGTCCGCGAGTCGACCGATACTCCTCGCGCCAACTCTTCACGAAATTCCTCGTGCAGGCTCTACGTGAGTCCTCGAGTCGAGTTCGATTCCACGAGTCGACTGATACTCCTCGTAACGACTCTTCACATGTCTCCTCGAGATGAATTCATTCCTCGAGTCGAGATCCGAGTCCGCGAGTCGACCGATACTCCTCGCGCCGACTCTTCACGAAATTCCTCGTGCAAGCTCTACGTGAGTCCTCGAGTCGAGTTCGAGTCCACGAGTCGACTGATACTCCTTGTGTTAACTCTTCACATGTCTCCTCGAGATGAATTCATTCCTCGAGTCGAGCTCCGAGTCCGCGAGTCGACCGATACTCCTCGCGCCGACTCTTCACGAAATTCCTCGTGCAGGCTCTACGTGAGTCCTCGAGTCGAGTTCGAGTCCATGAGTCGACTGATACTCCTCGTGCCAACTCTTCACATGTCTCCTCGAGATGAATTCATTCCTCGAGTCGATCTCCGAGTCCGCGAGTCGACCGATACTCCTCGCGCCGACTCTTCATGAAGTTCCTCGTGCAGGCTCTACGTGAGTCCTCGAGTCGAGTTCGAGTCCACTAGTTGACTGATACTCCATGTGCCGACTCTTCACGAAATTCCTCGTGCAGGCTCTACGTGAGTCCTCGAGTCGAGTTTGAGTCCACGAGTCGACTGATACTCCTTGTGTTAACTCTTCACATGTCTCCTCGAGATGAATTCATTCCTCGAGTCGAGCTCCGAGTCCGCGAGTCGACCGATACTCCTCGCGCTGACTCTTCACGAAATTCCTCGTGCAGGCTCTACGTGAGTCCTCGAGTCGAGTTCGAGTCCACGAGTCGACTGATACTCCTCGTGCCGACTCTTCACATGTCTCCTCGAGATGAATTCATTCCTCGAGTCGAGCTCCGAGTCCGCGAGTCGACCAATACTCCTCGCGCCGACTCTTCACGAAATTCCTCGTGCACGCTCTACGTGAGTCCTCGAGTCGAGTTCGAGTCCACGAGTCGACTGATACTCCTCGTGCCGACTCTTCACATGTCTCCTCGAGATGAATTCATTCCTCGAGTCGAGCTCCGAGTCCGCGAGTCGACCGATACTCCTCGCGCCGACTCTTTACGAAATTCCTCGTACAGGCTCTACGTGAGTCCTTGAGTCGAGTTCGAGTCCACGAGTCGATTGATACTCCTCGTGCCGACTCTTCACATGTCTCCTCGAGATGAATTCATTCCTCGTGTCGAGCTTTGAGTCCGCGAGTCGACCGATACTCCTCGCGCCGACTCTTCACGAAATTCCTCGTGCAGGCTCTACGTGAGTCCTCGAGTCTAGTTCGAGTCCACGAGTCGACTGATACTCCTCGTGCCGACTCTTCACATGTCTCCTTGAGATGAATTCATTCCTCGAGTCGAACTCCGAGTCCGCGAGTCGACCAATACTCCTCGCGCCGACTCTTCAGAAATTCCTCGTGCAGGCTCTACGTGAGTCCTCGAGTCGAGTTCGAGTCCACGAGTCGACTGGTACTCCTTGTGCCAACTCGTCACATGTCTCCTCGAGATGAATTCATTCCTCGAGTCGAGCTCCGAGTCCGCGAGTCGACCGATACTCCTCGCGCCAACTCTTCACGAAATTCCTCGTGCAGGCTCTACGTGAGTCCTCGAGTCGAGTTCGATTCCACGAGTCGACTGATACTCCTCGTAACGACTCTTCACATGTCTCCTCGAGATGAATTCATTCCTCGAGTCGAGATCCGAGTCCGCGAGTCGACCGATACTCCTCGCGCCGACTCTTCACGAAATTCCTCGTGCAAGCTCTACGTGAGTCCTCGAGTCGAGTTCGAGTCCACGAGTCGACTGATACTCCTTGTGTTAACTCTTCACATGTCTCCTCGAGATGAATTCATTCCTCGAGTCGAGCTCCGAGTCCGCGAGTCGACCGATACTCCTCGCGCCGACTCTTCACGAAATTCCTCGTGCAGGCTCTACGTGAGTCCTCGAGTCGAGTTTGAGTCCACGAGTCGACTGATACTCCTCGTGCCGACTCTTCACATGTCTCCTCGAGATGAATTCATTCCTCGAGTCGAGCTCCGAGTCCGCGAGTCGACCGATACTCCTCGCGCCGACTCTTCACGAAATTCCTCGTGCACGCTCTACGTGAGTCCTCGAGTCGAGTTCGAGTCCATGAGTCGACTGATACTCCTCGTGCCAACTCTTCACATGTCTCCTCGAGATGAATTCATTCCTCGAGTCGATCTCCGAGTCCGCGAGTCGACCGATACTCCTCGCGCCGACTCTTCACGAAATTCCTCGTGCACGCTCTACGTGAGTCCTCGAGTCGAGTTCGAGTCCACGAGTCGACTGATACTCCTCGTGCCGACTCTTCACATGTCTCCTCGACATGAATTCATTCCTCGAGTCGAGCTCCGAGTCCGCGAGTCGACCGATGCTCCTCGAGCCGACTCTTCACGAAATTCCTCGTGCAGTCTCAACGTGAGTCCTCGAGTCGAGTTTGAGTCCACGAGTCGACTGATACTCCTCGTTCCAACTCTTCACATGTCTCCTCGAGATGAATTCAATCCTCGAGTCGAGCTCCGAGTCCGCGAGTCGACCGATACTCCTCGCGCCGACTCTTCACGAAATTCCTCGTGCAGGCTCTACGTGAGTCCTCGAGTCGAGTTCGAGTCCACGAGTCGACTGATACTCCTCGTGCCGACTCTTCACATGTCTCCTCGAGATGAATTCATTCCTCGAGTCGAGCTCCGAGTCCACGAGTCGACCGATACTCCTCGCGCCGACTCTTCACGAAATTACTCGTGCAGGCTCTACGTGAGTCCTCGAGTCGAGTTCGAGTCCATGAGTCGACTGATACTCCTCGTGCCAACTCTTCACATGTCTCCTCGAGATGAATTCATTCCTCGAGTCGAGCTCTGAGTCCGCGAGTCGACCGATACTCCTCGCGCCGACTCTTCACGAAATTCCTCGTGCAGGCTCTACGTGAGTCCTCGAGTCGAGTTCGAGTCCACGAGTCGACTGATACTCCTCGTGCCAACTCGTCACATGTCTCCTCGAGATGAATTCATTCCTCGAGTCGAGCTCCGAGTCCGCGAGTCGACCGATACTCCTCGCGCCGACTCTTCACGAAATTCCTCGTGCAGGCTCTACGTGAGTCCTCGAGTCGAGTTCGATTCCACGAGTCGACTGATACTCCTCGTAACGACTTTTCACATGTCTCCTCGAGATGAATTCATTCCTCGAGTCGAGCTCCGAGTCCGCGAGTCGACCAATACTCCTCGCGCCGACTCTTCACGAAATTCCTCGTGCACGCTCTACGTGAGTCCTCGAGTCGAGTTCGAGTCCACGAGTCGACTGATACTCCTCGTGCCGACTCTTCACATGTCTCCTCGAGATGAATTCATTCCTCGAGTCGAGCTCCGAGTCCGCGAGTCGACCGATACTCCTCGCGCCGACTCTTCACGAAATTCCTCGTGCAGGCTCTACGTGAGTCCTCGAGTCGAGTTTGAGTCCACGAGTCGACTGATACTCCTCGTGCCGACTCTTCACATGTCTCCTCGAGATGAATTCATTCCTCGAGTCGAGCTCCGAGTCCGCGAGTCGACCGATACTCCTCGCGCCGACTCTTCACGAAATTCCTCGTGCACGCTCTACGTGAGTCCTCGAGTCGAGTTCGAGTCCATGAGTCGACTGATACTCCTCGTGCCAACTCTTCACATGTCTCCTCGAGATGAATTCATTCCTCGAGTCGATCTCCGAGTCCGCGAGTCGACCGATACTCCTCGCGCCGACTCTTCACGAAATTCCTCGTGCACGCTCTACGTGAGTCCTCGAGTCGAGTTCGAGTCCACGAGTCGACTG
The DNA here is from genome assembly GCF_054948205.1 of Urtica dioica subsp. dioica. NCBI lineage: Eukaryota > Viridiplantae > Streptophyta > Magnoliopsida > Rosales > Urticaceae > Urtica > Urtica dioica. The sequence continues at coordinate 33,851,167 of NC_142756.1, read as the reverse complement.
ATACTCCTCGTGCCGACTCTTCACATGTCTCCTCGACATGAATTCATTCCTCGAGTCGAGCTCCGAGTCCGCGAGTCGACCGATGCTCCTCGAGCCGACTCTTCACGAAATTCCTCGTGCAGTCTCAACGTGAGTCCTCGAGTCGAGTTTGAGTCCACGAGTCGACTGATACTCCTCGTTCCAACTCTTCACATGTCTCCTCGAGATGAATTCAATCCTCGAGTCGAGCTCCGAGTCCGCGAGTCGACCGATACTCCTCGCGCCGACTCTTCACGAAATTCCTCGTGCAGGCTCTACGTGAGTCCTCGAGTCGAGTTCGAGTCCACGAGTCGACTGATACTCCTCGTGCCGACTCTTCACATGTCTCCTCGAGATGAATTCATTCCTCGAGTCGAGCTCCGAGTCCACGAGTCGACCGATACTCCTCGCGCCGACTCTTCACGAAATTACTCGTGCAGGCTCTACGTGAGTCCTCGAGTCGAGTTCGAGTCCATGAGTCGACTGATACTCCTCGTGCCAACTCTTCACATGTCTCCTCGAGATGAATTCATTCCTCGAGTCGAGCTCTGAGTCCGCGAGTCGACCGATACTCCTCGCGCCGACTCTTCACGAAATTCCTCGTGCAGGCTCTACGTGAGTCCTCGAGTCGAGTTCGATTCCACGAGTCGACTGATACTCCTCGTAACGACTTTTCACATGTCTCCTCGAGATGAATTCATTCCTCGAGTCGAGCTCCGAGTCCGCGAGTCGACCAATACTCCTCGCGCCGACTCTTCACGAAATTCCTCGTGCACGCTCTACGTGAGTCCTCGAGTCGAGTTCGAGTCCACGAGTCGACTGATACTCCTCGTGCCGACTCTTCACATGTCTCCTCGAGATGAATTCATTCCTCGAGTCGAGCTCCGAGTCCGCGAGTCGACCGATACTCCTCGCGCCGACTCTTCACGAAATTCCTCGTGCAGGCTCTACGTGAGTCCTCGAGTCGAGTTCGAGTCCACTAGTTGACTGATACTCCATGTGCCGACTCTTCACGAAATTCCTCGTGCAGGCTCTACGTGAGTCCTCGAGTCGAGTTTGAGTCCACGAGTCGACTGATACTCCTTGTGTTAACTCTTCACATGTCTCCTCGAGATGAATTCATTCCTCGAGTCGAGCTCCGAGTCCGCGAGTCGACCGATACTCCTCGCGCTGACTCTTCACGAAATTCCTCGTGCAGGCTCTACGTGAGTCCTCGAGTCGAGTTCGAGTCCACGAGTCGACTGATACTCCTCGTGCCGACTCTTCACATGTCTCCTCGAGATGAATTCATTCCTCGAGTCGAGCTCCGAGTCCGCGAGTCGACCAATACTCCTCGCGCCGACTCTTCACGAAATTCCTCGTGCACGCTCTACGTGAGTCCTCGAGTCGAGTTCGAGTCCACGAGTCGACTGATACTCCTCGTGCCGACTCTTCACATGTCTCCTCGAGATGAATTCATTCCTCGAGTCGAGCTCCGAGTCCGCGAGTCGACCGATACTCCTCGCGCCGACTCTTTACGAAATTCCTCGTGCAGGCTCTACGTGAGTCCTTGAGTCGAGTTCGAGTCCACGAGTCGATTGATACTCCTCGTGCCGACTCTTCACATGTCTCCTCGAGATGAATTCATTCCTCGTGTCGAGCTTTGAGTCCGCGAGTCGACCGATACTCCTCGAGCCGACTCTTCACGAAATTCCTCGTGCAGGCTCTACGTGAGTCCTCGAGTCTAGTTCGAGTCCACGAGTCGACTGATACTCCTCGTGCCGACTCTTCACATGTCTCCTTGAGATGAATTCATTCCTCGAGTCGAACTCCGAGTCCGCGAGTCGACCAATACTCCTCGCGCCGACTCTTCAGAAATTCCTCGTGCAGGCTCTACGTGAGTCCTCGAGTCGAGTTCGAGTCCACGAGTCGACTGGTACTCCTTGTGCCAACTCTTCACATGTCTCCTCGAGATGAATTCATTCCTCGAGTCGAGCTCCGAGTCCGCGAGTCGACCGATACTCCTCGCGCCAACTCTTCACGAAATTCCTCGTGCAGGCTCTACGTGAGTCCTCGAGTCGAGTTCGATTCCACGAGTCGACTGATACTCCTCGTAACGACTCTTCACATGTCTCGTCGAGATGAATTCATTCCTCGAGTCGAGATCCGAGTCCGCGAGTCGACCGATACTCCTCGCGCCGACTCTTCACGAAATTCCTCGTGCAAGCTCTACGTGAGTCCTCGAGTCGAGTTCGAGTCCACGAGTCGACTGATACTCCTTGTGTTAACTCTTCACATGTCTCCTCGAGATGAATTCATTCCTCGAGTCGAGCTCCGAGTCCGTGAGTCGACCGATACTCCTCGCGCCGACTCTTCACGAAATTCCTCGTGCAGGCTCTACGTGAGTCCTCGAGTCGAGTTTGAGTCCACGAGTCGACTGATACTCCTCGTGCCGACTCTTCACATGTCTCCTCGAGATGAATTCATTCCTCGAGTCGAGCTCCGAGTCCGCGAGTCGACCGATACTCCTCGCGCCGACTCTTCACGAAATTCCTCGTGCACGCTCTACGTGAGTCCTCGAGTCGAGTTCGAGTCCATGAGTCGACTGATACTCCTCGTGCCAACTCTTCACATGTCTCCTCGAGATGAATTCATTCCTCGAGTCGATCTCCGAGTCCGCGAGTCGACCGATACTCCTCGCGCCGACTCTTCACGAAATTCCTCGTGCACGCTCTACGTGAGTCCTCGAGTCGAGTTCGAGTCCACGAGTCGACTGATACTCCTCGTGCCGACTCTTCACATGTCTCCTCGACATGAATTCATTCCTCGAGTCGAGCTCCGAGTCCGCGAGTCGACCGATGCTCCTCGAGCCGACTCTTCACGAAATTCCTCGTGCAGTCTCAACGTGAGTCCTCGAGTCGAGTTTGAGTCCACGAGTCGACTGATACTCCTCGTTCCAACTCTTCACATGTCTCCTCGAGATGAATTCAATCCTCGAGTCGAGCTCCGAGTCCGCGAGTCGACCGATACTCCTCGCGCCGACTCTTCACGAAATTCCTCGTGCAGGCTCTACGTGAGTCCTCGAGTCGAGTTCGAGTCCACGAGTCGACTGATACTCCTCGTGCCGACTCTTCACATGTCTCCTCGAGATGAATTCATTCCTCGAGTCGAGCTCCGAGTCCACGAGTCGACCGATACTCCTCGCGCCGACTCTTCACGAAATTACTCGTGCAGGCTCTACGTGAGTCCTCGAGTCGAGTTCGAGTCCATGAGTCGACTGATACTCCTCGTGCCAACTCTTCACATGTCTCCTCGAGATGAATTCATTCCTCGAGTCGAGCTCTGAGTCCGCGAGTCGACCGATACTCCTCGCGCCGACTCTTCACGAAATTCCTCGTGCAGGCTCTACGTGAGTCCTCGAGTCGAGTTCGAGTCCACGAGTCGACTGATACTCCTCGTGCCAACTCGTCACATGTCTCCTCGAGATGAATTCATTCCTCGAGTCGAGATCCGAGTCCGCGAGTCGACCGATACTCCTCGCGCCGACTCTTCACGAAATTCCTCGTGCAAGCTCTACGTGAGTCCTCGAGTCGAGTTCGAGTCCACGAGTCGACTGATACTCCTTGTGTTAACTCTTCACATGTCTCCTCGAGATGAATTCATTCCTCGAGTCGAGCTCCGAGTCCGCGAGTCGACCGATACTCCTCGCGCCGACTCTTCACGAAATTCCTCGTGCAGGCTCTACGTGAGTCCTCGAGTCGAGTTTGAGTCCACGAGTCGACTGATACTCCTCGTGCCGACTCTTCACATGTCTCCTCGAGATGAATTCATTCCTCGAGTCGAGCTCCGAGTCCGCGAGTCGACCGATACTCCTCGCGCCGACTCTTCACGAAATTCCTCGTGCACGCTCTACGTGAGTCCTCGAGTCGAGTTCGAGTCCATGAGTCGACTGATACTCCTCGTGCCAACTCTTCACATGTCTCCTCGAGATGAATTCATTCCTCGAGTCGATCTCCGAGTCCGCGAGTCGACCGATACTCCTCGCGCCGACTCTTCACGAAATTCCTCGTGCACGCTCTACGTGAGTCCTCGAGTCGAGTTCGAGTCCACGAGTCGACTGATACTCCTCGTGCCGACTCTTCACATGTCTCCTCGACATGAATTCATTCCTCGAGTCGAGCTCCGAGTCCGCGAGTCGACCGATGCTCCTCGAGCCGACTCTTCACGAAATTCCTCGTGCAGTCTCAACGTGAGTCCTCGAGTCGAGTTTGAGTCCACGAGTCGACTGATACTCCTCGTTCCAACTCTTCACATGTCTCCTCGAGATGAATTCAATCCTCGAGTCGAGCTCCGAGTCCGCAAGTCGACCGATACTCCTCGCGCCGACTCTTCACGAAATTCCTCGTGCAGGCTCTACGTGAGTCCTCGAGTCGAGTTCGAGTCCACGAGTCGACTGATACTCCTCGTGCCGACTCTTCACATGTCTCCTCGAGATGAATTCATTCCTCGAGTCGAGCTCCGAGTCCACGAGTCGACCGATACTCCTCGCGCCGACTCTTCACGAAATTACTCGTGCAGGCTCTACGTGAGTCCTCGAGTCGAGTTCGAGTCCATGAGTCGACTGATACTCCTCGTGCCAACTCTTCACATGTCTCCTCGAGATGAATTCATTCCTCGAGTCGAGCTCTGAGTCCGCGAGTCGACCGATACTCCTCGCGCCGACTCTTCACGAAATTCCTCGTGCAGGCTCTACGTGAGTCCTCGAGTCGAGTTCGAGTCCACGAGTCGACTGATACTCCTCGTGCCAACTCGTCACATGTCTCCTCGAGATGAATTCATTCCTCGAGTCGAGCTCCGAGTCCGCGAGTCGACCGATACTCCTCGCGCCGACTCTTCACGAAATTCCTCGTGCAGGCTCTACGTGAGTCCTCGAGTCGAGTTCGATTCCACGAGTCGACTGATACTCCTCGTAACGACTTTTCACATGTCTCCTCGAGATGAATTCATTCCTCGAGTCGAGCTCCGAGTCCGCGAGTCGACCAATACTCCTCGCGCCGACTCTTCACGAAATTCCTCGTGCACGCTCTACGTGAGTCCTCGAGTCGAGTTCGAGTCCACGAGTCGACTGATACTCCTCGTGCCGACTCTTCACATGTCTCCTCGAGATGAATTCATTCCTCGAGTCGAGCTCCGAGTCCGCGAGTCGACCGATACTCCTCGCGCCGACTCTTCACGAAATTCCTCGTGCAGGCTCTACGTGAGTCCTCGAGTCGAGTTTGAGTCCACGAGTCGACTGATACTCCTCGTGCCGACTCTTCACATGTCTCCTTGAGATGAATTCATTCCTCGAGTCAAACTCCGAGTCCGCGAGTCGACCAATACTCCTCGCGCCGACTCTTCAGAAATTCCTCGTGCAGGCTCTACGTGAGTCCTCGAGTCGAGTTCGAGTCCACGAGTCGACTGATACTCCTCGTGCCAACTCTTCACATGTCTCCTCGAGATGAATTCATTCCTCGAGTCGAGCTCCGAGTCCGCGAGTCGACCGATACTCCTCGCGCCGACTCTTCACGAAATTCCTCGTGCAGGCTCTACGTGAGTCCTCGAGTCGAGTTCGATTCCACGAGTCGACTGATACTCCTCGTAACGACTCTTCACATGTCTCCTCGAGATGAATTCATTCCTCGAGTCGAGCTCCGAGTCCGCGAGTCGACCGATACGCCTCGCGCCGACTCTTCACGAAATTACTCGTGCAGGCTCTACGTGAGTCCTCGAGTCGAGTTCGAGTCCATGAGTCGACTGATACTCCTCGTGCCAACTCTTCACATGTCTCCTCGAGATGAATTCATTCTTCGAGTCGATCTCCGAGTCCGCGAGTCGACCGATACTCCTCGCGCCGACTCTTCATGAAGTTCCTCGTGCAGGCTCTACGTGAGTCCTCGAGTCGAGTTCGAGTCCACTAGTTGACTGATACTCCATGTGCCGACTCTTCACGAAATTCCTCGTGCAGGCTCTACGTGAGTCCTCGAGTCGAGTTTGAGTCCACGAGTCGACTGATACTCCTTGTGTTAACTCTTCACATGTCTCCTCGAGATGAATTCATTCCTCGAGTCGAGCTCCGAGTCCGCGAGTCGACCGATACTCCTCGCGCTGACTCTTCACGAAATTCCTCGTGCAGGCTCTACGTGAGTCCTCGAGTCGAGTTCGAGTCCACGAGTCGACTGATACTCCTCGTGCCGACTCTTCACATGTCTCCTCGAGATGAATTCATTCCTCGAGTCGAGCTCCGAGTCCACGAGTCGACCGATACTCCTCGCGCCGACTCTTCACGAAATTACTCGTGCAGGCTCTACGTGAGTCCTCGAGTCGAGTTCGAGTCCATGAGTCGACTGATACTCCTCGTGCCAACTCTTCACATGTCTCCTCGAGATGAATTCATTCCTCGAGTCGAGCTCTGAGTCCGCGAGTCGACCGATACTCCTCGCGCCGACTCTTCACGAAATTCCTCGTGCAGGCTCTACGTGAGTCCTCGAGTCGAGTTCGAGTCCACGAGTCGACTGATACTCCTCGTGCCAACTCGTCACATGTCTCCTCGAGATGAATTCATTCCTCGAGTCGAGATCCGAGTCCGCGAGTCGACCGATACTCCTCGCGCCGACTCTTCACGAAATTCCTCGTGCAAGCTCTACGTGAGTCCTCGAGTCGAGTTCGAGTCCACGAGTCGACTGATACTCCTTGTGTTAACTCTTCACATGTCTCCTCGAGATGAATTCATTCCTCGAGTCGAGCTCCGAGTCCGCGAGTCGACCGATACTCCTCGCGCCGACTCTTCACGAAATTCCTCGTGCAGGCTCTACGTGAGTCCTCGAGTCGAGTTTGAGTCCACGAGTCGACTGATACTCCTCGTGCCGACTCTTCACATGTCTCCTCGAGATGAATTCATTCCTCGAGTCGAGCTCCGAGTCCGCGAGTCGACCGATACTCCTCGCGCCGACTCTTCACGAAATTCCTCGTGCACGCTCTACGTGAGTCCTCGAGTCGAGTTCGAGTCCATGAGTCGACTGATACTCCTCGTGCCAACTCTTCACATGTCTCCTCGAGATGAATTCATTCCTCGAGTCGATCTCCGAGTCCGCGAGTCGACCGATACTCCTCGCGCCGACTCTTCACGAAATTCCTCGTGCACGCTCTACGTGAGTCCTCGAGTCGAGTTCGAGTCCACGAGTCGACTGATACTCCTCGTGCCGACTCTTCACATGTCTCCTCGACATGAATTCATTCCTCGAGTCGAGCTCCGAGTCCGCGAGTCGACCGATGCTCCTCGAGCCGACTCTTCACGAAATTCCTCGTGCAGTCTCAACGTGAGTCCTCGAGTCGAGTTTGAGTCCACGAGTCGACTGATACTCCTCGTTCCAACTCTTCACATGTCTCCTCGAGATGAATTCAATCCTCGAGTCGAGCTCCGAGTCCGCAAGTCGACCGATACTCCTCGCGCCGACTCTTCACGAAATTCCTCGTGCAGGCTCTACGTGAGTCCTCGAGTCGAGTTCGAGTCCACGAGTCGACTGATACTCCTCGTGCCGACTCTTCACATGTCTCCTCGAGATGAATTCATTCCTCGAGTCGAGCTCCGAGTCCACGAGTCGACCGATACTCCTCGCGCCGACTCTTCACGAAATTACTCGTGCAGGCTCTACGTGAGTCCTCGAGTCGAGTTCGAGTCCATGAGTCGACTGATACTCCTCGTGCCAACTCTTCACATGTCTCCTCGAGATGAATTCATTCCTCGAGTCGAGCTCTGAGTCCGCGAGTCGACCGATACTCCTCGCGCCGACTCTTCACGAAATTCCTCGTGCAGGCTCTACGTGAGTCCTCGAGTCGAGTTCGAGTCCACGAGTCGACTGATACTCCTCGTGCCAACTCGTCACATGTCTCCTCGAGATGAATTCATTCCTCGAGTCGAGCTCCGAGTCCGCGAGTCGACCGATACTCCTCGCGCCGACTCTTCACGAAATTCCTCGTGCAGGCTCTACGTGAGTCCTCGAGTCGAGTTCGATTCCACGAGTCGACTGATACTCCTCGTAACGACTTTTCACATGTCTCCTCGAGATGAATTCATTCCTCGAGTCGAGCTCCGAGTCCGCGAGTCGACCAATACTCCTCGCGCCGACTCTTCACGAAATTCCTCGTGCACGCTCTACGTGAGTCCTCGAGTCGAGTTCGAGTCCACGAGTCGACTGATACTCCTCGTGCCGACTCTTCACATGTCTCCTCGAGATGAATTCATTCCTCGAGTCGAGCTCCGAGTCCGCGAGTCGACCGATACTCCTCGCGCCGACTCTTCACGAAATTCCTCGTGCAGGCTTTACGTGAGTCCTCGAGTCGAGTTTGAGTCCACGAGTCGACTGATACTCCTCGTGCCGACTCTTCACATGTCTCCTTGAGATGAATTCATTCCTCGAGTCAAACTCCGAGTCCGCGAGTCGACCAATACTCCTCGCGCCGACTCTTCAGAAATTCCTCGTGCAGGCTCTACGTGAGTCCTCGAGTCGAGTTCGAGTCCACGAGTCGACTGATACTCCTCGTGCCAACTCTTCACATGTCTCCTCGAGATGAATTCATTCCTCGAGTCGAGCTCCGAGTCCGCGAGTCGACCGATACTCCTCGCGCCGACTCTTCACGAAATTCCTCGTGCAGGCTCTACGTGAGTCCTCGAGTCGAGTTCGATTCCACGAGTCGACTGATACTCCCCGTAACGACTCTTCACATGTCTCCTCGAGATGAATTCATTCCTCGAGTCGAGCTCCGAGTCCGCGAGTCGACCGATACGCCTCGCGCCGACTCTTCACGAAATTACTCGTGCAGGCTCTACGTGAGTCCTCGAGTCGAGTTCGAGTCCATGAGTCGACTGATACTCCTCGTGCCAACTCTTCACATGTCTCCTCGAGATGAATTCATTCTTCGAGTCGATCTCCGAGTCCGCGAGTCGACCGATACTCCTCGCGCCGACTCTTCATGAAGTTCCTCGTGCAGGCTCTACGTGAGTCCTCGAGTCGAGTTCGAGTCCACTAGTTGACTGATACTCCATGTGCCGACTCTTCACGAAATTCCTCGTGCAGGCTCTACGTGAGTCCTCGAGTCGAGTTTGAGTCCACGAGTCGACTGATACTCCTTGTGTTAACTCTTCACATGTCTCCTCGAGATGAATTCATTCCTCGAGTCGAGCTCCGAGTCCGCGAGTCGACCGATACTCCTCGCGCTGACTCTTCACGAAATTCCTCGTGCAGGCTCTACGTGAGTCCTCGAGTCGAGTTCGAGTCCACGAGTCGACTGATACTCCTCGTGCCGACTCTTCACATGTCTCCTCGAGATGAATTCATTCCTCGAGTCGAGCTCCGAGTCCGCGAGTCGACCAATACTCCTCGCGCCGACTCTTCACGAAATTCCTCGTGCACGCTCTACGTGAGTCCTCGAGTCGAGTTCGAGTCCACGAGTCGACTGATACTCCTCGTGCCGACTCTTCACATGTCTCCTCGAGATGAATTCATTCCTCGAGTTGAGCTCCGAGTCCGCGAGTCGACCGATACTCCTCGCGCCGACTCTTTACGAAATTCCTCGTGCAGGCTCTACGTGAGTCCTCGAGTCGAGTTCGAGTCCACGAGTCGATTGATACTCCTCGTGCCGACTCTTCACATGTCTCCTCGAGATGAATTCATTCCTCGTGTCGAGCTTTGAGTCCGCGAGTCGACCGATACTCCTCGCGCCGACTCTTCACGAAATTCCTCGTGCAGGCTCTACGTGAGTCCTCGAGTCTAGTTCGAGTCCACGAGTCGACTGATACTCCTCGTGCCGACTCTTCACATGTCTCCTTGAGATGAATTCATTCCTCGAGTCGAACTCCGAGTCCGCGAGTCGACCAATACTCCTCGCGCCGACTCTTCAGAAATTCCTCGTGCAGGCTCTACGTGAGTCCTCGAGTCGAGTTCGAGTCCACGAGTCGACTGATACTCCTTGTGCCAACTCTTCACATGTCTCCTCGAGATGAATTCATTCCTCGAGTCGAGCTCCGAGTCCGCGAGTCGACCGATACTCCTCGCGCCAACTCTTCACGAAATTCCTCGTGCAGGCTCTACGTGAGTCCTCGAGTCGAGTTCGATTCCACGAGTCGACTGATACTCCTCGTAACGACTCTTCACATGTCTCCTCGAGATGAATTCATTCCTCGAGTCGAGATCCGAGTCCGCGAGTCGACCGATACTCCTCGCGCCGACTCTTCACGAAATTCCTCATGCAAGCTCTACGTGAGTCCTCGAGTCGAGTTCGAGTCCACGAGTCGACTGATACTCCTTGTGTTAACTCTTCACATGTCTCCTCGAGATGAATTCATTCCTCGAGTCGAGCTCCGAGTCCGCGAGTCGACCGATACTCCTCGCGCCGACTCTTCACGAAATTCCTCGTGCAGGCTCTACGTGAGTCCTCGAGTCGAGTTTGAGTCCACGAGTCGACTGATACTCCTCGTGCCGACTCTTCACATGTCTCCTCGAGATGAATTCATTCCTCGAGTCGAGCTCCGAGTCCGCGAGTCGACCGATACTCCTCGCGCCGACTCTTCACGAAATTCCTCGTGCACGCTCTACGTGAGTCCTCGAGTCGAGTTCGAGTCCATGAGTCGACTGATACTCCTCGTGCCAACTCTTCACATGTCTCCTCGAGATGAATTCATTCCTCGAGTCGATCTCCGAGTCCGCGAGTCGACCGATACTCCTCGCGCCGACTCTTCACGAAATTCCTCGTGCACGCTCTACGTGAGTCCTCGAGTCGAGTTCGAGTCCACGAGTCGACTGATACTCCTCGTGCCGACTCTTCACATGTCTCCTCGACATGAATTCATTCCTCGAGTCGAGCTCCGAGTCCGCGAGTCGACCGATGCTCCTCGAGCCGACTCTTCACGAAATTCCTCGTGCAGTCTCAACGTGAGTCCTCGAGTCGAGTTTGAGTCCACGAGTCGACTGATACTCCTCGTTCCAACTCTTCACATGTCTCCTCGAGATGAATTCAATCCTCGAGTCGAGCTCCGAGTCCGCGAGTCGACCGATACTCCTCGCGCCGACTCTTAACGAAATTCCTTGTGCAGGCTCTACGTGAGTCCTCGAGTCGAGTTCGAGTCCACGAGTCGACTGATACTCCTCGTGCCGACTCTTCACATGTCTCCTCGAGATGAATTCATTCCTCGAGTCGAGCTCCGAGTCCACGAGTCGACCGATACTCCTCGCGCCGACTCTTCACGAAATTACTCGTGCAGGCTCTACGTGAGTCCTCGAGTCGAGTTCGAGTCCATGAGTCGACTGATACTCCTCGTGCCAACTCTTCACATGTCTCCTCGAGATGAATTCATTCCTCGAGTCGAGCTCCGAGTCCGCGAGTCGACCGATACTCCTCGCGCCGACTCTTCACGAAATTCCTCGTGCAGGCTCTACGTGAGTCCTCGAGTCGAGTTCGAGTCCACGAGTCGACTGATACTCCTCGTGCCAACTCGTCACATGTCTCCTCGAGATGAATTCATTCCTCGAGTCGAGCTCCGAGTCCGCGAGTCGACCGATACTCCTCGCGCCGACTCTTCACGAAATTCCTCGTGCAGGCTCTACGTGAGTCCTCGAGTCGAGTTCGATTCCACGAGTCGACTGATACTCCTCGTAACGACTCTTCACATGTCTCCTCGAGATGAATTCATTCCTCGAGTCGAGCTCCGAGTCCGCGAGTCGACCAATACTCCTCGCGCCGACTCTTCACGAAATTCCTCATGCACGCTCTACGTGAGTCCTCGAGTCGAGTTCGAGTCCATGAGTCGACTGATACTCCTCGTGCCAACTCTTCACATGTCTCCTCGAGATGAATTCATTCCTCGAGTCGATCTCCGAGTCCGCGAGTCGACCGATACTCCTCGCGCCGACTCTTCACGAAATTCCTCGTGCACGCTCTACGTGAGTCCTCGAGTCGAGTTCGAGTCCACGAGTCGACTGATACTCCTCGTGCCGACTCTTCACATGTCTCCTCGAGATGAATTCATTCCTCGTGTCGAGCTCTGAGTCCGCGAGTCGACCGATACTCCTCGCGCCGACTCTTCACGAAATTCCTCGTGCAGGCTCTACGTGAGTCCTCGAGTCTAGTTCGAGTCCACGAGTCGACTGATACTCCTCGTGCCGACTCTTCACATGTCTCCTTGAGATGAATTCATTCCTCGAGTCGAACTCCAAGTCCGCGAGTCGACCAATACTCCTCGCGCCGACTCTTCAGAAATTCCTCGTGCAGGCTCTACGTGAGTCCTCGAGTCGAGTTCGAGTCCATGAGTCGACTGATACTCCTCGTGCCAACTCGTCACATGTCTCCTCGAGATGAATTCATTCCTCGAGTCGAGCTCCGAGTCCGCGAGTCGACCGATACTCCTCACGCCGCCTCTTCACGAAATTCCTCGTGCAGGCTCTACGTGAGTCCTCGAGTCGAGTTCGATTCCACGAGTCGACTGATACTCCTCGTAACGACTTTTCACATGTCTCCTCGAGATGAATTCATTCCTCGAGTCGAGCTCCGAGTCCGCGAGTCGACCAATACTCCTCGCGCCGACTCTTCACGAAATTCCTCGTGCACGCTCTACGTGAGTCCTCGAGTCGAGTTCGAGTCCACGAGTCGACTGATACTCCTCGTGCCGACTCTTCACATGTCTCCTCGAGATGAATTCATTCCTCGAGTCGAGCTCCGAGTCCGCGAGTCGACCGATACTCCTCGCGCCGACTCTTCACGAAATTCCTCGTGCAGGCTCTACGTGAGTCCTCGAGTCGAGTTTGAGTCCACGAGTCGACTGATACTCCTCGTGCCGACTCTTCACATGTCTCCTTGAGATGAATTCATTCCTCGAGTCGAACTCCGAGTCCGCGAGTCGACCAATACTCCTCGCGCCGACTCTTCAGAAATTCCTCGTGCAGGCTCTACGTGAGTCCTCGAGTCGAGTTCGAGTCCACGAGTCAACTGATACTCCTCGTTCCAACTCTTCACATGTCTCCTCGAGATGAATTCATTCCTCGAGTCGAGCTCCGAGTCCGCGAGTCGACCGATACTCCTCGCGCCGACTCTTCACGAAATTCCTCGTGCAGGCTCTACGTGAGTCCTCGAGTCGAGTTCGATTCCACGAGTCGACTGATACTCCTCGTAACGACTCTTCACATGTCTCCTCGAGATGAATTCATTCCTCGAGTCGAGCTCCGAGTCCGCGAGTCGACCAATACTCCTCGCGCCGACTCTTCACGAAATTCCTCGTGCACGCTCTACGTGAGTCCTCGAGTCGAGTTCGAGTCCATGAGTCGACTGATACTCCTCGTGCCAACTCTTCACATGTCTCCTCGAGATGAATTCATTCCTCGAGTCGATCTCCGAGTCCGCGAGTCGACCGATACTCCTCGCGCCGACTCTTCACGAAATTCCTCGTGCACGCTCTACGTGAGTCCTCGAGTCGAGTTCGAGTCCACGAGTCGACAGATACTCCTCGTGCCGACTCTTCACATGTCTCCTCGACATGAATTCATTCCTCGAGTCGAGCTCCGAGTCCGCGAGTCGACCGATGCTCCTCGAGCCGACTCTTCACGAAATTCCTCGTGCAGGCTCTACGTGAGTCCTCGAGTCGAGTTTGAGTCCACGAGTCGACTGATACTCCTCGTTCCAACTCTTCACATGTCTCCTCGAGATGAATTCAATCCTCGAGTCGAGCTCCGAGTCCGCGAGTCGACCGATACTCCTCGCGCCGACTCTTCACGAAATTCCTCGTGCAGGCTCTACGTGAATCCTCGAGTCGAGTTCGAGTCCATGAATCGACTGATACTCCTCGTGCCAACTCTTCACATGTCTCCTCGAGATGAATTCATTCCTCGAGTCGATCTCCGAGTCCGCGAGTCGACCGATACTCCTCGCGCCGACTCTTCACGAAATTCCTCGTGCAGGCTCTACGTGAGTCCTCGAGTCGCGTTCGAGTCCAAGAGTCGACTGATACTCCTTGTGTTAACTCTTCACATGTCTCCTCGAGATGAATTCATTCCGCGAGTCGAGCTCCGAGTCCGCGAGTCGACCGATACTCCTCGCGCCGACTCTTCACGAAATTCCTCGTGCAGGCTCTACGTGAGTCCTCGAGTCGAGTTCGAGTCCACGAGTCGACTGATACTCCTCGTGCCGACTCTTCACATGTCTCCTCGAGATGAATTCATTCCTCGAGTCGAGCTCCGAGTCCGCGAGTCGACCAATACTCCTCGCGCCGACTCTTCACGAAATTCCTCGTGCACGCTCTACGTGAGTCCTCGAGTCGAGTTCGAGTCCATGAGTCGACTGATACTCCTCGTGCCGACTCTTCACATGTCTCCTCGAGATGAATTCATTCCTCGAGTCGAGCTCCGAGTCCACGAGTCGACCGATACTCCTCGCGCCGACTCTTCACGAAATTCCTCGTGCAGGCTCTACGTGAGTCCTCGAGTCGAGTTCGAGTCCACGAGTCGATTGATACTCCTCGTGCCGACTCTTCACATGTCTCCTCGAGATGAATTCATTCCTCGTGTCGAGCTCTGAGTCCGCGAGTCGACCGATACTCCTCGCGCCGACTCTTCACGAAATTCCTCGTGCAGGCTCTACGTGAGTCCTCGAGTCTAGTTCGAGTCCACGAGTCGACTGATACTCCTCGTGCCGACTCTTCACATGTCTCCTTGAGATGAATTCATTCCTCGAGTCGAACTCCGAGTCCGCGAGTCGACCAATACTCCTCGCGCCGACTCTTCAGAAATTCCTCGTGCAGGCTCTACGTGAGTCCTCGAGTCGAGTTCGAGTCCACGAGTCGACTGATACTCCTCGTGCCAACTCGTCACATGTCTCCTCGAGATGAATTCATTCCTCGAGTCGAGCTCCGAGTCCGCGAGTCGACCGATACTCCTCGCGCCGACTCTTCACGAAATTCCTCGTGCAGGCTCTACGTGAGTCCTCGAGTCGAGTTCGATTCCACGAGTCGACTGATACTCCTCGTAACGACTTTTCACATGTCTCCTCGAGATGAATTCATTCCTCGAGTCGAGCTCCGAGTCCGCGAGTCGACCAATACTCCTCGCGCCGACTCTTCCCGAAATTCCTCGTGCACGCTCTACGTGAGTCCTCGAGTCGAGTTCGAGTCCACGAGTCGACTGATACTCCTCGTGCCGACTCTTCACATGTCTCCTCGAGATGAATTCATTCCTCGAGTCGAGCTCCGAGTCCGCGAGTCGACCGATACTCCTCGCGCCGACTCTTCACGAAATTCCTCGTGCAGGCTCTACGTGAGTCCTCGAGTCGAGTTTGAGTCCACGAGTCGACTGATACTCCTTGTGTTAACTCTTCACATGTCTCCTCGAGATGAATTCATTCCTCGAGTCGAGTTCCGAGTCCGCGAGTCGACCGATACTCCTCGCGCCGACTCTTCACGAAATTCCTCGTGCAGGCTCTACGTGAGTCCTCGAGTCTAGTTCGAGTCCACGAGTCGACTGATACTCCTCGTGGCGACTCTTCACATGTCTCCTTGAGATGAATTCATTCCTCGAGTCGAACTCCGAGTCCGCGAGTCGACCAATACTCCTCGCGCCGACTCTTCAGAAATTCCTCGTGCAGGCTCTACGTGAGTCCTCGAGTCGAGTTCGAGTCCACGAGTCGACTGATACTCCTCGTGCCAACTCTTCACATGTCTCCTCGAGATGAATTCATTCCTCGAGTCGAGTTCCGAGTCCGCGAGTCGACCGATACTCCTCGCGCCGACTCTTCACGAAATTCCTCGTGCAGGCTCTACGTGAGTCCTCGAGTCGAGTTCGAGTCCACGAGTCGACTGATACTCCTCGTGCCGACTCTTCACATGTCTCCTCGAGATGAATTCATTCCTCGAGTCGAGCTCCGAGTTCGCGAGTCGACCAATACTCCTCGCGCCGACTCTTCACGAAATTCCTCGTGCACGCTCTACGTGAGTCCTCGAGTCGAGTTCGAGTCCACGAGTCGACTGATACTCCTCGTGCCGACTCTTCACATGTCTCCTCGAGATGAATTCATTCCTCGAGTCGAGCTCCGAGTCCGCGAGTCGACCGATACTCCTCGCGCCGACTCTTCACGAAATTCCTCGTGCAGGCTCTACGTGAGTCCTCGAGTCGAGTTTGAGTCCACGAGTCGACTGATACTCCTTGTGTTAACTCTTCACATGTCTCCTCGAGATGAATTCATTCCTCGAGTCGAGTTCCGAGTCCGCGAGTCGACCGATACTCCTCGCGCCGACTCTTCACGAAATTCCTCGTGCAGGCTCTACGTGAGTCCTCGAGTCGAGTTCGAGTCCAGGAGTCGACTGATACTCCTCGTGCCGACTCTTCACATGTCTCCTCGAGATGAATTCATTCCTCGAGTCGAGCTCCGAGTCCGCGAGTCGACCAATACTCCTCGCGCCGACTCTTCACGAAATTCCTCGTGCACGCTCTACGTGAGTCCTCGAGTCGAGTTCGAGTCCACGAGTCGACTGATACTCCTCGTGCCGACTCTTCACATGTCTCCTCGAGATGAATTCATTCCTCGAGTCGAGCTCCGAGTCCGCGAGTCGACCGATACTCCTCGCGCCGACTCTTCACGAAATTCCTCGTGCAGGCTCTACGTGAGTCCTCGAGTCGAGTTCGAGTCCACGAGTCGATTGATACTCCTCGTGCCGACTCTTCACATGTCTCCTCGAGATGAATTCATTCCTCGTGTCGAGCTCTGAGTCCGCGAGTCGACCGATACTCCTCGCGCCGACTCTTCACGAAATTCCTCGTGCAGGCTCTACGTGAGTCCTCGAGTCTAGTTCGAGTCCACGAGTCGACTGATACTCCTCGTGCCGACTCTTCACATGTCTCCTTGAGATGAATTCATTCCTCGAGTCGAACTCCGAGTCCGCGAGTCGACCAATACTCCTCGCGCCGACTCTTCAGAAATTCCTCGTGCAGGCTCTACGTGAGTCCTCGAGTCGAGTTCGAGTCCACGAGTCGACTGATACTCCTCGTGCCAACTCTTCACATGTCTCCTCGAGATGAATTCATTCCTCGAGTCGAGCTCCGAGTCCGCGAGTCGACCGATACTCCTCGCGCCGACTCTTCACGAAATTCCTCGTGCAGGCTCTACGTGAGTCCTCGAGTCGAGTTCGATTCCACGAGTCGACTGATACTCCTCGTAACGACTCTTCACATGTCTCCTCGAGATGAATTCATTCCTCGAGTCGAGATCCGAGTCCGCGAGTCGACCGATACTCCTCGCGCCGACTCTTCACGAAATTCCTCGTGCAAGCTCTACGTGAGTCCTCGAGTCGAGTTCGAGTCCACGAGTCGACTGATACTCCTTGTGTTAACTCTTCACATGTCTCCTCGAGATGAATTCATTCCTCGAGTCGAGCTCCGAGTCTGCGAGTCGACCGATACTCCTCGCGCCGACTCTTCACGAAATTCCTCATGCAGGCTCTACGTGAGTCCTCGAGTCGAGTTTGAGTCCACGAGTCGACTGATACTCCTCGTGCCGACTCTTCACATGTCTCCTCGAGATGAATTCATTCCTCGAGTCGAGCTCCGAGTCCGCGAGTCGACCGATACTCCTCGCGCCGACTCTTCACGAAATTCCTCGTGCATGCTCTACGTGAGTCCTCGAGTCGAGTTCGAGTCCACGAGTCGACTGATACTCCTCGTGCCGACTCTTCACATGTCTCCTCGAGATGAATTCATTCCTCGAGTCGAGCTCCGAGTCCGCGAGTCGACCGATACTCCTCGCGCCGACTCTTCACGAAATTCCTCGTGCAGGCTCTACGTGAGTCCTCGAGTCGAGTTCGAGTCCACGAGTCGACTGATACTCCTCGTTCCAACTCTTCACATGTCTCCTCGAGATGAATTCATTCCTCGAGTTGAGCTCCGAGTCCGCGAGTCGACCGATACTCCTCGCGCCGACTCTTCACAAAATTCCTCGTGCAGGCTCTACGTGAGTCCTCGAGTCGAGTTCGAGTCCATGAGTCGACTGATACTCCTCGTGCCAACTCTTCACATGTCTCATCGAGATGAATTCATTCCTCGAGTCGAGCTCCGAGTCCGCGAGTCGACCGATACTCCTCGCGCCGACTCTTCACGAAATTCCTCGTGCAGGCTCTACGTGAGTCCTCGAGTCGAGTTCGAGTCCACGAGTCGACTGATACTCCTCGTGCCGACTCTTCACATGTCTCCTCGAGATGAATTCATTCCTCGAGTCGAGCTCCGAGTCCGCGAGTCGACCGATACTCCTCGCGCCGACTCTTCACGAAATTCCTCGTGCAGGCTCTACGTGAGTCCTCGAGTCGAGTTTGAGTCCACGAGTCGACTGATACTCCTTGTGTTAACTCTTCACATGTCTCCTCGAGATGAATTCATTCCTCGAGTCGAGTTCCGAGTCCGCGAGTCGACCGATACTCCTCGCGCCGACTCTTCACGAAATTCCTCGTGCAGGCTCTACGTGAGTCCTCGAGTCGAGTTCGAGTCCAGGAGTCGACTGATACTCCTCGTGCCGACTCTTCACATGTCTCCTCGAGATGAATTCATTCCTCGAGTCGAGCTCCGAGTCCGCGAGTCGACCAATACTCCTCGCGCCGACTCTTCACGAAATTCCTCGTGCACGCTCTACGTGAGTCCTCGAGTCGAGTTCGAGTCCACGAGTCGACTGATACTCCTCGTGCCGACTCTTCACATGTCTCCTCGAGATGAATTCATTCCTCGAGTCGAGCTCCGAGTCCGCGAGTCGACCGATACTCCTCGCGCCGACTCTTCACGAAATTCCTCGTGCAGGCTCTACGTGAGTCCTCGAGTCGAGTTCGAGTCCACGAGTCGATTGATACTCCTCGTGCCGACTCTTCACATGTCTCCTCGAGATGAATTCATTCCTCGTGTCGAGCTCTGAGTCCGCGAGTCGACCGATACTCCTCGCGCCGACTCTTCACGAAATTCCTCGTGCAGGCTCTACGTGAGTCCTCGAGTCTAGTTCGAGTCCACGAGTCGACTGATACTCCTCGTGCCGACTCTTCACATGTCTCCTTGAGATGAATTCATTCCTCGAGTCGAACTCCGAGTCCGCGAGTCGACCAATACTCCTCGCGCCGACTCTTCAGAAATTCCTCGTGCAGGCTCTACGTGAGTCCTCGAGTCGAGTTCGAGTCCACGAGTCGACTGATACTCCTCGTGCCAACTCTTCACATGTCTCCTCGAGATGAATTCATTCCTCGAGTCGAGCTCCGAGTCCGCGAGTCGACCGATACTCCTCGCGCCGACTCTTCACGAAATTCCTCGTGCAGGCTCTACGTGAGTCCTCGAGTCGAGTTCGATTCCACGAGTCGACTGATACTCCTCGTAACGACTCTTCACATGTCTCCTCGAGATGAATTCATTCCTCGAGTCGAGATCCGAGTCCGCGAGTCGACCGATACTCCTCGCGCCGACTCTTCACGAAATTCCTCGTGCAAGCTCTACGTGAGTCCTCGAGTCGAGTTCGAGTCCACGAGTCGACTGATACTCCTTGTGTTAACTCTTCACATGTCTCCTCGAGATGAATTCATTCCTCGAGTCGAGCTCCGAGTCCGCGAGTCGACCGATACTCCTCGCGCCGACTCTTCACGAAATTCCTCATGCAGGCTCTACGTGAGTCCTCGAGTCGAGTTTGAGTCCACGAGTCGACTGATACTCCTCGTGCCGACTCTTCACATGTCTCCTCGAGATGAATTCATTCCTCGAGTCGAGCTCCGAGTCCACGAGTCGACCGATACTCCTCGCGCCGACTCTTCACGAAATTCCTCGTGCAGGCTCTACGTGAGTCCTCGAGTTGAGTTCGAGTCCACGAGTCGATTGATACTCCTCGTGCCGACTCTTCACATGTCTCCTCGAGATGAATTCATTCCTCGTGTCGAGCTCTGAGTCCGCGAGTCGACCGATACTCCTCGCGCCGACTCTTCACGAAATTCCTCGTGCAGGCTCTACGTGAGTCCTCGAGTCTAGTTCGAGTCCACGAGTCGACTGATACTCCTCGTGCCGACTCTTCACATGTCTCCTCGAGATGAATTCATTCCTCGAGTCGATCTCCGAGTCCGCGAGTCGACCGATACTCCTCGCGCCGACTCTTCACGAAATTCCTCGTGCACGCTCTACGTGAGTCCTCGAGTCGAGTTCGAGTCCACGAGTCGACTGATACTCCTCGTGCCGACTCTTCACATGTCTCCTCGAGATGAATTCATTCCTCGAGTCGAGCTCCGAGTCCGCGAGTCGACCGATGCTCCTCGAGCCGACTCTTCACGAAATTCCTCGTGCAGGCTCTACGTGAGTCCTCGAGTCGAGTTTGAGTCCACGAGTCGACTGATACTCCTCGTTCCAACTCTTCACATGTCTCCTCGAGATGAATTCATTCCTCGAGTCGAGCTCCGAGTCCGCGAGTCGACCGATACTCCTCGCGCCGACTCTTCACGAAATTCCTCGTGCAGGCTCTACGTGAGTCCTCGTGTCGAGTTCGAGTCCATGAGTCGACTGATACTCCTCGTGCCAACTCTTCACATGTCTCCTCGAGATGAATTCATTCCTCGAGTCGATCTCCGAGTCCGCGAGTCGACCGATACTCCTCGCGCCGACTCTTCACGAAATTCCTCGTGCAGGCTCTACGTGTGTCCTCGAGTCGAGTTCGAGTCCAAGAGTCGACTGATACTCCTTGTGTTAACTCTTCACATGTCTCCTCGAGATGAATTCATTCCGCGAGTCGAGCTCCGAGTCCGCGAGTCGACCGATACTCCTCGCGCCGACTCTTCACGAAATTCCTCGTGCAGGCTCTACGTGAGTCCTCGAGTCGAGTTCGAGTCCACGAGTCGACTGATACTCCTCGTGCCGACTCTTCACATGTCTCCTCGAGATGAATTCATTCCTCGTGTCGAGCTCTGAGTCCGTGAGTCGACCGATACTCCTCGCGCCGACTCTTCACGAAATTCCTCGTGCAGGCTCTACGTGAGTCCTCGAGTCTAGTTCGAGTCCACGAGTCGACTGATACTCCTCGTGGCGACTCTTCACATGTCTCCTTGAGATGAATTCATTCCTCGAGTCGAACTCCGAGTCCGCGAGTCGACCAATACTCCTCGCGCCGACTCTTCAGAAATTCCTCGTGCAGGCTCTACGTGAGTCCTCGAGTCGAGTTCGAGTCCACGAGTCGACTGATACTCCTCGTGCCAACTCTTCACATGTCTCCTCGAGATGAATTCATTCCTCGAGTCGAGCTCCGAGTCCGCGAGTCGACCGATACTCCTCGCGCCGACTCTTCACGAAATTCCTCGTGCAGGCTCTACGTGAGTCCTCGAGTCGAGTTCGATTCCACGAGTCGACTGATACTCCTCATAACGACTCTTCACATGTCTCCTCGAGATGAATTCATTCCTCGAGTCGAGATCCGAGTCCGCGAGTCGACCGATACTCCTCGCGCAGACACTTCACGAAATTCCTCGTGCAAGCTCTACGTGAGTCCTCGAGTCGAGTTCGAGTCCACGAGTCGACTGATACTCCTTGTGTTAACTCTTCACATGTCTCCTCGAGATGAATTCATTCCTCGAGTCGAGCTCCGAGTCCGCGAGTCGACCGATACTCCTCGCGCCGACTCTTCACGAAATTCCTCGTGCAGGCTCTACGTGAGTCCTCGAGTCAAGTTCGAGTCCATGAGTCGACTGATACTCCTCGTGCCAACTCTTCACATGTCTCCTCGAGATGAATTCATTCCTCGAGTCGATCTCCGAGTCCGCGAGTCGACCGATACTCCTCGCGCCGACTCTTCACGAAATTCCTCGTGCAGGCTCTACGTGAGTCCTCGAGTCGAGTTCGAGTCCATGAGTCGACTGATACTCCTCGTGCCAACTCTTCACATGTCTCCTCGAGATGAATTCATTCCTCGAGTCGATCTCCGAGTCCGCGAGTAGACCGATACTCCTCGCGCCTACTCTTCACGAAATTCCTCGTGCACGCTCTACGTGAGTCCTCGAGTCGAGTTCGAGTCCACGAGTCGACTGATACTCCTCGTGCCGACTCTTCACATGTCTCCTCGAGATGAATTCATTCCTCGAGTCGAGCTCTGAGTCCGCGAGTCGACCGATGCTCCTCGAGCCGACTCTTCACGAAATTCCTCGTGCAGGCTCTACGTGAGTCCTCGAGTCGAGTTCGAGTCCACGAGTCGACTGATACTCCTCGTTCCAACTCTTCACATGTCTCCTCGAGATGAATTCATTCCTCGAGTCGAGCTCCGAGTCCGCGAGTCGACCGATACTCCTCGCGCCGACTCTTCACGAAATTCCTCGTGCAGGCTCTACGTGAGTCCTCGAGTCAAGTTCGAGTCCATGAGTCGACTGATACTCCTCGTGCCAACTCTTCACATGTCTCCTCGAGATGAATTCATTCCTCGAGTCGATCTCCGAGTCCGCGAGTCGACCGATACTCCTCGCGCCGACTCTTCACGAAATTCCTCGTGCAGGCTCTACGTGAGTCCTCGAGTCGAGTTCGAGTCCAAGAGTCGACTGATACTCCTTGTGTTAACTCTTCACATGTCTCCTCGAGATGAATTCATTCCGCGAGTCGAGCTCCGAGTCCGCAAGTCGACCGATACTCCTCGCGCCGACTCTTCACGAAATTCCTCGTGCAGGCTCTACGTGAGTCCTCGAGTCGAGTTCGAGTCCATGAGTCGACTGATACTCCTCGTGCCAACTCTTCACATGTCTCCTCGAGATGAATTCATTCCTCGAGTCGATCTCCGAGTCCGCGAGTCGACCGATACTCCTCGCGCCGACTCTTCATGAAATTCCTCGTGCACGCTCTACGTGAGTCCACGAGTCGAGTTCGAGTCCACGAGTTGATTGATACTCCTCGTGCCGACTCTTCACATGTCTCCTCGAGATGAATTCATTCCTCAAGTCGAGATCCAAGTCCGCGAGTCGACCGATACTCCTCGAGCCGACTCTTCACGAAATTCCTCGTGCAGGCTCTACGTGAGTCCTCGAGTCGAGTTCGAGTCCACGAGTCGACTGATACTCCTCGTTCCAACTCTTCACATGTCTCCTCGAGATGAATTCATTCCTCGAGTTGAGCTCCGAGTCCGCGAGTCGACCGATACTCCTCGCGCCGACTCTTCACGAAATTCCTCGTGCAGGCTCTACGTGAGTCCTCGAGTCGAGTTCGAGTCCATGAGTCGACTGATACTCCTCGTGCCAACTCTTCACATGTCTCATCGAGATGAATTCATTCCTCGAGTCGAGCTCCGAGTCCGCGAGTCGACCGATACTCCTCGCGCCGACTCTTCACGAAATTCCTCGTGCAGGCTCTACGTGAGTCCTCGAGTCGAGTTCGAGTCCACTAGTCGACTGATACTCCTCGTGCCGACTCTTCACCAAATTCCTCGTGCAGGCTCTACGTGAGTCCTCAAGTCGAGTTCGAGTCCACGAGTCGACTGATACTCCTCGTGCCAACTCTTCACATGTCTCCTCGAGATGAATTCATTCCTCGAGTCGAGCTCCGAGTCCGCGAGTCGACCGATACTCCTCGCGCCGACTCTTCACGAAATTCCTCGTGCAGGCTCTACGTGAGTCCTCGAGTCGAGTTCTATTCCACGAGTCGACTGATACTCCTCGTAACGACTCTTCACATGTCTCCTCGAGATGAATTCATTCCTCGAGTCGAGATCCGAGTCCGCGAGTCGACCGATACTCCTCGCGCCGACTCTTCACGAAATTCCTCGTGCAAGCTCTACGTGAGTCCTCGAGTCGAGTTCGAGTCCACGAGTCGACTGATACTCCTGGTGTTAACTCTTCACATGTCTCCTCGAGATGAATTCATTCCTCGAGTCGAGCTCCGAGTCCGCGAGTCGACCTATACTCCTCGCGCCGACTCTTCACGAAATTCCTCGTGCAGGCTCTACGTGAGTCCTCGAGTCGAGTTCGAGTCCACGAGTCGACTGATACTCCTCGTGCCGACTCTTCACATGTCTCCTCGAGATGAATTCATTCCTCGAGTCGAGCTCCGAGTCCGCGAGTCGACCGATACTCCTCGCGCCGACTCTTCACGAACTTCCTCGTGCAGGCTCTACGTGAGTCCTCGAGTCGAGTTCGAGTCCATGAGTCGACTGATACTCCTCGTGCCAACTCTTCACATGTCTCCTCGAGATGAATTCATTCCTCGAGTCGATCTCCGAGTCCGCGAGTCGACCGATACTCCTCGCGCCGACTCTTCACGAAATTCCTCGTGCAGGCTCTACGTGAGTCCTCGAGTCGAGTTCGAGTCCACGAGTCGACTGATACTCCTCGTGCCGACTCTTCACATGTCTCCTCGAGATGAATTCATTCCTCGAGTCGAGCTCCGAGTCCGCGAGTCGACCGATGCTCCTCGAGCCGACTATTCACGAAATTCCTCGTGCAGGCTCTACGTGAGTCCTCTAGTCGAGTTCGAGTCCACGAGTCGACTGATACTCCTCGTTCCAACTCTTCACCTGTCTCCTCGAGATGAATTCATTCCTCGAGTCGAGCTCCGAGTCCGCGAGTCGACCGATACTCCTCGCGCCGACTCTTCACGAAATTCCTCGTGCAGGCTCTACGTGAGTCCTCGAGTCGAGTTCGAGTCCATGAGTCGACTGATACTCCTCGTCCCAACTCTTCACATGTCTCCTCGAGATGAATTCATTCCTCGAGTCGATCTCCGAGTCCGCGGGTCGACCGATACTCCTCGCGCCGACTCTTCACGAAATTCCTCGTGCAGGCTCTACGTGAGTCCTCGAGTCGAGTTCGAGTCCAAGAGTCGACAGATACTCCTTGTGTTAACTCTTCACATGTCTCCTCGAGATGAATTCATTCCGCGAGTCGAGCTCCGAGTCCGCGAGTCGACCGATACTCCTCGCGCCGACTCTTCACGAAATTCCTCGTGCAGGCTCTACGTGAGTCCTCGAGTCGAGTTCGAGTCCACGAGTCGACTGATACTCCTCGTGCCGACTCTTCACATGTCTCCTCGAGATGAATTCATTCCTCGAGTCGAGCTCCGAGTCCGCGAGTCGACCGATACTCCTCGCGCCGACTCTTCACGAAATTCCTCGTGCAGGCTCTACGTGAGTCCTCGAGTCGAGTTCGAGTCGATGAGTCGACTGATACTCCTCGTGCCAACTCTTCACATGTCTCCTCGAGATGAATTCATTCCTCGAGTCGATCTCTGAGTCCGCGAGTCGACCGATACTCCTCGCGCCGACTCTTCACGAAATTCCTCGTGCACGCTCTACGTGAGTCCTCGAGTCGAGTTCGAGTCCACGAGTCGACTGATACTCCTCGTGCCGACTCTTCACATGTCTCCTCGAGATGAATTCATTCCTCGAGTCGAGCTCCAAGTCCGCGAGTCGACCGATACTCCTCGAGCCGACTCTTCACGAAATTCCTCGTGCAGGCTCTACGTGAGTCCTCGAGTCGAGTTCGAGTCCACGAGTCGACTGATACTCCTCGTTCCAACTCTTCACATGTCTCCTCGAGATGAATTAATTCCTCGAGTTGAGCTCTGAGTCCGCGGGTCGACCGATACTACTCGCGCCGACTCTTCAAAAAATTCCTCGTGCAGGCTCTACGTGAGTCCTCGAGTCGAGTTCGAGTCCATGAGTCGACTGATACTCCTCGTGCCAACTCTTCACATGTCTCATCGAGATGAATTCATTCCTCGAGTCGAGCTCCGAGTCCGCGAGTCGACCGATACTCCTCGCGCCGACTCTTCACGAAATTCCTCGTGCAGGCTCTACGTGAGTCCTCGAGTCGAGTTCGAGTCCACTAGTCGACTGATACTCCTCGTGCCGACTCTTCACGAAATTCCTCGTGCAGGCTCTACGTGAGTCCTCGAGTCGAGTTCGAGTCCACGAGTCGACTGATACTCCTCGTGCCGACTCTTCACATGTCTCCTCGAGATGAATTAATTCCTCGAGTTGAGCTCTGAGTCCGCGGGTCGACCGATACTCCTCGCGCCGACTCTTCAAAAAATTCCTCGTGCAGGCTCTACGTGAGTCCTCGAGTCGAGTTCGAGTCCTTGAGTCGACTGATACTCCTCGTGCCAACTCTTCACATGTCTCATCGAGATGAATTCATTCCTCGAGTCGAGCTCCGAGTCCGCGAGTCGACCGATACTCCTCGCGCCGACTCTTCACGAAATTCCTCGTGCAGGCTCTACGTGAGTCCTCGAGTCGAGTTCGAGTCCACTAGTCGACTGATACTCCTCGTGCCGACTCTTCACGAAATTCCTCGTGCAGGCTCTACGTGAGTCCTCGAGTCGAGTTCGAGTCCACGAGTCGACTGATACTCCTCGTGCCGACTCTTCACATGTCTCCTCGAGATGAATTCATTCCTCGAGTCGAGCTCCGAGTCCGCGAGACGACCGATACTCCTCGCGCGGACTCTTCACGAAATTCCTCGTGCAGGCTCTACGTGAGTCCTCGAGTCGAGTTCGAGTCCACGAGTCGACTGATACTCCTCGTGCCGACTCTTCACATGTCTCCTCGAGATGAATTCATTCCTCGAGTCGAGCTCCGAGTCCGCGAGTCGACCGATACTCCTCGCGCCGACTCTTCACGAAATTACTCGTGCAGGCTCTACGTGAGTCCTCGAGTCGAGTTCGAGTCCATGAGTCGACTGATACTCCTCGTGCCAACTCTTCACATGTCTCATCGAGATGAATTCATTCCTCGAGTCGAGCTCCGAGTCCGCGAGTCGACCGATACTCCTCGCGCCGACTCTTCACGAAATTCCTCGTGCAGGCTCTACGTGAGTCCTCGAGTCGAGTTCGAGTCCACTAGTCGACTGATACTCCTCGTGCCGACTCTTCACGAAATTCCTCGTGCAGGCTCTACGTGAGTCCTCGAGTCGAGTTCGAGTCCATGAGTCGACTGATACTCCTCGTGCCGACTCTTCACATGTCTCCTCGAGATGAATTCATTCCTCGAGTCGAGCTCCGAGTCCGCGAGACGACCGATACTCCTCGCGCGGACTCTTCACGAAATTCCTCGTGCAGGCTCTACGTGAGTCCTCGAGTCGAGTTCGAGTCCACGAGTCGACTGATACTCCTCGTGCCGACTCTTCACATGTCTCCTCGAGATGAATTCATTCCTCGAGTCGAGCTCCGAGTCCGCGAGTCGACCGATACTCCTCGCGCCGACTCTTCACGAAATTACTCGTGCAGGCTCTACGTGAGTCCTCGAGTCGAGTTCGAGTCCATGAGTCGACTGATACTCCTCGTCCCAACTCTTCACATGTCTCCTCGAGATGAATTCATTCCTCGAGTCGATCTCCGAGTCCGCGGGTCGACCGATACTCCTCGCGCCGACTCTTCACGAAATTCCTCGTGCAGGCTCTACGTGAGTCCTCGAGTCGAGTTCGAGTCCAAGAGTCGACAGATACTCCTTGTGTTAACTCTTCACATGTCTCCTCGAGATGAATTCATTCCGCGAGTCGAGCTCCGAGTCCGCGAGTCGACCGATACTCCTCGCGCCGACTCTTCACGAAATTCCTCGTGCAGGCTCTACGTGAGTCCTCGAGTCGAGTTCGAGTCCACGAGTCGACTGATACTCCTCGTGCCGACTCTTCACATGTCTCCTCGAGATGAATTCATTCCTCGAGTCGAGCTCCGAGTCCGCGAGTCGACCGATACTCCTCGCGCCGACTCTTCACGAAATTCCTCGTGCAGGCTCTACGTGAGTCCTCGAGTCGAGTTCGAGTCGATGAGTCGACTGATACTCCTCGTGCCAACTCTTCACATGTCTCCTCGAGATGAATTCATTCCTCGAGTCGATCTCTGAGTCCGCGAGTCGACCGATACTCCTCGCGCCGACTCTTCACGAAATTCCTCGTGCACGCTCTACGTGAGTCCTCGAGTCGAGTTCGAGTCCACGAGTCGACTGATACTCCTCGTGCCGACTCTTCACATGTCTCCTCGAGATGAATTCATTCCTCGAGTCGAGCTCCAAGTCCGCGAGTCGACCGATACTCCTCGAGCCGACTCTTCACGAAATTACTCGTGCAGGCTCTACGTGAGTCCTCGAGTCGAGTTCGAGTCCATGAGTCGACTGATACTCCTCGTGCCAACTCTTCACATGTCTCATCGAGATGAATTCATTCCTCGAGTCGAGCTCCGAGTCCACTAGTCGACTGATACTCCATGTGCCGACTCTTCACGAAATTCCTCGTGCAGGCTCTACGTGAGTCCTCGAGTCGAGTTCGAGTCCACGAGTCGACTGATACTCCTTGTGTTAACTCTTCACATGTCTCCTCGAGATGAATTCATTCCTCGAGTCGAGCTCCGAGTCCGCGAGTCGACCGATACTCCTCGCGCCGACTCTTCACGAAATTCCTCGTGCAGGCTCTACGTGAGTCCTCGAGTCGAGTTCGAGTCCACGAGTCGACTGATACTCCTCGTGCCGACTCTTCACATGTCTCCTCGAGATGAATTCATTCCTCGAGTCGAGCTCCGAGTCCGCGAGTCGACCAATACTCCTCGCGCCGACTCTTCACGAAATTCCTCGTGCACGCTCTACGTGAGTCCTCGAGTCGAGTTCGAGTCCACGAGTCGACTGATACTCCTCGTGCCGACTCTTCACATGTCTCCTCGAGATGAATTCATTCCTCGAGTCGAGCTCCGAGTCCGCGAGTCGACCGATACTCCTCGCGCCGACTCTTCACGAAATTCCTCGTGCAGGCTCTACGTGAGT
Source organism: Urtica dioica subsp. dioica (assembly GCF_054948205.1). NCBI lineage: Eukaryota > Viridiplantae > Streptophyta > Magnoliopsida > Rosales > Urticaceae > Urtica > Urtica dioica. The sequence goes on along the minus strand of NC_142756.1, from coordinate 33,822,385 downwards.
CCTCGAGTCGAGTTCGAGTCCACGAGTCGATTGATACTCCTCGTGCCGACTCTTCACATGTCTCCTCGAGATGAATTCATTCCTCGTGTCGAGCTCTGAGTCCGCGAGTCGACCGATACTCCTCGCGCCGACTCTTCACGAAATTCCTCGTGCAGGCTCTACGTGAGTCCTCGAGTCTAGTTCGAGTCCACGAGTCGACTGATACTCCTCGTGCCGACTCTTCACATGTCTCCTCGAGATGAATTCATTCCTCGAGTTGAGCTCCGAGTCCGCGAGTCGACCGATACTCCTCGCGCCGACTCTTCACGAAATTCCTCGTGCAGGCTCTACGTGAGTCCTCGAGTCGAGTTCGAGTCCATGAGTCGACTGATACTCCTCGTGCCAACTCTTCACATGTCTCATCGAGATGAATTCATTCCTCGAGTCGAGCTCCGAGTCCGCGAGTCGACCGATACTCCTCGCGCCGACTCTTCACGAAATTCCTCGTGCAGGCTCTACGTGAGTCCTCGAGTCGAGTTCGAGTCCACTAGTCGACTGATACTCCTCGTGCCGACTCTTCACCAAATTCCTCGTGCAGGCTCTACGTGAGTCCTCAAGTCGAGTTCGAGTCCACGAGTCGACTGATACTCCTCGTGCCAACTCTTCACATGTCTCCTCGAGATGAATTCATTCCTCGAGTCGAGCTCCGAGTCCGCGAGTCGACCGATACTCCTCGCGCCGACTCTTCACGAAATTCCTCGTGCAGGCTCTACGTGAGTCCTCGAGTCGAGTTCTATTCCACGAGTCGACTGATACTCCTCGTAACGACTCTTCACATGTCTCCTCGAGATGAATTCATTCCTCGAGTCGAGATCCGAGTCCGCGAGTCGACCGATACTCCTCGCGCCGACTCTTCACGAAATTCCTCGTGCAAGCTCTACGTGAGTCCTCGAGTCGAGTTCGAGTCCACGAGTCGACTAATACTCCTGGTGTTAACTCTTCACATGTCTCCTCGAGATGAATTCATTCCTCGAGTCGAGCTCCGAGTCCGCGAGTCGACCTATACTCCTCGCGCCGACTCTTCACGAAATTCCTCGTGCAGGCTCTACGTGAGTCCTCGAGTCGAGTTCGAGTCCACGAGTCGACTGATACTCCTCGTGCCGACTCTTCACATGTCTCCTCGAGATGAATTCATTCCTCGAGTCGAGCTCCGAGTCCGCGAGTCGACCGATACTCCTCGCGCCGACTCTTCACGAAATTCCTCGTGCAGGCTCTACGTGAGTCCTCGAGTCGAGTTCGAGTCCATGAGTCGACTGATACTCCTCGTGCCAACTCTTCCCATGTCTCCTCGAGATGAATTCATTCCTCGAGTCGATCTCCGAGTCCGCGAGTCGACCGATACTCCTCGCGCCGACTCTTCACGAAATTCCTCGTGCAGGCTCTACGTGAGTCCTCGAGTCGAGTTCGAGTCCACGAGTCGACTGATACTCCTCGTGCCGACTCTTCACATGTCTCCTCGAGATGAATTCATTCCTCGAGTCGAGCTCCGAGTCCGCGAGTCGACCGATGCTCCTCGAGCCGACTCTTCACGAAATTCCTCGTGCAGGCTCTACGTGAGTCCTCTAGTCGAGTTCGAGTCCACGAGTCGATTGATACTCCTCGTTCCAACTCTTCACCTGTCTCCTCGAGATGAATTCATTCCTCGAGTCGAGCTCCGAGTCCGCGAGTCGACCGATACTCCTCGCGCCGACTCTTCACGAAATTCCTCGTGCAGGCTCTACGTGAGTCCTCGAGTCGAGTTCGAGTCCATGAGTCGACTGATACTCCTCGTGCCAACTCTTCACATGTCTCCTCGAGATGAATTCATTCCTCGAGTAGATCTCCGAGTCCGCGAGTCGACCGATACTCCTCGCGCCGACTCTTCACGAAATTCCTCGTGCAGGCTCTACGTGAGTCCTCGAGTCGAGTTCGAGTCCAAGAGTCGACTGATACTCCTTGTGTTAACTCTTCACATGTCTCCTCGAGATGAATTCATTCCGCGAGTCGAGCTCCGAGTCCGCGAGTCGACCGATACTCCTCGCGCCGACTCTTCACGAAATTCCTCGTGCAGGCTCTACGTGAGTCCTCGAGTCGAGTTCGAGTCCACGAGTCGACTGATACTCCTCGTGCCGACTCTTCACATGTCTCCTCGAGATGAATTCATTCCTCGAGTCGAGCTCCGAGTCCGCGAGTCGACCGATACTCCTCGCGCCGACTCTTCACGAAATTCCTCGTGCAGGCTCTACGTGAGTCCTCGAGTCGAGTTCGAGTCCATGAGTCGACTGATACTCCTCGTGCCAACTCTTCACATGTCTCCTCGAGATGAATTCATTCCTCGAGTCGATCTCCGAGTCCGCGAGTCGACCGATACTCCTCGCGCCGACTCTTCACGAAATTCCTCGTGCACGCTCTACGTGAGTCCTCGAGTCGAGTTCGAGTCCACGAGTCGACTGATACTCCTCGTGCCGACTCTTCACATGTCTCCTCGAGATGAATTCATTCCTCGAGTCGAGCTCCAAGTCCGCGAGTCGACCGATACTCCTCGAGCCGACTCTTCACGAAATTCCTCGTGCAGGCTCTACGTGAGTCCTCGAGTCGAGTTCGAGTCCACGAGTCGACTGATACTCCTCGTTCCAACTCTTCACATGTCTCCTCGAGATGAATTCATTCCTCGAGTTGAGCTCTGAGTCCGCGGGTCGACCGATACTCCTCGCGCCGACTCTTCACAAAATTCCTCGTGCAGGCTCTACGTGAGTCCTCGAGTCGAGTTCGAGTCCATGAGTCGACTGATACTCCTCGTGCCAACTCTTCACATGTCTCATCGAGATGAATTCATTCCTCGAGTCGAGCTCCGAGTCCGCGAGTCGACCGATACTCCTCGCGCCGACTCTTCACGAAATTCCTCGTGCAGGCTCTACGTGAGTCCTCGAGTCGAGTTCGAGTCCACTAGTCGACTGATACTCCTCGTGCCGACTCTTCACGAAATTCCTCGTGCAGGCTCTACGTGAGTCCTCGAGTCGAGTTCGAGTCCACGAGTCGACTGATACTCCTCGTGCCGACTCTTCACATGTCTCCTCGAGATGAATTCATTCCTCGAGTCGAGCTCCGAGTCCGCGAGACGACCGATACTCCTCGCGCGGACTCTTCACGAAATTCCTCGTGCAGGCTCTACGTGAGTCCTCGAGTCGAGTTCGAGTCCACGAGTCGACTGATACTCCTCGTGCCGACTCTTCACATGTCTCCTCGAGATGAATTCATTCCTCGAGTCGAGCTCCGAGTCCGCGAGTCGACCGATACTCCTCGCGCCGACTCTTCACGAAATTACTCGTGCAGGCTCTACGTGAGTCCTCGAGTCGAGTTCGAGTCCATGAGTCGACTGATACTCCTCGTGCCAACTCTTCACATGTCTCCTCGAGATGAATTCAATCCTCGAGTCGATCCCCGAGTCCGCGAGTCGACCGATACTCCTCGCGCCGACTCTTCACGAAGTTCCTCGTGCAGGCTCTACGTGAGTTCTCGAGTCGAGTTCGAGTCCACTAGTCGACTGATACTCCATGTGCCGACTCTTCACGAAATTCCTCGTGCAGGCTCTACGTGAGTCCTCGAGTCGAGTTCGAGTCCACGAGTCGACTGATACTCCTTGTGTTAACTCTTCACATGTCTCCTCGAGATGAATTCATTCCTCGAGTCGAGCTCCGAGTCCGCGAGTCGACCGATACTCCTCGCGCCGACTCTTCACGAAATTCCTCGTGCAGGCTCTACGTGAGTCCTCGAGTCGAGTTCGAGTCCACGAGTCGACTGATACTCCTCATGCCGACTCTTCACATGTCTCCTCGAGATGAATTCATTCCTCGAGTCGAGCTCCGAGTCCGCGAGTCGACCAATACTCCTCGCGCCGACTCTTCACGAAATTCCTCGTGCAGGCTCTACGTGAGTCCTCGAGTCGAGTTCGAGTCCACGAGTCGACTGATACTCCTTGTGTTAACTCTTCACATGTCTCCTCGAGATGAATTCATTCCTCGAGTCGAGCTCCGAGTCCGCGAGTCGACCGATACTCCTCGCGCCGACTCTTCACGAAATTCCTCGTGCAGGCTCTACGTGAGTCCTCGAGTCGAGTTCGAGTCCACGAGTCGATTGATACTCCTCGTGCCGACTCTTCACATGTCTCCTCGAGATGAATTCATTCCTCGTGTCGAGCTCTGAGTCCGCGAGTCGACCGATACTCCTCGCGCCGACTCTTCACGAAATTCCTCGTGCAGGCTCTACGTGAGTCCTCGAGTCTAGTTCGAGTCCACGAGTCGACTGATACTCCTCGTGCCGACTCTTCACATGTCTCCTCGAGATGAATTCATTCCTCGAGTCGAGCTCCGAGTCCGCGAGTCGACCAATACTCCTCGCGCCGACTCTTCACGAAATTCCTCGTGCAGGCTCTACGTGAGTCCTCGAGTCGAGTTCGAGTCCACGAGTCGACTGATACTCCTCGTGCCGACTCTTCACATGTCTCCTCGAGATGAATTCATTCCTCGAGTCGAGCTCCGAGTCCGCGAGTCGACCGATACTCCTCGCGCCGACTCTTCACGAAATTCCTCGTGCAGGCTCTACGCGAGTCCTCGAGTCGAGTTCGAGTCCATGAGTCGACTGATACTCCTCGTGCCAACTCTTCACATGTCTCCTCGAGATGAATTCATTCCTCGAGTCGATCTCCGAGTCCGCGAGTCGACCGATACTCATCGCGCCGACTCTTCACGAAATTCCTCGTGCACGCTCTACGTGAGTCCTCGAGTCGAGTTCGAGTCCACGAGTCGACTGATACTCCACGTGCCGACTCTTCACATGTCTCCTCGAGATGAATTCATTCCTCGAGTCGAGCTCCAAGTCCGCGAGTCGACCGATACTCCTCGAACCGACTCTTCACGAAATTCCTCGTGCAGGCTCTACGTGAGTCCTCGAGTCGAGTTCGAGTCCACGAGTCGACTGATACTCCTCGTTCCAACTCTTCACATGTCTCCTCGAGATGAATTCATTCCTCGAGTTGAGCTCCGAGTCCGCGAGTCGACCGATACTCCTCGCGCCGACTCTTCACAAAATTCCTCGTGCAGGCTCTACGTGAGTCCTCGAGTCAAGTTCGAGTCCATGAGTCGACTGATACTCCTCGTGCCAACTCTTCACATGTCTCATCGAGATGAATTCATTCCTCGAGTCGAGCTCCGAGTCCGCGAGTCGACCGATACTCCTCGCGCCGACTCTTCACGAAATTCCTCGTGCAGGCTCTACGTGAGTCCTCGAGTCGAGTTCGAGTCCACGAGTCGACTGATACTCCTCGTGCCGACTCTTCACATGTCTCCTCGAGATGAATTCATTCCTCGAGTCGAGCTCCGAGTCCGCGAGTCGACCGATACTCCTCGCGCCGACTCTTCACGAAATTCCTCGTGCAGGCTCTACGTGAGTCCTCGAGTCGAGTTCGAGTCCACGAGTCGACTGATACTCCTCGTGCCGACTCTTCACATGTCTCCTCGAGATGAATTCATTCCTCGAGTCGAGCTCCAAGTCCGCGAGTTGACCGATACTCCTCGAGCCGACTCTTCACGAAATTCCTCGTGCAGGGTCTACGTAAGTCCTCGAGTCGAGTTCGAGTCCACGAGTCGACTGATACTCCTCGTTCCAACTCTTCACATGTCTCCTCGAGATGAATTCATTCCTCGAGTTGAGCTCCGAGTCCGCGAGTCGACCGATACTCCTCGCGCCGACTCTTCACAAAATTCCTCGTGCAGGCTCTACGTGAGTCCTCGAGTCGAGTTCGAGTCCATGAGTCGACTGATACTCCTCGTGCCAACTCTTCACATGTCTCATCGAGATGAATTCATTCCTCGAGTCGAGCTCCGAGTCCGCGAGTCGACCGATACTCCTCGCGCCGACTCTTCACGAAATTCCTCGTGCAGGCTCTACGTGAGTCCTCGAGTCGAGTTCGAGTCCACGAGTCGACTGATACTCCTCGTGCCGACTCTTCACATGTCTCCTCGAGATGAATTCATTCCTCGAGTCGAGCTCCGAGTCCGCGAGTCGACCGATACTCCTCGCGCCGACTCTTCACGAAATTCCTCGTGCAGGCTCTACGTGAGTCCTCGAGTCGAGTTCGAGTTCACGAGTCGACTGATACTCCTCGTGCCGACTCTTCACATGTCTCCTCGAGATGAATTCATTCCTTGAGTCGAGCTCCAAGTCCGCGAGTCGACCGATACTCCTCGAGCCGACTCTTCACGAAATTCCTCGTGCAGGCTCTACGTGAGTCCTCGAGTCGAGTTCGAGTCCACGAGTCGACTGATACTCCTCGTTCCAACTCTTCACATGTCTCCTCGAGATGAATTCATTCCTCGAGTTGAGCTCCGAGTCCGCGAGTTGATCGATACTCCTCGCGCCGACTCTTCACAAAATTCCTCGTGCAGGCTCTACGTGAGTCCTCGAGTCGAGTTCGTGTCCATGAGTCGACTGATACTCCTCGTGCCAACTCTTCACATGTCTCATCGAGATGAATTCATTCCTCGAGTCGAGCTCCGAGTCCGCGAGTCGACCGATACTCCTCGCGCCGACTCTTCACGAAATTCCTCGTGCAGGCTCTACGTGAGTCCTCGAGTCGAGTTCGAGTCCACTAGTCGACTGATACTCCTCGTGCCGACTCTTCACGAAATTCCTCGTGCACGCTCTACGTGAGTCCTCAAGTCGAGTTCGAGTCCACGAGTCGACTGATACTCCTCGTGCCGACTCTTCACATGTCTCCTCGAGATGAATTCATTCCTCGAGTCGAGCTCCGAGTCCGCGAGACGACCGATACTCCTCGCGCGGACTCTTCACGAAATTCCTCGTGCAGGCTCTACGTGAGTCCTCGAGTCGAGTTCGAGTCCACGAGTCGACTGATACTCCTCGTGCCGACTCTTCACATGTCTCCTCGAGATGAATTCATTCCTCGAGTCGAGCTCCGAGTCCGCGAGTCGACCGATACTCCTCGCGCCGACTCTTCACGAAATTACTCGTGCAGGCTCTACGTGAGTCCTCGAGTCGAGTTCGAGTCCATGAGTCGACTGATACTCCTCGTGCCAACTCTTCACATGTCTCCTCGAGATGAATTCAATCCTCGAGTCGATCCCCGAGTCCGCGAGTCGACCGATACTCCTCGCGCCGACTCTTCACGAAGTTCCTCGTGCAGGCTCTACGTGAGTTCTCGAGTCGAGTTCGAGTCCACTAGTCGACTGATACTCCATGTGCCGACTCTTCACGAAATTCCTCGTGCAGGCTCTACGTGAGTCCTCGAGTCGAGTTCGAGTCCACGAGTCGACTGATACTCCTTGTGTTAACTCTTCACATGTCTCCTCGAGATGAATTCATTCCTCGAGTCGAGCTCCGAGTCCGCGAGTCGACCGATACTCCTCGCGCCGACTCTTCACGAAATTCCTCGTGCAGGCTCTACGTGAGTCCTCGAGTCGAGTTCGAGTCCACGAGTCGACTGATACTCCTCGTGCCGACTCTTCACATGTCTCCTCGAGATGAATTCATTCCTCGAGTCGAGCTCCGAGTCCGCGAGTCGACCAATACTCCTCGCGCCGACTCTTCACGAAATTCCTCGTGCAGGCTCTACGTGAGTCCTCGAGTCGAGTTCGAGTCCACGAGTCGACTGATACTCCTTGTGTTAACTCTTCACATGTCTCCTCGAGATGAATTCATTCCTCGAGTCGAGCTCCGAGTCCGCGAGTCGACCGATACTCCTCGCGCCGACTCTTCACGAAATTCCTCGTGCAGGCTCTACGTGAGTCCTCGAGTCGAGTTCAAGTCCACGAGTCGATTGATACTCCTCGTGCCGACTCTTCACATGTCTCCTCGAGATGAATTCATTCCTCGTGTCGAGCTCTGAGTCCGCGAGTCGACCGATACTCCTCGCGCCGACTCTTCACGAAATTCCTCGTGCAGGCTCTACGTGAGTCCTCGAGTCTAGTTCGAGTCCACGAGTCGACTGATACTCCTCGTGCCGACTCTTCACATGTCTCCTCGAGATGAATTCATTCCTCGAGTCGAGCTCCGAGTCCGCGAGTCGACCAATACTCCTCGCGCCGACTCTTCACGAAATTCCTCGTGCAGGCTCTACGTGAGTCCTCGAGTCGAGTTCGAGTCCACGAGTCGACTGATACTCCTCGTGCCGACTCTTCACATGTCTCCTCGAGATGAATTCATTCCTCGAGTCGAGCTCCGAGTCCGCGAGTCGACCGATACTCCTCGCGCCGACTCTTCACGAAATTCCTCGTGCAGGCTCTACGCGAGTCCTCGAGTCGAGTTCGAGTCCATGAGTCGACTGATACTCCTCGTGCCAACTCTTCACATGTCTCCTCGAGATGAATTCATTCCTCGAGTCGATCTCCGAGTCCGCGAGTCGACCGATACTCATCGCGCCGACTCTTCACGAAATTCCTCGTGCACGCTCTACGTGAGTCCTCGAGTCGAGTTCGAGTCCACGAGTCGACTGATACTCCACGTGCCGACTCTTCACATGTCTCCTCGAGATGAATTCATTCCTCGAGTCGAGCTCCAAGTCCGCGAGTCGACCGATACTCCTCGAACCGACTCTTCACGAAATTCCTCGTGCAGGCTCTACGTGAGTCCTCGAGTCGAGTTCGAGTCCACGAGTCGACTGATACTCCTCGTTCCAACTCTTCACATGTCTCCTCGAGATGAATTCATTCCTCGAGTTGAGCTCCGAGTCCGCGAGTCGACCGATACTCCTCGCGCCGACTCTTCACAAAATTCCTCGTGCAGGCTCTACGTGAGTCCTCGAGTCAAGTTCGAGTCCATGAGTCGACTGATACTCCTCGTGCCAACTCTTCACATGTCTCATCGAGATGAATTCATTCCTCGAGTCGAGCTCCGAGTCCGCGAGTCGACCGATACTCCTCGCGCCGACTCTTCACGAAATTCCTCGTGCAGGCTCTACGTGAGTCCTCGAGTCGAGTTCGAGTCCACGAGTCGACTGATACTCCTCGTGCCGACTCTTCACATGTCTCCTCGAGATGAATTCATTCCTCGAGTCGAGCTCCGAGTCCGCGAGTCGACCGATACTCCTCGCGCCGACTCTTCACGAAATTCCTCGTGCAGGCTCTACGTGAGTCCTCGAGTCGAGTTCGAGTCCACGAGTCGACTGATACTCCTCGTGCCGACTCTTCACATGTCTCCTCGAGATGAATTCATTCCTCGAGTCGAGCTCCAAGTCCGCGAGTTGACCGATACTCCTCGAGCCGACTCTTCACGAAATTCCTCGTGCAGGGTCTACGTAAGTCCTCGAGTCGAGTTCGAGTCCACGAGTCGACTGATACTCCTCGTTCCAACTCTTCACATGTCTCCTCGAGATGAATTCATTCCTCGAGTTGAGCTCCGAGTCCGCGAGTCGACCGATACTCCTCGCGCCGACTCTTCACAAAATTCCTCGTGCAGGCTCTACGTGAGTCCTCGAGTCGAGTTCGAGTCCATGAGTCGACTGATACTCCTCGTGCCAACTCTTCACATGTCTCATCGAGATGAATTCATTCCTCGAGTCGAGCTCCGAGTCCGCGAGTCGACCGATACTCCTCGCGCCGACTCTTCACGAAATTCCTCGTGCAGGCTCTACGTGAGTCCTCGAGTCGAGTTCGAGTCCACGAGTCGACTGATACTCCTCGTGCCGACTCTTCACATGTCTCCTCGAGATGAATTCATTCCTCGAGTCGAGCTCCGAGTCCGCGAGTCGACCGATACTCCTCGCGCCGACTCTTCACGAAATTCCTCGTGCAGGCTCTACGTGAGTCCTCGAGTCGAGTTCGAGTTCACGAGTCGACTGATACTCCTCGTGCCGACTCTTCACATGTCTCCTCGAGATGAATTCATTCCTTGAGTCGAGCTCCAAGTCCGCGAGTCGACCGATACTCCTCGAGCCGACTCTTCACGAAATTCCTCGTGCAGGCTCTACGTGAGTCCTCGAGTCGAGTTCGAGTCCACGAGTCGACTGATACTCCTCGTTCCAACTCTTCACATGTCTCCTCGAGATGAATTCATTCCTCGAGTTGAGCTCCGAGTCCGCGAGTCGACCGATACTCCTCGCGCCGACTCTTCACAAAATTCCTCGTGCAGGCTCTACGTGAGTCCTCGAGTCGAGTTCGTGTCCATGAGTCGACTGATACTCCTCGTGCCAACTCTTCACATGTCTCATCGAGATGAATTCATTCCTCGAGTCGAGCTCCGAGTCCGCGAGTCGACCGATACTCCTCGCGCCGACTCTTCACGAAATTCCTCGTGCAGGCTCTACGTGAGTCCTCGAGTCGAGTTCGAGTCCACTAGTCGACTGATACTCCTCGTGCCGACTCTTCACGAAATTCCTCGTGCACGCTCTACGTGAGTCCTGAAGTCGAGTTCGAGTCCACGAGTCGACTGATACTCCTCGTGCCGACTCTTCACATGTCTCCTCGAGATGAATTCATTCCTCGAGTCGAGCTCCGAGTCCGCGAGACGACCGATACTCCTCGCGCGGACTCTTCACGAAATTCCTCGTGCAGGCTCTACGTGAGTCCTCGAGTCGAGTTCGAGTCCACGAGTCGACTGATACTCCTCGTGCCGACTCTTCACATGTCTCCTCGAGATGAATTCATTCCTCGAGTCGAGCTCCGAGTCCGCGAGTCGACCGATACTCCTCGCGCCGACTCTTCACGAAATTACTCGTGCAGGCTCTACGTGAGTCCTCGAGTCGAGTTCGAGTCCATGAGTCGACTGATACTCCTCGTGCCAACTCTTCACATGTCTCCTCGAGATGAATTCATTCCTCGAGTCGATCTCCGAGTCCGCGAGTCGACCGATACTCCTCGCGCCGACTCTTCACGAAGTTCCTCGTGCAGGCTCTACGTGAGTTCTCGAGTCGAGTTCGAGTCCACTAGTCGACTGATACTCCATGTGCCGACTCTTCACGAAATTCCTCGTGCAGGCTCTACGTGAGTCCTCGAGTCGAGTTCGAGTCCACGAGTCGACTGATACTCCTTGTGTTAACTCTTCACATGTCTCCTCGAGATGAATTCATTCCTCGAGTCGAGCTCCGAGTCCGCGAGTCGACCGATACTCCTCGCGCCGACTCTTCACGAAATTCCTCGTGCAGGCTCTACGTGAGTCCTCGAGTCGAGTTCGAGTCCACGAGTCGATTGATACTCCTCGTGCCGACTCTTCACATGTCTCCTCGAGATGAATTCATTCCTCGTGTCGAGCTCTGAGTCCGCGAGTCGACCGATACTCCTCGCGCCGACTCTTCACGAAATTCCTCGTGCAGGCTCTACGTGAGTCCTCGAGTCTAGTTCGAGTCCACGAGTCGACTGATACTCCTCGTGCCGACTCTTCACATGTCTCCTCGAGATAAATTCATTCCTCGAGTCGAGCTCCGAGTCCGCGAGTCGACCAATACTCCTCGCGCCGACTCTTCACGAAATTCCTCGTGCAGGCTCTACGTGAGTCCTCGAGTCGAGTTCGAGTCCACGAGTCGACTGATACTTCTCGTGCCGACTCTTCACATGTCTCCTCGAGATTAATTCATTCCTCGAGTCGAGCTCCGAGTCCGCGAGTCGACCGATACTCCTCGCGCCGACTCTTCACGAAATTCCTCGTGCAGGCTCTACGTGAGTCCTCGAGTCGAGTTCGAGTCCATGAGTCGACTGATACTCCTCGTGCCAACTCTTCACATGTCTCCTCGAGATGAATTCATTCCTCGAGTCTATCTCCGAGTCCGCGAGTCGACCGATACTCATCGCGCCGACTCTTCAAGAAATTCCTCGTGCACGCTCTACGTGAGTCCTCGAGTCGAGTTCGAGTCCACGAGTCGACTGATACTCCACGTGCCGACTCTTCACATGTCTCCTCGAGATGAATTCATTCCTCGAGTCGAGCTCCAAGTCCGCGAGTCGACCGATACTCCTCGAACCGACTCTTCACGAAATTCCTCGTGCAGGCTCTACGTGAGTCCTCGAGTCGAGTTCGAGTCCACGAGTCGACTGATACTCCTCGTTCCAACTCTTCACATGTCTCCTCGAGATGAATTCATTCCTCGAGTTGAGCTCCGAGTCCGCGAGTCGACCGATACTCCTCGCGCCGACTCTTCACAAAATTCCTCGTGCAGGCTCTACGTGAGTCCTCGAATCGAGTTCGAGTCCATGAGTCGACTGATACTCCTCGTGCCAACTCTTCACATGTCTCATCGAGATGAATTCATTCCTCGAGTCGAGCTCCGAGTCCGCGAGTCGACCGATACTCCTCGCGCCGACTCTTCACGAAATTCCTCGTGCAGGCTCTACGTGAGTCCTCGAGTCGAGTTCGAGTCCACTAGTCGACTGATACTCCTCGTGCCGACTCTTCACGAAATTCCTCGTGCACGCTCTACGTGAGTCCTCAAGTCGAGTTCGAGTCCACGAGTCGACTGATACTCCTCGTGCCGACTCTTCACATGTCTCCTCGAGATGAATTCATTCCTCGAGTCGAGCTCCGAGTCCGCGAGACGACCGATACTCCTCGCGCGGACTCTTCACGAAATTCCTCGTGCAGGCTCTACGTGAGTCCTCGAGTCGAGTTCGAGTCCACGAGTCGACTGATACTCCTCGTGCCGACTCTTCACATGTCTCCTCGAGATGAATTCATTCCTCGAGTCGAGCTCCGAGTCCGCGAGTCGACCGATACTCCTCGCGCCGACTCTTCACGAAATTACTCGTGCAGGCTCTACGTGAGTCCTCGAGTCGAGTTCGAGTCCATGAGTCGACTGATACTCCTCGTGCCAACTCTTCACATGTCTCCTCGAGATGAATTCATTCCTCGAGTCGATCTCCGAGTCCGCGAGTCGACCGATACTCCTCGCGCCGACTCTTCACGAAGTTCCTCGTGCAGGCTCTACGTGAGTTCTCGAGTCGAGTTCGAGTCCACTAGTCGACTGATACTCCATGTGCCGACTCTTCACGAAATTCCTCGTGCAGGCTCTACGTGAGTCCTCGAGTCGAGTTCGAGTCCACGAGTCGACTGATACTCCTTGTGTTAACTCTTCACATGTCTCCTCGAGATGAATTCATTCCTCGAGTCGAGCTCCGAGTCCGCGAGTCGACCGATACTCCTCGCGCCGACTCTTCACGAAATTCCTCGTGCAGGCTCTACGTGAGTCCTCGAGTCGAGTTCGAGTCCACGAGTCGATTGATACTCCTCGTGCCGACTCTTCACATGTCTCCTCGAGATGAATTCATTCCTCGTGTCGAGCTCTGAGTCCGCGAGTCGACCGATACTCCTCGCGCCGACTCTTCACGAAATTCCTCGTGCAGGCTCTACGTGAGTCCTCGAGTCTAGTTCGAGTCCACGAGTCGACTGATACTCCTCGTGCCGACTCTTCACATGTCTCCTCAAGATAAATTCATTCCTCGAGTCGAGCTCCGAGTCCGCGAGTCGACCAATACTCCTCGCGCCGACTCTTCACGAAATTCCTCGTGCAGGCTCTACGTGAGTCCTCGAGTCGAGTTCGAGTCCACGAGTCGACTGATACTCCTCGTGCCGACTCTTCACATGTCTCCTCGAGATGAATTCATTCCTCGAGTCGAGCTCCGAGTCCGCGAGTCGACCGATACTCCTCGCGCCGACTCTTCACGAAATTCCTCGTGCAGGCTCTACGTGAGTCCTCGAGTCGAGTTCGAGTCCATGAGTCGACTGATACTCCTCGTGCCAACTCTTCACATGTCTCCTCGAGATGAATTCATTCCTCGAGTCGATCTCCGAGTCCGCGAGTCGACCGATACTCATCGCGCCGACTCTTCAAGAAATTCCTCGTGCACGCTCTACGTGAGTCCTCGAGTCGAGTTCGAGTCCACGAGTCGACTGATACTCCACGTGCCGACTCTTCACATGTCTCCTCGAGATGAATTCATTCCTCGAGTCGAGCTCCAAGTCCGCGAGTCGACCGATACTCCTCGAACCGACTCTTCACGAAATTCCTCGTGCAGGCTCTACGTGAGTCCTCGAGTCGAGTTCGAGTCCACGAGTCGACTGATACTCCTCGTTCCAACTCTTCACATGTCTCCTCGAGATGAATTCATTCCTCGAGTTGAGCTCCGAGTCCGCGAGTCGACCGATACTCCTCGCGCCGACTCTTCACAAAATTCCTCGTGCAGGCTCTACGTGAGTCCTCGAGTCGAGTTCGAGTCCATGAGTCGACTGATACTCCTCGTGCCAACTCTTCACATGTCTCATCGAGATGAATTCATTCCTCGAGTCGAGCTCCGAGTCCGCGAGTCGACCGATACTCCTCGCGCCGACTCTTCACGAAATTCCTCGTGCAGGCTCTACGTGAGTCCTCGAGTCGAGTTCGAGTCCACGAGTCGACTGATACTCCTCGTGCCGACTCTTCACATGTCTCCTCGAGATGAATTCATTCCTCGAGTCGAGCTCCGAGTCCGCGAGTCGACCGATACTCCTCGCGCCGACTCTTCACGAAATTCCTCGTGCAGGCTCTACGTGAGTCCTCGAGTCGAGTTCGAGTCCACGAGTCGACTGATACTCCTCGTGCCGACTCTTCACATGTCTCCTCGAGATGAATTCATTCCTCGAGTCGAGCTCCAAGTCCGCGAGTCGACCGATACTCCTCGAGCCGACTCTTCACGAAATTCCTCGTGCAGGGTCTACGTGAGTCCTCGAGTCGAGTTCGAGTCCACGAGTCGACTGATACTCCTCGTTCCAACTCTTCACATGTCTCCTCGAGATGAATTCATTCCTCGAGTTGAGCTCCGAGTCCGCGAGTCGACCGATACTCCTCGCGCCGACTCTTCACAAAATTCCTCGTGCAGGCTCTACGTGAGTCCTCGAGTCGAGTTCGAGTCCATGAGTCGACTGATACTCTTCGTGCCAACTCTTCACATGTCTCATCGAGATGAATTCATTCCTCGAGTCGAGCTCCGAGTCCGCGAGTCGACCGATACTCCTCGCGCCGACTCTTCACGAAATTCCTCGTGCAGGCTCTACGTGAGTCCTCGAGTCGAGTTCGAGTCCACGAGTCGACTGATACTCCTCGTGCCGACTCTTCACATGTCTCCTCGAGATGAATTCATTCCTCGAGTCGATCTCCGAGTCCGCGAGTCGACCGATACTCCTCGCGCCGACTCTTCACGAAATTCCTCGTGCAGGCTCTACGTGAGTCCTCGAGTCGAGTTCGAGTTCACGAGTCGACTGATACTCCTCGTGCCGACTCTTCACATGTCTCCTCGAGATGAATTCATTCCTCGAGTCGAGCTCCAAGTCCGCGAGTCGACCGATACTCCTCGAGCCGACTCTTCACGAAATTCCTCGTGCAGGCTCTACGTGAGTCCTCGAGTCGAGTTCGAGTCCACGAGTCGACTGATACTCCTCGTTCCAACTCTTCACATGTCTCCTCGAGATGAATTCATTCCTCGAGTTGAGCTCCGAGTCCGCGAGTCGACCGATACTCCTCGCGCCGACTCTTCACAAAATTCCTCGTGCAGGCTCTACGTGAGTCCTCGAGTCGAGTTCGTGTCCATGAGTCGACTGATACTCCTCGTGCCAACTCTTCACATGTCTCATCGAGATGAATTCATTCCTCGAGTCGAGCTCCGAGTCCGCGAGTCGACCGATACTCCTCGCGCCGACTCTTCACGAAATTCCTCGTGCAGGCTCTACGTGAGTCCTCGAGTCGAGTTCGAGTCCACTAGTCGACTGATACTCCTCGTGCCGACTCTTCACGAAATTCCTCGTGCACGCTCTACGTGAGTCCTCGAGTCGAGTTCGAGTCCACGAGTCGACTGATACTCCTCGTGCCGACTCTTCACATGTCTCCTCGAGATGAATTCATTCCTCGAGTCGAGCTCCGAGTCCGCGAGACGACCGATACTCCTCGCGCGGACTCTTCACGAAATTCCTCGTGCAGGCTCTACGTGAGTCCTCGAGTCGAGTTCGAGTCCACGAGTCGACTGATACTCCTCGTGCCGACTCTTCACATGTCTCCTCGAGATGAATTCATTCCTCGAGTCGAGCTCCGAGTCCGCGAGTCGACCGATACTCCTCGCGCCGACTCTTCACGAAATTACTCGTGCAGGCTCTACGTGAGTCCTCGAGTCGAGTTCGAGTCCATGAGTCGACTGATACTCCTCGTGCCAACTCTTCACATGTCTCCTCGAGATGAATTCATTCCTCGAGTCGATCTCCGAGTCCGCGAGTCGACCGATACTCCTCGCGCCGACTCTTCACGAAATTCCTCGTGCAGGCTCTACGTGAGTCCTCGAGTCGAGTTCGAGTCCACGAGTCGATTGATACTCCTCGTGCCGACTCTTCACATGTCTCCTCGAGATGAATTCATTCCTCGTGTCGAGCTCTGAGTCCGCGAGTCGACCGATACTCCTCGCGCCGACTCTTCACGAAATTCCTCGTGCAGGCTCTACGTGAGTCCTCGAGTCTAGTTCGAGTCCACGAGTCGACTGATACTCCTCGTGCCGACTCTTCACATGTCTCCTCGAGATGAATTCATTCCTCGAGTCGAGCTCCGAGTCCGCGAGTCGACCAATACTCCTCGCGCCGACTCTTCACGAAATTCCTCGTGCAGGCTCTACGTGAGTCCTCGAGTCGAGTTCGAGTCCACGAGTCGACTGATACTCCTCGTGCCGACTCTTCACATGTCTCCTCGAGATGAATTCATTCCTCGAGTCGAGCTCCGAGTCCGCGAGTCGACCGATACTCCTCGCGCCGACTCTTCACGAAATTCCTCGTGCAGGCTCTACGTGAGTCCTCGAGTCGAGTTCGAGTCCATGAGTCGACTGATACTCCTCGTGCCAACTCTTCACATGTCTCCTCGAGATGAATTCATTCCTCGAGTCGATCTCCGAGTCCGCGAGTCGACCGATACTCATCGCGCCGACTCTTCAAGAAATTCCTCGTGCACGCTCTACGTGAGTCCTCGAGTCGAGTTCGAGTCCACGAGTCGACTGATACTCCACGTGCCGACTCTTCACATGTCTCCTCGAGATGAATTCATTCCTCGAGTCGAGCTCCAAGTCCGCGAGTCGACCGATACTCCTCGAACCGACTCTTCACGAAATTCCTCGTGCAGGCTCTACGTGAGTCCTCGAGTCGAGTTCGAGTCCACGAGTCGACTGATACTCCTCGTTCCAACTCTTCACATGTCTCCTCGAGATGAATTCATTCCTCGAGTTGAGCTCCGAGTCCGCGAGTCGACCGATACTCCTCGCGCCGACTCTTCACAAAATTCCTCGTGCAGGCTCTACGTGAGTCCTCGAGTCGAGTTCGAGTCCATGAGTCGACTGATACTCCTCGTGCCAACTCTTCACATGTCTCATCGAGATGAATTCATTCCTCGAGTCGAGCTCCGAGTCCGCGAGTCGACCGATACTCCTCGCGCCGACTCTTCACGAAATTCCTCGTGCAGGCTCTACGTGAGTCCTCGAGTCGAGTTCGAGTCCACTAGTCGACTGATACTCCTCGTGCCGACTCTTCACGAAATTCCTCGTGCACGCTCTACGTGAGTCCTCGAGTCGAGTTCGAGTCCACGAGTCGACTGATACTCCTCGTGCCGACTCTTCACATGTCTCCTCGAGATGAATTCATTCCTCGAGTCGAGCTCCGAGTCCGCGAGACGACCGATACTCCTCGCGCGGACTCTTCACGAAATTCCTCGTGCAGGCTCTACGTGAGTCCTCGAGTCGAGTTCGAGTCCACGAGTCGACTGATACTCCTCGTGCCGACTCTTCACATGTCTCCTCGAGATGAATTCATTCCTCGAGTCGAGCTCCGAGTCCGCGAGTCGACCGATACTCCTCGCGCCGACTCTTCACGAAATTACTCGTGCAGGCTCTACGTGAGTCCTCGAGTCGAGTTCGAGTCCAGGAGTCGACTGATACTCCTCGTGCCAACTCTTCACATGTCTCCTCGAGATGAATTCATTCCTCGAGTCGATCTCCGAGTCCGCGAGTCGACCGATACTCCTCGCGCCGACTCTTCACGAAGTTCCTCGTGCAGGCTCTACGTGAGTTCTCGAGTCGAGTTCGAGTCCACTAGTCGACTGATACTCCATGTGCCGACTCTTCACGAAATTCCTCGTGCAGGCTCTACGTGAGTCCACGAGTCGACTGATACTCCTTGTGTTAACTCTTCACATGTCTCCTCGAGATGAATTCATTCCTGGAGTCGAGCTCCGAGTCCGCGAGTCGACCGATACTCCTCGCGCCGACTCTTCACGAAATTCCTCGTGCAGGCTCTACGTGAGTCCTCGAGTCGAGTTCGAGTCCACGAGTCGACTGATACTCCTCGTGCCGACTCTTCACATGTCTCCTCGAGATGAATTCATTCCTCGAGTCGAGCTCCGAGTCCGCGAGTCGACCAATACTCCTAGCGCCGACTCTTCACGAAATTCCTCGTGCACGCTCTACGTGAGTCCTCGAGTCGAGTTCGAGTCCACGAGTCGACTGATACTCCTCGTGCCGACTCTTCACATGTCTCCTCGAGATGAATTCATTCCTCGAGTCGAGCTCCGAGTCCGCGAGTCGACCGATACTCCTCGCGCCGACTCTTCACGAAATTCCTCGTGCAGGCTCTACGTGAGTCCTCGAGTCGAGTTCGAGTCCACGAGTCGATTGATACTCATCGTGCCGACTCTTCACATGACTCCTCGAGATGAATTAATTCCTCGTGTCGAGCTCTGAGTCCGCGAGTCGACCGATACTCCTCGCGCCGACTCTTCACGAAATTCCTCGTGCAGGCTCTACGTGAGTCCTCGAGTCTAGTTCGAGTCCACGAGTCGACTGATACTCCTCGTGCCGACTCTTCACATGTCTCCTTGAGATGAATTCATTCCTCGAGTCGAACTCCGAGTCCGCGAGTCGACCAATACTCCTCGCGCCGACTCTTCAGAAATTCCTCGTGCAGGCTCTACGTGAGTCCTCGAGTCGAGTTCGAGTCCACGAGTCGACAGATACTCCTCGTTCCAACTCTTCACATGTCTCCTCGAGATTAATTCATTCCTCGAGTCGATCTCCGAGTCCGCGAGTCGACCGATACTCCTCGCGCCGACTCTTCACGAAATTCCTCGTGCAGGCTCTACGTGAGTCCTCGAGTCGAGTTCGAGTCCATGAGTCGACTGATACTCCTCGTGCTAACTCTTCACATGTCTCCTCGAGATGAATTCATTCCTCGAGTCGATCTCCGAGTCCGCGAGTCGACCGATACTCCTCGCGCCGACTCTTCACGAAATTCCTCGTGCACGCTCTACGTGAGTCCTCGAGTCGAGTTCGAGTCCACGAGTCGACTGATACTCCACGTGCCGACTCTTCACATGTCTCCTCGAGATGAATTCATTCCTCGAGTCGAGCTCCGAGTCCGCGAGTCGACCAATACTCCTCGCGCCGACTCTTCACGAAATTCCTCGTGCACGCTCTACGTGAGTCCTCGAGTCGAGTTCGAGTCCACGAGTCGACTGATACTCCTCGTTCCAACTCTTCACATGTCTCCTCGAGATGAATTCATTCCTCGAGTTGAGCTCCGAGTCCGCGAGTCGACCGATACTCCTCGCGCCGACTCTTCACAAAATTCCTCGTGCAGGCTCTACGTGAGTCCTCGAGTCGAGTTCGAGTCCATGAGTCGACTGATACTCCTCGTGCCAACTCTTCACATGTCTCATCGAGATGAATTCATTCCTCGAGTCGAGCTCCGAGTCCGCGAGTCGACCGATACTCCTCGCGCCGACTCTTCACGAAATTCCTCGTGCAGGCTCTACGTGAGTCCTCGAGTCGAGTTCGAGTCCACGAGTCGACTGATACTCCTCGTGCCGACTCTTCACATGTCTCCTCGAGATGAATTCATTCCTCGAGTCGAGCTCCGAGTCCGCGAGTCGACCGATACTCCTCGCGCCGACTCTTCACGAAATTCCTCGTGCAGGCTCTACGTGAGTCCTCGAGTCGAGTTCGAGTCCACGAGTCGACTGATACTCCTCGTGCCGACTCTTCACATGTCTCCTCGAGATGAATTCATTCCTCGAGTCGAGCTCCAAGTCCGCGAGTCGACCGATACTCCTCGAGCCGACTCTTCACGAAATTCCTCGTGCAGGGTCTACGTGAGTCCTCGAGTCGAGTTCGAGTCCACGAGTCGACTGATACTCCTCGTTCCAACTCTTCACATGTCTCCTCGAGATGAATTCATTCCTCGAGTTGAGCTCCGAGTCCGCGAGTCGACTGATACTCCTCGCGCCGACTCTTCACAAAATTCCTCAAGCAGGCTCTACGTGAGTCCTCGAGTCGAGTTCGAGTCCATGAGTCGACTGATACTCCTCGTGCCGACTCTTCACATGTCTCCTCGAGATGAATTCATTCCTCGAGTCGAGCTCCGAGTCCGCGAGTCGACCGATACTCCTCGCGCCGACTCTTCACGAAATTCCTCGTGCAGGCTCTACGTGAGTCCTCGAGTCTAGTTCGAGTCCACGAGTCGACTGATACTCCTCGTGCCGACTCTTCACATGTCTCCTTGAGATGAATTCATTCCTCGAGTCGAACTCCGAGTCCGCGAGTCGACCAATACTCCTCGCGCCGACTCTTCAGAAATTCCTCGTGCAGGCTCTACGTGAGTCCTCGAGTCGAGTTCGAGTCCACGAGTCGACAGATACTCCTCGTTCCAACTCTTCACATGTCTCCTCGAGATTAATTCATTCCTCGAGTCAAGCTCCGAGTCCGCGAGTCGACCGATACTCCTCGCGCCGACTCTTCACGAAATTCCTCGTGCAGGCTCTACGTGAGTCCTCGAGTCGAGTTCGAGTCCATGAGTCGACTGATACTCCTCGTGCCAACTCTTCACATGTCTCCTCGAGATGAATTCATTCCTCGAGTCGATCTCCGAGTCCGCGAGTCGACCGATACTCCTCGCGCCGACTTTTCACGAAATTCCTCGTGCACGCTCTACGTGAGTCCTCGAGTCGAGTTCGAGTCCACGAGTCGACTGATACTCCACGTGCCGACTCTTCACATGTCTCCTCGAGATGAATTCATTCCTCGAGTCGAGCTCCGAGTCCGCGAGTCGACCAATACTCCTCGCGCCGACTCTTCACGAAATTCCTCGTGCACGCTCTACGTGAGTCCTCGAGTCGAGTTCGAGTCCACGAGTCGACTGATACTCCTCGTTCCAACTCTTCACATGTCTCCTCGAGATGAATTCATTCCTCGAGTTGAGCTCCGAGTCCGCGAGTCGACCGATACTCCTCGCGCCGACTCTTCACAAAATTCCTCGTGCAGGCTCTACGTGAGTCCTCGAGTCGAGTTCGAGTCCATGAGTCGACTGATACTCCTCGTGCCAACTCTTCACATGTCTCATCGAGATGAATTCATTCCTCGAGTCGAGCTCCGAGTCCGCGAGTCGACCGATACTCCTCGCGCCGACTCTTCACGAAATTCCTCGTGCAGGCTCTACGTGAGTCCTCGAGTCGAGTTCGAGTCCACGAGTCGACTGATACTCCTCGTGCCAACTCTTCACATGTCTCCTCGAGATGAATTCATTCCTCGAGTCGAGCTCCGAGTCCGCGAGTCGACCGATACTCCTCGCGCCGACTCTTCACGAAATTCCTCGTGCAGGCTCTACGTGAGTCCTCGAGTCGAGTTCGAGTCCACGAGTCGACTGATACTCCTCGTGCCGACTCTTCACATGTCTCCTCGAGATGAATTCATTCCTCGAGTCGAGCTCCAAGTCCGCGAGTCGACCGATACTCCTCGAGCCGACTCTTCACGAAATTCCTCGTGCAGGGTCTACGTGAGTCCTCGAGTCGAGTTCGAGTCCACGAGTCGACTGATACTCCTCGTTCCAACTCTTCACATGTCTCCTCGAGATGAATTCATTCCTCGAGTTGAGCTCCGAGTCCGCGAGTCGACTGATACTCCTCGCGCCGACTCTTCACAAAATTCCTCAAGCAGGCTCTACGTGAGTCCTCGAGTCGAGTTCGAGTCCATGAGTCGACTGATACTCCTCGTGCCGACTCTTCACATGTCTCCTCGAGATGAATTCATTCCTCGAGTCGAGCTCCGAGTCCGCGAGTCGACCGATACTCCTCGCGCCGACTCTTCACGAAATTCCTCGTGCAGGCTCTACGTGAGTCCTCGAGTCTAGTTCGAGTCCACGAGTCGACTGATACTCCTCGTGCCGACTCTTCACATGTCTCCTTGAGATGAATTCATTCCTCGAGTCGAACTCCGAGTCCGCGAGTCGACCAATACTCCTCGCGCCGACTCTTCAGAAATTCCTCGTGCAGGCTCTACGTGAGTCCTCGAGTCGAGTTCGAGTCCACAAGTCGACAGATACTCCTCGTTCCAACTCTTCACATGTCTCCTCGAGATTAATTCATTCCTCGAGTCAAGCTCCGAGTCCGCGAGTCGACCGATACTCCTCGCGCCGACTCTTCACGAAATTCCTCGTGCAGGCTCTACGTGAGTCCTCGAGTCGAGTTCGAGTCCATGAGTCGACTGATACTCCTCGTGCCAACTCTTCACATGTCTCCTCGAGATGAATTCATTCCTCGAGTCGATCTCCGAGTCCGCGAGTCGACCGATACTCCTCGCGCCGACTTTTCACGAAATTCCTCGTGCACGCTCTACGTGAGTCCTCGAGTCGAGTTCGAGTCCACGAGTCGACTGATACTCCACGTGCCGACTCTTCACATGTCTCCTCGAGATGAATTCATTCCTCGAGTCGAGCTCCGAGTCCGCGAGTCGACCAATACTCCTCGCGCCGACTCTTCACGAAATTCCTCGTGCACGCTCTACGTGAGTCCTCGAGTCGAGTTCGAGTCCACGAGTCGACTGATACTCCTCGTTCCAACTCTTCACATGTCTCCTCGAGATGAATTCATTCCTCGAGTTGAGCTCCGAGTCCGCGAGTCGACCGATACTCCTCGCGCCGACTCTTCACAAAATTCCTCGTGCAGGCTCTACGTGAGTCCTCGAGTCGAGTTCGAGTCCATGAGTCGACTGATACTCCTCGTGCCAACTCTTCACATGTCTCATCGAGATGAATTCATTCCTCGAGTCGAGCTCCGAGTCCGCGAGTCGACCGATACTCCTCGCGCCGACTCTTCACGAAATTCCTCGTGCAGGCTCTACGTGAGTCCTCGAGTCGAGTTCGAGTCCACGAGTCGACTGATACTCCTCGTGCCAACTCTTCACATGTCTCCTCGAGATGAATTCATTCCTCGAGTCGAGCTCCGAGTCCGCGAGTCGACCGATACTCCTCGCGCCGACTCTTCACGAAATTCCTCGTGCAGGCTCTACGTGAGTCCTCGAGTCGAGTTCGAGTCCACGAGTCGACTGATACTCCTCGTGCCGACTCTTCACATGTCTCCTCGAGATGAATTCATTCCTCGAGTCGAGCTCCAAGTCCGCGAGTCGACCGATACTCCTCGAGCCGACTCTTCACGAAATTCCTCGTGCAGGGTCTACGTGAGTCCTCGAGTCGAGTTCGAGTCCACGAGTCGACTGATACTCCTCGTTCCAACTCTTCACATGTCTCCTCGAGATGAATTCATTCCTCGAGTTGAGCTCCGAGTCCGCGAGTCGACTGATACTCCTCGCGCCGACTCTTCAAAAAATTCCTCAAGCAGGCTCTACGTGAGTCCTCGAGTCGAGTTCGAGTCCATGAGTCGACTGATACTCCTCGTGCCAACTCTTCACATGTCTCATCGAGATGAATTCATTCCTCGAGTCGAGCTCCGAGTCCGCGAGTCGACCGATACTCTTCGCGCCGACTCTTCACGAAATTCCTCGTGCAGGCTCTACGTGAGTCCTCGAGTCGAGTTCGAGTCCACGAGTCGACTGATACTCCTCGTTCCAACTCTTCACATGTCTCCTCGAGATGAATTCATTCCTCGAGTTGAGCTCCGAGTCCGCGAGTCGACCGATACTCCTCGCGCCGACTCTTCACGAAATTCCTCGTGCAGGCTCTACGTGAGTCCTCGAGTCGAGTTCGAGTCCACGAGTCGACTGATACTCCTCGTGCCGACTCTTCACATGTCTCATCGAGATGAATTCATTCCTCGAGTCGAGCTCCGAGTCCGCGAGTCGACCGATACTCCTCGCGCCGACTCTTCACGAAATTCCTCGTGCAGGCTCTACGTGAGTCCTCGAGTCGAGTTCGAGTCCACGAGTCGACTGATACTCCTCGTTCCAACTCTTCACATGTCTCCTCGAGATGAATTCATTCCTCGAGTTGAGCTCCGAGTCCGCGAGTCGACCGATACTCCTCGCGCCGACTCTTCACAAAATTCCTCGTGCAGGCTCTACGTGAGTCCTCGAGTCGAGTTCGAGTCCATGAGTCGACTGATACTCCTCGTGCCAACTCTTCACATGTCTCATCGAGATGAATTCATTCCTCGAGTCGAGCTCCGAGTCCGCGAGTCGACCGATACTCCTCGCGCCGACTCTTCACGAAATTCCTCGTGCAGGCTCTACGTGAGTCCTCGAGTCGAGTTCGAGTCCACGAGTCGACTGATACTCCTTGTGCCGACTCTTCACATGTCTCCTCGAGATGAATTCATTCCTCGAGTCGAGCTCCGAGTCCGCGAGTCGACCGATACTCCTCGCGCCGACTCTTCACGAAATTCCTCGTGCAGGCTCTACGTGAGTCCTCGAGTCGAGTTCGAGTCCACGAGTCGACTGATACTCCTCGTGCCGACTCTTCACATGTCTCCTCGAGATGAATTCATTCCTCGAGTCGAGCTCCGAGTCCGCGAGTCGACCGATACTCCTCGCGCCGACTCTTCACGAAATTACTCGTGCAGGCTCTACGTGAGTCCTCGAGTCGAGTTCGAGTCCATGAGTCGACTGATACTCCTCGTGCCAACTCTTCACATGTCTCCTCGAGATGAATTCATTCCTCGAGTCGATCTCCGAGTCCGCGAGTCGACCGATACTCCTCGCGCCGACTCTTCACGAAATTCCTCGTGCAGGCTCTACGTGAGTCCTCGAGTCGAGTTCGAGTCCACGAGTCGACTGATACTCCTCGTGCCGACTCTTCACATGTCTCCTCGAGATGAATTCATTCCTCGAGTCGAGCTCCGAGTCCGCGAGTCGACCGATACTCCTCGCGCCGACTCTTCACGAAATTCCTCGTGCAGGCTCTACGTGAGTCCTCGAGTCGAGTTCGAGTTCACGAGTTGACTGATACTCCTCGTGCCGACTCTTCACATGTCTCCTCGAGATGAATTCATTCCTCGAGTCGAGCTCCAAGTCCGCGAGTCGACCGATACTCCTCGAGCCGACTCTTCACGAAATTCCTCGTGCAGGCTCTACGTGAGTCCTCGAGTCGAGTTCGAGTCCACGAGTCGACTGATACTCCTCGTTCCAACTCTTCACATGTCTCCTCGAGATGAATTCATTCCTCGAGTTGAGCTCCGAGTCCGCGAGTCGACCGATACTCCTCGCGCCGACTCTTCACAAAATTCCTCGTGCAGGCTCTACGTGAGTCCTCGAGTCGAGTTCGTGTCCATGAGTCGACTGATACTCCTCGTGCCAACTCTTCACATGTCTCATCGAGATGAATTCATTCCGCGAGTCGAGCTCCGAGTCCGCGAGTCGACCGATACTCCTCGCGCCGACTCTTCACGAAATTCCTCGTGCAGGCTCTACGTGAGTCCTCGAGTCGAGTTCGAGTCCACTAGTCGACTGATACTCCTCGTGCCGACTCTTCACGAAATTCCTCGTGCACGCTCTACGTGAGTCCTCGAGTCGAGTTCGAGTCCAGGAGTCGACTGATACTCCTCGTGCCGACTCTTCACATGTCTCCTCGAGATGAATTCATTCCTCGAGTCGAGCTCCGAGTCCGCGAGACGACCGATACTCCTCGCGCGGACTCTTCACGAAATTCCTCGTGCAGGCTCTACGTGAGTCCTCGAGTCGAGTTCGAGTCCACGAGTCGACTGATACTCCTCGTGCCGACTCTTCACATGTCTCCTCGAGATGAATTCATTCCTCGAGTCGAGCTCCGAGTCCGCGAGTCGACCGATACTCCTCGCGCCGACTCTTCACGAAATTACTCGTGCAGGCTCTACGTGAGTCCTCGAGTCGAGTTCGAGTCCATGAGTCGACTGATACTCCTCGTGCCAACTCTTCACATGTCTCCTCGAGATGAATTCATTCCTCGAGTCGATCTCCGAGTCCGCGAGTCGACCGATACTCCTCGCGCCGACTCTTCACGAAGTTCCTCGTGCAGGCTCTACGTGAGTTCTCGAGTCGAGTTCGAGTCCACTAGTCGACTGATACTCCATGTGCCGACTCTTTACGAAATTCCTCGTGCAGGCTCTACGTGAGTCCTCGAGTCGAGTTCGAGTCCACGAGTCGACTGATACTCCTTGTGTTAACTCTTCACATGTCTCCTCGAGATGAATTCATTCCTCGAGTCGAGCTCCGAGTCCGCGAGTCGACCGATACTCCTCGCGCCGACTCTTCACGAAATTCCTCGTGCAGGCTCTACGTGAGTCCTCGAGTCGAGTTCGAGTCCACGAGTCGACTGATACTCCTCGTGCCGACTCTTCACATGTCTCCTCGAGATGAATTCATTCCTCGAGTCGAGCTCCGAGTCCGCGAGTCGACCAATACTCCTCGCGCCGACTCTTCACGAAATTCCTCGTGCACGCTCTACGTGAGTCCTCGAGTCGAGTTCGAGTCCACGAGTCGACTGATACTCCTCGTGCCGACTCTTCACATGTCTCCTCGAGATGAATTCATTCCTCGAGTCGAGCTCCGAGTCCGCGAGTCGACTGATACTCCTCGCGCCGACTCTTCACAAAATTCCTCGTGCAGGCTCTACGTGAGTCCTCGAGTCGAGTTCGAGTCCATGAGTCGACTGATACTCCTCGTGCCAACTCTTCACATGTCTCATCGAGATGAATTCATTCCTCGAGTCGAGCTCCGAGTCCGCGAGTCGACCGATACTCCTCGCGCCGACTCTTCACGAAATTCCTCGTGCAGGCTCTACGTGAGTCCTCGAGTCGAGTTCGAGTCCACGAGTCGACTGATACTCCTCGTGCCGAATCTTCACATGTCTCCTCGAGATGAATTCATTCCTCGAGTCGAGCTCCGAGTCCGCGAGTCGACCGATACTCCTCGCGCCGACTCTTCACGAAATTCCTCGTGCAGGCTCTACGTGAGTCCTCGAGTCGAGTTCGAATCCACGAGTCGACTGATACTCCTCGTGCCGACTCTTCACATATCTCCTCGAGATGAATTCATTCCTCGAGTCGAGCTCCGAGTCCGCGAGTCGACCGATACTCCTCGCGCCGACTCTTCACGAAATTACTCGTGCAGGCTCTACGTGAGTCCTCGAGTCGAGTTCGAGTCCATGAGTCGACTGATACTCCTCGTGCCAACTCTTCACATGTCTCCTCGAGATGAATTCATTCCTCGAGTCGATCTCCGAGTCCGCGAGTCGACCGATACTCCTCGCGCCGACTCTTCACGAAGTTCCTCGTGCAGGCTCTACGTGAGTCCTCGAGTTGAGTTCGAGTCCACTAGTCGACTGATACTCCATGTGCCGACTCTTCACGAAATTCCTCGTGCAGGCTCTACGTGAGTCCTCGAGTCGAGTTCGAGTCCACGAGTCGACTGATACTCCTCGTGCCGACTCTTCACATGTCTCCTCGAGATGAATTCATTCCTCGAGTCGAGCTCCGAGTCCGCGAGTCGACCGATACTCCTCGCGCCGACTCTTCACGAAATTCCTCGTGCAGGCTCTACGTGAGTCCTCGAGTCGAGTTCGAGTCCACGAGTCGACTGATACTCCTCGTGCCGACTCTTCACATGTCTCCTCGAGATGAATTCATTCCTCGAGTCGAGCTCCGAGTCCGCGAGTCGACCGATACTCCTCGCGCCGACTCTTCACGAAATTCCTCGTGCACGCTCTACGTGAGTCCTCGAGTCGAGTTCGAGTCCACGAGTCGACTGATACTCCTCGTGCCGACTCTTCACATGTCTCCTCGAGATGAATTCATTCCTCGAGTCGAGCTCCGAGTCCGCGAGTCGACCGATACTCCTCGCGCCGACTCTTCACGAAATTCCTCGTGCAGGCTCTACGTGAGTCCTCGAGTCGAGTTCGAGTCCACGAGTCGATTGATACTCCTCGTGCCGACTCTTCACATGTCTCCTCGAGATGAATTCATTCCTCGTGTCGAGCTCTGAGTCCGCGAGTCGACCGATACTCCTCGCGCCGACTCTTCACGAAATTCCTCGTGCAGGCTCTACGTGAGTCCTCGAGTCTAGTTCGAGTCCACGAGTCGACTGATACTCCTCGTGCCGACTCTTCACATGTCTCCTTGAGATGAATTCATTCCTCGAGTCGAACTCCGAGTCCGCGAGTCGACCAATATTCCTCGCGCCGACTCTTCAGAAATTCCTCGTGCAGGCTCTACGTGAGTCCTCGAGTCGAGTTCGAGTCCACGAGTCGACTGATACTCCTCGTGCCAACTCTTCACATGTCTCCTCGAGATGAATTCATTCCTCGAGTCGAGCTCCGAGTCCGCGAGTCGACCGATACTCCTCGCGCCGACTCTTCACGAAATTCCTCGTGCAGGCTCTACGTGAGTCCTCGAGTCGAGTTCGATTCCACGAGTCGACTGATACTCCTCGTAACGACTCTTCACATGTCTCCTCGAGATGAATTCATTCCTCGAGTCGAGATCCGAGTCCGCGAGTCGACCGATACTCCTCGCGCCGACTCTTCACGAAATTCCTCGTGCAAGCTCTACGTGAGTCCTCGAGTCGAGTTCGAGTCCACGAGTCGACTGATACTCCTTGTGTTAACTCTTCACATGTCTCCTCGAGATGAATTCATTCCTCGAGTCGAGCTCCGAGTCCGCGAGTCGACCGATACTCCTCGCGCCGACTCTTCACGAAATTCCTCGTGCAGGCTCTACGTGAGTCCTCGAGTCGAGTTCGAGTCCACGAGTCGACTGATACTCCTCGTGCCGACTCTTCACATGTCTCCTCGAGATGAATTCATTCCTCGAGTCGAGCTCCGAGTCCGCGAGTCGACCGATACTCCTCGCGCCGACTCTTCACGAAATTCCTCGTGCACGCTCTACGTGAGTCCTCGAGTCGAGTTCGAGTCCACGAGTCGACTGATACTCCTCGTGCCGACTCTTCACATGTCTCCTCGAGATGAATTCATTCCTCGAGTCGAGCTCCGAGTCCGCGAGTCGACCGATACTCCTCGCGCCGACTCTTCACGAAATTCCTCGTACAGGCTCTACGTGAGTCCTCGAGTCGAGTTCGAGTCCACAAGTCGATTGATACTCCTCGTGCCGACTCTTCACATGTCTCCTCGAGATGAATTCATTCCTCGTGTCGAGCTCTGAGTCCGCGAGTCGACCGATACTCCTCGCGCCGACTCTTCACGAAATTCCTCGTGCAGGCTCTACGTGAGTCCTCGAGTCTAGTTCGAGTCCACGAGTCGACTGATACTCCTCGTGCCGACTCTTCACATGTCTCCTTGAGATGAATTCATTCCTCGAGTCGAACTCCGAGTCCGCGAGTCGACCAATACTCCTCGCGCCGACTCTTCAGAAATTCCTCGTGCAGGCTCTACGTGAGTCCTCGAGTCGAGTTCGAGTCCACGAGTCGACTGATACTCCTCGTGCCAACTCTTCACATGTCTCCTCGAGATGAATTCATTCCTCGAGTCGAGCTCCGAGTCCGCGAGTCGACCGATACTCCTCGCGCCGACTCTTCACGAAATTCCTCGTGCAGGCTCTACGTGAGTCCTCGAGTCGAGTTCGATTCCACGAGTCGACTGATACTCCTCGTAACGACTCTTCACATGTCTCCTCGAGATGAATTCATTCCTCGAGTCGAGAGCCGAGTCCGCGAGTCGACCGATACTCCTCGCGCCGACTCTTCACGAAATTCCTCGTGCAAGCTCTACGTGAGTCCTCGAGTCAAGTTCGAGTCCACGAGTCGACTGATACTCCTTGTGTTAACTCTTCACATGTCTCCTCGAGATGAATTCATTCCTCGAGTCGAGCTCCGAGTCCGCGAGTCGACCGATACTCCTCGCGCCGACTCTTCACGAAATTCCTCGTGCAGGCTCTACAGGAGTCCTCGAGTCGAGTTTGAGTCCACGAGTCGACTGATACTCCTCGTGCCGACTCTTCACATGTCTCCTCGAGATGAATTCATTCCTCGAGTCGAGCTCCGAGTCCGCGAGTCGACCGATACTCCTCGCGCCGACTCTTCACGAAATTCCTCGTGCACGCTCTATGTGAGTCCTCGAGTCGAGTTCGAGTCCATGAGTCGACTGATACTCCTCGTGCCAACTCTTCACATGTCTCCTCGAGACGAATTCATTCCTCGAGTCGATCTCCGAGTCCGCGAGTCGACCGATACTCCTCGCGCCGACTCTTCACGAAATTCCTCGTGCACGCTCTACGTGAGTCCTCGAGTCGAGTTCGAGTCCACGAGTCGACTGATACTCCTCGTGCCGACTCTTCACATGTCTCCTCGAGATGAATTCATTCCTCGAGTCGAGCTCCGAGTCCGCGAGTCGACCGATGCTCCTCGAGCCGACTCTTCACGAAATTCCTCGTGCAGGCTCTACGTGAGTCCTCGAGTCGAGTTTGAGTCCACGAGTCGACTGATACTCCTCGTTCCAACTCTTCACATGTCTCCTCGAGATGAATTCATTCCTCGAGTCGACCTCCGAGTCCGCGAGTCGACCGATACTCCTCGCGCCGACTCTTCACGAAATTCCTCGTGCAGGCTCTACGTGAGTCCTCGAGTCGAGTTCGAGTCCATGAGTCGACTGATACTCCTCGTGCCAACTCTTCACATGTCTCCTCGAGATGAATTCATTCCTCGAGTCGATCTCCGAGTCCGCGAGTCGACCGATACTCCTCGCACCGACTCTTCACGAAATTCCTCGTGCAGGCTCTACGTGAGTCCTCGAGTCGAGTTCGAGTCCAAGAGTCGACTGATACTCCTTGTGTTAACTCTTCACATGTCTCCTCGAGATGAATTCATTCCGCGAGTCGAGCTCCGAGTCCGCGAGTCGACCGATACTCCTCGCGCCGACTCTTCACGAAATTCCTCGTGCAGGCTCTACGTGAGTCCTCGAGTCGAGTTCGAGTCCACGAGTCGACTGATACTCCTCGTGCCGACTCTTCACATGTCTCCTCGAGATGAA
Organism: Urtica dioica subsp. dioica; assembly: GCF_054948205.1. Classification (NCBI taxonomy): domain Eukaryota; kingdom Viridiplantae; phylum Streptophyta; class Magnoliopsida; order Rosales; family Urticaceae; genus Urtica; species Urtica dioica. The sequence continues at coordinate 33,791,140 of NC_142756.1, read as the reverse complement.
TTCATTCCTCGTGTCGAGCTCTGAGTCCGCGAGTCGACCGATACTCCTCGCGCCGACTCTTGACGAAATTCCTCGTGCAGGCTCTACGTGAGTCCTCGAGTCTAGTTCGAGTCCACGAGTCGACTGATACTCCTCGTGGCGACTCTTCACATGTCTCCTTGAGATGAATTCATTCCTCGAGTCGAACTCCGAGTCCGCGAGTCGACCAATACTCCTCGCGCCGACTCTTCAGAAATTCCTCGTGCAGGCTCTACGTGAGTCCTCGAGTCGAGTTCGAGTCCACGAGTCGACTGATACTCCTCGTGCCAACTCTTCACATGTCTCCTCGAGATGAATTCATTCCTCGAGTCGAGCTCCGAGTCCGCGAGTCGACCTATACTCCTCGCGCCGACTCTTCACGAAATTCCTCGTGCAGGCTCTACGTGAGTCCTCGAGTCGAGTTCGATTCCACGAGTCGACTGATACTCCTCGTAACGACTCTTCACATGTCTCCTCGAGATGAATTCATTCCTCGAGTCGAGATCCGAGTCCGCGAGTCGACCGATACTCCTCGCGCTGACTCTTCACGAAATTCCTCGTGCAAGCTCTACGTGAGTCCTCGAGTCGAGTTCGAGTCCACGAGTCGACTGATACTCCTTGTGTTAACTCTTCACATGTCTCCTCGAGATGAATTCATTCCTCGAGTCGAGCTCCGAGTCCGCGAGTCGACCGATACTCCTCGCGCCGACTCTTCACGAAATTCCTCGTGCAGGCTCTACGTGAGTCCTCGAGTCGAGTTCGAGTCCATGAGTCGACTGATACTCCTCGTGCCAACTCTTCACATGTCTCCTCGAGATGAATTCATTCCTCGAGTCGATCTCCGAGTCCGCGAGTCGACTGATACTCCTCGCGCCGACTCTTCACGAAATTCCTCGTGCACGCTCTACGTGAGTCCTCGAGTCGAGTTCGAGTCCACGAGTCGACTGATACTCCTCGTGCCGACTCTTCACATGCTCCTCGAGATGAATTCATTCCTCGAGTCGAGCTCCGAGTCCGCGAGTCGACCGATGCTCCTCGAGCCGACTCTTCACGAAATTCCTCGTGCAGGCTCTACGTGAGTCCTCGAGTCGAGTTTGAGTCCACGAGTCGACTGATACTCCTCGTTCCAACTCTTCACATGTCTCCTCGAGATGAATTCATTCCTCGAGTCGAGCTCTGAGTCCGCGAGTCGACCGATACTCCTCGCGCCGACTCTTCACGAAATTCCTCGTGCAGGCTCTACGTGAGTCCTCGAGTCGAGTTCGAGTCCATGAGTCGACTGATACTCCTCGTGCCAACTCTTCACATGTCTCCTCGAGATGAATTCATTCCTCGAGTCGATCTCCGAGTCCGCGAGTCGACCGATACTCCTCGCGCCGACTCTTCACGAAATTCCTCGTGCAGGCTCTACGTGAGTCCTCGAGTCGAGTTCGAGTCCAAGAGTCGACTGATACTCCTTGTGTTAACTCTTCACATGTCTCCTCGAGATGAATTCATTCCGCGAGTCGAGCTCCGAGTCCGCGAGTCGACCGATACTCCTCGCGCCGACTCTTCACGAAATTCCTCGTGCAGGCTCTACGTGAGTCCTCGAGTCGAGTTCGAGTCCACGAGTCGACTGATACTCCTCGTGCCGACACTTCACATGTCTCCTCGAGATGAATTCATTCCTCGTGTCGAGCTCTGAGTCCGCGAGTCGACCGATACTCCTCGCGCCGACTCTTCACGAAATTCCTCGTGCAGGCTCTACGTGAGTCCTCGAGTCTAGTTCGAGTCCACGAGTCGACTGATACTCCTCGTGGCGACTCTTCACATGTCTCCTTGAGATGAATTCATTCCTCGAGTCGAACTCCGAGTCCGCGAGTCGACCAATACTCCTCGCGCCGACTCTTCAGAAATTCCTCGTGCAGGCTCTACGTGAGTCCTCGAGTCGAGTTCGAGTCCACGAGTCGACTGATACTCCTCGTGCCAACTCTTCACATGTCTCCTCGAGATGAATTCATTCCTCGAGTCGAGCTCCGAGTCCGCGAGTCGACCGATACTCCTCGCGCCGACTCTTCACGAAATTCCTCGTGCAGGCTCTACGTGAGTCCTCGAGTCGAGTTCGATTCCACGAGTCGACTGATACTCCTCGTAACGACTCTTCACATGTCTCCTCGAGATGAATTCATTCCTCAAGTCGAGATCCGAGTCCGCGAGTCGACCGATACTCCTCGCGCCGACTCTTCACGAAATTCCTCGTGCAAGCTCTACGTGAGTCCTCGAGTCGAGTTCGAGTCCACGAGTCGACTGATACTCCTTGTGTTAACTCTTCACATGTCTCCTCGAGATGAATTCATTCCTCGAGTCGAGCTCCGAGTCCGCGAGTCGACCGATACTCCTCGCGCCGACTCTTCACGAAATTCCTCGTGCAGGCTCTACGTGAGTCCTTGAGTCGAGTTTGAGTCCACGAATCGACTGATACTCCTCGTGCCGACTCTTCACATGTCTCCTCGAGATGAATTCATTCATCGAGTAGAGCTCCGAGTCCGCGAGTCGACCGATACTCCTCGCGCCGACTCTTCACGAAATTCCTCGTGCAGGCTCTACGTGAGTCCTCGAGTCGAGTTCGAGTCCATGAGTCGACTGATACTCCTTGTGCCAACTCTTCACATGTCTCATCGAGATGAATTCATTCCTCGAGTCGATCTCCGAGTCCGCGAGTCGACCGATACTCCTCGCGCCGACTCTTCACGAAATTCCTCGTGCACGCTCTACGTGAGTCCTCGAGTCGAGTTCGAGTCCACGAGTCGACTGATACTCCTCGTGCCGACTCTTCACATGTCTCCTCGAGATGAATTCATTCCTCGAGTCGAGCTCTGAGTCCGCGAGTCGACCGATGCTCCTCGAGCCGACTCTTCACGAAATTCCTCGTGGAGGCTCTACGTGAGTCCTCGAGTCGAGTTCGAGTCCACGAGTCGACTGATACTCCTCGTTCCAACTCTTCACATGTCTCCTCGAGATGAATTCATTCCTCGAGTCGAGCTCCAAGTCCGCGACTCGACCGATACTCCTTGCGCCGACTCTTCACGAAATTCCTCGTGCAGGCTCTACGTGAGTCCTCGAGTCGAATTTCGAGTCCAAGAGTCGACTGATACTCCTTGTGTTAACTCTTCACATGTCTCCTCGAGATGAATTCATTCCGCGAGTCGAGCTCCGAGTCCGCGAGTCGACCGATACTCCTCGCGCCGACTCTTCACGAAATTCCTCGTGCAAGCTCTACGTGAGTCCTCGAGTCGAGTTCGAGTCCACGAGTCGACTGATACTCCTCGTGCCGACTCTTCACATGTCTCCTCGAGATGAATTCATTCCTCGAGTCGAGCTCCGAGTCCGCGAGTCGACCGATACTCCTTGCGCCGACTCTTCACGAAATTCCTCGTGCAGGCTCTACGTGAGTCCTCGAGTCGAGTTCGAGTCCACTAGTCGACTGATACTCCTCGTGCCGACTCTTCACAAAATTCCTCATGCAGGCTCTACGTGAGTCCTCGAGTCGAGTTCGAGTCCACGAGTCGACTGATACTCCTCGTTCCAACTCTTCACATGTCTCCTCGAGATGAATTCATTCCTCGAGTTGAGCTCCGAGTCCGCGAGTCGACCGATACTCCTCGCGCCGACTCTTCACAAAATTCCTCGTGCAGGCTCTACGTGAGTCCTCGAGTCGAGTTCGAGTCCATGAGTCAACTGATACTCCTCGTGCCAACTCTTCACATGTCTCATCGAGATGAATTCATTCCTCGAGTCGAGCTCCGAGTCCGCGAGTCGACCGATACTCCTCGCGCCGACTCTTCACGAAATTCCTCGTGCAGGCTCTACGTGAGTCCTCGAGTCGAGTTCGAGTCCACTAGTCGACTGATACTCCTCGTGCCGACTCTTCACAAAATTCCTCGTGCAGGCTCTACGTGAGTCCTCGAGTCGAGTTCGAGTCCACGAGTCGACTGATACTCCTCGTGCCAACTCTTCACATGTCTCCTCGAGATGAATTCATTCCTCGAGTCGAGCTCCGAGTCCGCGAGTCGACCGATACTCCTCGCGCCGACTCTTCACGAAATTCCTCGTGCAGGCTCTACGTGAGTCCTCGAGTCGAGTTCTATTCCACGAGTCGACTGATACTCCTCGTAACGACTCTTCACATGTCTCCTCGAGATGAATTCATTCCTCGAGTCGAGATCCGAGTCCGCGAGTCGACCGATACTCCTCGCGCCGACTCTTCACGAAATTCCTCGTGCAAGCTCTACGTGAGTCCTCGAGTCGAGTTCGAGTCCACGAGTCGACTGATACTCCTTGTGTTAACTCTTCACATGTCTCCTCGAGATGAATTCATTCCTCGAGTCGAGCTCCGAGTCCGCGAGTCGACCTATACTCCTCGCGCCGACTCTTCACGAAATTCCTCGTGCAGGCTCTACGTGAGTCCTCGAGTCGAGTTCGAGTCCACGAGTCGACTGATACTCCTCGTGCCGACTCTTCACATGTCTCCTCGAGATGAATTCATTCCTCGAGTCGAGCTCCGAGTCCGCGAGTCGACCGATACTCCTCGCGCCGACTCTTCACGAAATTCCTCGTGCAGGCTCTACGTGAGTCCTCGAGTCGAGTTCGAGTCCATGAGTCGACTGATACTCCTCGTGCCAACTCTTCACATGTCTCCTCGAGATGAATTCATTCCTCGAGTCGATCTCCGAGTCCGCGAGTCGACCGATACTCCTCGCGCCGACTCTTCACGAAATTCCTCGTGCAGGCTCTACGTGAGTCCTCGAGTCGAGTTCGAGTCCACGAGTCGACTGATACTCCTCGTGCCGACTCTTCACATGTCTCCTCGAGATGAATTCATTCCTCGAGTCGAGCTCCGAGTCCGCGAGTCGACCGATGCTCCTCGAGCCGACTCTTCACCAAATTCCTCGTCCAGGCTCTACGTGAGTCCTCGAGTCGAGTTCGAGTCCAAGAGTCGACTGATACTCCTTGTGTTAACTCTTCACATGTCTCCTCGAGATGAATTCATTCCGCGAGTCGAGCTCCGAGTCCGCGAGTCGACCGATACTCCTCGCGCCGACTCTTCACGAAATTCCTCGTGCAGGCTCTACGTGAGTCCTCGAGTCGAGTTTGAGTCCACGAGTCGACTGATACTCCTCGTGCCGACTCTTCACATGTCTCCTCGAGATGAATTCATTCCTCGAGTCGAGCTCCGAGTCCGCGAGTCGACCGATACTCCTCGCGCCGACTCTTCACGAAATTCCTCGTGCAGGCTCTACGTGAGTCCTCGAGTCGAGTTCGAGTCCATGAGTCGACTGATACTCCTCGTGCCAACTCTTCACATGTCTCCTCGAGATGAATTCATTCCTCGAGTCGATCTCCGAGTCCGCGAGTCGACCGATACTCCTCGCGCCGACTCTTCACGAAATTCCTCGTGCACGCTCTACGTGAGTCCTCAAGTCGAGTTCGAGTCCACGAGTCGACTGATACTCCTCGTGCCGACTCTTCACATGTCTCCTCGAGATGAATTCATTCCTTGAGTCGAGCTCCAAGTCCGCGAGTCGACCGATACTCCTCGAGCCGACTCTTCACGAAATTCCTCGTGCAGGCTCTACGTGAGTCCTCGAGTCGAGTTCGAGTCCACGAGTCGACTGATACTCCTCGTTCCAACTCTTCACATGTCTCCTCGAGATGAATTCATTCCTCGAGTTGAGCTCCGAGTCCGCGAGTCGACCGATACTCCTCGCGCCGACTCTTCACAAAATTCCTCGTGCAGGCTCTACGTGAGTCCTCGAGTCGAGTTCGAGTCCATGAGTCGACTGATACTCCTCGTGCCAACTCTTCACATGTCTCATCGAGATGAATTCATTCCTCGAGTCAAGCTCCGAGTCCGCGAGTCGACCGATACTCCTCGCGCCGACTCTTCACGAAATTCCTCGTGCAGGCTCTACGTGAGTCCTCGAGTCGAGTTCGAGTCCACTAGTCGACTGATACTCCTCGTGCCGACTCTTCACGAAATTCCTCGTGCAGGCTCTACGTGAGTCCTCGAGTCGAGTTCGAGTCCACGAGTCGACTGATACTCCTTGTGCCGACTCTTCACATGTCTCCTCGAGATGAATTCATTCCTCGAGTCGAGCTCCGAGTCCGCGAGACGACCGATACTCCTCGCGCGGACTCTTCACGAAATTCCTCGTGCAGGCTCTACGTGAGTCCTCGAGTCGAGTTCGAGTCCACGAGTCGACTGATACTCCTCGTGCCGACTCTTCACATATCTCCTTGAGATGAATTCATTCCTCGAGTCGAACTCCGAGTCCGCGAGTCGACCGATACTCCTCGCGCCGACTCTTCACGAAATTCCTCCTGCAGGCTCTACGTGAGTCCTCGAGTCGAGTTCGAGTCCACGAGTCGACTGATACTCCTCGTGCCGACTCTTCACATGTCTCCTCGAGATGAATTCATTCCTCGAGTCGAGCTCCGAGTCCGCGAGTCGACCGATACTCCTCGCGCCGACTCTTCACGAAATTCCTCGTGCAGGCTCTACGTGAGTCCTCGAGTCGAGTTCGATTCCACGAGTCGACTGATACTCCTCGTAACGACTCTTCACATGTCTAATCGAGATGAATTCATTCCTCGAGTCGAGATCCGAGTCCGCGAGTCGACCGATACTCCTCGCGCCGACTCTTCACGAAATTCCTCGTGCAAGCTCTACGTGAGTCCTCGAGTCGAGTTCGAGTCCACGAGTCGACTGATACTCCTTGTGTTAACTCTTCACATGTCTCCTCGAGATGAATTCATTCCTCGAGTCGAGCTCCGAGTCCGCGAGTCGACCGATACTCCTCGCACCGACTCTTCACGAAATTCCTCGTGAAGGCTCTACGTGAGTCCTCGAGTCGAGTTCGAGTCCACGAGTCGACTGATACTCCTCGTGCCGACTCTTCACATGTCTCCTCGAGATAAATTCATTCCTCGAGTCGAGCTCCGAGTCCGCGAGTCGACCGATACTCCTCGCGCCGACTCTTCACGAAATTCCTCGTGCAGGCTCTACGTGAGTCCTCGAGTCGAGTTCGAGTCCAAGAGTCGACTGATACTCCTTGTGTTAACTCTTCACATGTCTCCTCGAGATGAATTCATTCCGCGAGTCGAGCTCCGAGTCCGCGAGTCGACCGATACTCCTCGCGCCGACTCTTCACGAAATTCCTCGTGCAGGCTCTACGTGAGTCCTCGAGTCGTGTTCGAGTCCAAGAGTCGACTGATACTCCTTGTGTTAATTCTTCACATGTCTCCTCGAGATGAATTCATTCCGCAAGTCGAGCTCCGAGTCCGCGAGTCGACTGATACTCCTTGTGTTAACTCTTCACATGTCTCCTCGAGATGAATTCATTCCTCGAGTCGAGCTCCGAGTCTGCGAGTCGACCGATGCTCCTCGAGCCGACTCTTCACGAAATTCCTCGTGCAGGCTCTACGTGAGTCCTAGAGTCGAGTTCGAGTCCAAGAGTCGACTGATACGCCTTGTGTTAACTCTTCACATGTCTCCTCGAGATGAATTCATTCCGCGAGTCGAGCTCCGAGTCCGCGAGTCGACCGATACTCCTCGCGCCGACTCTTCACGAATTTCCTCGTGCAGGCTCTACGTGAGTCCTCGAGTCGAGTTCGAGTCCACGAGTCGACTGATACTCCTAGTGCCGACTCTTCACATGTCTCCTCGAGATGAATTCATTCCTCGAGTCGAGCTCCGAGTCCGCGAGTCGACCGATACTCCTCGCGCCGACTCTTCACGAAATTCCTCGTGCAGGCTCTACGTGAGTCCTCGAGTCGAGTTCGAGTCCATGAGTCGACTGATACTCCTCGTGCCAACTCTTCACATGTCTCCTCGAGATGAATTCATTCCTCGAGTCGATCTCCGAGTCCGCGAGTCGACCGATACTCCTCGCGCCGACTCTTCACGAAATTCCTCGTGCACGCTCTACGTGAGTCCTCGAGTCGAGTTCGAGTCCACGAGTCGACTGATACTCCTCGTGCCGACTCTTCACATGTCTCCTCGAGATGAATTCATTCCTCGAGTCGAGCTCCAAGTCCGCGAGTCGACCGATACTCCTCGAGCCGATTCTTCACGAAATTCCTCGTGCACGCTCTACGTGAGTCCTCGAGTCGAGTTCGAGTCCACGAGTCGACTGATACTCCTCGTTCCAACTCTTCACATGTCTCCTCGAGATGAATTCATTCCTCGAGTTGAGCTCCGAGTCCGCGAGTCGACCGATACTCCTCGCACCGACTCTTCACAAAATTCCTCGTGCAGGCTCTACGTGAGTCCTCGAGTCGAGTTCGAGTCCATGAGTCGACTGATACTCCTCGTGCCAACTCTTCACATGTCTCATCGAGATGAATTCATTCCTCGAGTCGAGCTCCGAGTCCGCGAGTCGACCGATACTCCTCGCGCTGACTCTTCACGAAATTCCTCGTGCAGGCTCTACGTGAGTCCTCGAGTCGAGTTCGAGTCCACTAGTCGACTGATACTCCTCGTGCCGACTCTTCACGAAATTCCTCGTGCAGGCTCTACGTGAGTCCTCGAGTCGAGTTCGAGTCCACGAGTCGACTGATACTCCTCGTGCCGACTCTTCACATGTCTCCTCGAGATGAATTCATTCCTCGAGTAGAGCTCCGAGTCCGCGAGACGACCGATACTCCTCGCGCGGACTCTTCACGAAATTCCTCGTGCAGGCTCTACGTGAGTCCTCGAGTCGAGTTCGAGTCCACGAGTCGACTGATACTCCTCGTGCCGACTCTTCACATATCTCCTTGAGATGAATTCATTCCTCGAGTCGAACTCCGAGTCCGCGAGTCGACCGATACTCCTCGCGCCGACTCTTCACGAAATTCCTCCTGCAGGCTCTACGTGAGTCCTCGAGTCGAGTTCGAGTCCACGAGTCGACTGATACTCCTCGTGCCGACTCTTCACATGTCTCCTCGAGATGAATTCATTCCTCGAGTCGAGCTCCGAGTCCGCGAGTCGACCGATACTCCTCGCGCCGACTCTTCACGAAATTCCTCGTGCAGGCTCTACGTGAGTCCTCGAGTCGAGTTCGATTCCACGAGTCGACTGATACTCCTCGTAACGACTCTTCACATGTCTAATCGAGATGAATTCATTCCTTGAGTCGAGATCCGAGTCCGCGAGTCGACCGATACTCCTCGCGCCGACTCTTCACGAAATTCCTCGTGCAAGCTCTACGTGAGTCCTCGAGTCGAGTTCGAGTCCACGAGTCGACTGATACTCCTTGTGTTAACTCTTCACATGTCTCCTCGAGATGAATTCATTCCTCGAGTCGAGCTCCGAGTCCGCGAGTCGACCGATACTCCTCGCGCCGACTCTTCACGAAATTCCTCGTGAAGGCTCTACGTGAGTCCTCGAGTCGAGTTCGAGTCCACGAGTCGACTGATACTCCTCGTGCCGACTCTTCACATGTCTACTCGAGATAAATTCATTCCTCGAGTCGAGCTCCGAGTCCGCGAGTCGACCGATACTCCTCGCGCCGACTCTTCACGAAATTTCTCGTGCAGGCTCTACGTGAGTCCTCGAGTCGAGTTCGAGTCCATGAGTCGACTGATACTCCTCGTGCCAACTCTTCACATGTCTCCTCGAGATGAATTCATTCCTCGAGTCGATCTCCGAGTCCGCGAGTCGACCGATACTCCTCGCGCCGACTCTTCACGAAATTCCTCGTGCACGCTCTACGTGAGTCCTCGAGTCGAGTTCGAGTCCACGAGTCGACTGATACTCCTCGTGCCGACTCCTCACATGTCTCCTCGAGATGAATTCATTCCGCGAGTCGAGCTCCAAGTCCGCGAGTCGACCGATACTCCTCGCGCCGACTCTTCACGAAATTCCTCGTCCAGGCTCTACGTGAGTCCTCGAGTCGAGTTCGAGTCCACGAGTCGACTGATACTCCTCGTAACGACTCTTCACATGTCTCCTCGAGATAAATTCATTCCTCGAGTCGAGCTCCGAGTCCGCGAGTCGACCGATACTCCTCGCGCCGACTCTTCACGAAATTTCTCGTGCAGGCTCTACGTGAGTCCTCGAGTCGAGTTCGAGTCCATGAGTCGACTGATACTCCTCGTGCCAACTCTTCACATGTCTCCTCGAGATGAATTCATTCCTCGAGTCGATCTCCGAGTCCGCGAGTCGACCGATACTCCTCGCGCCGACTCTTCACGAAATTCCTCGTGCACGCTCTACGTGAGTCCTCGAGTCGAGTTCGAGTCCACGAGTCGACTGATACTCCTCGTGCCGACTCTTCACATGTCTCCTCGAGATGAATTCATTCCTCGAGTCGAGCTCCAAGTCCGCGAGTCGACCGATACTCCTCGAGCCGACTCTTCACGAAATTCCTCGTGCAGGCTCTACGTGAGTCCTCGAGTCGAGTTCGAGTCCACGAGTCGACTGATACTCCTCGTTCCAACTCTTCACATGTCTCCTCGAGATGAATTCATTCCTCGAGTTGAGCTCCGAGTCCGCGAGTCGACCGATACTCCTCGCGCCGACTCTTCACAAAATTCCTCGTGCAGGCTCTACGTGAGTCCTCGAGTCGAGTTCGAGTCCATGAGTCGACTGATACTCCTCGTGCCAACTCTTCACATGTCTCATCGAGATGAATTCATTCCTCGAGTCGAGCTCCGAGTCCGCGAGTCGACCGATACTCCTCGCGCCGACTCTTCACGAAATTCCTCGTGTAGGCTCTACGTGAGTCCTCGAGTCGAGTTCGAGTCCACGAGTCGACTGATACTCCTCGTGCCGACTCTTCACATGTCTCCTCGAGATGAATTCATTCCTCGAGTCGAGCTCCGAGTCCGCGAGAAGACCGATACTCCTCGCGCGGACTCTTCACGAAATTCCTCGTGCAGGCTCTACGTGAGTCCTCGAGTCGAGTTCGAGTCCACGAGTCGACTGATACTCCTCGTGCCGACTCTTCACATATCTCCTTGAGATGAATTCATTCCTCGAGTCGAACTCCGAGTCCGCGAGTCGACCGATACTCCTCGCGCCGACTCTTCACGAAATTCCTCCTGCAGGCTCTACGTGAGTCCTCGAGTCGAGTTCGAGTCCACGAGTCGACTGATACTCCTCGTGCCAACTCTTCACATGTCTCCTCGAGATGAATTCATTCCTCGAGTCGAGCTCCGAGTCCGCGAGTCGACCGATACTCCTCGCGCCGACTCTTCACGAAATTCCTCGTGCAGGCTCTACGTGAGTCCTCGAGTCGAGTTCGATTCCACGAGTCCACTGATAGTCCTCGTAACGACTCTTCACATGTCTAATCGAGATGAATTCATTCCTCGAGTCGAGATCCGAGTCCGCGAGTCGACCGATACTCCTCGCGCCGACTCTTCACGAAATTCCTCGTGCAAGCTCTACGTGAGTCCTCGAGTCGAGTTCGAGTCCACGAGTCGACTGATACTCCTTATGTTAACTCTTCACATGTCTCCTCGAGATGAATTCATTCCTCGAGTCGAGCTCCGAGTCCGCGAGTCGACCGATACTCCTCGCGCCGACTCTTCACGAAATTCCTCGTGCAGGCTCTACGTGAGTCCTCGAGTCGAGTTCGAGTCCACGAGTTGACTGATACTCCTCGTGCCGACTCTTCACATGTCTCCTCGAGATAAATTCATTCCTCGAGTCGAGCTCCGAGTCCGCGAGTCGACCGATACTCCTCGCGCCGACTCTTCACGAAATTTCTCGTGCAGGCTCTACGTGAGTCCTCGAGTCGAGTTCGAGTCCATGAGTCGACTGATACTCCTCGTGCCAACTCTTCACATGTCTCCTCGAGATGAATTCATTCCTCGAGTCGATCTCCGAGTCCGCGAGTCGACCGATACTCCTCGCGCCGACTCTTCACGAAATTCCTCGTGCACGCTCTACGTGAGTCCTCGAGTCGAGTTCGAGTCCACGAGTCGACTGATACTCCTCGTTCCAACTCTTCACATGTCTCCTCGAGATGAATTCATTCCTCGAGTCGAGCTCCGAGTCCGCGAGTCGACCGATACTCCTCGCGCCGACTCTTCACGAAATTCCTCGTGCAAGCTCTACGTGAGTCCTCGAGTCGAGTTCGAGTCCACGAGTCGACTGATACTCCTTGTGTTAACTCTTCACATGTCTCCTCGAGATGAATTCATTCCTCGAGTCGAGCTCCGAGTCCGCGAGTCGACCGATACTCCTCGCGCCGACTCTTCACGAAATTCCTCGTGCAAGCTCTACGTGAGTCCTCGAGTCGAGTTCGAGTCCACGAGTCGACTGATACTCCTTGTGTTAACTCTTCACATGTCTCCTCGAGATGAATTCATTCCTCGAGTCGAGCTCCGAGTCCGCGAGTCGACCGATACTCCTCGCGCCGACTCTTCACGAAATTCCTCGTGCAGGCTCTACGTGAGTCCTCGAGTCGAGTTCGAGTCCACGAGTTGACTGATACTCCTCGTGCCGACTCTTCACATGTCTCCTCGAGATAAATTCATTCCTCGAGTCGAGCTCCGAGTCCGCGAGTCGACCGATACTCCTCGCGCCGACTCTTCACGAAATTTCTCGTGCAGGCTCTACGTGAGTCCTCGAGTCGAGTTCGAGTCCATGAGTCGACTGATACTCCTCGTGCCAACTCTTCACATGTCTCCTCGAGATGAATTCATTCCTCGAGTCGATCTCCGAGTCCGCGAGTCGACCGATACTCCTCGCGCCGACTCTTCACGAAATTCCTCGTGCACGCTCTACGTGAGTCCTCGAGTCGAGTTCGAGTCCACGAGTCGACTGATACTCCTCGTTCCAACTCTTCACATGTCTCCTCGAGATGAATTCATTCCTCGAGTCGAGCTCCGAGTCCGCGAGTCGACCGATACTCCTCGCGCCGACTCTTCACGAAATTCCTCGTGCAGGCTCTACGTGAGTCCTCGAGTCGAGTTCGAGTCCATGAGTCGACTGATACTCCTCCTGCCAACTCTTCACATGTCTCATCGAGATGAATTCATTCCTCGAGTCGAGCTCCGAGTCCGCGAGTCGACCGATACTCCTTGCGCCGACTCTTCACGAAATTCCTCGTGCAGGCTCTACGTGAGTCCTCGAGTCGAGTTCGAGTCCACTAGTCGACTGATACTCCTCGTGCCGACTCTTCACGAAATTCCTTGTGCAGGCTCTACGTGAGTCCTCGAGACGAGTTCGAGTCCACGAGTCGACTGATACTCCTCGAGCCGACTCTTCACATGTCTCCTCGAGATGAATTCATTCCTCGAGTTGAGCTCCGAGTCCGCGAGTCGACCGATAGTCCTCGCGCGGACTCTTCACGAAATTCCTCGTGCAGGCTCTACGTGAGTCCTCGAGTCGAATTCGAGTCCACGAGTCGACTGATACTCCTCGTGCCGACTCTTCACATGTCTCCTCGAGATGAATTCATTCCTCGAGTCGAGCTCCGAGTCCGCGAGTCGACCGATACTCCTCGCGCCGACTCTTCACGAAATTCCTCGTGCAGGCTCTACGTGAGTCCTCGAGTCGAGTTCGAGTCCACGAGTCGACTGATACTCCTCGTGCCAACTCTTCACATGTCTCCTCGAGATGAATTCATTCCTCGAGTCGAGCTCCGAGTCCGCGAGTCGACCGATACTCCTCGCGCCGACTCTTCACGAAATTCCTCGTGCAGGCTCTACGTGAGTCCTCGAGTCGAGTTCGATTCCACGAGTCGACTGATACTCCTCGTAACGACTCTTCACATGTCTAATCGAGATGAATTCATTCCTCGAGTCGAGATCCGAGTCCGCGAGTCGACCGATACTCCTCGCGCCGACTCTTCACGAAATTCCTCGTGCAAGCTCTACGTGAGTCCTCGAGTCGAGTTCGAGTCCACAAGTCGACTGATACTCCTTGTGTTAACTCTTCACATGTCTCCTCGAGATGAATTCATTCCTCGAGTCGAGCTCCGAGTCCGCGAGTCGACCGATACTCCTCGCGCCGACTCTTCACGAAATTCCTCGTGCAGGTTCTACGTGAGTCCTCGAGTCGAGTTCGAGTCCACTAGTCGACTGATACTCCTCGTGCCGACTCTTCACGAAATTCCTTGTGCAGGCTCTACGTGAGTCCTCGAGTCGAGTTCGAGTCCACGAGTCGACTGATACTCCTCGAGCCGACTCTTCACATGTCTCCTCGAGATGAATTCATTCCTCGAGTCGAGCTCCGAGTCCGCGAGTCGACCGATAGTCCTCGCGCGGACTCTTCACGAAATTCCTCGTGCAGGCTCTACGTGAGTCCTCGAGTCGAGTTCGAGTCCACGAGTCGACTGATACTCCTCGTGCCGACTCTTCACATGTCTCCTCGAGATGAATTCATTCCTCGAGTCGAGCTCCGAGTCCGCGAGTCGACCGATACTCCTCGCGCCGACTCTTCACGAAATTCCTCGTGCAGGCTCTACGTGAGTCCTCGAGTCGAATTCGTGTCCACGAGTCGACTGATACTCCTCGTGCCAACTCTTCACATGTCTCCTCGAGATGAATTCATTCCTCGAGTCGAGCTCCGAGTCCGCGAGTCGACCGATACTCCTCGCGCCGACTCTTCACGAAATTCCTCGTGCAGGCTCTACGTGAGTCCTCGAGTCGAGTTCGATTCCACGAGTCGACTGATACTCCTCGTAACGACTCTTCACATGTCTAATCGAGATGAATTCATTCCTCGAGTCGAGATCCGAGTCCGCGAGTCGACCGATACTCCTCGCGCCGACTCTTCACGAAATTCCTCGTGCAAGCTCTACGTGAGTCCTCGAGTCGAGTTCGAGTCCACGAGTCGACTGATACTCCTTGTGTTAACTCTTCACATGTCTCCTCGAGATGAATTCATTCCTCGAGTCGAGCTCCGAGTCCGCGAGTCGACCGATACTCCTCGCGCCGACTCTTCACGAAATTCCTCGTGCAGGCTCTACGTGAGTCCTCGAGTCGAGTTCGAGTCCACTAGTCGACTGATACTCCTCGTGCCGACTCTTCACGAAATTCCTTGTGCAGGCTCTACGTGAGTCCTCGAGTCGAGTTCGAGTCCACGAGTCGACTGATACTCCTCGAGCCGACTCTTCACATGTCTCCTCGAGATGAATTCATTCCTCGAGTCGAGCTCCGAGTCCGCGAGTCGACCGATAGTCCTCCCGCGGACTCTTCACGAAATTCCTCGTGCAGGCTCTACGTGAGTCCTCGAGTCGAGTTCGAGTCCACGAGTCGACTGATACTCCTCGTGCCGACTCTTCACATGTCTCCTCGAGATGAATTCATTCCTCGAGTCGAGCTCCGAGTCCGCGAGTCGACCGATACTCCTCGCGCCGACTCTTCACGAAATTCCTCGTGCAGGCTCTACGTGAGTCCTCGAGTCGAGTTCGTGTCCACGAGTCGACTGATACTCCTCGTGCCGACTCTTCACATGTCTCCTCGAGATAAATTCATTCCTCGAGTCGAGCTCCGAGTCCGCGAGTCGACCGATACTCCTCGCGCCGACTCTTCACGAAATTCCTCGTGCAGGCTCTACGTGAGTCCTCGAGTCGAGTTCGAGTCCATGAGTCGACTGATACTCCTCGTGCCAACTCTTCACATGTCTCCTCGAGATGAATTCATTCCTCGAGTCGATCTCCGAGTCCGCGAGTCGACCGATACTCCTCGCGCCGACTCTTCACGAAATTCCTCGTGCACGCTCTACGTGAGTCCTCGAGTCGAGTTCGAGTCCACGAGTCGACTGATACTCCTCATTCCAACTCTTCACATGTCTCCTCGAGATGAATTCATTCCTCGAGTCGAGCTCCGAGTCCGCGAGTCGACCGATACTCCTCGCGCCGACTCTTCACGAAATTCCTCGTGCAGGCTCTACGTGAGTCCTCGAGTCGAGTTCGAGTCCATGAGTCGACTGATACTCCTCGTGCCAACTCTTCACATGTCTCCTCGAGATGAATTCATTCCTCGAGTCGATCTCCGAGTCCGCGAGTCGACCGATACTCCTCGCGCCGACTCTTCACGAAATTCCTCGTGCACGCTCTACGTGAGTCCTCGAGTCGAGTTCGAGTCCACGAGTCGACTGATACTCCTCGTTCCAACTCTTCACATGTCTCCTCGAGATGAATTCATTCCTCGAGTCGAGCTCCGAGTCCGCGAGTCGACCGATACTCCTCGCGCCGACTCTTCACGAAATTCCTCGTGCAGGCTCTACGTGAGTCCTCGAGTCGAGTTCGAGTCCACGAGTTGACTGATACTCCTCGTGCCGACTCTTCACATGTCTCCTCGAGATAAATTCATTCCTCGAGTCGAGCTCCGAGTCCGCGAGTCGACCGATACTCCTCGCGCCGACTCTTCGAGAAATTTCTCGTGCAGGCTCTACGTGAGTCCTCGAGTCGAGTTCGAGTCCATGAGTCGACTGATACTCCTCGTGCCAACTCTTCACATGTCTCCTCGAGATGAATTCATTCCTCGAGTCGATCTCCGAGTCCGCGAGTCGACCGATACTCCTCGCGCCGACTCTTCACGAAATTCCTCGTGCACGCTCTACGTGAGTCCTCGAGTCGAGTTCGAGTCCACGAGTCGACTGATACTCCTCGTTCCAACTCTTCACATGTCTCCTCGAGATGAATTCATTCCTCGAGTCGAGCTCCGAGTCCGCGAGTCGACCGATACTCCTCGCGCCGACTCTTCACGAAATTCCTCGTGCAGGCTCTACGTGAGTCCTCGAGTCGAGTTCGAGTCCATGAGTCGACTGATACTCCTCCTGCCAACTCTTCACATGTCTCATCGAGATGAATTCATTCCTCGAGTCGAGCTCCGAGTCCGCGAGTCGACCGATACTCCTTGCGCCGACTCTTCACGAAATTCCTTGTGCAGGCTCTACGTGAGTCCTCGAGTCGAGTTCGAGTCCACGAGTCGACTGATACTCCTCGAGCCGACTCTTCACATGTCTCCTCGAGATGAATTCATTCCTCGAGTCGAGCTCCGAGTCCGCGAGTCGACCGATAGTCCTCGCGCGGACTCTTCACGAAATTCCTCGTGCAGGCTCTACGTGAGTCCTCGAGTCGAGTTCGAGTCCACGAGTCGACTGATACTCCACGTGCCGACTCTTCACATGTCTCCTCGAGATGAATTCATTCCTCGAGTCGAGCTCCGAGTCCGCGAGTCGACCGATACTCCTCGCGCCGACTCTTCACGAAATTCCTCGTGCAGGCTCTACGTGAGTCCTCGAGTCGAGTTCGAGTCCACGAGTCGACTGATACTCCTCGTGCCAACTCTTCACATGTCTCCTCGAGATGAATTCATTCCTCGAGTCGAGCTCCGAGTCCGCGAGTCGACCGATACTCCTCGCGCCGACTCTTCACGAAATTCCTCGTGCAGGCTCTACGTGAGTCCTCGAGTCGAGTTCGATTCCACGAGTCGACTGATACTCCTCGTAACGACTCTTCACATGTCTAATCGAGATGAATTCATTCCTCGAGTCGAGATCCGAGTCCGCGAGTCGACCGATACTCCTCGCGCCGACTCTTCACGAAATTCCTCGTGCAAGCTCTACGTGAGTCCTCGAGTCGAGTTCGAGTCCACAAGTCGACTGATACTCCTTGTGTTAACTCTTCACATGTCTCCTCGAGATGAATTCATTCCTCGAGTCGAGCTCCGAGTCCGCGAGTCGACCGATACTCCTCGCGCCGACTCTTCACGAAATTCCTCGTGCAGGCTCTACGTGAGTCCTCGAGTCGAGTTCGAGTCCACGAGTCGACTGATACTCCTCGTGCCGACTCTTCACATGTCTCCTCGAGATAAATTCATTCCTCGAGTCGAGCTCCGAGTCCGCGAGTCGACCGATACTCCTCGCGCCGACTCTTCACGAAATTTCTCGTGCAGGCTCTACGTGAGTCCTCGAGTCGAGTTCGAGTCCATGAGTCGACTGATACTCCTCGTGCCAACTCTTCACATGTCTCCTCGAGATGAATTCATTCCTCGAGTCGATCTCCGAGTCCGCGAGTCGACCGATACTCCTCGCGCCGACTCTTCACGAAATTCCTCGTGCACGCTCTACGTGAGTCCTCGAGTCGAGTTCGAGTCCACGAGTCGACTGATACTTCTCGTTCCAACTCTTCACATGTCTCCTCGAGATGAATTCATTCCTCGAGTCGAGCTCCGAGTCCGCGAGTCGACCGATACTCCTCGCGCGGACTCTTCACGAAATTCCTCGTGCAGGCTCTACGTGAGTCCTCGAGTCGAGTTCGAGTCCATGA
Organism: Urtica dioica subsp. dioica; assembly: GCF_054948205.1. Classification (NCBI taxonomy): domain Eukaryota; kingdom Viridiplantae; phylum Streptophyta; class Magnoliopsida; order Rosales; family Urticaceae; genus Urtica; species Urtica dioica. The sequence goes on along the minus strand of NC_142756.1, from coordinate 33,772,868 downwards.
GTCGACTGATACTCCTCCTGCCTGTTGGAATCGATCTAGGGTTTAAGAAAAAGTTTAACGCTTCGTTAAGCGGCGGAATTTTAAAAATTTTCTTTTTAAGTAAAACTAGCTTTTACTAACCTAGACAAGAGCATATGCATGTAAATAAAAACTAATATGAGCTATAAAAGTTACTAACCTTTTTGATGCTTGAACGTTGATGAGCCTTTGGAAGGTTGGCAACGTTCGTCTCCCCTCGCAGCACGTCTCTCTTTTCTTTCCTCGGGAGCTCGAGCAACCACGATAGTTTCTATCACTAAATCACTCGAAAAGAAGGAATCAGTGAGTGGGCACTTTTAAACACTACGACTTGAGAACGAGTCTCGAAGTCGCAGAGCTAAAGACTAGGTCGAGTGAGGACCTAGGTGCCAAGACAAGAGAAAACCGAAAATAAACTAGAGAGAGAGAGAAGAGGACTTCGGCCAAGTTCTAGAGAGAGAGTCTCTCAAATCTCTTAAACTTGGATGAATGAATTGTGAGGAAATGAGGCTCCTATTTATAGGAGAGGTCTCACCTTCAATAAGGTAGTTTCCTCTTCTATAGAATATCACATATTCATGAGAAAATATTGCCTTATTTCCTCATGAGTCACTCGGCCAAGGCAGCCTTCTAGAAGGCTTGGATTTGTTTCCTTTTTTGTTCCTTGCATTGCCTTTGACTCACTTGGCCGAATTCCCTTAAGCATCCTCATGCAAATTTGTTTCCTCTTTTTCTTTTGGCAAGTATCTTGATACATTTATGCACAAAATATTCTCTCTTTCTTGGGTATTATGGGCGCCCAACATTTCTAGAAAAGACTTCTAGAATTTTCTTCACTTGTTCATGACAACATAAGAAAAGGCCCATTTAGAATTTTCAAATAAAATTCTTATGAAATGAAATTAATTCACAAGGCCCAATGATCAAGTCATGGCCGAGTGAAACATGTCACAAAATGACCTTGTCAAAAAAATTTATTGACATTCATTTCATCCTTTGTCTCAAAAGACAAAAATACCCTTTTAACTATTTTCGTTCTTGTTTTGGCTTAGCTTCCAGTTTAACTATTCCTATCGATGTGATTCGTGACAGTGACCTCATGGACCCAAATGAACAAAGCTTTAGCTAAACACTTGGACTCAAAAGTTCACAAACCTTTTCCAAGTTTAGCTTAATGCCAACTGACTCCACTAAAGAGCTGACACTGAAAATCTCTCGGTTCAAATGAATTTATTTTCTACTCAAGAATTCGACCTAATTATGATGAGCGGATCCACTGAATATTATCTATGTTTACCCTTCATGAATGTCATCAGCTAGTCGGGATTTACTAAATTACCATTTTACCCTTCTAGCTGTTATTTCCTCAACTCCTTTGTCGCTTGTGAATAAGTTAGAAACAATGTATTGACGAGGAGCTAACAAGTCACATTGTTTCATCCAAAAGATTCAAGACTCAATTTGGACACTGGACAGTTCATTTATTCACACTCCAAGGAACAAAGCATGAGGTGACATACATTGCATTTCAGCAATCTTGTACATGAATTCCATATCTATGAGAACTTCACAAAGTTACTCATGACAGACTCACAACTTAGTACTTCACCAATAGGCCTTGTTCGGAATCACATAGTGAGTCCGAACTTTGACTTTCTCAAATGAGAATACTAAGGTGTGAAATGGCATGTCTCATTTCAGGATTAAGGTAAGCATGATGCAATTCATACATAGTGACTTCGAGACATAAGAGGTTAAAGGGTTTGTTCTTATCTTGTCTCTAGAAGTGCACTGGTCAATTCAGTACCTTCGGAAGATACCTAGAAGAACTATAGAGTTCCTAACTCTCAATGCCTCATAACCAGACATCATAGATTCTTCTAACAATCATACTGAGGTCAATAGTCCTTTGACCCTAAGATTGTGAATATATCGTTTTAAGCAAACTACGAAGAGTTTGTTCATGCAAATCTACATTTGTCTCTTCGTAAGTTGTTAAGTTTGTTTATGGACTAAAAGACTATTGTTTTATCATAAAGCTTCAGACAAGGAAGATTGAATGAACGTTTCAACTTTATTAATGAATGAATAGGCAATTACAAGCAAGAGTCTTCATGAGACTTTATTACATCAAATGTTCAAAATAAAGACTACAACTCTTCTTGTGGGCACCATTGACAACACTGCCAACTCTTCACATGTCTCATCGAGATGAATTCATTCCTCGAGTCGAGCTCCGAGTCCGCGAGTCGACCGATACTCCTCGCGCCGACTCTTCACGAAATTCCTCGTGCAGGCTCTACGTGAGTCCTCGAGTCGAGTTCGAGTCCACTAGTCGACTGATACTCCTCGTGCCGACTCTTCACGAAATTCCTTGTGCAGGCTCTACGTGAGTCCTCGAGTCGAGTTCGAGTCCACGAGTCGACTGATACTCCTCGAGCCGACTCTTCACATGTCTCCTCGAGATGAATTCATTCCTCGAGTCGAGCTCCTAGTCCGCGAGTCGACCGATACTCCTCGCGCGGACTCTTCACGAAATTCCTCGTGCAGGCTCTACGTGAGTCCTCGAGTCGAGTTCGAGTCCACGAGTCGACTGATACTCCTCGTTCCAACTCTTCACATGTCTCCTCGAGATGAATTCATTCCTCGAGTTGAGCTCCGAGTCCGCTAGTCGACCGATACTCCTCGCGCCGACTCTTCACAAAATTCCTCGTGCAGGCTCTACGTGAGTCCTAGAGTCGAGTTCGAGTCCATGAGTCGACTGATACTCCTCGTGCCAACTCTTCACATGTCTCATCGAGATGAATTCATTCCTCGAGTCAAGCTCCGAGTCCGCGAGTCGACCGATACTCCTCGCGCCGACTCTTCACGAAATTCCTCGTGCAGGCTCTACGTGAGTCCTCGAGTCGAGTTCGAGTCCACTAGTCGACTGATACTCCTCGTGCCGACTCTTCACGAAATTCCTCGTGCAGGCTCTACGTGAGTCCTCGAGTCCAGTTCGAGTCCACGAGTCGACTGATACTCCTCGTGCCGACTCTTCACATGTCTCCTCGAGATGAATTCATTCCTCGAGTCGAGCTCCAATTCCGCGAGTCGACCGATACTCCTCGAGCCGACTCTTCACGAAATTCCTCGTGCAGGCTCTACGTGAGTCCTCGAGTCGAGTTCGAGTCCACGAGTCGACTGATACTCCTCGTTCCAACTCTTCACATGTCTCCTCGAGATGAATTCATTCCTCGAGTTGAGCTCCGAGTCCGCGAGTCGACCGATACTCCTCGCGCCGACTCTTCACAAAATTCCTCGTGCAGGCTCTACGTGAGTCCTCGAGTCGAGTTCGAGTCCATGAGTCGACTGATACTCCTCGTGCCAACTCTTCACATGTCTCATCGAGATGAATTCATTCCTCGAGTCGAGCTCCGAGTCCGCGAGTCGACCGATACTCCTCGCGCCGACTCTTCACAAAATTCCTCGTGCAGGCTCTACGTGAGTCCTCGAGTCGAGTTCGAGTCCACTAGTCGACTGATACTCCTCGTGCCGACTCTTCACGAAATTCCTCGTGCAGGCTCTACGTGAGTCCTCGAGTCGAGTTCGAGTCCACGAGTCGACTGATACTCCTCGTGCCGACTCTTCACATGTCTCCTCGAGATGAATTCATTCCTCGAGTCGAGCTCCGAGTCCGCGAGACGACCGATACTCGTCGCGCGGACTCTTCACGAAATTCCTCGTGCAGGCTCTACGTGAGTCCTCGAGTCGAGTTCGAGTCCACGAGTCGACTGATACTCCTTGTGCCGACTCTTCACATATCTCCTTGAGATGAATTCATTCCTCGAGTCGAACTCCGAGTCCGCGAGTCGACCGATACTCCTCGCGCCGACTCTTCACGAAATTCCTCCTGCAGGCTCTACGTGAGTCCTCGAGTCGAGTTCGAGTCCACGAGTCGACTGATACTCCTCGTGCCAACTCTTCACATGTCTCCTCGAGATGAATTCATTCCTCGAGTCGAGCTCCGAGTCCGCGAGTCGACCGATACTCCTCGCGCCGACTCTTCACGAAATTCCTCGTGCAGGCTCTACGTGAGTCCTCGAGTCGAGTTCGATTCCACGAGTCGACTGATACTCCTCGTAACGACTCTTCACATGTCTAATCGAGATGAATTCATTCCTCGAGTCGAGATCCGAGTCCGCGAGTCGACCGATACTCCTCGCGCCGACCTTTCACGAAATTCCTCGTGCAAGCTCTACGTGAGTCCTCGAGTCGAGTTCGAGTCCACGAGTCGACTGATACTCCTTGTGTTAACTCTTCACATGTCTCCTCGAGATGAATTCATTCCTCGAGTCGAGCTCCGAGTCCGCGAGTCGACCGATACTCCTCGCGCCGACTCTTCACGAAATTCCTCGTGCAGGCTCTACGTGAGTCCTCGAGTCGAGTTCGAGTCCACGAGTCGACTGATACTCCTCGTGCCGACTCTTCACATGTCTCCTCGAGATAAATTCATTCCTCGAGTCGAGCTTCAAGTCCGCGAGTCGACCGATACTCCTCGCGCCGACTCTTCACGAAATTTCTCGTGCAGGCTCTACGTGAGTCCTCGAGTCGAGTTCGAGTCCATGAGTCGACTGATACTCCTCGTGCCAACTCTTCACATGTCTCCTCGAGATGAATTCATTCCTCGAGTCGAGCTCCGAGTCCGCGAGTCGACCGATACTCCTCGCGCGGACTCTTCACGAAATTCCTCGTGCAGGCTCTACGTGAGTCCTCGAGTCGAGTTCGAGTCCACGAGTCGACTGATACTCCTCGTTCCAACTCTTCACATGTCTCCTCGAGATGAATTCATTCCTCGAGTTGAGCTCCGAGTCCGCTAGTCGACCGATACTCCTCGCGCCGACTCTTCACAAAATTCCTCGTGCAGGCTCTACGTGAGTCCTAGAGTCGAGTTCGAGTCCATGAGTCGACTGATACTCCTCGTGCCAACTCTTCACATGTCTCATCGAGATGAATTCATTCCTCGAGTCAAGCTCCGAGTCCGCGAGTCGACCGATACTCCTCGCGCCGACTCTTCACGAAATTCCTCGTGCAGGCTCTACGTGAGTCCTCGAGTCGAGTTCGAGTCCACTAGTCGACTGATACTCCTCGTGCCGACTCTTCACGAAATTCCTCGTGCGGGCTCTACGTGAGTCCTCGAGTCCAGTTCGAGTCCACGAGTCGACTGATACTCCTCGTGCCGACTCTTCACATGTCTCCTCGAGATGAATTCATTCCTCGAGTCGAGCTCCGAGTCCGCGAGACGACCGATACTCCTCGCGCGGACTCTTCACGAAATTCCTCGTGCAGGCTCTACGTGAGTCCTCGAGTCGAGTTCGAGTCCACGAGTCGACTGATACTCCTCGTGCCGACTCTTCACATATCTCCTTGAGATGAATTCATTCCTTGAGTCGAACTCCGAGTCCGCGAGTTGACCGATACTCCTCGCGCCGACTCTTCACGAAATTCCTCGTGCAGGCTCTACGTGAGTCCTCGAGTCGAGTTCGATTCCACGAGTCGACTGATACTCCTCGTAACGACTCTTCACATGTCTAATCGAGATGAATTCATTCCTCGAGTCGAGATCCGAGTCCGCGAGTCGACCGATACTCCTCGCGCCGACTCTTCACGAAATTCCTCGTGCAAGATCTACGTGAGTCCTCGAGTCGAGTTCGAGTCCACGAGTCGACTGATACTCCTTGTGTTAACTCTTCACATGTCTCCTCGAGATGAATTCATTCCTCGAGTCGAGCTCCGAGTCCGCGAGTCGACCGATACTCCTCGCGACGACTCTTCACGAAATTCCTCGTGCAGGCTCTACGTGAGTCCTCGAGTCGAGTTCGAGTCCACGAGTCGACTGATACTCCTCGTGCCGACTCTTCACATGTCTCCTCGAGATAAATTCATTCCTCGAGTCGAGCTCCGAGTCCGCGAGTCGACCGATACTCCTCGCGCCGACTCTTCACAAAATTCCTCGTGCAGGCTCTACGTGAGTCCTCGAGTCGAGTTCGAGTCCACTAGTCGACTGATACTCCTCGTGCCGACTCTTCACGAAATTCCTCGTGCAGGCTCTACGTGAGTCCTCGAGTCGAGTTCGAGTCCACGAGTCGACTGATACTCCTCGTGCCGACTCTTCACATGTCTCCTCGAGATGAATTCATTCCTCGAGTCGAGCTCCGAGTCCGCGAGACGACCGATACTCCTCGCGCGGACTCTTCACGAAATTCCTCGTGCAGGCTCTACGTGAGTCCTCGAGTCGAGTTCGAGTCCACGAGTCGACTGATACTCCTTGTGCCGACTCTTCACATATCTCCTTGAGATGAATTCATTCCTCGAGTCGAACTCCGAGTCCGCGAGTCGACCGATACTCCTCGCGCCGACTCTTCACGAAATTCCTCCTGCAGGCTCTACGTGAGTCCTCGAGTCGAGTTCGAGTCCACGAGTCGACTGATACTCCTCGTGCCAACTCTTCACATGTCTCCTCGAGATGAATTCATTCCTCGAGTCGAGCTCCGAGTCCGCGAGTCGACCGATACTCCTCGCGCCGACTCTTCACGAAATTCCTCGTGCAGGCTCTACGTGAGTCCTCGAGTCGAGTTCGATTCCACGAGTCGACTGATACTCCTCGTAACGACTCTTCACATGTCTAATCGAGATGAATTCATTCCTCGAGTCGAGATCCGAGTCCGCGAGTCGACCGATACTCCTCGCGCCGACTCTTCACGAAATTCCTCGTGCAAGCTCTACGTGAGTCCTCGAGTCGAGTTCGAGTCCACGAGTCGACTGATACTCCTTGTGTTAACTCTTCACATGTCTCCTCGAGATGAATTCATTCCTCGAGTCGAGCTCCGAGTCCGCGAGTCGACCGATACTCCTCGCGCCGACTCTTCACGAAATTCCTCGTGCAGGCTCTACGTGAGTCCTCGAGTCGAGTTCGAGTCCACGAGTCGACTGATACTCCTTGTGCCGACTCTTCACATATCTCCTTGAGATGAATTTATTCCTCGAGTCGAACTCTGAGTCCGCGAGTCGACCGATACTCCTCGCGCCGACTCTTCACGAAATTCCTCCTGCAGGCTCTACGTGAGTCCTCGAGTCGAGTTCGAGTCCACGAGTCGACTGATACTCCTCGTGCCAATTCTTCACATGTCTCCTCGAGATGAATTCATTCCTCGAGTCGAGCTCTGAGTCCGCGAGTCGACCGATACTCCTCGCGCCGACTCTTCACGAAATTCCTCGTGCAGGCTCTACGTGAGTCCTCGAGTCGAGTTCGATTCCACGAGTCGACTGATACTCCTCGTAACGACTCTTCACATGTCTAATCGAGATGAATTCATTCCTCGAGTCGAGATCCGAGTCCGCGAGTCGACCGATACTCCTCGCGCCGACTCTTCACGAAATTCCTCGTGCAAGCTCTACGTGAGTCCTCGAGTCGAGTTCGAGTCCACGAGTCGACTGATACTCCTTGTGTTAACTCTTCACATGTCTCCTCGAGATGAATTCATTCCTCGAGTCGAGCTCCGAGTCCGCGAGTCGACCGATACTCCTCGCGCCGACTCTTCACGAAATTCCTCGTGCAGGCTCTACGTGAGTCCTCGAGTCGAGTTCGAGTCCACGAGTCGACTGATACTCCTCGTGCCGACTCTTCACATGTCTCCTCGAGATAAATTCATTCCTCGAGTCGAGCTCCGAGTCCGCGAGTCGACCGATACTACTCGCGCCGATTCTTCACGAAATTTCTCGTGTAGGCTCTACGTGAGTCCTCGAGTCGAGTTCGAGTCCATGAGTCGACTGATACTCCTCGTGCCAACTCTTCACATGTCTCCTCGAGATGAATTCATTCCTCGAGTCGAGCTCCGAGTCCGCGAGTCGACCGATACTCCTCGCGCCGACTCTTCACGAAATTCCTCGTGCAGGCTCTACGTGAGTCCTCGAGTCGAGTTCGAGTCCACGAGTCGACTGATACTCCTCATGCCGACTCTTCACATGTCTCCTCGAGATAAATTCATTCCTCGAGATGAATTCATTCCTCGAGTCGAGCTCCGAGTCCGCGAGACGACCGATACTCCTCGCGCGGACTCTTCACGAAATTCCTCGTGCAGGCTCTACGTGAGTCCTCGAGTCGAGTTCGAGTCCACGAGTCGACTGATACTCCTTGTGCCGACTCTTCACATATCTCCTTGAGATGAATTCATTCCTCGAGTCGAACTCCGAGTCCGCGAGTCGACCGATACTCCTCGCGCCGACTCTTCACGAAATTCCTTGTGCAGGCTCTACGTGAGTCCTCGAGTCGAGTTCGAGTCCACGAGTCGACTGATACTCCTCGTGCCGACTCTTCACATGTCTCCTCGAGATAAATTCATTCCTCGAGTCGAGCTCCAAGTCCGCGAGTCGACCGATACTCCTCGCGCCGACTCTTCACGAAATTTCTCGTGCAGGCTCTACGTGAGTCCTCGAGTCGAGTTCGAGTCCATGAGTCGACTGATACTCCTCGTGCCAACTCTTCACATGTCTCCTCGAGATGAATTCATTCCTCGAGTCGAGCTCCGAGTCCGCGAGTCGACCGATACTCCTCGCGCGGACTCTTCACGAAATTCCTCGTGCAGGCTCTACGTGAGTCCTCGAGTCGAGTTCGAGTCCACGAGTCGACTGATACTCCTCGTTCCAACTCTTCACATGTCTCCTCGAGATGAATTCATTCCTCGAGTTGAGCTCCGAGTCCGCTAGTCGACCGATACTCCTCGCGCCGACTCTTCACAAAATTCCTCGTGCAGGCTCTACGTGAGTCCTAGAGTCGAGTTCGAGTCCATGAGTCGACTGATACTCCTCGTGCCAACTCTTCACATGTCTCATCGAGATGAATTCATTCCTCGAGTCAAGCTCCGAGTCCGCGAGTCGACCGATACTCCTCGCGCCGACTCTTCACGAAATTCCTCGTGCAGGCTCTACGTGAGTCCTCGAGTCGAGTTCGAGTCCACTAGTCGACTGATACTCCTCGTGCCGACTCTTCACGAAATTCCTCGTGCAGGCTCTACGTGAGACCTCGAGTCCAGTTCGAGTCCACGAGTCGACTGATACTCCTCGTGCCGACTCTTCACATGTCTCCTCGAGATGAATTCATTCCTCGAGTCGAGCTCCGAGTCCGCGAGACGACCGATACTCCTCGCGCGGACTCTTCACGAAATTCCTCGTGCAGGCTCTACGTGAGTCCTCGAGTCGAGTTCGAGTCCACGAGTCGACTGATACTCCTCGTGCCGACTCTTCACATATCTCCTTGAGATGAATTCATTCCTTGAGTCGAACTCCGAGTCCGCGAGTTGACCGATACTCCTCGCGCCGACTCTTCACGAAATTCCTCGTGCAGGCTCTACGTGAGTCCTCGAGTCGAGTTCGATTCCACGAGTCGACTGATACTCCTCGTAACGACTCTTCACATGTCTAATCGAGATGAATTCATTCCTCGAGTCGAGATCCGAGTCCGCGAGTCGACCGATACTCCTCGCGCCGACTCTTCACGAAATTCCTCGTGCAAGATCTACGTGAGTCCTCGAGTCGAGTTCGAGTCCACGAGTCGACTGATACTCCTTGTGTTAACTCTTCACATGTCTCCTCGAGATTAATTCATTCCTCGAGTCGAGCTCCGAGTCCGCGAGTCGACCGATACTCCTCGCGCCGACTCTTCACGAAATTCCTCGTGCAGGCTCTACGTGAGTCCTCGAGTCGAGTTCGAGTCCACGAGTCGACTGATACACCTCGTGCCGACTCTTCACATGTCTCCTCGAGATAAATTCATTCCTCGAGTCGAGCTCCGAGTCCGCGAGTCGACCGATACTCCTCGCGCCGACTCTTCACGAAATTCCTCGTGCAAGCTCTACGTGAGTCCTCGAGTCGAGTTCGAGTCCACGAGTCGACTGATACTCCTTGTGTTAACTCTTCACATGTCTCCTTGAGATGAATTCATTCCTCGAGTCGAGCTCCGAGTCCGCGAGTCGACCGATACTCCTCGCGCCGACTCTTCACGAAATTCCTTGTGCAGGCTCTACGTGAGTCCTCGAGTCGAGTTCGAGTCCACGAGTCGACTGATACTCCTCGTGCCGACTCTTCACATGTCTCCTCGAGATAAATTCATTCCTCGAGTCGAGCTCCAAGTCCGCGAGTCGACCGATACTCCTCGCGCCGACTCTTCACGAAATTTCTCGTGCAGGCTCTACGTGAGTCCTCGAGTCGAGTTCGAGTCCATGAGTCGACTGATACTCCTCGTGCCAACTCTTCACATGTCTCCTCGAGATGAATTCATTCCTCGAGTCGAGCTCCGAGTCCGCGAGTCGACCGATACTCCTCGCGCGGACTCTTCACGAAATTCCTCGTGCAGGCTCTACGTGAGTCCTCGAGTCGAGTTCGAGTCCACGAGTCGACTGATACTCCTCGTTCCAACTCTTCACATGTCTCCTCGAGATGAATTCATTCCTCGAGTTGAGCTCCGAGTCCGCTAGTCGACCGATACTCCTCGCGCCGACTCTTCACAAAATTCCTCGTGCAGGCTCTACGTGAGTCCTAGAGTCGAGTTCGAGTCCATGAGTCGACTGATACTCCTCGTGCCAACTCTTCACATGTCTCATCGAGATGAATTCATTCCTCGAGTCAAGCTCCGAGTCCGCGAGTCGACCGATACTCCTCGCGCCGACTCTTCACGAAATTCCTCGTGCAGGCTCTACGTGAGTCCTCGAGTCGAGTTCGAGTCCACTAGTCGACTGATACTCCTCGTGCCGACTCTTCACGAAATTCCTCGTGCAGGCTCTACGTGAGACCTCGAGTCCAGTTCGAGTCCACGAGTCGACTGATACTCCTCGTGCCGACTCTTCACATGTCTCCTCGAGATGAATTCATTCCTCGAGTCGAGCTCCGAGTCCGCGAGACGACCGATACTCCTCGCGCGGACTCTTCACGAAATTCCTCGTGCAGGCTCTACGTGAGTCCTCGAGTCGAGTTCGAGTCCACGAGTCGACTGATACTCCTCGTGCCGACTCTTCACATATCTCCTTGAGATGAATTCATTCCTTGAGTCGAACTCCGAGTCCGCGAGTTGACCGATACTCCTCGCGCCGACTCTTCACGAAATTCCTCGTGCAGGCTCTACGTGAGTCCTCGAGTCGAGTTCGATTCCACGAGTCGACTGATACTCCTCGTAACGACTCTTCACATGTCTAATCGAGATGAATTCATTCCTCGAGTCGAGATCCGAGTCCGCGAGTCGACCGATACTCCTCGCGCCGACTCTTCACGAAATTCCTCGTGCAAGATCTACGTGAGTCCTCGAGTCGAGTTCGAGTCCACGAGTCGACTGATACTCCTTGTGTTAACTCTTCACATGTCTCCTCGAGATTAATTCATTCCTCGAGTCGAGCTCCGAGTCCGCGAGTCGACCGATACTCCTCGCGCCGACTCTTCACGAAATTCCTCGTGCAGGCTCTACGTGAGTCCTCGAGTCGAGTTCGAGTCCACGAGTCGACTGATACACCTCGTGCCGACTCTTCACATGTCTCCTCGAGATAAATTCATTCCTCGAGTCGAGCTCCGAGTCCGCGAGTCGACCGATACTCCTCGCGCCGACTCTTCACGAAATTTCTCGTGCAGGCTCTACGTAAGTCCTCGAGTCGAGTTCGACTCCATTAGTCGACTGATACTCCTCGTGCCAACTCTTCACATGTCTCCTCGAGATGAATTCATTCCTCGAGTCGATCTCCGAGTCCGCGAGTCGACCGATACTCCTCGCGCCGACTCTTCACGAAATTCCTCGTGCACGCTCTACGTGAGTCCTCGAGTCGAGTTCGAGTCCACGAGTCGACTGATACTCCTTGTGCCGACTCTTCACATATCTCCTTGAGATGAATTCATTCCTCGAGTCGAACTCTGAGTCCGCGAGTCGACCGATACTCCTCGCGCCGACTCTTCACGAAATTCCTCCTGCAGGCTCTACGTGAGTCCTCGAGTCGAGTTCGAGTCCACGAGTCGACTGATACTCCTCGTGCCAACTCTTCACATGTCTCCTCGAGATGAATTCATTCCTCGAGTCGAGCTCCGAGTCCGCGAGTCGACCGATACTCCTCGCGCCGACTCTTCACGAAATTCCTCGTGCAGGCTCTACGTGAGTCCTCGAGTCGAGTTCGATTCCACGAGTCGACTGATACTCCTCGTAACGACTCTTCACATGTCTAATCGAGATGAATTCATTCCTCGAGTCGAGATCCGAGTCCGCGAGTCGACCGATACTCCTCGCGCCGACTCTTCACGAAATTCCTCGTGCAAGCTCTACGTGAGTCCTCGAGTCGAGTTCGAGTCCACGAGTCGACTGATACTCCTTGTGTTAACTCTTCACATGTCTCCTCGAGATGAATTCATTCCTCGAGTCGAGCTCCGAGTCCGCGAGTCGACCGATACTCCTCGCGCCGACTCTTCACGAAATTCCTCGTGCAGGCTCTACGTGAGTCCTCGAGTCGAGTTCGAGTCCACGAGTCGACTGATACTCCTCGTGCCGACTCTTCACATGTCTCCTCGAGATAAATTCATTCCTCGAGTCGAGCTCCGAGTCCGCGAGTCGACCGATACTACTCGCGCCGATTCTTCACGAAATTTCTCGTGTAGGCTCTACGTGAGTCCTCGAGTCGAGTTCGAGTCCATGAGTCGACTGATACTCCTCGTGCCAACTCTTCACATGTCTCCTCGAGATGAATTCATTCCTCGAGTCGAGCTCCGAGTCCGCGAGTCGACCGATACTCCTCGCGCCGACTCTTCACGAAATTCCTCGTGCAGGCTCTACGTGAGTCCTCGAGTCGAGTTCGAGTCCACGAGTCGACTGATACTCCTCGTGCCGACTCTTCACATGTCTCCTCGAGATAAATTCATTCCTCGAGTCGAGCTCCGAGTCCGCGAGTCGACCGATACTCCTCGCGCCGACTCTTCACGAAATTTCTCGTGCAGGCTCTACGTGAGTCCTCGAGTCGAGTTCGAGTCCATGAGTCGACTGATACTCCTCGTGCCAACTCTTCACATGTCTCCTCGAGATGAATTCATTCCTCGAGTCGAGCTCCGAGTCCGCGAGTCAACCGATACTCCTCGCGCCGACTCTTCACGAAATTCCTCGTGCAGGCTCTACGTGAGTCCTCGAGTCGAGTTCGAGTCCACTAGTCGACTGATACTCCTCGTGCCGACTCTTCACGAAATTCCTCGTGCAGGCTCTACGTGAGTCCTCGAGTCGAGTTCGAGTCCACGAGTCGACTGATACTCCTCGTGCCGACTCTTCACATGTCTCCTCGAGATGAATTCATTCCTCGAGTCGAGCTCCGAGTCCGCGAGACGACCGATACTCCTCGCGCGGAATCTTCACGAAATTCCTCGTGCAGGCTCTACGTGAGTCCTCGAGTCGAGTTCTAGTCCACGAGTCGACTGATACTCCTCGTTCCAACTCTTCACATGTCTCCTCGAGATGAATTCATTCCTCGAGTTGAGCTCCGAGTCCGCGAGTCGACCGATACTCCTCGCGCCGACTCTTCACAAAATTCCTCGTGCAGGCTCTACGTGAGTCCTCGAGTCGAGTTCGAGTCCATGAGTCGACTGATACTCCTCGTGCCAACTCTTCACATGTCTCATCGAGATGAATTCATTCCTCGAGTCGAGCTCCGAGTCCGCGAGTCGACCGATACTCCTCGCGCCGACTCTTCACGAAATTCCTGGTGCAGGCTCTACGTGAGTCCTCGAGTCGAGTTCTAGTCCACGAGTCGACTGATACTCCTCGTTCCAACTCTTCACATGTCTCCTCGAGATGAATTCATTCCTCGAGTTGAGCTCCGAGTCCGCGAGTCGACCGATACTCCTCGCGCCGACTCTTCACAAAATTCCTCGTGCAGGCTCTACGTGAGTCCTCGAGTCGAGTTCGAGTCCATGAGTCGACTGATACTCCTCGTGCCAACTCTTCACATGTCTCATCGAGATGAATTCATTCCTCGAGTCGAGCTCCGAGTCCGCGAGTCGACCGATACTCCTCGCGCCGACTCTTCACGAAATTCCTCGTGCAGGCTCTACGTGAGTCCTCGAGTCGAGTTCGAGTCCACGAGTCGACTGATACTCCTTGTTATAACTCTTCACATGTCTCCTCGAGATGAATTCATTCCTCGAGTCGAGCTCCGAGTCCGCGAGTCGACCGATACTCCTCGCGCCGACTCTTCACGAAATTCCTCGTGCAGGCTCTACGTGAGTCCTCGAGTCGAGTTCGAGTCCACGAGTCGACTGATACTCCTCGTGCCGACTCTTCACATGTCTCCTCGAGATAAATTCATTCCTCGAGTCGAGCTCCGAGTCCGCGAGTCGACCGATACTCCTCACGCCGACTCTTCACGAAATTTCTCGTGCAGGCTCTACGTGAGTCCTCGAGTCGAGTTCGAGTCCATGAGTCGAATGATACTCCTCGTGCCAACTCTTCACATGTCTCCTCGAGATGAATTCATTCCTCGAGTCGAGCTCCGAGTCCGCGAGTCGACCGATACTCCTCGCGCCGACTCTTCACGAAATTCCTCGTGCAGGCTCTACGTGAGTCCTCGAGTCGAGTTCGAGTCCACGAGTGGACTGATACTCCTCGTGCCGACTCTTCACATGTCTCCTCGAGATCAATTCATTCCTCGAGTCGAGCTCCGAGTCCGCGAGTCGACCGATACTCCTCGCGCCGACTCTTCACGAAATTTCTCGTGCAGGCTCTACGTGAGTCCTCGAGTCGAGTTCGAGTCCATGAGTCGACTGATACTCCTCGTGCCAACTCTTCACATGTCTCCTCGAGATGAATTCATTCCTCGAGTCGAGCTCCGAGTCCGCAAGTCGACCGATACTCCTCGCGCCGACTCTTCACGAAATTCCTCGTGCAGGCTCTACGTGAGTCCTCGAGTCGAGTTCGAGTCCACTAGTCGACTGATACTCCTCGTGCCGACTCTTCACGAAATTCCTCGTGCAGGCTCTACGTGAGTCCTCGAGTCGAGTTCGAGTCCACGAGTCGACTGATACTCCTTGTGTTAACTCTTCACATGTCTCCTCGAGATGAATTCATTCCTCGAGTCGAGCTCCGAGTCCGCGAGACGACCGATACTCCTCGCGCCGACTCTTCACGAAATTCCTCGTGCAGGCTCTACGTGAGTCCTCGAGTCGAGTTCGAGTCCACGAGTCGACTGATACTCCTCGTGCCGACTCTTCACATGTCTCCTCGAGATAAATTCATTCCTCGAGTCGAGCTCCGAGTCCGCGAGTCGACCGATACTCCTCACGCCGACTCTTCACGAAATTTCTCGTGCAGGCTCTACGTGAGTCCTCGAGTCGAGTTCGAGTCCATGAGTCGAATGATACTCCTCGTGCCAACTCTTCACATGTCTCCTCGAGATGAATTCATTCCTCGAGTCGAGCTCCGAGTCCGCGAGTCGACCGATACTCCTCGCGCCGACTCTTCACGAAATTCCTCGTGCAGGCTCTACGTGAGTCCTCGAGTCGAGTTCGAGTCCACGAGTCGACTGATACTCCTCGTGCCGACTCTTCACATGTCTCCTCGAGATAAATTCATTCCTCGAGTCGAGCTCCGAGTCCGCGAGTCGACCGATACTCCTCGCGCCGACTCTTCACGAAATTTCTCGTGCAGGCTCTACGTGAGTCCTCGAGTCGAGTTCGAGTCCATGAGTCGGCTGATACTCCTCGTGCCAACTCTTCACATGTCTCCTCGAGATGAATTCATTCCTCGAGTCGAGCTCCGAGTCCGCGAGTCGACCGATACTCCTCGCGCCGACTCTTCACGAAATTCCTCGTGCAGGCTCTACGTGAGTCCTCGAGTCGAGTTCGAGTCCACTAGTCGACTGATACTCCTCGTGCCGACTCTTCACGAAATTCCTCGTGCAGGCTCTACGTGAGTCCTCGAGTCGAGTTCGAGTCCACGAGTCGACTGATACTCCTCGTGCCGACTCTTCACATGTCTCCTCGAGATGAATTCATTCCTCGAGTCGAGCTCCGAGTCCGCGAGACGACCGATACTCCTCGCGCTGACTCTTCACGAAATTCCTCGTGCAGGCTCTACGTGAATCCTCGAGTCGAGTTCTAGTCCACGAGTCGACTGATACTCCTCGTTCCAACTCTTCACATGTCTCCTCGAGATGAATTCATTCCTCGAGTTGAGCTCCGAGTCCGCGAGACGACCGATACTCCTCGCGCTGACTCTTCACGAAATTCCTCGTGCAGGCTCTACGTGAATCCTCGAGTCGAGTTCTAGTCCACGAGTCGACTGATACTCCTCGTTCCAACTCTTCACATGTCTCCTCGAGATGAATTCATTCCTCGAGTTGAGCTCCGAGTCCGCGAGTCGACCGATACTCCTCGCGCCGACTCTTCACGAAATTCCTCGTGCAGGCTCTACGTGAGTCCTCGAGTCGAGTTCGAGTCCACTAGTCGACTGATACTCCTCGTGCCGACTCTTCACGAAATTCCTCGTGCAGGCTCTACGTGAGTCCTCGAGTCGAGTTCGAGTCCACGAGTCGACTGATACTCCTCGTGCCGACTCTTCACATGTCTCCTCGAGATGAATTCATTCCTCGAGTCGAGCTCCGAGTCCGCGAGACGACCGATACTCCTCGCGCTGACTCTTCACGAAATTCCTCGTGCAGGCTCTACGTGAATCCTCGAGTCGAGTTCTAGTCCACGAGTCGACTGATACTCCTCGTTCCAACTCTTCACATGTCTCCTCGAGATGAATTCATTCCTCGAGTTGAGCTCCGAGTCCGCGAGTCGACCGATACTCCTCGCGCCGACTCTTCACAAAATTCCTCGTGCAGGCTCTACGTGAGTCCTCGAGTCGAGTTCAAGTCCACGAGTCGACTGATACTCCTCGTGCCAACTCTTCACATGTCTCCTCGAGATGAATTCATTCCTCGAGTCGAGCTCCGAGTCCGCGAGTCGACCGATACTCCTCGCGCCGACTCTTCACGAAATTCCTCGTGCAGGCTCTACGTGAGTCCTCGAGTCGAGTTCGAGTCCACGAGTCGACTGATACTCCTCGTGCCGACTCTTCACATGTCTCCTCGAGATAAATTCATTCCTCGAGTCGAGCTCCGAGTCCGCGAGTCGACCGATACTCCTCGCGCCGACTCTTCACGAAATTTCTCGTGCAGGCTCTACGTGAGTCCTCGAGTCGAGTTCGAGTCCATGAGTCGACTGATACTCCTCGTGCCAACTCTTCACATGTCTCCTCGAGATGAATTCATTCCTCGAGTCGAGCTCCGAGTCCGCGAGTCGACCGATACTCCTCGCGCCGACTCTTCACGAAATTCCTCGTGCAGGCTCTACGTGAGTCCTCGAGTCGAGTTCGAGTCCACTAGTCGACTGATACTCCTCGTGCCGACTCTTCACGAAATTCCTCGTGCAGGCTCTACGTGAGTCCTCGAGTCGAGTTCGAGTCCACGAGTCGACTGATACTCCTCGTGCCGACTCTTCACATGTCTCCTCGAGATGAATTCATTCCTCGAGTCGAGCTCCGAGTCCGCGAGACGACCGATACTCCTCGCGCTGACTCTTCACGAAATTCCTCGTGCAGGCTCTACGTGAGTCCTCAAGTCGAGTTCTAGTCCACGAGTCGACTGATACTCCTCGTTCCAACTCTTCACATGTCTCCTCGAGATGAATTCATTCCTCGAGTTGAGCTCCGAGTCCGCGAGTCGACCGATACTCCTCGCGCCGACTCTTCACAAAATTCCTCGTGCAGGCTCTACGTGAGTCCTCGAGTCGAGTTCAAGTCCACGAGTCGACTGATACTCCTCGTGCCAACTCTTCACATGTCTCCTCGAGATGAATTCATTCCTCGAGTCGAGCTCCGAGTCCGCGAGTCGACCGATACTCCTCGCGCCGACTCTTCACGAAATTCCTCGTGCAGGCTCTACGTGAGTCCTCGAGTCGAGTTCGATTCCACGAGTCGACTGATACTCCTCGTAACGACTCTTCACATGTCTAATCGAGATGAATTCATTCCTCGAGTCGAAATCCGAGTCCGCGAGTCAACCGATACTCCTCGCGCCGACTCTTCACGAAATTCCTCGTGCAAGCTCTACGTGAGTCCTCGAGTCGAGTTCGAGTCCACAAGTCGACTGATACTCCTTGTGTTAACTCTTCACATGTCTCCTCGAGATGAATTCATTCCTCGAGTCGAGCTCCGAGTCCGCGAGTCGACCGATACTCCTCGCGCCGACTCTTCACGAAATTCCTCGTGCATGCTCTACGTGAGTCCTCGAGTCGAGTTCGAGTCCACGAGTCGACTGATACTCCTCGTGCCGACTCTTCACATGTCTCCTCGAGATAAATTCATTCCTCGAGTCGAGCTCCGAGTCCGCGAGTCGACCGATACTCCTCGCGCCGACTCTTCACGAAAATCCTCGTGCAAGCTCTACGTTAGTCCTCGAGTCGAGTTCGAGTCCACGAGTCGACTGATACTCCTCGTGCCGACTCTTCACGAAATTCCTCGTGCAGGCTCTACGTGAGTCCTCGAGTCGAGTTCGAGTCCACTAGTCGACTGATACTCCTCGTGCCGACTCTTCACGAAATTCCTCGTGCAGGCTCTACGTGAGTCCTCGAGTCGAGTTCGAGTCCACGAGTTGACTGATACTCCTCGTGCCGACTCTTCACATGTCTCTCGAGATGAATTCATTCCTCGAGTCGAGCTCCGAGTCCGCGAGACGACCGATACTCCTCGCGCCGACTCTTTACGAAATTCCTCATGCACGCTCTACGTGAGTCCTCGAGTCGAGTTCGAGTCCACGAGTCGACTGATACTCCTTGTGCCGACTCTTCACATATCTCCTCGAGATGAATTCATTCCTCGAGTCGAGATCCGAGTCCGCGAGTCGACCGATACTCCTCGCACCGACTCTTCACGAAATTCCTCGTGCAAGCTCTACGTGAGTCCTCGAGTCGAGTTCGAGTCCACGAGTCGACTGATACTCCTCGTAACGACTCTTCACATGTCTAATCGAGATGAATTCATTCCTCGAGTCGAGATCCGAGTCCGCGAGTCGACCGATACTCCTCGCGCCGACTCTTCACGAAATTCCTCGTGCAAGCTCTACGTGAGTCCTCGAGTCGAGTTCGAGTCCACGAGTCGACTGATACTCCTCGTGCCGACTCTTCACGAAATTCCTCGTGCAGGCTCTACGTGAGTCCTCGAGTCGAGTTCGAGTCCACTAGTCGACTGATACTCCTCGTGCCGACTCTTCACGAAATTCCTCGTGCAGGCTCTACGTGAGTCCTCGAGTCGAGTTCGAGTCCACGAGTTGACTGATACTCCTCGTGCCGACTCTTCACATGTCTCCTCGAGATGAATTCATTCCTTGAGTCGAGCTCCGAGTCCGCGAGACGACCGATACTCCTCGCGCCGACTCTTCACGAAATTACTCGTGCACGCTCTACGTGAGTCCTCGAGTCGAGTTCGAGTCCACGAGTCGACTGATACTCCTCGTAACGACTCTTCACATGTCTAATCGAGATGAATTCATTCCTCGAGTCGAGATCCGAGTCCGCGAGTCGACCGATACTCCTCGCGCCGACTCTTCACGAAATTCCTCGTGCAAGCTCTACGTGAGTCCTCGAGTCGAGTTCGAGTCCACGAGTCGACTGATACTCCTCGTGCCGACTCTTCACGAAATTCCTCGTGCAGGCTCTACGTGAGTCCTCGAGTCGAGTTCGAGTCCATGAGTCGACTGATACTCCTCGTGCCAACTCTTCACATGTCTCCTCGAGATGAATTCATTCCTCGAGTCGAGCTCCGAGTCCGCGAGTCGACCGATACTCCTCGCGCCGACTCTTCACGAAATTCCTCGTGCAGGCTCTACGTGAGTCCTCGAGTCGAGTTCGAGTCCACTAGTCGACTGATACTCCTCGTGCCGACTCTTCACGAAATTCCTCGTGCAGGCTCTACGTGAGTCCTCGAGTCGAGTTCGAGTCCGCGAGTCGACCGATACTCCTCGCGCCGACTCTTCACGAAATTCCTCGTGCAGGCTCTACGTGAGTCCTCGAGTCGAGTTCGAGTCCACGAGTCGACTGATACTCCTTGTGTTAACTCTTCACATGTCTCCTCGAGATGAATTCATTCCTCGAGTCGAGCTCCGAGTCCGCGAGACGACCGATACTCCTCGCGCCGACTCTTCACGAAATTCCTCGTGCAGGCTCTACGTGAGTCCTCGAGTCGAGTTCGAGTCCACGAGTCGACTGATACTCCTCGTGCCGACTCTTCACATGTCTCCTCGAGATAAATTCATTCCTCGAGTCGAGCTCCGAGTCCGCGAGTCGACCGATACTCCTCACGCCGACTCTTCACGAAATTTCTCGTGCAGGCTCTACGTGAGTCCTCGAGTCGAGTTCGAGTCCATGAGTCGAATGATACTCCTCGTGCCAACTCTTCACATGTCTCCTCGAGATGAATTCATTCCTCGAGTCGAGCTCCGAGTCCGCGAGTCGACCGATACTCCTCGCGCCGACTCTTCACGAAATTCCTCGTGCAGGCTCTACGTGAGTCCTCGAGTCGAGTTCGAGTCCACGAGTCGACTGATACTCCTCGTGCCGACTCTTCACATGTCTCCTCGAGATAAATTCATTCCTCGAGTCGAGCTCCGAGTCCGCGAGTCGACCGATACTCCTCGCGCCGACTCTTCACGAAATTTCTCGTGCAGGCTCTACGTGAGTCCTCGAGTCGAGTTCGAGTCCATGAGTCGACTGATACTCCTCGTGCCAACTCTTCACATGTCTCCTCGAGATGAATTCATTCCTCGAGTCGAGCTCCGAGTCCGCGAGTCGACCGATACTCCTCGCGCCGACTCTTCACGAAATTCCTCGTGCAGGCTCTACGTGAGTCCTCGAGTCGAGTTCGAGTCCACTAGTCGACTGATACTCCTCGTGCCGACTCTTCACGAAATTCCTCGTGCAGGCTCTACGTGAGTCCTCGAGTCGAGTTCGAGTCCACGAGTCGACTGATACTCCTCGTGCCGACTCTTCACATGTCTCCTCGAGATGAATTCATTCCTCGAGTCGAGCTCCGAGTCCGCGAGACGACCGATACTCCTCGCGCTGACTCTTCACGAAATTCCTCGTGCAGGCTCTACGTGAGTCCTCGAGTCGAGTTCTAGTCCACGAGTCGACTGATACTCCTCGTTCCAACTCTTCACATGTCTCCTCGAGATGAATTCATTCCTCGAGTCGAGCTCCGAGTCCGCGAGTCGACCGATACTCCTCGCGCCGACTCTTCACAAAATTCCTCGTGCAGGCTCTACGTGAGTCCTCGAGTCGAGTTCGAGTCCACGAGTCGACTGATACTCCTTGTGCCGACTCTTCACATATCTCCTCGAGATGAATTCATTCCTCGAGTCGAGCTCCGAGTCCGCGAGTCGACCGATACTCCTCGCGCTGACTCTTCACGAAATTCCTCGTGCAGGCTCTACGTGAGTCCTCGAGTCGAGTTCGATTCCACGAGTCGACTGATACTCCTCGTAACGACTCTTCACATGTCTAATCGAGATGAATTCATTCCTCGAGTCGAGATCCGAGTCCGCGAGTCGACCGATACTCCTCGCGCCGACTCTTCACGAAATTCCTCGTGCAAGCTCTACGTGAGTCCTCGAGTCGAGTTCGAGTCCACGAGTCGACTGATACTCCTTGTGTTAACTCTTCACATGTCTCCTCGAGATGAATTCATTCCTCGAGTCGAGCTCAGAGTCCGCGAGTCGACCGATACTCCTCGCGCCGACTCTTCACGAAATTCCTCGTACAGGCTCTACGTGAGTCCTCGAGCCGAGTTCGAGTCCACGAGTCGACTGATACTCCTCGTGCCGACTCTTCACATGTCTCCTCGAGATAAATTCATTCCTCGAGTCGAGCTCCGAGTCCGCGAGTCGACCGATACTCCTCGCGCCGACTCTTCACGAAATTCCTCGTGCAGGCTCTACGTGAGTCCTCGAGTCGAGTTCGAGTCCACGAGTCGACTGATACTCCTCGTGCCGACTCTTCACGAAATTCCTCGTGCAGGCTCTACGTGAGTCCTCGAGTCGAGTTCGAGTCCACTAGTCGACTGATACTCCTCGTGCCGACTCTTCACGAAATTCCTCGTGCAGGCTCTACGTGAGTCCTCGAGTCGAGTTCGAGTCCACGAGTTGACTGATACTCCTCGTGCCGACTCTTCACATGTCTCCTCGAGATGAATTCATTCCTCGAGTCGAGCTCCGAGTCCGCGAGACGACCGATACTCCTCGCGCCGACTCTTTACGAAATTCCTCGTGCACGCTCTACGTGAGTCCTCGAGTCGAGTTCGAGTCCACGAGTCGACTGATACTCCTTGTGCCGACTCTTCACATATCTCCTCGAGATGAATTCATTCCTCGAGTTGAGATCCGAGTCCGCGAGTCGACCGATACTCCTCGCGCCGACTCTTCACGAAATTCCTCGTGCAAGCTCTACGTGAGTCCTCGAGTCGAGTTCGAGTCCACGAGTCGACTGATACTCCTCGTAACGACTCTTCACATGTCTAATCGAGATGAATTCATTCCTCGAGTCGAGATCCGAGTCCGCGAGTCGACCGATACTCCTCGCGCCGACTCTTCACGAAATTCCTCGTGCAAGCTCTACGTGAGTCCTCGAGTCGAGTTCGAGTCCACGAGTCGACTGATACTCCTCGTGCCGACTCTTCACGAAATTCCTCGTGCAGGCTCTACGTGAGTCCTCGAGTCGAGTTTGAGTCCACTAGTCGACTGATACTCCTCGTGCCGACTCTTCACGAAATTCCTCGTGCAGGCTCTACGTGAGTCCTCGAGTCGAGTTCGAGTCCACGAGTTGACTGATACTCCTCGTGCCGACTCTTCACATGTCTCCTCGAGATGAATTCATTCCTCGAGTCGAGCTCCGAGTCCGCGAGACGACCGATACTCCTCGCGCCGACTCTTCACGAAATTACTCGTGCACGCTCTACGTGAGTCCTCGAGTCGAGTTCGAGTCCACGAGTCGAATGATACTCCTCGTAACGACTCTTCACATGTCTAATCGAGATGAATTCATTCCTCGAGTCGAGATCCGAGTCCGCGAGTCGACCGATACTCCTCGCGCCGACTCTTCACGAAATTCCTCGTGCAAGCTCTACGTGAGTCCTCGAGTCGAGTTCGAGTCCACGAGTCGACTGATACTCCTTGTGTTAACTCTTCACATGTCTCCTCGAGATGAATTCATTCCTCGAGTCGAGCTCCGAGTCCGCGAGTCGACCGATACTCCTCGCGCCGACTCTTCACGAAATTCCTCGTACAGGCTCTACGTGAGTCCTCGAGCCGAGTTCGAGTCCACGAGTCGACTGATACTCCTCGTGCCGACTCTTCACATGTCTCCTCGAGATAAATTCATTCCT
Organism: Urtica dioica subsp. dioica; assembly: GCF_054948205.1. Taxonomy (NCBI): domain Eukaryota; kingdom Viridiplantae; phylum Streptophyta; class Magnoliopsida; order Rosales; family Urticaceae; genus Urtica; species Urtica dioica. The sequence continues at coordinate 33,749,392 of NC_142756.1, read as the reverse complement.
CGAGTCGAGCTCCGAGTCCGCGAGTCGACCGATACTCCTCGCGCCGACTCTTCACGAAATTCCTCGTGCAAGCTCTACGTGAGTCCTCGAGTCGAGTTCGAGTCCACGAGTCGACTGATACTCCTCGTGCCGACTCTTCACGAAATTCCTCGTGCAGGCTCTACGTGAGTCCTCGAGTCGAGTTCGAGTCCACTAGTCGACTGATACTCCTCGTGCCGACTCTTCACGAAATTCCTCGTGCAGGCTCTACGTGAGTCCTCGAGTCGAGTTCTAGTCCACGAGTCGACTGATACTCCTCGTTCCAACTCTTCACATGTCTCCTCGAGATGAATTCATTCCTCGAGTTGAGCTCCGAGTCCGCGAGTCGACCGATACTCCTCGCGCCGACTCTTCACAAAATTCCTCGTGCAGGCTCTACGTGAGTCCTCGAGTCGAGTTCGAGTCCACGAGTCGACTGATACTCCTCGTGCCAACTCTTCACATGTCTCCTCGAGATGAATTCATTCCTCGAGTCGAGCTCCGAGTCCGCGAGTCGACCGATACTCCTCGCGCCGACTCTTCACGAAATTCCTCGTGCAGGCTCTACGTGAGTCCTCGAGTCGAGTTCGATTCCACGAGTCGACTGATACTCCTCGTAACGACTCTTCACATGTCTAATCGAGATGAATTCATTCCTCGAGTCGAGATCCGAGTCCGCGAGTCGACCGATACTCCTCGCGCCGACTCTTCACGAAATTCCTCGTGCAAGCTCTACGTGAGTCCTCGAGTCGAGTTCGAGTCCACGAGTCGACTGATACTCCTCGTGCCGACTCTTCACGAAATTCCTCGTGCAGGCTCTACGTGAGTCCTCGAGTCGAGTTCGAGTCCATGAGTCGACTGATAATCCTCGTGCCAACTCTTCACATGTCTCCTCGAGATGAATTCATTCCTCGAGTCGAGCTCCGAGTCCGCGAGTCGACCGATACTCCTCGCGCCGACTCTTCACGAAATTCCTCGTGCAGGCTCTACGTGAGTCCTCGAGTCGAGTTCGAGTCCACTAGTCGACTGATACTCCTCGTGCCGACTCTTCACGAAATTCCTCGTGCAGGCTCTACGTGAGTCCTCGAGTCGAGTTCGAGTCCGCGAGTCGACCGATACTCCTCGCGCCGACTCTTCACGAAATTCCTCGTGCAGGCTCTACGTGAGTCCTCGAGTCGAGTTCGAGTCCACGAGTCGACTGATACTCCTTGTGTTAACTCTTCACATGTCTCCTCGAGATGAATTCATTCCTCGAGTCGAGCTCCGAGTCCGCGAGACGACCGATACTCCTCGCGCCGACTCTTCACGAAATTCCTCGTGCAGGCTCTACGTGAGTCCTCGAGTCGAGTTCGAGTCCACGAGTCGACTGATACTCCTCGTGCCGACTCTTCACATGTCTCCTCGAGATAAATTCATTCCTCGAGTCGAGCTCCGAGTCCGCGAGTCGACCGATACTCCTCACGCCGACTCTTCACGAAATTTCTCGTGCAGGCTCTACGTGAGTCCTCGAGTCGAGTTCGAGTCCATGAGTCGAATGATACTCCTCGTGCCAACTCTTCACATGTCTCCTCGAGATGAATTCATTCCTCGAGTCGAGCTCCGAGTCCGCGAGTCGACCGATACTCCTCGCGCCGACTCTTCACGAAATTCCTCGTGCAGGCTCTACGTGAGTCCTCGAGTCGAGTTCGAGTCCACGAGTCGACTGATACTCCTCGTGCCGACTCTTCACATGTCTCCTCGAGATAAATTCATTCCTCGAGTCGAGCTCCGAGTCCGCGAGTCGACCGATACTCCTCGCACCGACTCTTCACGAAATTTCTCGTGCAGGCTCTACGTGAGTCCTCGAGTCGAGTTCGAGTCCATGAGTCGACTGATACTCCTCGTGCCAACTCTTCACATGTCTCCTCGAGATGAATTCATTCCTCGAGTCGAGCTCCGAGTCCGCGAGTCGACCGATACTCCTCGCGCCGACTCTTCACGAAATTCCTCGTGCAGGCTCTACGTGAGTCCTCGAGTCGAGTTCGAGTCCACTAGTCGACTGATACTCCTCGTGCCGACTCTTCACGAAATTCCTCGTGCAGGCTCTACGTGAGTCCTCGAGTCGAGTTCGAGTCCACGAGTCGACTGATACTCCTCGTGCCGACTCTTCACATGTCTCCTCGAGATGAATTCATTCCTCGAGTCGAGCTCCGAGTCCGCGAGACGACCGATACTCCTCGCGCTGACTCTTCACGAAATTCCTCGTGCAGGCTCTACGTGAGTCCTCGAGTGGAGTTCTAGTCCACGAGTTGACTGATACTCCTCGTTCCAACTCTTCACATGTCTCCTCGAGATGAATTCATTCCTCGAGTCGAGCTCCGAGTCCGCGAGTCGACCGATACTCCTCGCGCCGACTCTTCACAAAATTCCTCGTGCAGGCTCTACGTGAGTCCTCGAGTCGAGTTCGAGTCCACGAGTCGACTGATACTCCTTGTGCCGACTCTTCACATATCTCCTCGAGATGAATTCATTCCTCGAGTCGAGCTCCGAGTCCGCGAGTCGACCGATACTCCTCGCGCCGACTCTTCACGAAATTCCTCGTGCAGGCTCTACGTGAGTCCTCGAGTCGAGTTCGATTCCACGAGTCGACTGATACTCCTCGTAACGACTCTTCACATGTCTAATCGAGATGAATTCATTCCTCGAGTCGAGATCCGAGTCCGCGAGTCGACCGATACTCCTCGCGCCGACTCTTCACGAAATTCCTCGTGCAGGCTCTACGTGAGTCCTCGAGTCGAGTTCGATTCCACGAGTCGACTGATACTCCTCGTAACGACTCTTCACATGTCTAATCGAGATGAATTCATTCCTCGAGTCGAGATCCGAGTCCGCGAGTCGACCGATACTCCTCGCGCCGACTCTTCACGAAATTCCTCGTGCAAGCTCTACGTGAGTCCTCGAGTCGAGTTCGAGTCCACGAGTCGACTGATACTCCTTGTGCCGACTCTTCACATATCTCCTCGAGATGAATTCATTCCTCGAGTTGAGATCCGAGTCCGCGAGTCGACCGATACTCCTCGCGCCGACTCTTCACGAAATTCCTCGTGCAAGCTCTACGTGAGTCCTCGAGTCGAGTTCGAGTCCACGAGTCGACTGATACTCCTCGTAACGACTCTTCACATGTCTAATCGAGATGAATTCATTCCTCGAGTCGAGATCCGAGTCCGCGAGTCGACCGATACTCCTCGCGCCGACTCTTCACGAAATTCCTCGTGCAAGCTCTACGTGAGTCCTCGAGTCGAGTTCGAGTCCACGAGTCGACTGATACTCCTCGTGCCGACTCTTCACGAAATTCCTCGTGCAGGCTCTACGTGAGTCCTCGAGTCGAGTTTGAGTCCACTAGTCGACTGATACTCCTCGTGCCGACTCTTCACGAAATTCCTCGTGCAGGCTCTACGTGAGTCCTCGAGTCGAGTTCGAGTCCACGAGTTGACTGATACTCCTCGTGCCGACTCTTCACATGTCTCCTCGAGATGAATTCATTCCTCGAGTCGAGCTCCGAGTCCGCGAGACGACCGATACTCCTCGCGCCGACTCTTCACGAAATTACTCGTGCACGCTCTACGTGAGTCCTCGAGTCGAGTTCGAGTCCACGAGTCGAATGATACTCCTCGTAACGACTCTTCACATGTCTAATCGAGATGAATTCATTCCTCGAGTCGAGATCCGAGTCCGCGAGTCGACCGATACTCCTCGCGCCGACTCTTCACGAAATTCCTCGTGCAAGCTCTACGTGAGTCCTCGAGTCGAGTTCGAGTCCACGAGTCGACTGATACTCCTTGTGTTAACTCTTCACATGTCTCCTCGAGATGAATTCATTCCTCGAGTCGAGCTCCGAGTCCGCGAGTCGACCGATACTCCTCGCGCCGACTCTTCACGAAATTCCTCGTACAGGCTCTACGTGAGTCCTCGAGCCGAGTTCGAGTCCACGAGTCGACTGATACTCCTCGTGCCGACTCTTCACATGTCTCCTCGAGATAAATTCATTCCTCGAGTCGAGCTCCGAGTCCGCGAGTCGACCGATACTCCTCGCGCCGACTCTTCACGAAATTCCTCGTGCAAGCTCTACGTGAGTCCTCGAGTCGAGTTCGAGTCCACGAGTCGACTGATACTCCTCGTGCCGACTCTTCACGAAATTCCTCGTGCAGGCTCTACGTGAGTCCTCGAGTCGAGTTCGAGTCCACTAGTCGACTGATACTCCTCGTGCCGACTCTTCACGAAATTCCTCGTGCAGGCTCTACGTGAGTCCTCGAGTCGAGTTCTAGTCCACGAGTCGACTGATACTCCTCGTTCCAACTCTTCACATGTCTCCTCGAGATGAATTCATTCCTCGAGTTGAGCTCCGAGTCCGCGAGTCGACCGATACTCCTCGCGCCGACTCTTCACAAAATTCCTCGTGCAGGCTCTACGTGAGTCCTCGAGTCGAGTTCGAGTCCACGAGTCGACTGATACTCCTCGTGCCAACTCTTCACATGTCTCCTCGAGATGAATTCATTCCTCGAGTCGAGCTCCGAGTTCGCGAGTCGACCGATACTCCTCGCGCCGACTCTTCACGAAATTCCTCGTGCAGGCTCTACGTGAGTCCTCGAGTCGAGTTCGATTCCACGAGTCGACTGATACTCCTCGTAACGACTCTTCACATGTCTAATCGAGATGAATTCATTCCTCGAGTCGAGATCCGAGTCCGCGAGTCGACCGATACTCCTCGCGCCGACTCTTCACGAAATTCCTCGTGCAAGCTCTACGTGAGTCCTCGAGTCGAGTTCGAGTCCACGAGTCGACTGATACTCCTCGTGCCGACTCTTCACGAAATTCCTCGTGCAGGCTCTACGTGAGTCCTCGAGTCGAGTTCGAGTCCATGAGTCGACTGATACTCCTCGTGCCAACTCTTCACATGTCTCCTCGAGATGAATTCATTCCTCGAGTCGAGCTCCGAGTCCGCGAGTCGACCGATACTCCTCGCGCCGACTCTTCACGAAATTCCTCGTGCAGGCTCTACGTGAGTCCTCGAGTCGAGTTCGAGTCCACTAGTCGACTGATACTCCTCGTGCCGACTCTTCACGAAATTCCTCGTGCAGGCTCTACGTGAGTCCTCGAGTCGAGTTCGAGTCCACGAGTCGACTGATACTCCTTGTGTTAACTCTTCACATGTCTCCTCGAGATGAATTCATTCCTCGAGTCGAGCTCCGAGTCCGCGAGACGACCGATACTCCTCGCGCCGACTCTTCACGAAATTCCTCGTGCAGGCTCTACGTGAGTCCTCGAGTCGAGTTCGAGTCCACGAGTCGACTGATACTCCTCGTGCCGACTCTTCACATGTCTCCTCGAGATAAATTCATTCCTCGAGTCGAGCTTCGAGTCCGCGAGTCGACCGATACTCCTCACGCCGACTCTTCACGAAATTTCTCGTGCAGGCTCTACGTGAGTCCTCGAGTCGAGTTCGAGTCCATGAGTCGAATGATACTCCTCGTGCCAACTCTTCACATGTCTCCTCGAGATGAATTCATTCCTCGAGTCGAGCTCCGAGTCCGCGAGTCGACCGATACTCCTCGCGCCGACTCTTCACGAAATTCCTCGTGCAGGCTCTACGTGAGTCCTCGAGTCGAGTTCGAGTCCACGAGTCGACTGATACTCCTCGTGCCGACTCTTCACATGTCTCCTCGAGATAAATTCATTCCTCGAGTCGAGCTCCGAGTCCGCGAGTCGACCGATACTCCTCGCGCCGACTCTTCACGAAATTCCTCGTGCAAGCTCTACGTGAGTCCTCGAGTCGAGTTCGAGTCCACGAGTCGACTGATACTCCTCGTGCCGACTCTTCACGAAATTCCTCGTGCAGGCTCTACGTGAGTCCTCGAGTCGAGTTCGAGTCCACTAGTCGACTGATACTCCTCGTGCCGACTCTTCACGAAATTCCTCGTGCAGGCTCTACGTGAGTCCTCGAGTCGAGTTCTAGTCCACGAGTCGACTGATACTCCTCGTTCCAACTCTTCACATGTCTCCTCGAGATGAATTCATTCCTCGAGTTGAGCTCCGAGTCCGCGAGTCGACCGATACTCCTCGCGCCGACTCTTCACAAAATTCCTCGTGCAGGCTCTACGTGAGTCCTCGAGTCGAGTTCGAGTCCACGAGTCGACTGATACTCCTCGTGCCAACTCTTCACATGTCTCCTCGAGATGAATTCATTCCTCGAGTCGAGCTCCGAGTCCGCGAGTCGACCGATACTCCTCGCGCCGACTCTTCACGAAATTCCTCGTGCAGGCTCTACGTGAGTCCTCGAGTCGAGTTCGATTCCACGAGTCGACTGATACTCCTCGTAACGACTCTTCACATGTCTAATCGAGATGAGTTCATTCCTCGAGTCGAGATCCGAGTCCGCGAGTCGACCGATACTCCTCGCGCCGACTCTTCACGAAATTCCTCGTGCAAGCTCTACGTGAGTCCTCGAGTCGAGTTCGAGTCCACGAGTCGACTGATACTCCTTGTGTTAACTCTTCACATGTCTCCTCGAGATGAATTCATTCCTCGAGTCGAGCTCCGAGTCCGCGAGTCGACCGATACTCCTCGCGCCGACTCTTCACGAAATTCCTCGTACAGGCTCTACGTGAGTCCTCGAGCCGAGTTCGAGTCCACGAGTCGACTGATACTCCTCGTGCCGACTCTTCACATGTCTCCTCGAGATAAATTCATTCCTCGAGTCGAGCTCCGAGTCCGCGAGTCGACCGATACTCCTCGCGCCGACTCTTCACGAAATTCCTCGTGCAAGCTCTACGTGAGTCCTCGAGTCGAGTTCGAGTCCACGAGTCGACTGATACTCCTCGTGCCGACTCTTCACGAAATTCCTCGTGCAGGCTCTACGTGAGTCCTCGAGTCGAGTTCGAGTCCACTAGTCGACTGATACTCCTCGTGCCGACTCTTCACGAAATTCCTCGTGCAGGCTCTACGTGAGTCCTCGAGTCGAGTTCGAGTCCACGAGTTGACTGATACTCCTCGTGCCGACTCTTCACATGTCTCCTCGAGATGAATTCATTCCTCGAGTCGAGCTCCGAGTCCGCGAGACGACCGATACTCCTCGCGCCGACTCTTTACGAAATTCCTCGTGCACGCTCTACGTGAGTCCTCGAGTCGAGTTCGAGTCCACGAGTCGACTGATACTCCTTGTGCCGACTCTTCACATATCTCCTCGAGATGAATTCATTCCTCGAGTTGAGATCCGAGTCCGCGAGTCGACCGATACTCCTCGCGCCGACTCTTCACGAAATTCCTCGTGCAAGCTCTACGTGAGTCCTCGAGTCGAGTTCGAGTCCACGAGTCGACTGATACTCCTCGTAACGACTCTTCACATGTCTAATCGAGATGAATTCATTCCTCGAGTCGAGATCCGAGTCCGCGAGTCGATCGATACTCCTCGCGCCGACTCTTCACGAAATTCCTCGTGCAAGCTCTACGTGAGTCCTCGAGTCGAGTTCGAGTCCACGAGTCGACTGATACTCCTCGTGCCGACTCTTCACGAAATTCCTCGTGCAGGCTCTACGTGAGTCCTCGAGTCGAGTTCGAGTCCACTAGTCGACTGATACTCCTCGTGCCGACTCTTCACGAAATTCCTCGTGCAGGCTCTACGTGAGTCCTCGAGTCGAGTTCGAGTCCACGAGTTGACTGATACTCCTCGTGCCGACTCTTCACATGTCTCCTCGAGATGAATTCATTCCTCGAGTCGAGCTCCGAGTCCGCGAGACGACCGATACTCCTCGCGCCGACTCTTCACGAAATTACTCGTGCACGCTCTACGTGAGTCCTCGAGTCGAGTTCGAGTCCACGAGTCGAATGATACTCCTCGTAACGACTCTTCACATGTCTAATCGAGATGAATTCATTCCTCGAGTCGAGATCCGAGTCCGCGAGTCGACCGATACTCCTCGCGCCGACTCTTCACGAAATTCCTCGTGCAAGCTCTACATGAGTCCTCGAGTCGAGTTCGAGTCCACGAGTCGACTGATACTCCTCGTGCCGACTCTTCACGAAATTCCTCGTGCAGGCTCTACGTGAGTCCTCGAGTCGAGTTCGAGTCCACTAGTCGACTGATACTCCTCGTGCCGACTCTTCACGAAATTCCTCGTGCAGGCTCTACGTGAGTCCTCGAGTCGAGTTCGAGTCCACGAGTCGACTGATACTCCTCGTGCTAACTCTTCACATGTCTCCTCGAGATGAATTCATTCCTCGAGTCGAGCTCCGAGTCCGCGACTCGACCGATACTCCTCGCGCCGACTCTTCACGAAATTCCTCGTGCAAGCTCTACGTGAGTCCTCGAGTCGAGTTCGACTCCATTAGTCGACTGATACTCCTCGTGCCAACTCTTCACATGTCTCCTCGAGATGAATTCATTCCTCGAGTCGAGCTCCGAGTCCGCGAGTCGACCGATACTCCTCGCGCCGACTCTTCACGAAATTCCTCGTGCAGGCTCTACGTGAGTCCTCGAGTCGAGTTCGATTCCACGAGTCGACTGATACTCCTCGTAACGACTCTTCACATGTCTAATCGAGATGAATTCATTCCTCGAGTCGAGATCCGAGTCCGCGAGTCGACCGATACTCCTCGCGCCGACTCTTCACGAAATTCCTCGTGCAAGCTCTACGTGAGTCCTCGAGTCGAGTTCGAGTCCACGAGTCGACTGATACTCCTCGTGCCGACTCTTCACGAAATTCCTCGTGCAGGCTCTACGTGAGTCCTCGAGTCGAGTTCGAGTCCATGAGTCGACTGATACTCCTCGTGCCAACTCTTCACATGTCTCCTCGAGATGAATTCATTCCTCGAGTCGAGCTCCGAGTCCGCGAGTCGACCGATACTCCTCGCGCCGACTCTTCACGAAATTCCTCGTGCAGGCTCTACGTGAGTCCTCGAGTCGAGTTCGAGTCCACTAGTCGACTGATACTCCTCGTGCCGACTCTTCACGAAATTCCTCGTGCAGGCTCTACGTGAGTCCTCGAGTCGAGTTCGAGTCCACGAGTCGACTGATACTCCTTGTGTTAACTCTTCACATGTCTCCTCGAGATGAATTCATTCCTCGAGTCGAGCTCCGAGTCCGCGAGACGACCGATACTCCTCGCGCCGACTCTTCACGAAATTCCTCGTGCAGGCTCTACGTGAGTCCTCGAGTCGAGTTCGAGTCCACGAGTCGACTGATACTCCTCGTGCCGACTCTTCACATGTCTCCTCGAGATAAATTCATTCCTCGAGTCGAGCTCCGAGTCCGCGAGTCGACCGATACTCCTCACGCCGACTCTTCACGAAATTTCTCGTGCAGGCTCTACGTGAGTCCTCGAGTCGAGTTCGAGTCCATGAGTCGAATGATACTCCTCGTGCCAACTCTTCACATGTCTCCTCGAGATGAATTCATTCCTCGAGTCGAGCTCCGAGTCCGCGAGTCGACCAATACTCCTCGCGCCGACTCTTCACGAAATTCCTCGTGCAGGCTCTACGTGAGTCCTCGAGTCGAGTTCGAGTCCACGAGTCGACTGATACTCCTCGTGCCGACTCTTCACATGTCTCCTCGAGATAAATTCATTCCTCGAGTCGAGCTCCGAGTCCGCGAGTCGACCGATACTCCTCGCGCCGACTCTTCACGAAATTCCTCGTGCAAGCTCTACGTGAGTCCTCGAGTCGAGTTCGAGTCCACGAGTCGACTGATACTCCTCGTGCCGACTCTTCACGAAATTCCTCGTGCAGGCTCTACGTGAGTCCTCGAGTCGAGTTCGAGTCCACTAGTCGACTGATACTCCTCGTGCCGACTCTTCACGAAATTCCTCGTGCAGGCTCTACGTGAGTCCTCGAGTCGAGTTCTAGTCCACGAGTCGACTGATACTCCTCGTTCCAACTCTTCACATGTCTCCTCGAGATGAATTCATTCCTCGAGTTGAGCTCCGAGTCCGCGAGTCGACCGATACTCCTCGCGCCGACTCTTCACAAAATTCCTCGTGCAGGCTCTACGTGAGTCCTCGAGTCGAGTTCGAGTCCACGAGTCGACTGATACTCCTCGTGCCAACTCTTCACATGTCTCCTCGAGATGAATTCATTCCTCGAGTCGAGCTCCGAGTCCGCGAGTCGACCGATACTCCTCGCGCCGACTCTTCACGAAATTCCTCGTGCAGGCTCTACGTGAGTCCTCGAGTCGAGTTCGATTCCACGAGTCGACTGATACTCCTCGTAACGACTCTTCACATGTCTAATCGAGATGAGTTCATTCCTCGAGTCGAGATCCGAGTCCGCGAGTCGACCGATACTCCTCGCGCCGACTCTTCACGAAATTCCTCGTGCAAGCTCTACGTGAGTCCTCGAGTCGAGTTCGAGTCCACGAGTCGACTGATACTCCTTGTGTTAACTCTTCACATGTCTCCTCGAGATGAATTCATTCCTCGAGTCGAGCTCCGAGTCCGCGAGTCGACCGATACTCCTCGCGCCGACTCTTCACGAAATTCCTCGTACAGGCTCTACGTGAGTCCTCGAGCCGAGTTCGAGTCCACGAGTCGACTGATACTCCTCGTGCCGACTCTTCACATGTCTCCTCGAGATAAATTCATTCCTCGAGTCGAGCTCCGAGTCCGCGAGTCGACCGATACTCCTCGCGCCGACTCTTCACGAAATTCCTCGTGCAAGCTCTACGTGAGTCCTCGAGTCGAGTTCGAGTCCACGAGTCGACTGATACTCCTCGTGCCGACTCTTCACGAAATTCCTCGTGCAGGCTCTACGTGAGTCCTCGAGTCGAGTTCGAGTCCACTAGTCGACTGATACTCCTCGTGCCGACTCTTCACGAAATTCCTCGTGCAGGCTCTACGTGAGTCCTCGAGTCGAGTTCGAGTCCACGAGTTGACTGATACTCCTCGTGCCGACTCTTCACATGTCTCCTCGAGATGAATTCATTCCTCGAGTCGAGCTCCGAGTCCGCGAGACGACCGATACTCCTCGCGCCGACTCTTTACGAAATTCCTCGTGCACGCTCTACGTGAGTCCTCGAGTCGAGTTCGAGTCCACGAGTCGACTGATACTCCTTGTGCCGACTCTTCACATATCTCCTCGAGATGAATTCATTCCTCGAGTTGAGATCCGAGTCCGCGAGTCGACCGATACTCCTCGCGCCGACTCTTCACGAAATTCCTCGTGCAAGCTCTACGTGAGTCCTCGAGTCGAGTTCGAGTCCACGAGTCGACTGATACTCCTCGTAACGACTCTTCACATGTCTAATCGAGATGAATTCATTCCTCGAGTCGAGATCCGAGTCCGCGAGTCGACCGATACTCCTCGCGCCGACTCTTCACGAAATTCCTCGTGCAAGCTCTACGTGAGTCCTCGAGTCGAGTTCGAGTCCACGAGTCGACTGATACTCCTCGTGCCGACTCTTCACGAAATTCCTCGTGCAGGCTCTACGTGAGTCCTCGAGTCGAGTTCGAGTCCACTAGTCGACTGATACTCCTCGTGCCGACTCTTCACGAAATTCCTCGTGCAGGCTCTACGTGAGTCCTCGAGTCGAGTTCGAGTCCACGAGTTGACTGATACTCCTCGTGCCGACTCTTCACATGTCTCCTCGAGATGAATTCATTCCTCGAGTCGAGCTCCGAGTCCGCGAGACGACCGATACTCCTCGCGCCGACTCTTCACGAAATTACTCGTGCACGCTCTACGTGAGTCCTCGAGTCGAGTTCGAGTCCACGAGTCGAATGATACTCCTCGTAACGACTCTTCACATGTCTAATCGAGATGAATTCATTCCTCGAGTCGAGATCCGAGTCCGCGAGTCGACCGATACTCCTCGCGCCGACTCTTCACGAAATTCCTCGTGCAAGCTCTACGTGAGTCCTCGAGTCGAGTTCGAGTCCACGAGTCGACTGATACTCCTCGTGCCGACTCTTCACGAAATTCCTCGTGCAGGCTCTACGTGAGTCCTCGAGTCGAGTTCGAGTCCACTAGTCGACTGATACTCCTCGTGCCGACTCTTCACGAAATTCCTCGTGCAGGCTCTACGTGAGTCCTCGAGTCGAGTTCGAGTCCACGAGTCGACTGATACTCCTCGTGCTAACTCTTCACATGTCTCCTCGAGATGAATTCATTCCTCGAGTCGAGCTCCGAGTCCGCGACTCGACCGATACTCCTCGCGCCGACTCTTCACGAAATTCCTCGTGCAAGCTCTACGTGAGTCCTCGAGTCGAGTTCGACTCCATTAGTCGACTGATACTCCTCGTGCCAACTCTTCACATGTCTCCTCGAGATGAATTCATTCCTCGAGTCGATCTCCGAGTCCGCGAGTCAACCGATACTCCTCGCGCCGACTCTTCACGAAATTCCTCGTGCACGCTCTACGTGAGTCCTCGAGTCGAGTTCGAGTCCACGAGTCGACTGATACTCCTTGTGCCGACTCTTCACATATCTCCTTGAGATGAATTCATTCCTCGAGTCGAACTCCGAGTCCGCGAGTCGACCGATACTCCTCGCGCCGACTCTTCACGAAATTCCTCGTGCAGGCTCTACGTGAGTCCTCGAGTCGAGTTCGAGTCCACGAGTTGACTGATACTCCTCGTGCCGACTCTTCACATGTCTCCTCGAGATGAATTCATTCCTCGAGTCGAGCTCCGAGTCCGCGAGACGACCGATACTCCTCGCGCCGACTCTTCACGAAATTACTCGTGCACGCTCTACGTGAGTCCTCGAGTCGAGTTCGAGTCCACGAGTCGAATGATACTCCTCGTAACGACTCTTCACATGTCTAATCGAGATGAATTCATTCCTCGAGTCGAGATCCGAGTCCGCGAGTCGACCGATACTCCTCGCGCCGACTCTTCACGAAATTCCTCGTGCAAGCTCTACGTGAGTCCTCGAGTCGAGTTCGAGTCCACGAGTCGACTGATACTCCTCGTGCCGACTCTTCACGAAATTCCTCGTGCAGGCTCTACGTGAGTCCTCGAGTCGAGTTCGAGTCCACTAGTCGACTGATACTCCTCGTGCCGACTCTTCACGAAATTCCTCGTGCAGGCTCTACGTGAGTCCTCGAGTCGAGTTCGAGTCCACGAGTCGACTGATACTCCTCGTGCTAACTCTTCACATGTCTCCTCGAGATGAATTCATTCCTCGAGTCGAGCTCCGAGTCCGCGACTCGACCGATACTCCTCGCGCCGACTCTTCACGAAATTCCTCGTGCAAGCTCTACGTGAGTCCTCGAGTCGAGTTCGACTCCATTAGTCGACTGATACTCCTCGTGCCAACTCTTCACATGTCTCCTCGAGATGAATTCATTCCTCGAGTCGATCTCCGAGTCCGCGAGTCAACCGATACTCCTCGCGCCGACTCTTCACGAAATTCCTCGTGCACGCTCTACGTGAGTCCTCGAGTCGAGTTCGAGTCCACGAGTCGACTGATACTCCTTGTGCCGACTCTTCACATATCTCCTTGAGATGAATTCATTCCTCGAGTCGAACTCCGAGTCCGCGAGTCGACCGATACTCCTCGCGCCGACTCTTCACGAAATTCCTCGTGCAGGCTCTACGTGAGTCCTCGAGTCGAGTTCGATTCCACGAGTCGACTGATACTCCTCGTAACGACTCTTCACATGTCTAATCGAGATGAATTCATTCCTCGAGTCGAGATCCGAGTCCGCGAGTCGACCGATACTCCTCGCGCCGACTCTTCACGAAATTCCTCGTGCAAGCTCTACGTGAGTCCTCGAGTCGAGTTCGAGTCCACGAGTCGACTGATACTCCTCGTGCCGACTCTTCACGAAATTCCTCGTGCAGGCTCTACGTGAGTCCTCGAGTCGAGTTCGAGTCCACTAGTCGACTGATACTCCTCGTGCCGACTCTTCACGAAATTCCTCGTGCAGGCTCTACGTGAGTCCTCGAGTCGAGTTCGAGTCCACGAGTTGACTGATACTCCTCGTGCCGACTCTTCACATGTCTCCTCGAGATGAATTCATTCCTTGAGTCGAGCTCCGAGTCCGCGAGACGACCGATACTCCTCGCGCCGACTATTCACGAAATTCCTCGTGCACGCTCTACGTGAGTCCTCGAGTCGAGTTCGAGTCCACGAGTCGACTGATACTCCTTGTGCCGACTCTTCACATATCTCCTCGAGATGAATTCATTCCTCGAGTCGAACTCCGAGTCCGCGAGTCGACCGATACTCCTCGCGCCGACTCTTCACGAAATTCCTCCTGCAGGCTCTACGTGAGTCCTCGAGTCTAGTTCGAGTCCACGAGTCGACTGATACTCCTCGTGCCAACTCTTCACATGTCTCCTCGAGATGAATTCATTCCTCGAGTCGAGCTCCGAGTCCGCGAGTCGACCGATACTCCTCGCGCCGACTCTTCACGAAATTCCTCGTGCAGGCTCTACGTGAGTCCTCGAGTCGAGTTCGATTCCACGAGTCGACTGATACTCCTCGTAACGACTCTTCACATGTCTAATCGAGATGAATTCATTCCTCGAGTCGAGATCCGAGTCCGCGAGTCGACCGATACTCCTCGCGCCGACTCTTCACAAAATTCCTCGTGCAGGCTCTACGTGAGTCCTCGAGTCGAGTTCGAGTCCACTAGTCGACTGATACTCCTCGTGCCGACTCTTCACGAAATTCCTCGTGCAGGCTCTACGTGAGTCCTCGAGTCGAGTTCGAGTCCACGAGTTGACTGATACTCCTCGTGCCGACTCTTCACATGTCTCCTCGAGATGAATTCATTCCTCGAGTCGAGCTCCGAGTCCGCGAGACGACCGATACTCCTCGCGCGGACTCTTCACGAAATTCCTCGTGCAGGCTCTACGTGAGTCCTCGAGTCGAGTTCGAGTCCACGAGTCGACTGATACTCCTCGTGCCGACTCTTCACATATCTCCTTGAGATGAATTCATTCCTTGAGTCGAACTCCGAGTCCGCGAGTTGACCGATACTCCTCGCGCCGACTCTTCACGAAATTCCTCCTGCAGGCTCTACGTGAGTCCTCGAGTCGAGTTCGAGTCCACGAGTCGACTGATACTCCTCGTGCCAACTATTCACATGTCTCCTCGAGATGAATTCATTCCTCGAGTCGATCTCCGAGTCCGCGAGTCGACCGATACTCCTCGCGCCGACTCTTCACGAAATTCCTCGTGCAAGCTCTACGTGAGTCCTCGAGTCGTGTTCGAGTCCACGAGTCGACTGATACTCCTTGTGTTAACTCTTCACATGTCTCCTCGAGATGAATTCATTCCTCCAGTCGAGCTCCGAGTCCGCGAGTCGACCGATACTCCTCGCGCCGACTCTTCACGAAATTCCTCGTGCAGGCTCTACGTGAGTCCTCGAGTCGAGTTCGAGTCCACGAGTCGACTGATACTCCTCGTGCCGACTCTTCACATGTCTCCTCGAGATAAATTCATTCCTCGAGTCGAGCTCCGAGTCCGCGAGTCGACCGATACTCCTCGCGCCGACTCTTCACGAAATTTCTCGTGCAGGCTCTACGTGAGTCCTCGAGTCGAGTTCGACTCCATTAGTCGACTGATACTCCTCGTGCCAACTCTTCACATGTCTCCTCGAGATGAATTCATTCCTCGAGTCGATCTCCGAGTCCGCGAGTCGACCGATACTCCTCGCGCCGACTCTTCACGAAATTCCTCGTGCACGCTCTACGTGAGTCCTCGAGTCGAGTTCGAGTCTACGAGTCGACTGATACTCCTTGTGCCGACTCTTCACATATCTCCTTGAGATGAATTCATTCCTCGAGTCGAACTCCGAGTCCGCGAGTTGACCGATACTCCTCGCGCCGACTCTTCACGAAATTCCTCCTGCAGGCTCTACGTGAGTCCTCGAGTCTAGTTCGAGTCCACGAGTCGACTGATACTCCTCGTGCCAACTCTTCACATGTCTCCTCGAGATGAATTCATTCCTCGAGTCGAGCTCCGAGTCCGCGAGTCGACCGATACTCCTCGCGCCGACTCTTCACGAAATTTCTCGTGCAGGCTCTACGTGAGTCCTCGAGTCGAGTTCGATTCCACGAGTCGACTGATACTCCTCGTAACGACTCTTCACATGTCTAATCGAGATGAATTCATTCCTCGAGTCACGATCCGAGTCCGCGAGTCGACCGATACTCCTCGCGCCGACTCTTCACGAAATTCCTCGTGCAAGCTCTACGTGAGTCCTCGAGTCGAGTTCGAGTCCACGAGTCGACTGATACTCCTTGTGTTAACTCTTCACATGTCTCCTCGAGATGAATTCATTCCTCGAGTCGAGCTCCGAGTCCGCGAGTCGACCGATACTCCTCGCGCCGACTCTTCACGAAATTCCTCGTGCAGGCTCTACGTGAGTCCTCGAGTCGAGTTCGAGTCCACGAGTCGACTGATACTCCTCGTGCCGACTCTTCACATGTCTCCTCGAGATAAATTCATTCCTCGAGTCGAGCTCCGAGTCCGCGAGTCGACCGATACTCCTCGCGCCGACTCTTCACGAAATTTCTCGTGCAGGCTCTACGTGAGTCCTCGAGTCGAGTTCCAGTCCATGAGTCGAATGATACTCCTCGTGCCAACTCTTCACATGTCTCCTCGAGATGAATTCATTCCTCGAGTCGAGCTCCGAGTCCGCGAGTCGACCGATACTCCTCGCGCGGACTCTTCACGAAATTCCTCGTGCAGGCTCTACGTGAGTCCTCGAGTCGAGTTCGAGTCCACGAGTCGACTGATACTCCTCGTTCCAACTCTTCACATGTCTCCTCGAGATGAATTCATTCCTCGAGTTGAGCTCCGAGTCCGCGAGTCGACCGATACTCCTCGCGCCGACTCTTCACAAAATTCCTCGTGCAGGCTCTACGTGAGTCCTCGAGTCGAGTTCGAGTCCATGAGTCGACTGATACTCCTCGTGCCAACTCTTCACATGTCTCATCGAGATGAATTCATTCCTCGAGTCGAGCTCCGAGTCCGCGAGTCGACCGATACTCCTCGCGCCGACTCTTCACGAAATTCCTCGTGCAGGCTCTACGTGAGTCCTCGAGTCGAGTTCGAGTCCACTAGTCGACTGATACTCCTCGTGCCGACTCTTCACGAAATTCCTCGTGCAGGCTCTACGTGAGTCCTCGAGTCGAGTTCGAGTCCACGAGTCGACTGATACTCCTCGTGCCGACTCTTCACATGTCTCCTCGAGATGAATTCATTCCTCGAGTCGAGCTCCGAGTCCGCGAGACGACCGATACTCCTCGCGCGGACTCTTCACGAAATTCCTCGTGCAGGCTCTACGTGAGTCCTAGAGTCGAGTTCGAGTCCACGAGTCGACTGATACTCCTCGTGCCGACTCTTCACATATCTCCTTGAGATGAATTCATTCCTTGAGTCGAACTCCGAGTCCGCGAGTTGACCGATACTCCTCGCGCCGACTCTTCACGAAATTCCTCCTGCAGGCTCTGCGTGAGTCCTCGAGTCGAGTTCGAGTCCACGAGTCGACTGATACTCCTCGTGCCAACTCTTCACATGTCTCCTCGAGATGAATTCATTCCTCGAGTCGAGCTCCGAGTCCGCGAGTCGAGTGATACTCCTCGCGTCGACTCTTCACGAAATTCCTCGTGCAGGCTCTACGTGAGTCCTCGAGTCGAGTTCGAGTCCATGAGTCGACTGATACTCCTCGTGCCAACTCTTCACATGTCTCCTCGAGATGAATTCATTCCTCGAGTCGAGCTCCGAGTCCGCGAGTCGACCGATACTCCTCGCGCGGACTCTTCACGAAATTCCTCGTGCAGGCTCTACGTGAGTCCTCGAGTCGAGTTCGAGTCCACGAGTCGACTGATACTCCTCGTTCCAACTCTTCACATGTCTCCTCGAGATGAATTCATTCCTCGAGTTGAGCTCCGAGTCCGCGAGTCGACCGATACTCCTCGCGCCGACTCTTCACAAAATTCCTCGTGCAGGCTCTACGTGAGTCCTCGAGTCGAGTTCGAGTCCATGAGTCGACTGATACTCCTCGTGCCAACTCTTCACATGTCTCATCGAGATGAATTCATTCCTCGAGTCGAGCTCCGAGTCCGCGAGTCGACCGATACTCCTCGCGCCGACTCTTCACGAAATTCCTCGTGCAGGCTCTACGTGAGTCCTCGAGTCGAGTTCGAGTCCACTAGTCGACTGATACTCCTCGTGCCAACTCTTCACGAAATTCCTCGTGCAGGCTCTACGTGAGTCCTCGAGTCGAGTTCGAGTCCACGAGTCGACTGATACTCCTCGTGCCGACTCTTCACATGTCTCCTCGAGATGAATTCATTCCTCGAGTCGAACTCCGAGTCCGCGAGTTGACCGATACTCCTCGCGCCGACTCTTCACGAAATTCCTCCTGCAGGCTCTACGTGAGTCCTCGAGTCGAGTTCGAGTCCACGAGTCGACTGATACTCCTCGTGCCAACTCTTCACATGTCTCCTCGAGATGAATTCATTCCTCGAGTCGAGCTCCGAGTCCGCGAGTCGACCGATACTCCTCGCGCGGACTCTTCACGAAATTCCTCGTGCAGGCTCTACGTGAGTCCTCGAGTCGAGTTCGAGTCCACGAGTCGACTGATACTCCTCGTGCCGACTCTTCACACATCTCCTTGAGATGAATTCATTCCTTGAGTCGAACTCCGAGTCCGCGAGTTGACCGATACTCCTCGCGCCGACTCTTCACGAAATTCCTCCTGCAGGCTCTACGCGAGTCCTCGAGTCGAGTTCGAGTCCACGAGTCGACTGATACTCCTCGTGCCAACTCTTCACATGTCTCCTCGAGATGAATTCATTCCTCGAGTCGAGCTCCGAGTCCGCGAGTCGACCGATACTCCTCGCGCCGACTCTTCACGAAATTCCTCGTGCAGGCTCTACGTGAGTCCTCGAGTCGAGTTCGATTCCACGAGTCGACTGATACTCCTCGTAACGACTCTTCACATGTCTAATCGAGATGAATTCATTCCTCGAGTCGAGATCCGAGTCCGCGAGTCGACCGATACTCCTCGCGCCGACTCTTCACGAAATTCCTCGTGCAAGCTCTACGTGAGTCCTCGAGTCGAGTTCGAGTCCACGAGTCGACTGATACTCCTCGTGCCGACTCTTCACATATCTCCTTGAGATGAATTCATTCCTTGAGTCGAACTCCGAGTCCGCGAGTTGACCGATACTCCTCGCGCCGACTCTTCACGAAATTCCTCCTGCAGGCTCTACGCGAGTCCTCGAGTCGAGTTCGAGTCCACGAGTCGACTGATACTCCTCGTGCCAACTCGTCACATGTCTCCTCGAGATGAATTCATTCCTCGAGTCGAGCTCCGAGTCCGCGAGTCGACCGATACTCCTCGCGCCGACTCTTCACGAAATTCCTCGTGCAGGCTCTACGTGAGTCCTCGAGTCGAGTTCGAGTCAACGAGTCGACATATACTCCTCGTGCCGACTCTTCACATGTCTCCTCAAGATAAATTCATTCTCGAGTCGAGCTCCGAGTCCGCGAGTCGACCGATACTCCTCGCGCCGACTCTTCACGAAATTTCTCGTGCAGGCCCTACGTGAGTCCTCGAGTCGAGTTCGACTCCATTAGTCGACTGATACTCCTCGTGCCAACTCTTCACATGTCTCCTCGAGATGAATTCATTCCTCGAGTCGATCTCCGAGTCCGCGAGTCGACCGATACTCCTCGCGCCGACTCTTCACGAAATTCCTCGTGCACGCTCTACGTGAGTCCTCGAGTCGAGTTCGAGTCCACTAGTCGACTGATACTCCTCGTGCCGACTCTTCACGAAATTCCTCGTGCAGGCTCTACGTGAGTCCTCGAGTCGAGTTCGAGTCCACGAGTCGACTGATACTCCTCGTGCCGACTCTTCACATGTCTCCTCGAGATGAATTCATTCCTCGAGTCGAGCTCCGAGTCCGCGAGACGACCGATACTCCTCGCGCGGACTCTTCACGAAATTCCTCGTGCAGGCTCTACGTGAGTCCTAGAGTCGAGTTCGAGTCCACGAGTCGACTGATACTCCTCGTGCCGACTCTTCACATATCTCCTTGAGATGAATTCATTCCTTGAGTCGAACTCCGAGTCCGCGAGTTGACCGATACTCCTCGCGCCGACTCTTCACGAAATTCCTCCTGCAGGCTCTGCGTGAGTCCTCGAGTCGAGTTCGAGTCCACGAGTCGACTGATACTCCTCGTGCCAACTCTTCACATGTCTCCTCGAGATGAATTCATTCCTCGAGTCGAGCTCCGAGTCCGCGAGTCGAGTGATACTCCTCGCGTCGACTCTTCACGAAATTCCTCGTGCAGGCTCTACGTGAGTCCTCGAGTCGAGTTCGAGTCCATGAGTCGACTGATACTCCTCGTGCCAACTCTTCACATGTCTCCTCGAGATGAATTCATTCCTCGAGTCGAGCTCCGAGTCCGCGAGTCGACCGATACTCCTCGCGCGGACTCTTCACGAAATTCCTCGTGCAGGCTCTACGTGAGTCCTCGAGTCGAGTTCGAGTCCACGAGTCGACTGATACTCCTCGTTCCAACTCTTCACATGTCTCCTCGAGATGAATTCATTCCTCGAGTTGAGCTCCGAGTCCGCGAGTCGACCGATACTCCTCGCGCCGACTCTTCACAAAATTCCTCGTGCAGGCTCTACGTGAGTCCTCGAGTCGAGTTCGAGTCCATGAGTCGACTGATACTCCTCGTGCCAACTCTTCACATGTCTCATCGAGATGAATTCATTCCTCGAGTCGAGCTCCGAGTCCGCGAGTCGACCGATACTCCTCGCGCCGACTCTTCACGAAATTCCTCGTGCAGGCTCTACGTGAGTCCTCGAGTCGAGTTCGAGTCCACTAGTCGACTGATACTCCTCGTGCCAACTCTTCACGAAATTCCTCGTGCAGGCTCTACGTGAGTCCTCGAGTCGAGTTCGAGTCCACGAGTCGACTGATACTCCTCGTGCCGACTCTTCACATGTCTCCTCGAGATGAATTCATTCCTCGAGTCGAACTCCGAGTCCGCGAGTTGACCGATACTCCTCGCGCCGACTCTTCACGAAATTCCTCCTGCAGGCTCTACGTGAGTCCTCGAGTCGAGTTCGAGTCCACGAGTCGACTGATACTCCTCGTGCCAACTCTTCACATGTCTCCTCGAGATGAATTCATTCCTCGAGTCGAGCTCCGAGTCCGCGAGTCGACCGATACTCCTCGCGCGGACTCTTCACGAAATTCCTCGTGCAGGCTCTACGTGAGTCCTCGAGTCGAGTTCGAGTCCACGAGTCGACTGATACTCCTCGTGCCGACTCTTCACACATCTCCTTGAGATGAATTCATTCCTTGAGTCGAACTCCGAGTCCGCGAGTTGACCGATACTCCTCGCGCCGACTCTTCACGAAATTCCTCCTGCAGGCTCTACGCGAGTCCTCGAGTCGAGTTCGAGTCCACGAGTCGACTGATACTCCTCGTGCCAACTCTTCACATGTCTCCTCGAGATGAATTCATTCCTCGAGTCGAGCTCCGAGTCCGCGAGTCGACCGATACTCCTCGCGCCGACTCTTCACGAAATTCCTCGTGCAGGCTCTACGTGAGTCCTCGAGTCGAGTTCGATTCCACGAGTCGACTGATACTCCTCGTAACGACTCTTCACATGTCTAATCGAGATGAATTCATTCCTCGAGTCGAGATCCGAGTCCGCGAGTCGACCGATACTCCTCGCGCCGACTCTTCACGAAATTCCTCGTGCAAGCTCTACGTGAGTCCTCGAGTCGAGTTCGAGTCCACGAGTCGACTGATACTCCTCGTGCCGACTCTTCACATATCTCCTTGAGATGAATTCATTCCTTGAGTCGAACTCCGAGTCCGCGAGTTGACCGATACTCCTCGCGCCGACTCTTCACGAAATTCCTCCTGCAGGCTCTACGCGAGTCCTCGAGTCGAGTTCGAGTCCACGAGTCGACTGATACTCCTCGTGCCAACTCGTCACATGTCTCCTCGAGATGAATTCATTCCTCGAGTCGAGCTCCGAGTCCGCGAGTCGACCGATACTCCTCGCGCCGACTCTTCACGAAATTCCTCGTGCAGGCTCTACGTGAGTCCTCGAGTCGAGTTCGAGTCAACGAGTCGACATATACTCCTCGTGCCGACTCTTCACATGTCTCCTCAAGATAAATTCATTCTCGAGTCGAGCTCCGAGTCCGCGAGTCGACCGATACTCCTCGCGCCGACTCTTCACGAAATTTCTCGTGCAGGCCCTACGTGAGTCCTCGAGTCGAGTTCGACTCCATTAGTCGACTGATACTCCTCGTGCCAACTCTTCACATGTCTCCTCGAGATGAATTCATTCCTCGAGTCGATCTCCGAGTCCGCGAGTCGACCGATACTCCTCGCGCCGACTCTTCACGAAATTCCTCGTGCACGCTCTACGTGAGTCCTCGAGTCGAGTTCGAGTCCACGAGTCGACTGATACTCCTCATTCCAACTCTTCACATGTCTCCTCGAGATGAATTCATTCCTCGAGTCGAGCTCCGAGTCCGCGAGTCGACCGATACTCCTTGCGCCGACTCTTCACGAAATTCCTCGTGCAGGCTCTACGTGAGTCCTCGAGTCGAGTTCGAGTCCATGAGTCGACTGATACTCCTCCTGCCAACTCTTCACATGTCTCATCGAGATGAATTCATTCTTCAAGTCGAGCTCCGAGTCCGCGAGTCGACCGATACTCCTCGCGCCGACTCTTCACGAAATTCCTTGTGCAGGCTCTACGTGACTCCTCGAGTCGAGTTCGAGTCCACTAGTCCACTGATACTCCTCGTGCCGACTCTTCACGAAATTCCTCGTGCAGGCTCTACGTGAGTCCTCGAGTCGAGTTCGAGTCCACGAGTCGACTGATACTCCTCGAGCCGACTCTTCACATGTCTCCTCGAGATGAATTCATTCCTCGAGTCGAGCTCCGAGTCCGCGAGTCGACCGATACTCCTCGCGCGGACTCTTCACGAAATTCCTCGTGCAGGCTCTACGTGAGTCCTCGAGTCGAGTTCGAGTCCACGAGTCGACTGATACTCCTCGTGCCGACTCTTCACATGTCTCCTCGAGATGAATTCATTCCTCGAGTCGAGCTCCGAGTCCGCGAGTCGACCGATACTCCTCGCGCCGACTCTTCACGAAATTCCTCGTGCAGGCTCTACGTGAGTCCTCGAGTCGAGTTCGAGTCCACGAGTCGACTGATACTCCTCATGCCAACTCTTCACATGTCTCCTCGAGATGAATTCATTCCTCGAGTCGAGCTCCGAGTCCCCGAGTCGACCGATACTCCTCGCGCCAACTCTTCACGAAATTCCTCGTCCAGGCTCTACGTGAGTCCTCGAGTCGAGTTCGAGTCCACGAGTCGACTGATACTCCTCGTAACGACTCTTCACATGTCTCCTCGAGATGAATTCATTCCTCGAGTCGAGCTCCAAGTCCGCGAGTCGACCGATACTCCTCGCGCCGACTCTTCACGAAATTCCTCGTGCAATCTCTACGTGAGTCCTCGAGTCGAGTTCGAGTCCACGAGTCGACTGATACTCCTTGTGTTCACTCTTCACATGTCTCCTCGAGATGAATTCATTCCTCGAGTCGAGCTCCGAGTCCGTGAGTCGACCGATACTCCTCGCGCCGACTCTTCACGAAATTCCTCGTGCAGGCTCTACGTGAGTCCTCGAGTCGAGTTCGAGTCCACGAGTCGACTGATACTCCTCGTGCCGACTCTTCACATGTCTCCTCGAGATAAATTCATTCCTCGAGTCGAGCTTGGAGTCCGCGAGTCGACCGATACTCCTCGCGCCGACTCTTCACGAAATTTCTCGTGCAGGCTCTACGTGAGTCCTCGAGTCGAGTTCGAGTCCACGAGTCGACTGATACTCCTCGTAACGACTCTTCACATGTCTAATCGAGATGAATTCATTCCTCGAGTCGAGATCCGATTCCGCGAGTCGACCGATACTCCTCGAGCCGACTCTTCACGAAATTCCTCGTGCAGGCTCTACGTGAGTCCTCGAGTCGAGTTCGAGTCCACGAGTCGACTGATACTCCTCGTTCCAACTCTTCACATGTCTCCTCGAGATGAATTCATTCCTCGAGTTGAGCTCCGAGTCCGCGAGTCGACCGATACTCCTCGCGCCGACTCTTCACAAAATTCCTCGTGCAGGCTCTACGTGAGTCCTCGAGTCGAGTTCGAGTCCATGAGTCGACTGATACTTCTCGTGCCAACTCTTCACATGTCTCATCGAGATGAATTCATTCCTCGAGTCGAGCTCCGAGTCCGCGAGTCGACCGATACTCCTCGCGCCGACTCTTCACGAAATTCCTCGTGCAGGCTCTACGTGAGTCATCGAGTCGAGTTCGAGTCCATGAGTCGACTGATACTTCTCGTGCCAACTCTTCACATGTCTCATCGAGATGAATTCATTCCTCGAGTCGAGCTCCGAGTCCGCGAGTCGACCGATACTCCTCGCGCCGACTCTTCACGAAATTCCTCCTGCAGGCTCTACGCGAGTCCTCGAGTCGAGTTCGAGTCCACGAGTCGACTGATACTCCTCGTGCCAACTCGTCACATGTCTCCTCGAGATGAATTCATTCCTCGAGTCGAGCTCCGAGTCCGCGAGTCGACCGATACTCCTCGCGCCGACTCTTCACGAAATTCCTCGTGCAGGCTCTACGTGAGTCCTCGAGTCGAGTTCGAGTCAACGAGTCGACATATACTCCTCGTGCCGACTCTTCACATGTCTCCTCGAGATAAATTCATTCCTCGAGTCGAGCTCCGAGTCCGCGAGTCGACCGATACTCCTCGCGCCGACTCTTCACGAAATTTCTCGTGCAGGCCCTACGTGAGTCCTCGAGTCGAGTTCGACTCCATTAGTCGACTGATACTCCTCGTGCCAACTCTTCACATGTCTCCTCGAGATGAATTCATTCCTCGAGTCGATCTCCGAGTCCGCGAGTCGACCGATACTCCTCGCGCCGACTCTTCACGAAATTCCTCGTGCACGCTCTACGTGAGTCCTCGAGTCGAGTTCGAGTCCACGAGTCGACTGATACTCCTCATTCCAACTCTTCACATGTCTCCTCGAGATGAATTCATTCCTCGAGTCGAGCTCCGAGTCCGCGAGTCGACCGATACTCCTCGCGCCGACTCTTCACGAAATTCCTCGTGCAGGCTCTACGTGAGTCCTCGAGTCGAGTTCGAGTCCATGAGTCGACTGATACTCCTCCTGCCAACTCTTCACATGTCTCATCGAGATGAATTCATTCCTCGAGTCGAGCTCCGAGTCCGCGAGTCGACCGATACTCCTCGCGCCGACTCTTCACGAAATTCCTCGTGCAGGCTCTACGTGAGTCCTCGAGTCGAGTTCGAGTCCACTAGTCCACTGATACTCCTCGTGCCGACTCTTCACGAAATTCCTCGTGCAGGCTCTACGTGAGTCCTCGAGTCGAGTTCGAGTCCACGAGTCGACTGATACTCCTCATGCCAACTCTTCACATGTCTCCTCGAGATGAATTCATTCCTCGAGTCGAGCTCCGAGTCCCCGAGTCGACCGATACTCCTCGCGCCAACTCTTCACGAAATTCCTCGTCCAGGCTCTACGTGAGTCCTCGAGTCGAGTTCGAGTCCACGAGTCGACTGATACTCCTCGTAAGGACTCTTCACATGTCTCCTCGAGATGAATTCATTCCTCGAGTCGAGCTCCAAGTCCGCGAGTCGACCGATACTCCTCGCGCCGACTCTTCACGAAATTCCTCGTGCAAGCTCTACGTGAGTCCTCGAGTCGAGTTCGAGTCCACGAGTCGACTGATACTCCTTGTGTTAACTCTTCACATGTCTCCTCGAGATGAATTCATTCCTCGAGTCGAGCTCCGAGTCCGCGAGTCGACCGATACTCCTCGCGCCGACTCTTCACGAAATTCCTCGTGCAGGCTCTACGTGAGTCCTCGAGTCGAGTTCGAGTCCACGAGTCGACTGATACTCCTCGTGCCGACTCTTCACATGTCTCCTCGAGATAAATTCATTCCTCGAGTCGAGCTCGGAGTCCGCGAGTCGACCGATACTCCTCGCGCCGACTCTTCACGAAATTTCTCGTGCATGCTCTACGTGAGTCCTCGAGTCGAGTTCGAGTCCACGAGTCGACTGATACTCCTCGTAACGACTCTTCACATGTCTAATCGAGATGAATTCATTCCTCGAGTCGAGATCCGATTCCGCGAGTCGACCGATACTCCTCGAGCCGACTCTTCACGAAATTCCTCGTGCAGGCTCTACGTGAGTCCTCGAGTCGAGTTCGAGTCCACGAGTCGACTGATATTCCTCGTTCCAACTCTTCACATGTCTCCTCGAGATGAATTCATTCCTCGAGTTGAGCTCCGAGTCCGCGAGTCGACCGATACTCCTCGCGCCGACTCTTCACAAAATTCCTCGTGCAGGCTCTACGTGAGTCCTCGAGTCGAGTTCGAGTCCATGAGTCGACTGATACTTCTCGTGCCAACTCTTCACATGTCTCATCGAGATGAATTCATTCCTCGAGTCGAGCTCTGAGTCCGTGAGTCGACCGATACTCCTCGCGCCGACTCTTCACGAAATTCCTCGTGCAGGCTCTACGTGAGTCCTCGAGTCGAGTTCGAGTCCACTAGTCGACTGATACTCCTCGTGCCGACTCTTCACGAAATTCCTCGTGCAGGCTCTACGTGAGTCCTCGAGTCGAGTTCGAGTCCACGAGTCGACTGATACTCCTCGTGTCAACTCTTCACATGTCTCCTCGAGATGAATTCATTCCTCGAGTCGAGCTCGGAGTCCGCGAGTCGACCGATACTCCTCGCGCCGACTCTTCACGAAATTCCTCCTGCAGGCTCTACGTGAGTCCTCGAGTCGAGTTCGATTCCACGAGTCGACTGATACTCCTCGTAACGACTCTTCACATGTCTCCTCGAGATGAATTCATTCCTCGAGTCGAGATCCGAGTCCGCGAGTCGACCGATACTCCTCGCGCCGACTCTTCACGAAATTCTTCGTGCAAGCTCTACGTGAGTCCTCGAGTCGAGTTCGAGTCCACGAGTCGACTGATACTCCTTGTGTTAACTCTTCACATGTCTCCTCGAGATGAATTCATTCCTCGAGTCGAGCTCCGAGTCCGCGAGTCGACCGATACTCCTCGCGCCGACTCTTCACGAAATTCCTCGTGCAGGCTCTACGTGAGTCCTCGAGTCGAGTTCGAGTCCACGAGTCGACTGATACTCCTTGTGTTCACTCTTCACATGTCTCCTCGAGATGAATTCATTCCTCGAGTCGAGCTCCGAGTCCGTGAGTCGACCGATACTCCTCGCGCCGACTCTTCACGAAATTCCTCGTGCAGGCTCTACGTGAGTCCTCGAGTCGAGTTCGAGTCCACGAGTCGACTGATACTCCTCGTGCCGACTCTTCACATGTCTCCTCGAGATAAATTCATTCCTCGAGTCGAGCTCGGAGTCCGCGAGTCGACCTATACTCCTCGCGCCGACTCTTCACGAAATTTCTCGTGCATGCTCTACGTGAGTCCTCGAGTCGAGTTCGAGTCCACGAGTCGACTGATACTCCTCGTAACGACTCTTCACATGTCTAATCGAGATGAATTCATTCCTCGAGTCGAGATCCGATTCCGCGAGTCGACCGATACTCCTCGAGCCGACTCTTCACGAAATTCCTCGTGCAGGCTCTACGTGAGTCCTCGAGTCGAGTTCGAGTCCACGAGTCGACTGATACTCCTCGTTCCAACTCTTCACATGTCTCCTCGAGATGAATTCATTCCTCGAGTTGAGCTCCGAGTCCGCGAGTCGACCGATACTCCTCGCGCCGACTCTTCACAAAATTCCTCGTGCAGGCTCTACGTGAGTCCTCGAGTCGAGTTCGAGTCCATGAGTCGACTGATACTCCTCGTGCCAACTCTTCACATGTCTCATCGAGATGAATTCATTCCTCGAGTCGAGCTCCGAGTCCGCGAGTCGACCGATACTCCTCGCGCCGACTCTTCACGAAATTCCTCGTGCAGGCTCTACGTGAGTCCTCGAGTCGAGTTCGAGTCCACTAGTCGACTGATACTCCTCGTGCCGACTCTTCACCAAATTCCTCGTGCAGGCTCTACGTGAGTCCTCGAGTCGAGTTCGAGTCCACGAGTCGACTGATAGTCCTCGTGTCAACTCTTCACATGTCTCCTCGAGATGAATTCATTCCTCGAGTCGAGCTCCGAGTCCGCGAGTCGACCGATACTCCTCGCGCCGACTCTTCACGAAATTCCTCGTGCAGGCTCTACGTGAGTCCTCGAGTCGAGTTCTATTCCACGAGTCGATTGATACTCCTCGTAACGACTCTTCACATGTCTCCTCGAGATGAATTCATTCCTCGAGTCTAGATCCGAGTCCGCGAGTCGACCGATACTCCTCGCGCCGACTCTTCACGAAATTCCTCGTGCAAGCTCTACGTGAGTCCTCGAGTCGAGTTCGAGTCCACGAGTCGACTGATACTCCTTGTGTTAACTCTTCACATGTCTCCTCGAGATGAATTCATTCCTCGAGTCGAGCTCCGAGTCCGCGAGTCGACCGATACTCCTCGCGCCGACTCTTCACGAAATTCCTCGTGCAGGCTCTACGTGAGTCCTCGAGTCGAGTTCGAGTCCACGAGTCGACTGATACTCCTTGTGTTCACTCTTCACATGTCTCCTCGAGATGAATTCATTCCTCGAGTCGAGCTCCGAGTCCGTGAGTCGACCGATACTCCTCGCGCCGACTCTTCACGAAATTCCTCGTGCAGGCTCTACGTGAGTCCTCGAGTCGAGTTCGAGTCCACGAGTCGACTGATACTCCTCGTGCCGACTCTTCACATGTCTCCTCGAGATAAATTCATTCCTCGAGTCGAGCTCGGAGTCCGCGAGTCGACCGATACTCCTCGCGCCGACTCTTCACGAAATTTCTCGTGCATGCTCTACGTGAGTCCTCGAGTCGAGTTCGAGTCCACGAGTCGACTGATACTCCTCGTAACGACTCTTCACATGTCTAATCGAGATGAATTCATTCCTCGAGTCGAGATCCGATTCCGCGAGTCGACCGATACTCCTCGAGCCGACTCTTCACGAAATTCCTCGTGCAGGCTCTACGTGAGTCCTCGAGTCGAGTTCGAGTCCACGAGTCGACTGATACTCCTCGTTCCAACTCTTCACATGTCTCCTCGAGATGAATTCATTCCTCGAGTTGAGCTCCGAGTCCGCGAGTCGACCGATACTCCTCGCGCCGACTCTTCACAAAATTCCTCGTGCAGGCTCTACGTGAGTCCTCGAGTCGAGTTCGAGTCCATGAGTCGACTGATACTCCTCGTGCCAACTCTTCACATGTCTCATCGAGATGAATTATTCCTCGAGTCGAGCTCCGAGTCCGCGAGTCGACCGATACTCCTCGCGCCGACTCTTCACGAAATTCCTCGTGCAGGCTCTACGTGAGTCCTCGAGTCGAGTTCGAGTCCACTAGTCGACTGATACTCCTCGTGTCGACTCTTCACGAAATTCCTCGTGCAGGCTCTACGTGAGTCCTCGAGTCGAGTTCGAGTCCACGAGTCGACTGATAGTCCTCGTGTCAACTCTTCACATGTCTCCTCGAGATGAATTCATTCCTCGAGTCGAGCTCCGAGTCCGCGAGTCGACCGATACTCCTCGCGCCGACTCTTCACGAAATTCCTCGTGCAGGCTCTACGTGAGTCCTCGAGTCGAGTTCTGTTCCACGAGTCGATTGATACTCCTCGTAACGACTCTTCACATGTCTCCTCGAGATGAATTCATTCCTCGAGTCGAGATCCGAGTCCGCGAGTCGACCGATACTCCTCGCGCCGACTCTTCACGAAATTCCTCGTGCAAGCTCTACGTGAGTCCTCGAGTCGAGTTCGAGTCCACGAGTCGACTGATACTCCTTGTGTTAACTCTTCACATGTCTCCTCGAGATGAATTCATTCCTCGAGTCGAGCTCCGAGTCCGCGAGTCGACCGATACTCCTCGCGCCGACTCTTCACGAAATTCCTCGTGCAGGCTCTACGTGAGTCCTCGAGTCGAGTTCGAGTCCACGAGTCGACTGATACTCCTCATGCCAACTCTTCACATGTCTCCTCGAGATGAATTCATTCCTCGAGTCGAGCTCCGAGTCCGTGAGTCGACCGACACTCCTCGCGCCGACTCTTCACGAAATTCCTCGTGCAGGCTCTACGTGAGTCCTCGAGTCGAGTTCGAGTCCACGAGTCGACTGATACTCCTCGTGCCGACTCTTCACATGTCTCCTCGAGATAAATTCATTCCTCGAGTCGAGCTCGGAGTCCGTGAGTCGACCGATACTCCTCGCGCCGACTCTTCACGAAATTTCTCGTGCATGCTCTACGTGAGTCCTCGAGTCGAGTTCGAGTCCACGAGTCGACTGATACTCCTCGTAACGACTCTTCACATGTCTAATCGAGATGAATTCATTCCTCGAGTCGAGATCCGATTCCGCGAGTCGACCGATACTCCTCGAGCCGACTCTTCACGAAATTCCTCGTGCAGGCTCTACGTGAGTCCTCGAGTCGAGTTCGAGTCCACGAGTCGACTGATACTCCTCGTTCCAACTCTTCACATGTCTCCTCGAGATGAATTCATTCCTCGAGTTGAGCTCCGAGTCCGCGAGTCGACCGATACTCCTCGCGCCGACTCTTCACAAAATTCCTCGTGCAGGCTCTACGTGAGTCCTCGAGTCGAGTTCGAGTCCATGAGTCGACTGATACTCCTCGTGCCAACTCTTCACATGTCTCATCGAGATGAATTCATTCCTCGAGTCGAGCTCCGAGTCCGCGAGTCGACCGATACTCCTCGCGCCGACTCTTCACGAAATTCCTCGTGCAGGCTCTACGTGAGTCCTCGAGTCGAGTTCGAGTCCACTAGTCGACTGATACTCCTCGTGCCGACTCTTCACGAAATTCCTCGTGCAGGCTCTACGTGAGTCCTCGAGTCGAGTTCGAGTCCACGAGTCGACTGATAGTCCTCGTGTCAACTCTTCACATGTCTCCTCGAGATGAATTCATTCCTCGAGTCGAGCTCCGAGTCCGCGAGTCGACCGATACTCCTCGCGCCGACTCTTCACGAAATTCCTCGTGCAGGCTCTACGTGAGTCCTCGAGTCGAGTTCTATTCCACGAGTCGATTGATACTCCTCGTAACGACTCTTCACATGTCTCCTCGAGATGAATTCATTCCTCGAGTCGAGATCCGAGTCCGCGAGTCGACCGATACTCCTCGCGCCGACTCTTCACGAAATTCCTCGTGCAAGCTCTACGTGAGTCCTCGAGTCGAGTTCGAGTCCACGAGTCGACTGATACTCCTTGTGTTAACTCTTCACATGTCTCCTCGAGATGAATTCATTCCTCGAGTCGAGCTCCGAGTCCGCGAGTCGACCGATACTCCTCGCGCCGACTCTTCACGAAATTCCTCGTGCAGGCTCTACGTGAGTCCTCGAGTCGAGTTCGAGTCCACGAGTCGACTGATACTCCTCATGCCAACTCTTCACATGTCTCCTCGAGATGAATTCATTCCTCGAGTCGAGCTCCGAGTCCGTGAGTCGACCGACACTCCTCGCGCCGACTCTTCACGAAATTCCTCGTGCAGGCTCTACGTGAGTCCTCGAGTCGAGTTCGAGTCCACGAGTCGACTGATACTCCTCGTGCCGACTCTTCACATGTCTCCTCGAGATAAATTCATTCCTCGAGTCGAGCTCGGAGTCCGCGAGTCGACCGATACTCCTCGCGCCGACTCTTCACGAAATTTCTCGTGCATGCTCTACGTGAGTCCTCGAGTCGAGTTCGAGTCCACGAGTCGACTGATACTCCTCGTAACGACTCTTCACATGTCTAATCGAGATGAATTCATTCCTCGAGTCGAGATCCGATTCCGCGAGTCGACCGATACTCCTCGAGCCGACTCTTCACGAAATTCCTCGTGCAGGCTCTACGTGAGTCCTCGAGTCGAGTTCGAGTCCACGAGTCGACTGATACTCCTCGTTCCAACTCTTCACATGTCTCCTCGAGATGAATTCATTCCTCGAGTTGAGCTCCGAGTCCGCGAGTCGACCGATACTCCTCGCGCCGACTCTTCACAAAATTCCTCGTGCAGGCTCTACGTGAGTCCTCGAGTCGAGTTCGAGTCCATGAGTCGACTGATACTCCTCGTGCCAACTCTTCACATGTCTCATCGAGATGAATTCATTCCTCGAGTCGAGCTCCGAGTCCGCGAGTCGACCGATACTCCTCGCGCCGACTCTTCACGAAATTCCTCGTGCAGGCTCTACGTGAGTCCTCGAGTCGAGTTCGAGTCCACTAGTCGACTGATACTCCTCGTGCCGACTCTTCACGAAATTCCTCGTGCAGGCTCTACGTGAGTCCTCGAGTCGAGTTCGAGTCCACGAGTCGACTGATAGTCCTCGTGTCAACTCTTCACATGTCTCCTCGAGATGAATTCATTCCTCGAGTCGAGCTCCGAGTCCGCGAGTCGACCGATACTCCTCGCGCCGACTCTTCACGAAATTCCTCGTGCAGGCTCTACGTGAGTCCTCGAGTCGAGTTCTATTCCACGAGTCGATTGATACTCCTCGTAACGACTCTTCACATGTCTCCTCGAGATGAATTCATTCCTCGAGTCGAGATCCGAGTCCGCGAGTCGACCGATACTCCTCGCGCCGACTCTTCACGAAATTCCTCGTGCAAGCTCTACGTGAGTCCTCGAGTCGAGTTCGAGTCCACGAGTCGACTGATACTCCTTGTGTTAACTCTTCACATGTCTCCTCGAGATGAATTCATTCCTCGAGTCGAGCTCCGAGTCCGCGAGTCGACCGATACTCCTCGCGCCGACTCTTCACGAAATTCCTCGTGCAGGCTCTACGTGAGTCCTCGAGTCGAGTTCGAGTCCACGAGTCGACTGATACACCTCATGCCAACTCTTCACATGTCTCCTCGAGATGAATTCATTCCTCGAGTCGAGCTCTGAGTCCGTGAGTCGACCGATACTCCTCGCGCCGACTCTTCACGAAATTCCTCGTGCAGGCTCTACGTGAGTCCTCGAGTCGAGTTCGAGTCCACGAGTCGACTGATACTCCTCGTGCCGACTCTTCACATGTCTCCTCGAGATAAATTCATTCCTCGAGTCGAGCTCGGAGTCCGCGAGTCCACCGATACTCCTCGCGCCGACTCTTCACGAAATTTCTCGTGCAGGCTCTACGTGAGTCCTCGAGTCGAGTTCGAGTCCACGAGTCGACAGATACTCCTCGTAACGACTCTTCACATGTCTAATCGAGATGAATTCATTCCTCGAGTCGAGATCCGATTCCGCGAGTCGACCGATACTCCTCGAGCCGACTCTTCACGAAATTCCTCGTGCAGGCTCTACGTGAGTCCTCGAGTCGAGTTCGAGTCCACGAGTCGACTGATACTCCTCGTTCCAACTCTTCACATGTCTCCTCGAGATGAATTCATTCCTCGAGTTGAGCTCCGAGTCCGCGAGTCGACCGATACTCCTCGCGCCGACTCTTCACAAAATTCCTCGTGCAGGCTCTACGTGAGTCCTCGAGTCGACTTCGAGTCCATGAGTCGACTGATACTCCTCGTGCCAACTCTTCACATGTCTCATCGAGATGAATTCATTCCTCGAGTCGAGCTCCGAGTCCGCGAGTCGACCGATACTCCTCGAGCCGACTCTTCACGAAATTCCTCGTGCAGGCTCTACGTGAGTCCTCGAGTCGAGTTCGAGTCCACGAGTCGACTGATACTCCTCATGCCAACTCTTCACATGTCTCCTCGAGATGAATTCATTCCTCGAGTCGAGCTCCGAGTCCGCGAGTCGACCGATACTCCTCGCGCCGACTCTTCACGAAATTCCTCGTGCAGGCTCTACGTGAGTCCTCGAGTCTAGTTCGAGTCCATGAGTCGACTGATACTCCTCGTGCCAACTCTTCACATGTCTCATCGAGACGAATTCATTCCTCGAGTCGAGATCCGATTCCGGGAGTCGACCGATACTCCTCGAGCCGACTCTTCACGAAATTCCTCGTGCAGGCTCTACGTGAGTCCTCGAGTCGAGTTCGAGTCCACGAGTCGACTGATACTCCTCGTTCCAACTCTTCACATGTCTCCTCGAGATGAATTCATTCCTCGAGTTGAGCTCCGAGTCCGCGAGTCGACCGATACTCCTCGCGCCGACTCTTCACAAAATTCCTCGTGCAGGCTCTACGTGAGTCCTCGAGTCGAGTTCGAGTCCATGAGTCGACTGATACTCCTCGTGCCAACTCTTCACATGTCTCATCGAGATGAATTCATTCCTCGAGTCGAGCTCCGAGTCCGCGAGTCGACCGATACTCCTCGCGCCGACTCTTCACGAAATTCCTCGTGCAGGCTCTACGTGAGTCCTCGAGTCGAGTTCGAGTCCACTAGTCGACTGATACTCCTCGTGCCGACTCTTCACGAAATTCCTCGTGCAGGCTCTACGTGAGTCCTCGAGTCGAGTTCGAGTCCACGAGTCGACTGATACTCCTCGTGTCAACTCTTCACATGTCTCCTCGAGATGAATTCATTCCTCGAGTCGAGCTCCGAGTCCGCGAGTCGACCGATACTCCTCGCGCCGACTCTTCACGAAATTCCTCGTGCAGGCTCTACGTGAGTCCTCGAGTCGAGTTCGATTCCACGAGTCGACTGATACTCCTCGTAACGACTCTTCACATGTCTCCTCGAGATGAATTCATTCCTCGAGTCGAGATCCGAGTCCGCGAGTCGACCGATACTCCTCGCGCCGACTCTTCACGAAATTCCTCGTGCAAGCTCTACGTGAGTCCTCGAGTCGAGTTCGAGTCCACGAGTCGACTGATACTCCTTGTGTTAACTCTTCACATGTCTCCTCGAGATGAATTCATTCCTCGAGTCGAGCTCCGAGTCCGCGAGTCGACCGATACTCCTCGCGCCGACTCTTCACGAAATTCCTCGTGCAGGCTCTACGTGAGTCCTCGAGTCGAGTTCGAGTCCACGAGTCGACTGATACACCTCATGCCAACTCTTCACATGTCTCCTCGAGATGAATTCATTCCTCGAGTCGAGCTCTGAGTCCGTGAGTCGACCGATACTCCTCGCGCCGACTCTTCACGAAATTCCTCGTGCAGGCTCTACGTGAGTCCTCGAGTCGAGTTCGAGTCCACGAGTCGACTGATACTCCTCGTGCCGACTCTTCACATGTCTCCTCGAGATAAATTCATTCCTCGAGTCGAGCTCGGAGTCCGCGAGTCCACCGATACTCCTCGCGCCGACTCTTCACGAAATTTCTCGTGCAGGCTCTACGTGAGTCCTCGAGTCGAGTTCGAGTCCACGAGTCGACAGATACTCCTCGTAACGACTCTTCACATGTCTAATCGAGATGAATTCATTCCTCGAGTCGAGATCCGATTCCGCGAGTCGACCGATACTCCTCGAGCCGACTCTTCACGAAATTCCTCGTGCAGGCTCTACGTGAGTCCTCGAGTCGAGTTCGAGTCCACGAGTCGACTGATACTCCTCGTTCCAACTCTTCACATGTCTCCTCGAGATGAATTCATTCCTCGAGTTGAGCTCCGAGTCCGCGAGTCGACCGATACTCCTCGCGCCGACTCTTCACAAAATTCCTCGTGCAGGCTCTACGTGAGTCCTCGAGTCGACTTCGAGTCCATGAGTCGACTGATACTCCTCGTGCCAACTCTTCACATGTCTCATCGAGATGAATTCATTCCTCGAGTCGAGCTCCGAGTCCGCGAGTCGACCGATACTCCTCGAGCCGACTCTTCACGAAATTCCTCGTGCAGGCTCTACGTGAGTCCTCGAGTCGAGTTCGAGTCCACGAGTCGACTGATACTCCTCATGCCAACTCTTCACATGTCTCCTCGAGATGAATTCATTCCTCGAGTCGAGCTCCGAGTCCGCGAGTCGACCGATACTCCTCGCGCCGACTCTTCACGAAATTCCTCGTGCAGGCTCTACGTGAGTCCTCGAGTCTAGTTCGAGTCCATGAGTCGACTGATACTCCTCGTGCCAACTCTTCACATGTCTCATCGAGACGAATTCATTCCTCGAGTCGAGATCCGATTCCGCGAGTCGACCGATACTCCTCGAGCCGACTCTTCACGAAATTCCTCGTGCAGGCTCTACGTGAGTCCTCGAGTCGAATTCGAGTCCACGAGTCGACTGATACTCCTCGTTCCAACTCTTCACATGTCTCCTCGAGATGAATTCATTCCTCGAGTTGAGCTCCGAGTCCGCGAGTCGACCGATACTCCTCGCGCCGACTCTTCACAAAATTCCTCGTGCAGGCTCTACGTGAGTCCTCGAGTCGAGTTCGAGTCCATGAGTCGACTGATACTCCTCGTGCCAACTCTTCACATGTCTCATCGAGATGAATTCATTCCTCGAGTCGAGCTCCGAGTCCGCGAGTCGACCGATACTCCTCGCGCCGACTCTTCACGAAATTCCTCGTGCAGGCTCTACGTGAGTCCTCGAGTCGAGTTCGAGTCCACTAGTCGACTGATACTCCTCGTGCCGACTCTTCACGAAATTCCTCGTGCAGGCTCTACGTGAGTCCTCGAGTCGAGTTCGAGTCCACGAGTCGACTGATACTCCTCGTGTCAACTCTTCACATGTCTCCTCGAGATGAATTCATTCCTCGAGTCGAGCTCCGAGTCCGCGAGTCGACCGATACTCCTCGCGCCGACTCTTCACGAAATTCCTCGTGCAGGCTCTACGTGAGTCCTCGAGTCGAGTTCGATTCCACGAGTCGACTGATACTCCTCGTAACGACTCTTCACATGTCTCCTCGAGATGAATTCATTCCTCGAGTCGAGATCCGAGTCCGCGAGTCGACCGATACTCCTCGCGCCGACTCTTCACGAAATTCCTCGTGCAAGCTCTACGTGAGTCCTCGAGTCGAGTTCGAGTCCACGAGTCGACTGATACTCCTTGTGTTAACTCTTCACATGTCTCCTCGAGATGAATTCATTCCTCGAGTCGAGCTCCGAGTCCGCGAGTCGACCGATACTCCTCGCGCCGACTCTTCACGAAATTCCTCGTGCAGGCTCTACGTGAGTCCTCGAGTCGAGTTCGAGTCCACGAGTCGACTGATACTCCTCATGCCAACTCTTCACATGTCTCCTCGAGATGAATTCATTCCTCGAGTCGAGCTCCGAGTCCGTGAGTCGACCGATACTCCTCGCGCCGACTCTTCACGAAATTCCTCGTGCAGGCTCTACGTGAGTCCTCGAGTCGAGTTCGAGTCCACGAGTCGACTGATACTCCTCGTGCCGACTCTTCACATGTCTCCTCGAGATAAATTCATTCCTCGAGTCGAGCTCGGAGTCCGCGAGTCGACCGATACTCCTCGCGCCGACTCTTCACGAAATTTCTCGTGCATGCTCTACGTGAGTCCTCGAGTCGAGTTCGAGTCCACGAGTCGACTGATACTCCTCGTAACGACTCTTCACATGTCTAATCGAGATGAATTCATTCCTCGAGTCGAGATCCGATTCCGCGAGTCGACCGATACTCCTCGAGCCGACTCTTCACGAAATTCCTCGTGCAGGCTCTACGTGAGTCCTCGAGTCGAGTTCGAGTCCACTAGTCGACTGATACTCCTCGTGCCGACTCTTCACGAAATTCCTCGTGCAGGCTCTACGTGAGTCCTCGAGTCGAGTTCGAGTCCACGAGTCGACTGATAGTCCTCGTGTCAACTCTTCACATGTCTCCTCGAGATGAATTCATTCCTCGAGTCGAGCTCCGAGTCCGCGAGTCGACCGATACTCCTCGCGCCGACTCTTCACGAAATTCCTCGTGCAGGCTCTACGTGAGTCCTCGAGTCGAGTTCTATTCCACGAGTCGATTGATACTCCTCGTAACGACTCTTCACATGTCTCCTCGAGATGAATTCATTCCTCGAGTCGAGATCCGAGTCCGCGAGTCGACCGATACTCCTCGCGCCGACTCTTCACGAAATTCCTCGTGCAAGCTCTACGTGAGTCCTCGAGTCGAGTTCGAGTCCACGAGTCGACTGATACTCCTTGTGTTAACTCTTCACATGTCTCCTCGAGATGAATTCATTCCTCGAGTCGAGCTCCGAGTCCGCGAGTCGACCGATACTCCTCGCGCCGACTCTTCACGAAATTCCTCGTGCAGGCTCTACGTGAGTCCTCGAGTCGAGTTCGAGTCCACGAGTCGACTGATACACCTCATGCCAACTCTTCACATGTCTCCTCGAGATGAATTCATTCCTCGAGTCGAGCTCTGAGTCCGTGAGTCGACCGATACTCCTCGCGCCGACTCTTCACGAAATTCCTCGTGCAGGCTCTACGTGAGTCCTCGAGTCGAGTTCGAGTCCACGAGTCGACTGATACTCCTCGTGCCGACTCTTCACATGTCTCCTCGAGATAAATTCATTCCTCGAGTCGAGCTCGGAGTCCGCGAGTCCACCGATACTCCTCGCGCCGACTCTTCACGAAATTTCTCGTGCAGGCTCTACGTGAGTCCTCGAGTCGAGTTCGAGTCCACGAGTCGACAGATACTCCTCGTAACGACTCTTCACATGTCTAATCGAGATGAATTCATTCCTCGAGTCGAGATCCGATTCCGCGAGTCGACCGATACTCCTCGAGCCGACTCTTCACGAAATTCCTCGTGCAGGCTCTACGTGAGTCCTCGAGTCGAGTTCGAGTCCACGAGTCGACTGATACTCCTCGTTCCAACTCTTCACATGTCTCCTCGAGATGAATTCATTCCTCGAGTTGAGCTCCGAGTCCGCGAGTCGACCGATACTCCTCGCGCCGACACTTCACAAAATTCCTCGTGCAGGCTCTACGTGAGTCCTCGAGTCGACTTCGAGTCCATGAGTCGACTGATACTCCTCGTGCCAACTCTTCACATGTCTCATCGAGATGAATTCATTCCTCGAGTCGAGCTCCGAGTCCGCGAGTCGACCGATACTCCTCGAGCCGACTCTTCACGAAATTCCTCGTGCAGGCTCTACGTGAGTCCTCGAGTCGAGTTCGAGTCCACGAGTCGACTGATACTCCTCATGCCAACTCTTCACATGTCTCCTCGAGATGAATTCATTCCTCGAGTCGAGCTCCGAGTCCGCGAGTCGACCGATACTCCTCGCGCCGACTCTTCACGAAATTCCTCGTGCAGGCTCTACGTGAGTCCTCGAGTCTAGTTCGAGTCCATGAGTCGACTGATACTCCTCGTGCCAACTCTTCACATGTCTCATCGAGACGAATTCATTCCTCGAGTCGAGATCCGATTCCGCGAGTCGACCGATACTCCTCGAGCCGACTCTTCACGAAATTCCTCGTGCAGGCTCTACGTGAGTCCTCGAGTCGAGTTCGAGTCCACGAGTCGACTGATACTCCTCGTTCCAACTCTTCACATGTCTCCTCGAGATGAATTCATTCCTCGAGTTGAGCTCCGAGTCCGCGAGTCGACCGATACTCCTCGCGCCGACTCTTCACAAAATTCCTCGTGCAGGCTCTACGTGAGTCCTCGAGTCGAGTTCGAGTCCATGAGTCGACTGATACTCCTCGTGCCAACTCTTCACATGTCTCATCGAGATGAATTCATTCCTCGAGTCGAGCTCCGAGTCCGCGAGTCGACCGATACTCCTCGCGCCGACTCTTCACGAAATTCCTCGTGCAGGCTCTACGTGAGTCCTCGAGTCGAGTTCGAGTCCACTAGTCGACTGATACTCCTCGTGCCGACTCTTCACGAAATTCCTCGTGCAGGCTCTACGTGAGTCCTCGAGTCGAGTTCGAGTCCACGAGTCGACTGATACTCCTCGTGTCAACTCTTCACATGTCTCCTCGAGATGAATTCATTCCTCGAGTCGAGCTCCGAGTCCGCGAGTCGACCGATACTCCTCGCGCCGACTCTTCACGAAATTCCTCGTGCAGGCTCTACGTGAGTCCTCGAGTCGAGTTCGATTCCACGAGTCGACTGATACTCCTCGTAACGACTCTTCACATGTCTCCTCGAGATGAATTCATTCCTCGAGTCGAGATCCGAGTCCGCGAGTCGACCGATACTCCTCGCGCCGACTCTTCACGAAATTCCTCGTGCAAGCTCTACGTGAGTCCTCGAGT
The DNA here is from genome assembly GCF_054948205.1 of Urtica dioica subsp. dioica. NCBI lineage: Eukaryota > Viridiplantae > Streptophyta > Magnoliopsida > Rosales > Urticaceae > Urtica > Urtica dioica. Next base: position 33,709,219 of record NC_142756.1, on the reverse strand, counting down.
CGAGTTCGAGTCCACGAGTCGACTGATACTCCTTGTGTTAACTCTTCACATGTCTCCTCGAGATGAATTCATTCCTCGAGTCGAGCTCCGAGTCCGCGAGTCGACCGATACTCCTCGCGCCGACTCTTCACGAAATTCCTCGTGCAGGCTCTACGTGAGTCCTCGAGTCGAGTTCGAGTCCACGAGTCGACTGATACTCCTCATGCCAACTCTTCACATGTCTCCTCGAGATGAATTCATTCCTCGAGTCGAGCTCCGAGTCCGTGAGTCGACCGATACTCCTCGCGCCGACTCTTCACGAAATTCCTCGTGCAGGCTCTACGTGAGTCCTCGAGTCGAGTTCGAGTCCACGAGTCGACTGATACTCCTCGTGCCGACTCTTCACATGTCTCCTCGAGATAAATTCATTCCTCGAGTCGAGCTCGGAGTCCGCGAGTCGACCGATACTCCTCGCGCCGACTCTTCACGAAATTTCTCGTGCATGCTCTACGTGAGTCCTCGAGTCGAGTTCGAGTCCACGAGTCGACTGATACTCCTCGTAACGACTCTTCACATGTCTAATCGAGATGAATTCATTCCTCGAGTCGAGATCCGATTCCGCGAGTCGACCGATACTCCTCGAGCCGACTCTTCACGAAATTCCTCGTGCAAGCTCTACGTGAGTCCTCGAGTCGAGTTCGAGTCCACTAGTCGACTGATACTCCTCGTAACGACTCTTCACGAAATTCCTCGTGCAGGCTCTACGTGAGTCCTCGAGTCGAGTTCGAGTCCACGAGTCGACTGATAGTCCTCGTGTCAACTCTTCACATGTCTCCTCGAGATGAATTCATTCCTCGAGTCGAGCTCCGAGTCCGCGAGTCGACCGATACTCCTCGCGCCGACTCTTCACGAAATTCCTCGTGCAGGCTCTACGTGAGTCCTCGAGTCGAGTTCTATTCCACGAGTCGATTGATACTCCTCGTAACGACTCTTCACATGTCTCCTCGAGATGAATTCATTCCTCGAGTCGAGATCCGAGTCCGCGAGTCGACCGATACTCCTCGCGCCGACTCTTCACGAAATTCCTCGTGCAAGCTCTACGTGAGTCCTCGAGTCGAGTTCGAGTCCACGAGTCGACTGATACTCCTTGTGTTAACTCTTCACATGTCTCCTCGAGATGAATTCATTCCTCGAGTCGAGCTCCGAGTCCGCGAGTCGACCGATACTCCTCGCGCCGACTCTTCACGAAATTCCTCGTGCAGGCTCTACGTGAGTCCTCGAGTCGAGTTCGAGTCCACGAGTCGACTGATACACCTCATGCCAACTCTTCACATGTCTCCTCGAGATGAATTCATTCCTCGAGTCGAGCTCCGAGTCCGTGAGTCGACCGATACTCCTCGCGCCGACTCTTCACGAAATTCCTCGTGCAGGCTCTACGTGAGTCCTCGAGTCGAGTTCGAGTCCACGAGTCGACTGATACTCCTCATGCCAACTCTTCACATGTCTCCTCGAGATAAATTCATTCCTCGAGTCGAGCTCGGAGTCCGCGAGTCGACCGATACTCCTCGCGCCGACTCTTCACGAAATTTCTCGTGCATGCTCTACGTGAGTCCTCGAGTCGAGTTCGAGTCCACGAGTCGACTGATACTCCTCGTAACGACTCTTCACATGTCTAATCGAGATGAATTCATTCCTCGAGTCGAGATCCGATTCCGCGAGTCGACCGATACTCCTCGAGCCGACTCTTCACGAAATTCCTCGTGCAGGCTCTACGTGAGTCCTCGAGTCGAGTTCGAGTCCACTAGTCGACTGATACTCCTCGTGCCGACTCTTCACGAAATTCCTCGTGCAGGCTCTACGTGAGTCCTCGAGTCGAGTTCGAGTCCACGAGTCGACTGATAGTCCTCGTGTCAACTCTTCACATGTCTCCTCGAGATGAATTCATTCCTCGAGTCGAGCTCCGAGTCCGCGAGTCGACCGATACTCCTCGCGCCGACTCTTCACGAAATTCCTCGTGCAGGCTCTACGTGAGTCCTCGAGTCGAGTTCTATTCCACGAGTCGATTGATACTCCTCGTAACGACTCTTCACATGTCTCCTCGAGATGAATTCATTCCTCGAGTCGAGATCCGAGTCCGCGAGTCGACCGATACTCCTCGCGCCGACTCTTCACGAAATTCCTCGTGCAAGCTCTACGTGAGTCCTCGAGTCGAGTTCGAGTCCACGAGTCGACTGATACTCCTTGTGTTAACTCTTCACATGTCTCCTCGAGATGAATTCATTCCTCGAGTCGAGCTCCGAGTCCGCGAGTCGACCGATACTCCTCGCGCCGACTCTTCACGAAATTCCTCGTGCAGGCTCTACGTGAGTCCTCGAGTCGAGTTCGAGTCCACGAGTCGACTGATACACCTCATGCCAACTCTTCACATGTCTCCTCGAGATGAATTCATTCCTCGAGTCGAGCTCTGAGTCCGTGAGTCGACCGATACTCCTCGCGCCGACTCTTCACGAAATTCCTCGTGCAGGCTCTACGTGAGTCCTCGAGTCGAGTTCGAGTCCACGAGTCGACTGATACTCCTCGTGCCGACTCTTCACATGTCTCCTCGAGATAAATTCATTCCTCGAGTCGAGCTCGGAGTCCGCGAGTCCACCGATACTCCTCGCGCCGACTCTTCACGAAATTTCTCGTGCAGGCTCTACGTGAGTCCTCGAGTCGAGTTCGAGTCCACGAGTCGACAGATACTCCTCGTAACGACTCTTCACATGTCTAATCGAGATGAATTCATTCCTCGAGTCGAGATCCGATTCCGCGAGTCGACCGATACTCCTCGAGCCGACTCTTCACGAAATTCCTCGTGCAGGCTCTACGTGAGTCCTCGAGTCGAGTTCGAGTCCACGAGTCGACTGATACTCCTCGTTCCAACTCTTCACATGTCTCCTCGAGATGAATTCATTCCTCGAGTTGAGCTCCGAGTCCGCGAGTCGACCGATACTCCTCGCGCCGACACTTCACAAAATTCCTCGTGCAGGCTCTACGTGAGTCCTCGAGTCGACTTCGAGTCCATGAGTCGACTGATACTCCTCGTGCCAACTCTTCACATGTCTCATCGAGATGAATTCATTCCTCGAGTCGAGCTCCGAGTCCGCGAGTCGACCGATACTCCTCGAGCCGACTCTTCACGAAATTCCTCGTGCAGGCTCTACGTGAGTCCTCGAGTCGAGTTCGAGTCCACGAGTCGACTGATACTCCTCATGCCAACTCTTCACATGTCTCCTCGAGATGAATTCATTCCTCGAGTCGAGCTCCGAGTCCGCGAGTCGACCGATACTCCTCGCGCCGACTCTTCACGAAATTCCTCGTGCAGGCTCTACGTGAGTCCTCGAGTCTAGTTCGAGTCCATGAGTCGACTGATACTCCTCGTGCCAACTCTTCACATGTCTCATCGAGACGAATTCATTCCTCGAGTCGAGATCCGATTCCGCGAGTCGACCGATACTCCTCGAGCCGACTCTTCACGAAATTCCTCGTGCAGGCTCTACGTGAGTCCTCGAGTCGAGTTCGAGTCCACGAGTCGACTGATACTCCTCGTTCCAACTCTTCACATGTCTCCTCGAGATGAATTCATTCCTCGAGTTGAGCTCCGAGTCCGCGAGTCGACCGATACTCCTCGCGCCGACTCTTCACAAAATTCCTCGTGCAGGCTCTACGTGAGTCCTCGAGTCGAGTTCGAGTCCATGAGTCGACTGATACTCCTCGTGCCAACTCTTCACATGTCTCATCGAGATGAATTCATTCCTCGAGTCGAGCTCCGAGTCCGCGAGTCGACCGATACTCCTCGCGCCGACTCTTCACGAAATTCCTCGTGCAGGCTCTACGTGAGTCCTCGAGTCGAGTTCGAGTCCACTAGTCGACTGATACTCCTCGTGCCGACTCTTCACGAAATTCCTCGTGCAGGCTCTACGTGAGTCCTCGAGTCGAGTTCGAGTCCACGAGTCGACTGATACTCCTCGTGTCAACTCTTCACATGTCTCCTCGAGATGAATTCATTCCTCGAGTCGAGCTCCGAGTCCGCGAGTCGACCGATACTCCTCGCGCCGACTCTTCACGAAATTCCTCGTGCAGGCTCTACGTGAGTCCTCGAGTCGAGTTCGATTCCACGAGTCGACTGATACTCCTCGTAACGACTCTTCACATGTCTCCTCGAGATGAATTCATTCCTCGAGTCGAGATCCGAGTCCGCGAGTCGACCGATACTCCTCGCGCCGACTCTTCACGAAATTCCTCGTGCAAGCTCTACGTGAGTCCTCGAGTCGAGTTCGAGTCCACGAGTCGACTGATACTCCTTGTGTTAACTCTTCACATGTCTCCTCGAGATGAATTCATTCCTCGAGTCGAGCTCCGAGTCCGCGAGTCGACCGATACTCCTCGCGCCGACTCTTCACGAAATTCCTCGTGCAGGCTCTACGTGAGTCCTCGAGTCGAGTTCGAGTCCACGAGTCGACTGATACTCCTCATGCCAACTCTTCACATGTCTCCTCGAGATGAATTCATTCCTCGAGTCGAGCTCCGAGTCCGTGAGTCGACCGATACTCCTCGCGCCGACTCTTCACGAAATTCCTCGTGCAGGCTCTACGTGAGTCCTCGAGTCGAGTTCGAGTCCACGAGTCGACTGATACTCCTCGTGCCGACTCTTCACATGTCTCCTCGAGATAAATTCATTCCTCGAGTCGAGCTCGGAGTCCGCGAGTCGACCGATACTCCTCGCGCCGACTCTTCACGAAATTTCTCGTGCATGCTCTACGTGAGTCCTCGAGTCGAGTTCGAGTCCACGAGTCGACTGATACTCCTCGTAACGACTCTTCACATGTCTAATCGAGATGAATTCATTCCTCGAGTCGAGATCCGATTCCGCGAGTCGACCGATACTCCTCGAGCCGACTCTTCACGAAATTCCTCGTGCAGGCTCTACGTGAGTCCTCGAGTCGAGTTCGAGTCCACGAGTCGACTGATACTCCTCGTTCCAACTCTTCACATGTCTCCTCGAGATGAATTCATTCCTCGAGTTGAGCTCCGAGTCCGCGAGTCGACCGATACTCCTCGCGCCGACTCTTCACAAAATTCCTCGTGCAGGCTCTACGTGAGTCCTCGAGTCGAGTTCGAGTCCATGAGTCGACTGATACTCCTCGTGCCAACTCTTCACATGTCGCATCGAGATGAATTCATTCCTCGAGTCGAGCTCCGAGTCCGCGAGTCGACCGATACTCCTCGCGCCGACTCTTCACGAAATTCCTCGTGCAGGCTCTACGTGAGTCCTCGAGTCGAGTTCGAGTCCACTAGTCGACTGATACTCCTCGTGCCGACTCTTCACGAAATTCCTCGTGCAGGCTCTACGTGAGTCCTCGAGTCGAGTTCGAGTCCACGAGTCGACTGATACTCCTCGTGTCAACTCTTCACATGTCTCCTCGAGATGAATTCATTCCTCGAGTCGAGCTCCGAGTCCGCGAGTCGACCGATACTCCTCGCGCCGACTCTTCACGAAATTCCTCGTGCAGGCTCTACGTGAGTCCTCGAGTCGAGTTCGATTCCACGAGTCGACTGATACTCCTCGTAACGACTCTTCACATGTCTCCTCGAGATGAATTCATTCCTCGAGTCGAGATCCGAGTCCGCGAGTCGACCGATACTCCTCGCGCCGACTCTTCACGAAATTCCTCGTGGAAGCTCTACGTGAGTCCTCGAGTCGAGTTCGAGTCCACGAGTCGACTGATACTCCTTGTGTTAACTCTTCACATGTCTCCTCGAGATGAATTCATTCCTCGAGTCGAGCTCCGAGTCCGCGAGTCGACCGATACTCCTCGCGCCGACTCTTCACGAAATTCCTCGTGCAGGCTCTACGTGAGTCCTCGAGTCGAGTTCGAGTCCACGAGTCGACTGATACTCCTCATGCCAACTCTTCATATGTCTCCTCGAGATGAATTCATTCCTCGAGTCGAGCTCCGAGTCCGTGAGTCGACCGATACTCCTCGCGCCGACTCTTCACGAAATTCCTCGTGCAGGCTCTACGTGAGTCCTCGAGTCGAGTTCGAGTCCATGAGTCGACTGATACTCCTCGTGCCAACTCTTCACATGTCGCATCGAGATGAATTCATTCCTCGAGTCGAGCTCCGAGTCCGCGAGTCGACCGATACTCCTCGCGCCGACTCTTCACGAAATTCCTCGTGCAGGCTCTACGTGAGTCCTCGAGTCGAGTTCGAGTCCACTAGTCGACTGATACTCCTCGTGCCGACTCTTCACGAAATTCCTCGTGCAGGCTCTACGTGAGTCCTCGAGTCGAGTTCGAGTCCACGAGTCGACTGATACTCCTCGTGTCAACTCTTCACATGTCTCCTCGAGATGAATTCATTCCTCGAGTCGAGCTCCGAGTCCGCGAGTCGACCGATACTCCTCGCGCCGACTCTTCACGAAATTCCTCGTGCAGGCTCTACGTGAGTCCTCGAGTCGAGTTCGATTCCACGAGTCGACTGATACTCCTCGTAACGACTCTTCACATGTCTCCTCGAGATGAATTCATTCCTCGAGTCGAGATCCGAGTCCGCGAGTCGACCGATACTCCTCGCGCCGACTCTTCACGAAATTCCTCGTGGAAGCTCTACGTGAGTCCTCGAGTCGAGTTCGAGTCCACGAGTCGACTGATACTCCTTGTGTTAACTCTTCACATGTCTCCTCGAGATGAATTCATTCCTCGAGTCGAGCTCCGAGTCCGCGAGTCGACCGATACTCCTCGCGCCGACTCTTCACGAAATTCCTCGTGCAGGCTCTACGTGAGTCCTCGAGTCGAGTTCGAGTCCACGAGTCGACTGATACTCCTCATGCCAACTCTTCATATGTCTCCTCGAGATGAATTCATTCCTCGAGTCGAGCTCCGAGTCCGTGAGTCGACCGATACTCCTCGCGCCGACTCTTCACGAAATTCCTCGTGCAGGCTCTACGTGAGTCCTCGAGTCGAGTTCGAGTCCATGAGTCGACTGATACTCCTCGTGCCAACTCTTCACATGTCTCATCGAGACGAATTCATTCCTCGAGTCGAGATCCGATTCCGCGAGTCGACCGATACTCCTCGAGCCGACTCTTCACGAAATTCCTCATGCAGGCTCTACGTGAGTCCTCGAGTCGAGTTCGAGTCCACGAGTCGACTGATACTCCTCGTTCCAACTCTTCACATGTCTCCTCGAGATGAATTCATTCCTCGAGTTGAGCTCCGAGTCCGCGAGTCGACCGATACTCCTCGCGCCGACTCTTCACAAAATTCCTCGTGCAGGCTCTACGTGAGTCCTCGAGTCGAGTTCGAGTCCATGAGTCGACTGATACTCCTCGTGCCAACTCTTCACATGTCTCATCGAGATGAATTCATTCCTCGAGTCGAGCTCCGAGTCCGCGAGTCGACCGATACTCCTCGCGCCGACTCTTCACGAAATTCCTCGTGCAGGCTCTACGTGAGTCCTCGAGTCGAGTTCGAGTCCACTAGTCGACTGATACTCCTCGTGCCGACTCTTCACGAAATTCCTCGTGCAGGCTCTACGTGAGTCCTCGAGTCGAGTTCGAGTCCACGAGTCGACTGATACTCCTCGTGTCAACTCTTCACATGTCTCCTCGAGATGAATTCATTCCTCGAGTCGAGCTCCGAGTCCGCGAGTCGACCGATACTCCTCGCGCCGACTCTTCACGAAATTCCTCGTGCAGGCTCTACGTGAGTCCTCGAGTCGAGTTCGATTCCACGAGTCGACTGATACTCCTCGTAACGACTCTTCACATGTCTCCTCGAGATGAATTCATTCCTCGAGTCGAGATCCGAGTCCGCGAGTCGACCGATACTCCTCGCGCCGACTCTTCACGAAATTCCTCGTGCAAGCTCTACGTGAGTCCTCGAGTCGAGTTCGAGTCCACGAGTCGACTGATACTCCTTGTGTTAACTCTTCACATGTCTCCTCGAGATGAATTCATTCCTCGAGTCGAGCTCCGGGTCCGCGAGTCGACCGATACTCCTCGCGCCGACTCTTCACGAAATTCCTCGTGCAGGCTCTACGTGAGTCCTCGAGTCGAGTTCGAGTCCACGAGTCGACTGATACTCCTCATGCCAACTCTTCACATGTCTCCTCGAGATGAATTCATTCCTCGAGTCGAGCTCCGAGTCCGTGAGTCGACCGATACTCCTCGCGCCGACTCTTCACGAAATTCCTCGTGCAGGCTCTACGTGAGTCCTCGAGTCGAGTTCGAGTCCACGAGTCGACTGATACTCCTCGTGCCGACTCTTCACATGTCTCCTCGAGATAAATTCATTCCTCGAGTCGAGCTCGGAGTCCGCGAGTCGACCGATACTCCTCGCGCCGACTCTTCACGAAATTTCTCGTGCATGCTCTACGTGAGTCCTCGAGTCGAGTTCGAGTCCACGAGTCGACTGATACTCCTCGTAACGACTCTTCACATGTCTAATCGAGATGAATTCATTCCTCGAGTCGAGATCCGATTCCGCGAGTCGACCGATACTCCTCGAGCCGACTCTTCACGAAATTCCTCGTGCAGGCTCTACGTGAGTCCTCGAGTCGAGTTCGAGTCCACGAGTCGACTGATACTCCTCGTTCCAACTCTTCACATGTCTCCTCGAGATGAATTCATTCCTCGAGTTGAGCTCCGAGTCCGCGAGTCGACCGATACTCCTCGCGCCGACTCTTCACAAAATTCCTCGTGCAGGCTCTACGTGAGTCCTCGAGTCGAGTTCGAGTCCATGAGTCGACTGATACTCCTCGTGCCAACTCTTCACATGTCGCATCGAGATGAATTCATTCCTCGAGTCGAGCTCCGAGTCCGCGAGTCGACCGATACTCCTCGCGCCGACTCTTCACGAAATTCCTCGTGCAGGCTCTACGTGAGTCCTCGAGTCGAGTTCGAGTCCACTAGTCGACTGATACTCCTCGTGCCGACTCTTCACGAAATTCCTCGTGCAGGCTCTACGTGAGTCCTCGAGTCGAGTTCGAGTCCACGAGTCGACTGATACTCCTCGTGTCAACTCTTCACATGTCTCCTCGAGATGAATTCATTCCTCGAGTCGAGCTCCGAGTCCGCGAGTCGACCGATACTCCTCGCGCCGACTCTTCACGAAATTCCTCGTGCAGGCTCTACGTGAGTCCTCGAGTCGAGTTCGATTCCACGAGTCGACTGATACTCCTCGTAACGACTCTTCACATGTCTCCTCGAGATGAATTCATTCCTCGAGTCGAGATCCGAGTCCGCGAGTCGACCGATACTCCTCGCGCCGACTCTTCACGAAATTCCTCGTGGAAGCTCTACGTGAGTCCTCGAGTCGAGTTCGAGTCCACGAGTCGACTGATACTCCTTGTGTTAACTCTTCACATGTCTCCTCGAGATGAATTCATTCCTCGAGTCGAGCTCCGAGTCCGCGAGTCGACCGATACTCCTCGCGCCGACTCTTCACGAAATTCCTCGTGCAGGCTCTACGTGAGTCCTCGAGTCGAGTTCGAGTCCACGAGTCGACTGATACTCCTCATGCCAACTCTTCATATGTCTCCTCGAGATGAATTCATTCCTCGAGTCGAGCTCCGAGTCCGTGAGTCGACCGATACTCCTCGCGCCGACTCTTCACGAAATTCCTCGTGCAGGCTCTACGTGTGTCCTCGAGTCGAGTTCGAGTCCACGAGTCGACTGATACTCCTCGTGCCGACTCTTCACATGTCTCCTCGAGATAAATTCATTCCTCAAGTCGAGCTCGGAGTCCGCGAGTCGACCGATACTCCTCGCGCCGACTCTTCACGAAATTTCTCGTGCATGCTCTACGTGAGTCCTCGAGTCGAGTTCGAGTCCACGAGTCGACTGATACTCCTCGTAACGACTCTTCACATGTCTAATCGAGATGAATTCATTCCTCGAGTCGAGATCCGATTCCGCGAGTCGACCGATACTCCTCGAGCCGACTCTTCACGAAATTCCTCGTGCAGGCTCTACGTGAGTCCTCGAGTCGAGTTCGAGTCCACGAGTCGACTGATACTCCTCGTTCCAACTCTTCACATGTCTCCTCGAGATGAATTCATTCCTCGAGTTGAGCTCCGAGTCCGCGAGTCGACCGATACTCCTCGCGCCGACTCTTCACAAAATTCCTCGTGCAGGCTCTACGTGAGTCCTCGAGTCGAGTTCGAGTCCATGAGTCGACTGATACTCCTCGTGCCAACTCTCACATGTCTCATCGAGATGAATTCATTCCTCGAGTCGAGCTCCGAGTCCGCGAGTCGACCGATACTCCTCGCGCCGACTCTTCACGAAATTCCTCGTGCAGGCTCTACGTGAGTCCTCGAGTCGAGTTCGAGTCCACTAGTCGACTGATACTCCTCGTGCCGACTCTTCACGAAATTCCTCGTGCAGGCTCTACGTGAGTCCTCGAGTCGAGTTCGAGTATCTCTGGCAGATCCATTCACCAAGGCCCTAGCGAACATGGTCTTCGACCAACTTCGAGAGGGATTAGGCATGTAGGACTACTCACATCTTCTTTGAGTCAAGTGGGAGTTTGTTGTCAATGGTGCCCACAAGTAGAGTAGTAGTGTCTATTTGTGTACATTTGATGTAATATAGTCTTACGAAGACTCTTGCTTGTAATTGCTTATTCATTAATAAAAAGTTGAAACGTTCATTCAATCTTCCTTGTCTGAAGCTTTATGATAAAACCTTAGTCTTTTAGTCCATAAACAAACTTAACAACTTACGAAGAGACAAATGTAGATTTGCATGAACAAACTCTTCGTAGTTTGCTTAAAACGATATATTCGCAATCTTAGGGTCAAAGGACTATTGACCTCAGTATGATTGTTAGAAGAATCTATGATGTCTGGTTATGAGGCATTGAGAGTTTGGGACTCAATAGTTCTTCTAGGTATCTTCCGAAGATACTGAATTGACCAGTGCACTTCTAGAGACAATATAAGAACAAACCATTTAACCTCTTATGTCTCGAAGTCACTATGTATGAATTGCATCATGCTTACCTTAATCCTGAAATGAGACATGCCATTTCACACCTTAGTATTCTCATTTGAGAAAGTCAAAGTTCGGACTCACTATGTGATTCCGAACAAGGCCTATTGGTGAAGTACTAAGTTGTGAGTCTGTCATGAGTAACTTTGTGAAGTTCTCATAGATATGGAATTCATGTACAAGATTGCTGAAATGCAATGTATGTCACCTCATGCTTTGTTCCTTGGAGTGTGAATAAATGAACTGGCCAGTGTCCAAATTGAGTCCTGACTCTTTTGGATGAAACAATGTGACTTGTTAGCTCCTCGTCAATACATTGTTTCTAACTTATTCACAAGCGACAAAGGAGTTGAGGAAATAACAGCTAGAAGGGTAAAATGGTAATTTAGTAAATCCCGACTAGCTGATGACATTCATGAAGGGTAAACATAGATAATATTCAGTGGATCCGCTCATCATAATTAGGTCGAATTCTTGAGTAGAAAATAAATTCATTTGAACCGAGAGATTTTCAGTGTCAGCTCTTTAGTGGAGTCAGTTGGCATTAATCTAAACTTGGAAAAGGATTGTGAACTTTTGAGTCCAAGTGTTTAGCTAAAGCTTTGTTCATTTGGGTCCATGAGGTCACTGTCACGAATCACATCGATAGGAATAGTTAAACTGGAAGCTAAGTCAAAACAAGAACGAAAATAGTTAAAAGGGTATTTTTGTCTTTTGAGACAAAGGATGAAATGAATGTCAATAAATTTTTTGACAAGTTCGTTTGATGACTTAATGTCACTCGGCCATAACTTGATTATTGGGCCTTGTGAATTAATTTCATTTCATAAGAATTTTATTGAAAATTCTTAATGGGCTTTTCTCATGTTGTCATGAACAAATGAAGAAGCTTCTAGAAGCTCCTTCTAGATGAGAGTTGGGCGCCCATAATACCCAAGAGAAAGAGTTTATTTTGTGCATAAATGTATTTAGATACTTGCCAAAAGAAAAAGAGGAAAAAAATTTTGCATATGGGATGCATAAAGAATCGGCCATGTTGAGAGAAAAGGCAAGCCTTGAACAAAATAGGAAACAAATCAAGGCTTCTAGAAGCCCTAGCTTGGCCGAGTATCTCAAAGGGAAAAAAGAGGAAATTGCTCATGAATATTTGATATTCTATAGAAGAGGAAACTACCTTATTGAAGGTGAGACCTCTCCTATAAATAGGAGCCTCATTTCCTCACAATTCATTCATCCAAGTTTAAGAGATTTGAGAGACTCTCTCTCTAGAACTTGGCCGAAGTCCTCTTCTCTCTCTCTCTAGTTTATTTTCGGTTTTCTCTTGTCTTGGCACCTAGGTCCTCACTCGACCTAGTGTTTAGCTCTGCGACTTCGAGACTCGTTCTTAAGTCGTAGTGTTTAAAAGTGCCCACTCACTGATTCCTTCTTTTCGAGTGATTTAGTGATAGAAACTTTCGTGGTTGCTCGAGGTGCCGAGGAAAGAAAGAGAGACGTGCTGCGAGGGGAGACGAGCGTTGCGACTTTCCAAAAGCTTCTACAAGGTTCAAGCTTCAAGAAAGGTTAGTAACTTTTATAGCTCATATTAGTTTTTATTTACATGCACATGCTCTTGTCTAGGTTAGTAAAAACTAGTTTTACTTAAAAAGAAAATTTTTAAAATTCCGCCGCTTAACGAAGCGTTAAACTTTTTCTCAAACCCTAGATCGATTCCAACATCCTCGAGATGAATTCATTCCTCGAGTCGAGCTCCGAGTCCGCGAGTCGAGCTCCGAGTCCGCGAGTCGACCAATACTCCTCGAGCCGACTCTTCACGAAATTCCTCGTGCAGGCTTTACGTGAGTCCTCGAGTCGAGTTCGAGTCCACGACTCGACTGATACTCCTCGTGCCAACTCTTCACATGTCTCCTCGAGATGAATTCATTCCCCGAGTCGAGCTCCGAGTCCGCGAGTCGACCGATACTCCTCGAGCCGACTCTTCACGAAATTCCTCGTGCAGGCTCTACGTGAGTCCTCGAGTCGAGTTCGAGTCCACGAGTCGACTGATACTCCTCGTGCCAACTCTTCACATGTCTCCTCGAGATGAATTCATTCCTCGAGTCGAGCTCCGAGTCCGCGAGTCGACCGATACTCCTCGCACCGATTCTTCACGAAATTCCTCGTGCAGGCTCTACGTGAGTCCTCGGGTCGAGTTCGAGTCCACGAGTCGACTGATACTCCTCGTGCCAACTCTTCACATGTCTCCTCGAGATGAATTCATTCCTCGAGTCGAGCTCCGAGTCCGCGAGTCGACCGATACTCCTCGCGCCGACTCTTCACGAAGTTCCTCGTCCAGGCTCTACGTCAGTCCTCGAGTCGAGTTCGAGTCCACTAGTCGACTGATACTCCATGTGCCGACTCTTCACGAAATTCCTCGTGCAGGCTCTACGTGAGTCCTCGAGTCGAGTTCGAGTCCACGAGTCGACTGATACTCCTCGTGCCGACTCTTCACATGTCTCCTCGAGATGAATTCATTCCTCGAGTTGAGCTCCGAGTCCGCGAGTCGACCGATACTCCTCGCGCCGACTCTTCACGAAATTCCTTGTGCAGGCTCTACGTGAGTCCTCGAGTCGAGTTCGAGTCCACGAGTCGACTGATACTCCTCGTGCCGACTCTTCAAATGTCTCCTCAAGATGAATTCATTCCTCGAGTTGAGCTCTGAGTCCGTGAGTCGACCGATACTCCTCGCGCCGACTCTTCACGAAATTCCTCGTGCAGGCTCTACGTGAGTCTTCGAGTCGAGTTCGAGTCCACGAGTCGACTGATACTCCTCGTGCCGACTCTTCACATGTCTCCTTGAGATGAATTCATTCCTCGAGTCGAGCTCCGAGTCCGCGAGTCGACCGATACTCCTCGCGCCGACTCTTCACGAAATTCCTCGTGCAGGCTCTACGTGAGTCCTCGGGTCGAGTTCGAGTCCACGAGTCGACTGATACTCCTCGTGCCAACTCTTCACATGTCTCCTCGAGATGAATTCATTCCTCGAGTCGAGCTCCGAGTCCGCGAGTCGACCGATACTCCTCGCACCGATTCTTCACGAAATTCCTCGTGCAGGCTCTACGTGAGTCCTCGGGTCGAGTTCGAGTCCTCGAGTCGACTGATACTCCTCGTGCCGACTCTTCACATGTCTCCTCGAGATGAATTCATTCCTCGAGTCGAGCTCCGAGTCCGCGAGTCGAGCTCCGAGTCCGCGAGTCGACCGATACTCCTCGAGCCGACTCTTCACGACATTCCTCGTGCAGGCTTTACGTGAGTCCTCGAGTCGAGTTCGAGTCCACGAGTCGACTGATACTCCTCGTGCCAACTCTTCACATGTCTCCTCGAGATGAATTCATTCCTCGAGTCGAGCTCCGAGTCCGCGAGTCGACCGATACTCCTCGAGCCGACTCTTCACGAAATTCCTCGTGCAGGCTCTACGTGAGTCCTCGAGTCGAGTTCGAGTCCACGAGTCGACTGATACTCCTCGTGCCAACTCTTCACATGTCTCCTCGAGATGAATTCATTCCTCGAGTCGAGCTCCGAGTCCGCGAGTCGACCGATACTCCTCGCACCGATTCTTCACGAAATTCCTCGTGCAGGCTCTACGTGAGTCCTCGGGTCGAGTTCGAGTCCACGAGTCGACTGATACTCCTCGTGCCAACTCTTCACATGTCTCCTCGAGATGAATTCATTCCTCGAGTCGAGCTCCGAGTCCGCGAGTCGACCGATACTCCTCGCGCCGACTCTTCACGAAGTTCCTCGTCCAGGCTCTACGTGAGTCCTCGAGTCGAGTTCGAGTCCACTAGTCGACTGATACTCCATGTGTCGACTCTTCACGAAATTCCTCGTGCAGGCTCTACGTGAGTCCTCGAGTCGAGTTCGAGTCCACGAGTCGACTGATACTGCTCGTGCCGACTCTTCACATGTCTCCTCGAGATGAATTCATTCCTCGAGTCGAGCTCTGAGTCCGTGAGTCGACCGATACTCCTCGCGCCGACTCTTCACGAAATTCCTCGTGCAGGCTCTACGTGAGTCTTCGAGTCGAGTTCGAGTCCACGAGTCGACTGATACTCCTCGTGCCAACTCTTCACATGTCTCCTTGAGATGAATTCATTCCTCGAGTCGAGCTCCGAGTCCGCGAGTCGACCGATACTCCTCGCGCCGACTCTTCACGAAATTCCTCGTGCAGCCTCTACGTGAGTCCTCGAGTCGAGTTCGAGTCCACGAGTCGACTGATACTCCTCGTGCCAACTCTTCACATGTCTCCTCGAGATGAATTCATTCCTCGAGTCGAGCTCCGAATCCGCGAGTCGACCGATACTCCTCGCGCCGACTCTTCACGAAATTCCTCGTGCAGGCTCTACGTGAGTCCTCGAGTCGAGTTCGATTCCACGAGTCGACTGATACTCCTCGTAACGACTCTTCACATGTCTCCTCGAGATGAATTCATTCCTCGAGTCGAGCTCCGAGTCCGCGAGTCGACCGATACTCCTCGCGCCGACTCTTCACGAAATTCCTCGTGCAGGCTCTACATGAGTCCTCGAGTCGAGTTCGAGTCCACGAGTCGACTGATACTCCTCGTGCCGACTCTTCACATGTCTCCTCGAGATGAATTCATTCCTCGAGTCGAGCTCCGAGTCCGCGAGTCGAGCTCCGAGTCCGCGAGTCGACCGATACTCCTCGAGCCGACTCTTCACGAAATTCCTCGTGCAGGCTCTACGTGAGTCCTCGAGTCGAGTTCGAGTCCACGAGTCGACTGATACTCCTCGTGCCGACTCTTCACATGTCTCCTCGAGATGAATTCATTCCTCGAGTCGAGCTCTGAGTCCGTGAGTCGACCGATACTCCTCGCGCCGACTCTTCACGAAATTCCTCGTGCAGGCTCTACGTGAGTC
The DNA here is from genome assembly GCF_054948205.1 of Urtica dioica subsp. dioica. NCBI lineage: Eukaryota > Viridiplantae > Streptophyta > Magnoliopsida > Rosales > Urticaceae > Urtica > Urtica dioica. The sequence goes on along the minus strand of NC_142756.1, from coordinate 33,693,293 downwards.
TTCGAGTCGAGTTCGAGTCCACGAGTCGACTGATACTCCTCGTGCCAACTCTTCACATGTCTCCTTGAGATGAATTCATTCCTCGAGTCGAGCTCCGAGTCCGCGAGTCGACCGATACTCCTCGCGCCGACTCTTCACGAAATTCCTCGTGCAGCCTCTACGTGAGTCCTCGAGTCGAGTTCGAGTCCACGAGTCGACTGATACTCCTCGTGCCAACTCTTCACATGTCTCCTCGAGATGAATTCATTCCTCGAGTCGAGCTCCGAATCCGCGAGTCGACCGATACTCCTCGCGCCGACTCTTCACGAAATTCCTCGTGCAGGCTCTACGTGAGTCCTCGAGTCGAGTTCGATTCCACGAGTCGACTGATACTCCTCGTAACGACTCTTCACATGTCTCCTCGAGATGAATTCATTCCTCGAGTCGAGCTCCGAGTCCGCGAGTCGACCGATACTCCTCGCGCCGACTCTTCACGAAATTCCTCGTGCAGGCTCTACATGAGTCCTCGAGTCGAGTTCGAGTCCACGAGTCGACTGATACTCCTCGTGCCGACTCTTCACATGTCTCCTCGAGATGAATTCATTCCTCGAGTCGAGCTCCGAGTCCGCGAGTCGAGCTCCGAGTCCGCGAGTCGACCGATACTCCTCGAGCCGACTCTTCACGAAATTCCTCGTGCAGGCTCTACGTGAGTCCTCGAGTCGAGTTCGAGTCCACGAGTCGACTGATACTCCTCGTGCCAACTCTTCACATGTCTCCTCGAGATGAATTCATTCCTCGAGTCGAGCTCCGAGTCCGCGAGTCGACCGATACTCCTCGCGCCGACTCTTCACGAAGTTCCTCGTGCAGGCTCTACGTGAGTCCTCGAGTCGAGTTCGAGTCCACGAGTCGACTGATACTCCTCGTGCCAACTCTTCACATGTCTCCTCGAGATGAATTCATTCCTCGAGTCGAGCTCCGAGTCCGCGAGTCGACCGATACTCCTCGCGCCGACTCTTCACGAAGTTCCTCGTGCAGGCTCTACGTGAGTCCTCGAGTCGAGTTCGAGTCCACGAGTCGACTGATACTCCTCGTGCCAACTCTTCACATGTCTCCTCGAGATGAATTCATTCCTCGAGTCGAGCTCCGAGTCCGCGAGTCGACCGATACTCCTCGCGCCGATTCTTCACGAAATTCCTCGTGCAGACTCTACGTGAGTCCTCGAGTCGAGTTCGAGTCCACGAGTCGACTGATAATCCTCGTGCCGACTCTACACATGTCTCCTCGAGATGAATTCATTCCTCGAGTCGAGCTCCGAGTCCGCGAGTCGACCGATACTCCTCGCGTGGACTCTTCACGAAATTCCTCGTGCAGGCTCTACGTGAGTCCTCGAGTCGAGTTCGAGTCCATGAGTCGACAGATACTACTCGTGCCAACTCTTCACATGTCTCCTCGAGATGAATTCATTCCTCGAGTCGAGCTCTGAGTCCGCGAGTCGACCGATACTCCTCGCGCCGACTCTTCACGAAATTCCTCGTGCACGCTCTACGTGAGTCCTCGAGTCGAGTTCGAGTCCACGAGTCGACTGATACTCCTCGTGCCGACTCTTCACATGTCTCCTCGAGATGAATTCATTCCTCGAGTCGAGCTCTGAGTCCGCGACTCGACCGATACTCCTCGCGCCGACTCTTCACGAAATTCCTCGTGCACGCTCTACGTGAGTCCTCGAGTCGAGTTCGAGTCCACGAGTCGACTGATACTCCTCGTGCCGACTCTTCACATGTCTCCTTGAGATGAATTCATTCCTCGAGTCGAGCTCCGAGTCCGCGAGTCGACCGGTACTCCTCGCGCCGACTCTTCACGAAATTCCTCGTGCAGGCTCTACGTGAGTCCTCGAGTCGAGTTCGAGTCCACGAGTCGACTGATACTCCTCGTGCCGACTCTTCACATGTCTCCTCGAGATGAATTCATTCCTCGAGTCGAGCTCTGAGTCCGCGAGTCGACCGATACTCCTCGCGCCGACTCTTCACGAAATTCCTCGTGCAGGCTCTACGTGAGTCCTCGAGTCGAGTTCGAGTCCACGAGTCGACTGATACTCCTTGTGCCGACTCTTCACATGTCTCCTTGAGATGAATTCATTCCTCGAGTCGAGCTCCGAGTCCGCGAGTCGACCGATACTCCTCGCGCCGACTCTTCATGAAATTCCTCGTGCAGGCTCTACGTGAGTCCTCGAGTCGAGTTCGAGTCCACGAGTCGACTGATACTCCTCATGCCAACTCTTCACATGTCTCCTCGAGATGAATTCATTCCTCGAGTCGAGCTCCGAGTCCGCGAGTCGACCGATACTCCTCGCGCCGACTCTTCACGAAATTCCTCGTGCAGGCTCTACGTGAGTCCTCGAGTCGAGTTCGATTCCACGAGTCGACTGATACTCCTCGTAACGACTCTTCACATGTCTCCTCGAGATGAATTCATTCCTGGAGTCGAGCTCCGAGTCCGCGAGTCGATCGATACTCCTCGCGCCGACTCTTCACGAAATTCCTCGTGCAAGCTCTACGTGAGTCCTCGAGTCGAGTTCGAGTCCACGAGTCGACTGATACTCCTTGCGTTAACTCTTCACATGTCTCCTCGAGATGAATTCATTCCTCGAGTCGAGCTCCGAGTCCGTGAGTCGACCGATACTCCTCGCGCCGACTCTTCACGAAATTCCTCGTGCAGGCTCTACGTGAGTCCTCGAGTCGAGTTCGAGTCCACGAATCGACTGATACTCCTCGTGCCAACTGTTCACATGTCTCCTCGAGATGAATTCATTCCTCGAGTCGAGCTCCGAGTCCGCGAGTCGACCGATACTCCTCGCGCCGACTCTTCACGAAATTCCTCGTGCAGGCTCTACGTGAGTCTTCGAGTCGAGTTCGAGTCCACGAGTCGACTGATACTCCTCGTGCCGACTCTTCACATGTCTCCTTGAGATGAATTCATTCCTCGAGTCGAGCTTCGAGTCCGCGAGTCGACCGATACTCCTCGCGCCGACTCTTCACGAAATTCCTCGTGCAGGCTCTACGTGAGTCCTCGAGTCGAGTTCGAGTCCACGAGTCGACTGATACTCCTCGTGCCAACTCTTCACATGTCTCCTCGAGATGAATTCATTCCTCGAGTCGAGCTCCGAGTCCGCGAGTCGACCGATACTCCTCGCGCCGACTCTTCACGAAATTCCTCGTGCAGGCTCTACGTGAGTCCTCGAGTCGAGTTCGATTCCACGAGTCGACTGATACTCCTCGTAACGGCTCTTCACATGTCTCCTCGAGATGAATTCATTCCTCGAGTCGAGCTCCGAGTCCGCGAGTCGACCGATACTCCTCGCGCCGACTCTTCACGAAATTCCTCGTGCAAGCTCTACGGGAGTCCTCGGGTCGAGTTCGAGTCCACGAGTCGACTGATACTCCTTGTGTTAACTCTGCACATGTCTCCTCGAGATGAATTCATTCCTCGAGTCGAGCTCCGAGTCCGCGAGTCGACCGATACTCCTCGCGCCGACTCTTCACGAAATTCCTCGTGCAGGCTCTACGTGAGTCCTCGAGTCGAGTTCGAGTCCACGAGTCGACTGATACTCCTCGTGCCAACTCTTCACATGTCTCCTCGAGATGAATTCATTCCTCGAGTCGAGCTCCGAGTCTGCGAGTCGACCGATACTCCTCGAGCCGACTCTTCACGAAATTCCTCGTGCAGGCTCTACGTGAGTCCTCGAGTCGAGTTCGAGTCCACGAGTTGACTGATACTCCTCGTGCCAACTCTTCACATGTCTCCTCGAGATGAATTCATTCCTCGAGTCGAACTCCGAGTCCGCGAGTCGACCGATACTCCTCGCGCCGATTCTTCACGAAATTCCTCGTGCAGGCTCTACGTGAGTCCTCGGGTCGAGTTCGAGTCCACTAGTCGACTGATACTCCATGTGCCGACTCTTCACGAAATTCCTCGTGCAGGCTCTACGTGAGTCCTCGAGTCGAGTTCGAGTCCACGAGTCGACTGATACTCCTCGTGCCGACTCTTCACATGTCTCCTCGAGATGAATTCATTCCTCGAGTCGAGCTCCGAGTCCGCGAGTCGACCGATACTCCTCGCGTGGACTCTTCACGAAATTCCTCGTGCAGGCTCTACGTGAGTCCTCGAGTCGAGTTCGAGTCCATGAGTCGACTGATACTGCTCGTGCCAACTCGTCACATGTCTCCTCGAGATGAATTCATTCCTCGAGTCGAGCTCTGAGTCCGCGAGTCGACCGATACTCCTCGCGCCGACTCTTCACGAAATTCCTCGTGCACGCTCTACGTGAGTCCTCGAGTCGAGTTCGAGTCCACGAGTCGACTGATACTCCTCGTGCCGACTCTTCACATGTCTCCTCGAGATGAATTCATTCCTCGAGTTGAGCTCCGAGTCCGCGAGTCGACCGATACTCCTCGCGCCGACTCCTCACGAAATTCCTCGTGCAGGCTCTACGTGAGTCCCCGAGTCGAGTTCGAGTCCACGAGTCGACTGATACTCCTCGTGCCGACTCTTCACATGTCTCCTCGAGATGAATTCATTCCTCGAGTCGAGCTCTGAGTCCGCGAGTCGACCGATACTCCTCGCGCCGACTCTTCACGAAATTCCTCGTGCAGGCTCTACGTGAGTCCTCGAGTCGAGTTCGAGTCCCCGAGTCGACTGATACTCCTCGTGCCGACTCTTCACATGTCTCCTTGAGATGAATTCATTCCTCGAGTCGAGCTCCGAGTCCGCGAGTCGACCGATACTCCTCGCGCCGACTCTTCACGAAATTCCTCGTGCAGGCTCTACGTGAGTCCTCGAGTCGAGTTCGATTCCACGAGTCGACTGATACTCCTCGTAACGACTCTTCACATGTCTCCTCGAGATGAATTCATTCCTGGAGTCGAGCTCCGAGTCCGCGAGTCGATCGATACTCCTCGCGCCGACTCTTCACGAAATTCCTCGTGCAAGCTCTACGTGAGTCCTCGAGTCGAGTTCGAGTCCACGAGTCGACTGATACTCCTTGCGTTAACTCTTCACATGTCTCCTCGAGATGAATTCATTCCTCGAGTCGAGCTCCGAGTCCGTGAGTCGACCGATACTCCTCGCGCCGACTCTTCACGAAATTCCTCGTGCAGGCTCTACGTGAGTCCTCGAGTCGAGTTCGAGTCCACGAATCGACTGATACTCCTCGTGCCAACTGTTCACATGTCTCCTCGAGATGAATTCATTCCTCGAGTCGAGCTCCGAGTCCGCGAGTCGACCGATACTCCTCGCGCCGACTCTTCACGAAATTCCTCGTGCAGGCTCTACGTGAGTCTTCGAGTCGAGTTCGAGTCCACGAGTCAACTGATACTCCTCGTGCCGACTCTTCACATGTCTCCTTGAGATGAATTCATTCCTCGAGTCGAGCTTCGAGTCCGCGAGTCGACCGATACTCCTCGCGCCGACTCTTCACGAAATTCCTCGTGCAGGCTCTACGTGAGTCCTCGAGTCGAGTTCGAGTCCACGAGTCGACTGATACTCCTCGTGCCAACTCTTCACATGTCTCCTCGAGATGAATTCATTCCTCGAGTCGAGCTCCGAGTCCGCGAGTCGACCGATACTCCTCGCGCCGACTCTTCACGAAATTCCTCGTGCAGGCTCTACGTGAGTCCTCGAGTCGAGTTCGATTCCACGAGTCGACTGATACTCCTCGTAACGGCTCTTCACATGTCTCCTCGAGATGAATTCATTCCTCGAGTCGAGCTCCGAGTCCGCGAGTCGACCGATACTCCTCGCGCCGACTCTTCACGAAATTCCTCGTGCAAGCTCTACGTGAGTCCTCGGGTCGAGTTCGAGTCCACGAGTCGACTGATACTCCTTGTGTTAACTCTGCACATGTCTCCTCGAGATGAATTCATTCCTCGAGTCGAGCTCCGAGTCCGCGAGTCGACCGATACTCCTCGCGCCGACTCTTCACGAAATTCCTCGTGCAGGCTCTACGTGAGTCCTCGAGTCGAGTTCGAGTCCACGAGTCGACTGATACTCCTCGTGCCAACTCTTCACATGTCTCCTCGAGATGAATTCATTCCTCGAGTCGAGCTCCGAGTCTGCGAGTCGACCGATACTCCTCGAGCCGACTCTTCACGAAATTCCTCGTGCAGGCTCTACGTGAGTCCTCGAGTCGAGTTCGAGTCCACGAGTTGACTGATACTCCTCGTGCCAACTCTTCACATGTCTCCTCGAGATGAATTCATTCCTCGAGTCGAACTCCGAGTCCGCGAGTCGACCGATACTCCTCGCGCCGATTCTTCACGAAATTCCTCGTGCAGGCTCTACGTGAGTCCTCGGGTCGAGTTCGAGTCCACTAGTCGACTGATACTCCATGTGCCGACTCTTCACGAAATTCCTCGTGCAGGCTCTACGTGAGTCCTCGAGTCGAGTTCGAGTCCACGAGTCGACTGATACTCCTCGTGCCGACTCTTCACATGTCTCCTCGAGATGAATTCATTCCTCGAGTCGAGCTCCGAGTCCGCGAGTCGACCGATACTCCTCGCGTGGACTCTTCACGAAATTCCTCGTGCAGGCTCTACGTGAGTCTTCGAGTCGAGTTCGAGTCCATGAGTCGACTGATACTGCTCGTGCCAACTCGTCACATGTCTCCTCGAGATGAATTCATTCCTCGAGTCGAGCTCTGAGTCCGCGAGTCGACCGATACTCCTCGCGCCGACTCTTCACGAAATTCCTCGTGCACGCTCTACTTGAGTCCTCGAGTCGAGTTCGAGTCCACGAGTCGACTGATACTCCTCGTGCCGACTCTTCACATGTCTCCTCGAGATGAATTCATTCCTCGAGTTGAGCTCCGAGTCCGCGAGTCGACCGATACTCCTCGCGCCGACTCCTCACGAAATTCCTCGTGCAGGCTCTACGTGAGTCCCCGAGTCGAGTTCGAGTCCACGAGTCGACTGATACTCCTCGTGCCGACTCTTCACATGTCTCCTCGAGATGAATTCATTCCTCGAGTCGAGCTCTGAGTCCGCGAGTCGACCGATACTCCTCGCGCCGACTCTTCACGAAATTCCTCGTGCAGGCTCTACGTGAGTCCTCGAGTCGAGTTCGAGTCCCCGAGTCGACTGATACTCCTCGTGCCGACTCTTCACATGTCTCCTTGAGATGAATTCATTCCTCGAGTCGAGCTCCGAGTCCGCGAGTCGACCGATACTCCTCGCGCCGACTCTTCACGAAATTCCTCGTGCAGGCTCTACGTGAGTCCTCGAGTCGAGTTCGATTCCACGAGTCGACTGATACTCCTCGTAACGACTCTTCACATGTCTCCTCGAGATGAATTCATTCCTGGAGTCGAGCTCCGAGTCCGCGAGTCGATCGATACTCCTCGCGCCGACTCTTCACGAAATTCCTCGTGCAATCTCTACGTGAGTCCTCGAGTCGAGTTCGAGTCCACGAGTCGACTGATACTCCTTGCGTTAACTCTTCACATGTCTCCTCAAGATGAATTCATTCCTCGAGTCGAGCTCCGAGTCCGTGAGTCGACCGATACTCCTCGCGCCGACTCTTCACGAAATTCCTCGTGCAGGCTCTACGTGAGTCCTCGAGTCGAGTTCGAGTCCACGAATCGACTGATACTCCTCGTGCCAACTGTTCACATGTCTCCTCGAGATGAATTCATTCCTCGAGTCGAGCTCCGAGTCCGCGAGTCGACCGATACTCCTCGCGCCGACTCTTCACGAAATTCCTCGTGCAGGCTCTACGTGAGTCTTCGAGTCGAGTTCGAGTCCACGAGTCAACTGATACTCCTCGTGCCGACTCTTCACATGTCTCCTTGAGATGAATTCATTCCTCGAGTCGAGCTTCGAGTCCGCGAGTCGACCGATACTCCTCGCGCCGACTCTTCACGAAATTCCTCGTGCAGGCTCTACGTGAGTCCTCGAGTCGAGTTCGAGTCCACGAGTCGACTGATACTCCTCGTGCCGACTCTTCACATGTCTCCTCGAGATGAATTCATTCCTCGAGTCGAGCTCCGAGTCCGCGAGTCGACCGATACTCCTCGCGTGGACTCTTCACGAAATTCCTCGTGCAGGCTCTACGTGAGTCCTCGAGTCGAGTTCGAGTCCATGAGTCGACTGATACTGCTCGTGCCAACTCGTCACATGTCTCCTCGAGATGAATTCATTCCTCGAGTCGAGCTCTGAGTCCGCGAGTCGACCGATACTCCTCGCGCCGACTCTTCACGAAATTCCTCGTGCACGCTCTACGTGAGTCCTCGAGTCGAGTTCGAGTCCACGAGTCGACTGATACTCCTCGTGCCGACTCTTCACATGTCTCCTCGAGATGAATTCATTCCTCGAGTTGAGCTCCGAGTCCGCGAGTCGACCGATACTCCTCGCGCCGACTCTTCACGAAATTCCTCGTGCAGGCTCTACGTGAGTCCTCGAGTCGAGTTCGAGTCCACGAGTCGACTGATACTCCTCGTGCCAACTCTTCACATGTCTCCTCGAGATGAATTCATTCCTCGAGTCGAGCTCCGAGTCTGCGAGTCGACCGATACTCCTCGAGCCGACTCTTCACGAAATTCCTCGTGCAGGCTCTACGTGAGTCCTCGAGTCGAGTTCGAGTCCACGAGTTGACTGATACTCCTCGTGCCAACTCTTCACATGTCTCCTCGAGATGAATTCATTCCTCGAGTCGAACTCCGAGTCCGCGAGTCGACCGATACTCCTCGCGCCGATTCTTCACGAAATTCCTCGTGCAGGCTCTACGTGAGTCCTCGGGTCGAGTTCGAGTCCACTAGTCGACTGATACTCCATGTGCCGACTCTTCACGAAATTCCTCGTGCAGGCTCTACGTGAGTCCTCGAGTCGAGTTCGAGTCCACGAGTCGACTGATACTCCTCGTGCCGACTCTTCACATGTCTCCTCGAGATGAATTCATTCCTCGAGTCGAGCTCCGAGTCCGCGAGTTGACCGATACTCCTCGCGTGGACTCTTCAAGAAATTCCTCGTGCAGGCTCTACGTGAGTCCTCGAGTCGAGTTCGAGTCCATGAGTCGACTGATACTGCTCGTGCCAACTCGTCACATGTCTCCTCGAGATGAATTCATTCCTCGAGTCGAGCTCTGAGTCCGCGAGTCGACCGATACTCCTCGCGCCGACTCTTCACGAAATTCCTCGTGCACGCTCTACGTGAGTCCTCGAGTCGAGTTCGAGTCCACGAGTCGACTGATACTCCTCGTGCCGACTCTTCACATGTCTCCTCGAGATGAATTCATTCCTCGAGTTGAGCTCCGAGTCCGCGAGTCGACCGATACTCCTCGCGCCGACTCCTCACGAAATTCCTCGTGCAGGCTCTACGTGAGTCCCCGAGTCGAGTTCGAGTCCACGAGTCGACTGATACTCCTCGTGCCGACTCTTCACATGTCTCCTCGAGATGAATTCATTCCTCGAGTCGACCTCTGAGTCCGCGAGTCGACCGATACTCCTCGCGCCGACTCTTCACGAAATTCCTCGTGCAGGCTCTACGTGAGTCCTCGAGTCGAGTTCGAGTCCCCGAGTCGACTGATACTCCTCGTGCCGACTCTTCACATGTCTCCTTGAGATGAATTCATTCCTCGAGTCGAGCTCCGAGTCCGCGAGTCGACCGATACTCCTCGCGCCGACTCTTCACGAAATTCCTCGTGCAGGCTCTACGTGAGTCCTCGAGTCGAGTTCGATTCCACGAGTCGACTGATACTCCTCGTAACGACTCTTCACATGTCTCCTCGAGATGAATTCATTCCTCGAGTCGAGCTCCGAGTCCGCGAGTCGATCGATACTCCTCGCGCCGACTCTTCACGAAATTCCTCGTGCAAGCTCTACGTGAGTCCTCGAGTCGAGTTCGAGTCCACGAGTCGACTGATACTCCATGTGCCGACTCTTCACGAAATTCCTCGTGCAGGCTCTACGTGAATCCTCGAGTCGAGTTCGAGTCCACGAGTCGACTGATACTCCTCGTGCCGACTCTTCACATGTCTCCTCGAGATGAATTCATTCCTCGAGTCGAGCTCCGAGTCCGCGAGTCGACCGATACTCCTCGCGTGGACTCTTCACGAAATTCCTCGTGCAGGCTCTACGTGAGTCCTCGAGTCGAGTTCGAGTCCATGAGTCGACTGATACTGCTCGTGCCAACTCTTCACATGTCTCCTCGAGATGAATTCATTCCTCGAGTCGAGCTCTGAGTCCGCGAGTCGACCGATACTCCTCGCGCCGACTCTTCACGAAATTCCTCGTGCAGGCTCTACGTGAGTCCTCGAGTCGAGTTCGAGTCCACGAGTCGACTGATACTCCTCGTGCCGACTCTTCACATGTCTCCTCGAGATGAATTCATTCCTCGAGTTGAGCTCCGAGTCCGCGAGGCGACCGATACTCCTCGCGCCGATTCCTCACGAAATTCCTCGTGCAGGCTCTACGTGAGTCCCCGAGTCGAGTTCGAGTCCACGAGTCGACTGATACTCCTCGTGCCGACTCTTCACATGTCTCCTCGAGATGAATTCATTCCTCGAGTCGAGCTCTGAGTCCGCGAGTCGACCGATACTCCTCGCGCCGACTCTTCACGAAATTCCTCGTGCAGGCTCTACGTGAGTCCTCGAGTCGAGTTCGAGTCCACGAGTCGACTGATACTCCTCGTGCCGACTCTTCACATGTCTCCTTGAGATGAATTCATTCCTCGAGTCGAGCTCCGAGTCCGCGAGTCGACCGATACTCCTCGCGCCGACTCTTCACGAAATTCCTCGTGCAGGCTCTACGTGATTCCTCGAGTCGAGTTCGAGTCCACGAGTCGACTGATACTCCTCATGCCAACTCTTCACATGTCTCCTCGAGATGAATTCATTCCTCGAGTCGAGCTCCGAGTCCGCGAGTCGACCGATACTCCTCGCGCCGACTCTTCACGAAATTCCTCGTGCAGGCTCTATGTGAGTCCTCGAGTCGAGTTCGATTCCACGAGTCGACTGATACTCCTCGTAACGACTCTTCACATGTCTCCTCGAGATGAATTCATTCCTCGAGTCGAGCTCCGAGTCCGCGAGTCGATCGATACTCCTCGCGCCGACTCTTCACGAAATTCCTCGTGCAAGCTCTACGTGAGTCCTCGAGTCGAGTTCGAGTCCACGAGTCGACTGATACTCCATGTGCCGACTCTTCACGAAATTCCTCGTGCAGGCTCTACGTGAGTCCTCGAGTCGAGTTCGAGTCCACGAGTCGACTGATACTCCTCGTGCCGACTCTTCACATGTCTCCTTGAGATGAATTCATTCCTCGAGTCGAGCTCCGAGTCCGCGAGTCGACCGATACTCCTCGCGCCGACTCTTCACGAAATTCCTCGTGCAGGCTCTACGTGAGTCCTCGAGTCGAGTTCGAGTCCACGAGTCGACTGATACTCCTCGTGCCGACTCTTCACATGTCTCCTTGAGATGAATTCATTCCTCGAGTCGAGCTCCGAGTCCGCGAGTCGACCGATACTCCTCGCGCCGACTCTTCACGAAATTCCTCGTGCAGGCTCTACGTGAGTCCTCGAGTCGAGTTCGAGTCCACGAGTCGACTGATACTCCTCATGCCAACTCTTCACATGTCTCCTCGAGATGAATTCATTCCTCGAGTCGAGCTCCGAGTCCGCGAGTCGACCGATACTCCTCGCGCCGACTCTTCACGAAATTCCTCGTGCAGGCTCTATGTGAGTGTTGTCAATGGTGCCCACAAGAAGAGTAGTAGTGTGTATTTATGTACATTTGATGTCATATAGTCTTACGAAGACTCTTGCTTGTAATTGCTTATTCATTAATAAAGTTGAAACGTTCATTCATTCTTTCTTTGTTTGAAGCTTTATGATAAAACCTTAGTCTTTTAGTCCGTAAACAAACTTAACAACTTACGAAGAGACAAATGTAGATTTGCATGAACAAACTCTTCGTAGTT